>NC_142082.1:26505636-27705636 GCF_054644295.1 Miniopterus natalensis
TACTTCCAAGACTCTATGTGTTTTAACGAGCCTTTCATTTTAGAGATACTTACTATGGTATTTGTGGATGAAATTATTTAATGTATGAGGTTTGTCTGAGTAATAGAAATTTTGAGCAGCAATAGGTAGGAATGTAGCTGGAACAAGAGCAGTTGTAGGTGATAATTATTGAAGTTGGTTGATGAGCACATGGAGATTATTGTACTTTTCTCTCTACTTTTGTTCGTGTCTGATTCTTTTCCACAAAAAATAAATAAATAAATAAACAAGTTTGCTGAGCAACTAGCTGGCCAAGGAGGAAAGGTTTTTACTGTGATCAACACTGCTGTTTCTACGCACCCACACAAAAGCTTTTCGGCTTTATCCATGCCCTCCATGCTGTTCTCAGAAAGTCATTTGTCAGCCCCGGTTCCTTTAATGTCTTTGCTCGTTTGTGAAGTCCACGCTCTGAGGTGGGCTCTGGGGGGCTGTGCAAGTTCTGGAGCTGCTCCCAACACACCACCCACCGGTGGTAGACAAACTGAGAATGTCACTTTTTCTTCATCAAACAAGTAGCTAATCACACACTGGCTGTGGTTCTGCCATGAAGTTAGCATTATGTCAGGACTAAACTAGATACAGGAAATAGTCAAGACACCCCCCTGCATACACAATTACAGGAAGCCTCACCAAAGGGTGGGAGAAACTAAGGAGACTATCATCCCGTACAGATACCGCTGGGTGTGTCATTGTCACCTACAGGACTGTAGAGCTGCCTGAGACACTGTGTCTTTGGTCTGGTCCTAACCTCAGTTACCTCACAATGGAAACTACAGCCAAGCAGGCCAAGCAGGGCCAGCTCATACGCCAGGGCCCCAGTCTGTGTGGCCTGTTATTTGCTCCTGGAACTACCCTGTATGCCTGGGGTCATACACGATTCATGCTCATACCTGCCAAAGGGATATCCAACTTCTTCTCTGATATTCTAAGAACCATTTTAACTCAAAAGTCAGAACGGGTCTCTGGGAGAAATTCAGAGCCGCAGGTGCCCTGTTGTGGAATCTCTCCCAGGCTCTGTAGCCTGGTGAGCCAGCCCATTCCAACCAGGCCCATTATTCAGAAATCTTCTTGGTTAAAACAAAAGAGAGAAGATACGCATGTGCATGGGCTGCCCTCCGAATCTAATTTACAGAAAGGAGGAAACCAGAAGGGGAGCACGGCCCCAAAAACCTGCTTAACAGGGACAACATCCCACAGCGGGGTCACACCCACTCTGTGAACCTGAAATCTATCCAGAGCTACAGGTGCACGATTTCAAAATGGAATCTGCTCTACTCATGTTATATTCTAAGAGGAGCTCAGAATAATCACATTTTAGAGGAGGAAAAGAATAAATTAATTTTTATAGTTTAAGGATAAGTCCCATTGGAACTGCATATTTTGTGACTACTAAAGACTATTAAAAGAAAAACCTAAGAGCTTTAAGATATGGAATTCAAAGCAAGAGACAGTTTTGCAGTAGCTCCTGGGCACTCACTGAGGTTCTTGACCGGGATCGAGGAGACGAGTGAGGGCTGCCGCTGTGGGAACTGGGCAGCAGACACCCGAGTTGCTTCCTGTGGTCATTGTAACAAAGCACCACAGAAATGTATTATTTTACAACTCTGGAGGGTTGGTTCCTTCCAAGGCTGTGAAGGAGAATCTGTCCCAGGCCTTTCTCCCAGCTTCTGGTGTTTCTGGTCATCCTTGGCTTGTAAAAGCATCACTCTAATCTCTATCTCCATTGTCACATGGATTCTCCATGTGTGCCTGTGTCCCAATGCCCCCACCTCTTTTTTAATAAGGGCACTAGTTTTACTTGGTTAGGGGCCCACCCTACTCCAGTGTGACCTCATCTTAACTAATCACATCTGCAAAGACTTTATTTCCAAATAAGGTCACATTCTGAGGGACTTTGGGGTTAGGACTTTAACATACAAATTTTGTGAAGACAACTCAACCTATAAAAAGGAGGTTATAGGTTAAAAACCCTGTGTGGCTGTGGTTAGAGAAACCAGGATGGGAATTAAGCAGCAAAATGTGGTATTTCTTTGAACGAACATGTACCAGACCAGAGCTGATGAACTGACATGCTGCCGGTTTCAATCCCTATTTGTAGGGACAGCGCTGGGCCTGGGCTGCCAGCGGGCTCTCAGAGCAGGCAGACGCGCATTCATAGCAGGAGTTCCTTCTGAGAATTTAAACACTGCTTCAAATGTGACTCACTAGTGCTTAACAATGAATTCAACCACAAATTTCCTTGAAAGATTTCAAAATATTTTGTACCCATTTAAGAGGATCCCAAATTTAACCCAGTCCACTCTTTGTAAACCGAAGCCCAGAGACACAGAGAGAGCAAGGGAATCGAGGCAACTGTGTAAACTCTTCAGGGCCCGAGGCCAGAGTTCACCTGAAGGATCCAGGTGCTGCAGCCAACAGTGGGGTTCAGAGAGCCGGCTGGGGTTTGCCTCCTGTTTTCCTTTTCCTTGCTGGGTGTGAACTCCCCTCTCGGGGCTTTGTCTCCTGTCTTCACTGCACACCCATCTCTTCTGCCACTGGGACCGCCTTGTGGGGAAGTTGGGAGGGTGAGTAAAGCTTAGAGACATTTCCAACATGGAAAAAGCCCTTAAAATGTCCAGTTCAGCTCATTTGAATTAAAAACGTAGACAAATATGTCAGCAGCTCTTAAATTATGTGATCTCCTTAAATACGATGCTCAGGAAGATCTGTGGGGATGATGGTTTGAAGTCCTTAAAAGGCAACGTTGCAGAGAGTTGTGTTCCCATTTTATCAATGAAAAGTTGCTGTAAAGCTAGATTAACCAGCGAGAGAACAAGAACGTCAATGATTTCTTGGTATATTTTTCAGCACACTGAGTTGCCCTTCAGATTCTCACTTCATAGCCCCTAGCCTGGAAGCAGAATCCTGGAGCCTTTCGCTTATGTAGATTCCTGCTTTCTTTCACGAGGCAGACAAACAAACCTGGCCCTCTGCATGACCAGCCTGTTAAATCGGCCCGGTCCCGAGGCTCAGCCTTGCAGTTTAACCACTTAGAAATCATGTGTGTGCCTCCTAAGCAGAAAGGTGTGCAGCATGGGGAACAGTAGGCACTTTCCTTCAGGACAGCTCCTCCTTGCCCTTGGCATTGGGGGGGGGGGGGGCAGGACATGCGCATAATTAATAAAAGACACCTGGTTTTAAAAAATGTATTGCTTACCTTTATTCTGTGCATTTTAAAACTTGTTTCCTGTGTATGGATAATGGTTATGAAAACTGGAGTTCTAACAGACTCTGTTTAGAAAGAGAGCCAATAAAAAAAATCAACACGGAGCTTTCCAGCACCATTGTCAGGTAGGCTCAAAAGGGTGAGTTTTCAGGGACTCCGTTCAGCATTTCCAGTCTTTTTAATAGTAAGCCTAAGAAATTACCTCCTGCATTAGAAATAGCATTGATAAAATAATTACATTTGTGACTTCTCCTCTGTTTAAGGAAGTAAAAAAAAAAAATTTGATGTGGATGAATCCAGTTCCTGACATTTTTTTAAGAAAGAAAAATGTTAATGATATATTTGCAAAACCTCCCCAAAATGAGTTTTGTTAGAGACTACTATATTCCTATAATTTATATTTTAAATTTTATGAAACAATGCAAAAACTTTTAGAGATTATTTTAAAGGTTTTCTGGGAAATCTGTAAGATAATTGCTTTTCTCCTCTATAAGACAAGGCTCACCTCCTTTTGTAACAAATAGTAAGTAATGGAGCAAAACCTCAAATACTGTCAGTGTAGGTGAAGCGCGTTGGAAAAAGAACATAGACTATGTATCAGAATACTATTTTCTGTTTTAAAACTATGCACAGACATATTATTAAAGCCTTCCCTTTTTTTTTTCATGTACGAAAAAGAAGTGTGGAAGAGGGAATCTGTCAGACGCGTCCTGCTCCAGCAGACATCTGGGAGAAACTGCGTTGTCTTTTGTAACTCAATTTCTCTTTAAATTGTACCTGAAAGCAGACAAGCATTATGCTGTTTATTAGCAACACAAAGAGTCCTCAGCTGAAACAGAACTTGCCAGCCCTTGAAGTACAGCGGACTTTCTGGAAAGGAGCAGGATGAATTTTTAACCATTGGCGGTAAGGAAATGCATATTAATCCCCCCCTTACCCATCACACATGCGATTATCTTGCTCGGGAATCCTGTGCCAGGGCTCTTTTTATTTTTAAATTAAAGTAACTTATAGTTAATTTTTAAAAATCCCTTTTGTTTTCAGGAGGTGAAAAGGACATTTTGCTGTCAGAATACAGTGTGGCCTTTTGTTGTTTTAAAGATGTACCTTAAATTATCTGAAACCCCTATTAATTTATGAATGTGGCTTTTCATTGATATTGTTCTGCCTGGAGAAGGTTTTTTAAAATTAATGCCCCAAGTAAATGAACCAAACACACAAGCTAGTTATTTTGAGTTAAAATGTGCCCTGTGTTCTTAAAACGTGGAAATTTGATGAAACAAATTTACGCTAAGCTACAGCTTCTCTTTTCTGAAAATCAGTGTTCACAAATATTGTTTCTCTCCAGTTATTTTTGGAAATGCTTTTTCTTAGCCTAAGAACTTGATGAGCTTGTCTGCCTGGGCACTTCCTCCGCAGATGGCACAGGGCACGCTGAAGGTGTTAGAAGCCAGCTGAGCCTGTGGTACTGAGACACTGTTAGCGACCACCCTCCTCCGGAGATGGACCCTTTCAGGCCGGATGGCTATTTCCTTCACGGCTTTGAATATTTTCTAGAAAATGTTTATTATAAATCCTATGAATGTGCTGAACAAATTGAGACCCCATCAGGAAGACCTTGGGCGTCACTGCCTTGAAACAACAGGTCCCCTCTCAGCTACACTGAGCTTTATCCTGCAATGATCTGCGCGTGTTTGTGCAGAGTTGCCTCCGAGAAAATTCGCCTTTCCCGCCAGAGTTTCAGCTCTGATCTTCCCATTCTCAAACCAGGGTTCAACGCATAGCCGCTTCCTCTCCCCGAAGAAAATAAATATACTGATGCCCATGGGAAAAGCACCCTTGGCTCCCTTATGTTGACTTAATTCTGGAGCAGAACCTCTTGTTTCCATCTGTAAAGCCTGAAGGAGGTAGCGAATGGAGCCTGGTGGACGTGTGCCCAGGATGATGTAAGAATATTTGCAGCAGGAAAATGTCAGCTCTCCTCCGGCCAGGAGCGGGGCCTGCCACCCCTGTGCTCTCTCCCTCCGCCCCACATTCTTCTGGTCCGGTTCCCACAGACCGGGAGGGCGAGGGAGGTCAGAGTGGAGGAGACAAAGGAGCCCCCCTGCTGTCGGGGCCTTCGCTGGGCTGTCAGCACCACTAATTCATGACTTCACCTTTCATCTCCCAGATCCATTAGGGGTTAAAAAGAGACCCATTTTACAGCTGACAAGATTGAAGGGCACAGAGCTGAGGAGGGGGAGGGAGGCAAACCGCCCTAAAATTTATATTATTCAAACCACCTGCTAAAAATAGATCTGGGCAGGTTCTCTTTTCTTCATCGGTTTCATTTCTCCCCACATAATGGGATATGTATTTCAGCCACAGCATAATAAACAGGCAATTCATGGGCCCAGGGATATTTTCATATTGTGTGGTTAGAGAGCAGAGGAAGAGCTGGGGGACCGAAGGAGCGAATGCAAAACAGAGCAGCTCCAGCTTCTTTCAAAAGGACACGATGTTTCAGGCAGCTCCTCTGCAGGCCTTGTCATGTTTTGTGTTTCTACGGCGTCTTACATTTGAGCAGAAACTAATAACTTTATGAAATTACTAATGTTGAGATAAAATATGCATTTGTGACATCAGACCAGTCAGCATGAGTGTGTGTGTGTGTTGATGGAAGGAAGAGGAGCATAATAGGAGAGAAGCCGTATACTTCTTTTAAAGAGATTCTATTTGTAACAGGATTTTCCCCAGTGGCTCCTAATTTGTCTGCTCTGAAACCAGCAAATGAATTAATTTAACATACGTTTTAACTGATGATGGACATTATGTCTCCCAAAATAGTTCAATCTAATTTTCTTTTAATCAATAGGGCCATCACCTTCTGTAAAAAGAATTTTCTGAGTATTTTTAGGTGGTGTTTTAAAGGATGCTGAAGGAGTTCTGTCTCTCAATAAAGTGACATTTGTGAAAGAAAGGGCATAGTGCGCGTCTGTGTGTGTGTGTGTGTGTGTGTGAGCGTGCACGCTTACCCTCCGTTCCGCAGCAGAGTTGGGTTTGGGCTGCGGGGGACATACCATGGGTCTGAAGCCTGCGTCCTGGGGGCCTTCTGACCCCTCTTGACAAACCCTGTGCCTTTAGGAGTTCCTTCTGAGGTTGGATCTGGCCACTTTATGAGAGCATTCTCAAGGTGTGACATCTTTATTTCTCATCAAAGAGCTTATTGATTATTGACTCAGAATTTGGTGTCTCTCTTTAAATGAGTTTTCAAAGAGCAAGTTGCAGGACCCAGCACCATCCTGTGACGATGAAAGCTCTTACACCTGAGCCCCAGGTCTTCACTTGTGCAAATCCTTTAGTTTCTGCTTGCTCACTCCTTAGGTTGTATTTATCAGTTCTACAAAGGTTAGCAATTATGCTTCTTTTTTCTTGGCAGAAAAGATGGAACAAGGAGAGCCAGTGAGATCAATCCACAGGTTTTTTTCAGCTGGGCAACAATTTGTTGCAGATATAAGCATCCTGTCTTGTCTCAATCTTCCTGTCCCAGGGTCTCTGCCGCCAGTTCCTTCTCTAATGGCTGAATTTGTCTTCTGTGTAACTTAAATATCTTCAAGAAGGGCCCACAGCCTCGGGAGGCTGAATGATTAGGAGTAGGGAGTGGGCACATACAGATGCTCAGTCAGAAGGAAAGTTAAGGAAAAGGCAGGAATGAGCGTTGTATGAGACAAAAGCGCTGGGATGAATCTCACACAGGGAGCCTCAGGTCCAGGACAGGCCAGACAGGCGGGATGCACTCTTTCCTTTGTCCTGAAGCTGCCCTCCCTCCCCCAGGCAGAGGCCAGGGACGTGCACCTTCCCCACGCTGCCCCCACCCCTTTGTAATCAATACAATCCTCACTGGTTGCTTAGAGAAGGATATGTTTAGGGGTGAGTGGCCAGGGCTTAGAGTTGGGAGCTGGTAAAGGAAGATCAAAGAGCTCCCCCTCTGTGGGCACTTCCCATGTTGAGTCAGCAGGGCTGGCATTGTGAGTACGCCCCCCTCCCCACTCCCCTTGCCTTTCCAAACCTGAAGGACCACAGAGGCTCAACTGACCATAGTGCAGAAGCCAGAGGGTTTGAGGAAAACCCTCGAGTAGCTGAAGGTCCCTGAGGCTGAGAGCCAGTTACAGATGGGGACCAGATGGGCAGATTGAGCCAGAACGACAACTGAGAGGCTGAGTCGTCCTTCATGACATGGGAATCTCTCAGCCCCGCTGCCTCAGTTGCACCATCGAGGACCTGCAGCTAAGCGTGGAGAAGATGGCTGTCACATTGCATCACCATCGTACTGGATAATAACCTAAAAAAATATTTTGTACAAAATAGCAGTCCCCTGGGTATTGAAGAAGTGCACACTATAAATTTGTCTTCACTTCCGCCAAGTGCATAAACCATTACGTTGACACTGGAAAAATGACTCCTCTAATGACCTTCTTTGAGAGCACGAACAAGTTAAATGTGTTGCCTCCTGCTCCATTCCAGCTGAGGGGTGACAAGCTCTCCTTGGTGCTCACTATCCCTTGAAGAAAGTCTTGGTACCCAGCATAGTCCCCCTCCGTTTTGTTCCTCAGACTCCTTCACAACAGGGTCTGTGACATGTGAGTGAAATATGTTCCCAGAAAGCACATTGGTATGGCAACTACCAAATAAAGGAAAGGCTGGCCATTGGAGGTCCAGAAGGGAAGGGTTCAGGTTCTTGCAGGGGAATAATTATGCCTCAAGATCCCAGGCTATGTAGGGCACATAGATGAGCATGGATCATTCCAGAAATTCTCCAGAGAGGAAATACCTCGTTGCTCCTGTCCCTCCTTTGGGCCACAAATCAATCAACCACTCATTCAGACTGGCCTGGTGGTCGACTGCCCAGGGCAGGCTCCATACCCCCCTCTGTGAAACTCAGAGGAAAGGGTCCTTCCCTCTGTGGTCAGAGCAGAGTGCCAGCATCTGGGGGACTGAATTTGAAGGTCCCTGTTGTGTCCTCTTAGCTGTGTGATCTTGGACAAGTCACTCCAGTTAGGAGGGTTCCATTTCCTCATTTGTACAATGGAAGTTAAATAGGTTAATTCATGGGAAACCTGAAGCAAAGTGTTTGGTCTGTGCTGTGGGCATGCAATTAACATTCATGTTTTTCTTCACTCCCCCTGGGAGAGCTGGGACAGGGAGGGACTTCAAGTTAGCATGACAGGTATTAGATTCTTTCCAGGTTAGAGGGGAGATAATAGAGGACGCAGCATGAAGACCTGTAAGTTGGAGATGGACTTGGAGGGAAAACGGAGTGAAAGGAAGCTGGCCAGCTGTGACATCTAATGCCTCTGCCTAGGATTACTCTAGCACCCATCACAAACCGGTGTCCCGTTTAGCACTGCAGCCAAGTTACAGAACATGTATCTCATATTTGTAAGGGTTTCATGCCTTTGTTTCCTCACTTTTAAAAACCATCGGTAATTTTGAGATATAAGCATGGTAGGCAAGTATCTCTGTCCCTACTTTACAGATGGGCAAATGGAGGCCAAAGCGAACATGACTTTCTACTAGTTAATTACAGAATAGAACTAGAACCTAGTTCTATTTTTTTTCTGCCGTACCACACTACCAACCTTAATACCAGATACTTCTATCAACCATAAGGAAATACACATTTCCCGTAGAATGATAAGTAGAACAATCAGTTTTTATTGAAGTATATTTAAAATGAAATAAAGTTGAAATAACATTGAAGTAAAGTTGCGTGTGAATCAGTTCTTTTAATTGAAAGGCATTTAAAACACATTGGATTTGTATAGTACTTTAAAAAAACACTGTGATGAATCTTTCCTAAAGTGGCAAATCTTTTTGACATGTGAATAGACATCCTTAATATCTATTAAGGGTTTTCTTTTTCCCCCCTCAAACACCACCTTTTCTTAAAACAGGTCACACCTTTGGGAATGGTCTGGAAGAGAAAGAATGGACAGCATGGGTCTCCTTCATTGATGGGCTTTTGCAATAATTGCATATAAAATAATTTTTTTTTTTAAAGTAAGAACTCTTATAGCAGCGTCTCCAATTTTTCTACAACGCCCTTTCTTGGTATTTCACTATGTCTGTGGCTTGGCCCACATGAGCAGTCACTGGTTAGGCTCAGCACAGCTAAGGTCATGCAGGCCAGGGCCAAGGAGAGGAGTGGGGACCATTGATGTGGAGAAAATGCTACAAGATCACAGTAACCTTCAGTGGTAACACTTTAGACTCATCTATCGTTGACCCTGAACTGTGTACAGTCTCTAGCAAGTTGTTGACACTTACTGAATACAAAAGAAAAGCGTGGTACTTATTTTCCAGATGACCTTTTAGAATGGGATTTGAGAAAATCAGTAGATTTTTATTTGAGAACTACTATTTTTAACCCAGTTGGAAATTAATTTTGTCTTGATGCATCAGTTGGGAATTTTCAGATACCTCAGTGTTACATATTAGCCAAAATCTTTGTGACAAATTTATTCTACAATAAAAGGAGCAATGACAAACCCAGAGAAGGGAAGAATCATGTGAAATATTTTTTCTTCTTCTTTTTAAGTAGTTACGTGACGTCAAGGTCCTGAAGTCCTTCTTGGAGCCTTCTCTTCTAGCTCCTTCCTTCTAAACAGCATCCAACCATAGTGCTTTGTTTTCTACCCTGATGGCAACTATCTTCTTAGCTTGAAAGTGAGATTAATGGGGGTCCTAGAATTCTGGAGGTAGAGGGCACTTGGTTCAAACACCTCACTTTACAAATGGAGAATCTGAGGACTGGAGAGGTGAATGACATCAATTACTTAATGGCAGAGAGAGGGTTATATTGGGGTCCTCAGACTCTTAGATCCACAATTATGCTCTTCTCCTTTTGGAAAGCTCATTCTGATGACCGTTGCAACTCAGAGAAGATTTGATAACAACCAAGCAGTAATACCAACCACAACAATAACTCCACAGTAGCCCCAACTACATGCCTAGGAAGACGTTTTAAACTTTAATCTCTTAGTTCTCTGATTTGACCTGGTGCTTTGAACTTCAGTATTTATGGTGCTATTTTTTAGTGAGATTTTCCACCATAGGTATAGATAGATGAATAGATAGAGATAGATAAAGTTTAGATATAGATGTATAATCTCCAGGGGCAGCCTGGTTTGGGTTTTCCTCCCTTGCTTCCTGCCAGCATGTCCAGGCCACTCCCCCCAGCAACCCCAGGAGCTGCCGTGTTGAACGACTTGGGCAGCGGCAGCATCTGGCAGTGTGGGGACTCTGGAAGCAGCCTCTGTGGGGAGGGGCTCTCACTATCTTTGTCACGTCGTTTGGTGAGAGTTGGGCTACCTGGTCAACCTACAAACTACTTTTTCAGACGAGTCTCTGCCTAAATCCTTCATGAGATCTCCATCCAAGGCCTTTATGGAGAAAGAATGAAAAATTTTAAATGCTATGTGTGTTTTTCTCCTGAAGTAAGTGTGCTAGGTATAAGGTAGACCCATCTTGGTACATGCAAGTCACTTGCATACTTAGATTTTTTTTTCTCAGAAAATCCTCAAATACTCTTTTTAAAAGTCTCTCTCTCTCTTTCTCTCTCTCTCTCTCTCTCTCTCCCCCCCCCTTTCACACAGGAGTGTATGAGGCACTCTGGGTGCATAGGACCCATAGGCCTGGATATATGTGAGATTAAGCGGGGTGCCCTGAATGTGCTTGTAAGCAGAGGGCGTGGGGCTGAGTGACGTCAGTAACGCAGGGGAGCTGGGCTGGGCGGAGCTGCCTGAGGGCACTGAGCTGCGGAGATCTGGGCTCTCGATGGCATTCTGAGCAAACCAGCATCGCTTCTCCTCCGCCTAACGGGTTAACTGGGGGAAGACTAGTTATTATTGAGAAAGTGTAACCTGGAGTTTGAAATTGAACATAAGAAAACTCTTTTCCTTGTTAGGGATTCATTTTATTTTACTTGGTTGTACTCTAAAATCTCAAGCCAGGCAGTTACGCAGTAAATTGTTCAGTTTATTGACATTGCCTTCATCACTACCCTGACAGGAAAAAGACTACTTGATTCCCATTTGTTTTCCTTGCCAAAAATAATAAAGACTGTGATGACTGTTTGCATTAATAGCCACCTCCCTGCTCCTTTTGGGGAAGAGAACAGCAAAGAAAAGGCAGTGGTGGACGCAGCATTCATCACCTCCACAGGAAATGGAAAC
The DNA here is from genome assembly GCF_054644295.1 of Miniopterus natalensis. Taxonomy (NCBI): domain Eukaryota; kingdom Metazoa; phylum Chordata; class Mammalia; order Chiroptera; family Miniopteridae; genus Miniopterus; species Miniopterus natalensis. The sequence goes on from NC_142082.1 coordinate 26,517,094, forward strand.
AGTGTGAACAACGAATCTGACAGCGAGATAAACTTAGGGTTCTAGGAAAGACGGAGGGGGAGGAAGGGGGTGGGAGAAGGCGGGAAAGGGAGGGGAGGAAGGGAGGAAGGAGGGAGGGAGGAGGGAGGGAAGAAGGGAGGAGGGAGGGAGGAAGGAGGGAAGGGAGGGAGGGAAGGAGAGGGAGAGAGGGATGGAGAGAGGGAGGGAGGAGGGAAGAGGGAAGGGAGGGAGGGAAGGAAGGAAAGGAGGGAGGGAGGGAAGGAGGGAAGGAGGGAGGAAGGAAGGAGGGAAGGAAGAAGAAAGGAGGAAGGAAGGAAGGAAGGAAAGGAGGGAGGGAAGGAAGTAAGGAAGGAGGGAAGGAGGAAAGAAGGAGAGGAGGGAGGGAGGAAGGGAGGGAGGGAAGGAAGTAAGGAAGGAAGGGAGGGAGGGAGGGAGGAAGGAAGGAAAGGAGGGAGGGAAGGAAGGAAGAAGGAAGGAAGGGAGGGAGGAAGGAAGGGAGGGAGGGAAGGAAGGGAGGGAGGAAGGAAGGAGGGAGGGAGGGAAGGGAGGGAAGGAAGGAGGAAGTAAGGAAGGAGGGAAGGAGGAAGAAAGGAGGGAGGAAGGAAGGAAGGGAGGGAGGAAAGGAAGGAGGGAAGGAGGGAGGGAGGGAGGGAGGGAGGGATGGAGGGAGGGAGGGAGGAAGGGAAGGAGGAAGAAAGGAGGAAGAAAGGAAGGAAAGGAGGGAGGGAAGGAAGGAAGAAGGAAGGAAGGGAGGGAGGGAGGGAGGGAGGGAGGGAGGAAGTAAGGGAGGGAGGGAGTAAGGAAGGAGGGAAAGAGGGAAGGAGGAAGGATGGAGGAAGAAAGGAAAGAAGGAAGGAAGGAAGGAAGGAAGGAAGGAAGGAAGGAAGGAAGGAAGGAAGGAAGGAAGGAAGGAAAGGAAGGGGGGAAGGAGGGAGGGAAGCAGGGAGGGAGGGAGGAAGGAGGCAAGGAGGGAAGGAGGAAGAAAGGAGGAAGGAAGGAAAGGAGGGAGGGAAGGAAGAAGGAAGGGAGGGAGGGAGGAAGGGAGGGAGGAAGTAAGGAAGGAGGGAAGGAGGGAGGGAAGCAGAGGGAGGGAGGGAGGGAGGGAGGGAAGAGAAGACAGGAATTTGGATTAAATTCAGGTTGTGGGCCAGGCAGCACCATCTAGCAGGAGTACAGAGATGAAGGGACAGGACTGGAAAAGAACCAAAGGAAACCATCATTTTGTTCCAGGAACCGAAGGAGCAGGCTGTGGAGAAGAGAGGAGATCTGGAATAAATGGGGGGAAACCAGAGAATTAGTATGGCGGAAACACTTTTAAAAACCCTCCTACTACCACTTCCTCAAATTAAACTAAGAATAGTTGCTAAAAGAAGATTTATATTTTTATTAACTGGTGGTATTTTTCATGTTGAGATTGAAAACGTCTGTCTTTCTGTCTTTTGAACGATTTTTATTTTTAGGGATGAGAAGTACTTTCTTTTGAATCTTCCAGTTCGTTAGGAGCATTTTCAGAGTTGGAGTCTCTTGTCAAAGATTGTCATTCAGGAGCATCTGCATGACAATTAATAGCAGGCTCCCTACTCCTCCCCTCCGAACAGGAGAGCACCGCCTACAGCTGGGTTTCCGGGACCGAAATGGAAGCAGAGCAGCAGACCCCTTCCTGGTGCCTAAAAGCCCGCAGAAAAATCAGTGTCGGCGTGTCACGCCTCATCACGGGGTGCCGTGGGGGTGCCGTTCCTGTGGGGTTTTTAAAAAGCACATAACACACACAATTCTACAGGAACCTGTTCTGATTCCTCCTGGTTCCTGTTCAAGTGAGATAATATCCACTTAGGAAGAAATCTTGATGGAAGCCAAGGACCCCCTGCTGGCTACTAGAAGCCAGGATATAGTTTCTTCAGCTCACGCCTGAACCGAGGCCAGAATTAGAGGGGGCCACCGCCATATTCTGCCAGTGCCCAGAGGCGACACTGTGACAGTCATAGTGACTCCAGAGAGACAAGTGCCTGGGGGCGTGGAGAACACTAACTCCGGGTTTTTGTCCATTTGTGTTAATCAGCAGTTGAGCTCTATCCACTGAGATGTGAAAACCCACTTAGCGACTGAGCCATACCGATGCCCAGAATGAAGAAGAAAAGTCATTTCCCTCCAACTGTAAATCACTTTCTTACTTCTGCCCAGACACAAACTTCCTATTGCAAAATAAGATTGAGTTAGGCTATAGCCAATGGATATACAGCATCAGAAAAGCAGTCTTTTCTCTGGCTTCGCTAACCTTCCAGGTTTGGGAGCCACCTACAGATGCACAGGGACCCGACTTCATCTGACATCCATGCATATAGGTGTTTCTGGTCATCTCTCCCCAGGCTTCTGCCAGTGGTGTGGTGGTATCTTCCCTTCCTGTGCAGACTGGGACACTTCTCTGCACTTGTTGACCAGACCTATTGAGAGAACTGGCATTTGTTCCCTAGCCATGCTCACCTCCACCTGCAAATGCTGGGTCTAAAGGTGCTAAATTAACAAAATGGTTGTTGCATGTTTATTTATTTATTTTTAAAATTTATCTTTACTGTTGAAAGTATTACAAATGTCCCCTTTTTCCCTCATTGATTCCCTCCACCCTGCACCCCACCCCTCACCACACTATTATCTGTGTCCATGGGTTATGCATATATGCATTTAAGTTCTTAGGTTAATCTCTCTCCACTCCACTTCCCTCTGAGATTTGCCAGTGTGTTCCATGCTTCCATGTCTCTGGATCTATTTTGTTCATCAGTTGATTTTCTCTTGCTGCCTTTAAGATTCTCTCTTTGTCTTGAATTTTTGGTATTTTAATTATGATGTGTCTGGGCTTGAGCCACTTTGGGTTCTGCTTGCTTGGGACTCTCTGTGCCTCCCTAACTTGTGTGACTTTTTCCTTGACCAGGTTAGGGAAGTTTTCTGTCTTATTTCTTCAAACAGTTTCTCTAACCCTTGCTTACTTTCTACCTCTTCTGACACTCCTATGATGAGAATATTGTTACATTTCAAGTTGTCCCACAGACAGCTCGCTTAAACTGTCCTCCTGTTTTTTAATTGTTTTTTCTTTTTGGTTCTCTGATTGAGTGATTTTTTTTTCTACCTTGTCTTTGGGTTTCCAGTTTCTGTCTCAGAGTCAGCTTCAAATCAGCTCAACTGTGTCTGAACCCAGTCAAAATTCAGCCCAGAAGAAAAATCTAGATATCTAAAATATGCTCTCTGAGTTATCCTGATGTTTCAAGGGTAATCAAGTTTTGTAGGATACATTTAATGATTGAGAAGGGATCTTTTCAGGCCTCTTCAGAAACATGAAAGGTTTATCAGTAGGTGTTCACAGCTGCAAACAGCAGAGCATCCAGCAGTGCTGGTAGAAGGAAGGATATTTAATTATTCACATAAGAAACATCTGTAACTGGGCTGCTCTGGAGGAATCACAGTGGCTCCATAATGTTATAAAAAAACCTAAGCTTTCTCTTTCTGTTCTGTCATTTTCAGTATATTGACTCCCTCCTCCTTTCAAAAACCTTTACTTCCAATATTTGGTTCATACATTATACATATTTATTAAAGAAAAGTTAGAACAAAAATACCCATAATTTTACCATCCAAAGATTACCAATGTGGGCACATCGATCTATAATTTTCCCATTATTTTCTTTTTTATACACACAGACATACCTATATATTCATAAAAATTAATTTTTACAAACTATTTGTAACCTGCTTTTGTTCCCTACCAAATTATCATAAACATATTTTCTTCCCAATAAATATCTCTATGGTTGTATAATATTTCATTGTTTGGATATAATATTTTTACATTTCTAATCCCTTATTTTTAATTTTTCAAATTGTTTCTTCTCTTATAAATAACTTTATATGATAGTGAACATTCATGTAAATATATTTTTGAGCTTGTCTTTTTACCTGTAATTTTGTTGACCTGTACTTCCTTTCTTATTCTCTGCAAGCCAGTGACAATATCTGACTCATTTGGCTCCAGAAATCCATCTTCTCTTATTTGTGCTTTGCCTTCCTAAAGTTGATTTTTTTAAGCTGTATTTCTCTAGACTCAGGACTCCATGGGCACTTGCTAAGCCTCTGCCTCTTCTCTAGTGCATTGACCTGCATAGGTTTGAACACTCTTCTCACTAAATTACAAGTTTCAAGTGGAGCCAATAAACATACACCCCAGTCAGGTGGAAAAAGACTTAAACTATTCCACCTGTTCCCTTGGGGAAAGCTGAGGCAGAAGCAGGAAAATAACTGAAACACCAAACTGTCATGCAATGAATGGGTATGGGATCATGTGAAAATGACTGCCGAATGTCGCAGACTGGATAGTTTTTTGTTGTTATTAGTGGTGAGTTCTCTGACCCCAGAGCAAGACACTGAATAGATATTTACAGGGCATTTAAATAATTGTATAGAGCTGGTCTGAGCAAAAGACAGCTGCTGGCCCCATCCATACTCACTTGCCAAACTACTGGCTGCTTACAAATCAGACTCTGGGCCTAAAATTGCTACTGTCTCCAGGTGGGAGATGCCTGGCCAGGCACACTGGGACATGAGGCCATTCATTTCCTGTGGACAAGAATCTTGTCAGACAATGGACTCCCCAACACTCCTCCTCCAAGGAGCTGAATGGCCTCATTCGTGCTACCAGGTGGTGCCCAGACTTTAGAGGGAGGGAAAAATTGCCTGATGATCTTGAGTTCTCTTCTCTCCTCGCTGAATTTCCTTTTTTTTTATTTCACTCCCCAATTAAGCCTCCCTCCGATGAGTTTAGTGTCACCTAGAAGAGATTATGGGTGCTCTCTTTCTCCTTTGCCATTATAGGGCAAAGGAAGAAATGAAGCAGAAAACCTATCTATTGGCCACTTTGGAAAAATACATATTTCTGCTTGAACAAAAGGTGACAAGACAGCTATAGCAATGTCTCCCAGAGGTGCTAGGGTGGGGCCCTATGCCTCTTTAAAACTAGAAAGGGAACATGGTTCATTTATGCCTGAATGATCTCACCCAAGTTCTCCTTCATTTGTCCTTGACACTCTAAGGCATGAACCCCAGGCAGCATAAACCAAGGCAACATTCTATAGCATTCAACAGTCCAAATACGTTAGCCCAGGGTTATGGTTAAAAACACCACTTCTTTTGAGACTGACTCTTGAAAGCTTTTAAAAATATAAGTCAATAAGAAAATAGCATTTAAACCTATCCATTCTAGTTATTTCTGCATGCTAGCCTTCCGTTCCAAAGAGGCATGAAGATATAAGGTTAATCCAGTGAGGAGTGCAAGAGGAGGCAGGGAGAGGCCACAGGGCAAGGGCCAGGAGGTCAAAATGGACCAGAGGGGACAGCAGTTTTGGGCATCTGAGAGGTCCCTGTGGCTCACTCACCTGTCTGCTGTGGTTTTGGTTCCTTTCCTCACTTGACCACGCTTCTGTTCACCACAGTCCAGGATGCCATCGAAAGTTAAAGATGGTATAATGACACTTCCCCGTGGCCATGCAACAGTCAGCCATGGAGAGAACACAAAACAAACTGGATCTCAGATGAAGACTATCTAAACAGACAAAGCTAAGAAAGCAAGCAGTCACGCCATTTAGAAATATTGTGGAAAATTCTCTAAATAACTTGAAGTTTCTACTCCATGGGGTGGGATCAGGCAGAGGACTGGTGTTTTTCAGAAAAAACATGTGGACCCATTATTTAAAAAATTATGTTTAGTTATGACTTTAATAAAAATTAAAAAATTTAAATAAGCAAATGAGCCCTGTAAAAAGGCCACACCACTCGCCCAATCCCTTATAGCTTCTTTTCCAACATCTGCTATATGCGAGGCACTGATTCAGATGGGGTCAGGGCTACAGATATGAGCAAAAGTACAACTTGGTCTTATGATGCTCACAGTCTAGTTAAGGAGACAAACAGCAGTCCAATAATCAGACAGATAAATATGCAATTTAAAATACTTGCAGATCACTGACCAAAGGTCTCAGATTGAGAGATGTCCCTTCTGGCTGTGATTGGGGGAAACATAGTATTACCCACCACCTGCAAGTATTACATACCTGGCATGGTCAGGACAGCAATGAAAATAAAGTTCTATGTGACTCTAAAGATCATGCATACTCTAAACTGTTAGCCACAGCCACTCCCTAATGAAGGTCTAACAATACATCATTAATATATTAAATTAACAGAATAAAGTAGCATTTTCTCTCGAGAAGCAATACAGTGAGTGCTTACAAGTGTGGCCTCTGCCTCTCATGCTATGTGACCTTAGGCCTATGGTTTAGCTTCTCTGTGTCTCAATTCATTTATCTAGAAGATGGATATTTTAAAAATCCTAACCTGTAAGATTTTCAAGAGAATTAAATACATTCATGTATGTAAAGTGCTTTGAATAGGCTCTTCTAACAAAGATGAGCTGTTGCTGTTACATTTGACAATGTAACCCACATAAATCATCCGAGCCAAAGGCCTAGACCCCATGGAACTGCCCTTATATAAGAAGGACAAGGTGCATTAGCAATTTGTTGTGATACTTATATCTAGGTTTTCAGCAATTGGATTTTAAAGGAGATGAGGTTGAAAATCATGGCCAGACCTCTAGCCCTGAGAGTTATTAATGCCAGGGCAACTAGCACAGCTTCCTGTTACTTGCTGTTGCCTCTCCCCACTCCACTGAAAATTTATAAATAATGGGCCTCCAGTGGAGCACCCCTATGTTATGAAGCAGACACTCCAGGTCGGGGCACACTGTGATTTGTACACCATTGCTCCACAGTCCTGATCTCAACCCATTTGTCAACACTGCACTTCAGTTGTCACCCTGGTTACTTCCCTCCTGTTCTTCTCTCTTGCCTTTTTCAAAAAATATCTCCATTTTGTGTCAAAGGAAGAAATGGCATAAACAGATCATAGGTAGGGCCATGAGGCAGGGAATGTAAGAATAGCTCTAATTCTAATAATATGTGAACAAATATCTTCACTCATTCCCACCTCTTTTCCTCTTGCTCATCTCTCACAGCATCCTAAGTCTGTACTTTTAATTCTTATGATTAGGTTTTAAATTTATATGCAGAAATGACAATTATCAGTTATGTGGGAGACTGATGTCTGAAAGCAGAAAGTTGTAGCCAAGGCAAGTTCATCATGTGGATTGTTCAGCCTTTTCTCTCAAAGCAGCTTGCCTTTGGCTGTTGGCCCAGGAAGTTATTTATAATCCAATAAAAATTAAAAGGACTTATGGGAAAGATTTACTTACAGAGTGGATTGGCTCTGGCATTCAATCCATTGCTAATGTTAATTCCTGTTCATTCTAAAAACTCTGAATATAGAGCCTTTCTCTCTAGAGAATTTAGAGAATTTAGCTGAAATGGGGGCCTTATTTTTTATTCACACTGGCTACCCCAGCCCTAGCACAGTATCTAGGATATAGTAGGTGCCAGCAAATATTTAGTGATAATGATACAAAAAATAAAAATAAAAACCTAGATAGGTCTCACTGTCATGGTTACAGATAAGGCAAGATTGTGCTTCAATACAGATAGAATACACTGAAGGAAAACTCTATAGAGTATTATAATTTCATGAGAGGGCCAATTGTCCTGATTTTGTGAGGGCAGCCCTTCTGTCAAATATTCTATCCTCAGTTTTTCCTATAGCTTCTTTTTTTTTTTTTTTTTAATATGTCTTTATTGATTTCAGAGAGAAAAAGGGAGAGGGAAAGAGAGCGATAGAAACATCAATCATGAGAGAGTCATTGATCAGCTGCCTCCTGCACGCCCCCGACTGGGGATCAAGCCCACCACCCAGGCATGTGCCCTGACTGGGAATGGAACTGCCATCTCCTGGATCACAGGTCAACACCTAACCGCTGAGCCATGCTGGCTGGGCTCCTATAGCTTTTATTTATTTTTTCATTCATTAGTTCATACTATACTTCATATCCTAAAGGACTTTGAATGCCTTACAAGGCATGTCTAAAACAAGACTAAAAAAGTATACCAGTGAAAGTTAGGGTGTGCAACAAATTTAAGCCTCTAAGAAGTCAGTGCCAAGACTAATACACATAAAATAATAACAGAGCCGTTGTTTCAGACAATGCTTCCTGCCTTTTTCATACTACAATACACGAAAATGTGAATACTTGTGTGTTCCATACACTGAAGGTTGCAAATGAGGTTGCTCACAGCCATCGGTAGCCCCAGTTCCTTGGAAGTGCTGCAGCTGTCCCAGTCCTCCCCAGCCCCAGAGATGAGGGGGATCCACAGCTCTGAGCACTAGTGACCCATTCATGGTGGCCCGCGAGCTGCCTTGAGGGAAGAGTCCTTTCTGTGGTACAAATATCTACCAAAATCTCATGTCCACTGAGGGATCTAGATAAATATGCCCTCAGCCAAATATCTGTGGTGGTACAAAATGAGTTCATTATGGCTTTTTCCCCATAATATCCTTTAATGAAGGGATATTAGCATTGTGTTAGCTTCCTAGGACTACTGTGACAAGTTACCACAATCCGGGCAGCTTAAAATACCAGAAATTCGTTCTCTGGCAGTTCTGGCAGCCACAAGTCTGAAATCAAGGTGTCAGCTGGCCATGCTCTTTCTCTGAAGGCCCTGCCTTTTCCAGTGCCTGGTAGCTGGAAGGCATCCTTGGCTACTGGCTGCACCACCCCAATCTCTGCCTCTGTGTTCACATTGCTGTCTTCTTTCTGTGTCTCTGTCTTTTTAAGATCCACCTTAACAACCTCATTTTAACTTACATCTCCTATGACTGTTTCTCAATAAGTCACACTCACGGCTATTGGGGGTTAGGACTCTAATAACCTTGTGAAGGGGTGGTGAACACAATTCAACCCACAGCACAGACCAATGGGAAATGCAAAGGTAAAACTGAGAAATCGATTCTGAGAAGGCTCAGAATCAGGTCCTCAGTGTGAGGCTTCCTCCATGAGTGTCCTTGTGCACAAAAATGGGCCTCAGCTGAGAACTTGGGGGCATATTCTCCAAGGTGCTGATGTTCTCCATCCATGATTGTGGGGCAGCCGGAAAAGAGGAGATAGAAAGGACATCCTTTTAGGAAAATCAGGCTTAGTCAAAATGTTCTGCTCTGGGTCAGTTCCAGCTCAGTGACAAAGGGGCACTTGAGCTCCACACTTCTATGCTGCAAGGCTTGAACATAAACAAAATCATAGAAACGTGCCAGGAATTTCAATATATTAGGATCAGAGCTATAGCTCCCAAATAACTGCTCTGCTCCTTGAGGACAGTTCCTTCTCAGAATCCCGGATCCTACTCAGTGCCCACTGTCCTGTTCTGAGAGGCACAGGGAGGGTTAATTGATGCTGTTGAATGCAGGGGACCTGAAAGTCCTGAACCACACACATCAGGAGTCAGGCAACGTGGCTGACTCAATGTATTTAGATGTTCACGTTACAAAGATTTCCTGGAAATTCCTATCTTCTTTCTTTGACCCCACAGATCTAGTTAATTTATTCTTCCAAGACACGGATAGGTTTTTAAACTGTTGGTCGATGCTCCAGTGTACATGTGGGTTTGGATCTGCTCTGCCTGAATCATTCAGGGTAGCTTTTCAGTATTGTGGCAAATAATAGAGTGGCACTGGCAACAGCAGAGAGTAATGCCTGTTGAGTATTTTTCTGGAATCCTTTCCACCGTATTCTCGCTGTTCCTTCCCATCAATTTCGCACCTCCAATATTTTCATTTTCTCAGTCTTAAGCTTTTTGATGTGTTTATTTGGACACCTGTTTGACATTTTTACTGCCTGAATATGCCTTGAGGGTAGGGTGAGCCATGTATGTGCAGAGTTTATCTTGCCAAGCAAAGACTCAGGGGTTATGGAATTGCCTGGGGGTGAAATCCTCCAAAATTAGACCAAAATCAAACAGAAGAAAACAGTTCTTTAGAATGTCACGCTGTCCCAGGTTTGGCAGCCATATTTGTAAGAATACTTTTCCTCCTCATGGAAGTCATAGACACAGCAATTAATAAAAGTTCTGCTATCATGTCCCAAATCTGCAGCACAAGGCTTGGTGTGCCTTGTCTTCAGTAAGGAAACTTTTAACAGTCTCGTAAAATCCCAACACTATTGGATGTACCACCCCCCAAAGACTGAAATATATTTCCGCCTTAAAGAAAATGCATTCCTTGAAGCATCCTATTGCTGTGACAGGAGGGTGAAATCCAGCTGTTGCCATCCATTCTGAGCCCCTCTTCCTCTGAGTTGGTGGATGCATTTTGTGTAATTATCCGGCTTGTTCTTCTGTTTTAACGATTTTCCCGGTAGCTCCTTGGATATTTTTTCTTGGTTAATTGCTTGCTTTGCATCTCACTTCGCCATGATTTCAGGAGGTGGTTTGCTCCCAAAAGGATTTGCTGGAGCCACCCTTCCCTTCAAGCCTGATCCTGATGTGATGGGGGCACCGCTCAAGAGAGAAGAAAGGGCCTCGACCTGGGCGACCCGCTGATTGTAGCTTTGCCTCTTTGAATTGGGCACAGTTGAGTTCTCGGCTGCTTTCTTTCCCCGACACCCCCCCCCCACCTTCTACACAGGACACAGTGTTCACCGTCATCCACTCAGGCGAAAATACCTCAGCCACCCTGACCTTGAATGAACCCCACAGAGAGGCAACAAAAATAAAGCACAGAAGGAAAACATTAGGCAGCTTTGCCCGCTCTTATGTAACTCAATCAGCTATATCTGGAGCTCTTCGTTAGTCCAAATTGCAGATTTGTGGTGCACTTTTTGGGCTCTGTGCCACCTTCTGCCCCATTCCCCTTGCCCTTCGGTTGCGTTGCTGGGTGAGCAGTTTCCTTGGCAGGCCAGGGTGAGAGGGCTGAGCGCGGTCTGTCTGTGTGGTCCCCCTATTGTCCATCAGTCCGGGAAGTGATCCAACCTGCAACTTTAACCCCAGATGCCCAGCAAAGTCCAAAACATTGGCCGATTTAGGCGGGCTGAGGAAATAAACATTTTTTTTTCATGGGACCTTACAATGGGTGTAAACAAGGGAACTGCAGACTCGATGGCTTTCTCTGATTGGTATTTGGAGCAGGATTTGCAAAATGTATTCCCTCTGAGGTCGCGGTCAAAGGAGAACTAGAAACTTTGTTTTGCGCTTAAATAATGTACACTTTTAGTTCCTAAAAATTAGTGATATGGATTGAATTGTGTCCCCTCCGAAAGATACGTGAGGTCCTTAACCTCTAGGACTTCAGATGTGACCTTCTTTGGAAATAAGGTCATTGCAGGTCTGGAATAGGGTGGGTCCCTAATCCAAGAAGACTGTTGTCCTTATAAAAAGGGGAAATTTGGAAAAGGAGGCACACACAGGGAGAAAGCCAGGTGACGATGAAGAAAAGATCAGGGCGGGACATCTGCAAGTCAAGGAATGGCAAGGATCCCCGGCAACACCAGAGCTGGGAGGAGGCCTGGAGCCCGAGATCCCTCAGCCCCAGGAGGAACCAACCTGCCTACACCCTGACCTCGGGCTTCCAGCCTCCAGACTGGGAGGCAACCAGTTCCTATTGTTTAAGCCGCCCGGCTGTAGGCTTTGTTAGGCCGCCACAGGAAATGAATTCAAATTAGTATTTGGCTAATCAAACCCAATGAGACAGTAAATGTTTTCCTTGTTTGTGGGGTAAAAATCGCATTATTATTCATTCCTTTTTCTATGAAAATATGCTCCTTCCATGAACCCAGAATTCTTTAATGAATCCCCTGCCCAATAACTCAGCCAGAAGCCTCAGTATCCCCGTGGCTCCTTCCTCTCCTCCCAACCGAGCCCCACCAACGTGATTTCGCTGGTCTCACAGGAGCCTTCCAGGGGCTCCCCGCCCCCCTCTCTCTCCTCTGTGATCAGATCACTCTCCTACACTGCAAAGCTGCTGCCAGGAGCCCTGGCCTGGCCATCTCCTGCCTTCCCATGTAACCTACAGCGACGCTCCCCCCAACCCCGCCACACCCTGCTCCCTGCGCCCACTGCCAGCTTATCTTCACCCCAGGCCACGCTCAGAGATCGGAGTCTTTGCTCACACTGTTCCTTCAGCTTGGTGGGAATGTTCTTCTTGCTTTCCCTGCCTGCTGAATTCCCAGCATCCTCCTGGGCTCAGGGCAGTTGCTGCTTCTCCAGAAAGATTTCCTGGACCTCCCCTGCCCAAGTCAGAAAGGACTGACCATAGCCTGCGTCTCCGATTAGAATTTTCCAGAAGGAAAGCAGCACATCTGACGCATCTCTACTCGCTAGTCCAGAACAATGCCTTCCACGGCCAGGAGGCTCTATGAAGATGCCTTCCCTCCCCTCCTTGAGTTATTATTTATGACGAGTGAGCACAGAATGAGCCCCAGCTGGTTTGTATGAGCAGCTCTGAGGAGCGAGGAGCTGCACTGTGTCCCCGTTCCCCCGGCACTGAAACGGACCTGTCGCCCCCGCTTCCTCCCCGGCCCCCTTTCCTTCCTGACCTGCGACGCGTCCTCGCTGTCCACCTTGGTGTCATACGAGGCCGAGAGCCGCTCGTGCAGACGCATGTGGCCAGAAGGAGCCCAGTGGTCACCTGCAGGAGGAGCGTGATTCCTTCTGCTGCTGTCGTCACGCAGAGTGAGCCGAGGCGCTCAGAATTTTTCCTTTTATTCTCAAAGGTCATCTGAACATAGAGGTTTACATTCAGGCCTTTTCCTTCATTCTTGTTCACCTGCCATGGGAAAGAAAACAGGCCCCTGGTTAGAGCTGCTCTTCGGCCTCCGCCCGGACGTTGGAACATGCTTATTTAGAGCCTGGTGGTGAAATTCCGAAAAAGTCACCACAATAACAAGGTGTTGGCATAAATACCTCGATAACTGGTAAGACAGGGCCCTGGCCCGTCTTCTCTTTGTGCCCGTCTTCCCACGTCCTTAGGCACAAACTCACTTCACAGAGCGGCAGCAGTAGCTGAAAAGATGTCACCATAGAAAATACAGAGACGACAAAGAAAAGCTCGCTGCTTCCCGAAGCTGGTGGGTGGAAAATCTCAGGGCACATCTTGTGACCGACAGAGATTTGCCCAGGTTATTTCAGGCTGCGAGCTGGGGGTTGTTGCAGTCGGGCCCGGGGTGCCCGGGGGTCCAGGACAGGCTGGGAACAGAGGCTGAGGAAGGGCCAGGCTTCTGCCTCTGATGGAGGGGTGCCTGAAGCGGCCGCGCCCCCAGCTGCTCCCCCAGGGAGCGCCCAGTGCTGGGGCGCCCTCGGCAGGCCCTGGCCAGGCACCCCGCAGCCAGGAGCAAGGAAACCTCCGGGGGGGGGGGTCATGGGACAGGCTTTCTGAGTCTTGGCCTGACAAAGCATTGTGACTTTAGTAAACCAAAGAAATTTAAATGTAGCCAACTAATACACACATTGGGCGAATAGTATCCAAATTAGTACCCCGCTTTTAAGTGAACACCTTGTACATTCGGGGTAATAGAATTTAACTTCTATGCTGGCACAACTTTTCCAGCAAAAGTGATGAACAGAGAGGGAGGCACAAATGAAAAAAAAGAAAGTCAAGAATAAATTTGTAATCAGATCATTAGTGCTTGTGGAGACATAAAGAGTTAATAAAAATGAATCTAACAGGGACTTCGTTTTAGATAATGCTGTACTTCAAGAACTTATCAAAGTCTCTAAAATACATGAGACACTCATAAAATATTTGATTATTATTGATGTAAGTAAATTCATGAGGATAGAAAAGGGAGAGTATAAATGAACAGGGGTGCCTCTGACCTTTTGCTATTTACTAATACAGGCCAAAGTCTCTCACATGTAAAACTACTGAGCCATTTTCAGGTGGATCCTGGTGCGGGCATTTTAATACAGGTATTCCTATTTACCTGGGGGAATGGAAAGAAAACGATATATATCACCGACAGAGGAAGCCTGGATATTTAGAGATACTCAGTAACTGCTTTTTCAGTCTATAGATTTTTGAGGACTAATTTCAAATAATCATACAAACAGTTCCCTCTTCACCTGGCAACTAAAAGAGATTTCTCACGCAATGAACTTTCGGTGAACTTTTCATGTATTAATTATGGAGTAGGATGCACTTGTGTGTTTTCTAGATCTGCAATGTTTCGAAAAGGACTGTTGCCCTTAGGGGAATTTTTAAAATATCTTGTTTCACGTGTGGTCCTATAAATACAACTGCAAGTCCACTTTTTGAAGGTGGAGTTGTGTGGATCTGGACCGCACAAGCCAGAGCCCCAAAGTGGCAGGAAGAGCTCATAATGACATCCTCAGAGCTACGGCTCTTCAGACCTGAATTCTCCAGAAACTCCATTTAAAACAAGATGGCCTTGTTCAAGCGCCTTAATTCCCCAAGACTCGGCGTCCTCATTTATAAAATGGTGACACCAGCCATACCAGCCTCATAGGACTGGTGGGACCATAGGACAAGATCACTCATGTGAAAAAGTCACAGCAGCGTGCCAGGCACACTCAGGCCCTCAATAAATGTTGGCTACTATTATTCGTTATCCCCACGGTAGGACTTACTACTGAAGCAGATACTTTAGAGCAAGAAAACCTATCTCTATGGATAAAAACTGAGTTAGACTTCAGCCTAACTTTGAGAAAGACCAAAAGAGATAGAAGCAGAGACCGAGGCGAGAGACACACCTGGAAAAGTCGGAGGTTTTCCTCAAACATCTCAATCCCTCAGTGATGCCTGGATAGTCAACAGATTTTATAGCTCATGTTCACATCTGTTCTCATAATCCTCGAAGACCTTTCCTCCCAAATGAACTAGTGGGCATATAAAATGTAATCAAAGGGCAACTGATGTCTTTGCAGCTTTTCATGGTGCATTTGAACACTGACCAGTCCATAAGCTGAATTGTTGTCTACAGTTTGCATTAAAGTTCCCCCATTTGGGGCCTGTGACTAATGGTTGCAGTCATCCTCTGTTGATAGGCATGCCTGGGCCCTTGTGTTATCCAAATGTGTTATCAAGATAACCTGACGAAGTATCAGGGAAATCACAGATGAAAGACAGATGAAAGACTAGTGATTGTGAACGTGTTTTATTTTGAGCATCAAAGACCCTCAATGTTGGATACTATCCTATGGCCCTGGAAATCTGCTGTGCAGTTTTTTCCTAGGAAAGATTCAGAAATGGTTGTCGCTGAGCACGTGCTATAAATAAGCGCCCTGGCCACATGGAGAATGCAGCCAATGGTGGACAGCTTCCCCCTCTTCTCAACGGCCTTTTCACTGTAAAAATATAGGCTTGTTTTCAGTTCCTTCACAGGGAGTCCTTCTCTTGTCTCAAGGAGATGTTTTAGTACACTTTTTGTGTGTGTGGCCATTTTCTATAATGAAAACTATCGTTCATTACAGTGCGCTAAGCGCCGCACAGGCTTGTTTTGGACATTCCCTCCCTGGGATGCAAACACTGGTAGCATGCCCATTCTACAGATATTAAAACTGGGATTAGTAAGCACACAGGAGAGAAAACCATCAGGATTTTAATGTAGTCTACATCTTTAGTATTCGTCATTTCTTCTTTTATTTTTTCTTATAACGTTCTAAAGTTGAAGGAGATTTTTCCAGGAATGAGAAGAGAGAAGGGTGCATAGTCTCCCTATCTGGTCTGGGTTTAATTGGCTTGTGTGTTGATGTTGAAACCCCTGGCTTGTGTTTAGAAACCTGAAAGTCGTAGGAGGCACATGGCCACACTCATTGACCAGGAATGTTTCTGGGGCCACTTTAGATGAGTGGAATGAGCAGACTTGCCTTTGCACCCTACGTCTCCTGCCCTGTTTTCTAAAGCTATCTTCCTACACTTTAAAGATGGGGGCTCTTGCTTTGCTTTGGTTAAAAATGATGCCCAGCGCGGTGTTGGCTGGCCTGTTCTACACTTAACAACAAGCTCTGAAAACACCAGTGCAGAACTTAGAAAAGTAAGGATTTAGCAAAATGACATTTGCTTTAAAAGATGAATGCATCATCCCAAGACAACTTATCCCTCCCAGTGTGTGCTCACAATTGTCCAACAGTCAGATGTAACTTCTGAAATAATTTCATAATAAAAATATCTGGCACCTCATTTTTCTTAATAATTAGGATTCTTTTGGTCGATTCTTACATGGCAGGCTACTTTCTTCCTGGCACAATGTAAGTTTCATTGCACTTACATCAGCCTGCATAGGTATAAAGCCTTTCCCCCCTTGAGAATTTTCATATGGAATCCTGAGGACCCCCTAAATTTCAGCAGCTAAAAGATCCTTTCCCTTGCTAAATAGTCAGTCCCTGCTAGTGTACAGAGAAATGATCCCATGTAGCATCCTAACGGTGCAGTGTTTCCATCCTGGTTTGGTTTGAAAAGTCATTCTGCCTGCACTGTGCGTATTTCCATTGGCTTGGTTCAGTCCTTCCCTGTGGGACTGGCCAGAGCTTTTGGCTGCTGTCATCTGCCATGAGTGGCATGAGTCGAGTAAGACCCCTCAGCATCCCAAACTGCAGGAGCCCACCCCCATCCAGGCAGGTGACCCTAACCATTCAGTTTGGGGCAGCTGAGAGTCCACATGATGGAGAAACTCACTCAGCTAATTATTGCCATTTATGTCCCTTTTCACCCCTTTATAGATGGGAGAGATTCTGCAATTCAGGAAATGGTATGGCTCACATTTGTCTTAATAGTGTGACAATGAGGAGCAGCGAGGGGAGGACTTTTAGAAGTGGACGCCTGACATTTAGCTGTGGGATCATTCCTGTCGTGGCCATCCAAGTTGCGCTGCTAGAGCCAGGCTTGGAAGCTGGCCCTCGAAGGCGCCCTCGGAACACTTCATGCCAACCTTTGGCGTGTCCATCTGCTCTGCCCGTCGGCAAGGTCTTTTCTAACAGGTATTATTTTGCCGATGCGCTCTTGGAAACAAAGATGTATGCCAACAGATTGTGCCAAGAGAAATGGGGCCAAGATGGCAAGGGCTCAGATAAAGAGTATAAGCAACGGATCACTATCCAGCTCAGCCTCCAATCCGTGGTTGTGATTTAAGTTTTAGCAAAATAATAAGATGGGTGGGGTGGGGAGGAGAAGGGGGAAGAGGGGTGTCCAGCGTGGGCTGGGGAAGGATGCAGGAGATGGGCTTCTAGTTCTAAATTTGCCCATCTCCATGACCTTGGGTAAGTCACTTAACTTCTCTGAGCCTTAGTTTTTTCATCTGCGAAAGATGAAAGCTTTGGATTAAGTGAACTTGCTATTCTTAGCTCTAAAATTTCATGATTTGAACTTTTAAATAGTACCAATGGTTTAAGAAAATGTCAGTGTATTCCTGAAGTACGTCCATTTATAACATCATTAGAAGATTTTTCCATGTACAATACAAATTTTTTATAAACTTACATTGCCCCAGCTCAAATGATATCTCTCTCTCTCTCTCTCTCTCTCTCTCTCTCTCTCCTTGAATTGGCAAGTGGTTTGGGTGCTATAGACACAGTCTGAATTTTCTGAATTAAATTCCAGTCTAGGTATCTGCAAGATTTTAATAACTTTGTGATTTAGAGAAAGCAATCCTATCTAAATATTCATGGTAGAAAATCAAACTAGCAAGTCATGGTGACTCACTAGTCAGCCAGGAACCAACTGCCTGATGGTGATAGTGAATGTTATTGCCTCCATTTTCAAGGAGTAAAGACCAAACAGTTAAGTGTTCAGCCCCAAGCCAGAAGTAGAGGGAGAAACAGAATTCAAACTGAGTGCCAGGTTTCTGGAGCCTCATCTTTGTTCAGAACCTGGGTCCCTGCCACCTGGAGTAGATGATCATTTTGATGATGTCACCTTTAGAACAGCTGAGGAGGGGCCAGAACACTTATTTTCAAATGCCTTAGAACTTTCTTTACCCCTGAAAATCTCCCAGTATTGAAAATAAAATTTAACTTGGCTGCTGCTAACCTGAAGATCAGACCACAGCCAATGGATCCCCTACTTGCTCACTCCGAGAGGTCTGGTCTGAGATTCGAAAGCAACATAATCCTTTAACTTGAGAATGTGCCATTTTCTTATCCATTTCCTGTTCACCCATCTTTTCTTGCCAATAACTCAACATCTCCTTTGCTCTAATTTTCTTTCTTTATATCTTTGTATCTGAGCTTCCCTCACCCCATTCATATTCCTTACTAATTAGAAGTTCTTTCAAAGAAAGTTCTCTTTGACATTTAGTCTCTTGATTATTTTTTCTTTTTAAAAAAATAGAGACATTTTAGCTTCAAATAAGAGTTAAAATTTTCTCAAAAAAACACAGCCTAAATGTAGTGACATAAAAGCTGAATATTTTAAAATAATATTTTTGTTATGCAAAGAATGGTTTTTTTGAACAAATAACATGACTCATTAGTACTAAGTGGAAACACTTTATAGTATAAATGTAAAACTCTTCCAAATCTTTTTTTGGGGGAAAAAAATCATGAAAGTCTTAAATTAGCAAATGAAAACATAGCGTCCAGTGATATTGTTTCCTAAATATGCCTGAAATCTGTCATAATCTGTTTTCCTGGAACAATAAAGAAGTGGTTCCAAGGCCCACGTTGCTATCATTTTCCAGACAAAGGTTATCTGTGCATTATATTCAATATAGAATTTTCAAATTTTGAAACATTTTATTATTACAGTAATGGCTAGTGCCGTTTCTAACAGACACCCTGTCAGAAGGTTTAAAAAATGTATGCCTCGGTTCATGCAAAAAAACACAAAGGTCAAAACTTTTAAAATGTCACTTCTTCTGCAGTTTTGCATAGAAAATACATTGGATCAGTGGGAGGGCTCCTTGCCCATAGAAACAGGCTGGAAGGGGAGAATGTAACCCTGCTGCTGAATTTCCACTTTCGCTGCAGCTGCGGGCTGAGCAGAAAGGCACTGTGGGAGCCTATTGTTACCCCAGCTGGGTAATAGTTTTCTTATTTTACAGTCAGCAACCAAGGGGGGTTGGGGTGTCTCCGTAAAGTGCCTGAAAAAAATGTATAACTCCTGCAAATAGATCACTTTCTCCTTCCTCGGTGAGAAACAGGTATCTATAAATTGTGTACTTCATTTGGCCCTATGGGTGTAATTAAATAGCACAAACAAAAGCAACCCCCAATAGGATGGGACTTTCAAATTCAACATATTTCTCTAGCAAACCAGGGCCTTAGGGAAACAGTGGCTTGGTACCACGATTGTTTCCTCCAACTACCGTCAGCCAATTATTCTTTCCTTTTTACTTTATTTGAAAGTCCCCTGCCATATAGTGGAAAGACGAAGGCGTGAAACTAAAATTTTAATTTCAAGTGTTTTCAGCAAGACAGATTAGCAGGCATCCAGGTTCTACCGAGCTTCCAAATTCTGCTGTTGTTTTACTACACAGGTTGCTAAATTTGTGTAAATGATGGTTTGGTTGTGGAGCAAATCTTCATAGCTGAAGTTTGAGCAGTACCCAGACTTCGGGCTTGTTGTTTTGTTTTTAACTGCCAATTGTCCGTGTGTTTTTGTTACCATGGAAACTCACTTCTGAAAGGTGAAAAGTCACCGACCTCTTACTATTTTCACTGCAGGAATTAATATTCTAGCAACTTAGCAGGAAAGAGCATCTTGCATGCAGGTGAGGCTGTTTCTAGTGATGGCCCCACAGTGAACTATCGAATTTCTAGCCTTGAAGTCACAAGGGGACTATGCTTACACAGCTCATGGAGCCAAATGACCTTCAAATCAGATGTTTCAAAAATAACAAGACTGTTTTGTGCAGAGACTAAAATGAAACTATGATGGGTTGAAACTACTTTGATTTTTTTTTCAGAGCAATCAAGTGTCAGCTTTCTCTTTCTTAAGAAGTTGCCATTACTGAGTTATGAAATATTCACTATGATTACTTGGATCTCTGGGAATCCAAGCAATTACACACACACACACACACACACACACACACACAAATAGTGAAAATCCTAGAGTGTGCCAGTATATTATAACCAGTTTTTTGACTGCCCAGAAATTCAGAAAGCTGAGAGGAAACTTGATGGATTTTTGTTATGAAAGCACTAAATAAATGAGATCTGGCCTTTACTCTTTTCATTGGTCTGAGGAAAATTAAGTTTCAGGCACTGTTCTTGGAAAGGAAGAGAAAGTCCCCTCTTTATGCCACTGAGTATAAAAACAGCTCCGAGCACAGAGAGTGACAGGAGCATAGTAAGTGTTCAATAAACACTTTTCCAATGGTGCCACCCTGGTTGCTTAGGAAGGTGCTAGTACTGTGTTCATTTTGGCAAGGCTGACAAATGAATCAACAAACTTGTGCACATGCTATTCATTCCTAGGGGTTGTTTTTATGATCGTGTAAAAGTTTCAATCTAAGAACAGGATTCTGGACATGCGAGCCCTTGGATATTAGCAAACAACAACAGCAAAAGGCAAAGACAAGAACAAGTGAGATTTTAGTGTTTTGACTCTTGGCTGTGAGTATGGGAAGAACAAAATGCCAAAAATCACCAGGTAGGCTGCAGGTGATGAAAGGATTGGGGACATGTCAGAAGCTGATGGGTCCTTTTAGCGGAAGTTATCTCCAAGATGAACAGCTTTCACCAGAGACCCGCGATGTAAGGATGTGGAGACATGTGAACAGCACAGTGCCTGCAATTCTCCTCACCTCTCGGGATGACAGTGTGGATTAAGACTAACATACTTCTCCATTAGTCTTTGACCTAAATTTCCACTCTGTTTGAGAACCTTTCTTTGAGAATGGTGTGCAAAACAAGCCTAGGCAAAATATCTAGATGACCTTCTATGAGCTGGGCTCCAGAGTCAGGAGAGCAGGCTGAGTTCAGGCCTCAGCTGCCCAACACTGATATCAGGGCAAAGGGGTCCTGTCTTTGGCCTGGGGGAGCTGACAGGAGGTGAGGCTGCTTTGAGTGCCAAGTCTGCAAATGGCAGCTCTTTCAGAATGAGCACATACTACATGGTTTTGTGATTTTTAATTTTCTTGTCTGTCTTCCCTATCAGGCTATGAGCTTCTCCATGGCAAGAATGTGCTCATTAAATTCCTACTCATTGAATTATTACTCCTACCCCAGTTCAGAAATGTCTACTAACAAATGGATGAATGAATGAATGAATGAATGAAATCACAGCACGTTGCTACATTCTGGGGGCAAATGAAAGAAGAAAGGAAAGGAACCCCAAGAGATCTTTTAATTATTCTACCTCACCCCTCTTTGCTGGCACATTTCATCCCCCCACCGTGCCACATCCCACCCCACCCTATTCACTCTCCAGCAGTTACCGGCATAAAACACAAAGTCCAGATAAAACAAGTCTCCACTATGAAGAGAAAATAAAAACTGTGATGCAAGAAAATAAATGATTTTGAAGAAAAGTAATGTTCTGTCTATTTTGTCTTTTTATATAAGTTTCACTAAAGTCAACTTCCACACTTCAATTATCCCATTGGGACAGTGGCCTCTTTTACTTAAAATGCTTCTGTTGAGATCCTGGCATTTATCCTTAATATATTAACACCCTCAGAGATGACTTTTAGTACATTGAGAAACTCCTCTTGACATCTTAGAGGAACAATGCATTTAAAAGGTGGGGTGGGTCAAATCATCAAGTATGATTGTATTTCAGTTTTCTCATCAGTGAAATGGGGATAATAATGTCTACTGTCCCTAGTCCACTGAGTCATGAGGATGATAAATGGATAATGCTAGTGAGTGCTTTGGAAAAATTCAAGTGAAAAGCAGAGTGGATTTTCAAAACAAACTTGAGTGTCAATCTTCCACCTGTGGCCAACTTTAAGAAAGGAGATAGGAGATAGGAGATAGGAGATAGGAGATAGGAGATGAGAGGAGAGGAGAGGAGAGGAGAGGAGAGGAGAGGAGAGGAGAGGAGAGGAGAGGAGAGGAGAGGAGAGGAGAGGAGAGGAGAGGAGAGGAGAGGAGAGGAGAGGAGAGGAGAGGAGAGGAGAGGAGAGGAGAGGAGAGGAGAGGAGAGGAGAGGAGGAGAGGAGGTACTGAGTAACAGTGCACTTTGCAACCTTTACAGTTAATTCCAAATTAATAATAATAAAGATTAAAAATTTGTAATAAAGGGTAGATTATGTTGTTTTAAGAAAGAAAAGCATGCTTCAAGGGAAAACCTAATAATATTCTTTTACTAAAAATGCTAAACTATCTTAGTGAAAATGGAGTTACAAAGAGGGAACAGACAGATTACAACTGTTTTATCTGAATTGCTTTATGTGAAGGAAAGAGTGAGGAAATAGAATACTTTGGTTTTGGTTTTCATCTAATAGTTGAAAATTGTGGATAGATAATCACTAGCTAAATGAAAAAGTACAGAAATGACAAATTAATAGAAAGAAAAATGAGAATGAATGTCGAGTAAATCAGACCATTCAAAATAAGGAAAAGAAAAAAGAAAGACAGGATAAAGTATAACAAATAATGATCATAAAGTAAGACACAAAAATAACATAAGCATAACCATTATTACACTAAATGTGAATGAAATAAATTGCTCTATTAAAATCAGGGTTTGTTAAATTGGGTTTAAGAAAAACCCCAGCTATATGTTGTTTCAAGAAATTCTTCTAACAAAATAGTAAGGAAAAGTTAAAAATAAAAGAACACGCAAACAGATATTAACACATAAAAACAGAAAGAAGTGATGGTATTAACATCAGATGATGGAGAATTTAGGACTAATGGCTCTAAAAGAGAAAAGCAGTCATTACGTGATAATAAAATCCACAATTTGTTAAGATAAACCATTAACTTAAATGTGCCAAACAATGTAGTATCTATAGGTAGACAACAACAAAAATAAACGAAATAATAAAGTAACATGATAACAATTTCCATTATAATGGAACTAAACCCCAAACAAAAGAACATGATTTGTAAATGTTAATGAGTACCTTCATGTGTATTCAATGGCCAATAAATAATTAGAACTTTTGCCTGGCCGGGCGTGGCTCAGTGGTTGAGCATCGACCTAGGATCCAGGTGATCGGGGTTCGATTTCCGGTCAGGGCACATGCCTGGGTTGCAGGCTCGATCATCATTGATGTTTCTATCTCTCCCTCTCCTTTCCTCTCTCTGAAATCAATAAAGATATATTTAAAAATAATAATAATAATAATTAGAACTTTTAAAAATGCAAATCCCACCTGCATTCCTAATTTAGATCATAGCAGTCAATATAAGAACCAATCAATTTCAAGAATTATTTTGGGCTTCTCAGGTACCCAAGAAAGTTTCTATTAATGACTGGTGGCCAAAATAACTAGTCAGCCCATTCTATAAGTGGTCAGTTAGTTGGCTGAGTTTCTTAGGGTTAAAGACTTGGGTGGTACTATGTGGAAACCCTCTAATTACATGCCTTACGGGTACTAAAACTTACAGAATGATTTTGCTTCTGTAAGAGAACTAGGACCATCTCCAACAATATTCCCAAATAAATGCTTTTTTTCCTTAATAAACATTATTGTACCTTGCTTTTTGCATAGACATGTTTGTAAGAAGTTTTATGTAAATCAAATCCTATTTTCCAGTTGACTAACCTACCATTTCAAATTTGTTTTATTTCTTTCTTGATTGATTCTCAATTGATAGTGGCACTTACATTTTAGCTTGAAGTTTTTCTTCCCTGAGTCTTTCTACTGAAGCATTAATGATCACTAAACAAGTGATTAACTGCATTTGGAGACAACTGCTTAAAGGAAATCTTCAGTGAATCCTTCTGTAAAGTATCCTTTTGTTAAGTGAAGGCTCCTTTGTAATATTAATAGTAACCCATAATTTACCTGTTTGGAAAGTGTAGTGGATGCCTCTTTTTGTTCTGTAGCCCTCCTCTGGTAACTATACCTTTGGTAGTGAAAACTCTGTGAAATCACCCATTCTCAGTCCATGTAGTCCCAGCACAGGATCCCATTCCCAACCCTAAGAATGGAGGATACAGGCCAGGCCCAACTAGTGAGAGCAATGCATTCATCATCCCCAGTGGCTCATTTCATGGTGGGCACCTTGCTCAACTACAACCAAAGAGATGCAATGAAACATCTGACTGTGACTTCTAGAAGACAGAAACTTCTTTCCCATTGGAGCTGAAGCCCATGAAGATGTTGGAAATGGAGCCATTGTCTCCATCTTTTTAACACATAAAAATTAAGACGGAAGCCAAGTTATCAGATGTCAGAGCAAAAACAAAGCAACTTCTGATGATAGTGGTTGACCACAGAAGTAATCATGCTTGAAGCCAGTCCTAGTCCTGAATTTTCCAGTGTAGGTGAGCCAATTAACTTTAATTTTTATTTAGGAAGGCTTAGGATGGGTTTTCTCTCTCTTGCAACTTCTAGCATGCCATCAGACATTGAAAGTTTGAATTTTTGTGATCTGAATTTTCTTATAAAAAAGCATTTACTTATCTATTAAAAGTAATTACTGACATTTCTTTAATCACATAGTTGTAATGTTTGTGCACAGTATTTTGTGCACACTCCTAGGAGTGTGGTTTTAGAATTCTTTTCACAGCCTTTCTCAGAACCCATTGATTCCCAAAAGTTGCAAGCCTGTGTCTGGGTGTTTTTTCTGTCAAAGCAGAAGAGTTTTGTAATGGCACAGTTGAGCTTTTTAAAAAGCCAACTCTGAGCTTTCATAAATACTAAATGATGTATCCAGTGGATTAAAAGAATTTGAAAGAACCCACATATACATAAGAACTTAGAAGCCAGTTCTGTGAATGCCTGGACACTGAGAGTCCTAGTTTACAGTGGAGACATCTCAGCCAACTGCTTCATTTTATTTTCCACAACAGTAGGAGCCACTGCTCTCAAGTCATGATATTTAGAAGCAGATTGGGGCTATAGCCCAGATTAAAGAAATGGATTGACAGTGTCTCTCAAGTATTCACTCTTCTCAAAGTTTCTGATTCTCAGACAGACAGTGCTTTTGCAGTCTGTTTGTTAAAACGAGACTGGCATAAGACCAAAAATAAAAATGTGTAAGGTACTGAACTCCATTTCCTGTCTTTGCGTTTGTCATCAGCTCATTCTCCCTTACCCATTTCTCAATGAAAAGTAAAGATTTAGAACCTACAGGAGATCCTAGATCCTTTTTACATATAGTGACCCTTGATTATGTATTCATCATTTGAAAGGTGCTGAGAAGATTTTCTCTTCTCCAATTATTGCCAAATTATATGAACTGGCACATTCTGTTCTTTGTGAGGGCTCTCTTCCTGGCTTGTAGACAGCAGCCTTCTTGTTGTGTCCTCACAGGGACTTTTTTGGGTGTGTGAGTGTGTGTGTGAGCTCTCTGGTCTTTTCTTCTTCTAATAAGGGTCCTAATTCCATGATAGGGACCTCACCCTCATGATTTTATCTAAATCTAATTATCTTCCTAATATCACATTTGGGGTTGGGGCTTCAACATATGCATTTGAGGGGAACAAAAGCATTCAGTCCATGACAGCTCCTGTTTGTCCTTTATCCTAAACTCCATGCTTCTGCTCAGTGTCTCTCTTCTCTGCTTGGTCCCCAGAATTCAAGAAGGTTGAAGTTCTGTCTGTCTCAGCCTGTATTCCTAGCAGACAGAATCTGCACATACTAAGTCCTTAATAAATGTTTGTGAAATCAATGAATGTATCACTGACCTTAAGTTAGTAGAGTAACCAGTTTATCACTAAATATCTCCAGTCTCCAGAGAAAGAGACTGGAAAGAGGAATCGGGGCAGAAGGGCATGCAACACACAGTGTTCTAGATTTTGGGAGTTCTTGACTATTGACTTTGGGAGGAGCTTTTGGAGCCTGGGCACTTGGGACTTCTGATGGGCTATGTGTCCAAGGAGCCAGGATGGGGCACTGACAGAAGGGAATGGAGAATTCTCACAGAGATTTGGACTAGACTCAAGGTCTGTATGGTTTCTTTATTGTTCTAACCCAGCTAAAGAGACAGGAACTCAGGGTACATACTCAGTCGAGGAGTATGCATTTGACTGAAACATCTCCAGGATTCCCTCTTTCAGGAATCTAAGCACTTTGGGTAGGAAGAAAGTGAAGAACTTTTACATCACAATGACAAAAACTGCTGCCATCCTTTGGGTTCCATTTTTTCTTCTTCCTGATTTTATCACTTAGAATGCAACTGCATGTATGTTAGCATTTACATAGAGCATCTCAACTCTTAATTATAGTTATCTCTGTAAGGAGATTTTAGGGAACTTCTAAATTCTGCATTCTATAATTGTGAAATGCTTAAGTATTTTTGATACTTTTGTATGGTTTCATAATCAGAAAATAATCAATGAAATATTTAAAATAAAGTTCAAACAAGTTGGAAGGAGGTGGGGCAGGCGTCAGAAACTGACATCTGATCTTGCACCCCAATGTAGCTGAATGCATCAGAGACTTTTTTTTTTAAATCAAGCTTGAGAGCCCAGTTCCTTCCAGCCCTGACATGCTATGTGTCTAGAAGACTTTGGGAGTCTGAAGCAAAGGAGGGCCAAACCTAGGGGAAGAGATCCTGCCAGGTTCCTAATATCTGCTTAGACTGGCTCTGGTCATAAGGTATGCAAACCTTACTTTGTACCACTCAAAGCAAGACAGTTTCTGCTTGTGTGCTGACTTCTGAGTCTTTGGGCTCAGAAAGCAGCCTTTGAAGCCTACCCTCCCATCAACAACATGATGCTAAAATCTGAGATTGGGTGAAAAGGGCACTTTCTGGGTTTTTTTTTACTCTTATCGTTAAGACTTACATACCACGTAATATACACCAAGTCAATTTGCAGGCTGCATTCTTTTGAAGATCATGTCTCTCATTTATATAAGGATACATACACTGCCACATAGTAACCTCAGAATTTTATAACTCAAATAACTAAACTCCAATATATTAGTTTCCTCAGGCTACTATAACAACTGGGTGGCTGAAAACATAGAAACTGTTCTCTCACAGTTCCAGAGGCCAGAAGTCTGCGATTAAGGTGTCTGCAGGGCGGTGCTCCCTCCAAAAGCACTAGGAGAGGATCCTTCCTGCTGCTTCCAGCTCCTGGTGTTCGCCAGCAATTCCTGGAGTTCCTTGGCTTCCAGCTGCTGCTCTGCAACTTCTCCCTGGATATGGCTCTCTCCTTTTCTTATAAAGACACTAGCCATCTTGGGTTTAAGTCCCATCCGGTGTGACCTCATCTTAATTCATTACATCTGTAATGACCTCATTTCCAATCAAGGTTGCATTCAGAGCTACTGCGGTTTGGGACTTCAACGTATCTTTTAGGGAGACACAATTGAACCCAGGAAGTTCTAGATTTCACTGTGAGTAGGAGCATAACTGGACTTACCACTCAAGTCTCGAGGTGGAGTTTATTTCATTTGCTTTAAATTGTTTTGTTTTCTGGTCACCTTGGCCCAAAAGATCATTCTGAGCATAAAATATTGGGCGGGTTATTTCAACTGCTCGACACCAGGCTGGCATTCTCGGTAAACGAGGCTGTGGCATCACCTCCGATGGGGATGCTGTGGAGGTGAACTGATATCGCTACCCCGCCTTCTGCTCGTTCTTAGGGAATATGGATGTAACCATTGCCAAAAGGAGAAAACAACATTTGGAAAGTGTTCCAAGGAATTTTAGAACCAGGAGCACTTACAGCAAAATGCTGGAGCTGAAGGACTTAACTTTTGTTCTCTGAGAGCCATCGAGCCGTCTCTTGGAGACAGGAAGGACAAGGCAGTGCCTGTGGGAGGGCGGCAGACCCTTGAGTTCTATTTCTAGCTTTCCATTACCTTGATGCCTGACCTTGCAACGGCTTCTTTTTATTTTTTCAAATCTCCGTAGCTGATTTCTGCGTCTTTAAAGCGCAGGTGGTAATCATGAATATTTGTTTCCTGCAGGTTTGGTTTTGTAAACCCCTTCTCAGATAAAAAGTACCATGCAGCTGTGGAGTATTGTTCTTAATAATAACCTCATTTTGGCATAAACTCACCCACTTCTCATACTCCACATTAATATTCCACTGCTGAAAATATGCCGCAATAACAACCTGTATGATTTCCCCTGTCTTCTAGTTTAGAAATTGATCTACACACAAAATGGTTAAATTGTCCTAAAGCCGAATGCATTTGTTTTTCTCTTTTCATGTCAGTGTCTAAACGCGGCTATGTGTTATATACAGAAACATCAATTCGATCCCTCTTTGTCCAGCTATTAGTTGCCAGTTGTATTAGTCAGCTTGGGCTGCTATAACAAAAGACTGTAGACTGGGTGGCTTAAACAACGGAAATTTATTTCGTATAGTTCCAGAGGCTGGGAAGTCTAAGGTCAAGTTTCTGGCTAATTCGAGTCCTGCTGAGAACCCAGTTCCTTGTTTGTAGATAGCTGTGTCGTCACATGGTGGGAAAAAACGGGGGGAGGGGGGGAGGGTGTGTGGAAATCATGAGAACCCCACCCTTATGACCTCATCTAACCCTAATTTATTGCCCAAAGGTCCCACCTCCAAACACCATCACATTGGGAGCTAGGGCTTCTACATATGAATTTGGGGCAGCAGAGACACAATTCTGTCTGTAGTACAAATTACCGACTGTTCACAAACAGGATTATTTTGTGCCAATCTGCTCAAGATTACTGACAGCCAGCACTGGTGGTCTGTTTCAGGTCTTTTAAGCTGATCTAGAGATATCGAGATAATTGATTCATTATGTTACTGTGCCGCTGTACCACCCCTGACCCCCCCACCAGAGATTTGGGCCATGGTCAGAGCTGAACCCAGGGCACCTCTGCATGGGCACAAGTGAAGAGTCCCCAGGCCTTTGGTGCAGGCACGGAGGAGAATACTATTCTTTGTGAAGGAAGACATTGAAAGCCTTGGCCTTTCTAGGTCCGGGTGGTAGGGCTCACTGAATAGCGGAGTTCTGAGCTCTTTGGGCAGCACGAGGCATCCTGGCTGGGGGTACGAAAGGCTGTGAGCCTCTGGCATAACCTTCTTTCAGGCTTGTGAAAGTGAAAGTGATTTTGAATCAAGTGCAAGATCATTCACACCATCCCTGAGCATGGCAAGAACCCTTTGTGTTCTGTGATGAGCACAGAAAACTCTGACCTGATGCTCCTAGCAGAAGCATCCTAAGGGTTCTGGCTGAACACAGGCCTGGCTTCAGATCTGGAAAAAATGAAACCCAAAGTTCCTCAGAAACTCAATGTTGCCAGAGGTTTTTCAAGCCACGCACTTCCCACTTTTTCAGTAAGTTGAAAATACTAAGCGAAGCAGACAGACACACACACACCAGAACTCCTCCCAACTGTAAAGGAGCAACAAAAAAATCTAAGTGCTATATGTTTGTGGGTGTCAAGTTTTATAGACCTCCATTCACTCTTGTTTTCTAGGGAGTTTGCCCATACCCCAGACAGTGAAGAAAGTTGTGGTCAGTCTCTCCAAACCTTTGTCTTTCAATGTGTGAAGTTGGACAGCATTTTGTTTTTAGAGTCAGACCTTTTGGGGCAAGATCCACCCATCTTTTGGGGGCAGAATGACAGAGCTACATGCAAAACCAAGAAAACCACCCATCTCGGGAAATCTTTCTGCCTGATGAGTCACATTGCTAATAGATGTGTTTTTCCATAAAGTGCAATTAATAATTCATCCAGCCTTTGTCAAACTTGACTCTATTGTCTTTGAACAGAATGTAAAATACCCACAAGTGTGTGGTGCCTTTGTCTTTCAGACAGGAAAGCAACCAAAACAGAAGGACTCTCCTAAGAAGCTGGCTCTTGATGCGGGCCATTGTGTTGTTGCAAAGGACACGAAAGGAGCTTAAAAAGTCTGGACACTGAGGAAGGGAGCCAGGAAGCCTGCCTACGAGCTTCTCTATCGCCGAGTTGACAATGATGGAAAAGTAAATTGCTTTTTAATAAGTGTGGTATTCTCGAGGGGACGGGCCTAAAGGGTTAATTTAATGCTTGACCCATTAAAACATCTGACTGCAGTGCGAAGCTCGCAGGCTGAGCAGATGATTATTTCTGCAGGAGAAGCGGTTGAAAGCTGAGCCTGCCCGGGCCAGGTAATCAAGGGAAATCGGCATCGGAGAGGCGACGTGGCCGGGGAATGCCGGAATGGCTACCTGAGATTCTATTACCTGTCGTCTTTCAAGCATAATAATGAGATTATAGTAACCCTAAACGGGCAGAAATCGGGCTGCCTGTCAAGTTCATTGTGCCGAGTTTACAACAGCCCAGGTCTGGTTCCCCTGAACACGCAACGATTACTCCGGGAGGCCTCAGAGGAGGCCTGTCAGCCTCGGCTTGCTCGGGTTTGGCTTCTGATGAAGGCGCTGTTGTTTAGTGCAGGAAAACTTGCTAATTTCTTTTTCACTGTGTGATTCAAAAACTAATAATGATAGGATATTGCCGCAACCTGTCCTTCCCCACGTGCGCCACAGGTGGTCTGCCAGGCCCGAGAGGGTGCGGTAGGGTCCACAGGCCCGCATGCTCCGAGCTCACGCCACCCCCATCATCCACCTGGAATTACTCCGTGTTCACGTTAACCCCGTCTTCACAGAGAGCAGGTGAGGGAAAATTGGGGCCTGAAATAAGGAGGCAGGAACCTCCTTCGCGATTCTTGAGGGAAATGATCTGCCTTACCGGGAAGTTGTCCTGTGTCTTGTTCAATTGAGAACCAGTCGGGTCACCCTTTGGATGTCCATCACACAACGCTGAAATGCTGTGAGCTGCCCCCTGGGTCACAATGACAGCTAATATTTCCTGGTCACTCACTGTGACCAGGTCCTGTCCCAGTCATCTTGCATATCCCGTCTTACTCAGTCCATATCAGCCCCTATGCTTGAGGTGCTCCCATCAGTGTCATTGTCTAGATTGAGGCGTGAGGGGTTAAATGATTTTCCTAACTTTCCATAATCAGCAGAAGCACCAGGACTTGATGCCGGAGCCTGCAGGGCTGGTTTCCTCCCTTTGCCACCAGCAATCCCAAGTCACCTGAGAACTCCTGGTTCTGTTGGACCAGCCAGGGCTCTGGCCAGTTGTCCCCTCCCCACATAAGGGCACAGACGTGTGAAGAGTGGTCTTCACAACACCAGCCCTGAAGCCTGCAGCCCAACCTGCCCCTTTAATAACATCCTATGCATGGCCCCGTCACTGCTAACAATGACAACTGTAGTAGCCTGTTTTCTGTGCCTCTCATCTCCAGCAGGAGTTAGAGAACAAAGTGATTCCTTGGTATCTTCCCACAAGGGGCACAGGACAAATCATACATAGGCCGTCCTAACCCTTGCGATAACCCAGCATTCGTGAGCTCCCAGCTGTGGAGTGCGCCTTTACTTTCATCTGATTTGATCCTAAAGGCAAGTCTGAGCTTAGTTGGCCAGGGCGTTTTACTCCCATTTTATGGACTTGTACTTGCTTAAGTCAAATGCTATTGAGTATATTGCGCTAATATGCCAGGCTCTTTGCCAACCCTAAGGGCCAGTAGGATGCTGAGAGGGCCTCTGTCACAGCTGGTCACAGTTCCGTTCTCCCCATGGCTGTCCCTTCTCCAGAACCTCAGCCAGAGGGACTCTCTTAATTCCCCCAGCACCTGAGTTTTGATAGCTTGCTCAGGCCCGTGCCCTGGCATGGATAAAACGATAATCCCTGAAATGGAAACACGGACAGGCCAGCAGCAGAACAGGTGTCAGCAAGTATGGAAAGTAGCGGCACCAGGAGAAATGAGACTGGGAGGAGCTGTGATCACTTCTGGATTCATGGGGAGGGTATCATTTGGGGAAAGACCGCGGAAGAGGGTACGGATAGGTATAGATGTGGAAAGTACCTTCCAGGTGGAGGGGAGCGTGTGGGCAGGGCCACGGGGCAGCAAGCGGCTCAGGGTTCGAGAGAGTTCCATTTGCCCAAAGAATGAGCAGACCCCTGCGGGAGCAAGGCTGAAAGTGGGGTTGGGACCATTGCTGGAAGAGCATTGAATGTCTGAGTGAAGGTGCAGATTGCATCCAACATGTACAGGGAGCGCTGGAGAGCTCCCCACATTGGAACGCCTGACCAGAATGTGCTCAGAGCTGGGGACCATGCGCTAGAGGGACTGAGCGCCACAGCTGGCAGCCTGGCTCGTGCTTCCTGCTTTCTCCCCTCCTCGGCCCTCCATCCACTCCGACTGACTCACATGTTTACTTTAGTCAGCCAGCCAGAAGCAGCATCTACCTACAGTTCATGAGTCAGATGTAGAACAACCTGGAGCCTTTCCTTCTTGATGAGGGCTAGGCCACTCTGCTGTGCTTTTCTTTCGGGTGAAGTCTGTTCACCTTGGTGTGAAAATCTTTGCTTCCCAGGCCACAGGATTATTTGAGGTATAACGGGTTCCTGTGCACTTCGGAAAGAAAGGAAAGTGGAGTGCATGAAATTCTGTAGAATTAACCTTTTGAAAAGGCTTTGGGAGGCCTAAGATTATGACTCAACTCTTATGCTTGGCATTCTGATTATTATCATCTCGTGGCCATATCTTAAAATAGAAATGCTTATGATACATCAGATTAGAGTATTTTAATGACTTACTGACCCAGTGCAGTTGATCATAGCATCTGTGTCATGAATCGTGAAAAAGGAACTGTCAGATGCTAAAATAAATTCTCATGTGGTGGATTGGGTAACAGTTTTAAGATACTGCTTTGTGACTGTTTTTCATTAAAGATTTACATGATACATATTGGAGGAGGTCCAGATATAGCAATGAAACTGTACACATATTCACATGTATGTATATAAATCCAAGTGCCAACATTGTAGTCCTGAAATATAACTTCTCACTGAAAAGGACCAGAGTTCCTTGGAGGAAAAGCTGACCTGGGCCTGGGACATTTGGTCATACCACAGGGGGCCAATATAAGGAGGCTTCTAGTGACCAAAGGTGGGAAAATTGGATCATCAAAGTATAACTGCAATGGGTTGAATCACACCACGTATGTTTAAATCCATGAGATTTTTAATAAAACTTAAATAAATAAATAACTGCTACCACAGGAAGATGCTAATGAATAATTCATCATTTTGAAAACTAGTAAACAAAGGGAGGGTATCAAATATTTATCCCGCCTTTCCAGTATAAACTACACAACTGTGCAACCAGATATAATATGGAGAGATTTTTCTCTTTTTAGAAGTGTTCCAGCTTTTTAAGTAGGGGGAGGAGAAGTGACGATTCGAATAGGACCATGTTCCAACCCTAAACGTATTAGTGTGTCTCAACCGGGCAGCAGCCGCCACCAGCGTTACAAAGAAGGTGACAGACAGACATCGCTCCCCTTGTGATGAGGCGCAGAACCACCTCAGCAATGGGCTTGCCCTCTCTCCCCCCATAAACCAGAATCTGGTCAAACCCCCAGACCTAATTACAATTAATAGGATACACAGAGGAGTGGGTTAGACAGACCCATAGGAATACAACTGGGAAAATCCCCCAAGTGGGAAACCTTATAGATCAATGACTCTTTCCTTCAGCAAACAAATTACAAGGAAGAAGAGGAAGAGACCTATCAATTAAAAAAGACTCAAGAAGCATTTCAACCAAGCACAGTGTAGGATCCCTTATTTGGATCCTGGCTCAAGCAAAAAAAATTTCTTTAAACTGAAAAAATATATTTATGACATACTTAATTTAGATATATGACATTAAATGAGACAACTGGGAAATGTAAATACTGACTGGATATTTCATCGTATTAAGAAACTACTGTTAGTTTTTCAGGTGTGACTATATATGTAATCATGGTTTTAAAAAAATGATCCCTTATTTATTTTTATTGTTGACACTACTACAGATGTCCCCATTTTCCCTCCCTTTGCCCACCGCCACCCAGCCCTCATGGATTCCTTATTTTTTTAAGATCCACACCTAAATATGTACACATAAAAATATGTGACATTCAGGATTTGCCTGGAGTCAGGGGGCAGAGGGAGGATGGGACCAATAGAACCAAATCTCTGTAAGTTGCCAATTGTTGGAACTGGGTGATGGGTAGTGAGGGTTCATTATACTATTCTCTCCACTTTTATATGTTCGGTATTATTTTAAAAATCAAGCATGCATACATATATGTATAGTCTCCACCTCTTAGAAAATAAAATCATTACTATTGCTGAAAAACTAAAGCTTTTCTGTTCCTACTGGCAGTGTTTCCGTGTGTACACATACACACACACATCAACATACATGTAAAGATAGATTCCTGCTAATGCCCTGGAGTGCATATATTCACAGATAACTATGCAGAGATTCTAATTGTTTTCCCTGGTGGATGAGAAAATGCATTCTGGGGCCATTGATTAAGAACACGAACTATAAAATTGTGCTGCAAAGTTTAGAAAACTTTCAGAGGTTACATTTTGACATCCCGGGAGCTTGCCTCTAACAATGACAGAAAGCCCCACAAAAATACCACGTTTCATCTGGTGTGGGTCTTTATCTTATCTTGACAGATTATTGCTGGTTAAATTGTAGTGCTGACTTAAAGGCAGGACTCTTCAAGGGAGTCAGAAATTAAGGCTTCACCAAATGGTAATAAAGCTATTAAAAATGCAAACAGCAAACAGCTACACTGTACAGGTTAGACAGCTAATCCAAACTAGCAGTTTAAAAAGCAGAGCAATTACACTTTTATTTAAATGCAAGGAATATGAGCAAGAATAGAATGAGGAGCCTTGTTTAAATGCATTCTTTTGAATATTTATTAGAAATAATACATGTAGTTAAGCCACTTATCTGATTTCAGTGAATAAGTAAAATGCAAAAGATCAATTTTCATAATTATACCAAAGAAGTCTGTCTTTCATAAAAATCTCATTAATAACACCATTATTACTGAAAAAATATCTCGGTATTATTATTGTTATTCTAATTATCAGCAAAATGCTACTGATAATGTTGTCATAAAATTCCCTTTTAGGATCCTATTAGGAGAGATAGACTAAGTAGCGGTTTAAGTTAAATCTAGACCCTAAGTGGTATTATAAAAATCTTCTTTGTGTATTTGGTTAAAATGCATTATGTGTATAATTACATAAATTACTACGAGTTTGGCAAACAGAACTTTATGTGCACATACGTATTGCATATTGTCACTAAGCACGCCCAGAGACACATCCACATGCAGGTCACCAGATGCTTCAGACGGACAGGGCGATGTGGACATGCCCTTGGCCATCTTAAAGGGAAATAGCCTTGCTTATTGACCAAGGTTGGCTACTGCTTTTAAGAGTTTATATATATATATATATAAATACACACACACACACACGTTTTATTTATACTTTCACTTGCTAATAATCATGTCCCTGTACTTACTGAAGTTGTTACTTTCTTAAGTGTGATAATCCTTTGCAACTTCTGGCCAGATGTGGCGAAAATGACTTCTCTTCCCTGGGTCCCTGCTTCCATCTCATAAACAATGTGCCCAGGGGAGGAGGGCCCCGATAACTGCTTGATTCCTGATTGTTTGGCTCAAAGTAAAAACATGGGTTGCCAGGATCTTTGGCAAATATTGCTGCAAAGACACAAAACAGAAAGCATTTTGAGACTTCTCTTAGTGTAATGAGCTCTATTAGGAAGGAAAGAATTTGAAGCCAAATTAACTCTGCAGTTATTGTTGGGACTTTGTTCCTAGTTCCAATAATAATAATAAGAAGAAGAAGAAGGAGGAGGAGGAGGATTTGGCAAATGCAAGTGTCTTTGTTTAAGCAGCTTGCTTCCCTGCTGACCCACTCAACCCAAAAACAGCCCCGCACGTTCACAGGGCCTCCTGGGTGATAGAAGTTACATTTCTCTTCCTGTGAGATCTATAGAGACGTGAGCGGGGCTTCCTTTACTCTGCATTTGAAAATGATACAGATGACTGAAGAAACAAACAAAAATAAACAAACGCACTTCTTTTAATACCTGTTTGTGAGTATATCTGAGTATCACTGTGCCAGTAGGAATAAAGACTTCTGAATACTCAAAGCTTTTAAATGGTAAACCTCATTTAGTGAATTAATGATAAAATAGTTCATTGAATTGGAAGAAATGATCATTTTTTAACAATGTAAAAGAGTGGACGAAGCCACAATAAAGTAAAAGGCTTATTTTTACTTTCAGCTCAAAGCTGAAAACAAAGAAATTTTGGACTATGAAAGGACCAGGCCAATGCAGCCGGCTGCCTCTGCTTTTCATGATTATCCCAAAGAACAAACTGGGAGGAGTGTGCCCTTCAGGGGATGTGCTCTCAGCCGAGGGCTGCAGGCTGCTGCTGTGACTGCCTCCAACTCTTCTCCTTGAGGAAGAAGCTCCAGGTCAACTACCAGATGGATCCCAGGACCATCTTTGCGGCATAAGAAACCTCAGGAGATGAGGCAAAGGATTTCCTTAGAATTTCAGATGGAATTCCAGACCATGCAGCTCAATCTTCCACCCAGATAGCACCTCCCTCTACAACATCCCTGACAAGGGATCTGGCCTGAGTACCTCCAAGAACAGACTTGCTAAATCCACACAACTGCTAGACGATTGAGGTAGAACATTCTATTCAAAACCAAGTGAAATTGTATCTTAACACTCACCAAGGGATCCTAGCTCAGCCCATCAGAGACACAAAAAGCCAATCTTTATTCCTGTGTGAGGGACCTCAAAACCTCTGAAAATGGTTATTATGATGCTCTAATAACTGTCCCCTGTGCTAAACTCCCCCAGTTGTATCTCCCATTTTTGATGCAACGTGGTCTGATCCCTCCCCACCCCCCCAATATTCATCAGCTCTTCAGAGTTTCTTTCTGTTTGATTTTATTCCACTGAACATTTGCTACGTGCCAGGTACCACGTATAGAGGAGGGACAGAGAAAAAGAGAGAAACACATTCCCTGGTGACAGTAGGTGCCCCAGGATGGTCCTATGACTGGAGAAATTCAGGGTAGAGAAGGACCTCACCTGCAGGAGGGCCCAGGGATAAAGAAAATCTATCTGAAGAAAATTCCTTTTAGTCAAGACCTGAGGATGAGCAAGTGTGACCAGATAAAGGGAAGGGGAGTCTGATAATCCAGAAGGAAGAGAGAGGGCAGAGGGTCCACAGTCCTGGGAAGTTTTCCCTTGTTCTGGCTGATGGAAAACAGGCAAAGTTGTCAACCAAGGCAGGGCAGGGGATGCAGCCAGGTGACACAGCCAGGCTGAAGTTTGGCTCCGAGGCACCCATGAAGGTTGTGAGGAGGAAGACCATAGAGTTATTTCAGAAGCATCTCTCTGACTGCAGCATGAAAAATAATTTGGGGTGAGCAAGTCCTAATAAAACAGTGAGAAGGTTGGGGCAGAGGAATGGAAAGGTGTTGTCAAGTATAAGAGATATTTAGAATAATTTTCTTAAACCATTTCTTTAAAACTTTAGCTACATCATGGGTTAAATGGGCTTTAACAGGCTTATATGAGAACCTAATCTCAATTTTTAACATGATTTCCATTGAGAAGTGTTTAAGTTCCTAATAACTAATGTATGATTGAACTTGGGCTATGACCTTTGTGTAAACTGCTTGCACACTCACTAGGCAGTGCTTAGAGATGGGAGTGTGCAGTTTCCCGGTGGCTCTTGGCTCGAGCTGGATCTCTCTTGGACCCTGTTCAAGAGCAGATCATTTCCTCAACTGGCCCAAAGCCTGTGGGGCAGCTTCCCAGCTGGGAGCCTCCGGACAGAGCTCAAGAAGGCTGCACAGGGGCCATTTGTGAAAAGACCTGAGCTGGTTTCCATGACTCTCTCAGTTTACCCAACAAAAAGAACAGAAAAGCTAATGCCTAGAGATAGTTTAAAAAAGAATTTACAAAGTAAGCCGTACAATTGACCCCTCCAGGAAGGTAGGTGTTGGCTCGGCATTGCTGTCGTTCTGTCTTAAGGAGGCACTTATGGGTTCTGCCTATGTGATTGAGACCACCAACCCCGCAGTGAAGAACTAATATTTTATTAAAATTTCTGACCACTCATGGAATGACATTTTTGTCAAATGTAAAAAAGATGAGTTACTAACACAGTGAAATAAAAATAATCAAAGAAATACCAGCCAATTTTTTTATTATGAGAATCAATAGACATAGCATTATGTGGTGATATTGCTACAAAAGTTCCTAAATGCTTACTCTGCAAGTCTGCCCTTGTCTCCTCCGAGACACACAGGTCAGTTTGTGGGTGAGAGGCATGGGCTGACTGAGAGGCGGTGTGGATTCCTATCTGCCCCTGAAACTAACCGGCCCAACAACCTGACAAGCGCTCAACACAGTACAGGCAAGAAACGTTCCTTTTTGTTTCCTTTTTGACAGGACATCCTAGAATGGGTGTATGGTTTTGATCATTTCAGACCCTAAAACCAAGGCTCTAGTGTCCTTTTTTAGGGAGCATATTGTTATTCCTGCAAAACAAAAAGTTACCAGGACATTCAGGAAAAAAAGAGGAAAGGATTTATTTCTGAAACAGAAAAGCAGGGGTCTGAGGGTGATGAAAATCCGAGAGAAAACAGAGTAGGAAGACAATTCCAGTCTCCCAACCCTTGATCAGTGGGGAGGAGCCCCTCGAGATGAAGTTATGATTTCATTGATCATGGAGATGTCATCATTGCTTTCACATCACACCAGTACATTTTATCCTATTTTTTAAAGATTTTGATGAAAGAGTCAATGGGACGCTTATCCATCCTGGTGTTTTTCTACACACCCCTACCAGGCTGCTCCTGGATCTCAGCGGAATCCTGAGAATAGGCTCGTTGATGAAATCATTAACAAATAATAGGTTTCAAGAATAAAGAGGTAATCTGGGGTTGCTGTGGAATCATGTTGTTGATGGGCAGGAGACCTGTGCCCAGACCCCTCTGCCCGGTGACACCTCCAATTCTCGCTAAGGAGGTTCAGCAACCCACATTGATAATCGTGGGTTGCTGGCTCAGTCTCGCCCTTCTCTTTTCTGTGTATTCTTATTTGTGAAGTTATGTACATAATCAATTGGATTTTATTTTCAAAGAAAGGACCTACTAAAAGAAAGGAACCCTAGCGAATGTCATTAAGGGGGAAGCGCTCCCTTCTCCCTGGCTACTAAATTGGCCCGGTCCGGCCAGGAGAAGCCCCGCGCTGTACACAGTCCAGTGTGGCCATGGCAACAAGGAGTTTCACATTTAACTTTTCAGTGTATGAAGGAGGTAATTACTCTCTTCTTTACATTTGTATAGTTTATAATAGCAATAGTATTGCCCCCACCTCCCAGGTCAGACAACTCCTGGTGATTAATGAGCAGCTGGACATTTTCATTTACTTTTTTTCCTCTTAAGGGCCTTTGAGTTCCCTCCAGGTTTTTAAACTCCTCTGGTCACTCGCTAACTGCCAGAAAATGTCCTTCTCATGGGTCACCATCGCCCTTCCCACACCCTCTTGGTTTCAAAACAAAGGCAAATCTCCCAACATCTCCTGTTGTGTGGCCCAGGGCTGGTCTGTTAGCAGCACTGTTTTACCCCCACTCTGTGTGTGCATTTATGCAAACAGTTCGTGCATT
Organism: Miniopterus natalensis; assembly: GCF_054644295.1. Classification (NCBI taxonomy): domain Eukaryota; kingdom Metazoa; phylum Chordata; class Mammalia; order Chiroptera; family Miniopteridae; genus Miniopterus; species Miniopterus natalensis. Next base: position 26,556,653 of record NC_142082.1, read on the forward strand.
TGAAGATGCGCAGAAGGACATTTGTGATATAGCAAGTAGCATACTTGCACATGTGCTTGTGCAGACCTATTCCGTTCCATGCCCCAGACTAGAGCACTGCAACTGAGCACAACTCTGTGTTTGACAAATGAAAACAGTGATACCTTCCTGAGGCTTCATCCATTCATCTACATGAACATGCAGGAATTCAGCTTTATTTATAACACAAGAAACCTTTATCAATCACCATCCTGCGTGTGTATACCAGATGATGTAAGATTAGAGATGCATTTTAGTCCTGAGTCAGGAATGTACTGAACCTTTGCTGCGTACAAACTTCTTTGCTAGACTTGAGCTGTGCACCTGATATGCTTATAATCTGTTGAAAGAGACGGGTGTAGATAGTGAGTAATACCACGGAGCACACAGACTAAGCGTCAGTAAGGCACAGTCATCATGAGAGTATCGAGATACACTAGAGTCATTGTCACCTACAACCACAGCATGGGCAGAAAGGAGACAGCGCTGCTTACCAAACACCTGACTGCAAAGGACACTTCCCCAGATGCTCATTAAACATTTAAATTGTCAGGGGTGTTTGCCTGCTCACAGGGCAAACCTCATGGTGGCTCAAATAGACAATACTTGACATAGGTAGTGAGGACACTAAAAGGTACAGGAAAGCATCACAGTTCTCTGTTGCATATGGACATAGGGCTTCATGTAGCTGGTAGTTTAGAAAATAAGTTTCTAACCCTGAAAGGACATCTGTTGTGGCTTTTGAGATAAAAGGCTTCCTCGATAACCAGAACCCAAGTCTGAACATGTTTGGTGACCTGCGTTTCTGGGTAGGTTTGTGCAGCAATTGCTTAGTATTGGAGGATCTCAGATGATATGCTCTTGCCTGTAGTTGGTTTAGAGACTTTTAACTCACTCATTGTAATCTTTTCTTTGGTTGTAGTACCCCTGAGATTCCACAAGAGTTATGTACACCTGGGGTAACAGCCAAATGATTAGGTTTGCTGCTTTTAGCTCTTAACTTATTAAGTGTGTATTGTGTACTGTGTGTAAGTTTTTTAAATGGTCATATTAAAAATAGTAGGTATCTAAATGACAACACCAGCCTACTTGGCAAACTGTTTAGCCAGTGGGCGTCGATGGCATTCATTCTGGAAGACACAACTCATCACCTCTGTGAGAAAATGTGGTCAACAGGAGGAAAGGCCTGGTCTGAGTGGGACTTGCCAGGTGGTAAGCTGACTGCTTTTGTCCCTTCACTTATCAAGTGTTATGACTCAAAAAAAGAAAGAGAAAAGCCGCCCTAGCCTTCAGATTTATTCCCAAGCTGGTTTTGTTGCTTTAGATCCAACTAAAACTGAGCGCTCCCTCCCTGTGTGGCAGGTGCTCTGAGGATGTCGGTTCTTCACCTACCTTCACAGCGATCCTGCCAGATGTCACTGCTGTGCTTTACCGTTTGTCCCCACTCATGCTCTTTGCTTGAGGTTCAGAGTGGGTGATTCATTTTTAAAAATTTATTATTATTATTATTTTAAATTTTTTGTTAATCTTCACCCAAGGATATTTTTCCCATTAATTTTTAGAGTGAGTGGAAGGGAGGGAGGGAAGAAGAGAGAGAGAGAGAGAGGGAATTGGTTGCCTCCTGTACAGGGATTGAACCTGTAACCCAGGTACATGCTCTTGACCAGAATTCAGCCCACGAACCTTTGGTGCACAGGCTGATACTCTAACCACTGAGCAACACTGACCAGGGCTGTGTGGGGTTTTCTTAGCGGGTTACTCTTTCCTCCTCCCTGTGGTGATGATCACCAGGCACCTCGCCATGAAGTAGCTGCTCAATGCCTGCCTCTGTTGTCCCACCTCTCTAAGCACGTGACAACCTGCAAGGGCTGAACTACCTATATAAACACTAAAACCAGTTTAACAAGCCCTCATTGTCTCTCTGGGCCAGAGAAAGGGATCCTCTGCTTCACAAGCAGTTGTGTTTTGCTTTTTCAACTGACACACATTTTCAGGCACCTATAACATACCGGGCAAGGTGCCAGGCGCTCGATTCCCATGGTGAGTGAGCCAGAGGCATCCTGTTCACAGGAGAGCTCGGGCTCCACAGCAAAGGACACCAGGGAGCCCTGACAGAACACCAAGGGTGTGTCCTGGACTAGGTGGCTTCTGCAGAAGCGACATTTAAGCAGAGTCTTAGTCATGGGAAGACCACGCTGGGCCAAGGGAATGGCAAATGCAGAAACCCTGAGGGGGACACAACTCTGCATGCAAAGGCCCCATGGCTAAGCCAGGGGGAGTGGACTGACGGTGGATGGGGGTGATATGGGGAAGACCCTGGGGACCTCGATCTAGGATTTGACCTCCTGTTCATGAAGGGAAGCCACAAACGGGTTCCAAACAAGGAAGTCTTGTGATCTGACTGATCATCTTAAAGGTTTTCTCCCATGCTCTGTGGGGAACAGACTGGAAGCAGGCAAGAGGGAGGTGGAAGACCAGTCCGGAGACTGCTGTGCAGGCAGGTGAGAGGCGATGGCTGTCTGGCCTAGACGGTGGGAACAGGTGAAGTGAGGCAGCGTGGCGGAGAGGGAAGGGGAGGCACCTAGTCCTCAGCGGTGAGCTGATGGGGACACATTGGCTGAGTAGCGAGGCCCAAGGTGGCTTGGGACCGGGTTGAGTTTCTGGGCAGGTTGAGATTTCCATCTCTCAGAGAAATAGGCTGCACCGCCTTTAACAATAAAAGAACATTGAGCTTGATTTAATTTTGGATGGTTTCAAAGACTCCTCACGATTTTGCAGTGTTCAGGTTCATTATTTTGAACATTGGATGTCAGTCTCCTGTAGAGATAGCGCAGGTGGCAGCTAAAATTCAGTTGGTTACAGTGACTCAAAAACTAGTTTTTACCCCAATATCAACATAACTGCCAATATAGACTTTGGAAATGCATGTTTAGGAAATAATGCTCAGGCTGGGGAGCATTAGAATATGAATGAAGAAGAATCACAGCCCTGCCACCTTCAACTCCTCTTCCTTCGACACGGGGGTGACACTGGCAGCTAACGCTCCAGCATTCACTTTTCAATTCTCCTTTGCCACATTCAAAGGTGTCCTTGTAAATTCTTACCAGCCCAAGTTCCAGGAACTTAATTAACTTAGTTCCCTCTAACAGAGAATGAACCAAGTGAAAGGAATGGCTTTTATCTCAGCTCAAGGGGTAGATGAATAATTTAACCAAAAGATATTATTTTTGTTAATACCATCCAGGAATTTCTGGTGAGTTTTTGTATTATTTGTGTGTCATCGGGATCACATTGGTCTTTTTTTATTTGATTTCTAAGCATTACTCACCTTTTCTGAATCTCTTATTTTGCATGTTTCCCACCGCAGGTTCTCCGCATGGTGTTCCTGTCACGCCAACACTTCTCTGCATGTAATTTTCTGTTGACTAGTAGCTGCCATCGACATGACATTACTCCCAGAAGCTTATACCTGTAGCTTGACACCCTGTTCCCTCCCCCAGGTAAAAGAAGTGAATTTGTGACCTTTACATCTATTCAGAGCATTGTTTATTTTGATTTCTGAAGTCTGTTTTAGGGTTCGGTAGTATGTTTTGTTATTTCAAAGAAAAAGTTAGATAATAACTAAACAGAAAGAGCCTGTATTAGGCAGCTCTGTGGCAGAGCAATGGGGGAAAGGAGTAGGCTTGGAGGAAAGGAAAAGAGGAGGGAGAGAGAAGAAAGGAGGGAAGTCAGAAAAAGCAGAGAAGAGAAGTCGAGAAGAAGAAACTGATGATGGAGGGGAGATAAAAGCCTCAGACCCTCTAGGCTACTCAGTTGCCTGCAAGGCCACCAAGAGCCAGAGGAGTAGAGCTCCTCTTCATCCAGCTTCCAGAGGAAGAAGCTGGGTTCCGGCTCGGTGTAAACAACTAATTAAAGACCACATCCCCAGTAGCAATAAGAGCATTTACTGTTAAGACAACTGGAGAGAGAGTAGAGAGAGTGAAAATGGACAGAAAGACTCCAGCTGTTTGAAAGGTCTGTGCTCTGTCCTGTCACCCAGGGCAAACTGGGGCAGAAGAGGCTTCTTCATCCAGGACTCCACTTGGGGTTCAGAGGCCAAGGGAGCCCTCTTGTCAGACTGGGTCCTGGTCAGGAATCCAGAAACACTCCCATCGCTTCAGTCCTTTGGTAACACATACCACCAACCCTCACTGTGTAAGAGTTTCCCTAGTGCATCTCAGGGGCACACCCACCATGAGTACTTGATGGTACTTTCCCATATACTGGGGTGGGGGGAACCAGTGAGATGGTACTGATTCAGGGGGGCTTACAGTGGGGAAACAGAAAGATATATATGAATATGGCACATGGCTTAGTGTATTTCTTCTGGGGAAAATCAATAAAGGAAATCAATAAGGTGAGGAGGGAGGGACCAACAGGTGGACAGAGGAGGGCCAATGATTGCCGCTGCATTTTGTACTTTTCTACCCATGATAGAAAGAGGAGAGAGGAAGCCAAAGGCTCCAACTGAGAGAGGAGGAAGCAGAGGGGTGCTGTAGACTGATGGTTTTCTATCACAGTGGATGGGAGTTGCATTCTGCTAATCCAGACCTGTTGCCAGGACAGCACACAGAGCCAGTCAAGACTTTCCAGGTCTAGGTGCAGCCTGGCATCTTAGAGCATCAGTGGTGCCTTTCAACACCACACAGACCACATCCCAATGACCTTTCAGCCTCTGTGAACTGGCACGGAATCATTTCTAAGGCATGCCGCTAAGTGAAAAAACAAGGCGCAGAAGAGTATACATAGTGTGTTAACCTTTCTGTAAGAAAGAAGTGGAACTAATTCATAGACACACACATATTTTGTAAAAACAAACAAACAACCCAGGCTGGCTAAACCCCAAACAAACAAAAACACTTATCTGTAGGGATCAGTGGAAATTGGATGGAAAGGATAAGAATGACAGTGAGACTTCTCTGAGTACCTTTGCATGTATATTTTTTTAATTTTTAAACCATGTAGAACAAAATTAACTGCAAAGAAATCCTGAACTTTGCTTTGTGGGTTTGCATTGATGTACTAATTCTGAATTTATATTGCATGCATTGGAGATTTGAGCACATGAGTAAATATTTTAAAATTCTTGGGAACCAGGGGTGTGGCTGTAGGAAAAGGAGATACAAGTACAGAATGGGGGAAGAAAAGGAAGAACTCTGTGGTGTAGGGTTTGAATTGGAGGTAGCAGTATAAACCCACAATTAATCCCCAGCTCTTTTCACTACAAGACCCTAGACACATTGCACAGCACTAACTGTGAGCACCCTACTACCCAGATCAGCATTTTAAAATCCTTCCCTCAAAGGGAGCAGGACTCTTTGGTGACAAGCTGATTTTGGGTCTTGAGCAGGTGCATTTGGAATAGCCTGTGTCTGAAAGCAAGAATTAGTTAAATGAAGATGCAAGCCCACTATTGCCTATGGTTCCCGCTGATTAAACTAAAAATCTCTGGGCAAAACACAAAAAGCATCTAACTGCCTTGATGCCACGGAAAGGAAACAAGAAGAGAGGTTCAGGGGAAACGTCAAAACCCAAAGAACAATCAATATGTCAGTGGTGAGTTTTCCTGTATTTTCCTTCCTCTTTGCATCTGCCAGCTTGGACCCAAGGGTATGCTCCTCTGGGACCTCCTCGCCCACCAGGCATGTGCATATAGTCTTAAATGAAATTCTATCTTGTTTCCCTGGTTTAAGCACAGTGCAAACGGATCAGGTAGCACACTCTTTTACTGGAGAAATAGCCATGCGCATTGGAGCAGGGCCCCTCCTGATTATGTTGGGATCTCCAGTGGCAAAGCCTCATTCCTGTTCTCAGAGATGCAAGAACTGAAGACCTGTTGACTCCTGTGTCACTTATGGAGCATGTAGTCTTAGAACATGCTTCTTTCTCTCCTTCTTTCTCCCATGTAATGCTGCCTTCTGAGATCACAAACTTTTAGAGAAAAATACCCTTGATTTCAACACACACACACACACACACACTCATGCCTCTATAGAAAAGGACTTGTATTTTGCAATCTGCACCCCCAAAAAAGCAATCTTTCATTACATTAGTCATTTCTTCCTGCTATTTCCCAAAATAGCTGCAAAATGAGTTTGGTACTTCTTAATTCAAACAACCAAAAGCCTGCAGTAATTATATTGTAGTTCCATGTACCTTGATAAATTGAGCATGATCACAAAGCAGTTTCGTGGTCGTTTTCTCTTAAACAACTGTTTTCATGAAATCTAAGAATGACTATAATTAATCTTTGAATTAAGGAATTTCTGGAACGTCCCTAAGTAATTGTCTCCAACACCACTTCTCTGAGAGCAGAATGAGGGCTCAGTTTCTAAACCACATGCTGATCTTGGAGAAGCGAATGCTGCTCAACTCCCAGAAAAGCAACAAACACACGAGAGTCTCCGGGATCACTGGCTCCATTACGTCACATATATTTATCCTATGAACACCCCACCCCACCATCCAAAGACTCTGTAAACTTAGAACTGTCTGTAGCTGGATCTATGATCTCTTATCTAGAACCAAATATCACATTTCCCTTGGTGCTCTTTGCACCCAAATTTAGAGCTCTGTGGCTCAAGACTTTAAATTGGAGATGCTGTAGCTCTTGGGGTCAGATTGTTCAACTCCAGGCTAGGTGCTGACGAGTTTATGTAAATAAAAGGGCAAAGATCCATGTGCTTTGTATTAAAGTCAAAGTCAAGGTCTGACCTTTCTGAAAGCACTGACAAGTCCTAAGACAACTTGCAATGTTTCAAGTTCCCCTGGCAGCGTTTCCCGGGCTGGTGCCTGCAGCAGGTGTCTGCCTGTGTACCACAGCCATTTCACGTTTAAAACATGACCTGAGCCTCCTGGAGGGTGCTGGCCATCCCATACGACCAGGGGGACCATTTTATACTGCTCCCAGTTACTTACTTATTGCCAGTCCTCAACCAATCACAAAAGAATGTCTTCCCCCCCCCCAAAGAATGAAATTAAAGGACAGAAAAATAAAAATAATAAATAAAACTTTTCACGAGTCTTGCTAGCCAGTCCCTGGAATAGCCCCTGACCATTAAAGGGGGAAGGCTGGTCCCACCCGTGTCCTGTGTCCAGGTGGAAGCTGAGGCCCTGGGACAGCAGTGAGTAATGAGGGAGGCTGATCCCCACAACACCCGCCCAGGGCTCCCGCCTGACTGTCTACTGCTCCGGCCCAGAAAGAGCCAGTGCTCTCTCACCATCGCCAAGAGGGAAGCCGAGGATGCTCTTGGAGATGTTGGCTTTTACCCCTTTCCTGCTTTACTTCTCCCCTCCTGCAGCCAAGTCCAGCGCATGCTGGTGATGAAGAGACAAGGCAAACCGAGACAGGGCTCCTGTCCCAAAGAAGTAAGAGGACAGGAAGGCATGTTACAAGTTCTAGCTGAGGAAAAGCCCCAAGGTGCTTTGAGAGGGCTCCTAAATGGCATGGAGCGGGGGAGAGGGAAACTGTATGCAGAGGGGTCCGGGGCACCCTGGTGGGAGTGTGCTTGGGTCAGCAGCATCAGGGACAAAGGTTTAGGGATGTGGGCGGGGGATTGTTTCCAGCCTGCAGAACACGCTGGCACTGCTCCCCAAAGCCACAGATAGCATTTGAGTTCTAATATCCAAATTGCCCGTTTTGAAATGTGTCTCCGTGAATCTATTTAAAGTCCTGTCTCCCGCACAGTTGTGCATTTGATATATGAGGAGTTTTGATTTCATTTCTCATTTATTATTCTTTGTATTCAAATTTGGAATGTGCAATTTTACCCTGAGGGTCCTGAGGAGGAACTGGGAGTGAAATAGGGATAGTCTCTCACCTCCTGGAGGTGCTGTTATCCGAACTGGCACAGCCGGCCTCACTTCTGAGCTCACTCTGGGCCAGGCCACATGGCTCAGTCACTGCTGGTCACACAGCTGGTGACTGCATGCGTAGCACTGAGCATCCTGTCACTTCAGCTGTGTGCCTGCCTGCTCCTGGGGTCTGTAGTGGAAGCCCCTGGCTGCTGAGCTCATTAGGGATCCTGAGGTTGTCCTGGTCCCCTGAGCAATCTCCTGAAAGGACAGCATCAGGATGCCCTCCTGACAGCCCCCTGATTGGAGCTCGATGGCCCAGCAGGGCTCCAAGAGCTGGGATGAAAACATGCCTGAGCCTCTCTGCAGCCCCAGGGGTATCGCAGGCTCCAGGACCTGAGTGGCAGGCCCCAGAGCTGCCTGAGTTTAGAATAATTCCAAGGTGGGACCCAGCCACGTGAATGCAGCTTTGAATCTAATCTCTCCTGAACTGATTGGCAATTATGCTGCCGTGCGAGGTGCAATCAGATCTGAAATCATCTCCGCCCCAACTGTTGCTGGCGCCACTGCCCTCCTCCATGCAGCCCGCTGCAGCCTCCCGCCACGCCGGAGAAGTCGGGACCTTAAAACAGGCTACACACTCGGGCCAGCTTATTCCAAAGGCCCCTGGGCCCAGCACAGTTCAAAGACAACCAGAGGCCTTTGAGCAAAGAGCTGATATAGGAGAGGAAGTGAGGCATCTGTAGGGAGAGGAAACAGCAACACTAAGGCCTGAGGCTGGAGCGGGAAGGAGGGCACTGTGGCCGAAGTGGACTAACCAGAGGGAAGTGTCGATTAAAGATGGGAGGGGGAGCATGGGTCCGGCTGTGGGCCATGCATACCCAGAAAGGGGCAGCCTGCTGCTCCAAGAACCCTGAGGTCAGCCACTCAGCACATTCAATGATCCCCCCCTCTCTCCCTCTGGGTTCAGTTGCTCTCAGATTCTTGTCAAGGAGAACTCTCATGAACCAAGGAGCAAGCAAAGCCATTTACATCAAGCCTGGCAGTGAGATGTGCACACACAGCTTCACATCCAAGATGCAGCAAACCTCACCTGTCTTTATTGCTCCAAACCATTCACCGGGTCTTCGTTGCCCAGAGAATCAGGCCTACATTCGTTGCCTACCATCAAGGCCTTCCACTGCTCCTTCCCCAGCAGCACCCTCTCTTCACATCTCAAAGTCTTCTCCTCCATCTATCTTCAAGGATGCCCCACCCCAAGTACCCTGCAAATACTCCACCTCGTTTTGCTCCCTCTGCCCAGAGATGTGCCTTTCCGCTCAGGCTCTGCAGGTGTGCTCTTTGTTTTCAGGCCCTAAGAAAATTCCATCTCCCACTGGGAAGCTTCCCCTGAGTGCTCAGATCCAAATTGCTCCTTTCCCCACAGAATTATAAAAGCCTCATCCCTGTAAATGTGTTCCCTTGGCACAGGCAGGTGCATTTGCCCGACAACTTCCCCTTTCATGCCTCTGCACCTTTGTAAATGCTGTTCCCTGCCTACAATTCCTTTCCCTTCCTCTCTTTCTCCAAGACTGAGCTCTGAGGACTCTGGCTATGATCTCGCCAGGCACAGATGCCCACTACCCTTCTGGCATTCCCATGGGACGGCTTGCTACTGCTTTGCCAAACTATGTGGTATTCAAGCATTTTCTCTCTTTTGCCCAGACAAGGTTGAGAACTTCTTGAGAGCGTGAGTTATAACCAATATCTCTGTACTTCGTATCCCACATTTTGTAAAGTACCAGAAACATAACAGATATTTATCTATTGAATTGAACTCTTACCCTACCATCTTCTCTTTTCTTATCATAAGGAATGTTAAGTTACTATTGCAGCTTAAGAAAAAACCCCCAGCGAAGGTATCAGTTAATTTTTGCAGACCTGAAATAAAAGACCCTGCTACAGATCTTCAGAAACATCCTTTCACGTAATGAGCTTTGAGAGCCCTTCCCTCCCTTTGTTCCATCTTTCCTCCTTGAAAGAGAAGCACATGAAATATAAGTTTTTAAAAGCCATAAACCCTGGGCCTGCTCAGATCAAGGAGGAAGGACGTGTGATTGGGAGCTTAGCTCAGGAATGGAAAGGATGGTCCTCCACCCCCACCCCTCACAAAATGCATTCTCTGGTGCAGCAGGAAAGAGAACAGATTTATTTTCTTCCAGAGCAGACAGAGGCTTCACTAAAGGGCTGAAGGGCAAGGAGAGAGGCTCGGGGCACTGCTCCCGCTTCTCAGACCTTGCTGTTGGAGCACATCGGGGTGTAGCTGGAAATAGCCAGAAAGCCTGTGAAAGGCCAGACCAAGTACAGTGCCAAAGGGACAGCAAACCCTTCAACCAAAAGTGTACCTGTGCCTGAAGCTTGCTAAAAAGACCCTGGAGCCCTGGCCAGTGTAGCTAAGCTGGTTGAGTGCTGTCTGGTGCACTAAAAGGTCACTGGTTTGATTCCCGGTCAGGGCACTTGCCCAGGTTTTGGGTTTGATCCCTGGTCAGGGTACTTGCGGGAGGCAGCCTATCTATGTTTTTCTCTTTCTCTCTCCCTCTCCCTTCCTCTCTCGCTAGAATCAATATAAATATTTTTTAACCAAAAGACCCTGGGGACCAGAGCATGTGTGTTGGGGGGAGATACACATCAGTTCGCCCCTGATGTCCACTGCAGATCTGAGAGCAGAGCTAGGTGGCTTTCAGCCCTCACTTTTACATGAAATTAGTATTTTAAATTAAAAAAAAATTATTCTTTATTCGGGACCTCAAATTTTGATTTATTTTGCTTTTCTATTTTCGTTTTGGCAGCTGTTTTTCCAGAGTTTCTGTCCGCGCAGCTGTTGCTCCCTGCAGTATTTGAACGCGTGCAGCAGTCTTCCGCCCAGCCCTCACTTTCCTATTAGGATGCAATCAGGATGCTCCGCTTCCGGCTGTTGCATTTTCTTCAGACTTTCATCTCATCCCAGCTTATTGCATGCCCGAGCCAGTATGTCTACAGGAGAAATGCGTTCAGACCTGAAGATAAAGGCTCTCCCAGTTATTGCCCCTCAGAAACATGCTCTAATTCTAGTAATTTTCAAATGGGATGGCATCCACTAGCTGCTGAACTAGTCTCTGTTGATTTTTGAAATATATTTCCTAACAGCCATTTTGTTAATTATATCAAATTGTCAACTTATTAAATATCTTTTTGTGACAATACGTAGATCACAATGGTAATGGAAAAACAATTCGGTGGACTGATAAGAGAATGATAATCCCAAGGATCAGACAAATGGAAGATTATTTGCTCACCTCTGAAGTGGCCATAGAGGCTGGCTAGTGAAAACAAACTGAGTTATGCTGACTTCAGCAAATACATACATTTCTCAAGAACCTTTTTTCGAATCCTTGATGTCTTGATCCTGTTATAAGGAACTTCATCAATATTAACAGTAGTTTTCAGGAAGAAAGAAACTATCATGAAGTTGGATAGAAACACTAAATGGATAAGCAGGCAGGTGCCCGCACATAATGGTGTTCAAGCACCGGTCCGCTGGGCTCTATCCATCCTGGAACGCACTGAACAGTCCTGATGATGTGCCCTGAATCTGATACTATTGCAGCCACCCTATGAAATGGACCTTGAGGACAAGCACAAAGGCCCCGCCACTGATGGATGGATATAGAACCTATAGTGACTGGCTTAGATTCTAGAAACTTTAGACACATCTGCTTTCCAGTACAAGTTGTCCAACTTGCAGAAACATTTACAAATTTGCTTACAGCCATATTAAAATCTAGATAAGGCCCCTCATTTACCAGAGGGCTTCTTTGCTTTCTTATCTGCTTTTGAGAAATCTTGTAATAAGACTTTTTTTTTTTTTCGGTCTATAGTGCCTTTTCAATCAATGTAGCTGACGCTAGATAATTTCACTACAGGGGACATGTCACACTGGTCCGGTATGAACGTTGACCTAATTTAGTTCTTCTAAGGTTATTTATCCAGAATATCTTGTCTGTGAATATTTGAAAGTGTGACCAGTATAGTCCTTCAGGAAAAACAGAAAAAACAGAAAGCCAATGAGTGTCTCTCTAATTTTGTAACATAAAGAAGCCAATGAGGCCTTATATTAAATACACCCAAGAACAAGCTACCGGGAACTTTGTTGGCAGGTGGAATTTCCATACTAGTCTGGGTGCCATGTGCCTGGGTTTTCTCTTGTCTGTGCCATTTTATCACTTTTTTGTTGTTGTTCTTTTACTGCAAGATGATTCTTAAAAAGTCAGAGTAGAATTGACAGTAAGTGGCAAAACTCTTGCAGTGTTTTTTCCTTTAGTTATCTCAGTAAGTTGAGCAGGAGCAAACACGAGCCATCGCAAGAATAAATAACCTTGTTATACTAGTAAATATGCCATCCTCTGCACCCAAAGTGAGATTATTTACGTTTCTAATGGGATATAGATGGCTCTTCGGCAAGATACATGCTACATTTTTACTTATTCCCTTGGAAACTCTTTGAAACCAGGCAGTTTGATTAAAGTATAAAATATTTCTATTATTTTTTTACTAATTGAGCAGAAGCCTTGAATGACAATGGTGATATTTTTCTAAAGAGGTAGTACAAAGAATAAAACATTTCAACAAGCTTACCCACAAAACCTTGATCATTCCTCTTATTCTACAATATTTTCTTTTTCCCTTAAAATTAATTGAGCCAAAAATTGAACTGTGCGTGGATGTACTGGTAATGAGCAACAGGAGATTTCCTTTTATGATAGAAACAAATTTTTAATTTTATCATAAGTTATGTATAAGATACTTCCAATTTATTGGTGAAACAGGCTCACCTCACATTCTTGCTGCATTTTTTCATTAATTATATAACCTTCAACATAAGTATGTAAAAATTCAAGGTGTGTATGTCAAGTATATATGCATGCAGAATTTTCATGTTGTAGTTATACTGAGTTTACTAAAAATAATATTCTTAGAGAAATCTTTCCTTTCTTGCTATCATGAAAAAATGAAATATAATTTCTAAGTTTTATGATTGTACTGCTGGAAATCTTATTTCTAAAATGTTACTGTAGACTACTTTCAAATATCTTTTTTAGAACACAAAAAGCTTACAAACATGTTTTATTGTAACCTCCTTGATCAAGGTATGACTTCATAGATTTCTACAGTTATGAGTGAATTATAGGGAAAATATGGAAAAAATTCCATTCTTGCTTAGTAGGAAGCATTTTCAATGGATGTAAATTCTTCCTCAAGTTGTTTGTTTTGTTTTGTTTAGAGTCGCAGTGGTGGTGGTGGACGGTGTTGGTAATACCTTGTGGGAGGAAAAAATAAGGTAGAAAATTACCAAAATGCTGACCTGAAATGTGAAAATAACAGGAAAGGGGTTGCTTCAGCCCTGTGTAGACATTCTACAATAACCTGTAGTCATTTACATCTCATCATTATCCAACATTTGCATCCAGATTCTTCAAAAGTTACTTGAGAGTTCATTTAAGATTGCTGACTGAGATCACAATACAGTAATTAGACAGAATTAAAGTGAAAATGAAAAGAAAATGAACCAAGCAATAAAGTACAATGTGTGATGCCCCCACCCCCCACCACGCATTCTCATGAAAGAAAAGAAGCTTTGATAATATATTATGTTACAAAAGCAACTTTAACCCGGGGCTGGGTCTGTATCTCCTCCTGCTCGGTTTAGCGTTTTCCATCATTTTTGCTTTTCCCTCCATTCCCTGAGGGATCAGTGGGAAAGTCTAAGGCTGTGGTATAGCAAGACAGTGCAAGCCACAAGCAGGGGCCACGTAGGTCCCTTTAAATTCCCAATAGCTACATTTTTCAAACATAAAGAGAAAGCAAGTGAAATTCATTTCAAGAATATATTTTATTGTATCCAATATATCAAAAACATAATCATTTCAACCTGTAATCAATCTTTAGAAATGATGAATCAGGTATTTCACATGGTTTCTTGCACGCTAAGTTTTAAAATCGATGTGTGTGGTGCACTCCGGCACATCTCCATTCCCACTGGCCAGGTTTTAAGTGCTCGGGCTAGTGGCTACCATACTGGATAACAGACATCTAAGAGGGCAGCCAAGGAAAATACACTGGGAGAAAGAATAAACCTGGGAGCGTTGGATACAACTTGATAAATCAAGCCACTGGCAAGCTCGACAGGATGCTTTGAGAGCTCAGAAGAAAAAGGTTCAGAAAAAAACTGCCCTTGTCCTTCATCAACATCACTTTTTGGCTGTATTTGTTGAATTCCTATAAGGATTTGCGCACCCAGCCCTGCGAGTACCTAACAGAGAATTCTCCCCAGCCCTTTGATCTCTGCTCCCATCCAGGTGCTCAGGCACAAGCCAGCCCCGATACTCAGCCAGCCTGTGACTTCGGGACCCCAGAGGAGGCTGTGTGTGTGTGTGTGTGTGTGTGTGTGTGTGTGTGTGTGTGTGTGTGAATCATGTGTGAGAGTGAACTTGTGTGGCTCTGTGTAGCATGCGCCCATGTGTGAGAGATGCCAGGAATTTGTGTGTACCAGTGTACAGTGCTTGTGTCTTGTGGGTGTGTGAGAAATGGAGATGAACGTGTGTGAGAAAGGGAGAGAGCCAAGGGCAAGACCAGGCTCCCCAGCCCCCAGGGCCCTGGCCCCACCTGAGTGGGCACCTGGGGCCCCTCTGAGAGGAAGAGGCTCACCTTGGCCATTGAAAGTTTCCCAGGACCATCGGCTTCACCCTCGGGAGGGCCTCTTCAGTGCGTCAGCACATTGTGAAAAGCCACAATGAAGCAGGCACTGCCCACACCCTAGAGAGACAAGGGTGATCCAACCCTGCAAAACTCTGTCTCCTGGAAACTCACATCATCCTGTGGGCCTCCCCACAGCCGGGACCTCCAGAAAGCTCGTCTGTTTTCCTACCGGCAAGGGTCACTGCTGGCTTTGCCCGCAGGGGGAGCACCAGGCAGGGCAAGGGTGCCTGGAGGGCGATGGTGCGGCTCTGTGCCCTACCCAGCCCGGAGGGTCGCAGACACAGAGACCTGGAAGAGCATCCGCAGGGTCTGACCTGTGACCCTCTGGAGCCTCCAGGTCCAAATCATACAATTTTCCAGGGAATGTTCTAGTTCAATTCCTCCAAAGGTCCATATTTCTGAAGAGCTTTATTTCACCCCCAACCTAGCAAGACACACCCAGTGGGGCCTTGTATCCAATTATTTCTCTCTTCTCCTTGCTGTGTGTACAGAAACATTACTTGGTGGCACTCATCTTCCAAATCTTACCCCACAGTTTGTTAAGGAAGGGAAGGCACCCGAGAGGCTGCTGGGCGCCGAGGAGGCCCTGCGGCTGGAAGCGGAGAACCCAGCCCCTCACTGCCTTCAGCCTCCACGCTAATTTTGCATCTCCGGACTACGGATTGGCTTGGTGGATTTCTCCATGTTGACTGCCTTTTCCTGGAAAAAAGTTTTCTGGGCCACGGATGAGGTAGGGAGAGAACAGAGTACACGAGATCCTGTAAAGAAGCAGAGAAGGACATGTTAACCCAGATAGGTGGGCCTGGAGAGAACACAAGCTGGATAGGAGAGGAAAGCTGCCATCCTTGGAGCCCCGGGGCCTCCCAGAAGTCTGGAAATCGAAGCTCCGCCTGGCCTCGGTGCCCCCCAGACCTGACCGTGGCCCATGTGCCACCGGGTTACAGCGCCCGCAGGTGCAGGACCAATGGTACCCAACGCCTTTCCCACCGGAGGACCGGGCGCTCAGCACCCACTTCAGGGCCCGCAGCCTCGAGCAACAAATGCATCCCTCAGGCCTTCTTGTTTCTAGAAAAGCACAAGATCACCCAGGAAGTTGGGGGTGGGTTGAGCCCATGGAGAGGGAGAAGATTCATAAATCTCTACGACATAAATCTCTAAGACACATGTCATGGTGGGCACTCTAAGTTGGTGAGCATTTTGTAACAGTGCCGCTGAGGAACATCGTTGCCTGCATAACTAACTTGCTTGCTTTGTGGTGCACAATTGCTCTAATATGTGTTGTTTAGAGTTCAATCTAAAGAAAATAATTTCAAAATCTCTCACTGGTGTTATTATAAAAGCAGATGATGGTGTCTTTGTTAAAGTCACCCTACTTGTTACCTTAGCTTCTCTCAGTGAATTTAAACTTGCAAGTAACACAAGAGAAAACAAGAAAAACCTCAAAATTTCAGAGCTGCTTAAGTCAGAGGTCTGAGCTCAGAACCCCAAGGACGGTTTGAAAGTTTTGAATCCACCAGAAAGAGGAAATTATGGATCATCAGCCGTTGTCACTTGCAAAATTCTCCCCCTCCCCTTCCCCTCCCAACAGAAGGGGATCTGGAGTTTGAAACTTGTCATGGAGAAGAGAAACCTTTGCCTAGAGGCTGCTAATGAATTCAGATTGTATAGTTTTCAAAATCTGATGTTTTGCAATGATGACATTAGTGTGGCAACCGAGGGTCCAAGGCGACAAGTCTGCGCAGCTGCTCCACGCTTTGAAATGCCCAAGACAATGGGCGCCAGTGTTCCCGGGCGCTTCGCCTCTCCACTGCATTTGCATAGTCTGTTCTGCCTGATTGACCAGCGGGCCTGTCGCAGGGACCAGCATTGTTCGCAGATCACTTCAAGATGGCCGAGATGACAAGATTCAGGTGAGAGATGAAGTGGGATGATTCCAGAGCGCCACAACAAAAAGCAGCCCTGGGAAACTCCGAGAGGGGCTGGGGCAAGCTGACTTTGGAGGGTGCATTTACTTGGTTGCTTTTAAAGACCTCATCAAGTTGCTGGAGGGGAAAATTGAAGACTTAAAAATTTTAACAGGAATTTACAATGCCCTATTTGGTGGGTAATTTGGGGTCCTTCTTTATCTAAAGATCCCGTCATTTCATGGCATTTTATTTCATGTATTCTTTCGCTCTTAGAAGTCTGAGTTACGCTGCCAAAAGGGAAACAAATAGCTCCATTCTATGGGGCCAAGAACTGTCAAGAATTGAGGCTGAATTTGCTATTTTTCAGAAACACCACTTTGAAAAGTTGTGGTGGTGGTCCCTTGGCTGGCAAACCCGAGTTGTAGAAGTAAATGGAATCTAATAGTTTAGTTCCAAGTGACCAGCCACACGTAGGACTTGGCTGCAGCAGTCAATTGCTTTATACTTCGCTGCTCATGACGAAGTCACAGGCACAGAGACCCTCCACCACCACCACCCGGATTTTCACTTCACACTCTTGTTTTGACTTCAGCTCAGAAAGACAAAATCTTTGCCATACGAGTTCCTTTCCCCCCAGAGGCCTCAGTTCCATCTGCCATGGTGTTTTACCCCTAAGACAGGAGCACCGTGGGGATGGCGGCACTGGGACGTGTTTCCACTCCCAAGGTTTTCTCTCTCCGGGATTTCAATCACCGGGAGAGTAAATACTGCCAGTGATTTGCAGAGATGGGCATCCTGGAGTTCGGGATCTTGGGAGAGGGACCTAAGGCAGGAACGGGAGGGTGGAGCAGGGTTTGAAGCTGGAGGAATCCAGCCTAGGGGAGGAAGCACCTTTTCTGCAGAAAAAAAAAATAAAAGGGCATCCTTTCTCCCAGGTCAGAAGACTTGATTCTGCCCCTGACAGGTCCCTGGGCCGGCCGAGCGCGCCGAGGGCCTGCTCAGGCCCAGCTAGACCCAGGCTGCGCCCCGCCTTCCTGCTGCTCCTGCACCCCTACACCACCCACCCTAGCCAAAGCCAGTCCTGGAGAAGGCGTCCCGCAGCCCCGCCCGTGGGCACCAGGCCCTGGGCACACCGGGTCCGGGCCAGAGCCAGGCAGACCCGACCCCGGGCCGCCAGCGCGGGAGGGTCCCCACGTCCCCACCCGCGTTCGCCGGGGATGGCAGCGACGCTCATCTCGGGAATATAACGATTAATCCAGCCGCAGGTTTCCAGATAAGTGATTGTGATGGAGATTGTTGGCGAGAAAATAGACAATTATCCGCTGTTAGCTTTACATAAAGATCGCATTAACTCAAATTAGTTATCAGACAAAAGAGCGGCGGCCCGCGCCCGGCCCGCCCGCGCCCTGCCCGCGAGGACCCGGGGAGCCGCCAGGCCCACGGGCCCGGGGGCGCGCGCGAGACCCGGCCGCCCCACGCCCCACTCGAGCGCAGGACCTCGGGGGCTCCGCTCGCCCGGCGGCGGCGCGGGGCTCCCCACGCGGGCTCCCGGCGCCCCAGGGGCCCGGGCGCGCCGGCCCCGCCCCACCGCCGGTCCCTCCTCCGCGCCCCCGCCCTGCCCGCCGCCCTCCTTCGCTCGCGCCGCCCCCCCGCCCCGCCGGCAGCCCCCGGGGCTCGGGCTCGGAGCCGGAGCGGGAGACGCCGCCGCCCGTTCTCTCGGAGGGGACGGGCCCCTCCCCGGCCGCGGAACTGGACGCGCAGCGCAGGCGCCCTCCCACGCGGCCACGTGGCCCGCGGGCCCCGGTCCCCGACCCCCGCGCGCGGTCACTGTGGCTCCCGACGCGCTGCGTCGTCGGGCCGCCCTCCCGGGGACCCCGAGGACGGGTGGGAAAGGCGGGTTGGGGGGGAAGGCACTGAGGGACTGTCA
The DNA here is from genome assembly GCF_054644295.1 of Miniopterus natalensis. Lineage (NCBI taxonomy): Eukaryota > Metazoa > Chordata > Mammalia > Chiroptera > Miniopteridae > Miniopterus > Miniopterus natalensis. Next base: position 26,575,112 of record NC_142082.1, read on the forward strand.
GAGCCGAGCGTCGGTGGCCTGGGGGACCGAAGGGGACCTGCAGCTCCAGGCTGGAGACGGGCAGGGGGTGCAGCCTGGACTCGGGATGAACAGACGTTGCGCGCTGTCCACGCCCCGCGCTGGCCCCTGCGCGCTCTTTCCTCCTGGGTCCCTACTGGTGCTCGCACGGCCCGTGGGAGCGGGGCTTTCACTGACACTGGCGGCGCAAACACGCGGACTGTGGCCCAGCGGCCCAGCCCGGGCCCGGCGCGGCGAGGTACCCACTCCCACGGCCTCGCGCCGGCGCGCCCTCGGGGCCGGCCTCCCGGGCCCCTGGGGCTCCGGGGCCCCGCTGAATAGGGCAGATAATGACCCCTGGTTCCCAAGGCAGGCTTTCTGCTGCCTGGTGAGCTTGGATTTGTGTGGTCCAAGCCTTTCCCAGCTTGTCCCATTCTGTCACCGGGATAAGGGGCTCCCTCGGCTCGTTTGCACCTGCGTCGCTTTTGGCTCCTTCAGGAATGCGCTGAAGCTTGTAATCAGCTTTGTGAAGCCATTGAGTGCACGGCTGAGTGAAACTTCCAAAGCTCGAGGAAAACCGGCCGGCTGAATAGCAGCCAGCATGGGGCTGCGCTCCAAGCCTCCGCGCTGCCAAATTCCAGCAGAGCCCCTCACAATCGCTCCGCGCGGGCGCCGCCGCTTCCCCGCACTGAGAAAAGTGAGAGAAGAAAGGCGAAAATACCAGTCACCGAGGTTAGTCGTTTGTTCCCAGATGAATGGCCAACGGCTCCCCCTCACTGTCCCCCCACCCTCCAAACTTAGCTCACTAATTTAGGAAATATGACACAGGGGAGGGGAGAAAGGTTATCAATAACTCCCCATCTGCTTTGCACTTTTAGCGCGGAGGTCCTTACAGCTCGGGCGGCTGAGTTCCAAGTCCAAGTCAACCGGCCAGACTCCCGCCTGGACACTTCTCGTCGGCCTCGAGTTGTGCACCTTCCTTGCGTGCAGGAATCAGACGAAGCCAAACCTAAAAATCCTCAAAATTAGCACTCGAAAGCCCACAAAACGTTTCCTCCAGGAAACGAATCAATAAACCAGTTCCATCCCTTCTCTAGGTCACCCTCAGTCCATTCAGCAGGACCCATGTCCCCAACAACAGGTGCCTTGGATTTCAGCAGCTTTAGAGGAGAGGATGATGCAGAAGTTGTAGAACTTCAAAACCATATAAGATCAGTTTGTTTTTCTGGAGAGATGAGTTTAGAACTTGAGGAAGCGTTGGAACTGTGGTTGGCCCCCCAGGCATGTGTTCCTGCCTGCAGTTTTGGGGCAGGCCTTCTCTGACTTGCCCAAGTAGAATCTAGGACCCTCAGACAAGCACCTCCCAGGGCTTCCTGGCAGGCCCCTTGGTCCCTCTTACCCTATCAAGGTAGGGGAGGGAAGGAGGTTCCAGGCTGCTTTCTCTCCAGGTAAGGACATCTCTTGCAGCCAGTAGGTCAGCCAGCTTGCAAAAGGCAAACTCCTACTCATCAACATTAGTCAAGACATACCAGCATCCTGTCACTGTCAGTTCATCCAGGGCAGGGTTCTTTCCTTTCTGTTGGTGCACCCTGCCATCTCAGAACAGTGCCTGGCACATAGGAGGCACTCAATCTCAATACAGAACTGTTGAACGAATATTGTCCAGTTTTTTCTCTGAACTCAGAGCCTGGGAGCAGATCTGAAATATGGAATCCTTTCTCCAGGTTGTACATAGGGCTTTCTCTTCTGTGAATCCTAATAGACATGACTTGGAGAAAAGAAAGTGAAGGTGACATCATGATCTATGCATAAAAGTCTCTTTACAGTTGCTGTGAATTTCTTTAGCTAATTAATTCTTCCCACCACGAATTGGAAGCCTTTCCTTTCCTGAGAGCACAAATATATCATTTTAAAAATTTGATCTGGATTTCCATTCCTTCCAGTAAACATCACCTCAGTTATGCAGGGTTTTCTCCTGCCCCACCACCTTGCTTTTGTGGGTGCAATGTAATGCTTGACTGCAGCTCTGTGCTAAAAATAGTCCCCGGTGGATGGAAAGGCTTAATAGGTCTCTTTAAATACCTAACTTATTATAAAGCCCTGGGGAGATAACATTAATAGGCAGAGGAAGGAGAGGAGAGTTCCCCCTGTGGATGCCCTATTACAGTGTTTTTTGTGGAGACCAGGAGTAGGCAAGAATTCTGCTGATACAAGAATCTATAGCATCTGAAACAGCCTGTTTGAGTGAGGAAGAGACTGTATTCAAAGAGGTCAAGTGATATGCCCAGAAGTCCTCAGGGACATCACGACTACTGTCAGTAATAGTAATAAAAAATAACTGAATAGCTTGTCCCATTTTAAAACACATCAGATAGCTCTGTTTAAGAGCAAGGTAATCCCCCCCTTCACACACTTCTGTGCCCCCCAAAGTGGCACAATGAGAGAATTTGGTGCTTAAAGAGAAGTTAAATATCTCTCTATGCCAGGGTTTTGTGCATTCATCCATAGATGCTAAAATGCTTTAAACATCCCAGATTCATACCACCCATTTTGACATTTAAAGTTTAATTTTTTTATTATAAAGTTCAATGTGTTGTTTTCAGCAGTGCTTCTCCTTCCAACTACTCTCGGTAACAAGTCAGGAGGATATGCAGTAATTCAGAAATTAGTGAAATTTTCTTCTTGGTGGGGGCATTGGATTAAGAGGCTGGGAGAGTGTGAAACAAATCAACGTGTAATTGTATGATAAGGCTCTCACGAGGAATTTATTGGCCAAGTTGCTATTTCTATTCCTTCCTAATCTCGTTTAGCACATTCATTCTCTGCAATCTGTCTCCATAATCTTCTGTGGCAGAATGGCAGCCAATGGAAGCATGCGTGTTTGGAGAGAAGAGAAAATATGCAGAAGCGTGATAAACTGATGCTAATTATCCATATTTAGGACACCGAGTGCAGAAGATCAAGGTTTACAAATAACAAACCAGAGCCAACGATGATGGCTTCCTCGTGTGGAATATGTTGGAGGGGACCAGATAAGGGTTTCACGGGCAGGAGAGATTTACCGGTCAAAGGGTTCACCTTCCACTCTTCCACTTTTATATAGCAGTAAATTATTTAGGCTAAATTCGCCAGAACATTACTCTTTTATTTGGCTATGTGCCATGACTTGCTCTTTCTTTGTGTCCTTTCAATGCAAATCCTTGTAGTGTAACATCAGTTGATAAGGGACAAATAATTGAAATAATAGGTAATTCCCTTTAAATCGTACATACAGGACGGTGAGGCAGTGCTCCCAGGAAGCATGAGACGAGGTAAAGAGCAGAGGGCTGAAAGTGAGGAAGCCCAACCTCAGCTGCTACATGGCTTCTCAGCCAGAAAAATAAAAAAGCATCAAGATATTTCCTCTACGTGTGTGTGCGTGTGTCTCTGTGTGTACCACAAGCCAGCAAGCTTCTGGTAAGAGGCAGGTGTTCGTTCGAGCATTGGGCCAATATGTCTGTTTTTCCCGTCTGGAAACCTTATAATTAAAAAAAAAAATTGAAATCTAAACATATTTTTTGTCTTCTGTCTACTGTCCCCATATCACCTCAAACTGACCTAATATTTAGCATTGGCTCAGAATCCTCTCCCAGACTTCTGGCTCTGAGAAAAGATATAAAAAGAATTCAGGCTGAAAAACCATGAGGCATGGTTGAGGGGTCTGTGGTAGAGATTTTTCTGCATTACAATAATCGCCTTGTTGAGTTTCCAGGAAACAAGCACAAAGGTAGCTCAGTACTTTGTTGCATATTTGCACACTCATCCTGAAATTTAAAATATTGACTAAATCCCATTCACTGTAACTAACTTTGATTTTTTTTATTTTTATTTTTATTTTTTGACTCACCATCAGCCTTGGTACCAGTTGGAAAACTGGACTTCTGGCTTCATCCTTTGAGAGTCTTCTAGAGTTTTCATTCGTTCACTTGTAACTTTTCAGTTGGTGATGGACAAGGTAATAGGAACCCTTTGCCAAATACACATTGCAGCTAGTGCAAACCACTTATTATAAATACAAGACTTTTTAGAATAAAACAAACCATGCTGAAGTTTGGGGACATAATTTATAATTCCTACAGAAAGAAGCGCCAGGGAAGAATAGGTGATCCTCGGCACAAGCAATTTTCCTTCATCCTAGACCCTACGGACAAGAAATTATCCATAGGCTCCTACCACACACATGCACCTTCTCTTTTCAACAAGCCTAAGGTGCCATTATTGTAGGATGTATCTTTATTTTACATGGCACTATAAAAGAACTCTGCCAATTATAATTGTAAGTTGTCACTAATGATAATGGTATTTTTAGATTCCAGAGATGGTAAAACTAAAGATGTGCCTTCAAGGTAATACAGTATGCACAGTTGTTATTGAATAATGAATTTGTAACGTTTTGCCCAAAATATTTTCAAAATTACCCATTACTCTATTGAAATCAACTTTGCTTAAAATTAACAGATGTAAAATACAGTTATGCGCAGGATGATGTTCCGGTCAATGACAGACCGCATATATGACTGTAGTCCCATAAAATTATAATGGAGCTGAAAAATTCCTATTACCTAGTGACTTAATAGCTGTATTAACCAATGTATACTCACGTGTTTGTGGTGATGCTGGTGTAAACAAACCTTACTGCACTGCCAGTTGTTTAAAAGTACAACCCATACAATTACAGTAGTAGACTAGACCATCTAGGTTTGTGTAAGTACACTCGATGACGTTGGTACAATGACAAAATCACTGAACAACTCATCTCTCAAAGCGTGTTCTTGTCGTTAAGCATCACATGACTGTAACATACAGTCAACACATACAATACGTAACCTACACTTACACACAGCTGAAAAGCATAGAATTGAGGCAATTACCCATTCAATTCATAAAAAAATAAAAATAAAAATATTTTTTCATCAGTAATAATCTAGGAATTTAGGCTAAAGATGTAGGTGCTGACATTTCTAGAAATTACCTGGGCTAGAGAGAGAGCCCCAATTCTTCAATTTGTCTGATACATGCAAATTCCAAACAATTACTGTGTCACACAGACATGTTTGGTGTCTGCCAAAGCAAAATGCATAATGTAGGCTTGTTTTGGTGTGGTTTGGTTTTGGTACTCCAGATTAGAGGTTGTTGATTTGGACACTTTGGTTCTCAGAATCAGCTTTTCTTTCTGAGTTACAGGATTTTTACCTAAGTGATTAGTGCTGAAACTCTTTACCTATATACGCTCCCTTTTCACTAAGTCCCTCTTCCCTCACTGACAGCCACTAACCAGTCCATGGAAACTAGCCATCATGAAAACATGGTTAAGTTCAGAGAAAGATCAACAATTATCTTTAAAGTAACCAGTTAATTCAAGGAACCAGTTACTGCTTTCCAGTTGAAGCTAATTTTTAAATTTTAACTTCTTTTTAGGATTAAATTCAATGCTTTCTTTGAAAATTAGTTTGAGTTCATATATTTGGACAGAGGCAGGTTCTCACCCCACTAGGAGTGGGCCTTGGCAGAGTGCGGAGACGCAAACAGGCAGAAAAAGCTACCCAGTCAACAGACCTAGAGATTCTAAATGTGGCTCCTGTCACAGCCATGCCCACTAGCTGTGCTGTGTGTGCATGAGTGTGTGCACGCACGCGTGCGCCCGCATGCATGTGTGACTGTATGTGCGTGTCCAAACATATGCCCACGCTCATGGGTGGCGTCCACACTGTAGCAAGTCATTGGAGCATGACACTTCTTTTCCCTTGCAGAGCTAAGCACTGACTGAGTTGGGTCGGGGAGAAAACCTGGAGGTGCACAGATGCCAGGGAGAAGATTAAAGGAAGCTGGATACAGTGCAGCTCTGAGTGTGTGTCTTTCTGGAGACCAGCCTTGCCCTTCCCTGTAGCTCATGATGCCAGCATTATGTAAATGTGAGCTCACTGCCCAATTCCCACTCTTGGGGCTTTTTCTCACTATAAAGTGAGTGGTTAGTTTGGTGTGTGGTTATGTTCTTTGTTCTTACACCTTTTCATCAGAACCACTCCCCCCCCCCCCCCCCCCCCCGGTACCAATTAACATCAAATACTTATTCAGTGCATGCAGACGTCTTTAAGCATTTCTATCATAAATACCTAGTTCCCATTGAATCTCCAGCTAATGCAGAAGATGGCTTTGTGTGTTCATCTCCCTGAGTCGCACTCCTGGAACACTTGTGTGGAGGCGTTCAGCCTCTTTAAAAATGTCTCGGAGCTGGATTTCTTATCAGTGGGCAGTATATATTGAGGAATCTGAAATAAACACAGAACTCCAATTATCGTTTGCCTGTGAACGGGTTAGCAAGATGATTACAAGATATGGTAAACACGCTTGGCATGTGGAAATGTACTTTCAGCTCCAATGGCTTCAAATAGCTTCTAAGTAAAACAAATAAACAGAATAATGATGGGATTTATTTGGAATTATTCATTACGAGACTACCCAAGGCATGACATTTCCAATCACATCTTAATTTTCTTTTTAGGAGCAGAAAGGGTTTTCATATCTTGACATGTACATCACCCTGGGCCCGAGGCATTTATCTCTCTTGCTTATTCTGTGGCTCCGGGAGCTGCTGGGACTCTGTGGGGTCTTTCTCAGATCATGCGTGGTTCACCCTGGCTTCAGCACATTAAAAGTGAAATAAATACCCAGGCTGACTGTCCTAGATCTATGAGTTGATTTGTTAAATGATCCTGTTGCTTTAAAGGTTATAAATGACAAGATTTTCACCATTACAAGTAATTTATAGCTATTTCCTGTTTGACATGACAGATCCTCATGAGAAGTCCAAATTTGTCTGTTTGACATACATTTATTTTAACACTTCCCCCTTCTCCAAATTCTACCGTATATTAACTATGTTTTCCTAGGTGTCAATTTGCACCTGTGGGGTTTACCTCTTGAGGCTTCAGTGAGGTCCCCTGGCCTCTACTCCAGATGGCTGCCTGCTTTCAGCAGCTAATGTGGATGATTACTGGCATATTTACTGTAATTTATAAAAATCACAGGAAATGACATTTTTATTAGTCACTGACTCCACCATCACTAACTGCAATGGATGTTATGCATACAAATCCATTTTAAAAAACTGTGCTTCCGAAATCAGAAGCTCTTCCCAGTCTCTACTCCTGTAGAATGTTCGCGACCATAAATGGAATGGCCAAGGGGCTCAGATCTGAGCTGCTTTCTGAAGGCCTGGGACCTTTCTTGCGGGGACTGGGAAATGCCCTCCAAGGCTGAGAGAAGAATCCAGAAATGTCCATACGCCCGCTCAAGTGGGGGGAGTGCCGAGGCCTGTTAAGGGCCTGCCCTCTGGACCGGCTACAGCGCACAGTGTCACGTCCAGTCCATGTCACATACATGTGTGCTGTCGTCATGGCGGTGGGCGCCAGAGTTTGTACACCTGTCAGCCAGAGCTGGTTTCATGCAGACAAGAAAAGTGAGGGAGGAGGAGAGAGGAGAGAGGGAGAGAAAGAAACAGGAAGGAAGGAGAAAAGGAAAGAGGGAGAAAGAGAGAACTGAGGAGGGTGGGCATGGGCTGTGACTTAGGGCCCTAAGTCATGGGTATCTCATGGTACAACAAGCTGTTTTGTTTTGTTTTTTTTTGTTTTTTTTACTATGACCAGCATCAAAGGTCTAATGAATAAGTCCTCTGCTTTTGGGGAATCATCAGATTTAATAAATATTTGTTGAGGTCCAATGATGTCTCAAGCTTTTAAGAATTTTCCCTCTTTAGTTCTTAACACAATTCTTCAAGTTAGGTATTAATTTCCCTATGAAGAAACTGAAGCTTGAAGGAGTAAAGAATTTGCCTTTGTTCACACAACTAGTACTTAGAATAGTCAGTGTTTGAATTAAACCATCTGACTTCAAATTAGCGCTCTCTCCACACCACAGCTAGTACTCTAGGACTGACATACATGTGTCTGTCACAGTACCACATAAGGTGCCATTTCACCAAGCACCAAAAGGCATGAGATGAAAATGAAGTGCTGTGGGAAAGGAGGAATCTGGCAATCTCTGCGGTTGGAATGACTCTGGGGAAGTGCTCACATTAAACTCTGTATCTTCTGGAATAGTCTACAGTGGGAGTTTTTTTGTTTGTTTGTTTTTTAAATATATCTTTATTGATTTCAGAGAGAGGAAAGGAGAGGGGGAGATAGAAACATCAATGATGAGAGAGTCATTGATCAGCTGTCTCCTACACCCCCCCCACTGGGGATTGAGCCCCGAAACCTGGACATGTGCCCTGACCGTGAATCAAACTGGGATCTGGATCATAGATCGACGCTCAACCACTGAGCCAAGCCAGGCTGCGCTGCAGTGGGAGTTCTTAATTGTTTTGTGACATCGACCCATTTGACAGTCTGGTGAAGCCCATGAACCCCTCCTCAGGATAATGTTTCTAAATTTGTAAAATAAAATGCATAAAAGGAACTGACTCGTTATTTGGAAAATTGGTAAACAAAGGGAAAGAACCAAGCGTGCGTATTCTAAGTTTCTACATTAATTTTGCCACTGGGTAAGCACGTAGTTGATGAGGCATATTTTTTCCTTGTAGAAATAATACAGATGATAGATTTTAAGGAACAATAGAATTAAAAGAAACTATTTTGTAACCCCTAATTAACTTATGGACCTAAACACTGGTTGCTAACCATTGACAACCAGAATTAATCCCCCCTCCTATTGTCGGTTCCCAAAATCTGATGGCATCAACCCTCTAGATTCCACTTTCAGCTTACAGGAGATGCAGAGGAAATAGGAACATGATAAACTACACCACAGGGATGCAATCCACAGTTTAGATTGTGGGCAACACTACAGGGTTTTTTATTTATTTCAAGAGACAAATTGCAAGAAGAGAGAAGAAATGAAGGCAGAGTCTATAAATTAAGAGACTTATAAGACACATCAACCAATGGAAAGTGTGAACCCATTTGAATTTTTACTTTTAAAAAAACTAAAAAATTTATAACACTAATGGTTACTTGAAAATTTGAACACTTTTGGGATAATTAATGATTTTTAAGGATTTGTTGATTTTTTATACCATGAGAATGGTATTATGGTTGCATTTCAAGAAAAAGAACTTCTTATACTTTAGAGGTGCATGCTGAAATATTTACAGATGGAATTATATAATGTCTAGGGTTTCCAACGAGATAATGCAGCACTGAAAAGAATGTGGGGGTATAGTTGGGTAATAGGTATGTGGGATTCTGTATATCATTGAATCTACTTTTATGTATGTTCCAAGTTCTCCACAATGACAGATTAAATCTAATATTTAAGATTACCAAGGAAACAACTCATTGAAATGCAAATATCAAAATGTTTTAAAATATTTTGTGATATAGTAATAATTTCCCTCAATAATGCACTAAGTAACAAGATCTGTGGCAGGTCTAAAATCTAATGTGATTTCAAAGTGGTTGTGAGTATAAGTGATGTTTTGAAATATTTGCAACAACTGTACCATGATATGAAAGTACCGATTATTTCAATTGGTGACAAAGTCCCAGGTAATGCTAATACTCCTATGGTTTGTTAATTACATTCAGAGATGAAGAAAATGCTAAATTTCAGCTAACAGTGAATAAAAATCAAGATGAGTATTTTTATGTCCAAGTTCAATTGGGCGTTCTGAATTCTATGCATGGAGCCCTTCCACCCCAGGTTCTCTTGGTGGGCCCCAGGTTAACAGCCCCTCTTCTAAAGGCAGAGAGTTCGGGGATGAATACAGGGCTTTTATTTTACACTAGAGCCGTCCATGTTGATATGGGTATTTGAACTGATTTAAAAGTCATGGTTCTTATCTGTTTGGCACATTCATAGATCTGTCTGTGGTTCCCTTTTCCCTTTCAAGGCCTAGGGACTCTTGCTTCAGAGAGCAGCTGGGAATCCTAGCATTTCTTCTTAGCTCTCTCTGATTTCAGAAATGACACAATTAACGTACCACATTTATTCTACCACTTAGGAACCACTTCTAGTGATACAGAACCACAGATCCTTAAAACATTAGAATAAAAAGATACCTTAAAGACAATTTAATGCAACTCCTGCATTTTGCAGATGGGAACAGTGATGTTCAGACCAATGAACTCTCTGGCGCCAAAGTTCCAGACTTTCTCAGTCAGGGCACCCTTTAGTGTCTCAGGAATTTTTCCACAGGGTCCTCATCAAAAGCTTAAAACAAACAAACCAACACAACACCTACTAGTTTTATTTATTAAGTAGCTAGATTCAACTTAAAACATTCTATGTACTAACGACTCTCTAGCCATATGAAAAAAAATAATACCTATAAATTGAAGGAGGAATGTGATATTTAAATTTCATTCTTAAATAATCACGATTTCTTACTAATGGCATGTGTGCCTGCCATCGGAATCAGATTTGGCCACCACTACTTTCATTTCATGTTCTCCGCTGATTTTTGTGTGGTACTTGCTTTTATTTCAGCAACTGCCCCAAACCCAGCTTCACACCGATAATGATGTTGTAGGAAATGTGGCACAACCCAGTGTAAAATTGTGAACGGCATCAGGCTGGCAGTTTCTGCAGTGTCTCCCTCCAAAGGTGAAATATCCTGTGCACCTCTGTGAGTGTGCTGTGATGGCCCAGGTGACTTTGGCACACAGTTAGGGAACCAAAATTATACAAGGAGGTGCTGTGGATCCAGAAGAACCAAAGTCTCTTGCTTCCTAGTCCAAAATAGAACTTGATGAAATTATGTGACAAATTACTGGTGTGTGAAATTCTGAAAATTCTATCTATCCAAGTAATCTAATTTACCTGAATTGTGGTTTTTTGGGCAAATTCATTTGATTAGTGGAAGGTCTACTGTTTAAATATTTTAAAAGTTCTGGCAGTTCTTTCAGCTGTATTTGACAGTTAATTTCAATTTGCACTTCTACTTCTGACCATGATGGAAAACTGGTATCAAACTAGACCTTCTACTGTTAAGAAACCGTAACAGTGAATGAAATAGATGATCCACTCTTCTCAAATGATGGATGACAAGCAGTGCAGGACTGTGATCCCTATGAGAATGGAAACAAACGAGGCGAACCCCAGGATCACCCAGGTTAATGCCTGGGGGCACTCCCAAAACCATGATGCAAGGATGGGGTGCCCATGCAGAATAGGGCAGTCCTGCTGAGTTGAAGAATCGAAGATTGAAGAGTAGGACCAAAGAGAGAGCTGGAGAGCAGGATGTAAGAAATGCACAGAGGAGGAGTTCCAGATATCTGCACAGATACCCCCTCGAGGCTCTGAATTGGCTCTGCACGCTAAAGGCAAGGCTCTGACATAGCAGGCAAAGGAAACTCCCAAGGAGACGGGAAGATCCTGAGTGGAAACCCGAGAACTTACATGGGGTGGGAACCATGAAGTGCCAATCAGCCGAGCACTCGACTGATATCTCAGAAGGGACATGCCTTAGGAAGAGGGCCACTCCGCCCTAGACTGAAGACGACTCCAGATGTGGGATACGAAGCTTAAAAGGTCAAATCAATCTGCAAGTAAATTAACTGCCACAGAATTAAACTCACCATTCTGTAAATGAAAACAATAATATTTGGACATTCAACAATGTGGCATCCACTGTGCCCCGCACACCATAAAAAATCACTAAACATATAAGGATGCAAGTAAATGTGAGAAAAACGTGAGTAGGAGAAAGATCAGTGAAAAGAAACAGACCAAAGACAGAAACAACGAACTTTAATACAACCATTATAAATAGATTGAAAGGTTTGAATGAGAATATGAACATACCATGGGAACAAATGGGGGATATCAATAGAGAAGTGAAAACGATCGAAAAAGAACACATGGATATTCTAGAACTGAAACACACGCTCTAAAAGGAAATGTTTCCACTCATCTATAAACTTCCCCATCACGATTTGTCTTATCCATAAATGTAATGCAATATACAAAATACGTTGTCTCCATAAATAAAGTACATGATAAGACTAGTAATGCTGTTTTATTCTAGCAGCTTTCCTGCAAGGAAGCCAAAGAACTTCATGAACATAGCCAGTTACTCTCAAAATCAATCGAGCACCACTGGACCCAATTTATTTACTCTCCAGGACCATTCAATGGAACTTTCTGTGATTATGGAATTGGTCAACATCTGCATTGTCCAGTATGGTAGCCACTAGCTACATACAGCTATATAAATATATTTTAATTAAAAAACCCAGTTCCTCTGTCATAGTAATCAAAGTCCAAGTGATCATAGCACAGTTCAAAGGTATTAAGAGGGTACTTATGGCCTTAAAGTCCATTTTGTTAAAAATCTTTTTTTTAAATATATATTAAAAGAATTGATTCAACTTCCAAAGGTTAGAATAACTCAGTGGCTCTATAAGGCGTAGTTTTTGCCCTAGAAAAATTCAAGTGGAATTTTTTTTCTCATTTTATTGGTCAATATGTTCACAAAGAAGTGAAGGCCTTGTCTGAACACAATGGTTCTCAGTATTTCCTGGGCAAAATAGTTAGTTGAAGAGTTTATTAGAAATGGAGAGTTTATTAGAAATGAAGATTTCTGCCTGGTGAGAGTGGCTCAGTTGGTTGAGCTTCGTCCTGTGCACTGAAAGGTTGCTGGTTCAATTCCCGGTCAGGGCACATACCTGGATTGGGAGTTTGATCCCCGATAGGGGCATGCAGGAGGCAGATGATCGATGTTCCTCTCTCAGATCAACCTCTCTCTCTCTCTCTTTCTCTTTCTCTCTCTCCATATCTGTTTCTTGATGGGATTTAGGAATCCATATTTCTAGGAAATATCCCAGGTAATTCTGATATATGATTATTCCTTAGGAAATGCTAGAAAAATATACTACTATCGAAATCAAATATTGACACTTTAATCAGCATAATTTTACATGCATTATGTAGACATTTAATTTTCCTTTTGTAACTTCTGTTAGTATCCATCAGCTATGCTCTTCTTAAATGTAGAAAAATATTATTTTATGTTTACTTTATTCTATTGAAAGCAAACTACATCTTTGAGGTGATTTAAAATGGCATATTTTTGTATGTTAGAACCTTGCATACACTAGGTGCTATTTGTTGAGTGACTGAGTCTAGATGATAGGTGTCTTACGGATGCCATCTCTGAAAACACTTGTTCCACAAACACTAAAACTAATGATGTGAGAACAAAGATACTTGATCCCAGCTGAGGACTTTTCCCTTTTATATTGGCAGAACGCATTTCACAAGTAAACTTGTTATCAAAGCTCTGGATCATTAGTCCCTTTTCCCCTTATAGATAATTTTTAATAAGAATTGTACTCACAGACTCTCTAAAACATGTGTTCTCCTTTGGAGATCATTGAAAATTCTCTCACATAGTAATATAGAACAAATACATAGGATTTGACTTACAGAGTTCATTTTATGAAAATCAGGTTTGGAGGCATTCAAAAAGGAAATCAAAGAGGAGTGTTTGATTTCAGAAACTTTGTTTAACCTACTTCCTCAGCACTGAATTAGAAAACTGACTCTTAATCATGAGAAAGCTAATGCTGCACAGTAGGTTGGGCGTCACCCTGTGCACCCTAAAGGTGGCCAGTCCAGTTCCCAGTGGGGGGGGAAGGTGGGCAGGTTCCATCCCCCATAGGAGGTGTACAGCTCCGAGCATCCTGACACAGATGACATCCTATTGCTTTTATCACTTCAACATACATATATTATAGGAGAAACTTATTTTTTTTAATTATCCTTAAAAAATGAATCCAACTTTGTTATTGTTTACCATTCTGTGCATTGTGCATTTCCTTAGACAGATGAGATGACATGAACATCTCTTTGCTAAGAGCAAATGAAGACATTCAAACAAGTAGAGAAATAGGCAAAATTCAGAACATTCTGAATTAAAACTTTGTATGTAATTCATGTTTAGAAAAAGTTAAATGATAATTACTCTCTGCAAAATCACCTTAATAATGTATTCAGTCAAAATGCTTTTTTTGATGTTTCTGTCTGACATGTTTCACTCTCACATCAATGTTTCTCTCTCTTCCCTTCTTCTCTCTCTAAAAAAAATTCTTAAAAAAATAAAAGTTTCTTTGTAGGAGATTATGCCTATCGAGTATGATTTTAGAAAGATTTTATGATGTCATTGGTGGCGGTGGTGGTTGTCATTTGTAGTTCCAATTTTCTAAGAACTCAAAGAAGCACTCTTTGCAGAAACACTTCCATTTCAAGATTCTGACTTAGCTGCAGTTCCCTCCTTCTCAGGCTGCTCAGGCCTGTGAAGGCTCCTTCCCTCTCTAGGGAAGTTACATTCACTTTCTTTTCCCCGTGTCACATGGATAAAGTCTTTTCAAATTGAAAAGGGAAATGGTGGGGTCATAGGTAACTTTAAACCATAAAAGCAAATTAAAATCGATCCCAACTGGCACTGGGACATTTCATCATTTTAAATAGGAATCTCACCAATCAGGAACTTTTCAACGAGCATTCCCACGTATCTGAAACTCTGAATTCAAGGGCAGAGATGAGAAAAAGCAGGAAATCAGTAGATCCAAAACCCTTTCCTATGCCTAAATGCCCAAATCTAATGGGCATTAGTTAAGTATCTCCTAAAAAGTTCAGGAAAATGGATTTCATCTAATGTATTTTAAATTTGCAGAATTCCACTTTTACCCCTATCTCTCCGTGTATGTGTTCATTTGACTGTGTTTGAAGTTCAGTGTCCTTTAAAACAGTGTCACTTGATGTTGGGACAAGAAAGATGTTGAAGAACTAAAGCTAGCTCTGCTTTTCTACGGGGAATCAATGTGGGAAGCAAAGCAAAAAGGAAATTTCTTGAGACAAAACAACAAATGTTCAAGACCTGAAAAAAGAGAAAATTCCAATATGATTAGCAATGTAAAATCTTAAAATGGATTATAAGCCAACGAAGGAAAACCACTGAGATATCTCTAAACTTCTAATAAGGGGGTAAGTGCCATCATTTATCGGAAGCCGTTTGGTATAATGGTAAGAGCATGGGGACTTCTGATTAAATTTGGTGAGTTGCCCGGCTGGGCGTGGCTCAGTGGTTGAGCGTCGACCTAGGATCCAGGCGATCGGGGTTCGATCCCCGGTCAGGGCACATGCCTGGGTGGCGGGCTGCAGCCGATCAATGACTCTCTCATCATTGATGTTTCTGTCTGTCTGTCTCTCCCTCTCCTTTCCTCTCTCTGAAATCAATAAAGATATATCAAAATAAATAAATAAATAAATAAATAAATAAATTAATTAATTAATTAATTTGGTGAGTTGAACAGATGTATTTGTTTCCTTCTTGTAACCCTATTAATATGAGAATTAAGTAATAAGAAAGGAGAGGAGGTAGCAGTAGCCTATGAACAACACTAAACTTTTGGAGAAAGGAGGTGTGAACAAACTTAAGAAGCCGAAAGCCAGCGCTTAAAGTGAGTGGTGTCCTCGGAAACAAGCTAATGATCCTTACTACAGAACCCTCAAAAGGCTCAGAAACTGAAATTCTGGGTTCTTAAAGGCTGGTGAAGTCACGGGGCTGAAAATAGACTGTTTGACGCCCATGTGGAGAGCGGCTGGGTCAGGAAGCCCCCTCCCCTGTGCCGCACACCCAGTAACTAGCCCTCCCTCACCGTGCGGGTGCATTTGCAGGACGCGAACCAAAGGGCACCAGGCTGTGGGCCCCCAAGCACAGCAGAGAGCGGGGCGAAGAGCCCTCCTGAACATAGAAAGATTAAGTGAAAGTTTACACACCTTGAATTGTGAGCCCCTCAGTCCCCTTCTCCTGTTTCAAGAATGCTCACAGGCAACTGCAAAATTCTTCTCTAGAGAAACAAAAGGATTCCAGAGGAGGGAAAACTATAGAGGGCTGACATTTGGATATTCCCACCGTGAATCATTCAAGCTTCAGGATGTGTAGCAAGGATTAAATGAGATTATGTACGTAAACTGTAACAGCGATCAATCTCTTTATAAGTCACAGTCTTCCCAAAGAGATAAAGGTGAACTACGAGATGCATTTAATATAGCAAAATAAATTGAATTAAAAATAAATAAGATTGGGGTGGTGAACATACAATACAGGCAGTGTACAGAAGATGTGCTGTGGAATTGTGCACCTGAAACCTGTATAATTTTGTGAACCAGTGTCACCCCCATAAATGCAATAAAAAGGAAAAATAAATAAATATGAAACATAAGGCCACGTCTGGGGCCCAGGAGTGCTCGGTTTTCTTTTTCCTGTGACTGGAGCAACACGTTCAGGATGAATCTCACGAGTGATGTGCTCGCTGTGCTGCCTTAACCTGGCTACAGTGAGGCTTCTTTGTTTCCCTGCAGCTTCTACTGTGCTGTGACACAGACGGTTAGATGCAAGAGGCCTGGTGTCCACATGAAAAGGGGAAATCGGACAGACACGCACAGAAGGAACGCCAGGTGCAGGTGAAGGCAGAGCTCGGGCGATGCTTCCACAAGCCAAGGGACACTGAGTGCTTGCGAACCACCCAGACCTGGGGAAAAGGCCTGGAGCAGACTCCCTCACAGCCTCAGAGGGAAGCAGCCCTGCCAACACCTCGGTCTCAGACTTCTGGGATCCAGAGCTGTGAGACGATACATTTCTCTTACTGTAAGCCACCCAGTCTGTGGCATTTTGTTATGGCAGCCCCCGAAAACAACTACAACAAGGAACTATTTGGCATACACAGGCAGGTTAGAAAGTCTCCTTACTTTAAAGAATCCTTGCAAGCTTAGCCAGAGGATGTGATCCTTACTGTGTGCTCCCAATCTTGGACCCAGGTCCTTCACTTTGCAACAATGCATAATACACACCACATCTCTGAGGCAGGGTGGCCCCCCTGCCAAACTCTGTTTTTCTAATATTTCAGCCCTCCCAACGTGACCCATTTCTGAGCCCCTCTGCTTTGGATCCACTTCTAGCTTCTGGGGAACCCCTCCTTCCTAATCATTGTCTTAATGCTCCATTTCTTGGCCTGGATTATGTTTTCTACTTGTTCCTACGTTCTAGTCATTGTAATGAATATATCTAACCCAAATATTTCAATCATATCAAGTTCAAACACAATTATACGTTTACAACGGAGACCCGGCTTCAATGGGCAAGAGGTTATTTAAGAGTATTTTTATAGTGAGCATCAAAACCATCTTGTCTGCTTCCCTGCAGCCGGTGAAAACAGGCAATGAAGCCTGAGGCTGTTCACTCTGTGCTCACTTGAGGGCCCAACAAACCTCCGGGCAAAGTGTGGGCGGCCTCCGCCTGCTCACTCCTCTCACTGCGGTCCCGAATCTCCCTTGGCCTTCCTCATTTTTACCCAGCAAAACAAAAAGAAAGAGCTAGAAGAATTAGACAGAGAAGAAATTTTAAAATAACAAAGAGCTTTTGAAGAAAGTAACTTATACATACACAATTGAGAGTTAATGCTTTCAAATGGAGCATTTTTTTCCTACCTCTACATTTGTGCTTGTAAGATAAAAATATGCCTATATTACTTATAAGATAAAAATAATTATTTGAAAAAATAAAAATGTTAATTAAATGTTTTAGTTTCGGAGTAACAGTAATAACTCATACGGACCCCTTCTTCCACTTGAACTGCCACCTTCATGTGCTGAATTGACCAGTTATTTCTCTCATTATCTCGTATTATGAACACCATTGCTGCTATTATTATTATCACATGCATGTTCCTTGTATATTGCCCACAGCATCCAGAACTATAGACATTTGTCACCACATGGTTTACACAGAGTAAAGAAAATCCTCTACTCAGGAACAAAGAAAGAATATACAGGGACAGAGTGGTTCAGAGTTAATGAAATGAAACAGAGAAGTAAAATCTAGGGTGATTCTTGAAGCTGCCTCACTCATGGTCAAAACCAACACACAAAGCATCTTTGTAGAAAGTTGGTAGAGAGCCTGGTGCTGGGAGCATTTACAACCAAAAGAGACAAAAAGCTACTGAACATATTTTAGCAATGGCTTGGCATATAAGTTCACATGTGAGTGTTTTACCTTCTCTAATTCTGAGTCGCATGCATTTATCTTTCATTACATTAGTCTGAGTAAGATATTAATGCAAAAACTTTCTTCTCATTGAAAAATAAGGCATTTATATTAGTCTTTCAAACTGAGAATACTACTAGAAGTGTATTCTCAGTTTTAAAAAATGTGAAATTTGGATAACAAGCCAAATTATCCACTTACTAAGGGAAATTATATAAAACTCTTAAAATAATTAAACCAATACTTTATCATCCAAAATGAATATATCACCTGTAGTAACTATTTGCAGAAAAATAAGATTATATTTAAAGTTGCAGCTTAAATTAAATGATGCCATTGTATTGACACAATGTAAGCAAATCAGATCATTTTAAATCAACCTATAAGCTACAAATTCAATATCAATTTTAATTGTATACATTTTACCATGCCCTTAGTGTCCCAGTAAATTTTTTACACTGCTCCAGGTCAACAGAAATATGTAACAGCTCTGTTTGTTAAGTAGCTAAATGTAAACAACTTAATGTATATTTATATTCTAATAACTCATCAGTGATTTAGAAAAATTACATAAATTGAATGAAAAACTGCACTGCACAGTTTCTCCAGCATTGCGATCATTTCCTGGTTCACATCACTCTTCCCACAGGAGTTGATTTTGACACAACTGCCAAAAACAGTTTCACAGAGATACGGTGTCATCAAGAGGGACTTAGCCACAAGTGAATGTTGAGATTTTGAAGTACTTTAAGGGATAACTCACATGGCATCTGACCAAATGTTCAGCATTGTGTTTCCCTCAGATTAAAAAATATCCTAAGCTATCCCCCTGAGTTCTGTGGGGCCCCTGGGGTGCCTCGGCTCACAGTTTGGGAAACTATAGGAATAAGGGACAAAATTGGGACAGGTCATTTGGCACTGCCCTGCCACCCAAAGTAGGTGCTCATTAGCTTTACTTAGCACAGCTCTTACCCCATCATTCTACTTATAAGAAATAAATTTCCAGTTTCGCACATTTAAACATACAAGCAATTTACACAGTCAGAGTCATACATAACAAAGATTATTCACACACAACAAAGAGTTACAGGGTCAAATTCATACACAACAAAGAAAATAATGAGGCAGGCATCTGGACACAGATGTCGCTGGGACTAGTTGTTGACCTATTTCCACATCAAGGTCGCTGCCTTTAGAGTTATCTCCCATAAGTTCCTCCTAGACTTCTTGACAGCTCTGTGATCACAGCTGGAAGGCTGCCCGTGGCTCCTCACCGCCCCACCCGGCACGTCGCTGTTGTAATTTTCGGTTTGGGAGGGTGGCTGCCTTTCCCTGCCTTGCCTCCTCTCTCCCATGGGGCCTGAGCCAGATGTGTCTTTCCCCTTGTGGCCTTGCCCGGAAACCCTTCCCCTGATATAACACGAAACCTCACAGCATGACACAACATGACGTAATACACGGTGATATGATGCAATACGATACAATATAACACAGCACAATACAATGGCTGTAACACTTTACTTGGGAAGCAAGTAAGCCTTCCTTGTACCCCACTCCACGCCAAATTAGGTCTTGGGGAGTTCAGGGTTGGAAAACAAGCTCCCCGGCCTCAGCAGTCCCGCAGTCTAGTATGTATGTAACACAAACACGCGAGTCCTTTGCTCTTACAGAACCTCTGGCGTCCAAGCGCCACGCCTCAGGACTGGATTTTGCTTTCCATGTCTCCTCAATAGCACAAGGACAACAGCCAGGAAAGCACG
The DNA here is from genome assembly GCF_054644295.1 of Miniopterus natalensis. Lineage (NCBI taxonomy): Eukaryota > Metazoa > Chordata > Mammalia > Chiroptera > Miniopteridae > Miniopterus > Miniopterus natalensis. Next base: position 26,594,954 of record NC_142082.1, read on the forward strand.
ACTGCTCCAGGGTGCCGAGCTGTGCCAGGCACTGTGCTAAGCCCCTGAGGCAAGGCCTTCTCCTCTTTGCACCTTTAGGCAACCTTGACCTGGGAGGGGAAGGGGCTACCCTGCACTTGGGGGTGTAGGCGGGCAGCCCTTCTCTGTACTGGTTCCTGGGTCCTCAACTCCTTACCAGCAGGCCCCTGTCCCTGCCTCTGCCCTGCTGCACTGACTGAATTCAATAGTTGTTTTCCCTCTACAAGTTGTCTGGAAATGTGTTGATGCTTGAAATCAAAATGAAAAATAAGTAAATAAATAAAATCAAGCCAGACAGAGTTCCTGTTCTCCAGGAGGCTTGGTTGAGTGTGTTAAATCACAGGTAGTCTCTGCCCAAAGGCACATCTGCTCCCTCAGAATATTATTTTAGCCAGGGAAAGCCTTCGCCTAACATGAAGCTGAGAGTGGTCAAGGTTGCCTGCAGGCACTGCAAGAGGAAGCAAGAGGCTGACACTATTTTGGTTAAGTTTTGTTTTTTAAATCCTAAAGTGAAGACTTCGTCTTAAAATGTTCTTGTAAAGTTCTATTTTCCTCAAACCTAATTTAAAAGAATGATAACTGCTCAAATTCAGTTAACACTTAAGCTGTTCAAATGAGACTGAACTTGTAGCTTATAGGTTGATTTAAAATTACCTATTTTTTAATGCAAATGCATGATTCAATTTGATCTGTGACTTTAAATACCATCTTAGTTTTCTGCAAATAGTTACTACAGGTTATATATTCATTTTGGATAATAAAGTATGGCTTAATTGCTTTAAGCCTTTTATGTAATTTCCCTTAGTAAGTGCATAATTTAGTTTGTTATCCAAATGTTATAGTCAGTATTTTAAAATTGAGAATACGTTTCTAATAGTATTCTCAGTCTGAAAGACTAATATAAATGATTTATTTTGTTTTAAATGAACAAGAAAGATTTTACATTAACACCTTAGATTAATATCATCAGATTTAAATCCATGCAACTCAGAAAGTATTAGAGATAGTACCATACTCACATGTGAACTTATATGCCAAGCCATTGCTAACATATGTTCAGTCACTTTTTGTCTCTTTTGGTTGTAAATGCTCCCAGCACCAGGCTCTCTACCAACTTTCTACAAAGATGCTTTGTCTGTTGGTTTTGACCATGAGTGAGGCAGCTTCAAGAATCACCCTAGATTTTACTTCTCTGTTTCATTTCATTAACTCTGAACCACTCTGTCCCAGTATATTCTTTCTTTGTTCCTGAGTAGAGGATTTTCTTTACTCTGTGTAAACCATGTGGTGACAAATGTCTATAGTTCTGGATGCTGTGGGCAATATACAAGGAACATGCATGTGATAATAATAATAGCAGCAATGGTGTTCATAATGCCTGATAATAGCCAAAATGAGAATTTAAGAAGCTCTGCCTTCCCTACTATTCACAGTACCTGACTATTTCAGTTGGCATTCTTATCCATTAAAATTATGAATGATTTAGTCAACAGAGACAATGTCGTTTTCTCAAAAAAGCTTTTGTTAAAAGGCATAGGTTATCAGATTTCTTGAATGATGTCTTGTGGCCTGAAATTAGCTGAAAGCCCTATTGGAATTCTTATGTGATCAGCATAGTTTGGATTCTTTATATACATTTCCTCTCATTATATTCTACGTAAAACTTATATTCTCACATGCTACTCAAATAGATACTGACTTCTTCAATGACCACACCTTAATCTAGATTTGTATCTATAAATATAATGAATGTTGTCTTTATTATGATCAGCAATAAAAGTAACATCCGTAATGTGGAATTGTGTCCTTTCTAGGTAGAATACCGCTGATACATATTAGTTTATTCTGTTTAAAATAGTAGTCCCTCCATTTGCACAACCTCTTCCTCTCAAAGACACTTGAAGTACTTAATACATTGAGGTGGTTTTTAATTTTTTTTTTTACAAGATACTCCCATTTTACAGATTACAATATTGGGAAACTTGATAGCTAAATAATATAGTATTATGATTATAATTTAGCCGACTAAACCAATTTATTCCATCTCATGTGCACTATTAAATTCCCTTGTAATTTTCTAATACCATTAAAATATCTCAGCTAATTGATATGAATGTTTTGGCCCATACTGCATTCATAAGGGCTGTACAGACCTAATTTATGAAAACACAAATTAGTTTGGTAAAATTAGAAATTGATAAGACACAACATGGAACTTTGTTTAGTCTCTTTGATGGTCCATTTTTTAAAGCAAGGATGTGTGTGTGGCCTATGCGCATTGTGTTTCACCTTTACTGCACTTCAGGAGAGCTAAAATGCATTTACAGAACAACCAGTCAGAAAACGGGGAATAAAATCAGGAAAGCAGTCAGTCTTTGCTATTTACAAGATTCTAATAACTCAGCTTAAATTAAAAAAAAAAATGTTTTCATTGATTTTTAGAGAGAGAGAGGAAGGAAGAGGGAGAGACAGAGAAACATCAATGTGAGAGTGAAACACTGACTGGCTGCCTCCTGTATGCCCCCCCCCCCCGGGGTTGAGCCAAAACCAAGCCGGACATGTACCCTGACTGGGAATCAAACTGGTAACCTTTCCATTCACAGGACGATGCCCAACCAACTGAGCCACACCAGTCAGAACCCCAGCTTAAGTTTTTTTCTTCTCCAACTAATTTAATTTTTTTTCAAAAATCATCTAGCAAACAATTCAATGAGAGTACTTTATAAATACTAAACTGTCCAAATTTAAATGATCTAAATACAGTCTTAGCAGGTACTGGGCCCATCTCCTAACATAGGTTTTCCAAGTGTCATGCAGGACCTGCCTCAGCATCTTCTGAGAAAGAATCTGCCTAAGAAGGTGCAGATTCTTGAGTCCCACTGGAACCCCAGAGTCAGCATGTCAAGGGCACTGGGTCCAAGAAATGGATTTGTAACAAGCTCCCCTGGTGTCCTATGTGCCTTGAAGGTGAGAGACCACTGCCCTAGTGAATCTCTAAGTCTAGATCTTTGACAATTCAAAGCCAGTCTGGCACAGCCATTCATTGAAAAGCAAAGCAGTTATCATATGTACTCTGCTCAAGTTTACATTACAATCTTCACTGATGCATTAACAAACACAGTGCGCACGCCTCATGAGATCTACCATAGGGAATGTTAGCGCAGTACTAGCTTTCACTTTCTCTGAGAAGCCTTCTCTGACTTCCCCAAATTGGGCACAAATGATCAAGTAGCATCTGGCATGTACTTATGTCCCACAACTGTAGCCCATGATATCACACTTGCCTATGTGACAGTCTCATCCACTGGGCAGTGAGCCCCTCTGGGTTGACCTTTGCATTCTCAGCATCTGGTAAAAGGCCACACATATAACACATGCTCAAATAATAACCTGAACATACAATGACTCATCATAAGTGTTTGTTGACAGATGAATGAATGAATGTGATGATTGTCAGGTAACTCTAAAGAGAAATTGTTATTAGTATGGATGAATGGGGATATTGGTTTGTACAATTATCACTGTTTCTCAACCAGGTCAAAATTCCCACTTAATGCCTCAATCTCTTCTTTACCCCTGCCGGAGCTGACACAGTCAAATGACCATTTACTGAGGGCTTACTACTGGCTAGACACAACATACACCTTAGACCATTAATCCTGACTATGTTCTAATGAAGCTGGTTTTATTTCTGTTTTGCAGAGTTAAGGACATTTGACCAAGGACATGGAACCAATCTGTGACAAGCCAAGATTTTACTGCAGTTCTGTCTTACTCCAGTTCTCACATCCTTTCCCATGTGGCTGTACGACATTCAACAAAGATTAGAAATACTATAAATACCATATTGACTAACTGTTCACATCGATTCTTCCTTTTCTTTAAGCACAGGTATGTCATTTCTCCGTGAGGTAAAAATGCAAATGGTCAAGTTTTTTCAAGGATAAACTTCACTCCTCAGTTCAATTTCTAACACAAAGAACAAAGCTCCTGCTTTTCAATCTACGTGGATATTCATGTAAAATTTATTGTTGAAATTCAGGCTTTTTCCACTTGCTGAAATGTCTCCCTAATAGTTTGGATCGCTTAAAAGCGTGAGGTTTCTAAATTCTTTCCCAGGTTAAAACATGCTCACCTGGATTTTTACCTATTCTGTTGCTTAGAAATAAAAAGATAAGTTGGCCTCTTTCTTCAGGTGGATCTTGACACTGCTACTAGACTGTTTATAAGTTTTATAAACCTATAAGGCACTTTGCCCTATAAACTCCAGTATTCGTCATGTAAAATCCTGGGTCAATCCTTTAGATGTCTAAGACTCTTGTTTTCATATCCTATAAGTGTGTAGGACAAACATAGAGTGCTATTGCTGCCACTAGATATCATCTCTAGTTAGCATTTCGGGGGTGCTCAGAGAGAAAACAATGTCTGGGTGATAACTCTTGTCAGTTTCCCCATTGTCAAACCCAATCTTACATTCCTCCACACTCTCACAATATTTCCCCATTGGGAACATGCCTGACATTGCAATTTCTCAAAACTGCAGCTCTGCAGTGAATGCCTAATTCCTGAAACTGCAAAATCTAACAAAAGCTGATTTTTTCCACTGATTTGACTGGCTGACTATTTCGAGGCTTTGCATGTGATGACCTGCTGTTCTTCACAAACAACATCTTTAATGTACCCACATGGTTGTTCTGAAGTGGCTGGGGCAATTAAATCCTTGGGAGCTTCCTGCGGGGCATTCAGAATTACTCACAATGTCCAGAGTTTCTGCCACAGACAAATTTTCCCCATAGGTTACATTTAGCAACTTACCAAGTAGCAATCTGTTACTTGCTTTGGAACCCAGAACCCACTTAGCACCCTAGTGTACCGTGTTACCCAGGGTAGGCTGTGGGTGTGTGTCACTTCATTTGGAGTTATTTGTTTTGTGTTGTTTTAAAAACTGCTCGCTCTCTCTTCTCTTGTTAATGTTTTTATAATTAAAAATAAAAAGCCAATTTAGAGGAAAATATGGCAATCCCGTTTTTCTATTATCAAAATAGATGATCTCTTTCTATCTTTGGATATATTGCTTGCTTGGGTTATCTGTTTTTCATAGTTATTAAAATTCTTGATGGCGTCATTTCAGCACAAATTCCCAGCCTGCCTGCTAAGGAAGATACATGTATCCACTTTCTCTGTTCTTCCCTGACGCGCCTCTCCCCTCCTTCACCACAGACTCCAGTTTTCATTACTTTTCAGATGAGCCCCTCGGCTTCACTCCCTGATGAACCACGCCACGGTTTCAAACCCAGATCAGTGCTTCGTTCCTCCACCTGGACAGAGACTGAGGTTTAGAGACAGCCTTCAGATATGTATTTCACCCCCCCCCCCCCGCACACCTACTGACACACACACACACACACACACACACACACACACACACACACACACACACACGGTTTGCAAAAACCTAGGTCAGGCAACGATTCCTGGAGAGCCCGCAGGGATGCGAAGGGCAGGGCGCCCAAGGGCCCGACCTTCCAGCTTTGCTTTCTCAGGGAAACGCGGCTGCTTTTGCGGGACGGCTCCCGAACCCGAGGCAGCGAGCGTGCCCTCCGGGCTGCCTGGGGGAGCAGCCCGAAGACGGCTCGGGAAGTGGGCGACGCGGGCCTTCTAGTTACGAGAATGCAGGCGGACAAACTCCTCCCGCCCCGCAAAGCTCCAGGCCCGCACCGCGCTTAGTCGCGCCCCCGCGCCCCGCGCCCCCGCGCCCCGCGGCCCCGCGCCCCGCGCCCCGCGCCCCGCGCCCCGCGCGGGCCCCTACAGTGCGCGCTGGGGCCCGGGCTGCGGGGCTGCCCCACTCCCCGCCGCCCTCCGCTTGCTTAGCCCCGGGGTGCGACTCTCCCCGTTTCCAGCCGCCCCCCTCTTCCCAGCCGGGGGGTGCGGGTCTCCCCATCTCCCCGCCGCCCCCCCCCCCCCGCTTCTCCGCAGGGGCCGGGCCCGGCCGCCCTGCCTCCCCTCCTCCTCCCCTCTCCCACTTGTTGAGGCGGGACCGGGAGACGAGCTAGTTCCGCAGGCTGATTGTAAAAGGGTTTGACTCGCAGCTGACCCCGGGTCAGGACTTTCTCTCCACTAATCCTGCCCTCTTTAAACACAAAAGCGCGGTGCCCTCTTCCCCCGCATCAGTCATCTTAATCCGCCCGGGTGGCTGACACCCCGCCCGGCCTCCGAGTCCAGGCTGCGCCCGAGGGAGTGGGGGGCGGGCGCCCCGGCCGCGGGCTCCGAGAGGTGCCCGGGGCCCCTCGGGCCCCTCCCGCTCCGAGCCCGCGGGGACCCAGCCGAGGGAAGGCTGCCCCCCGGCTGGTGCGGGGCTGACCCACGGCGCAGAGGGAGGGTCCGGGGCCTGCCGCCCGGACCGCCGGGGGCCAGGTCTCAAGCCTTGGGGCGCACTGGAGGCGGCGGGGAGACAAAGGGAAGACCGGGGCTGCAGGGGAAGGAAGGGAAGGTGCCGGATCCACGAGGAGAGGACGGCAGAGGGCGAGGGGGAAACCGAGGAGGAGTGAGCGCAGGAGCGGCTGCGAGGGGCCTCCAGGAAGGTGGCGAGGAGCGGGATTGCGCGGGACGAGAAGCGCAGGCCAGGGAATCGCCCCCTATTCGGGGCTTAACTGTGAACAGAGCAAGAGAAGGGCGACGTTCAGAAGCCGGGGGACCCGGCCGCCCCCGTCGGGAGGGGACCCAGGATCCGGATCCTGGGCCCAGGGAGACACCCGCCGCCGAGCCCGTTGGGTTCCCGGGGGCGGGCGAAGCGGGGGCCGGGCGGGCGCGCAGCGGGAGAGGAAGGGCCGGGGGAACGGAGGGAGGGAGAGAGGGAGGGAGGGGCAGGAAGGGAGGCGAGGGAAGGGAGGGGTGGGGGAGAGCTCGCCCCCCAAGTGGGTCTGGGAAACCCCAGCCGGGGGCGCGGAGCGGAGGGCGAAGGTGAAGGTCCCCGCAAGCCCACCTCCGCGGCCCTGCGCGCTCACCGCCGGCACTCGCTGGGTCCCCCCGTCCCCGCCCCCGCCCCCGCCCCTGCAGGACCCGGGGGCGAGAACCCGGGCCCACTCTCTTGGGCTCCTCGCCTCAGGGAGCCCGAGCCCCCCCTCACCCCTCCCTTTCTGGCCCGGCCTTTCAATCCCGCCAAATAGTCACGCTGGAGAAAGAGCTGCGCCAAGGCCAAGTCTGCTTTTCACTTGAAGTTTCCAAGGAATCAAACCTATTATTACATTTTGCTGCCGACGTCTCCGGAGCCTCTGCCCTGGGGGCCAGGCTGCGGAAGAGGGGGTGGGAGCGCGGGGGCCGCGGGCGGCGGGCGCAGCACCCCAGGCCGCCCTGGAGCGCGCCTTCCAGGGGCCCGCCACCCGTGCGGAGTTTCTCGAATTAACCAGAATTTTCCGGAGACAGAAATCTGCGTTGCCCAGTCTTTGTCGGGGAAAATGAAATGCGTGAATATGCGTGCTATTCTCCCACATGCATGATTTTAATAGACCTATCAGTCACGCTACCCGACGCACATCTGCAGAGCAGGAGCGCAATACCCGCCGCTGGTTTTAAGATTAATTCATTTCACCTAGCTACTGGTGGGTTTCTTTGGCAGGGGTTGGGGGCGGGAGGTGGTTCAAAGTCCTAACAACAACAAAGGCAAATGTTTTTGGTTTTTTAATAAGGCGAGGTGGGGGTGGTGTGTGGTAAGAGACACCAAGAAACACCCTCAAGCCAATCCTGCTACCCTCAGCTAAGGGAACCGGGCTGCGCGCAATGGCCTGCTTATGGCTTCCCACCGAAACGGATGCAAACTTTGTAAAGACCAGCACATAGTCCGGTCCGCGTTCGCCACACGGTTTTCAAATACAATCGAAATAAGTGATAGAAATACCACCCCGTGATTTGGATGAAGCCATCAGGTAATAATCGCCATATAATATTTCATTTCGTGGATATGATGTGGATTACCTTGACAAGAACCGAATTCATAGTTCGGTTCTGTAGTGGAATCAATCCGTGAATTTAAATTGGAGAAACGCTGCTGGCCTGATAGGATCTCATCCTGAGAGGAATCCTAGCTAATCTCCAGTCACCCCCTCCCCCCCCACCTATTGTTTTTAAATGGAGTCATTAAAGAATTTATTTTTCTGTTTGCCATTCTAACCAACAAAACAAGTTTGCTGCACTTCAGGAATTCTTATTTTAAGAGCTTTCTGGGTTTTTAACAAAGTGACTCGGGGCACCTAGCATGGACTGTTTCGGCTGACTACGGTGAGGTACCTACCGAAAAATGCCAAACTCTAAATGGAACTTCTGGGAAACTAACAGGCAGCTCTGCCTAGAGTTCCCAGCATACTGACTAACTTTTTATAGTCTGAAACATTCCAAGTGTGATCCACGTTACTAATAGGCGTGATGAGCTAAGTCTTAGATGCCAATAGTTGAGAAAAGATACAAACTTGAGCATACAGTTATGTGAGCATGGCCACACATTTATCTGCCACTTTAGTAAAGGCAGGGAGAGGTTGAGATTGGGAGTTAGCAGAAGAACTAGAGAGAGTCCATTTAGCTCTGCGTATTTCAGGGTAAATGTGGTCTGGCTCTTAGGCTGGCTGGTGAGTTAACAGAGCATTACAGGATTTCCCAAAGCATCTCTCCCAGAGGGGACTGTGTGTGGCATTTATTCCCAGATCTCATGATGCTGTTCCGCTTAGCAACCCATATATATCCAAACGCCTTTAGGAACCACTGTTTCACAAAGGATCAGATTGCAAAAACAGAAAAAAAAAAAAAAAAAAAAAAAAAAGGAGGGGCACTTTATTATCTTGTTTGGAAGAAGCAGTCGACATCTTTTTTTTGAAATTTTTGCAGTCACTTTAAGGAATGTGTGGTTTAAGCAAAATTATCAAAATGACTCCAAAAAATTACACATGTCAATTGTCAGGTTAGTATTTTACTTAAAGCTATTCTTGAATGCAGGCTGAATTTGGTTCTCATTAACCTACCACCATAGGCCCATTTTTGGATGGATAATCTATACTCATTCCAGAATAAGAAAAGATGTTGAGAAAATGAGGAGTTGATGAAATCAACCTATTTTGATATGGGCTAAAGGTTACTTTCTTCAAAAATATAATTTCACTTTTATGTTGTGACTAATTTCAAAATGTATTTGCTACAGTATAACTTTTAAATGCAATATTTAATGCTGTCAAATTACTTGAAGACAAAGTTTTACAGAAAACTTTAAATTCCAGAAAAAAACAGCAATGTACCAATAAACACCTAGAAAAAATATAATTAAAAAATTTAAAGCATCAAACAACCTCAGATCTCATCAGGAATAATAAACACCGCATTTTGCATTCACATCGGTTAGCAAATTGCATCCCAGTTCACTAGGGATGGGGGGGTGGGGTGGCCAATTTTGTAGGTGTGTGTGAAAATCCAACAAAATTATTTTGCTCTTTCCCAAGGAGAAATAAGCCAGAGGGAGGGGCTGAGGAGGGACAGAGGGGACTTGGTTACAGTACATTTTGGTTCTGAGATTGTGTTTCCTTGAGCCAAATCTAGATAAATTCCACCTGCAGTCTTCTTAGTTGCTGGGGAATAAGGGCACCTGTGCCCTTGCGGAGGTCTATTGTCATCCAGCCTTGGCCTGGTCCCGCCATTGGGGTCTTCTCTCCCGGCAGCAGGGATCTGGGGCCAGCTACAGGACGCAAAGCCCACAGCGAGGAATTGAAAAACCCGCGGTGTCGCCGGAAGATAAAAACACACCAAAGGGCCAGAGTATAAAATGATTTTTTTGGTAATTATTTATCATTCTGTATTAACACTGTAAACTCTACAAAATAACCTATTGATTTTAACCTCCTTCCCTTCCACTGAACGAAGCTCTGTGAAAATCATACCCCCTCCCCTGGGGTTCCCCTTACTTTTAGTTCATGCTGATAATTTCTCCTTCATCAGATTTACTAATTGTATTTTGAGATCATAAAACATGCATATAAAATTAGCACGTTTCAAATTTATGGGGGAAAAATGAGTTTTTTTCCTCTCAGATTTACTGACTCAAAACTCGATGCATTTTTAAAGGGGGGGGGGCGGTATCTTTTTCGTTTTTTACTAGAAAGGCTTTTTAGGAAACTATGTACATCATCTAAATAACCCTCCCCACGCCAAAACGCCTAAAATAAAAATTTCACAATGCATTTACAAGAAATAATTACAAAACAAAAAAGATGGAAAAGCTCAGATACAGAAAAGTTTTACAAAACCCAGAATATAACGCTGCGGTCAGAAAGGGGTGGGGGCATCTCTTTGTATAAATTAACAAACCAACCCAAAAAGCCGTAACAACTACGAAAAACTTGTAAGTGTTTGGATCTGCCTTACTACATCGATAACAAATGAGAACGGCTCCGGCTCCCGGGCAACCAAACTCCATCGGAAAGCGCCGGCGGGATAGAAAAGTTGCAGTCGCCTCTTGCTTGGTTTGGTCTTTGTGTCCCCTCGAGCAAAGAAACGCTTTCAGCCTCCGTGGATGATAAATACTGTACAAAAAGTCTCAAGAAAACACCGAAGTTCAGTCCAAAACGCGCGACTGTGTCGGTGCCCGGCGGTCCCCAGAAGCTCCGGGAAGGGCGAGTGGGGGGCGGGGTGGTGGGGGGGGATGTGTCACCTACTGTTCGCCGTCAGTGTTTTCCTTTTTACAAGGTGGAAACGTCTGCACAAAAGCAAGGCGGAGCCGGGCCCGGCCCAGAGCCTGGGTCCCGCCGCACGCTCCTTCTCGCGCATCGCCGGCGCGGGCCGCAGTCTCCCCCGCGTCCCTAGATGTGCGTTAGGGGCACCGTGCCGTTGACGCCCGCGCCCGCGCCCTGGTAGTGCTGCGGCAGCGAGTGCAGCCGGCTCTGCGCCGCGGCGGCAGCGGCCGCCGGGTCGCCGCCCTCCCCGGCCGGCAAGTACATGCTGATCATCTCGCGCAGGTCCCCGGGGCACGGCGCCCGCGAGTGCGCGGGGGCCGGCGGGCTGCCGCTCGGCTCCGACTTGACCAGAGAGCCCAGGGCCCCCAGGGCCCCCGACGACGCGGCCGCCGCCGCCGCTGCCGCCGCCACGGCCGAGTTCTGGTGCGCGCCGCCCGCAGCGGCGGCCGCGGCGGCCGCGGCGCCGTAGGGGAGGCCGCCGTAGCCCGAGGGCGAGGCGCTCATGTAGCCCTGCGAGTTGGAGATAGGGCTGTACTGGAGAGCGCCCATGTCGTAGCGGTGCATAGGCTGAGGGTTGTGGGGATGCGCGTGCGGATGGTGCGGGTGCGGGTGCGCCGGGTGCGCGTGCGGGTGCGCGCCGCCCGCGCCCGGGTGCTGCCCGTAAGCCAGCTGCGCCTCCTGCATCATGGCCGCGGCCGCGGCCGCCGCCGCCACCGAGCCGGGGTAGGCGCCGTTGGCCCAGCCGTTGACGTGCGCATAGCCGCCTCCCGCGGCGCCGCCGGGGCTCTCGAGCCGCTGACCCACGGCCGCCGCGCCCACGCCCACGCCCATGGCCACGGCCGCGCCGCCGCCGCCCGCGCCCGCAGCCAGCAGCCCGCCGGCCAGCGAGTACTTGTCCTTCTTGAGCAGCGTCTTGGTCTTGCGGCGCGGCCGGTACTTGTAATCCGGGTGCTCCTTCATGTGCAGCGCGCGCAGCCGCTTGGCCTCGTCGATGAACGGCCTCTTCTCGGCCTCGGACATGACCTTCCACTCGGCGCCCAGGCGCTTGCTGATTTCCGAATTGTGCATCTTGGGGTTCTCCTGGGCCATCTTGCGCCGCTGTCCGCGCGACCACACCATGAAGGCGTTCATGGGCCGCTTGACGCGGTCCTGGTTGGCCTTGGCGCCCCCGCCGCCGCCGCCGCCGCCCCCGCCGCCGCCCACCCCGGCCGGGCCCGACAAGTTCGTGGGGGCCTGGGCGCCGCCGGGCGAGTGCAGGTCGGTCTCCATCATCATGCTGTACATTGGGGCGGCTCACGGGTTCACTGGCACCGCGCAGGGAGGGCCTGGAGCATAGACGGCCGGGGGGCAGGGAGGTGAAGAGAGGCTGAAACAGAGCGATACCCGGGGGGTGGGTGTGTGGGGAGAGGTCTTAGCGGAGAGGAGGAGGGGGGAGGTGGAGGCAGAACCAACCAGAAAGGCAAAAACACACGCACTCAGCGCCGGTCCGGCTCACAGGTGGAAAGTTTCTCCTGGTGCACAAACCACTTGCCAAAGAGGGTGATGGCCGGGGTCGCGGTCCTCGCAGCCGCTGAAGCAGGGTCGCCTTGGCGGAGCGGTGCAAACAGGTGCAGTAGTGGCCAAGTTGCAGCTCCACTTTTCGCGACGAGAACGGTGCGCGGGCCCCGGCCCGGGACTCGCCGCCGCCTCCTCGCCGGCCGCCGCCTCCTTCCCGCTACACTCGCTCCTCAGTGGCCTCCAACTCCGGGGATGCAACTTCTAGCTGGGCGGCGCGCCGCGTGCGCTGGGCATGTGCGGGTCCCAGGTGCCTAGGGGGGAGCGAGGCGCCGAGGGGGAGCGGAGGGGGGCCGTGGGGGATTACGGTGCAGCTGGGGAGGGGGGCCGGGGGCCGCCGAGGGAGCGCAGGCGCGCAGAGGGGCCCAGGAAGCCGGGCAGCTCAGCCCGGGCTGCCCGCCGCCTGCCTGGGGCAGTGCGCTGGAAGTGGAGGCGCGCACGGGGCCAGCGGCGCACGGGGCCCAGCAGCCATACGCCCGGCCCGGGCTGCCATTAAATGAGCGCGCCGCGGCCAATGGGAGCTGGCGGCGGCGGTGATTTGCATGGCGCGCTGGCGAGTGACGTGGGGAGGGAGTAGATACACTCCGCGCGGGCGGCGGAGCGGGGAGGAGGGGAGGAAGGAGGGGGGAGCAAGGGCAGGAAGGAGGGGGGAAGAGAAGGAGGCCCGGGAGGGGGTCACAGCCAAGCTGCTGCTCGAGCGCGCGGGGCGGCGGCGAACTCCGAGCTCACCATCGCCTCTCCCCGCCCGCGCGCTCCGCGAGATGAAGGACTGGATTTGAAGCTAGACGGAGAGAGAACCGTTTAGGGCTGGGGGAGGAGGTAAGGAATGCAGCCCCCAGCCAAGTTTAACTGAGAGCATCCTTGACCCAGCTCCTCCTCGGTCCCCGGCGCGCCAGCTCTGCGCCTGCTGAGAAGGGGGGAAGTTGGGGACCGAGGCTGGAACCTCGCCCTCGACTCGGCCCCAGGGCAGGAAAGGAGGGGCGCGGCCTCGGGAGCAGAAAATACTGTCCGAGGTTCACAACTCGAAAGCCCCACACGGGATCTCCCGCGAGGCTTGGGCAACTCAGTCCCCCTCGCCCTCCCCGGGATGCTGGCTTCCCCGCGCGTGTTCTGAAGTTCTCCAGTGCCCCCTCTCGTAGGCAGGGCCTTCACAGTCCGGGCCCCGGTAATCACCGTAACGGGGGAGCGTTTGTGTCGGGCTTGGCTTCATAGCTTCTTTTAGCATGAAGCGCAGAACTTTTTTTTTTTGAGGGACGTCTTTTAACAAGCCTGGCTGTTACAGCCACACACTCTTCTCAATTTGGCTTCCTCCTAAAATGGAATTTCTAGGAAGGTCGAAAACAAGACTATCTGGAATCTAGTTACTTAACAACAGTTGAAAAAGTTTAAAATCTCACAAGAATGAGGTAGCCCACGCTCTTCTGGAGAGCATCTTCCACAAGCCGTTTGCCTAAGAACTTCCAAAACTGCGTGAACAGAGCGAGGCCCCCTGAAAGTGAAGGGGAAAAGTGGGGCCTTGGGACCAAGAGGCAGATGCTGTTTTCTTGCATTATGCAAACGAAAGGCCTGGTTCCTGGAGTGACTGAGGCATCCACCTGCCGTTATAATTGGTAAACCTCAAAGTGTTTTCCATAACACCACTCCGCTCAGGCTACCTTTTCCATCCTAGTGATCTGAGAGTGGCCCAAAGACTTCTCACAGAAAGTCCATTGAGAGACCAGCACCCCTCCTGCGTCCTCGGAGAGCAAGGGGGGAGTGTGTGTGTCTCGGTGAGCACCAGAGTAGGAGGGGCTTGGGAGATTGCTGGTGGGTGAAGTGGAACCTAACCAAAGCCAGTGACTGACCTTCTTGTAATAGAAATAAACATCCGATAATGATCATAAGGGTAGTAATAAGCACATTTAAGTATGTTGGGCAGTGAATACGTGACACCTCTTCTCCCTCTCCCCCACTTAAAAAAAATTCTGAGGTTGTGAATTTCCTGACCCTATTGCTTGTCCAAGGTACAGGGATAATTCTTTCCTGTCAATTACTATGATTATTACTGTAGCTTTTAAAATTTATTATTGCAAGGTTGCTACAGTATGCAATGCAACAGCAAATTGGTCTCTGTAGATTAAACTGATTTCATTTCAGGCTATTCAGCATTTAATAGTGAACTCATTGAAAAATATATAATTATATTAGAAAGAAAATGTCATTTCATATTTATTTTTCACTAAATATCTAGGTTATAAACTTGGTTTTCAACTACCTTTTTATTTCACCAGTCGAGATTGTTAAATTGTTTTGTTTCATGTACTACTTCCAAATATCAGTTACATTGTGAATGAACAAAAAAAGAACAGGAATATTGTTTAAGAATGCTATACACCCGTTTTTCCTTCGATAATTTAGGAGGCAATGGGTGTGCAGTGAGATCCAGTGTGTTACGGAAAGTCAGCAAGACTGAAATAAAGGAAATGGTTTACAAATTATAAACTATATTATCCACTTAGCAATTGAAAGATTTCTTTCCTCTGCTTTTCAATTTAGATTTTAAACCAAATAGCCTAAGACCCCCTGAAAATACTTTGTATGAATCAGGCTTGGCACATTATTTTCCATATCAATGGAGCAATTTATTTTATAAACACCCTGCACTCTGGTGTGCATTGCAGGAATGCTTTATGTTTTTGGGAACTTGGATAGCTGACTTTGAAATGGTCTAGTTTCTTCCTACATAGTCCTGAAAATTGTTTCCAAATACGACATTACCCTTGTTTTCCAGAGCACCTAAATAGGAAGTAAATGGTTTAGCCTTTTATGAGATCACGCTAGTGCTTAGTGCTTGGGGCACTCTCCATAAGTCCTTTTGAGTGAGGAGATGTTCCCTGGGCCCAAGCAGGCACACACTATGGGTGCCCATGTGCATAAGTATTACACCGAAGCTGCAGGTGTAACTTGTTGCCAAGCGATAGATGATTGGCAGCTGCTGCCTGTGCCAATTAGGCAGTGACAGGGCACTGTGTGCCAGACCTCTCGGTGCCTTCCACCCTGGCACGAAGATTGAAGAGAGTCATATCAACTCCTGCCGGTAATGGCTTTTGGGAGCCTCAATTTCTTGCTCCTTCTGACCCCTCTCCCCAGCAACTCTTTAAAAATAGAGAAAACAGTCCAAAACCAGTTTGAAAAACACCTCTTCTCCCTATTCTGTTTCTCCCTCCCACCCCCCACCAGGTTGTCAGGGGCCTCCTTCAAACCGAGGACTTTCTCAAAAGCCTGGCAATGGAGGATCTGAAGACAGACTACACCATTTACAAGAAGCGCCGGAACCCAGACCTCTATAGAAGGATTACTTCACTGTTGATTGATCAAATTTGCTCTCTTGGCCAGTCAGAAACTTCATTGTCCCTCTATACTCAAAATGCCAAAGGAAAGATCAACTTAGAACGTAGATAGGTAAAGATGCTTTCTGTTCTTTTATTTCACTTATGGGCATGATCCTTAAGAAAATTCAAATCCAAGCCATCATTTAGGAAATTATATACACACATGTATATGTATATATATGTATACACTGTTTTCATACATATACATACATGCGTACCACTGCATACATACATCTATATACACAGAGGATATATGTATAGGCATACATACATGCATACACACAGAACACATGTATATGGATAAACATGTATGTGTATGCATGTACACATACATGCAACATATTGTTTACATACTTGTGTACCCACAAAATACATATGCATACATATACATGTGATGTATTTAGGAAATATACGTAAGCCCTTGATTTCAAATACATTGAGTTCTAGACTTTAAATCTGACACCATTAGCTTGAACTGACTATATAGACTAAAACTTTTAGATTTTGCTTTGCCCCCCCCCCATTGTGTTCAGGAGAAATCTGGGGACTAGAGAGGCCCCTGGACAGACTCCTCTTCCTGCCCCTCGCTGTCTTTAAATGAAAGCTGCTTTCAGGCACCTAGAGATGACTTTCTGTACCAGCGCCAGTCTCAAGCTCCCAGCAAGCAGCAGAGGGACAGGTTAGGAGCTCTGGGGAGACAAAGGTCACGGCGAGGAAAACGGAAAACTCTTCCTGTCTTCGTCCGCCTGGCCTTGGCCGGTCCCGGTGACGCCCTCCCGGGGGGTGTCCGGCTATGTCTGCTGCCCACCCATACTTTAGCTCTGAGGGCTTCCGAGGCCCCTTGAGGGCTCAGGCCACGTGTAGGCGCCTCCGTGGACCGTCCCGGGCACAGCCTTCCAGGCTCTGGTGTCGCCCCGCAGGGCTGAGCCCGGAGCTCTGGGGAGGCAAACCACGAGGAAGCCGCCAATTCCTAGGCAGGACTTTTGGAGAGACAGCGGCCAAGGACGTGTAGAAGAAAGAAAAAGGAGAGCAAGACGGGTCAATTAGAAGAGCCTTTCCAGGTCACCTCGGCCAACAGGAGGGTCTCCAACAGAAGGCCCAGACCGCGAAGAGGCCAGGGGCGCGCGCGTGGGAGGGGACCGCGGCGCTGGGCTGCGGGCTGCGGGGCTGCGGGGCTGCGGGGCGGCGGGGCAGAGGGGTGGAGGGGCGGAGACTGAGTCCGCCTCCCACCCCTTGGCCCTGCTTCCTGGAGCCGCCAGAGGCGCAGGGTTGGCCAGCGAGGTAACCGAGCCTCGGCCGAGGCCCCGCGCGGGCCGGCCCAGACCCAGCCAGCCAGCGGGCCGCGATCGCCGTCTGCTGGCCGCTGCCGCGCTCGCCGGCCTCGGGAGCTACCGGCCCGACGCCTCGCTCTCCGCCGCCGCGCCCTCTCCAGCTCCCGCAGCCACACGCCCAGCTCCGGGGCTCCGAGCGCGTGCTCTGTGCTTCGCGCGCCAGGGCGAGCGGGTGATCCGCCTGAGAGTCCGGGTCCCCCGGCCAGCTTGACCCCCCCCTTCTTCCCCCACCCCTGAGCCCTAGTCCGGTTAACTTGGCTCCGCTGTTCCCAAACAAAGACGGAGTCAAAGTAGAGCAAAAGTTGTTTGTGGTTGTTGGATTTTGTTTTAGAGTAAAAAAATAGTCATGGGAAAGGGGGAAGAGAGGAAGAAGGAATAGAGAATCGCTTGCCAGTGTGGGACTTCGAGCGACACCTGTGCCATTAGGGACAGCATCAGAGCAGATCTTAGCAGCCTCTCTGAGTGTGAAAGTCCACCTTCTGCTCGCGACTAAAAGCGTCCCGGTTTGGAGGGCTGCTCCCAGAACGTCTGCAGAAGGGAAATAAAGCCCTTCCCCTCGAAAGCAAGCAAGCTTTCTTCCCAGCGATCAGTGTGGAGATTCGTAAATTCACAGAAGAGCAAACAACCCTATTTGCGCGCGCGTGTGTTGCTCTGTGCCTCCTCGCTCCACGGGTGAACGCATTTGGAGAATCTCTGGGAGCTTTCGAGTAGGGGCTCACCCTGTGAGCAGTACTCACACATATAATTCAAATTTCACAGCTGACCTGCTCTGAAAACCTCAATCAGCTTCTAATTGAAGGGAAAACAAAATATTGCTTCCCTACAGCAGAGCTAACGATTTAATCATTATATCAGACATTATAGCTTTTAATTAGGCTAATGCTGATACTGTATGGAAAGAGATAATTCAACACAGTTCTTGATGAATTCTGTAATTGGGTTAACGGCGGAGCAGTTGGGGGAGAGACGTCAATATTCAAGCTGCGTCTGTAGCCACCAGGTTTATGAATGAAAGAGAGAAGACAAGGGGAGGAAAACACTGGGACCAGAGGGGAGCATCGCGCCCTCCGCCGCTGCCGAGCTGCGGGCGCTCTGGAGGGAGGGCGGCGGGGACCGAGCGAAGCCGGGCGGGCGCCGGGTGCCAGGCCGCCCAGGCCTCTCGGCCAGCTCCAGCTCCGGCAGCCGCTCGGCCTGACGGGCATTGTTTTGCGCGGAACTTTCTGAGAAGAATCTCAGACAGGCTGTCTGCCCCGTAAACCTGGGCACTGGGGTCTCCTCGAGGGTGCCCACCCGGCCCAAGGCGACTGGGCGGAGGACTGGGCTGAGCTCAGCTTTAGCGCGCAGTTCTATAGGGTGGTCTTTAAAAACCCAACCTCTCCCTGGGCTCCCACCCCTTGCCCGGCCCGAGTGCCAGCCCGCGGGTCACAGCGTCCCCCAGCTGACAGCAGTCCTCGCCCGTCCCTGACTCTGGTGGGCGCGGAGTGCGAGGCACCTGTGGGCACGGCAGGCTGTCCACATTCTCGATTAGTCGGGGTTCTGGAGGAAAGTGGCTCGAGTGGGGACCCTGGCTATTTCCCATGGGGTAGCCTGGCCTGGCTGGTCTTGGCTAAGCCCCGGAAGACTGGCCAACTAAGAAGGGCCTTCCTCGACCAGTCACTAAAAGTCTCACCGAGGAGCCGGTAAGGAAAAAGCCGTCCGATTCATCTGCAAAAAGTGAATTTGGTAAGGGGGCGTAGGTGAATTTGCCAACTAAGGCCTGGCCTGGAAGCGGTTTGGGGGGTCCTCCCTGTCAGCCCCGGAGCTGCGGACAAGCCCCTCCTCTCCCCCCGGGCGCTGACAGCTAAGGGGGGGCAGGGCTGGAGAGAGTTCCCCACCCTCTTCTGCCTCCCAGATTTCTAGGACCCACAAAAGTTGTGTTCAAGTCGGCAACCCGCTCAGTTGAGACTTGACCGCTCCAGAGGAGATGGTTCGAGAGCGTTAAATTTTGAGGAGAAAATGCCAGCGCATCCAAAATTTGGATGGGCTTTTTAGAAAGCCACCTGAGCCGCGCCCTCTTCGGGTTTAACCCGAATGGTTTCAGTGTGATTTTTATGTACACCTTATATTTCTGCAGCTCCCCTCCACATTTCTTTTTTTACTCTTTGACTTAACTGCAGAAGTGCAATATCCTCCTTCAAGATAAATATACTGTATTGTGATCCATCCTTGTCTTATTTTGTCAGTAATTACCACAAAATTAAATGGGTCACTGCTAAAGTTTCATTTACACAAACCCCATAATTAACAGTTTGAATACACCTTTTTACGTTGTATAAAAGTTGTCATTTTCTAACGTGCCTAGTTTTTTATTGGTGAAGAACGCTTGTGTTCAGTGTGATAATAAGAACACAAAGCACCTCGTTCAAGCAGGAGGTGTGTTTGGTTTCTTTCTAAGACAGTGTAAAGACTCAGCACAGATCAACATTTCTGGAATGGGGGGAGCTTCCTACCTATACAAATTAAAATTTGCAGAATATTAAGGTCTGAGACTCTAGGGCATCTGATTACACTAACTTCTAAAGCCGAAATCCTTGGGAGAAACGGAACCAGATCCTGCAGTTAAATAGACAAGCCTGGCCGGCCCGTTACCCCAGTGTAGAATGAAGCGGGGTTTGGTACAGGATGCTGCGGTGATGTTCATCCCACGGAAATCAAGAGAGTGTTTCAGGCACACGCCGTGTCCCAACCAATCTAGGTGAGCTGATCACCAGAGGGCACATGCTGGAAAGAGCTTTGGTTACGAATAAACACTGCCCTTTCTCCTACTCTCTCATTACCCCTCTCCCCCCCAAAGAAAAGGCATCACTCACAAGAGGAGACAAGTCATAAGGAATTTCTATGTGAAAAGAAATAAAGTGAAATCAGAGATGCTTTTTTTTACAGGCCATCCCTGTTATTGCAAATTAGATTAGCCACACAGGCTTCAATATAAACATGACACGAGGTTCACAGGAGTGAAAGGACCATCCACTCCAATCTCTCCTTTCATCGAAGCATCTCACACAAATTACATCTTGTCCTCTAATACACTTTTCAATGAGATTAAAACATCACTTTGACACAATTTCCAGCCTTTTCAGTTGCATGTGTTGCTTACTTCAGAAAACAGCAAACAGGGAAGTGGGTCGGTGAAATCTTCAGGCAATGGGATTGGACCACCGCCCTGCCCTCTAAGCTAAGAGAGGGCCCCTTGGCTCCGTTTTAATGCCATGTATCTAACCTCGCAGAGGCAGACGCCATCTGTCCTGCCGGAGGAAATCAGATCAGTCATAGATATTTGGGGCGGCAGTCTTTCCACAGCAGGGATGAGAAAGGACGTGTGGCCCACCCCAAAGCATCCCGATGGACACCCCCCCCCCAACATTAACCATCTTAGGGGAGCCAGTACCATGAATATGAGACAGAGGGAGGTTGGGTAGATCAGAGGAAGAGTCAAGTTTCAGGCAGCCTTTTAAATGTACATCTTAACTTAGGGGCAGTGAGGGAAAAGTGGGTAAACAGTGGAGTTTTCTACAAAACTGGCTAAAGGGAAATTTCCACCTCTCTGCCCGGCTGCTGGGTGCCACCTCTCCCTTTCCGGACTGACTATTCCTGGACTGGCACCCATGGCTCTGGGGAGTGGCCCCGAAAGGACAAAAGACCCCGTCAGGCAGCAGGGGAGGGGTATTTGGGTCTCAGGGTAGAAACTATACATTCTCTATGTTGTAGCTATCTAAAATTCTGCCCAACTCTCAGAACACACAGGAGAACTTGCTCCTGGAGGAGACGCCGATAACCATGCTTCTTTGCAGGGGGTTGTATCCTCTGCCTTTTCACCCGCAGGCCAGCCACCTGGAGCACAGCCCCCGAGGGTCCCAGGGGCCTCCTCCTACTTGTGGGAAGAGACCAGGCGCAGCTATCTAGTGGCTCACAGCTCGGCAGGTTCCTCGGAGGGATCGTCCTTCCTTTCTGTTCCAACCCTGTACACCACCAAATGACCAACTGCTGACACCCACGCCGAGCTGGGCCTTTCGCTCCATCCTTCCCAGGGATAACCAGGACCCGAATACCAGGCGGCCTGGAGGTTTTCTGTCCTCCTCAGGGAGCACCCCTGGCGTTCTCCATGCGCGCGGTTCATCAGGAGAAAGGCTCTTGGGGAAGGAAACCTGGGAGAACTGGGGGGAAGTGGGGTAGGGGTGCAATTCTTTTCCGCGTGGATCCTGGCCTTAACCAGCTGTCTGCATCCACCTTTGAGCACGTTGGGGGGGGGGGGGCACCGGCCAGGATGTTGCCCCTTCTGCCGCCGGCAGCGTCGCGCACCGCCCGGCCCAAGCTGGGGAAGAGGCCTGGGCAACACCGAGGTCCAGCGGAGGGAGAGAGCAGGAGTCCTCCGGTCCCAATTTCCGCAGAGACAAAAGCCCCCGCCTGGCCGCCTGGGCGGCCTTGCTGCGGTGGTCAGGGAGTCTCGGGGTCCCCTGAGCCTACTGGGGAGCCATCGGTGCACGCCCCCGCTCCCCCGCCCTTCACAAAGGGGCTTCCAGAATCCCAGCCCCACCGAGCTCCAGGGAATCAATGTAGTAAAGCGGGCTTTTAATGGGTTAATTGACTGGCCGCCGCTATCGTGTTCAAACACCTGTTTCTTGCAAGGAGGCAGCCAGCCCCGTCTGGTTCTAGGTCGAAGCTGCCGGCACCGCCCGGCGCCCGCGACTTCAGCACCAGCCACCACGGAAAATCCGTTTCACCTTTGAAACTTCGTGACCTTTCCTCCCCACAGGAGGCTCCAGCCCCGAAAACAGGGGCGGAGGCGGGCGACCAGCCGGCGCCCTGGTCGGTACGGTGTTGCCAAGCGGGTGCGATTTCGCAGGAGGAGGGAGGACACGCTGGGGGGACTTGACGCCTTTGTGGGGGTCACCC
This sequence comes from Miniopterus natalensis, assembly GCF_054644295.1. Classification (NCBI taxonomy): domain Eukaryota; kingdom Metazoa; phylum Chordata; class Mammalia; order Chiroptera; family Miniopteridae; genus Miniopterus; species Miniopterus natalensis. The sequence continues at coordinate 26,616,866 of NC_142082.1, forward strand.
GCCTGTCTAGGCGGCCCACTCAGCAGGCAGGGATTTGGGGCACACCGGACCCCACCTTGCAGCGCCCTGTCCTAGCCAGCGGGATTGAAGCGTTGGCCGCGCTGGCGGGGTTCCCGGCAGGAGCCGGGTCCAGAGTCACTCGCTGCGTTTCAAGGGCTCACTGCTCCGTGTGTGTGTGTGTGTGTGTGTGTGTGTGTGTGTGTGTGTGTGTGTGTGTGTGTGTGTGTGTGTGTGTGTGTGTGTGTGTGTATTAACACAGTCAAGACCGTGTGTGTGTGTGTGTGTGTGTGTGTGTGTGTGTATTAACACAGTCAAGACCGTCGGTCAGTCAAAGTTAAATTGATTCTTTGCCCCAAACACCTCTCATTAAATGGCACACGCTCAACATGTTAATTTTTAAAACGTAATTTCAGCCCTCGGATTCAGTTCTCAGCGCTGTCTGGTGCGCGCTGCTGAGCGCAGGAGCCGGCGCGGCCAAGGGCAGGGGCGCAGAGCGCGCGTCCAGGCCTTCGCGGGGGCGGGGGGCGCGCCCGCCGCGAGAAAACCCAGGACGCCGAGGCCCTGACCTTCTCCCCCAAATCTAGTGGTTCTACCCTCCTTCCCGTCCCCCAAGAGTAGGACCCAGAGAGAAATCGAGTCTCGGCCCACTGGGCAGCGGCCAATCTAAAAAAGCGGCGGCGTTGGAGGGGAGGAGTGAACCTACAGATAAGATGACAAACGGACCCCGCACGCATACGCCTGCGGGGTCTCCACAGCTACCCACCTGTTCTCTACGGAAGAGGAGAGCTGCGGGGACACCCTAAGCTGCTTTACGGAATGTCGCCTAGAGACGCCGCGCCCCCTCCCAGAGCCTCTCCGGCCCTCCCCCCAGCTCCCCGCGAGCAGGAGCCCCCGTGCAAGTTAGAGGCACTTACAGTTAGTTCCTCCGCCAGCTCCAGTGGGTCCCCAGAGCCGGTCCGGCGAGACTGCGCCCGGGGACACCTCCCCAGCCCGGGCTCCTCGGGACTGTGCGCGCCGCTGCCCTGGGACCCCAGCCCGGTCGGCTCCCGGCGGCGCCTGCACCGCAGACTCGGGCGCGGGCGCCACGCGCACGCACACTCACCCGCGCACACTCACCCGCGCACCCCCGCTCGCACACTCACTGCACACGCACACGCTCCTCTCTCGCGCCTCGCGCACACCCTCCCAGACACACACGCTGTAGGCGAGAGAGACAAGAAAATGAAATTTATTATTGATAGAAAAGACTTTAAAGACAATTTCAAGTTATTGTTTCTCTCTGGAAAAAGGGGGATCCCTCCACATAATGAAGCGCCTTTTGTGTGGCGCCGAACAATACCAACCAAGTATTCTAATAAATAGCCACTTTTTTGTTCCTACTCGACAGTGAATAGAATTGAGCAGTTGGTTCTCGAGCAGCTGCGACGCCGTTTTGAGCTGGGAGGTGGAGCCGCGTCTCCAGGGCTCCCCGCGCCGCGCCCCAGCCGCGCGCCCCTCGCCCCCCCTCAGGCTCCCCTTCCCTCCGGCCGCGCAGCAGCCGCCCGCGCGCTCCCCACTTTTCCAGGTGCCTGGTCCCTGGTCCCTCGTGGCCACACCCCCGCTCCCGACCCGGCCTGGCCTCTGAGATTCGGGCCCAATAAACTGCAGTGACCTGAAAATCCCCCCTTCTCTCCCGCGCTTCCTCCCGGAGTGGCTCAGGCGTCTTTCGCCGCCACTCCCCATAAAATAATTGTCGCTCCTATCATCACACAGGCTACCGATTTTGCACCGGATCCGCTCTTGGGTCCTTTCCCAACCTCTCTGGGAGGGTGTCAGTCGCCCCGCCCGCTGTCCGGAGTCCCAGCGGCCCCTCCGTCGTTTCCCAGGGTTATCAGCCCCCCACACCCCCCTCTCGCTCTAGGCTCCCTCCTCTCGGGGGTGTAGCTTCAGCTTTGTTCCCCCGCTCAGGGGACACCTAGGCCCGGGGTTTTCTTTTTCTTTTTTTTTTCTCCCCCTCTGCTACCGGCTTTTAAACACACCCCCTCCCCGCCTCCCTCCCCAGCCTTTTCGACTAATGGCAGCTGCTGAACGGAAGGCAGCGTCTAACGAAGGATCGGTGTCGTGGACACAACTGCAGGTAGAAAGTCGCCGGCCCGGCGGCCTCGAGTTACCAGCGCGCGGTCGGCGGGGAGCCCAGCAGTGCGCGCCGCCGCCCAGCCCCGGGAGCCACCCTCGCCGCGCCCCGACCTCTCCGGCGGGCGAGCCCCGGCCACCCCCCTGCAGGGCTGTGCCGCCCTCCCGCCGCCCCGCCGGCCGCGGCAGGAGAGGAGACCGTCTAAGAAGAGAAGGCGGGGGAGCTGGACCCCCTCCCTCCCTCCCGCCCTCCGTCCCTCCCTCTCTCCACCCCCTACCTCCCCCAGGCTCTGTCTCTGTCTCTGTCTCTGTCTCTGTCTCTGTCTCTGTCTCTGTCTCTGTCTCTGCCTCTGTCTCTCTTTCTTCAATTGTGTGAAGTTGTCAGCACTTTGTACTTAACACGAGCACCCTCTGATCTCTGAAGGTGTATCAAAAGCAACTGTCTTTCTGAAAATGATGACCCCACGTTTTGCCCAAAGGACTTAATGTCCCCCTCCCACCAAAGGAAAGATATTTACCAACATTAAAAAAGCATCAAGAAGTGCAGGTACAGTACATTTGAAGATCTTAGGTGCCTGTCAGCCCCTTGGTGTTTCAGGGTGTAGGGTGTGTATTTATCTATAATCTTGAACAAACCTATGATTTTTTTTTTTTTTTTTCCTGGCCGCTGCAGTTTTCAGGAGAACCTTGTCGGTCCGGCTCTAATTGCAGAGACAAAAAACCCACATGACTTTTACTCCATGGACCTTAATCTAGAGAAACACTATGTCATTTGCAAATTATTTCTCAATTGGACGAAGTATTTAGGAGTGCAGAGAGATGAGGTAGAGTTTCGGAAATCGTGAAAGAACTGATATTAACTAGGATACTCTTCCCAGCGGCTCACCTTCCCCCGAAGGCACCGTCGAATGCCAAATAAAGCAGGCACGTTCGCTTTACTTGTAAATTGTTTTGTTTTGAAATCTACTTTTGAGAAACTGTATTCCCATGGAGTTTAAGGTAATTTAGTTCTGTCATCTGAGATTTTGGTAACAACAGGAAGAGAGACTTTGGTCCTTGGCGTCAAAAAAACAAAACAAACGGGTTTGTGCAGGAATCTTGGGGTGGGAAACCACGAAGCACGTTGGAATTGGACTGATTCCAGCAGACATCCTGAGAGCTTTCCCCTTTTGTATGGAAAATGGAAACATTTTGGAATCCAGATTTAAAACTTTGACTTACATTTTACATGTTAAATCACTGAAAGGTTGGGTACAACACTGCCTAAAGCTTCAAAACCTGCAAATATTTGAATGGTTTTTGTAAGCGCAGCAGCTGCCAGTCAGCTGGCTTTGACAGGCTGCCACAATTTTGTCACTTAATAGTGGGTGTTAGGCTAAGTGCAAAACACTCTGGCAAACAGATGTCAAACTCGTATCTCGTATCAATGGGGGTTGTGAAGTGGAGTTTTAACCCACATCTAGGTCGGGCGCACGGGCGCCCAGGTGTGCCCGGGGGCACAGTGGCCCAGCCCTGGCGCGGGAAACAGGACCTTGGAGTTCAGTAGAACCCGGGAGGCGCCTCGCTCCCACCCCTGCGGAGAAGGAGGGGGGCCAACGCTGCGCAGGGCCTGGGGGAAGGACGGTTGTAAGCGCCCCCGCCCCCCCACTGCCCTGCTCCATCCCACCCCTTCCCTCCCCCAGACTGGGGCAGCTCTGCAGGTCCAGGCGCGCGAGGCGGCAGCCTCAGAGCTCCCACTTCCTTCCCCTGGTTTCGCTTTGCGCCCTCCCTCAGGCACCCAGGCCTCTGCCCGGTGAATTCGGCCCCTGGCAGCAAGCCTTTCAGCAGCGACGCTGGTGGCGGCAACCGATGGAAGACCCGCTGTCGCAGCGGCGGCAGAGGAGCGGGCCCGCCGGCCAAGGTCAGCCCGGAGTGGCCGCCACGCCCGATCTCAGCGCTGCCCAGGGACACGGGCCGAGCGCCGCTGCCCTGCGCGCAGATTCGGGGAGCCTGGGCCAGAACTGGCTTTTCCTTTTTGCTGGTGCGGAGGGATGGGACCAAAGGACGCTCCAAGGAGCGAGTGCCCAGGCTCGCTAAGGAACACGTCCTTTGTTCAGGCTCTCAGGGATGGGACTGGGCTCTCTCCCAAGCAGGCTCTCCTCCCCAAAGGTCTGAATTGCCCTTTCAGTCCAAAAGAAATGCGCCCCCTTTGGGGCAGCTCAGAGGAACCCCTTGTATTTCTGGTCCCGAGCGCTATGAATACTTGGCGTGGTTGTGGGCACGGTATCCTGTACACTCTGTTCTTCCAGCAAATCAGTAGGAATATTTACCTCGACTCACTCAGAGCCTCAGTCCTCCTAGGAATGTGTCCCCAGATTGTGACCTCTCGGTGAAGCCTAACTCTCCTACACAAAATGCAGACATTGACAGGACCACATCTATAGCCTAATGTTGTAAGGAAATGCAGGTGTCACAGCAAATTATTAATTGTTATATTTTATAATATGAATTGCAGTTGACTTACTGTTCCACCCACATTTCTCCTTTCCTTTGGATAACCATCCTGCCAACTCCTCATTTTTAGAACTTATTCTTGAAGCTGGAAGGTCAAAATAGAAATTTTTTATTGTACTACAAAATATTATGAAAGGCAAAGGAAGATTAAAATTCCCAGGTCTTTCCCTTGAAGAAAGAAAGCTTTGTCACTCTGCTTTGCATGTTTCCTCAAGATAGGCATTTAGAACATGATGAAGAATCTCGAGGCTGCTATCTAATTTATAATAAATTGAGATCAAAACACTAATTTTAATTTGATTTACTCTGTCAGCCTGAGACCTTTTCTTGTTTTCTATGAATGCATACACATGAATAAGTGCTTGAAATAAGACCTTAAGTTGTTTCTCATATTCTCATTGATGAAATTGAACCAGAACACAATTTAATGTCTCTCCCTCCAAAACCTCTTAAAATACACAGAAAAAATATTCTACTGAGGTGAAACTTTTAGGATAACCAAAGCTCCCCTGTGTCCACCGATTTAAACTATATTTTAATGGAAAACCAGATGTGTTAACTTTTTAAAATTAGTTTTCACAGGACTATCGGGTTAGTTCTAAATGGACAAAAATGAAAATGTGAGCATTTTCACTTTCTGACTAGAGTTCACTCTTCTCCCATGTAAAAGCACCTGACGTTCCTGGAAAAATAATGGTAACTATGAACAGTTCACATTGGAACCACCTGAATGAAGCCTTCTAGAACACTGCAAAGCCTAGGCCCCATCCCAGCCAGCTGACTCAAACTATTGAAAAACTTACAAGTTTTCAAAAAGGGCCCAAAGTGATTCTGATTGGAATCTGGAATTGGAAATCTCTGGCTTAGAATGGTATTTCTAAGAAATTACTTGAAAATCCTGAAGAGACCACAACTGTATTGTAATTATAATAAATTGTTTTCCAATTTTCTGAAAGAATTATAGTGTAAAAACATTTACTATGGCCCATGTGGGCGTGGCTGTATAATTCCAACATGCTGACATGGAATATGTATGCATATATGTTCCCATTTATATCCAATGTGCCATGATTGAACATCTCACAATTATTCAACAGAATCCTGGTTGATCCTCTGAAGTGTTCATGCCTGCTGGAAAGATGGGTGTGGTGGGGGAAGTTCAAGTGGACGAGTGTCACCTCCAGCAGGCAAGCCTGCCTCAGCACACTGGATATGTGACTTTGAACAGTAAAGTAGGAATGGGCAAGAAGCAGGTCCTTACTAAGTAGGTCTACTTATCTTAATAAAGAGCTTTCTCTCTACGAATAAATATGCATATATATGAATAAAGGAACTTCTCAGTCATTAACTAATTCATAATCAAAACGAACTTCCTTTGAGGTTAAAATAACTTTGTGAAGTTCCCACTTTGCGAAGTGAGGTGCACACGAGCAGTCTAGAGGAGGTTTTAGCCTTTGGGTCATGGTGTTTGGAGATGAGGTGAGGTCACAGTTTCGTGGGTAGCAGCTCTCAGGAAGAGTGGTGGGTCCACAGTAGGTATGGAGATGTTCGTTTAAAAGTGAAGTGATTTTGAAATGGGTAATAGCTCAAAACTCCCTGGCTTTGTTCTGTTATTTTATGCTGTGTGACCTTGAAAAAGTTGCTTAACTTCTCCAATCCTGTTTCCTAATCTGCAGGGTGAAGATATCATGTCCTGCATTGTAGGATGATTTTGACAACTAAATGATGTAATCAATGTAAAAGTGCCTGAGACCTAGCTCTCAAAAAAAACCCACCATATTATTTAAAGCCTTCTCATTTGGCCTTCCTGGCAGACCCACTCACATTGATTTCCCTGGCAAAGGGGGAGTGGTGAATGGAGTGAAGTCAGGCCAAGCAACATCTTACTTCTCCAGGGAAACTGCACCAGTCTGAGCAATGCAGCCCAGTCTAGGTATATCCCTTGTCTCCGAGGCAGAGGTGTTTGTTTTTAAGTACCTGGGATCTGGTCTACCTTGACATTTCAGGGTTTTCATTTGAAAATCAAAGATGAGCTCTTTTTTCTCGGAATGTTTTAAACACCTGCAGTCTCTTATAACAGTTGGGTACTTTGTCACATGCTGTCTTGTAATCAAATTGGCTTTTTTGGAAAAACAGTGACCAAATCTTCAAATCCTACTACTTCCATTGAGAAAGGCTTATTTATCGACTTGAATTAAAACTTAGTTGGCATACTCATGGGGACCCCTATTTCATAAAGTATAGGCTTTGGAGATCTCACTCCTTTGTGAACTTCATTCATTCATTCCACAAATATTTTACTGATCTCCTACTACATGTGAGGCACCACATTGGCCCCACAGATGTGAGGGCAAACTACGGCAGGCTGGGTTGGGTCCTTATGGGGTGTGCAATCTTCCTGCAGAGAGCAGGTTTGCAGTAGGATTTGGGGAAACTCTGGTCATTCTTCTGGAAGAGCCCCTCTCAGTCTTTCTCTGAAGTTCCTCCCTTTCATCTGGCATACACTTCTTCAAGCTTTTCTTTTTTTAAAAAAATATGTCTTTATTGATTTCAGAGAGAGGAAGGGAGAGGGAGAGAGAGAGATAGAAACATCAATGATGAGAGAGTTGCCATTGATTGGCCGCCTCTTGCACGCCCCCCACTGGGGATGGAGCCCGCAACCCGGGCATGTGCTCTGACCGGGAATCAAACCTCAGTTTCCTGGGCCATAGGTCCATGCTCAACCACTGAGCCACGCTGGCCGGGCTCAAGCTTTTCTTTTTGCTCTTGTTAGTTTTTGTTTCTGGTGATGTGTTTCTTTTCCTCTTTCCTTTTGGATTCCTTGGAAGAAAAAGTGGATAGGACTTTTCTCTGGTTTTGTATCTACATGATGCTGAAGCCTCTGAACAATCCAGTCTAAATTTCCATTAAATTGTTGCTTGTGAGCTCAATGCAGTTAAATGGCTGATTGTGCTGTGGGGCAACTACTTCAACTCTCAGGAACCTCAATTTTCTGAGCTTAAAAGTAAGGCAGCAGGACTAGGAGTGTTTGAATCTCTGTTCTAGAGTTAAAGTTTTATGATTCTAGAATCAAATAATGGAATATTTTGTCATGGTTTAGACTTCTGGGGCTTAATTTCTCAATCTGAGAAGTGGGTACAAAAATGTACTGGCCTCACAGGACCATTAGTATTCAAAGGGGAGTTCAAAAGCTTCTAAAGATGTCATTGGCTTTTTATTACAGATAATTTCTACTTTTACACTGTGTTGGTGGCACAGTATAGTAAGCAGATGAGGAGGGAGCAGTGATAGCCCCCTTCCTGCTATTGCTCTTTTTTTTTTTTTTTTAAATATATCTTTATTGATTTCAGAGAGAGGAAGGGAGAGGGAGAGAGAGAGAGAAACATCAATGAGAGAGAGTCACTGATCGGCTGCCTCCTGCACGCCCCCCACTGGGGATGGAGCCCGCAACCCGGGCCTGTGCCCTGACCGGGAATCGAACCTCCATCTCCTGGACCATAGGTCGATGCTCGACACCGAGCCACGCCGGCCGGGCTCTTCCTGCTATTTGAATCTTGCAGCTCTGGCAGAGTACTGAGTATTAGGAACTCAAAGAGTGATTTCATAAAGAAAAAAAAGTGTAGTTTATACCAAAATGGAATAAACCCCCTTTTGAGTAACAACAATCTGCATAAATGCTTTAAGAAAGCCTATAATTATGATAAAAATGTTGCTCAAAGTTAAAATTATGAAGCAATCAAGATTTATAAACAGTCTCTCATCGACTTTTAATCATTCTTTTTTATATACAAACTGTACACAATATATGGTTGCAATATATCGTACCATACATTTTATTTTCAGTAATTTAGCTGAGTAAAATGTATGTGAGGTGACACTGAGAAACTTGGTTATATACGCACATGATTATGGGCACATAGCTGCCTCCAGTGCACACATGTGCGCCCGCACGCACGCCTGCGTGAACACACACACACACACACACACACACACACACACACACACACAGTTATGCATCTTTTTGGCTAGTATCTTACACAGAAAAGAGCCATGCTTTACTGTATCAGAATAACTTTACAATTTTTATTAACAGAGCTCCTTTTGTACCCGTTTGAAAAAGTATAACATGCGTATGGGTATTCATTCCTTTTTGCTGAAAACAAAATATTTTAGTCTCTAGATGATTGAGGCAAAAATTGACCAGACTGACCAACAGTGTCTGTACTGGGCAAAAATTGCGTAATTTGAGTGGATGAAAATAACAAGCAATTTGGTGACCACACAAAGAGCTGATCTATATATAAGTTTATAGATAATGTGTTTGAAACATTCTCTTCAATGATTTAAAAATGTTTAAGCTTAAATTGAAGAATGAACCATAAGGATAACCTTGATAACAATAGACATTTATCACTCATCAAAGAGTCATTCTCCTGCAACTTAAATTAAGATAGTGTGTTATATTTTAAACATATAACATCTGTGACAATTTTAACTACCAATTTATTTACATGGTTATTTGTTTAATATCCATTTCCCCCCACAGATTGTAAATTTCATGAGGGCAAGATTCATGTTATTTGTTCAATGCTGTAATTCTAATATCTAGCGCAATATAGACACTTAATAAATATTTGCTGGATAGGTAAGTACAAATATGCATATAATAAACAGACTGGCACTGGATTGCTCTCCAGCAGACAAATAACTGTAAAATCTGACAAAATGTATGAGCATATTTTTTCCTGCAGCAGACAACAGCCAAAACAAGATCATGATCTTTAACCAGGAAACTCTTTAGGCGCACCTCATGCCCTGGCTGTCTGCCTGGAGGCAATTTTCTGGCCATGATGCAGAGAGTTGGACCCAAGGAGAGCACGATGGTTATTCCTAGTTGAGAAAGCAGAAACCAGGGTTCTGGGTGCCCAAAGCAGCTGAAATCTATGGGGTGGGACTCCAGAGAGGTGAGAACCAAGCAAGGAGAGGGCCCCAGAAGCCTTTGTGGGGTTCCCCATCAGTGTGTGGTTGAAGGGCAGGTAGGAGATTGAGAGTGCAACAAAAAACTAGAGGAGGAGCAATGCAGACACTGTCAGAGTCCTAGCCCTGTCAGGTGGGAGGGTCTTGCTAACACCTGAGGCATCCAGAGGAGACGCCAGAAAGGCTGCCTTAGGAGACAGGATCACGTACTTGTGCAAGATTTGCTCTAGTCCAGTCCTAGCAGAACCTAATTCCAAGCCCTGTAACGATCCAGAAGGGAAATAAAATTAGGTCGAAGGCTAAGTCTGGCTAAGTTAGAGGGGGTTTGGTAAGCACTTTGGACTTCCACAGATATGCACTAACAAAGCATGAAACTAAGTTCATGACGATCATCCAGTAATTGAACTGCCTACTGTGTTAAGAGTCAATACTGAAAAAAGGAGAGTAACGGAATCCAGTCTCTACAACATATTATCCACAGTCAATATAGATCCTCAGTCTATATTTATGACTATTTAGCAGTAAACAACTACCACTAAAGTTCTTGTCATGTGGATGGGCAGGGACTGCAAGGTGCCTATATGCAGACTATTAGTCTTTAACTTCAACAATCCTCCAATTTATATTCTAATCAATCATAATCACTCCCTTGAAAATGCTTCCAACATCTTGACTCCATTATTATTTAACTAACACTACTATGGCCAAATCACAACCATAGTTAAAATGCACTCTCCACACTTTATACCTCCAACTAAACAGCTGAATGTGGCTAAGAAAAAAAATAAAAACAATGAAAAAATTACTGGACATATTGGGAAACAGAAAAATGAGATCCATTGTCAAGAGAAAAAGTAGTCAATACAAACCAGTCCTGAGATGGTCAAGATATTGTACCTAGCAAAGACTTAAAAGGCATCTTTATACACATGTTCAAAAAATTAAGAAAAATATAGTCTTAATAAGTGCACATATTGGAAATCTCAGCAAAGAACTGTAAATTATAAAAAAGACCCCAAATGGAAATTATGAAACTTAAAAGAATAGTAACTACAATGAAAAATTTACTAAATAATTTTGACAGTAGGTAAGAAATGTCAGAAGAAAGAATAATTAATTAAAAAACACCAACAAAAATAATCCAATCTGAAGAACAGAGAGAAAATAATTGAAGAAAAATAAACAGAGCCTCAGGGACCTATGGACAATATTAAATGTTCCCATTAGATGATTACTAGACTAGTTCTAGAGAAAAGCAAAGTTGTGTACATCTTTGAGGTAGCCTCATGCAATCAATTCCAAACCAGAAGCTAAGAAGAATTTTAAATTATTGTTTTTGATACTTTCCTGGAACTTGTGTTTATACTTGCTGTTTTACACAAAACACTGAACTGTTTTATTTTAAAATAATAATAAAATGCATTTTCATGTTCCTTTAAGACAACTCATGAGTTATTCTGGAGTTAGATTATTGTCAATCTTAGTTTAGCATCTAAGTACTTATTGATTTAATGTTTTATTACTTATTATGACCCCATGCTGCTTTGTTCTTGCTAAAATATAAACTAGTTTCAATGATTTAAAAAATGTAAACTCGCTTTCAACCTCTATACTTCCTAAAATAAATGTACATTTGCGTCATAACTCCTCCATCATTTAGACACTGAGAGAGAATGAAGGAGAATTGAAATGAATATCCATGAAGTGCCGGTTTGGGTTGGGAGGCAGAGAACTAGGGGTTACAGCTAAAGACGAGGGACAATCAGCCTCTAAATTAATTTTACCTCTCTTCTCTCTGGATTTCTTAAGCCATTATTTACAAGCTGTCAAATTTTATGGTTGAAGTAATTTGTATAAAATATGCAGTGAAAGCATATTTTATCCATTGATTTCTTGGCTGTTCATGGTTGCCACTCATCTCCTGAAGAACTCTTTTCTGCTTGCACAAAACATAGATTAAAATATCAGTCTTCAATCCTGTCTCTAATGCAGAGATAAAGAGAATGGGCAATGAAGTTAGCCGGGCCTGGGTTTAAATCACAGCTTTGCCCGTTTCTAATTGGGTGTAATTTGGTCAAGTTATTCCATGTCTCTGGCCCACATTTTCTTCATTTTAAAATGTGGATAATAATAGTATAGAATTTGAGGTAGTTTCAGTGAACACAAAATGAGTTAATACATGGAAAGCTCGATCACTTGGACAATTTTTAAAGGGCTTTAAGAGGATTTTTTGATGAAAAATTTTACAAGTACAGCTTTATCTATACTTGAGGCTTTTTATATTTTTTTTTGAGGGAATTGCTACTTTCACTAACAGAAGATTAGATAATTTGCTATAGCTCTTCCAGAGAGGATCACCCCCAAAGCTAGGCAACATGTAACATAAATAAAATCAAGTTCTTAAAGCATGAAAGAATTAACAAGATACTGAAACACCTGGGAGAAGACGGACCCATGGGCAGGCCCTGGACCATGGGGTCTCTTTGGCTCTTACAGGCACTGACTGAACAGAAAGATGGATGAAACCTGAACTGTGCTTTAGGTGGCCTCACAAAGTCAAGGGGAGAAAGTTAGAATCTGAGGCCCATCAAATTGGAGACTTTGATAAAACTGCCCCCATTTAGGGTTAGAGTCCCTGAAGGACTTCGCCATAGAAGTAAGGATGAGCTGAGATTAACAGGCTTCTCACGGGTCTGCAGCCCTCAAGGAAACCTCCAGACTTGAACTTGGCTTGGGGCTCTCCCAGACTGCTACTCTCCGCTGTGTTATAGAAGCAGATAAAAATCTTCCCTAAAAGGAAGGTAACATCATCTTAGGCCTAAACCTAAGTATTTTATCACATACTTAAAAAATGTGTCAAGTGCTCAAAGATAAGCAGATGCAAGGTAATAATGCACCATGAGGAATGATCAGAAATAACAGACACCAAAACCAGAAGTACAGAAACTGCAGATACCAAAATTATTAGATGTGGTAGATACGAGAACACTATATTGTAAGAGATAAAGCCAGGCTTAAGTATGGACAGGGAGTTGGAAAAAGTGAAATAGGAATTTTTAAAAATTCAAAACAAAAAAATGTAATAACTCAATTAAGAACTCACTGGATAGATTCAAGATCAAATTAAACAGAGCTTAAGAGAGAATTAGTGAACTGAGAGAGAGTTTAGAAGTATATCCAAAAATCACCATGGACAGACAAAAAATGACAAATACAGAAGCAAAGGGAAAAGGAACAGAGCATATGGTATAAAAGTTTAATATATCTTTAATCAGAGCCCTAAAAAGAGAGGAATGAGAGAGTGAAGACAAAACAGTTGAAAAGATAATGGCTGATAATCTTTCATAACTACCAAACGACATCCAGCCACAGATCCAAAAACCCAATATATTCCAACCAAGTTAAGTAAAAGGAAATCCATAGCTGAGCACATCACAGGGAAACTGCAGAAAACCAAAGACAGACAAAACCAAAAAGCAGCCAGCGGAAGACAGACTCCCTTCAAAGGACATCACATGTGTTTACCTACTTTCTCACAATCACAGTAGATGCAAAAAGGTAGTGAAATGACACTTTCAGTCAGGGCTGGGCCTAGGGCGACAGGGATGAGGCACTTGCTCCAGCACAAAAGATATTATTATCAGAATAAATAATAGCTCTTGCCTGGACTGAGGGAGCCTACAGATTTGGCCTTAACCGGCAGTGTCAATGGAAGTGGGCATTTCCAGAGTGTTCAGGCAATAATATATTATAGTTAATCAAATCTGAAAACCCACTTAGCCTATGGATTTTTTTTTATTAGCCTTAACAAAATTTTAAGTGATTTAACATTACATAAAATTGGAGGATTAGAGAAAAGAAACTAACCTCTTCATTTCACCGTTATAAATAAGTCATCTTTATATGCTCATTCTTTGTATAATCTTTGTTCAAATGTATGTGATTTTACATGATTGTGAGAAGAGGACTTGAAATCATGATCCGTGTGTTCATAGCAATCTGGAAGGTGGGGTAGCTCCCCCATCCCTCCCGATGGGAAGACTAAGGCAGGACAGTGTATCAGTGTCCCGAGGAGGCCCGAACAAAGCACCACAAACTGAGTGGCTTAGAACCATCGAAATTTATCCTCTCATGTTCCTGGAGGCCAGAGGTGCGAAACCAAGGTGTCAACAGCATTGAGCTCGCTCTGACTCTGGGCAGAACGTTCCCCTTGCTTCCTCCAGCTTCTGGTGGTGCTGGCAATTCTTGGCATTCCTCGGCTTCCAGCTGCGTCACCGCTACTTCTGCCTCCATCGACACATGTGTTCTCCTCTCTGTGTCCGTCTTTGTCTCTTGTCCGTTTCTAATAAGGCCACCAGTCACATTGGACCAGGGCCCTTTTTACTCCAGTGTGACCTCATCTCCACTAATTACAGCTTCAAAGGCTCCATTTCCAAATAAGGTCACATTCTGAGGCACGGGGCAGGGGTTAGACTTAACCGAGCCTTTTTTATGGGACATGATTCAACCAATAGCAGAGGCAAAGCCAGAGGAGGCAGCAATGACGGAGACAGGGGAGTGACAGCACTGATGTGACAGGCCATGGGGACAGGGGTGAGGCCAGCTGGCCCTCTGCTACCTTCCTTTACACACCTCAAGTGTGACCACTTAGAAAGTCTTCCTCATTCTCACTTAAAATCTCTCGTCAAGCTGGAGAATTTTTCACTGTTAAGCTGGACTTCAATGGATCAACTTCTCAGGAAATAAAAATGTGTGAGATTTCACATATTTTTGTCCAATATCGTTGTTTTTCCAACAGAAAGGATCCCCTCCCCCGATTCCAGCATCAGCCTAAATTAACCACATCATTTTGTGTTCATGGTTCTAAGGGTCTAGTGGGTCTTCGGCTGGGGTTCAGCACATTCAGTTGAATCCCACATATCTTGGTGAGAATGCAACTGGGAAAATCAGTAGTTTAACTGGTCTTAAAGAGACAATGGTTTGTTCCTTCTTAAAAGGTTAAAGGTATTAACACAGCAAAAGACAAAATGTCTTTCCAACAAATAGTTGTGCATTTTAACCAAAGGAAGTATGCCCTATGTTTCCACGTGCATTCTATAGTTTGTTTGAGATTTACATTTTCTTTTGCATGCAGAAGCGAGCGCTTGTCAATTACCCACTGAGGGGGTGCTGTGATAGAGAGGTTATTTCTCAATAAACGCCTGAATAAGAACCACTTATGCAAAATGCCATTTCTGATGCGTGTGTACAAAGCAGGGAGCCCACATGGCAAGGCACACTCAGGGGAGGCAGCCTCTCCCCTGTTCTCATGCTCTTAGCCTTCTGCTTAGTAGGATTAGGCTCACATCAGGATAATTTCAGTTGCATATCACAGTCATTTAGGTGCAGTAGATGAAGTTTCTTTCCAGGGAGCACAAAGTCTTTGGCATTAATGAATCCAGCCAACATCCTGGAAGACAAACCAGGGGTGAGGGATCCAGGCCTAGAATGCGTCCTGTTCCAGGTTCCAAAAAACAGAACTCAGGGTGCAGTTGCAAAGGGGACCTGGTGTCTTCATTTCTCACTGTCCCAATGCTGTGCTGGCCACAGGATTATCTTGTAGGTATGGCGCATTTTCTCTTTGTAAAATGAAATCTGAATAAAAGTTAGTGCTAGTTTGAACTCATTTTGGAAAGAGAGATGTGATGGCCAAAAGCATATCACTTCAGAGTTACAGAATCACGGTTTTCAGCAAAGCTTTTAATAGATATTATTGCTCAATAATCATTCAACAGAAATATTAAAGGCCCTGTATATGTTAGACACTGAGTATATTCTCATAATGGTATACAGCAAAAAGGTGGAATGAATTGCCACTATGCACATCAACATGAATGAATTTCTTCAATATCATTTCTGAGCAAAGTAAGCCTATACAAAAGAATACATACTGCAGGACCCATTTTTAGAAAGCTAGAAATCAGGCACACTAGCCCATGGCATCTGAAGTCAGGCTAGCTGTGGGCAGCGGACATGAGAGGACACCTGGGATGCAGGCAATGCTCCGGTTCTTAGACGGGGTGCTGGTTATATGGGGGTTCACTTTGTGAAAATCCATCAAGCTATACCCTGTGACCCTGGCGCTTTTCTGCATGTATGTTAGACTTCAATAGAAAGCTCCTTATAAAACTATGAAGGGTATTGAAGTGGGGATATGACCAGGTGCAAGTATTATAAAGAATTTCTTGTGCTGTGAAAAATAGATTAGAGGAAGGCAGAGAGAGAGCAGAGAAACCAGCGAGGGGCTACTGCATTTGTCCCAGTGAGAGAGAGGGTGACACGGTCTAGGGTGGTGACAGTTGAGACAAAGAGGATAGAAGGGTTGAAATGTAATTAGGGGGAAGAAATGCCAGGGCCTGCTGAGGGACTGGAAGAGGGCAGGGAGAGAAAGAAATCTCAGTCCGGTGAACAGTAGTGATGCTCGCTGAGAGCAGAAAAATTGGAAGTGGAACTGACTTATTCTTTCGTTATTTCACACCTAAAGTCTCACCGAGTCAAAAGCAAATAATATCACACTTATCTCAGAGACTGTGAGGCTACGATAAATAAAGGTGAGCAATTTTTAACTTCACTTAGCATTTCTCCCTGAATGTATTCAAATCTATATTTACTTGCATTCTTTTAGCAGGGGACCCAAGCTCGGTGAGGAATTATCAGCTCTTTTTGTAGCTGAAGAGGCATGGGACTGAGAAATGACTAGGGCAAGGCCACAGGCTCGAGTTCCCACTTTGTGGTCCAGTGGGGACCACGGAATAAGAGAGGACCCTTTTCCAAGATGTGAGAATCAGAGAATGAAAGGTTCCCACAGATTTTTAGATTAAAAAAATGTGGAAGGGAAACAACACATATGCCAAAAATACCTTGGCAACTCTGTCCCACATTGTAACCATTTTATGATTACAGGGGGCACAAAAACAAAATCGTGGTTGTGTCTTGGCACCAGCAGGGGTGGATTTCCTTGTGCTGAAGACTATGACAGTTCTGCACCCTGGCCCACAGTGGGAAAACAGGGCCTTCAGCACCACGCTCTGGGAGAGTGATTCAGTGTTCATTCCAAATGTTCGTGCTCAGGTCCACCTTACACAGCTTTATGACTGTTTCTTTTCCAGGTCCAGGTCCATGTGGAATCTTGCCAGGTGGCAAGATGGTATATTGAAATATTTTTTATGAATCTGCTAATTTTTGTTACCACAATACAGTATTTAAACAGGATAAATTATTTTCTTTCTCTCTGCATTCAAAAACCTCCATGTTTCCCCCCGAAATTGGAGTTAGAGAGTAATTTTAGGTAATCCAGGGCTTAGACCTGTGCTTTCAGATGAACTTTCTGTAGTGGTGGCAATGTCCTTATCTGACTGTCATTTGCTGCAACCACTAAACATAGGTGGCTATGGAGCACTTGACATGTGGCAAATGCAGCTGAGCTACTAAGTTTTTTGTTTTGTTTTTAATATATCTTTATTGGTTTCAGAGAGAGGAAGGGAAAGGGAGAGAGAGAGATGGAAACATCAGTGATGAAAAGGTCATTAATTGGCTGCCTCCTGCAAGCCCCCCACCGGGGATTGAGCCCGCAACCCGGGCATGTGCCCTGACCGGGAATCAAACTGTGATCTACTGGATCATAGGTCTATGTTCAACCCCTGAGCCACGCCGGCTGGGCCTAAGTTTTAATTTAATTCAACTTACATTTAAGGAACCACTTAGAGCTGTCACGCTGAACTTCACAGGTGTAGACACACCTAGGCTGGTATGATTCATCACCTTTATAACAGAGCTCCTTAGCAGAGGAAAGATGTATTTTATGTTTCCTCCAAAGCAAGTCTTGAGACCCTTCTAATAATCACAATTCTGATGAAGAAAACACATGCATGAGTAGTGCTGAGGAGCAATACTTACGGCCAAAATAAGTGAGACAAGGATTTAAGAGACTGACTTAGGATCTAGGAGAATTAACAATTAATTTTTCTCAGTTGATGGTTATAAGAAAAAAGTAACTCAGTTTTTCATTAATTCAACACATATTTGTTAAGAGCCACCTGCTAATCAGTACCCTAGGTTCTAGATATAGAACTGTGAAAAAATTGAAGTTTCATCCTCATGAAGCTGGTACTCTAGTTGGCAAAACAGACAAAAATGAACAGACCCTTGGTTGGGGCGGGTGTGGGAAGCAGCCAGTCGATGTTTCTCTCTCACATTGGTGTTTCTTTCTCTCTCCCCTTCCCTCCCTCTCTCTAAAGCATATCTTCAGGTGAGGGTTAAAAAAAGGGAGAGAAAGAGAATACAGTAGGGATGTTTAAAAGGAGGGGGGGTTGTTACATGGGATTCTGGCTATTCCACTAATGAATCATGGAATGAGAGGGAGGCCCAAGTGTTTTTCAGAGCTGTCTGTGGGTGTGTTTATTTCTAAGGGATGTTGGGCAGTTTCTGAGATTCTTAATGTTGCCTCAACAGGAACTAGTATCCACAGGAATTTGTGCCTTATTTATTTCCTAATGTTAGTAAAGAATACAGATGGAATGTCAGGAAGCACCAAGTCTCCTTGCTGTTTGCAATGCTCCAGATCCAGCTACACAAGGGCCCTCTCTGCTCACTAGGCCATGTCCCACACAATCTGCACACATACTGGGTTGGATGGTCCTCTGCATGCAGCACGCGTTCCTTCCTCTTCCTCTACGATGGAGGCTGGACGGCTCACAGAGCACATGCCTGACTCCTTTGCAGCTAGGATTCTGAATGTCAATCACATTTCCCCACTTAGGATTTCTTACCTGGGGAAGATTTCAAGGTGAAAGTGAACACCATCTTCTTGTGTGTGACCATTTTTTTCTTCCTAGAACGGGGGAACTGGTGAGACTTCCCACAGCAGTGCTTCTGTGTCCACAGCTCTGTGGAGTGGCTTTTGTGATGGAGGCCACAGCGGGAACACTCAGTTTTATGTTGAGCTGTCAGCTTGCAGGGCTGAGAGGCATCCTTAGGGTGGTGGGGCAGGCAGTGGTCCTGGCAGTATGTCCTTGAACTCAGTGGTTTCAGTGGCAACTGATTCCCCCATTTTTGTGACTGTGACAAAGGTTGCCAATGAGTCACTTCTTCAGGGGTCCAAGGGCTATTCCTGGAGGTCAAGGCTGGAGCCTTTCTGCCAGCCCAGCTGCTAAAGGTTCTCTGTTTTCAGATGGGGCCTTCATAACAGTTTCTGTTTCTTTTGCTACCTGGTCATTGATGTATCTCATCGCTCCCCGAAAAAGTTAGTATTCTTTTGTCCATTCACTCATTTATTAATTCACTCATTTATTCATTCATCTTTTAATTTTCTCTTATTTAATAAACACTAACACTCAACTCCTATGACTTGTAGGCACTTCCCTAATTTCTAGGGGGTGTCAAATAAATATGATGATCTTTGAAGGATATGACAATTTAGGGGGACAAATGGACAGATAGACTACTATAATAAAGTATATCACGGGGCTGATAGAAGTGTGCACGGTAAAGCTCCAAATCCTACTGTGAATGTGAGCAGAAGATGGGTTGCCAGATGAAGGTTTCTGGAACCATCACAAGAGAAAAATAGAAAAACACAATTCCTGACCGCAGGAGTTTATAAACGAAAATAATCCCAGGAGAGAATGCCTAGCTCTTGACTAGCTATCTTGTGTGCTCTGAGTCTGGACCTGGAAGCCAGCTCTGCAAAGCCAGGGCCTGCTTTTTCCATCGTGATCTCATCAGAATCCTATGTGGCATGTGATATCCACAGCAGTTGGGAAAGACCAGGAGCAATAAGGACTCAGCATGGGCCACCTAGTTACTCAGTCACACCACAGACACTTACTGGGGAGCTGCCACCATGAGCAGAGATGTTAAATTGAGTGAGAGAAGCAAGGTTTCTGTCTGAAGAACTGGGAAACCCAGATATTTACACAGGAAATCACTGCATAAAAATAAATGAGAAATTTCCTCCCTGCAAGAAGGTGATAGTCTGGTACAGTAAGCAGAAAGGTAAACAGACAATGAAATTCAGGGTGACCAGGGCTGGCATAGGGGTACCTACCAGGTGTGATAAGAGACAGATAAGGGGCATCTAACACCAAGAGCAGGGGGAGAAGAGCTAACATGAAGTTAGGAGACATTAAGTAATGCTATGCGGGCTTCATCCCAGCTGATGCTCACAGTAGGTGGCTCTCTTTGCATCTCAGACAAGAAGAAGGGACAGAGTTTAGGTACTCAGCTCAAGCTGTGCATTTAGGAAGCTGAGGAGCAAGGATTCAAGCAAGGCAGCCTGTGCTCTGAACTAAGTGCTGGAGCGTGAAGAGGAGCTCACCAGCGGGCAGCAGGAAAGGGGGAAGGAACCGCAGCACAGCGCAGGTACACAGCAGGCACTCAGAAAGCAGAATTCATTTGACAACCATAATTTTCTGCTGCTCCTTCTGAGAGGAGATCAGCAAGGGCATGGGTGTAGAGTTTGTCAGACCTGTTCAAATGGTCACTCCACCACTTACAATGTTGAAATCTCATGCAAAACTTAACACCAAGCCTCAGTTTCCCCAGCTACACATTTAGAATGCTATACGTACTTTGAGGCCTTGTTTTGAGAATTGGAGACAATACCTATAAAACTCCTAGCACAGTGCCTGGCATGCACTAGGTAGGTGCTCAATAAATGGGCACTATTAATGTTCCCTCACTGATCACACAGCTTCCTGGAGCCTCACAGATTAGCATGGATGAGGTCCTGTGATCTCTCCCGTTTGCCTTCAGGTACCTGGAGCATTAGCCCTGGGAGCTCAGACCTGAGGTCAGCAGTGACCTGGGAGTGTCAGCTCTTCTGCAGGGACCCACTCATTTCCTTACTGCTTGTCTCCCAGGGAATGCTGGCAGCAACCCACCTGAGAGTGCCCAGAAAAGCCCTCCAAAGGAGCTCAGAGCCAGCCTGCTGGACAGGACTGCAGCAGACCTGCCTGCCCACGGCAGGGCAAGCGTCACAGGGTCAGGTGTGGTTTTAAACAAAGGCCTCTCAAATGATCTATTTCAGTCTTGGTACCTTATGTGTTTTTCTCATAAGTGACAATGCTATTTGTCATGAATCATCAACTATCAGAATTGTCAGGCATCTCAAAAAGTCTTTTAGTGATGCAACAAAAATAACAAAATTTACCAAACCACGACTCTCTTCTTGCCCTGCTGGTTCACCCGCCTTTGGGTGGAACTCTTCCTGGAATTAAAGTGATGAGAGTTTCTGTTGCCTGAGCCCTGTAAACCTTTACTCAACAGGAACCCACAGAAACCCAGGAGCTGTATCAAGACAGAAGATAGAAAAAAGGTTCCCATCTCTTAAGAATGCCCCAAACTCGGGCCTAAGAGCATCTCTAGTGAGCTGGGAGGCTGTCCTGGAAAGCTCATCACATGTATTTGCTGCTTTACTTTTGGCCACATTAGAAGCCTTCCGCTTCCCTTGTATTGATTCAGTGTCTGGTCCAGCAGATCTGCAGGTTAAGGAGGAGTGACAACCGGGAGATGCAGACGACATTCCTCTTGGAGAGCCAATAACCCAGCGTGACTGTTGGGGACGCTTAACACTTACCCTCCCAGGGCACTGTAAGAACAAAGCGCACAGGACTGCACTGGAGCCTCTCATTGATTTTCGCTCGTGTGTGTCGGCAACTATGGCATTTTGCTTGGACTTGGACTTCATTTGAAACTCTGTGGGTGTGAAAATATGTCAATCAGGTTGTCTTCTTGAGAATGAGGCCTTTGCTGACAGGTATAGAAATCTAACCTGCATGATAAAATAAAATATTTTCTGCTAGACAGGTGGGGCGAACTTTGAAATCCTTAGAAACTCTGGGAAAACTCCAGCAGCGTTGGGCTGTAGAATGCAGGTCTGGCAGCCAGAAGACAAACAGTTGGAAATTGACCTCTACCCTTTCTTTTCACTGACTCCAGTTGGGGGGGGCGGGGGAGGCAGGGGTAGGTCCTTCATGTGACAGAGCAGGGAGGCTTCCAGAAGGTGGCATCCATCTCCACCCTTTTCCTGCCTGCCTGGCTCTCTGTGGCCCCTGGAACACTCCCCCAGGTGAGGGCTGGCATCTGGTCACCAGGCCCCATTCTAAGGAACCTGCCCTCTCAGGTGTAAGTCTTCAAGGGTCAGGTTCTCGAAATTCATCTGCTCTTTTGAACAATATCCGATGAACACAAGTTTGAGCAGAGCCTTTGTCATTGGGAAGGATGGCTTGGGCAGCCCTCCAGGTGTGACCTCAGGTCCCTGGGGCTCTCTTTACAGTCTCATGTCAGGGTGGCATCTTCAGCTCCTGTGTTCTAGGGACAGACACGGTGGAGACAGAAGCTGAGGACCATTACAGGGCTGAGGAAGGAATGGGGGGGCCACGCCGAACAAGGAGGCACTGGGGTTTGTTGGGGGAAATACTGTGGAATAAAGGTTTTGAATATAAGGGGCGTTATTTTTCCAGTCTGCCCCCCCTGTGATTATGCCGGCAAGCCCGTTTAGGCGCAGATGCCATCTGGATCTGAAGTAACTTATGCCATTTGGTGTCTTATATTTTTTTCCTAAATTCTCTTTGAAAAAAGCAATGAGATTCTTCTTGTTTATCCAACAAAGTCACATCTCAAAAGCATCAGTTTCTTCATGTGTTTTTGAGAGAGCTGAGCTACCAGCAGTCTGGGTTAAGTGATAGGTAAGATTGTGCCAAGGAAGGCTGGGGGATCATTTCTCAGATATTGATAGTTGCTTTTTTGAGGCAGTGTGAGCCTTTCTGGATGAAATTTGTCTGGGGTGTTCAGCCAGAGTTACTCTGAAAGGAGAGCATTCACTGGTGTTTGCTGGTCCTGAGGGCACAGGCCTTTGTGTTGGGCCCCTCACTGCTTCCTAAACTCTGACCATGCCGACCTGCACTTTCCTCCGCAATGATGCTGGTTCTTTGGGCATTACTCAGAAATTCTGTGGGTCTTTCTTTACCTCATTGACTCAACTTCCAGGCCTCCTCCCAGCACCCGTTGCAACCCCGGCCTTCGTCCTGTGCACTGAGTGGCCAGGGATCCTCCTACCGCAGGATCTACAGAGGAGAGCGCTGGGCTCCTGTCCAGCAGAGTGGAGCCGTGCTTACATGAGGCCCAAATATCTGGCCATTCATCAGTTAGTGAAAATAATGTAGATACCTCCCTGGAGACAGAAAGAATACATCTGCACACAAAACTAATTAATTTTACCATATAAGTAATGCTGTTTTAGGGGGTAATGAATCTTACATTCAGAACTTGAGAGGTCTGTGTCTTTCTTCATGTCATTTTCCTCTCCTGATGTGCTTCTTCCTTTTCAAGAAACTGCTGACCCTCCCAGGCCCTCCTGAATCCCTCCCTCCCCCTGCAACCAGCCAGCTAGCCCGGGAGGGCCGGGGAGGCGGCGGCAGGAGCTCCAAGCACAGGCGGGTGCAGGAGCCCCGGGCACCCCTAGCCATGAGGGCTGTGATGGCTCTCACCGCGGCCTGGATAAAGCTCACGCCTCCCAGCCTCTGTAAACCCCACCATCATCCTTCCTAATGCGCCTGGCCAGGCAGCCTCAGCGCTTGCTTCCTGGGGCTCTCGGGAAAGCGCCACGACCCCTCGATGCGCAGCACGTCCCCAGGCCCTGCGGCAGGAGCCCGGATTGCTTTGCTTTGTTTTCGCTTGTGCGCTTTCCACACTCCCACCACGGCTCTGAAACCATCCTTCCTCCCGAGTGCCCAGTGTGGCTTCTCCAAGTGCCTCCAGGACATGCTCTTTGGCATCGCCATGCCTGACCCCCCCCCACCACATTCGCTTTGCTCCTGCCACTCCTGCCGCCCAGCCGTCAGCTGGACGTCCCCTGCTCTGGGTCTGATGCCTTCGAAACACGTGTCCCTCCCGTTTAGGGGGGAGGAACAGGCCCACTGCTACGGCGACTGCCAGATGGAAGGGGGGAGGCAGGAGAAGGTAAAGGGGGGTAAATGGTGAGGAGGCGGCTTGGCTGGGGTGGTGAACACACAATGCGATATTCAGATCATGTGTTACAGAATTGTACACCTGAAACCTGTGAAATTTTATTAACCAATGTCACCACAATACATTCAATAAAATGCACCAAAAATCCCCACAACACCTAACCCAGCAATTTACCTTTGATTCAGTACTGACATCTGGTTATATAGTCCATATGCAAATTTCCCCAATTGTTCCCCAAATATTCTTTCCAGGTTTTTAAAAATACAGGTCGAAGCAAGAAGCACACATGGCAAGCACTCCCATGCCACCCAGCCTCCTGTTAACCCGCGGTCCCCCCATCTGTTTCGTTTATGCCTTTTTTTAGCTGTCACGGTATTGTCATTTTTGAAGAGTTCAGACCAGTTGTTATAAAACGTATATACGTTATAGATACGAACAACAAGTTAGAATGTAAAATAAAAGGCAGGGCCCCCATTTATGACCACAAAAAGAGTAACAGCAACGTCATCATCTCCAACAACAAAAGCTAGATACAAACTCAAGAATCCTGAACCATGTCCACCGGGAAAGCTTTCCAAAAGCTGAAGTACACAAAGACTTGAGCGAAGGGAAATATACAGTTTTCTTGAATAATCCTCAACACTGGAAAGATAGAAATTCTTTTAAATTATCATATAAATGCAATATGATCCCAATAAAATTATGTCGTTGCTGGCGTGTACCATGTCGTTAGGCCTGTGAAGGTGGCATCTGTACTGAACATGTACAGCACAGACTTTTTTTCTTGCCATTATTACGTAAACAACACAATGCAACAACTACTTACAAAGCATT
Source organism: Miniopterus natalensis (assembly GCF_054644295.1). Lineage (NCBI taxonomy): Eukaryota > Metazoa > Chordata > Mammalia > Chiroptera > Miniopteridae > Miniopterus > Miniopterus natalensis. Next base: position 26,641,289 of record NC_142082.1, read on the forward strand.
TGCATTGTATTAGGTATTTTAATAATGATTTAAAGTGCAAGGGAGGATGTGCGTAGGTTATATGCAAATACTACCCCATTTTGTATAAAAGGGACTTGAGCATCCAGGATTTTGGTATCCAAGGGGGTCCTGAAACCAATCCCTTGCAGAGACCGAGGGGCAACTGTATTTGATAAAGGTAACACCTCAAGTCAAGGGAAAAATATGTTTTTCAATAAACAGTTTAGGATAACTGCAGAGCCAACTGGAACAAATTAATTTGGGTTTACATATCACAACATACACTAGAATAGATTCCAAATGGATCAAAATATTAAATGTAAGCAAAAGAAACCATATAACTAGTAGAATCAATCATGGACAAAGTTCTTTATAGCCTAGGCTGGGGAAAGTAGCGAAGACTTATAACTTCTGTAGTTAAAAGAAATGCAGCCTACATCACAAAGGATGAATTTCCCTACTATGTAAAGTGCCTTGAAAATCAATAAGAAAAACACCAAGACCCTAGAAGAAAAATGGGCAAAAACCCCAAAACCCCAAAACCAAAAAACCAAAAACCTGAACAAAATGGTCCACAGAAAAGGGAATGCAAATGACCCCTAAATGCACGAGATGAAGCTCAACTTACTGAGATACCATTTTTCACTTATGAGCTTGGCAAAAATCCAAAATTTGGACAATATACTCTGGGCTGAGAAAATAGTACACACATTGTTGGCGGGAGTGAATGCTAAAGTGTGATTCCACAATATTGATTAAAATTACAGATGAAATTCTACTTCTGGGAATGTATCCTAAAGATACACCTTCACATGTGTAAAATGTACGCAAAAGGTATTCATTGCAGCCTTGTGCAAATTAGCAAATAATTGGAAATAACCCAAGTGTTCATCAATAAGAGATGAATTAAAGATATGTCTTATTAACTTATACACATATATGCATAACCCATGGACACAGACAATAGTGTGTGAAGGCCTGGGGGGGCCTGGGTATGGGGTGGGAGGGGATCTATGGGGAAAAAAAGGGGATATCTGTAATACTATCAACAATAAAGATAACTTTCAAAAATAAATAAATAAATAAATAAATTTTAAAAGAACCTAAAAAAAAAAAAAAGAGATATGTCATATTATAAATAAAACATGGAGCTGTGAAAATGAATGAGAATGCTCCCTACTAGAAATAGGGAAATAATTCCCGAATATAATGTTTAGTAGGAAAGCATGGTGCAGAAGTGGGTGTATTGTATAGTATGTTCTGTGCAAAAAAAGGGGGAGCAAGTAAGAATAAATATTTATATTTCCTTCTGTTTACACAAAGAAACCCAGGAAGAATACATAGGAAACTAATAAAAGTGCTCATCTGAGAGAAGGGGTAGAAACGGGGCGGGAGGGGTGGGTGGGCTTCTCTCTTTTTACATTGTTTTGAGGTTGATCCATATAAACATATTCCCTATTTGGAAACACACACATGTTAATTCTTGGTGTGAACTTGGACAATCACCTCAAAAACCTTTTTGGCAGTATTTCCTAAAGCTAAAGATAAGACTCCTCCAATCCTCAGTATTTCCACTCCCAGGTATGTATCCAAGAGAAATGAGTGCAAAGGGCTGGAAATAACCCAAATGTGCACTGACAGGAGAGTGGATCAATAACTTGTGGCATGTTCCTACAATGAAATTCAATTTAGGAACAAAAAAGCACAAATGGTTAATACATGGAACCACGTAGACAAATCTCAGACGTGCTAAATAAGAGGCAGGCATAGACACGTCCAGGCTCTGTGATTCTACTCCAGTGAGAGTGGAGGTCCCACTCAGCGGCCCTATAATAAAAGGGAGGGCCGGGGGAACATTTTAAGGTTCTATGGTGGTTACATGGGTGTAAAAATTCAGAGCAACACACCTACAATTCATGTACTTTAAGATGTATGTTTTAATTAAAACAATAAAACAAAAAATTAGTATTCCTGGGATGAGCCCCACTCGTGCCATACAGCCTGGCGGAGTCCTCTACCCCTTGTTTATCTTTTTTAACATTGTATTTTGAAATAATTACTGATTCACAGAAAGTCGCAAAGCATATATAGTGAGGTCCTTTGCACAACACTGGTACAATATCAATACCAGAAGGCTGCCAGTGATCGAATCCACAGAGCTTTTACAGCTATCTCCTGTTAGACATGCAGGCGTGTGCATGCACACTTGTGAGAGGGTAGTTCTGTGCAAATTTATGATGTCTGAAGCTTTTTGTAACTGCCACCACAATCAAGGTCCATAACCTGGTCCCTAAGGCTTCCCCCCTCCCACACCCACCCTTTCTTCCTTCCCTGGCCCCTGGTAACCAGGAGTCTGTACCCCATCTTTATAATTTTATTATTTCATGAATGCTATAGAGATGTAAGCAGACAGTGCATAACCTTTTAAGACAGGCTTTCCACCCCGCGCCCCACTCACACTAATTCCCCTCAGGTGCATAAGTAGTTTATTCCCCTTTAATGCTGGGTGGTGCTCCCAGGTGCGGATGAACCACAGTTTGCTTAACCACTCACCCACTGAAGGGCCTTTGGGGAGCCTCCGGTTCTTGGCTATTGCGAATGAGCTACTGCAAATATGCGTGTACAAGATTCTCTGTGAGTGTAGGTCTTCCTTTCTCTGGGGAAGGAAGGAGCCCAAGGGTGGAGCCATGTGACAAGTCTGTTTCTATTGTGTTTGAGTCATTATGCGTATTTGGTTCTATTTGGTATAAGCGCTTAAGATATTTCTTCCTACTTTACACAGCATGGAAGTTCATAGGAACTTGAGGAGGTGATAGGCTCCAATGGACAGGCACCCACGGAATTTTGCTCAAACTGCTTGGGTGGGGCTCATTACATGCACGACAGTGGGCTGGGAATCTGCTTGTTACCCCTACTGGGTGGTGAGCACCTAGAAAGGGAGAACACCTTTGCATGTGGACCTAGGTGTTTCTAAAGTCAAATGTAATGCATGGCATTCAGGAATTGCTGTGGTACTAAGTAGGTGTCAGAGAACTGCCTCTCCCAGGTTAAGCCAACAACCAAGAGAAACTGAGTTCTGATTGGAATGCTTAAATGCAGGTACTTCGCTTGCAGATGGGTTGTTGCATTGATTATCTCTGTAAAGACCCTGTTTCTAAATACAGTCACATTCTCAGGTACTAGGGGTTGAAATTTCAACATATGAATTTTTGGAAGCCACGATTCAATCTATAACACCTTGGCCTCCTCCTCCCACCACAAGAAGGACATCTGCTGGTTGTCAGGCTTAATTCTTATATGCTGACCCCCATTCCTGACACCAGGGTGGTAATGACTCTGTGTTGTGTCCCTGCTGTGCCGTAGACCCCTTGTGGACCTGCTGGACAAGGGAGCATTTTTTTTTTTGATGAGACCATTTGATCTAGTTACCTCTGGACCAGGCCTTTCTTTCTTTCTTTTTAAATAAAAAAAAATTTATTAAATATTTTTAAGTGATGTAGGAGGATTATCAAGAATCTGAATAATATAGAAAAGTAGGAAAGAGAAGAATCACTCATCCACTACTTAAAACTACTACTAACATATAATTTTCTTCCAGTACCTATATAGGATTGTATCTTATTTAAATACAAATCATAGTATGATTTAAGTATAAATCATAGTATAACCTATAGTTATACTATGATTTATACTTAAAAAATACTGCAGCATTCATATTAGCAGAATTAGTTGTGAATTAACCCCACTTCTTAGCCTTATAGAAAGACCTGGATCATCTCATGTGCCCAATACATATAGAATAAATGACATAGTTTCTATCTAGCTATGTACAAAATACCTTAAAAGGGAGCTTTCTGTTTTCACTAATGACATCAACTCAGTCCTCAATGGATGTCATTACTGTGATGCAGCCGTTATCTCTTTTGCAGCGTGGCACATTCCCTCCACTTTACAGATGAAAACACCAAGGCTGGGGAAGTACAATGACTTGCCCAAGGTCACACAGTTAGGACAGCACAGTGCTGGGGTCTGAACATACTTTCGAGGCACTGCAAAGCCACGTTCCCTCCCACTGCCCACGCTGCCACTGGCCACCGCAAGGAGGCTGCTGCTTGCCTTTCTGAACACACACAGTGAGAGTAATGCTAAACCATTTTGCATTTTTCACCAAACAGCAAGTCGCCGAGGAGAAGGCTGTGAGGCTTCGCAAGCAGCCCCAGCCTGCTTTCGGATGCTCCGCACATCTGTGCCCACGCTCAGCTGAGGCGCAGAGCAGTGCGGGGCCCACGCGCACCGGACCCGTAGCCTGGGCATAGCAGCCAACCTCCGTGGCGCAGTGGCGCTAGCTAATTCCTTCCATTATTGTGAGTTCACTTATTTAAAACAAAGCAAAATAACTGGAAAATGAAATCAATCCATTTATGCCTACTTAAAAAACAACAACCTTGAGGAGTTGGTTTTTTTTTCTAACAGAACAGATGGTTGGTAACAATGGAATTAGTATTAACATATTTTGGAATTTCTGTCCAACAGCAGGCAGGGAACAATGGGTAGATGCAGTGGGAAACAAAGAAGGGGTATTTTAAGAAATTCATATATTTCTGAATTTAAGGTCCCTTAGGACACTGATATAAAATTAGGATAAGACAAGGAAATAATGGTTTTGTCCACAAGCTACAGAAGATAAGAACTGGGGGAAGAAACCAGACCAATCCAGGCAGGAGAGCAGTGGCTGAAGGCGAGGGTTTTGAGGGACGTGGCTGGTCTGCTGCCGTCTCCAGGACTGGTTGGCTGTGCCTCCCCACTGGTGAAGTGAAGCTGATGCTGCCGGACACCAGAGGACCCGTGAGCAGGATCAGCCCACATAAGGCCAGTAAGGGCCTCTCAACTGTAGGTGCCCAGAAAGGTAACTGACCAACCCAGCACCAGCCCAGCACATTGTGCTGGTGTCTGTGGCGGATCAGTGTTCACCTAAGGAAATATCTCATCAAAATGCCTCTTGGAGAAAAAAGAGCTTGAATCTGATCAAGTCTCTAGCGCTGTGCTACTCTAGACCTGGCTTTTTAGAAGTATTTAAAATTCAGTTGTTTAAAACTAATATTCATTCCTCAGCAGCCGCAGTCACATTTCAAATGCTCAAAAGCTGTTTGTCACTTGCTGCTACTGTACTAGACAGTGCTGATAGAGAACAGTCCCATCAAGGTAGGAAGTTCTACTGGGCAGCATTGTTCTAGAAAAAAATTACTTACAGAAAATCCAAGGGACAGAGAATTATATGAATGCAATCAGCAAAATAGGAAATGTGGGAACTTTTACAGGAGAAATGACTTACTTTCTTCAATAAATAAATAGCAAGAGTGTAAAGGAGTCAAGAAGAGTTAGAGACAAAAAAGAGTATAGAAGCATCTCAGCCACATGAAATGTGTAAATCTTGTTTGGATTTTTATTTGAAGAAACAAATTAATAAAAGGTATTTATGAGACAATTGGGCAATTTAGAACATTGGATATTTGACATAATTGACTTTTGTCAGTTCTCCTATGTTCATAGCAGCACAATTTACAATAGCTAAGATCTGGAAACCACCTAAGTGCCCATCAGTAGATGAGTGGATGAAAAAGCTGCGGGACATTTACACCGTGGAATACTACGCAGCTGTAAAGAAGAAAGATCCCTTACCCTTTGGTACAGCATGGATGGAACAGGAGAGTATTATGCTAAGTGAAATAAGCCAGCCAGAGAAAGACAAATACCACATGATCTCACTCATATGTGGAATGTAACAAACAAAATAAACTGATGAACAATATAGATCCAGAGACACAGAAGCGTGGAGCAGTCGGACGAATTTCAGAGGGAAGGTTGCGGGGGGGGGGGGGAAGAGTAATCAGGAACTTAGATGCATAAATGCATGACCTATGGGCACAGACACTGTTATGGGGAAGACCTGGGGGCAGTGGGGTGGATGTCGGGTGCAGTGGATCAATGAGGGGGAAAAGGGGACATCTGTAATACTTTCGACAATAATAAAAAAAGTTAAGAAAATTGTGGAAAAATATTCATGAGATAAAGCTTTTCATTTTAACCATTTTAAGTATACGTAGTCCAGCAGCATTAAATGCATTTCCATTATTAACAACCATCAGAACACCCATCTCCAGAACTTGCTTCATCTTGCAAAACTGCAACTCTGTCCCCATTACACATTCGCTTTCCATCCCCTGTTCCCCTAGTGCTTGGCAACCACCTTTCTGCTTCCCGTCTTTATAAATTTGATGACATTAGGTACTTCATACGAATAAAACCACATGGTATTTGTCCTTTCGTGACTGGCTTACTCCGCTTAGCACGATGCCTTCATCGCCGCGCGGGTCCGAATTTTCTTCCTTTTTAAGCCTGACCCGTGTTCCGCTGTGGGGATGGGCCACGTTGTGTTTGCCCGTTCATCTGCTGACGGACACTTGGGTCGGCTCCACCTCTGGGCTGTTGTTAATAAAATGCTGCTATGAACATGGGTGCACAAATATTTCTTCCAAGATTCTTCTTTCAGTTTTTTTGGTATAAACCCAGAATTGGAATTGCTGGATCATATAGTCATTCTATATTCAATTTTTTGAGAAACCATATTGTTTTTCATAGTGGCTGCACCATTTTACATTCTCACCCACAGTGTGCACAGGTTCCAATTTCTCTGTATCTTCACCAATACTTGTTATTATTTATTTTAATAGCCATCCTAACGGGTATGAGGTGGTATCTTATTATGGTTTTAACTTGCACTTCCCTAATGGTTAGTGATGTTAAGCATCTTTTCATGTGCTTATTAACCATTTGTGTATCTTTGGAGAAATGTCTATTCAAGTCCTTTGCCCATTTCTTCTAACCAAGCTTTGTTGTTGTTGTAGAGTTGTAGTTCTGCGTATTAACCCCTTGTCAGATACATGATGTACAACTATTTTCTCCCATTCCGTGGGTTGTCTTTTCACTCTGATGATAGTATCCTACAGAAGGATGCACAGAAGATTTAAGCCTTAATGTAGTCCAGTGTATCTATTTTTCTTCTTTCCTGTGCTTTTGGTGTCATATCCAAAAAGTCACTAATGATTTCTGTTAATTTGTAGGTGTATTAATGGTCTTCTAATTATCATATTTATCAAATCTTTCAAAACCCAAGGAAGAGAACAAATATGGCAACTGAGAAAGGATGGGCTGGACCATGTTCCTTTCCTTCGGCTCTGTTCCCATCATCCTGATGAAGGAATGTCAAATTCCCACTTTTTGATGGTGTTTGTCTCTGGGCTGTGCAGTGAATGGAGCAACTGAAGTCGCGAAGGCCTGGTGGGGAAACTGCATCTGCCGGCCAGCTCCCCTCCCTCTTCCCCGGTGGGAACCGAGATGTCAGCTCAGCCCATTGGATTCAGTAGTCCTTTGTAGCATAGTGATCACAAAGGGAAAAGTTAGGATTCACACAGGATGCTTTCAAAGGCAGCAACAAGAGTAACTGCTGCCATTTACTGAGCACTTATTATTTACCAGGCCCAGTTCATGGACCTCTTCATTTGATAACCTTGACAAGAACCCAGTGAGGTAGACGCTATCATTATGCTCATTTCACAGAACACATAGAAAGGCTCAGAAGAGTGAGGAATTTCTGCAAGATTATACAGCTAGTAAATAGAGCTGAGATTCAAGTCCAGGTTGCTTTGTTTCTTCCTAGCCATAGAAACCTATATAATGAATCATCATCTTGCATTTACTTAATTTTAAAGGGTGATTTAAATCCTTAAATTTTTACATATAAAAATATACATCCTATAGAGGCTTTTGGGGGTGTTTCTGTTTTTCCCTGGCTATAGTTTTCATCTCACCTCTCGCATTTCCCAAGTTAACATTGTTCATTCATATCACACTAAAAAAGAAAAAACGCCACTTCAAGAAGTTCATGAGACACCTGGGGATTGCAAAATCTCGCCTGTTGGTCTGTCAGACCACACACATGCATGGCTGGTGCATAAACACACCCAAACACCATAGGACACTTGCTCCAATGGCAGAAAGTGTGTGGATTTTCTCACCAGTAACCTCCCAGAAAGAAAAAAAGTTCCTTTTTAATCTGAACTTGCCACCCACTTCTGCCAAATGAACACAGCTCAATGTCTATTCTGCAGCAAAGAGAATTAAATCAGGCAACGTATGGCCAGGTGGGCAGGGTTTTGTGTTGGTGGCTGGTTTTCTTGGCTACATACATTCCAATTAGATTCAACACACTTAAAAATAACAACTCTTATGGATAAAATGTGAAACCACCATACATACAATTTACCATGCACCAGTGACATAAAAAAACACATGGTAAATACATTATAATTATTGGTTAAGATAAAGCAGAGACCGTTCTAAGTGCTCATTTCATTGTAAAAGGTTTAATAAACAGTTATATTGCAGTTATGTAGTCTCCTTAATGGCTTATTAAACAGTAATAAAGTGATCAACAACTGGTCTAAACAAGACTTAAAAACACCTTGCAAATACTTTGTAATGCATTTTCTGTGTAAACTAGTTATGAAATACCAATATTCTTAAAATATCAATACACATTAGCAATGCATTTACTTTCCGTTTTTAGACCTATCCTATTCTGTTCCCAAAAAAGCTTATTAAAGACACTTCTAATCAGATGCACAACCTTTAAAACAAATGAGCTGAGAGTTGCTGCCTTTGGCATCAATCTGAAAGCCTCATGCTACTGTACATTTTCAACCTTGTCTTGCTTTTGCCTGAATCGGAGCCAAAAAGCTTTCAAAAACCTGCGTTCACCAAAACCAGAGTAAACTGCCAAGGCATAAATTGAATTCTAAAGATTATCTGCAGCCTTAGCCATTGTTGGCTTTTACTGTCTTTGTTTGCTTAAAAAAATGGATTTATGGTCTGAAATGTGGATTGCCTGCATACTAACATTTTACAAATTTTACCCACTATACCAAAATGATACTTTTCTTACTTTCTAAGATTTTTAAAAATTAAATTACGTAGTTTTTTTTAGGATGCCAGTCACATTTCTATTTAAAAAAAAAAGAATATTGGCTTTTATTAAAATTACCAACAAATCCAGTTATACTGAGATTCATGTACCCTTTCTTATCTGGCCCTCAGTGGGGCCCAGGAACAGAAGTGGGGGGCATGCTCAGCCCTTTCCTAGAAAAGCACAGCAAGCCCATTGCTTCACCCTATCCAGCGGCACACAGTGTCAGTTTAGACCCTGAATTCTTATTAATCCTTCACTTGCAGTTTGGTAGATACAGCCTCTCAAATTGCAGATGCTTCTAAGCCCTCTGTATGTTACTAGAGCAATTTTTTCTAGGTAAAACTATCAAAGTATATCATGCATTTTGGCCACTTTTATAGAGATCTGCCCCATCCCCAGCTAGGGCCTATGCTTGAGCTATTTTTATGGGCTCCTGGAGTTCCCATAGATTTCTAGTAAAACAACTTCTAATCTTCACCCATCATGTAATTTAACAATTTTCAAAATATGGAACACAAGCACCTGGGGAATCCCAAAACCTTTATAAAGGATCCCAAGGTCCTAACAATAGTCATGATTATACCAAGATGTTATTTGCTCTTTTCATTATGTTGACATTTGGACATTTGATGATGGTGCAGAATCGACGGTGAGTAAGCTGCTGGGGCCCGAGCCCAGACCAAAGCAGTGGCATGCAACTGTGCTAGTGGTCCTGTTAAGCTTCACTGTCCTGTGCTCACAGGAAAAAACAATAATCGTTGTATTCGTCATGGTCATGTGTTCAGGGGAAAGATAATAATAATAAGGCCAGTTGCACTTAAGAATTTCCTTGACAATGCTGCAAAAAGGATTGATTTTATGAATTCTGGACCCTTGAGAATTTTGTCTTTTTGGTGTTCTGTAGGATGAAATGGGAATTATGTACACTGAAGTGCAATGGTCATCTTGGCAAGGACACTGTGAGAATGAGTTGCAAGCTAAACTAGCCACTTTTTTTTCATGATGGAATGTCATCTTTATTTGACAGAACACCTGACAAACTATGATAATCGAGACTCAAATATTTGGTGAAAGTGAAGGGAAAAGCCTGTCAACTCAGGGAAGATAAATGAAAATATTTATTGCCAATGGTAACTTGATTTTTGAAATGAAAAGTCAACCTTTTGAAAACTTGCATCTGTTGCTATGAACTTAATACATCCCAATTCTTAAAGGCTTTTCTGATGAAATTGGTAGTGATACTAATATATGTAATTTTTGGATAAAGGATAATGAAATGTGTCAACTGCATGTTTCAGTGACCAATATTTTCCATATAGCCAATGCATGAGGTCACAAAATCATGAATTGGTAAAAGATTCATTCAAAGTGCAAGATAAATCAACGTGTTTAAATGTAAAATACTATGAAACATTCATTGACATATTGTGAGATTCTACAGTGCAAATTAACCCATAGCAGCAATTTTCAATCTTTTTCATCTCATGGCACACATAAACTAATTACTAAAATTCTGCCACACACCAAAAAATATATTTTTTCTGCTCTGACAAAATTTAAAAAAAGGTATAATTTTGATTCATTCACACCGGATGGCTATTGTTGCATTGACTGTTGTCACTTTTTTAAAATTTGACAACCTACAGGAAAAGAAGTCGGTGCTCCTGACTAAATAGTCAGACATCGCATGTTTTAAAAATTCTTGTGGCACACCAGTTGAAAATCGCTGACCTATAGGATACTAACATGTTATGTTTTGGTGCAGTAAGAAAGAATAGCCACAATTATTTAAAAGGGCTGTTAAAATACTCGTCTCATTTCTGACTTACTACCTATCTGAGTAAGGCCCTATTTTTTTTTTCAACCAAAATAACATAGCACTGGATTGAGTACTGAAGCAAATATGAGAATCCAGCTGTCTTCTTTTAAGCCAGATTAAAATAATTCCTATGCTCATTAAATTGCTTTTCTTTTCTTGAAAAGATAGTCATTTTTCTATAGAAATAGGTTAAAAAGTAATATTGATTTGCTTATCATTTTTTATATATTATTATCATTTAAAAATAAGTAATAAATATTCTAAAATTTAGCAGTGCAAATTTTTAATATGGTAAATATTTGTAGGTATAACTCACATAGACAAGCTCTTTAGGTCTTCTTTATTTTCTAAGCATATGCTGTGGCCTACAGACCAAACATTTAAGAATTGCTGCTCAGAAACTATTGGCTGTGGCCACACAAGCATAACATGGTTGCAAGTACATTTAATTTTCTTGATATTGAATTAAAGAAGAAATGAAATTAATTAGGAGCCAACTTCAATTTCCTTATTTCCAGCTCCCAAAAGAATGTTTAAGATACACTGTATTTTGTCATGTTATAAAATAATCATTGGAGTGATGGTAGCTTGATGTTGGCCACCAAGAACATTGGCTAGAGTGTCCTCATTGGATAAAATTAAAACTAGCTTTAATGAAAGAGTACAATAACATTTCATTATAATTAGTTGAGAGAGTGGGAGCTGTTGAGGGGAAAAATCAAGTTTGGAAGTCAGCTGTTGGCAATGTGTGGAGAAGCGGTACCCCTGTGGGGCTCCTGTCTCCTCGGGCTGTAAGCAAGTGCAAAGGAAAAGGGCATGGCTTTCCTACTCTTTCTCTGTAGAGGTATCGGGTTCTAGAACTGCCCGTGGCCCTGGCCCATCTCCTGATGCCAGCTAAGCAGACGCTCTCTGAGTCTGAGTTATCCATACCCTGTTGTGACTTCATTTAGGAAAAAACCTAAAAGTTGCCTCTATGAACACTGACTCCTTGAAACAATGAGGTCCTTGAAACTCTCAAATCTTAACAAAACAACAATCTACAACAACAATAAACTATTTGTTGTGGTTGAGGGCGCAACTCCTTGAATTAAATTATTATTCTATTGTGCATATAAGCATACACACGTTAGACATGCAGATTTATAAACAGATACACTTGAAATCACATAGGAAACTTACGAGTATTACAGAAGTGTACAATTCTGTAAGACGTTAGTGTTTTCATAGTAAATTTTGATATCAACGCTTATTAGCAAAAAGAAAAAAAAACTATCAAAATAGGTGAAAAAAATCTTCTGAGGGCATAAATGCCTTCATTCAACTTGAATTCAATTCACTGTGCGGGCCTCGAGTTCTGCACATTTTCAGTGTTTCTGATAGAATGCTCTTAAAAATGAAAATGTTTTAGTGCTCCTGCCGAGTTCATAATTTTCAAATGTTAATAATCTTGCTAATTTTAGCTCAAAAATTCTTTACACCTCATAAGATTTCCTTTTCCACCAAAGTCTTCCCATGTGTTCCAAGTTAATTCTCTGATGATTTATAGTGATTAAAAATGATTCAATAATTTTATACAAATAATTTTATAATTTTATCTAAAGTAAATAGAGGTTAAGATTTATCAAAAAGCATATTGTCAATTGACTTCTAATTCTGGGATATGCAAAATCTAAGTTTTTAGCTCTAAGTAGCAATGGCCTTGATTAAGTGAAAAACACTGAGAAAACTGTCCTGTTTTTGCAAACAGAGACATGATAGGCCACCCTGGGACTTAGAGTGCAGGGTAGGGGTGGGTCCTCACATCATCCCTGTGCCCACAAAGAAAGGCATATTTGAATGTGTTTCTACAGTTGCATCCTTGATAATAAAGAACTGCTAACTATTATAATCCTTTTTTTATACGCAAAATCAGGGACACTGTCAAAGAAAGGTGTGAAAACATTGCCACGTGTTGAAGACAAAAAATGCAAATGCGTGGAGTTAATTTACACATTTCATTAGGTTAGTTAGGTGCTGGTAGGTTGGGGCAGGGATTTGTAGCTTTTGTTCCCCCGTAGGGAAGCCCTATGATCTTCCACTGTGTGTGCGTGTGTGTGTAATTATGAGCGCGTTCTCATTTAGATAAATGCCACTCTTGAAAAAATATCTGAGAGTGGATGCACATAGCCTATGTATCACATAAAGAACTGGAGAAATTTTAATATATTCACTCACCTCTATATATTTTGGTGACAGCTAATTTAAAAATCCTAACTAGCAGGGGTTCATATTTTACGAAATTGCAATATATATTTTAAAAAGAAAATTGAACAAATGCGTAATGGAGGATAACATCTAAAAATTAAATTAATTCTTTTTCAATGTTTTTATTGATTTCCAAGAGAACAAGGGAGAGGGGGAGAGAGATAGAAACATCAGTGATGAAAGAGAATCATTGATCAGCTGCCTCCTGCATGCCCCACACCAGGTATTGAGCCCACAACCTGGGCATGTGCCCCACCCAGGAATTGAACCATGACCTCCTGGCTCATAGGTCGATGCTCAACCACTAAGCAGCACTGGCCAGGATAACTTCTTAAATCTCTTGCCACATGTTTCCAAAGGCCTTGGCAAAAGCTTAGGCTATAGTCCTGGCTGGTGTGGCTCAGTTGGAGCACTGTCCAATACACCAAAATGTAGCAGGTTTGATTCCCAGTCAGGGCACACACCCAGGTTGCAGGTTCGATCTCCCGTCAGGGCACATGCCGGAGGCAACCAATCGATATTTTTCTCTCACATCAATGTTTCTCTCTCCCTCTCTCTCCCTCCCTTTTCCTCAATCTCTGTAATATCAATTTGAAAAAGAGTACACTGCAATTTAAAAGTACATTTTTAAGAAAGCATTGGTTATAGAATTAGAAAGATGGATTTGAAATCTGGAATTGTTAGCTGTGTGTAACCTTGGGCAAATTACTTAAGGCCTCTGACTCAGTTTAGGTATCTGTAAATTGGAATTAACAACACTTGCTTTTAAGGTTGATATGGAAATTAAATGGAATAATGTAATAAAGGGCCTGCCATAGTAAGTGGCATTGATTAATTTATGCATTTAACATGGACTGTGTGTCTATGGTGTGCTGGGCATTTTATTAGCTGCTGGGATACAACTTTACACAGCATAGATGTTAATCCCTTCTATGTTAACTCCTTTCCATAGCCACCCATTGTGACAGGATGGCTTTCCTGAAGCTGCAGCTCCGTGCGGATATGTTACTGGTAGCAATTCATAAGCCCCATTACTCTAAATGAATGTGGAAAGAAGAGACTTGAATCCTTAGAAGACTTGTGCTTGAGAATTGGTGTTGGTTCTTAAACAGGATGAAATGTAGCTCAAGTACACATGAAGAAAAATGGCTTCTGGAAGTCAAGGGGACCCCGTGACATTAGGCCTGGTATATAATTATGTTAAGACAGAAGTATTTTGAGCTCAGGAAAGCTCTTCCCAGATAGGTTATTTGTGGTAAGAATCTCCAAATTTCTCCAGTGTCTCTAAAGCATTCTTCATTCATTCATTCCTACTATTTTTGCTTATCCTTATTAGTGACTGGCATCCTTCAAGACTCTAGAAGCATTATGAGGGAACCAGATTGGCCGCTTTTGCAGCAGAATTAGAGCCCCACTCTCTCTGTGTTCTTGAATAGATGACCCAATATTGCCTTTTGTGCTCTTACCTCTGCAAAAATAGCCATATAATAAGAAACAAATTGTAATGGGATGCTTTGGGCTATAATAGAAAATTCCAATTTAGCCATCTACAATGATTAAACATTTTTTTTGTTTTGTTTTAATCTCAAATGAAAAAGGCCTCAGAGAAGATTGGTCCCTGGGTTTTCACTGGGTGAGCAGGCGTTTAGGTTCTTTTCACTTCCTTTTTGTCATTTTCAGGGTGTCAGTTGGTCCTCAGGCCAGCTCTTCTCATGGTCGTTTCCACTCAGGTGTCACACTCCAACGTGACCAGCTTCCCCCACGACAATGTCCAAGGGAAGAAGAAGACATGTTTTTCCATGTGTCCCATTTTAGGAGCAAAGAAATCACAATCAAATGCCCCTCAGCAGACTCTCCTTCACCTTTCATCAGCTGGGATGATGTCACCGGCCTTGCCAGCGAGCAGGAACCTGTGACAGTCTGACTGCTCCTTGGGTTGGCACCGGGACCCTTTCCCTTGAAGTGCGTGATCACAAGGGAGGGGGCGGAGACTTGAGGAAAATCAGGATTTCATTAAAAAGGACAATAAAGTGTGCGTGAATGGCTGTGGGTAGACAACGGACATGCCCACTATAGAGAGAAGACATGGGCGGAACCCGTGTCAGCTTTCCCACTTTTCCAAATCTGGAGGCCGTCAAAAGGCCCTGGGGAAATTTCCCACCTGGAAATAGTCGGCTTCAGTGCATCGTGACACATTTGAACACCAGTGAGTCCCAACCCCTTCAAAAGGCTTTCGTTTCTGTCCTCACTCTCTGCTTCTTATTTCCAGGGACTTCCACCAGTGCTCTGGACTTGAGATATTAGTGAAAAAAAAAGTGACTTTCCTATGGGAAATAGGGCGGCGCATTTCCCATTCCTTCAGCATGAATTACAATAGGAGGCCAACGTGGGTTGCCATGCCTTTCTTCCACCTCTCTCCTGATCCCTGCAGAGCTGATGTCGCCAACGTCACCACATTTATCCAGCATCAGCTGCCCCAGCAAGCAGAGGGCCTGTCAGTGCGTGAGCGGAGATGAAAAGGGGCTCCTGGGGGGAGTGGGGCGCCCCTAATGCAGCCTCTCGGGCCACGAGCGGCAGGGAGAGGAGAGGGAGGCCCTGAATGCTCACTTAGCTCCTCAGCGCTGCCTTGGAGAGGAATAAACAAACGGCTAGCGCCTGACAGTGAGGGAAGATGAGAGGCTGTTATTGATTCCAAGAAGAAACAGAAATCGTAACCTGCAACATTAACTTTAATCCAGTGCGAATGGCACAGGGGGGCGGCCGAATTAAACGCAGGCGATGTCATAGTCAGCATTCATACATTGTATGCGCATAATGAGTTAGGAGGTGATTTTCAAATGAAAGATGACTCAAAATAAAAAGCAGAGCTCTCAATAAAGGTAACTTAAAATATTTTATTTTCTGGAAGTCTAATTTTAAAAAGCACTCCATTTGATCAAATATAGCTTATGATAAATAAGCAGATCTTACTGGGTTCTAAATAAAAAGCAAGTTGGATTTCATGATGAATTGTTGTAGGGAGAAAATGAGATATGATGATATGTGCAATATAAAATTTATTACCTGAGTCCCAGAAGAAAAAAATTAATGGTATATTAATTATTTGAAGATTTCCTTTATAACTTTGTCACCAGAACAGATTGATCCCGTAGTAGATAGAAAGGCATACTCTTCCTTTTTTAATAATGCACCAAAAAATAGAAACTATATTTTATGTAGAAACTAAAGGTACCTTGGTTTATCTTTAACCAGGTTTATGTGGATACACCATCAATATAAAGAAACACATTAAGTAGGAAAAAGAAAGAACAAAAATATTTGTGCATAAAACGTACATAAATCTATCAAGGTCATGATTTTTATTTTAGCTACATACCATATACTGTTAAGTGGGGAAAAACTACACGACATTGCTGCAGCCAGTTCCTGTGAAAATAGTACTTACAAGTGCTACCAGCAGTCAGTATACATTAATCCCCTCTCCCATCGGTTAATTACATCACCTTTTAAGATAGACGTATAATGTAATTAGAGATTTGAACAGTTCACAGCCAGATCACTTAAAGTAACATTGTTAATGGGCTCTGGAAGTTCTCCCTTTAATATTGCCAGTGTTATAACTTCTAATTACCTTAATAATTAGGGCTCTGTCACTCACGATTGAGGTAACAGCTCCTAACACTAATGGGTGTCGCAGGCCTGCTCCGAGGCATGTTTTGATGTTCCCATCTAGTTGCTTAGGGTCGGGAAGAGCTATTTGCCCTTGGAAACCTGGCGGTTGCTATGAGGTGGCCTGGGCATCCTTACCAACCACTTTAATGCCGCCTCTGCCACTGCTGTTTTCATTCAAGAAAGAATGTACAAACTCTATTCACTAAAGACTACTCATGAAATGCAAATGTGGCACCTATGGATGAAATGTTCTGAATTTCAATTGCTCCTGTTGCTAGAACTACAAAATAACAGTATAAACTTGGATGTCAAATCAACTGGGATTGAAATGAAAAGGCACCAAAATTTCTTTCATGTGTGGTTAGGATCTGCTGTTAATTGACGAAGGTGAGAGATTTGAGAGTAAATGGGGGAAATGAGAAGGATCTTGCTGTCCTGTTGAGAGTTGCATGGGAGCATGTGGATGATTGGGGTGGGGAGGGGCTGTGCCTGGAAATTTTATATAAGCCTATTCAATGGACACAAAAAGTAGTTGAGAAAGACAATTTTGGGGGAAAAGTTTATTTATAATACTGATGCAGAAAGTATGTTTCTCATAGCAATACCCCGAGGAGATGGGCCATTGGCACTCATGCCTGGGACACACATGAAGGGGCCAAGGCCCTCTCAAATGCCATCTCAGCCCAGGGTGGGTGCCCCTTCCCAGAGTCACTTCTCTGTCTCTGGGGAAGGCGCTTACACGCTGTAAGCTTGCATTACTGTCACTTGCCTATCCACATCCTCTCTTCTGACTGTAAGTCCTCTGAAAATAAGTTGCAGAACTTAGTCCTCTGTGTTTAGCTGTTACCCTTTACAGAAACAGACACCATTCATAGTACTTAGAGCAGTTAAGATGACACTTTGGTCATGAGAGGATAGTGATGGTTGAGTCATGTCACATTTACCTGAAGGAGGGGACATTCATGAGGAAATAGCCTGAGCATCACTGGGAATGTAGCTCCGGAATTTGTAATGTAGATGGTGTTATGCGCTGAATTGTGTTTCCCAAAATACATATGTCCAAGTCCTGACCCCCACTGCCTCAGAATGCGACCTTATTTGAGAATAGGGTCACTGCAGATGTAATTAGTTAAGATGAGATCATTAGGATGGGCCCCAGTCCAATCTGACTAGCATCCTTATAGGAAGGGGAAATTCAAGCACAGAGACAGACATGCACAGGGGAAAGGCGATGAGAAGACACCAGCTGAGGACGGCCAACATCAAGCCAAGGAGAGAGGCCTGGAACAGATGCTCCCTCACAGCCTGAGAAGGAACCAATTTTGCTGACACCTCAGACCTCCAGCCTCCAGAGCCAAGACGATCAGTTTCTGCTGTTTAAGCCTCATCAGTGGTACTTTGCTATGACAGCCCCAGGAAACCATTGCAGGTGGAAAGTGAACCAGACATCAAAATGTTAGGGAGCCCCCCTCACATTTACAGGGCAGGCGAAAGGAGAGTCAGTGATGGAGAATGACCTAGAAGAGGAAGGCTGTTGAGGATCCAGGACAGCCAAGGGGAGAGAAGCTGACAGAGGGGGAGGCCCAGTGGCACTGGATATTTAGGGGACCGAGGAGAAGGTGGTCCAGGTTGTGCCGGGAGTGAAAGAAATTTGCATGTTATTTCATCAGCAGTGTGGAGCCCTGGACGGTTGGTGAGTAAGGAGTTGACACAAGGAAAGCAGGGATTTGGGAAGATACAT
This sequence comes from Miniopterus natalensis, assembly GCF_054644295.1. Lineage (NCBI taxonomy): Eukaryota > Metazoa > Chordata > Mammalia > Chiroptera > Miniopteridae > Miniopterus > Miniopterus natalensis. Next base: position 26,659,790 of record NC_142082.1, read on the forward strand.
TTGCCAGGGCTGTACAGACAGAGCAGGGGGCAGGCTGGAAGGTGATGAATGAGGCAGAGAAACTGTAGCTTTACAACCTGAATGGTGGGGGAAATGGGGCTTAATTAGTTCAGATGAGACCATTAGGGTGGGCCTTAATCCAGTATGGCTGGATCCAGCGGCGGCCTGGATCCCTTGTGTGAGAATATCATGACGCAGCAATGAGATCAGCTGGGGACTGTGCCCTCGCTCGCTGATTGTGGGGCTGTCTTCAATGTGTAAGTGGGTCTCAGAGCATCTGCGTGGTTGGCAATGGTGAGGCGAGAAAGGACAACTCGAGTATGGACTGTGGTTTTCAAATGTAAAGTGACTTTCTGGAGAGGACAACGTATTTCCTTGTTGACGAACAAAAAATAAGGAACACATTTTCTATGGGCAAAAAATCCTGCTGGAACCTGAATTTCTCCTAATGAAATTCTAGAGAATCTGCTAATAGTGAAAGACTGAGCCTTTCATGGGGAGATGGGACCAGATTGCTGGGCAGGGATGAGGGTGTGCCCCCCCCCCCCCACAGCAATGGAGTGCCGGGCCTCGTCCTGCTCAGCCTTGCCCTGACCTCCACGCAACACCCCCTCCCAGTTAGAGAAGGGTGGTTAGGTTTTTTTTAAAGTATGCTTTTTAACCAAAAATTCCTTGAAATTGATGGAATATGTTGAGGAAGGGCTCACTCTAAGCGTTCTTCAGTTACTCTGGGGCAACCTCAGCAGCTTCAGAGAAACAAGGGGTAAATTGCTGGAACCACATCTGAAGGACATCCAAACCTGGAGTAAGAGAAATTTCATCACTATTTTCCATGGCTAGCTGATTTAGGGTGACATAGGCAATGTAACCAGCATCTGCCAATCATATGCTTCATTTTAGAGATTCCTGAAGTTCACAGCTTCAATTAGTTGAACAGATCACTGTACTGCTTTGTTCAGTGAATTTAAAATTCAGTTAAACATCTCGCTTGTGAAGTGGTGTCTGAACTTATGGCAACATCGTATTGGCAAATGGCATATATTGACCATTAATCCATTTCCATTGTTTTTTTTCATGCCCTTCCCAAAATGGCATTGTGCATGGCTTTTAATTCATAGATCCAGGCCTGGATTCAGAGCACATGTGCAATGACAAGTGGAAATTATTGAATGGCTGCTGAGAAGAATCCAGACGAGAATGCCTTGGACTCACAGGCACAGGGGACCTTCACCAAGGTCCCATGCCTGTGTGACTATTGATCTCACACAAACAAAAATAAATTTTGCAGACTCAGGAACATCATGTGGCCAGAGTGTGGGCAGGAAGGACACACTGAGGGTGCTTTCTCCAATCTCTGGGTGTTGGTTCATAACCATGTGAACGTAGTGCCCCTGCCTTACATACCTGGTTTTTAAAAAATATGAGTATGTCCCAATTCCCCACTCAATTTTATTGTCTTTGGGGCAGAAACTATGTCCAGGCTGTCTTGTTTTCTTGCATCCTCCATCTCCTAATGCTCAGTAAACCTTTGCTGATGGAGTCATCCCTTTGTGTTAAAGGACAAGATTGGAAGGATGGGTCTGTGGACATCCCAGACATAACCATGTGACCCTCAGACACATGGCGTCTAAAACCACATTTGGACAGTCAGTATTTTCAGTAATTCTGTCACTTAGATCACAGCTGACCCCAAATTTCTCCTCCAAAGGATCACATCTGCCTGTTCCCAGCCACTGCGCCCCCAGCTGGAGCACTGTGTACTTGTATCTCCCAGGATTCTCCAGTTTTACCACATTAAATTCACTGCAGAGCAGGATAACAACCACACTGAAGCTTCAGGGCTCTTCATTGCTACCCGTTGCTCTTTGCATGTGTTGGGGAAGGTGATGGCTGTGGATGTGACCTAATGCAGGTATCACTCTCCAGGTACTCTTCTAGGTGTTGACTTTTCCCCCTCTTGCCATTCAGGGGTTTTTATAGGTGATGAAGATAAAATGTGCTTCAGGACCTGGACCTCATACTCTCAGCTCTAGAGAAGACTGCTCTGTGAGCCTGCAGTGCCCGGCAATTAGCACAGTAAGGGGTTATCTAAGGGCCCATTAACTCAGATGCAACCCGCTTGTCAATCCAGAGCTCATCCCTATGGGGCAGCCAACTTTACTTTCAGAAGCCGCCAGATTCCAGGTTTGTTAGTGATTCCACATGTTTTTGTAGGTTCAGTGAATTCGGGGCAGTGGATAAAGATATACATATGGGCTTCTTACGGTTTGGAGGTGCAGGAAAGGAAATATCTGCTGTACTGATAGCTGCTAGGTCAGCCCGATTGTCAAGCTTGCTCGCCTGAGACAATTCAGTGCTCATTAAGTTATACAATCGGAGCTTCCCTTTCATTCGAAAGTCACAGTGACAATACTTAGAACAGGTGTATAAGCTGTCATCATTTTTGAATATTTGATTGGAGAACAGCCGGAAAACCTGAGTCGTGTTCTTTGAAACTTGCTTTGATGGTAATTATTGGTTGTTTTAAAACTCCTTGACAATAAGCCTGGGTGGCCATCCATGTGCCAACCGCTTTCTGCGACCGATGATTTTGTATCAGATGACTGTTCCCGACCTTGTGACTCCTTTTGGGATCAAAAGATCCCCAAGGTGGACACCGCGCCTTCGCTCCAGGTGCTGCGGGCCAGCTGGTCCACAGAGGACTATCGCGGGGACAGGGCGCGCAGCTGGAGGTTTCCAGCGAGGTTACTGGTCGGGGAGGCGGCCTGAGCCACCACCACAGGCAACAACTACCCTGCAAGCCACAGTTGGAAAAACGATCGCGCTCTTTTAAACATTTTTCTTAGTTCAATCCCTGGAGACTCTCCTTTTAAGAGAAAAAGAGAATGACTCTCTCCTCACAATCCCTATGTTTCACTTTTACCTGGAGCGGGAACTAGCTGATCACCGATCCGGGTGCTTCAGTAAGAGCCTCGGCCGACGAGCATCGAGTACTTGCTGTGCGCCGGGCCTGTGCTAAGCATTATGTGCAACATCTCATCTGTTCCTCACAGCAACCCTGAGAAACACGTAGTAATTTCACCCCCGTTTTACAGATGAGAAAAATGAGATGCAGAGTGGGTAAGTCATTTGCCTGAGGTCATAGCCCAGGAAACGCCAGAACTGGACATCCAAGCCACAAGGTGGAACATAAATATTTTAATCTCTCGCATGGCACAAACTGTTTTGCAATGGTAGATATATACTTATATCCTTCCTCTCCAATTACATTAGAAATCCTATATATGTAGTCTTTACATACACATTACATAGATAGGTGGTTCAATCAATAAATTGGTTGAACTTCCAAAAGACCCAATTTGATCAGCTCATTTTCTTTCCTGTGTAAGTATAGAATGAAAGATTATAAACCTAGTTTCATCACAGAGAAGTAACATGAGCATAAATAGGATGGTGAGAACCTATGAGTGCGCAGCATACTTTAATATGCACAGACCATTAAGCGGCAACCCCATGATCCTTCACTATCCAAGACGAACAATACAATTTCCCTCCTTATTGAAGTCTAGATTTATAGAACATGGTTGAAATTCAACAAGCTGAGAATAAACTGAAGCCCACTGTGGCACTGGGTATTTTCTTCTACCAGTTATTTTCAGGACAGAACCACCCAGATGTGAGCTTAGGTTCTAGAAGATAATTATAAAATTCCATCACAGTGGTTTAAACTTAATTACTCTGTCCCGAGGGACATTTGGCTCTGCCAGATCTGAAGGAGAAACAGTCAAGAGTCTAGTCTCTTTCACTGAGAATGCTTTGCCTCCAGGCTTCTCACCTTGGGACAGAATTCTTGAAAACACGTGGTTATCATGAATGCCAAAAAGATCATCCTAGAAGGATTAATACTTCCTCTTATTATCATTAGCTTCTTTGGATGGTGTCCTCCCATAGCCTACAGAGGACATCACAGCGAGCCATGACCCAGAGGGGGAGATATTATCTCAAACCAGTGCTCACCAAAGAACAGACTGGGGAAAGATCCTGGAGGCAGTGCAGGTTTTTAATAGAAAATATATTAGGCTCAGATGAATGAACATGTAATATTCCCTGGGGCTTTTGGATTAAATATAGACTTTAATAATTACTCTAATTACTTCTGTTGTGATTCTACCTTTGAATTTACATCAAACAAATATACAGCAATTATTACACTTTTTGTTTAATCTACTAGTTCTAGGAAAACTGACTGTCATCATTTCCTCCTAATACACTTTTACCTGTAAGACAAAGTCAGAGACAACATTTTTTTAAAATTTAGTGGTAAACATGTATTTAATACCTAATGACACAATTTCCTTTTACACAAAATTCTAGTGCACTATTTTGAAAGCCAATGGACTGCTGCCTGCCTTGGAGTTAATAAATCAACTCATTGATCCTGTAGGTAACAGGGATGAGAAGTTTCCATAATGCAGCAGTTCCCACCCACCAGGTGATTAGAGCTGATATACCCCTTGAGGTCTGGCATACTTGTAGGGCTTTCTTCTGGAAAATAGCTTATGATGGTTATAATCTTTCACCAAGGCTAAAAAATGAGGGACATACCTGTGTAAGAGTGTAAATCAAGAGGTATCCAGAGACCCTGAGCCCTCCCCAACCTCCAAATATGTTTTCTATTTACTCTGCCACAGTGTTTAAAACGGATGTCACAGTATCTAAAATAAATGCCATACTGTCTACAATGGATGCCCCTGTGTCTAAAACGGCCTCCATAGCTTACTAGCTGGGTGACCATGGGCAAGTTACTCCTCTAAGCTAAGTTTCCTCAGTAGTAACTGAGAATAATAGTATTACCTTCTTTAATGAGTTGTAGTGGCAATTAAAGGAGAGAATACAGTATTTCCCAAACATGCTAAATTGTTACATGTAACAAAATTGGTATAAAAAAATAAGTATTTCTAGCCCTTCGCATATGGGTGTTAATGTAGAAGGTCTCAGTGCAGGAAAGGTGAGAATCTATATGTTTAATAAACACAGCAGAACAAAGGACATAACAGAAAAGTAAAGCTTTTAGCATAGTAAGTTCTCAGTAGATGGAGCCAGGAGTCTATTAAAACGAGTATACATTTGGCCTTAGTCCCTGCCAGGCACACCGTGGCAGCTGGGAGCTGACCTGTCCATCTGTGTGTCGGGAGCACACCCCTGGGGAGACGGACCTTTGCTAGGCTAGGTTCTGATGAGAAAGTTGCTAAGAAAAATTCAGACAATGGGGTTACCAGTAAAGGAAGGTGACTCAGATGGGGATTTGGGAGACATCAGAGTGTCAGGTGGGCCCTAATCTATAGCTGCTGCCGGGGGGTAGACAGTCCCGTCAGTGAGAGGCAGGAAATGCTGTGGGCAACCTCACTGACTGCTCCCCAATGGAGCCAAATGCTGGTAGTCACCAGACCTTTAGACCCATTGCCATGGTTCTCACCCTGGCTGGCCATTACCCTTCAGTACATGTTGGACTTTCACCTGGGAGGGTCTGGCTTCGCGGGCTTGGGTCAGGGCCCACATCTGACATTGCTTGAAAGCTACCCTGGAGGTCCACAGGGTGAAGAATCTCAGCCCTGGAGTCTACACTAAATGGAAACTTCAAAGTCGCTGACCTTGTTCTTAAGTTCTACCCATTCTCTGGGTGATCTGGGTTCTAGGTGGCTACTGTTGTTCAGTTTTCACCTCTATCCTAATCGTCCATTTCCACTGATACTACCCACAAAGTGGATTCTCTTAGAACTAGAACAAGGTTACTGAATTATTTCAGTGGAAAAGTAACAAACCACCACGTATTTTCATGATGAGGCAGAGGGCCGGAACAGCAGTCACTGCCGTCAGGCGTATAGGATGAGCCTCAGGTCAGCTTCGGTTGGGGCTGTTCAAAATGCACCAAAGAATTACAATGCGTGGTGATTTTTCTTGTTACATTTCTTTGTGAAATTCATCATTTCTGAGCAAAATGTTTTCTGCTTTTTCATGAGTTGAACTGTGTGTCCCTCCAAAATTCATATGTGGTGCCCTAACCCCCAGTACTTTTTTGAATGTGATCTTATTTGGAAATTGGGACATTGCAGATGTAATTAGTTAAGACGAGATCACACTGGAGTAAGGTGGGCCCTCATCCAATATGACTGCTGTCCTTACAAGAAGAGACACAGACAGGAAGAAGACGGCCACATGGTGACAGAGACAGAGGTTGGGGCGATGCCAACCTCTACATGCTAAGCAATGCCAAAGACTGCCAGTACACTGCCAGAAACTGGGGGGAGGCCCAGAACAGATTCTCCTCAGCCTTAGAAGGAACCAGCCCTGCTGACACCTGGATCTCGGACTTCCAGCCTCCACACTGTGAGAGAATCCATTTCTGTTGTTGAAGCCGCCCAGTGTGTGGTATTTTGTTGACGTAGCCTCACAGGCTAATACATGCTCCCACCCATTGCATATCTTTATATTTATCTTCTTCAAATCTCTTTTCTTTGGTGAACACAACTGTGTACAACAGATTAGCTATACTGGATTTGGGTAAAGTGAAATGATTTGATAAGGTGATTTTTTGGCATATATATGAATATAAATAACTAGCTTAAAGGCATGTTTGTTTGTTTGTTTTCCAGATCATTGTTCCGTGTGAGTGTAGAAACAGCCAGGCAACAGCAGCCACGACAAATGGAAGAGGGCTGACTGTGAGTACAGCACTGGGCTGGGGTCGTGGTGTTAGAGAGGTTGCGTGTGTGTGTGAATGTAGGTGCACACACACGCACACAAGCATCACATGTTACATATCACATGTATTGTACAGACCTGTATCATCCATCTGTAGCACTCAGCACTACCATTAAACTCTAACATTACCCCTGCAACAGAGCTACTATTATGCCCTCATTTACCAATGAGTGAAACACAAACAGAGAAATTTAGTCACTTAGCCCAGGTACCACAGGTGGAAGCTCTTTCGGTGGTGGAAGAAATCAAAATAAGAGACTTGGTCATTTCTTTTCTGGCCCTGAGCTCTGTGAGGCAACAGAACATACGGCACCAGTGCAGATGCAGAGATCAGACTCAGCCCTTGTTATTTGGAGCATATCTTGTTATTTGCAGACAAGGACTGGAGCTCAAGGCTGTTGACCTGGTGGCCAGCTTGGGGCAGGGACCCAGGCTAGCACTGCCCCAGGCCCTCTCTGCTGTGTGGGAACCTCTGTTTACCTGGGAAAACCTCACTTTTGAGACTGGATAAGAAAACAGAAGGAGAACACGTATCCAAGTGATGGTTAAAGGAGAATTTTCTAGATGAACTGCTAAGCCTTCCTGGGAAAGCGGCTGAAAGTCATGAGCCGACACCTATTGATATTTCTCTCTCATTCTACTCCAATCCCTTGCCTCATTCTAGGGCCATAGCGAAAGGACGAGCTCCTTCCACTTATGCTTCTGTCAGGAATTTATTTTGCATATCTGCTTATTCTACTCCAACGGCAATCTCCATTAACCTCCACAGAACACCAGAAAATTCCTTGGAACTGGAACTCCAGTCTTCAGAGCACAGCACAGTTAATCCCTCCCTCCTTCCTGACTCCCTCCAGCACAGAGGTCTTCCAGGATGACACGCTGGGACTGGGAATAGGTCAGTAATCAGAAACGTGTATTGGCGTAGGGAACCATGATATAGACATATATATCTTCCGAGCATTTTAACGTAAAGCATATGCATATTTTGATTTGGGCCAGGCTGCTGACTGGCTTTCAGAGTCCTCTTTCTTTTCTTTAAACTATGTTTTTTTCCCCATTGAGTTTCTAGAGAGAGAGAGATAAAAACATTAATCGTCTGCCTCCTGCACGCCCCCTACTGGGGACTAAGCCCACAACTTGGGCATGTGTCCTCACTGGGAGTTGAACCGGCAACCTCTTGGTGCATGGGAGGACACTCAACCAACTGAGCCACACCAGCCAGGGCCAGAGACCTCTTTCTTGCATAAACAATATCTATCCATAAAGTGCATCTTCTGTTTCTTTAAAGTGAAACAATTAATTAAAACCACTTGTGAAGCAATCTGAATGTATATTAGGTTTCAATGATTTTTCCTAATAACTGACACTGGTCTCATCCATAGGTAATTCTATATTTTTCAATGCAATTTGTTTTTTTATTTAGTATTTCCAAAGTACTCAGTTTAGTTTCATAGGAAAAAAGCTCCACAATTCTTTTTTTTTTTTGCACTCTTATTTCAGTGGCTCACATCATATTTAGTTAAATTACAAATTACAACAATTCTAAGTGGCATAAAAAAGGTGTTGGAGCAAATACAAGTACACCTTGTACAAGTGTGTGCATATACTTTTTGCTGAAGGAATAAAGAGAGTTTTTAGGGTAAGCTGGTGGAGATGAGGGCTTCCTCTGGCTGCTGACATCCTTGTGGGCCAACCCCATCATACCTTTCCCCATGTCTACACCCCAAGTTTAGATGGCACTGCGGGGAGAGGGAGAGGCTGGTAAAAGGGTACAAACTTTGAGCTATAAGATGAGTAAAGTCTGAGGATCTCATGTAAAACATGGTGACTATAGTTGATAACACTGTATTATGTCATTGAAATTTGATAAAGAAGTACAGTTCATAAATCTCAAACATACACGTAAAGGTAGATGTGTCAGATAACTAGGTGGTAGGAACCATTCCACAGCATACACATATATCAAATCTGAAAAACAACAACAGTGTACAGCAGAGTGCTGGCTACCTTCTCCTCAGTGCCCTTGAAGAAACAAAGTCACTGAAACATTTTGGATGTTTCTTCATTCCTTACTCATGACTCTTTGGCTGAATATTAACCCTGGAAAAGAGTCAAGGATCCTGCTTTAATTCTGGATACAAATTATGCCACCAAGAATTCTTGCCAAGGCCAAGCAAGATCTTTGTCATGGATCATTGTGGGGAAAGAACACATATCTTCACTAGAATTTCTTTTACTTTATTCGGCAAGAAATGGTCAAATCGAACTTGCAGGAATGAGTGTAAAGCTCACTAGATTAGAATTTAAAATTCATCATCATTGGTAAATCCATAGGTGGAAGCAGGGAGTCACTGACCACAGGGCACCCTGTAATCTGCAACTCAAGGTGATGGCGCTGACACTAGCCCTGCCTCTCTCTCTTTTTTCTTTTGTTATAGTAAAATACACATAACATAAACTTTGCCATTTTTACCATGTTTAAGTGTTCAGTTCAGTGGCATTAATTACATTCTCAATGTTGTGAGACCATCATCATCATCTATTTCCAAAACTTTACTATCACCCCAAACAGAAACTCTGTATCTATCAAGCAATAACCACCCATTCTCCCCGCCCCCAAACCCCCATCTCCTTTTTGGTTTTCAGTTTTGGTGAGCCAGCATAGGTTTTCCTTTTCATATATCTTGATTTGACCACACATTTAGCTAAGAAATAGGTGCTCCTTGTTTTATATAAAGTAATACCTACACATTGATATTGCAGGTCTTATCCAATAAATGAATTCATAAGAATAATCTACTTAGAATTATTTAAATCAAATAACGTTATCAATTATCTAGTAAAAAGGAAGTGGGGTGGGGGATGGGAGTGATATAGGGGATAAAATCATAGTCTGACTATATGGTATATATTTTGCAAATTTAGATTTTATATCTTGGATTTTCCTGAAGCAAAATTCATATATCATTCTAAAACTTTTATATCTAAGAAAAATTATCTTTGCTTTAGTTGAGTATAGAAATAATATATCTTATAACTAAAAAGTATATTTAACAAATTTCAGCTCAGTTAAATATATTGCCATCCTAAAATCTATTTCAGTAGTTGGCTCAAATCATGCTAGCTTGTTCATGATAGTTCCACACTATTCAAAAGTGATTTATTCTGGGAGGAATACATTTCCGGCATGGACACTCCACAAATATTAGAAATTTGAGATTATCAAATAAATGCCAATGAAAAAAATAAATGTTTCTGGAATTGTACTAGCTGTTATCAAAACAATAACAGCAGTGATAAATGTTTTAGAGATTGAGCACTGGGGATTTTTAAGACGTTCATTACATGCCAATCTCTGAAAGCGACATCTAATAAATGCAAACATCTTTAAAAGCAAATAAATACATTGAAAAGTATAATATTTTTAGCCTGTGCACTGATTTTTCAAAACATTTCTCAGAAAATAAAATCCCATTTCGAGATGTATGTATGCCATCAGACTCTGAGAAGGAAGAGGGATATCCACATCCTTTATCATGAGGAAGATACGAGGTGGCCATCATCCTAAAGCGTGTACAGTGCGACACAGTGCAGCCTCGAAGGCGCTCAGAAATGGCTCGGATGCTGGGAGCAGAGTGTGTTTCCAGAGTATAATCCGACTGATACAGTGTTCTTTGCAAAAGGCTGTGAGGTCTTGGCCTAATAAGCATAATCTCATTACACTGCAAATAAAAGTTTCCTATTTATCTCCAGATTTCAAATGAATCTAATAAGGCTTATGATACAGTCACCCAATACCCTAATCATATTTCTGCCTATCTAAAAGCAATCAGTAATTGTGTTACAGCAGAACGTGCTGACAATACCTCTGACACAGAAAGGAGAATGAGAGCCCAGCTGTACTAATTAAATTAAATGCTAGGCTGATGGAATACATTTGCTGAAGCCGGGAGAGTATGGGTGCAGAATTAATAAGCATTACGGCTTAGAGCGGGAGATGATATCATAATGGATGCAAGGTTTTGATGTTGAAAGCCTCATTCAGATTCAATGTACCATAATGTACGGATCTGACAGCTGCTTAGAGAGGTGCAGAGCCTTGAACAAATTGCACAGGAACTTTCTCTGGTTTTTATGTTCCTCGAGGAGGGACATAACATCTTGCATTACCCCCGCAGCAGCCTCAGCACCGCCCAGGCCGGGCTCCCGGGAGGCGGCCACAGCGTCTGCGGTTTATTCTCTGCGCTAGTTCCCCCCCTCTCCTCACCCGTCTCTCCCCTCTGCCGGCTCCGAAACTTCTGTGCCCATCCTTCTACACTCCCTTCTGGATTAAAAATGTTGATGGTGCAGCGGCAGGACGGGCTGGGGAGAGATCATTTTAGAATCATACTTTCCAACAAGGCATTTTCCCGATTCTCCTAGGAAAAAACTGGGCTTACAGCAAAAGAGGGACAAATGGGCCACTCAGGAGCAGCCAGGCTGGCTGCTGAGTGAGCTCGGGGACAGCCAGAGCCACCACTGGCAGCGGGGACCGCCCCTCGCCGAGCTGGGCGGCCTGCTGGTGCCAGCACAGCACAATCTCTTGCTCATAAATTAGCTGCGCTATCTCGACGGCTGCAGTGCTGGAGCTGCTGTGCCAGCGGCCGGCCGGGATTCATTATCATGAGAATTTTGACAGGATATTAAATTTACTAATCCTGAACTCTCCGGACTGACCCTAACTGGGAACAGACAATGCGGATGTCTGCCGGGAAAACACTTTCTCTGTTTTCTTTCTTCCCTCTGCCTTTTTCTCTCAAACCATCCTGCGTGTGTGTCCCCCATACCCACCACCTCGTCTCCCTCAAGTGGCACTGACATTCAGGCTCCAGGCAGCTTCTCCCCTCCTATGGGACACTCTCTCCTGCAGGTAATCCTAGGAAGACAGCACGCCTGCCTCCCTCGGTGGGAATGCGCGTGGAAATACCGAATTATACATGGCCCTTCCCTTCTGAACAGGATGGACCGCACAGCGGGTAACTGATGGGTCTCTGGGGCTAACGTGGTGAGATGCTCCCGATTTCATACGGTTCAACCTTTACCCACATGCCTTTGGCACCTAGAGACAAGCAGCATGCTCATCAGCGATTATGCTCCATCCTTTACACACATGCACACGAAGGCACACACATGGGCACACGTGCACACACACTTCCCTGACAGTGACTCCAAATTGCGCTGCCTCGGTCCCCTGTAATTTACCCCAGGAACACTCAGCTCCACACAGTTGAAATTTTGGGAAGACCAACAAACACGTTGTTTGGAGTTCCCTATCTCTCTATCAGAGATCCTCTCTGCCCCGAGCAAATCAGGCACCGCACATATGTTGTGAGAGCAACTGTTACTCTTTGTTTATCCTGTCTATAAATAAACTGCATCAGACCCCAGGAATATTTTTAGAAAGTTTTGGGCATCACAGCAGAATCCGGCCCCTTGTCCATTCATAAGCTTTCTGTGCTTCGGAAAAACAAAACATGCCACGGATTTCCACTAACATTCTGCCAGTGTGATCTCTAAATAATTCAGCATTAAAATCTGGTCAGCTCTCCTACCTCCCTGAAAAACTCCTGCAAACACAGTGCCAATTAAGTTGCTGAAAACAGCAGATTTCCACTAATACTCTACAGATAAAGCTGACCATTAAATCGCAATTTAACATCCCAGGCAGCAGGAGCTGCTGACAGCCTCTAAAGCTTGTAATCTCATTTAACCCCCTCCTGTCAGGAGCAGGCCCAGCCCTTTAGCATAATGCGGCCAAATTAGACCTGACATGGCAACAAGGGAAAGAAAAACCTCTTTAGCTTAAAAGTCAGGCCACAGTGGGCAGCCTTGACCTTCAGTGTCCCCTGCTCGCCCACTCCGTTCTCCAGGGACCCAGGAGACATTTACCCCAAGAGAGGTCGAGAAAGAAGCACTGAGGAGGTGGGGTGGGGCCCTCGGCCCAAGGCACTTGGATTTCCCTGGGGGCAAATTACAGAGAATTTTCCTAGACAATGGAAGAAAATTTCACCTGAGCTTTTTCAAGTCTTTCTTTGGTAATAAAAGATGAACCCCGATGGTTCTGTTCAAACTCTTTTGGCTCAATATTTCCCTTTGCCTGCAGTGGCCTCTGACTTCGAAGCCAGGGGATGCCTCTGTTGGAACACAGTTTCCCTCTCCGCACCGGAGTCACCATGCATTTTAAATGAGGTCATCTTAGCTGGTGGCTGGAGCCTTCAAAGCCATCTCCTGGAACTGGCATTTACCGGCGCTCTGTTTTCATGAGGAAATTGGGCCGCCTCTGAGATCCCTGACGACAAGCATCCTTGACACCAGCTCTTCCACCAATTCTGCTTATTTTGTTAAGAGTGGTTGGGAGCTAAAGGGGGTTGGGGGATGTGCGGTCCCAGCACAGATATTGGAAAATTTCTACAACATTCACAGCAATTTTCCAAGTCAAACCAGAGCTACATTTAGAGAAAGAGCTACAGCACATTTTAATGATTATAATGATTTCTCACCCAAATGACTCCAGTGTGTACTCCATTTCAAATTAAATATATTTTCAAATAAAAAATCAGTTATTAAATTTAAAAGTGCTTCCCTCCCAAGGATAAAATAATTTTTTTTTTTTCTCCTGAAAAAATAAAAATGTTTCCAGCCCAAAAGTTAGAGGGTCATCTTCCAAAGTTCGCATTCATTTCTTTAGTGCATCTTTAGACCTTAGACAGAACAAAAAACAAGAGCACACTTAAAAATCCTATCCTATAATTTCCTTTGCCTGAATTGCAAAAATAGCTGTAAAAGCACAAATCAAAAACTTCTAAAAGTCAAGGCAGAGTTTGGGAGGGGAAGACAGCGAGAAAGAGAGGGAAAGAAGACAGAGAAAGAGAAAGTGAAACAGAGAGACAGAGACAGAGAGCGGGAGCTTCTCCTTCTGCACCTGAGTGACTCACTCTCTCTCTGTAGGAAGCAGTTCAGCAAATGTATGAATAAATTATGCCTTACAAAAGGAGAAAAGCCAAGATGCTTGCACCGAGGAAACTTCTGGACCTCCCAGAGACATCAGCTGCGCGGCTGTGTGGCTGCCCCAGCCGGCCGCTCGCTCCCAGAGCCTCCTGTAACTCACCTGCTCCGCTCCGGGCCGCACGCAGGAAGGAACGGTCAGCGCTTCTAGAAGCCGCAGCCCTCTCCGGGGGTCCGTCACCTGCTGAGGCCCCTCTCAGGCGCTGCTGACCAGTTCACATCCTGAAGTCCCCCCACTTTGCTGCTGGAGTAAAGTTAGCCGAACAGGCACCAGAAAGCGCCTCGACGTTTATTTCAACTTCCCGGGGCTGCAGGGAGCGAAGTCCTGCCTGCCTGAGCCTCTCTGCAATGGAGTGGTTTATTTAATTTGTCAGTATAATGGGAGCGGCTGAATGAGAGACAGAGAATGCAGTGTGGTATAAAAGAAACAAAGGCTAAAAGTACCACTATTTTGATTCCCTTTTTAAAATTACTTCCAAAGTGTGGTATCTATTGTGAAGCATAATGCTGAACAAAGCACAGTGTCTTGGCAATATTCACAGAGCTTATTCACCCACAGCCAGTTCTGTCTGTACATTCAGAGGTAGAATACACTTATAAATGATGTATTGGAAGGACTATAGCTTCTATTGTGTCCCCAGTGTAAACAAAAAGGCAGACAGGAGCTGAATGGCATATGGGCAGCGAGGCCACACTGGATGCAACCATTCCCCCAGTTCTGGGGAGGGAAATCCGAAATCAGCCACAACCCCCTCAGAGTCAGGGTGATGGAGGCTCGGCCAAGGAGTGCCCCCACGGTCTCCTCTTCATCCTCACCCCTGATTTGGATGGACTTGGGGGAACTTCTAGAATGTTCCCTTGGGAAACAGTGGCCACGGACGTGCCTTGCTGCCTACACTCCTAGGTGGAAGGCGCACCCTAACCCTTCTGACAATTTCCAGAATATTCCACTTAGAGGACACTAGTCTCCTCCATTGATGACAGTTTCCGTAAGTCTCAGAAACCTCGACTGTGACCTCCACGTGCCCTCTGTAGGGGCTGGGACGGTTTTCTCTGGTGGGCAGTGTGACTCTACATTCCAGTGACTGGTGGGCACAGGGTTTTTGTTTAATCTTTCATGTTTAGCAGATAAGTATTTCTTTAGTAAAACGACTCCACTGCATTTGTGAGAAAAGAGCCCTGCTGATTATAAATTGCACGCTTCTACTTTCCTGCAAATGTCAGGGAATAGCACTTTTTGAATGTTGGTTTTCTTCTGGTAAAACATTTTTAGACATGCATGCCAATAGGGGAAAACAATTGAGCGCTTTACCTGTGATTCTTGTCCCAGTATAGGAGAACAAAGAGAGTAATCGCTCACCTTCCCATTTGGTCAGGGGTCTGTTTAAATCTCCTCTGTCCTGGCCATTGTTTTAGACACTGGTGAGACAAGATGCCCAAGATCCTGTCTGTGATGTCACGGTGGGCGTATATTTCTGATACTTATCTGAAGTTTGGACACTTTTGTTTTTTAATATGTTTTTATTGATTTTTGAGAGAGGAGGGAAGAGGGAGAGGGAGATAGAAACATCAACGATGAGATCACTGATCGACTGCCTCCTGCATACCCCCTCCTGGGGATCGAGCCTGCAACCCGGGCTTGTGCCCTGACTGGGGATCGAACAGTGACCTCCGGGTTCATGGGTCAACACTCAACCACTAAGCCATGCTAGCCGGGTGACACTTTCAATTTTTTTTTTTATAAAGATTACTGCATTGGTGACTTGTGGCTAAAATGATTGGTTGATGGAATCCACAGTGCTGGCTTTACTGGCAGCCAGAGGGCTCAGGGGTCATTCTGTTTAACGTCTTTATTTTATTCCAGAGGAAACTGAGCCCAGAGAGTGTGGGTCATGGAAATGCATGGAACAATAGAATCTGCTAGGAATCTTTGAAATCAATTGGTCTAACATTCTCATTTTACAGGGGCAAAAACTGAGATTCAAAGAAATTTGACTTGCTCAAGATTAGCTGGTGGACAAATTGGGATTAGGTCTCAGATCTCTTAAGCCACCCAGGTACTTCAAAACATTTTAAACATAATGGTCCACGAAAAGCAGTAGTAAGTGATGTTAATATAATTACTTTTGATATATAGACCCTCCAATAAACATCTATCTTTTTCTATAAGAATTTTCAACTTTGTACACATGATTCACAGATCTTGAGTGACTTAATAAATTATCGAGTTAGCAATGACTCTGGGACTCCATAGTTTGGGGAATTCTTCATTTTTGTGAATTTCTCTCTGTTTGATGATAAAGTAGGTAAAGTTTGATTACCATTTGGTAATCAGCTTGTGCTCCTACAGATGTCTCAACCTCCTTTCGCTAACCCCTCTCGGGCAGTTCTCAGGGGCTGCTGACGGCACTACCAGCCAGTGGGCTAACTCCCAGGCAGGGAAAATGGGTTTGGCTACTGAGTTACTTCCTCAGCCTTAAAAAGAGATTTTTCTTTAAGGTGTTGGAATATAACATCCACTGTGGTCCACAAAAGGCATAGTTTCACGTTTTTTGCTTAGTTGGCAAATGATAAGTGGGTCATTCCAAGATCCAGTAAATGTGTTGGCTGGAGGTTAGGAAATGGGTCTAGATCCTGTGTTAGGTTTTGGGGACTAGATTTGGTTTCCTAATTCTCCAACTTGGAAATGGTCTTGAAAATTTTGTATGTTTACTTACACTCCCTCAACTTCCACTTGTTTCCTAGGGACATGAAATGCCCTATAATACATTTTATCAGTAGTAACCTTGATGAAGATAGATTAGAAATACGTGTGCATTTTCGGCTCCCAGGAATAAAGGTGCAGTAGACATTCTTAGGTAATTCTAGTCTCCGTTTGGAGGGGCAGTCAGCAAAGGTTGACGTGCTATAACTACACATGGCTCCCTTCTTCCATTTGATTTGCATCATCTTAAACACTGCAGAGTCTCTTTTTTGACTGCTTTACATTATAGTTCCAGCTAGGCAGAGAATGTTAGAAGCTTATCCATTTCACTCTGAGTCTTTCACATACGACACACAAGAACCTGAATTTTTGCAATGAATGTGTGGGAGGTAGAATTTAGCTATCGTCACTCAGATTTTGAAAGTCCCATCAAAAGCTTAAATAGCATGATGACTTCCTGATGTATTTCTCGAATTTTATTTCACATTATTGGGTTCTGGGATGCCTAGATTTTCAAACAAGGATTTCTGCTTCCTGAGGAAAAGTAACCAAAGGAGAAATGCACATTATTAGCAGAGCACTGCATGCTGGACTGGATTAAACAGCAAACCATGAAAAAAAAAAATCAGTTTTCCCAGTCTTTAATTTTTTTCAGCGCTTCTTTCTCTCTCTCGTTTTTTTATATGCTTTAAAATTCTTTGCAGTCTTCCTTCCTAACTGCACAATATCAAAAGCTCTCTGTTCTAATCCTCTCCCTGGCTGCCTCAATTAATCACTTCTTTATTACAGAACTTGGCGTCCTGCCCTCTCATTCACCAGCAAGCGTTTCCCTTGCCTTGCTTCCATGAAGCCAAGCCTCCTCTTGTTCCCCTTTGCCATCTAGCCCCTCTCATTCTCAGGCTCTCATTTTCTTTCTTCATTTCCCCCCCAGTTCTCCACTTCATATTTATTTATTCCCCCAGCCTCCTAAAAATCAATTCGCCTTTTCATTTACTCAGTTAATATTTTTGCACACCCGCCCGGCCCTTTCCGACCACGCGGGGGTGAGATCCTGTTGGTAGGAAAGGGGAGCTGTAGCCCCCAGATCTTACTGAGCAGAGACTGGGTCAGGAGCTGCGTTCACCTCTGTGAGCTTCCCGTGGAAGCCTCCGGAAGGCTCTGCACAAAGGCCGTCACTCTCCCAGTTTACCTGGAAGGAGAAGCGACTGATGCAACTGAATGAGGCTCAGAACCAGAGGCGGTGGCCACAGCCTCACTGTCCCCCAGAGCAGGACCCATCCTCACTGACCGAGTCTGTGGAATGCGACAATGTCCTGCCCGCGGCTGGGGGAAAGAGCCCTGCCTCTGAGGACCTCAGCATGGCCTGCCCGGGCCCCTGAGGTCTGCCTGTCATTTGTGACATGGGTAGCTTAACTTTCTTCATGGACTGTCGTGAGGGTCACTGAGATGCCTGGGGAAGAGAGGACGTCATGGATGTAAGCTTTCTGATCATCACTGTTATCCCTTGTGTCATCTCCAAAACCTCCAGAACAACTGTTCTGGTGCCAGATGTACTCATTAGTAGTAGGCTTGATTTTTAACTGAGCAGTTTAGTTGATAGTTAAAATGCTCAATAAAAGAGTTTTAGATGTAAGGCAGTGAATAACTGATGTTTTATAATTTTAGTTTTTTGTAAAGGTCTGTTTTATTTTTATTATAGTATATTGTTATAATTATTCTATTTTATTATTAGTTATTGTTAATTTCTTGCTGTACCTAATTTATATTTTTTATTTTTAGAAATTGTCTAAGTATATTTGATATACAATATTATATTACTTTCAGATGTATTTTATAACTAACTTCCCATCTTATTATATAGCAAAGTAAGAAAATTGCTTATATCTACTTATTTAATTGCTCTAAAATACCAGCCTTTTCTAAAATAATAGTGATTCACTGAATTCAATGAGTATGTACTGAACATCGGCAAGGACCACTACTCCAGTGGGGGGCTCCGTGAAATAAAACTGAGGATAACACCTGAGATATCATAGATGGTACACTTTGAACACCCAAGTACAAGTGGTTTGCCCATTGGTGAATTTCAGAAAGAAAAGGTAAAATCAGGAAAAGATGCTCACTTTACTCATTTCTTGGTACATGACAGTGGGTTGAAGCGTTCTATGTTAAATTTCTCATTGTCACGTGCTTTTATTTGCAGGCAGGATGAACTTTGCATATGGAAGATGACACCCCCCCCGTGGGGGGGGGTTGCTGTAATGATGACCACGCAGGGCCGGGGCAGGGGGCAGGGGGCAGGGGGCAGGGCTGAACTGCCTAGGGCGGGAACCACTGGTCCCAGGTGGATACCGAGACCTGAAATCCAGCTGAATCAAGATGTTCAGTGAGTGCAACATGCATATCAGATTTTAAAGACATTATGAAAAAATGTGTTTTCAAAAACTTTAATGAATAGACTTTTTGGGGGAGCAGTTTTTGGTTCCCAGAAAAATTGAGGGGAAGGTAGAGATTTCCCATAAACTGCCTCCCTTACATATGCCCAGCCTAACCCACTATCAGCATTCCCACCAGGGGGGGCATTTGTTACAGTTGGTGACCCCCACCCCCACTGACACATCGTGATCACCCAAAGTCCTCAGAGTGCATGAGGGCTCACGCTTGGTGGTGTACCTGCTATGGGCTCGGGCCAATATGTAATGACATGTATCCACCATTCAGTATCACACGGAGCAGTTTCACTGTCTAAACATGCCCTGTGCTCTGCCTATTTTCCTGTTCTCCCCAAACCCTGGCAGCCACTGATCTTTTTACTGTCTCCATAGTTTTGTCCTTTCCAGAATGTCAAATCGTTAAAATCACACAGTATACAGCCTTTCAGGTTGGCTTCTTTCATGTAATAATATGCATTTCAAGTTCCTCTCTGTCTTTTCATAGTTTGATAGCTCTTTTTAGAAAAATCACAGACTAATACTCCATTGTCTGATGTACACAGTTTATCTGTCCATTCACTTCCTGGAGGGCATCCTGGTTGCTTCCAAGTTTTGGTGACTCTGACTAAAGTTGCCATAAACATCCATTTATAGGTTTGTGTGTGGATATAAGTTTTTAATTCATTTGGGTAAATACTAAGAGGCATGATCCCTGATTGAAAAGAAAGTATTTTTAATATATTGGATTAAAAAAGGTATATGATTAAAATGGCCGTTTCTTATTTCTTTTGTCTTATTTTAAAATGTGGCTACTAAATTTAAACTCACCCCTGTGCCTTTCTTGCACTCCTACCTGAGAGCACTGGTCTGGAGATGCCAGGGAACCCTTAGATGATGGTGACTGAGACCCAGCATGGCCACAGGACCCACAACAGGCAGACAAACTGACAGCCCCGATCCCCTAGAGACCATCTCCTCCAGACCAAACCAAGCCCTACGAACTTCTGACAGAACATTCTAGAACTGTGTAAACATTCTGGAGATGAAGGAGAATCCAGGAAGGACTGAGGTTTAAGTTTTTCCCAGCTGGCAGGTTAGGGGCTTGGAGTAAAAACAAATTAGATAAAATAAAACAAGGTCTTGATATTTCTTGCATATCTGAGCTTGCTAATAAAGATTGACACTAAAACACACTCAGGCCCCGGCAAGCTAGGGTCAGGTTTTTTCCTTTCTGTCTCACTCCAGGCAGGTTTCCAGTGCTTTTCCTTTGTGACCAGAGCACATTTATGGGAGCATGTGATGCATGACCCTGGCACCCACCGGTACGTGCGTTTACGGTGGACAGGAATGCTGCCATTTTTACATCTCTAGTCATCAGAGGAGGGGTGCAGTCCCTGCGTCCAGGACGTTTTTGTGTGCCCGTAGCCTTGTCTGGAAGCGTCCTTCCCGTGAAAGGCAGGGCTGTGGTGAACTCGCTACTGAGCCGTGCTGGCTGGATTCGGGTCAGGAGGTCTACAGAGGGTCCATGGCAGGAGCTTGGGGGCAGAGCTGGAGCAGCTGCCTTGCTTGTAGAACTGCCATGGCTTCCAGTTAGCGTTTCAGCGGTGCCATTTCCAGTAGATGAGCTGTCTCACCAAATATTTAATTGGGGGGAAGGGCTCAGAAGAGGGGCATCTGCTGCTCGGCAGAGAAAGAAGAGGGTGCCCACAGGCCCCAGGTGGATGGGAGCACTTCACAACTCTTCAGGCACGCTGGCCAGTGTTTCACCAGGTTCCTAATGTGAACAGACCTTCATGTACTACGTGTGTGTAGACTGAGATGTGATGCCTCTGGGTGGGCTGTATAGTAAAAACTACGTAGGATTAGATGTTTACTGTTGTAGTTACCAGTGTACAATCTAGGGACACATCCCCTGGGTTCAAACCTTCACGTTGTGATTTCACACCTGCATGGCCTTGGCCAAGTCACTTGACATTGCCTGCCTCAGTTTCCTCTCCTATAAGGGAGTAATAATAATGGTCCCTGCTATGTAGGGTTGTTGTAAGGCCCGAGTTAGCTTGTGGAGGGAAGTGAGCACAGTGCTGACATGTGGTAGGTGCTATGTGAGCAGTAGCTAAGCTGGCCATTTTGTTCTCTTGATAAAATTTGATTGACTGGAGCCAACATGTGGTTAAGACCCAGGTGCCCAAAGGGAGCACTTTCATGGAGCAGCCACCAAAGAAGGCCTGCATGTTGAGCCCTCCCTGCATGGTGCAATATTTAGGAGCATTTTCTCTGGGAGTCTCCTATTTCCAATGATCATTGACATCCCTAATAGGGCATAAAATAGGCTTTTTCCCCCTAGCTCTCTTTCAGGGATTAGTAGGATGTGTGCAAAATGACAGCAACAAAACAAATACTCTAAGTTGAAAAGGCTTGGGGGACATTATGTGCCCAAAACCTGTGAATATTAACTGAACTTCTTGCTTTTCAGCAGATATTTTAAGGTCGTGCACTTAGAGGCAAAGTGACAGGAGCTGAGGGTCTGCAGCTTGCTTTGCATGCACTGCTGGCGCAGGGTGGTTACCATCTGTGGGGCTAAACTATGTCCTCGACTTCTGAGTTAGGAATCCAAGTTTCATATGTGACTCTACAGCCCTGACTTGCTTTGAACTTCTGTCCACCTCTTTTTGTGGCTTCAGGCTTGGGGACACATTTAAGGTGGAAAAACGGTTCCTTGATATAATTACCAGGAGCAGAACACGCAATTCTTTGGCAACGAAGATCTGGCACTTGGAAAAGACTAGTTAGCACGCGGTGCTGGTGAGCGCTTCGGTTCCCAGTCAAGCAGGCAAAGGCTCCGTGTTCTGAGGGCACAAAAGTGCTTTCCTGGGCCAAGACAAGACCCAGGTGACTCTCTCCTCCTTGTGGCAATGCTGGGCCCCTCAGCTAGCTTGCTGGACACCCCAGGGCCTGAGGAACCTCACTTTGCTGGGAGCAACAGGTTTACACAGATGCTTGACCCTTTCCCCCTGCAGGTTAGAGTGTGTTGAACTGTTAAAAAGCCTTCGGAGAGAGAGGTTACTGGCAAGAGCCTGACCCGGGGAACCGCACTCAGTGGTCTGTGGGATTCCAAATTAGTGAGTGTTGGCGTGTTGAGAGGAGTATGGAAAATGAACAAAATCCAAATGTGCGCAATCCAAGGACACTTGTGTAAGCTGGACCAGCGTGTGGAAATCTCAAGCGGGCTGTGAGATGGGTGCAGATCCCCAGGTCCTGACCTGCAGAGGTTCTGATGCAGGAGATGGAGGTGGGCCTGCAGCTCTTCCCTGGAGTCAGATATAGGGTCCCTGTCTCAAATGGCTGGGACCCATGTGTGGTATGAACAGACAGGACAAAGGCAGGCACTCGCTTCATTTATTGCAATCACAGAGCTATCATTCGCCAAGTCTCTCCTGAGTGCCAATGGGGTGCCTGGTGCTTTCCTTCTGATACTGCACTTGATTGTCACAGTGACCACATTACACAGGAGGACACCAGGCTCAGAGAGGTGGGTGACTTCCCATGGTCACACAGCTAGGGTGCCCAGGTATAGCATGTACTTGAGTGGATAGCCATGAACCAGAGGCAAAGAACCATCACGGTTCCCAGTCTGGGAGCCCCAGCTACTGCAGACATGGAAAGGCAGATGCAGGAGAGAAAAAGTCCCTCTCCCTGATTTTTGTGTCCCCCCCCCCCCCAATCCCATGTCACTCCCAAAATCCATCCCTGTCTGGAAAGATGGCTTAACTTGTTTTCTCTCAGCTGTGAAGTTAGAGCCATTCTTTCAGGGAAAAGCGTAAAAATAGGGTCTTTTTGAGGAAGATACCAAGGTGATATAAAGTTCCCTGTTTAGGAGGAAAAGAGCAGCTGATGACAGAGCCCAGTCTCCGAGCCAGAG
The DNA here is from genome assembly GCF_054644295.1 of Miniopterus natalensis. NCBI lineage: Eukaryota > Metazoa > Chordata > Mammalia > Chiroptera > Miniopteridae > Miniopterus > Miniopterus natalensis. The sequence goes on from NC_142082.1 coordinate 26,682,651, forward strand.
GACTCTGGCCAGGGTGGTGGTGGGTGGGAGGGAGAACCTGCAGGTTCCCCAAATGGAGACAGATGCGCTTTACCCTGAGGAGGTCAAGGTCTCCCCAGGTGCTTTGGGGTCCTTTTGCTCCACGTCCAGGTATTTACTCTAGAGGACAGCAGTGTTTCTGTGTCAAGGCATATTATCTGGACATGCACAGGTTGGTTGTGCTACACCCATGGCCCACGTCTCAGCACCCACCTGGAAAGACCTTCATTCAGGAGCCCCACACCCCACCCACTACTGGCAGCAAACACCCAAATCAAGGTAGAGAATCTCAGCTGGTTATGGACTCTCTAGTGTCCAGGCCAGTTAGCCACAGGCTGGCTCAAACATCAAGGGCGTCATGGCACCAAGTGTGGTTATAATGACAATGCTGAACCTGACAGAAAGCCTTTACCTCTGTCTGACCACAGGGTGATTCCAGCCACCCCACCACAAACTATAAAGAACAGCTCCTATGAGGGGTGTGGCTCTTGTCAGGAGAAAGAGGGAGTTTTGGGTCACTGTTGTCTCAGGAGAGACAGGAAACGGAGTGAGGGGAGAGGGAAGGCTATGTCTACAAGTCTACTGACCCATGTACGGGAGGCAATGGGAATCCAGGTGATTTTTTGGTTCCTGAAGTCCACTGAGCTTTGGGGAGCATCCTGAGCTGAGGATGCATGTCCCCAGGCGTCCCAGGAAAGGGCAGGAAGCAGAAAGCACTGCCTCTAGCAGTTTCCCAGCCAGACAATTCCTGAGCACATGAGAGTACCCAGAAATAACGGGGGACTCAAATACAGCCAAAAAAAGCAATGGTAGTGGAATTGGAACATTGTCACTAATGTTGTGTTGTTAAGGACCATGCATTTATAGGCTATAAATGGTCTAGGAACATGGCATCAACCAGCTTTTGTTACAGATATCATTTGGTCACACATACTATGTACACAGGAAATGTGACATGGCCTTTTAAAGGGACTTCTCAGGTTGAAAGCTGCTTCATGATCCAGAATGGAGGTGGTAGTTACTTAAGACTGGTAAATGCGTCTTTCTGACAATGATTTAGTGGAAGAAAAGATTGTTTCAGTGAAGGAGGGATCATTTCTAGCTCAGATAGCTCTAATCCACAGAGAAGAGAACGCATAACCATTATTTGTTGAATCTCACCCTTCCTTCCTTCATCAAACACTTATTGGGCCCTCTCCATGGCTGGCTCTGCCCTAGGCCCTGGGTAGGTTGGAGCCAACTGCACAGGCCTGACTACCATCCCCCATGCAGGCATTGGGGGGAGCCAGGCACCGGGCAGGAATCATAAAAATGAACATGGCAGGAAAAGTCTTCATCCATCTGTTCACTCATCCATCCAACCATCCATCCAACCATCCATCATCCATCCAACCATCCATCATCCATCCATCCATCCAACCATCCATCATCCATCCATCCATCCATCCATCCATCCAACCATCCATCATCCATCCATCCATCCATCCATCCAACCATCCATCATCCATCCATCCATCCATCCATCCATCCATCCATCCATCCAACCATCCATCATCCATCCATCCATCCATCCATCCATCCATCCATCCATCCAACCATCCATCATCCATCCATCCATCCATCCATCCATCCATCCATCCATCATCCATCCAACCATCCATCATCCATCCATCCATCCATCCATCCAACCATCCATCATCCATCCATCCATCCATCCATCCATCCATCCATCCATCCAACCATCCATCATCCATCCATCCATCCATCCATCCATCCATCCATCCATCCATCCATGCCAGATTTAATTTTAATGAACAATCGAGGTGTCTCTAAGGATTCAAAATAGGGTGCATAGTCAAACAGTTGGGAGTTGTTTTCATATAGGCCTGTTTTCCACCTGATCATTCCTGAGCCTGACTTCAACAAGACAGAGTTTCTGTAGGAAATCCATGTAGATCATCTCAACTCCCCTCCCTCACTATGTTTTCAGAGTTAAGAAGTTTCTGGCAGACTAGGATTATTCCTCAAGCAATTTTCGACCTGAAGGTCGTTTTACAAAAGATCCTAAGAAGAACCTTTGTTGTCGTGACAACCGAATGCTGCCACTTCCTCAGCTGTGAAATTTCAGATGAGCACAGGAGGTGATGTAGGGGTGGGCTCTGACTCTTGCTCAAAATCTTCTTGGGCTCCATTAGTCCAGGGGCGTTGTGTTCGATGCAGGATACTCACCCCCCCACGCTAGCTGAATGTATAAACAATCTGACTATTGGGAGGAAGAAGAAGAGCCATTTTGGACAGATTCTTATTCTGTAAAGTAAGTTGATTAATATCAACTAGGTTGAGACCCAGGTACAGATCCAGATTTTATGGGGCCCGATCTTTAAATTTTGGGGTGTCCTCTTTAATAGAGACTTAAAAAGCAGGCATAAAATTATAAATACAAAGTTAAATACAGAGCCTCAGAAGGGCCTGTGGAAGTGAGGGGCCTGAACCTTAGGCTCCCTTAGCTCCCTGGTATGTCAGTCTCTGCCAAGGCCTGTGAACAATGTTCCCATGTCCATGGGCTATTGGAGGTTACAGCAGGGCTTCTCAATTAAAGTCTATTTTTCCTCCAGGGGACATATGCCAATGTCTAAAGACAGTTTTGACTGCCTCAACTTGGGGGCTGATGGGTACTACTGGCATCTAGTGGTACATCCGATGGTGCTCAACATGCAATAATGCACAGATGGTCCCCCGCAACAAAGAATGATCTGACGCAAAATGTCAATAGTGCCAAGACTGAGAAGCCCTGAGATATAGCTAGAGATGTGCTCTTATAGAATGCCACGCCAAGAATCAATCAGTTTGACCTATAGGGCTCAAAATATAGCCCATGGGGTGCATTCACAAACTCAATGCCATCAAGATGGACGTAACATCTGGCTGTGTTGCGTTGGTACCTGCCACCCACGGGTTCAGGGACCCCACTGGTTCATCTCACTCCGAGAGCTCTGAGATTCACGCTCACTCAAATAGCATGACAGGCTAAGTGCATTGTTTGTACCTCAATACAATTGTGCACGTCCTTTGTACTCAGCTACCAAGTAACATTTAAATCTGCTGCCTCCATACTAAATTAATATATTTTAAGGCTTATACCCATAAATCATTCATTTCAAAATTCTCATCTCTTATGAATAAGTTCATCATTTTCATTCACATTTTGTCACAAAAATTAGGAGTTTAGCTTTTCGAAAATTTCATTTCCCACTTGTCTTTTATGTGCTGCAAGATAGTAAACCAGCAGATTAGCTTTTCTTTCACACAGTGGAGGAGGGCGAGCGAGAACGTAACACAATCAAAACAAATTGCTTAGGGAAATAATTCCTTTATTTAAAGGAGTTACCAATAAGCAGGCTGCTTTCATAAGAAACAAAAACTGTCATGGAGCTAGCCAGGGTCGGAGAATGGGGAGGCTGAATTACGCTCTCTTCTGCAGTTACTGTTCCAAATTATAGCAATACTCACATCTTGTGAATGATTTCTTAAAGTGGGGTAAGTTAAACACCATGTAAAAACCAACTGCTCCTAACATCTTACAAGTGCAAACCCAAGAGGAAACAATCTCTGCTTTATGCCTGATAGACCTGGCATCTCTTAGTTGATATAGCACTACCTGGCCAAGATTGGTCACAGGCCACACACACCCACTGACACCACATCTCAAGGACCCCCACCCCCACCCCTCTGAGCCCCAGGCAGTGTACATTTTATGTTCTGCAATAATGGTCAGACTGGCCAGGGAGTTATTAAAATGATAGTTTTCACCATATAAGTATGCTTGAATAAAATGTTCTCATCTTCATTATACAAAAGCAAGTGTAGTTGGCTACAAATAAAAGACACCCAAGTGGAGCTTTGGTGAATTTAGAATATCTGAATTAAAATAAAAATGTGATGCAAATTGAGATTTTATTTAATTTTTTTAAAAGCCCATTTGAAAATAAATGAAAGCAAAAGCTTGAAACTAATTTATATGTTTGCTGTCTTCAGATCATTTTCACGGTATGAATAAAGGAAAGAGGTAAATTAAAGTTATCCCAGGATATTATTTGTAAGAGGTTAAAGTATATTCTAATGGGCAGATTAATTCTGTGGGGAAATAACATTAAATCTTTCTGAAGCCTTGAAATTTTTCAAAAGCATTCTTGCTGCTTTCTTGCATTGCAACAAATGCAATCATCTGGCTAGATAATCTGGCATCTTAAATAACTTTGCACTTAAGCCCCGTCAATTTGATCTTCCAAGGTTAATTGATTATTTCAACAAGCATTCTTGCCAGAAAAGATCTGAGTGCTTACATCTTTTCATTAATTCATGCTGTTTGGTGAGAAGGTGAAAAATAAGAAGGGGCTGCCTGATTTAACTCTTTTATTACCCAGTCTCCAAAGTAACGTGGAGGAAAAGGTCTGGAGTGCAACTTCGCTCAGTGGAAAGGAAACTCGATTTGCAGGAGTGAAATGAATGAACACGACATCCTGATGTACCCAAGTGTAAAGGCTGTATGTGGATGCTCATTTCGTAACGAAAACAACTGATTTCATTGCAACTCTTCCCCTAGGCCTGACCCTCACAGCTTCTCTGCGGCACCAGACCATTCACACTGTACAAAGCCCGTCTGGGGCTTTCTGGAATGGACTTGTTCTATCAGCAATTGCAAATTTGTCATTGACGTCCTTCCTTTCAGAGGCACAGCCAGGACACTGGGAGGTTCACCCCTCACGCACACGGCACCGCAACTCGTTGGCCAAACAGCGGAACCTGGCCAAAAGTCAGGATATATTTTTTTTAATGGACATTAAAATTGTGCAGGCATTCATGTGTTTCTTAAAAAGACAAAAAGCGGCCCAGACTCTCCCAGCATGAGACAGAACCTGTGTTTATCAGAACCTCCTACGTGGCGCTACAATTCTGTTTCTGAGCGTGACCATTTTCCACCCCAAATGCTGGGAGGACCAGAGATAACAGACTTCCTCTCCTGCTCGGCTCATTTCCAAAACCACCCAAACTCACACGCAGCCACTGACTTGTCTCCACATTCGCCACCTCTTTCCCGCTCAGGCTGGAAGGGCACCTGCAGGCGCACCCCCTTTCGCTGATGGTTTGGGGCCTGCAGCCATCCTCTGCCCCCTGCCCTCCCCTCCTCCATCACGGTTCATTTGGGGGAGGCTCCTACTTCTCTGTACCCCTTGGCACAGCGTGGACCCGAGAGGGAGGCGGGGGGGAGGGGCTAGCACAGGCCTTGGTGGCTCTCGCCCTCTGGCTTGTGACTTCGGCGGTGGGCACTGCCAAGCAGAGGCTGGGAGAGCGTCTGCATGCTCAGAGCGATCGCGGGCTGGCAGGGCTGGCAGGGCTCCCCCTGCCCTCCCCCTGTTCGCTTCCAAATGAAAGCAGCCACACCGCCCTGGAATTGGAGGGAGAAGGCCACAGCTTTATTTACATAACACAAGAGATATCACAATCAACAAGCATTAATCATGATCATTACCCCAAATCATACAAAATAACGCTGCTGACCGCTTCCGCAGCTCATTGGTTGTGTTTTACTCCCTTTTTTTTTCCACTTGGAAAAAAAGGGGAAAATGACAAAATCATTAGGAGCAATCTGGGGTCCCCCAAATAAAACATGTGCAAATTAAACACACGTGAAGTGCTCGATATGTGGCAAATTAGTGCAGAAAATCCGGAGGCCCGTGCATGTGAGGAGTCTGCCTGACTCGGAGATGTGACAGGTATTATTGCTCTCGGTGGAGTTATTTAAGCCCAGTAGGAATCCCAGTGTCCGGGAATGTCAGGGGACTGTTATTAGACAAGTTTAATTAGGATCTACCCTGCTGCTCCTAACAAGCGTTTAATTAACTTCTAGGCAGGGTAATTAGCTTTAGATTGCAGCTGATTTTCTTCCTCACCTTCTGTTGACACTTGGCCTGCATCGAGGCATCCTGCCTGGCTGACAGTGTAATGGATAGCATCACTGAGAAGCCTAATATCAAGGCCGCCGGGTCTAAAAACACAGCCCAGCGATGAAGATAACAGACGAAATTACGAAGGTGACGGTCAGGTCCTGGTCCTCGAGTATCACAGAAGTCTGTGGAACCCACATGCAGATTCAAGGCCTCCTGCTAGGAGGGGGAAGTTGCTCCTAAAACAAAACCAGCCCCCCTCTTTCGTCCTATGCTTTCCCTGGGCCACCCACGGGGCAGGCACCTCTGTTCCCCACCCCAAAATGCAGCTTGTGACTTCTAGTCCCAAATGTATGGGGGTGCCTGGCCCAATGTCTGCTTTCCTGATGACACAAAGAACTGGAGGGCATTGGCCAGGCCTCTGGTAACCCCAGGAATCTCCAGCCTTTTTCCGAGGGTTGCATTTCCAAACCATGGAGTTTGCTCCTTAGTCCTCTGGACATCTCCTGGGCACAGGGCGGGAACCAGGTAGTCAGGGGTAAGGGAGGAATAAAAGCGGGGGGGGGGGGGGGACACTTGTAATACTCTCAACAATAAAGAAAAACAAAATAATGGGACTTCTTATCATGATTCTGTTAATCTAAAAATAAAACACCTTTCAAAGTGAGAGGCAATAAGCATTTATTTGAGATCCAAAAGAATAATTATTTGGGAAACATTGATTCAGGCAGAAACCCAAATAGTCTTCTGACTTGGAGACAAAAGCAAGGGGTACTGATGAGAAAGGGAAGGGGAACGATTACACCAGTAGAAGGAAGGCATTTCTATTGGTGCAGAAAAGCTAACTTAATGACACTGATTCTAAACAATGTTTTTAATTTTGAGCCTGGCAGCCATTAGAAGCCATCAGTCTGGTCATTATAGTATCTGCTTTCTTTGCAAACAGTTCTTTGGGTCACAATGTGGCTTTAGGCCCCATCCAAAGGTTATTTTGCCCAGTTTTAACATTCTAAATGTTTGAGGCATAAAATGTGCAAAGCAGTTCCTCTGGGATGGCAGTTCTGGCTCCATTTTAAAGCTGCTCCCTTCATATAATTTTTTACAATGCAACCCTGAACACTCAGGGCTACAGGATGAAACATGCTTCCCCTGTAATTATGATGAAAGGTTCAATAATCCTCACCCAGCTTCAACACTACATATGCTTTAAAAGGAAATCGGTTCATATTTGTGCACCTATGTTCACAGCAGCACTATTCACAATAGCCCTAAGGTGAAAGTAGCCCAATTGTCTGCCAACAGATGAATGGATAATCACAATGCGGCACATCCTTGCAATGGAATATTATTCAGCCTTAAAAAGGAAGGAAATTCTGACACATGCTACACATAGATGAACCTTGAGGACACTATGCTCAGTGAAATAAGCCAGTCACAAAAGGACAAATACTGCATGATTCCACTGATACGAGGTCCCTAGAGGAGTCAAACTCAGAGAGACAGAAAATAGAATGGTGGGTGGGAGGGTTGGAGGAAGGGTAATGAGGAAGTGTTTAGTGGACAGAGCTCCAGTGTGGGAAGGTGAAAAGAGCGCTGGAGATGGTGGCGATGGTTGCCCAATAAGTAAGTGTACTTGATGCCACTGAATTGTGCACTTAAAAATGGCAAAACTCATAAATTTTATATTACGTGTATTTTACAATAAAAATGAAAGTTGGTTTTTAATTTTTTTACAGTATGCATGCAGAACCTGAGGGTCGTTCTCTGTTACTTTCCCTAGAAGAGCCTCTGGTGTCCTACAGACTTTGATCAGATCTTATCATCTGAATTGTAGAACCTCTTAGATCTGAAATCCTACTTTTCAATACTTGGTATATTCATTGTTAGGTAATCATGGGACATGAGGCTTGTTTTTTTTTTTTTTTTTTTTTAAATATATCTTTATTGATTTCAGAGAGACTAAAGGAGAGGGAGAGAAAGATAGAAACATCAATGATGAGAGAGTCATTGATCCAGCCCACAACCTGGGCATGTGCCCTGACTGGGAATCGAACCCGGATTGCCTAGATCCTAGGTTGACGCTCAATCGCTGAGCCATGCCCGGCCGGGCATGAGGCTTGTTTTGAAAGCTTGGGAGTGTGTCTGGGCCATTGGCCCCTTAAGATGGGACACACCTGTGAGCTAACCTAGACAGCGAGGGGCCTCGGAGCAGGAGGCTGACCTTTGTTCCGCGTGACGAGGGCCCCGTGCCTCAGTCCTCACCAGGAGCACGCAGCCAGCGCTGTGCTCACTGGCTGGAGTCTTTGCTATAGCAGGTGGCTAACCTCTTTAGCGCATCCCTGGGATGCTCTAGTGAACATTACATTCCACTGGAGGGAGGGTGTCTATGAGCAAATCAAGGCTGCAGCATGTCAGATGGTGAGAAGGGCTGTATTGAAAAACCAGGCAGGGAAGACCTTGGGTACTTTCCAGTCTAACAGAGGGTTTTCAGGGAAGGCCCCACCGAGAGGACGCCGTTGGGCCCGAGTGGGTGTTTAGGAAAGAGTTCTATAGGCAGAGGGAGTGGCAGGCGCAGAGGCCCTGAGGTCAGCTCACTTGCCCGGGGGAACTCCACCACAGGTATCTCTGCTCTGAATATGATGACACAGGGCCCTCATCCCACATGGTACTAAGAAACCAACATAACACAACTTCAGGGGTAACACTAAGTTTTCATCCCTTCCCTCCCAACTCTCCCTATCCATGGATGGTTGGGGAGCATTCTATCACCAGAGCTTTCTTTTTCAGGGCAAGATTTTGACTCTTAATAATATGCAGAGCTACCTGAGGATGTATATGGTCTCATCAGTCATTTTCACCTTAATGAGAAATATGCAGGCTGACAGAAGTCACAGCACAGGCATTGATCCTCAGGGAGCGAGATTAAATATCCTTGAAATGTCTGAATGTTCATCATGTATGTTTCCATTAACAAGTTATTTTTCAATTGTTTCTGTAATAGCATTATTATTGCTTTGTTAAAAAATTGACCTGGAAATAGAAACAGTTAAGTTGCGAGCTCCTTCAGGCCTGCGGTTGACTCAGACACTGTACCAACGCCCACCATGTAAAGTGCGTCCCAGGTGCCACTTCAGACTGGAAGCTGCATCGACACATTTGTCTGTGCAGTGGAACCTGCCTTCCCCTTTGGTGACCTTCTTCAATGCCTAGCGACTGGCCCACTCAGGCCACACAAGCTGCAGAATCTCACTCGACAGCTGTGACCCCAGCCACGTTGTCCCAAGTTGGGAAGCCAGACACATGCTGTTACACCTCAAACGCTAGAGCTCATACACTTGCAAATCATAATTAATGGACGGTTTTTCTTTTTGTGACTCTTGGAGGAAGATTGAAAACACTGAAAACCAAAATAAAGCACCCAACCCCCCACAAGTGGTTGCAAGCACGTTATTGCCACTGTCCTTGAAGTCCTTCTGCCGGCACGCTGCCACCATCTGCCTGCTCACCTCATTTCTTCCTGGTTCCTGCTCCGATGTCGCCTTACTCCTGTCCTGCCCCCACCCCGCTCTGGCTTTCTTCCCAGTGCTTATCCCCATATCACCTATTAGGAATTCGTTTTGAATCTGACCGCTGCCTGCCTCTCTCCATTGGAGGGTAAGTGTCTGTTTTACCTGCAGTTCCGAACATTGTCTACCAAACACTCGATCGATATCTATTCAATGAAAAAGAATGAATAATCCCCCACAATGACATCATGGATTTGAAAAAAAGGAACAAATAAAAAACAGAAACATTCTAAGTGTGTCCCAAGTGCCATATTAATCCAGTCAATCTGTATATTCCTTGTCTGTCGTGCTCTCCAATGGGAACTGATATTCAGAGGAATGATCCTGAGTATTGAAAATAAACTAATTTTCTTGGTTAATTGGCTCAACACATATTTACTGAGTGCCTACGACACACCTGGTGCCATGCTAGGTGCTGGGATCCAGTGGTTGATTAGGGGCAGGTAAGGTTCCTTCTGTCAGGAGCTTAATATGTAGGAAACTTCTGTTACCCCACCATTGTCAAAGTAAATACCTAACGTCAAGCTGAAGGGAGAGTTTTGAAGGAAAAGAACCCAACTCCTAAACCATCAAGTGCTATTCTGTTTTTCTGTTTTTCAAATTATTTTGAAATAAGAACTTAAATAACTGCAGTTTTATTTTTGATATTATTAGGTTCCTCCAGATGATCTACTCTTAAAATGCTGAGGAACCCAGGACCCTGCAGATCCCTGGGCTGAGGGAGAGGTGGGTAGGTGGTGGGCACCACTACGGTCAAAGGAAGCAGCAAAGTGGTGGCATTCACTCCCTTCTGTGGCATCACCAGGGGTCATCACAAAGCCAGCTTACACCAATCCACACAAAAGACAATCACGGGTGCACACTACATACTGGTCGTAATTACATCTATGGTGAGGGTCATTTTCACCCTCTCTCAATTTGCCCTCTCTCACAGCAAAGCCAAGACTCCCTAAATGTTCTGAAAATGACCTGGCCCTTCTGACCCTTATCCAAACAGAGTAATAATAACCGGGAACATTCATGTCGTATTTGTACTTGTTGAATTTGAGCGTGAATGAAGTTGTCTTGTGATCTGACTCTTTCATGTGATCTCCTTCTTTCTGCCCTGCCTTTTGAAATTCCAGGAGTTTTATCATATTTTTCCTCACACCAGACCATTAAAAAAAAAAAAAAAGGTAAAATCTTATCTGAGGTGAGCAGGATTAGAAAGAACAGACACTGCCATCATTACTCCGAGGTTTGTGGCACTCATGAGGGAAGGAGATGGTGCTGTCAGGACAGGGAATTTTCAAAAGAAAAAAAAAGAATAGAGGGAGGAAACTCTTTTTAAAAAGGCAAAAATGTTCTGATTTTTGTAGGGACCTTAATTCTATATTTCCTGGCCATAACTGGACCCCTCTGCAACTGAGGACACTGCTGGGCTGGCGAGTAAGAAGGAATAATTGCTGCTGGATGCTAGTTCCCTCTGGGCTCTAGCCAGAGTCTGTATTTTATGTAGCTTTCTCAGCTTGAACATTTCTCTACTCAACAAATAGCTTTAAATTTTTTAAAGAGAAATACAAACACACCCTAAGGTGTGTGTATTGTCCATATATAGTGGGGGCATAAGATACTTTTCATTCAACAGGACACTATGCTGCATTGGGCACAACCAATAAAGATGAATGGAACTGTGAGCAGATCCTGCAAATGTGCTTCAGTCAGATTAGCAAACTGCCACTTGCTGGGGGTGAGTAACAGATAATCTTAGAAAGTATTAGGCAGACTAAATGGGAAGAGATGGTCAGCCTAGGAGACTGGAGACCGCTAAGGTGAAGACAGGTTGGTCTTTTGTGGACTGTGTTTACTCGCCAGCCTGGCTGCACACATGCTGCATTTCAATAAACTCCCTGTTCACTTTGGTGACTTGTAGGTTGGCAGGTTGACTTGTAACAAAAACTATGAGTTAGGACTTCATGGGACTTATTTGACGGGAACAAATTGCCTTCTGTGTGTTTTGGGGATGGCACAGGGCAAACACTGGCTGACCCTGGGGAGGGGCTGGTGGCTGAAGACGGAGTGGGAGGAGACTTCCTATTAAATACTCTTTAGTGCCCCTTGAATCTGTACATGTGCAAACATTACCTGCTTAGAAATAAAGAGAATTTTAAATGGCAGTGGAAACTGAATCACATGAAGATTTATTTCTGATGGAGCAGGGTGTGCTCACTATCCACAGTTGACAATAATCTGTGTGATTTCACTTGCTAGGCAATTGGTATGAGTCTATGTAGGTCACCCTGGGGAGGGACTGGCACGGTAGTGTTTTCCCCAGCCTTCATTAGTGTGCTCTTTCTAGGATAAAACTGACGTCGTCACTTTTTGGTTAAACTTCCCTTCCAGGGGTACCGGAGGTGGCCATGCTTGGCTGTCCACACAGTGGTTGCTAGGTGATAGGTAGAATCAACCGAGTGTTGGTTGTTGGACTATAAATGGTATTTTGTGCAAGGCCTGCCTTAAGACCCAGTATCATGTGTTGCCTTGACCTCTGGTGAAACTGGGAGGGTCTCAAAGGCCTAAGTGCAAGTCCCCTCCCAACTCTGCAACCACAGATAAGGTCCCCCAGCCAAACAGCGCCCCTCACAGGGACCAGGCAGGGTGCCTGCTCATTCCTGAGGAGCGGGCTTCAGTCCCCTGCCAGCCCACGAGGTAATTCAAAGGAGCCAACCTCATCCTTCCACGGGGGCTGGGGGCACCCCGTCCTCCTGTCACTACGGAGCCCCTTCAGCGGTGCTTCCTTGTTCATTCTGCCGGAGTGCACCCCGTGTGGCATGCGGCGTCCCCGCCCCCAGGCTGCGGATGTGTGACTGTGACCTGTCTCGTCTGCCCTGTGAGGAGCCAGGTGTTCGGGCCCTGCCCTAACCCTGCAGCGGGAGCCGCTTTCATCGGAGTGAGGCCGAGGTGAGCAAACAGCCGAGTGCCGGCCTTCAATGGCACTGTCACAAACACAGGGTTTCCTTGCGAATAAGCTATCACGCCAAGGGGCACACGGAGAGTTAAATTCGGTAGCGTGTCTAATGTTCCAGCGGAGAGTGCTGCTCCCTTTGTCAAACGCTTCCCTGGGCCCTGGGCCCCGCTCTCCCGGCTCCCACCTCCTCCCAGACCCCCGGGCTGCCTCTGATGACTCCTCTTTAGAGTGTCTCCCAAGCGCTGGTGTTTCTTACGGGTCCATCCCCGGCTCTTCTCACTCAGCCTGTCTCATCTGGGCTTCCATTTGCTTGCATGGCCAAGTTCTCCCAGCAATCATTGCTTCCTTTTTATGTGCATTCTATATATAGAATAGATATTTAACCATGAAAATAAAACTGCTCCTTTTGGTACTGGCTAAACCCTGCCATAGCGGGAGTGCATTTGCAGGAGAATTGAGGGCCAGCTGAGCAGGCTGTGGCCTGGCTGAGGACACCGGCAGGGGCCAGGCAGGGGTCCCGGCACGGGCCAGGGCCCTCCACAGCCAACGGAGCTGAGGCCCCCTCCAGACAGAAAACCCTAACGGAAGAAATGCTCAGAAAATGGGGTAGTTGAGGTAGATTTTAGCTGTTTTTTTTTCCTGATTAATATAGTTAACTTAGATATGGTTCTTCTTTTTGGGAGATGCTATTAGAAGTCTTTGTAGCATGTGTGAGAGTATTTTTCTGCCTTTGTGAATATAGAAAGGGAAACACAATTTGGTCTTTCTTTGCTGGTTCTGGACATTGCAGCCCTGAGAGTCACCATCCTGAATGTTAATTCTCACTATAAAATGCTAACGACATGGACATAAGTAGAAGGTAAAAAGGTACTGAATCGTATTAAGTGCTATATTTGCCTTCATACGCACACAAAAATAAATGCCTGGTGCCTGCAATCTACATGATGGTTGGGTTTTGCTTTAAAATCTCGCAACTCCAAGCCCGAGTATCACTGGGGAGCTGCTGAGAAATGCAGATTCCCAGGCCTGCCCTGTCCCTGCTGTGGCAAGACCTGCCTCTGAATGACATTTCTGGGTGTTGGGCATGCACAGTAAGGTTTGAAAAGCACTCCTCTGAAACACTCCAGAAAGAAGAAATTGAACAGGGAGGGGGATATAATAAAACACAACAGCTAAATACTGAAAGCTGTAGGGGCTGGATGAAAGGTATGTGAGTTTTATTACACTTTCTCTCTACAGTTGTGTGGTGAATTAAAAATAAATCTCTAACATCCTCTCATTTGGTTCTTATTGATCTCTTACTGCTAACAGTCAATTTCCCCATAAAGAGTCAATCCTTTCCTCATAGAAAATCACAGTTTACTCAGGTATAATGTAATTCTGGTTAATCCAATTTTCATTGTACATTAAACCCGATATACTTGTTAAATACTCATTGACCTGACTGGAAAGAAAAAAAAGAATACAAAGTGGGTTGTAACCCACTTTAAAAAATGAATATCAATAAGGTCTAGTGTTTGTAAATCACACACAAAAATGCAAAAAGGGCTTTCCTCTTTTTTTTAACCTTTATTTTTACTGTTGACCCTATTACAGATGTTCCCCCCTCCCTTGCCCACCTCCTCTTATTTATTTAGCAAACACTTTTATAGAACTCACCCTGTGCAAGGTAATTCCTCAGGAATTTACAGATATTAATCCATTTTACCTGACAATGACCCTTTTGGCAGGACATCTTACAAAGCACGAGATTCTGAGGTGGGCATGGCACCCCTGAGCTTGCTTCCAGAGGTGCCCCATCTGGCCTGCACGGGCCAGTGCCTGGCAGCCTGGTAGCCTGCGAGGTGCCATGTGGGCTGGTGAGGGCCTTTCCTCACCCCCCAAACTGGTTAGGAGCTAATGATGGTGATTGCAGGCGCAAGTGCTCAGCAGACCGAAATGGGCAAGCCCTGGCCACCCGCTGACTTGGTGCCTTGGCGCCTGGGAACGTCCAGTTAAATTCCTGAAACACATAGCTCAGGGAAACTGAGATGCCACTGATGGAATTAGGGAAAGCTTAGAATTTGGTTATCACTCTTTCTCCCCCTTCTCCTGCCAAAAAGTAAAAATGAACTGCAGAGTCAGAGAACTGGGAACCACACTGCCTTGCACGACATGAGAGTCAGTGCCTAACAGAAATCACATTACAAAAATGCATTCATTTTCATAAAGTGTAAAGATTATGGCCTGCAGAACTTGCACACTATCTTTTTCCAGAACTCTGAACTGTATTAATTCCAACAGGCATTGTTGTTAGGTACGAAATCAAAAGAAACTTTAATGATGTGATGTATTCCTGGCCCTGTTTTTAACACTATAGTGAATGGAAATGCCTCTTTAAATGATGGGACCCAACATAGTGAGGGATGGAAAAATGGGTACGTGGATACACAACCTGGTGCCATTGAGCAGTAACTTCAACATTTTCACTGTTCACACTCACCCACATTTTCACTACTGGGAGTTGATACTACAGAAACACTCCCTACCTGTGAAGACTGCTCATGGCAGGGCTGTTTGTAAAAATTGCAAACGATTTATTGCAAAAGAAAAAAACACACAAAAAAGTTGGAAGAAACCCAAATGTCCTTCAGTAACAGATTGGTTAAAAAATAAACTACAAAACTATTTGTGCAAGGAAATAAGATGCATCAATTGAAAAGCAAGAGAATAAAGTGGGTCTGTTTGTACTAGCATAGAAAGATAGCCGCAATTTATTGTTAAGTAAAAAATCAAGTTGCAAAACTGTATGAAGAATGTGATTCCATTTTTGTTTAAAAATGATAAGATAGGATAATAAATAAATAGGCAAAGAGGTCGAAGGCACATGCATCAGGCTGTCAGCAGTAATTCTCCTAGGATATGAGCCAGCAGGGAGCACTCCCAAGCTCAGGGGAAATAATGCTTCCTAAATTTTTAATTTTATGGCTTATCTGAGGGGTCTTATAATCTACATTTTCTCTATTTGTAAAAAATATGATGGTGTTTGCTTCAGAGACAGAAATCATTGTGTATAGGAGACAAGTGTGCCCAGAGGAAAAAAATCTGAGAGGGAAAAGAGAAAACAATCTTGGCTTTTAGAGCTATCTTAACCACACAGAATTATAATTCATGACAAAAGTTAAAAATAATGGTGAAACTGGAAGCATACCTGAGAGTGTTTTAATTTACATGCATATTTAATGTGACCTCTCTTTACTCTTTTTTTAAATCTTCACCAAGGATATGTCTATTGATCTTAGCAAGAGAGGAAGGGAGAGAAACATAGATGTGAGAGAAACATCGATTGCTTGCCTCCTGTACACGTCTAGGCCGGGAATCAAACCCATAGCCTTTTGGTGCACAGGACGATGCTCTACCAACTGAGCCACCCAGCCAAGGCTTTATTCTTCTTAACTTATTTTAGCAACTAAAATGATGAAGACTTTTCTTCCCTCCCTCCCCCCTCCTTCCCTCCCTCCTTCCTTTCCCTTCCTTCCTTCCTTCCTTCCTTCCTTCCTTCCTTCCTTCCTTCCTTCCTTCCTTCCTTCCTTCTTTCCTTCCTTCCTTCCTCCCCCCCTCCCTCCCTTCCTTCCTTCCCTCCCTTCTTCCTTCCTTCCTTCCTTCCTTCCTTCCTTCCTTCCTTCCTTCCTTCCTTCCTTCCTTCCTTCCTTCCTTCCTTCCTTCCTTCCTCCATCCTCCCTCCCTCCCTCCCTCCCTCTTTCCCTCCTCCCTCACTTCCTCCCTCCCTCCCTTACTTCCCTCCTCCCTCCCTCCCTCCTTCCCTCCCCTCCCCCCTCCTTCCCTCCCTCCTTCCCCCTTTCCTTTCCTTTCCTTTCCTTTCCTTTCCTTTCCTTTCCTTTCCTTTCCTTTCCTTTCCTTTCCTTTCCTTTCCTTTCCTTTCCTTTCCTTTCCTTTCCTTTCCTTTCCTTTCCTTTCCCTTCCCTCCCCTCCCCTCCCCTCCCCTCCCCTCCCCTCCCCTCCCCTCCCCTCCCCTCCCCTCCCCTCCCCTCCCCTCCCCTCCCCTCCCCTCCCTTCCTTCCTTCCTTCCTTCCTTCCTTCCTTCCTTCCTTCCTTCCTTCCTTCCTCCATCCTTCCTCCCTCCCTCCCTCCCTCTTTCCCTCCTCCCTCACTTCCTCCCTCCCTCCCTTACTTCCCTCCTCCCTCCCTCCCTCCTTCCCCCTTTCCTTTCCTTTCCTTTCCTTTCCTTTCCTTTCCTTTCCTTTCCTTTCCTTTCCTTTCCTTTCCTTTCCTTTCCTTTCCCTCCCCTCCCCTCCCCTCCCCTCCCCTCCCCTCCCCTCCCCTCCCCTCCCCTCCTCCTTCCTTCCTTCCTTCCTTCCTTCCTTCCTTCCTTCCTTCCTTCCTTCCTTCCTTCCTTCCTTCCTTCCTTCCTTCCTTCCTTTCCCTTTTCTTCCTTCTTCCTCCTCTCTCTTTCTTCTTTGTTTCCTTCTAAGATAGAGCTTTATGTATGGTGCCCTTATCAATCCAAAGTGGCAGTGAAGGGGAAATGGAAATGGAGAGGAAATGGAAATGGAGAGGAAATGGAAATGAAGGATCCACTTCCCATGACTGAGTCTGGGATCAACTGCTGCCCAAGGAGCCATGTGGGCCAGTGCCTTTGAGACGAGCCTGAGTGAGCTGCGGCCGAGCCTCACTCTGAGCTCCCACATGGTGGCCTGAATGCAGATGCCGCTGAGACAGAGGGAAGAGCTCTCACAGCTTCAGGGCTGATACACGACCTGGGGCTATTGGAAGGGACTAGATCTCAGGCTTCATGCCAGGCAGGGGGGAGGAGAGGGTGGTGGCCCAGATCAAGCCAAGCGTGTCCTGAGACGCTGCAGTTCCAGGGGGGCAGAAGCACTCTTCCATACCTCCCACTAATGAGCAACCTCTTGGCGAGAGCTTTCCTCAACCACAGGAAAGAAAGTCCCTCCTTTGTTTGAGAATGGACTCGGAAGCTATGGTCAGGGCAAGGGGATGGGACAGGGTAGCTGCTGGATGACGGTGGCATTGCAATGAAGGTTATGATGGAGGTGGGGGAGGGGCGTGGGCAGGACAGATGACAGTGGCATTTCTAGGGAGGCTATGATGCCACAGTCATTCTCTCCTCTGAGCCTGGTGCTGCTTCCTGGGGATAAGCCATAGTCTAAAGAACAGGTTTAAAACTGGAAAGAGATGAAAGCAGATACTGTGATCTAGAAATATTTTCAGTATTTTGTTTACATGAAAGTTGAGTTGAGCAGAAATCATTAAGAAAGAAAGTGAAAACACAAATAAAAAAATCATTCTGAGAAGTTTTAAGCAGCATATGGCAAGTAGATAGATGTTTCAGAAAAACAAAGGCCCCCAAGAGCGTTGTTCATGTGTTAGAAACAGCAGCAGAACTAGCATTTCCTGCAAAACATGTTTCTTGGGACACCAGGTGATGATTTCAGAAAAAATAAACCTGAACGTGAGCTTGTCACCCTGGGTTGGGATTTGGATAGAGCAGCCTTGGAAAATTATACTACAATCAAATGTATCAAATTCTATAACCAGCAATTTCAAATTGTGCATTCCAAATTGATATATTCTACACAAATAAAAGGATCTGATTTTGGGCTTTGAAATCAGCCGCCTGCCTTCTGTTTGCTGTACAATGCCATCTGACTTCCTAAAAAGCACGGGGCCTTTTTTCCCTCCTGCACCTGCTTAGCTTCAAAAATGTCAGCAGCTCATCTCAGACAGACAGTGATGCTGGGGTTGCGATCACCTGACAACTCCCAGGAAAAGCAAGGTGAGGGAGAAGGGAGGACAGGATGCTGGTGGGCGCCGGGGCAGGAAGGATAATGGGAACTGAACAGTGTGGGGCTTCGGCACCTTCACCGAGGGAAGACCCCTTCGCCATCTCCTAACTCACCTGGGAACCAAGGGCTAGGAATGTTCTTTGTGAGGAGAAGCCCCAGGTGTAGCAACTGCTTCTGTCAGATAAGGGGGCCTGGACCCCAGGCAGGACTTAGAATCTGCAAATGCTCTATTTATGCAAATGTTCCCCAGGATGAATTCATGTTTCAAGTTGGCATCACAGAGGGGTGAATACATTACCCACACGTTATCAGACAATATTGTGGAAGTACCAGCCAGATCTTTAGTCTGTGTGACCTTAGGAAAGTTGCTTAAGCCCTCTGACCCTCAATTTCCCCATCTGTAAAATGGGTTGTCCACGGGGCCCCCTTCCTGGGGTTGTAGCAAGGATCAAATGGTGGAATACATGTCAAGTGCTCAGGACAGTGCCTGGCGTAAATATAGTGTGGCTGCCGCTATGACCACTGTTGCCATTATTGTTACAGTCATCTTTCCTTAAGAGCGTCTATATTTCAGAGAAAAATTGATGGTCTACATATGCTGCCAAAGGCCAAAATCTCCCCCAAACAAATCATTATCTAAGGAGAAACAAGGAAACTTTTTTTTAAAGGACATGAAGTTGCTTAGAGTATAGCATAACAAACAATACACTTACTGCAGGGTTAATTTCTCTTTTTCATAAATAAAAATATAAAAGGATCCAATCACTTACTTTAAAAATCATTGGTAAGAGAAAAGCCATATATACTGAGCATAAGAAATAACAATCACGCTACTTCAGTTTTATGGTACCTGTTTAACACAGAAAGTTTGGGAGAGGGCAGAACAGGGGCGGTGGAGAGAAACGCGTGAGAAGAGGGGCCAAGGAAGGGCTGGGCGTGGGGCTGCAGAAACAGGGCCGGATGCGCACAGCGGAGGGGGCCTACGGCTCATGCTGGTGAGCCCTCCAGGGGGCCTGGGGACAGTTGGCTATTTGCAGGTGGTCTTCAGGAAGCTGTGGAGTTGTGAACTTCAAACCAACTTTCCCCTGACCTCACCGCCCAGAGAAACATCACCTCGGCATTTCACAGTCACTCTTTATGCTTGTCTGATTTAATTTCTAGCTTGTAAACTTATTCTGGAAATACAGGTTCATTTTTTCTTATGAAACTTGGAAGATTTTGCTCAATTACCTCGTTTTAATTCTTTCCTGCTGAACCTCAGAGATGACAATTAACTGTCCCTGTCACCCCCCACTCTCTCTGTCCCAGGTACATGTGCCTGGGAGATGGAGACCCAGGCAGTCTCCCCTTCCCTAGGGAGCCCTTCCCGCGTGACGTCCATTCTCACACTGAACACTGGCTTCCCTGCCCTGTGTCCCATCCCTTGAGGATTCTGACTGCTCCTTAGGCGTCATCATAGACTGCCCCTTATTACTGGTTATTTTATATGGTTTACTTATGTGCATACTATCTCACCCCTTAAAGCAGATACCCAGGCGTATCCTCAGAGCCTTCTCTTTGCTTCCTTGCCTGGCAGAGTGCAACACTCATTAATTGATGGATTGAAATTCAGAGGAAGAACTAAATTGGGAATCAATATAAATTTACGCATTTGAGATGAAGATAGAAAATATACATCCAGAGACATTTTCTAGAAAAGACTGGGAACATGGAACTGAGCAGCCAGGATGGAGGTGACGGTTAAGGGCAAGGCTCCCAATGAGAGCCGGCCTCAACCTTAGCCCAAATCCACCTGTATCTCCTGTCTTAGCAAAAGCCTATTTACTAAATATTTTAATCCACAGTGTCTAGTACATGGTGGATGATCAGTAAATATTTTCTAAATGTTGAATGGGTGATTGAATGTGCTTGCCTGAAAATACAGTAAAAATAAAGCATTAGATAGGTGTAGGGCAAGTTTATACAATTTAGTGACGGGGGGGCTTTACCAACAGCTGTTTTGATGGAAAGTGGTAACTCACAAGGGTCCCCCCATCCCTCTCTGCAGTGGAGAACAGTCACACTGAGCAGACTGTAGCAGACAGAACTGTAACCACGGAGGGCTGACACACATGCGCACACTCTGTTGGAGGGGAGCACCCCTCACATATAGAAGTAGCTCCGCACCCCTGCAGGGATGATGCAGGATATGTGGGGCCAACCTTTTGATGTTGGTAAGCTTGTGGTTATTTGTGATTATATCAGTATTATCAGAAAGCACTTGCTTCCAAACTAATAATTTTGCATGCTTTACTCTGCACCTCTTTCCAATCATGTGGAAAATATAAAATAGTACTTATGATTCCAAAATAGGAGCTACATCTGCCTCCTGAAACCTCTCTGCTACTAGAAATATTTTGATAGTTACACGTTTTTGCTTACTCTGAATACCAACAGAATGCCCGATTTCAGGAGAACCCTGCCTAGCTGAGCTGCGGACCAGAGCAACAACGTCCACTTTTGGAGTGAAATATGAGGGAAATGTAATTACTCAGTCTCCTACTATACCTGTGGAGGAGTTACATGAAAGGATTTACATTTTAAAATACTGCCCCCCAAGTTTAAGTCTGTTTCATGAGGGAAGTTTCTGGACCTAAAGTAGGTCATGGAATCTTCAATGTGTGCGCTTCAGGAAAGTCTTAACAACTTTAAAAACCTTGACTGTGAAATAGGCCCTGAACAAATATCCAGTGAGTTGGATCAGTTGACTAGATCCTTAAGTCCAGTGATTCTGGCCACTAGTTTGTAAATAGGTTTCTGGGAGCAATGTGGCTCTGAAGAGATGCTTCTTTTTCTTTCCTTCCATGCGAATGACAGGCCACACTGCTCTTTGTAAATAAGGAATTGCCAACTCAAGGTGGGGTTGAAATAGAAAGGGGTACCCCCATCCCAGCATTGCTAGGCATGACCTAATGGGAGAGCCCAGACCTAGATCCCAGTGCTCTATGGGAACCACTACGATGTCTCCATGATGCTGCTGGAGGATACACCATCTAAGCCAGCAATGGCAGCCTCATTTGGGACCTCATTAGAAATGCACCTTCCCAGGCCCCACCCACACCAACTGAATCAGAAACTCTGGGGGCACAACCTGGTCATTTGGGTTTTAACAAGCCCTCCAGGTAAATAAATCTCATGCATGCTCAGGTGTGCGCATCACTAGCGTACCCTTCTTCGTTTCCTTTCAGTGAGGAAAGCTTGTGTTTTGTTTCATTTAAATAATTATGCTGTGGAAAGGACTCCAGTAGGCCCTGGGGCGTTACCATAGACCCTCCCTTAGGCGGCGGTACTCAGCTGAAGCCACGCGGGGATCCAAGGTGAATCTACCTATCTTGTCTTAGAGCATGTGCCTCTACCTGCATTCCTCTGTGGTTCACATCCAAGACACAGGTAGTTTTGGTTTCTCCTGATTTTTCTATGCTACCCACAGGGGAGAACTCAGACAAATCTTTGGTATCAAGATGTCAATGGAAGCAAAGATCCACCAAAAAAACTTTCACTGCATATACTTGGCTGCTGAAATGTCACACAAGGCTAAATGTTCACAAGAAGAAAATAAAATTAGTCATTCAAGGCCAAATTCAGGACTAAGAATCCCCCTCTTAGTTTCTCTGATAATGTCCCTGGGCTTGCCATAGGATATGGGTTGCTATGGTGATAGTAGGAGATGAGATAGAATTAGGAAAAAGACTATAAAATGTTGCAAGTCAGAAAAAGATTCTTATGACTTAAAAATACTTGGTCTGAATAAAGGCAGGTGACTTGCATTGCCCACTTCCTATAACATAGCTGTCATCATAACACAGGTCAAATTTCCTAATATTTAAGAAAAGGCAGTGTCTTATTTTACTGTTTATCCTGGATCCCAAAAGATTGAAGTCACAGAAACAAGGATCTTTGTCCTAACACCTCCCTCATTACAAGCTAACTCCAGGACACATGATGTAGTTGTATTTGAGAAAACAACTGTATTGTCTATAGTTGTATTTGATATACTGTTATTTAATGGATGGGACTTGCTGATTGCTTTTGCAGACATCCCAGGTCTGGGCTGCACTTGGTTTTATGCACTGCAACGGAGAGTGGGAAGCAGTGTTTCAGAAGGATTGTCACTCAATAAGCGCGAAATTGCATTTAATCACAAATTTAATGTAAATGAATGTAATCAGGTAATTAGAATGTGTAGTGGCGTGATATTTACAACATGTATCAATGCACTTATAATGTTGTGTAAAATTATGTTAAAAATTCTTATTGAACTTTGTAAAAAAAAAAAGGCACTGTTCAGCGAAAGCAGATGATTTTAAAGTTCAACATCTTGATCACTTCAACATTTCATTTATGAAATGCTGTGTTTAGCCAATACTTTTAACAATTTGCTAAATATATTTTGTAAAAATCAAACAATTTCATAGTTAGTGGAGTGCTAAAAAAGCCCTGGGACCTATTCTCTTGGCTGCATATAGCTCAAGCAGCTGAAACCATTTTAAAAATATGCTTCATTATAAATCATTGAAAATAGGAATTCAACACAGAAATGCTGACACAATCCTTTATTGCAAATGAGGGCCTTAAGCACCACCAGATTCCTGAATGTGACCAAATGACAGTATCCGACGTGACTACTTGGGCAGAAATGATGCAGACAGCGCTGCTCGTTGAGGGCCCATCTCCACAGTTGCAATCCAGTAGCTTCAAAGTAAAGGAACCCAGCAGAGGATACACCTGCTTTTCCAAATGCACCTGTGGAAATATCTTGATGTTGTGTGGCGGTTTCAAAAAGTGCTTCCAGGAACTCCTGGGAAGGCCCTCCTGATAAAGGTCTTCGGCATCCCCACCTTTTTCAGACAGAGCACCTTTGTCCCCGTCTGTTTCATATTGTGCTTCCTGAAAGATTTCATTTGAAAAGAAGGAACTAATGCTGAAAAGGTTTGGAAAGTGCTGATATATGGAGGCAGCCTCATCATGTTATAGCAGGATCGGGGCTAATATTAGGCTGACAAGAGCAGGACCAGGGAGCCCCCTGTAGAGGATGGGACTGAGCACACTCTCAAAGTTAGGGGGGCCACAGATCAGCCAGGGGGGTTAGTTAGCACAGAAAGGAAGACGCAGCTGCTGCAGGCCTGGGTGAGAAGTGGTCTTCACGCTCCCCTGGGCGCACAGAGGCTTCTGGTGTCCAGGGGCACTGCTGGCTTTAATGGAAAAGTTTCCAGCTAGAAACGTGCCTCCCCTCCTCCTCTTCTCCCTTCTCTCACATTCAAAAGGTAGATAAATATTTCCCCTGTCCCAATCTCGCCATGGTGTGTCATCATAGGGCATGTGAGCCCCTGGGACCCCAGACAAAGGAGACAGCCAGACAGGGCATTGCTCCTGAGGGAGAGACCTCACAATGCAAAACTACTGAAGGTGACAAGGCGATGGCCCTCCTCTCCAGCCATCCATCTATCCATCCATCTCTTTCTCTATGCATCTTAGAAACAGAATTCAGAGGAGAATGCTCAGATTGTGTGTTCTAAAAATGAAGTCATTATTTTTCTGATAAGCATTGGGGTGTTTCTGAATGATGTGTTTCTTCTCCTTCTGAGACATTTGATTAAAATTTACTTTCCTACCCACTTGGAGTTGGGAATACTATGTGACTTGTTTTGGCCACTGTAGGTGAGCAGAAGGGATATGTGCATTTATTTCCTGGGCTTGACTCTACTTTCCCTTCCTGAACATACTGATTTAACCCCATGCTGAGGAGCCTCCTTCAGCCAAACGCTCTGAGTGCTTGTGATGAGCAGACACCTACCCTGGTCCCACGATCCACCCTGAACATGGAATCCTCTTGTGTGAGGTGCTGAGACTCAGGGATGTTTGTTATGGGAGCATAACCTAGCCACCCTGACTAATACAGAAGGTGCATCCAGTTGGGCTTGCTGGTCTGACAAGGAGAATTGGATTTTCTCATTAATTTATGTAGTGAACCTTTGCTATAAATAAAATAAGCTAAATTCTATAGCTCCAACATACAATATATTAGAAAACATATCCTGTGCAACTATCTAACATTATCCTATAAAAACTTAAATGTCATCTTAATGAGGGGGTACGGGATTTTTCAGGTGTTTGGAGCACATGAACAAAGAAGTTGAAAGACACTGGAAACCCCTGGCCTAGAGACTCAAGAGCCAGGAACCCAGACTAAAGGCTGTTAGGAGTTGAATCGTCACCCCAAATGCATATGTTAAAGTCCTCACTCCCAGTGCCTCAGAATGTGACCTTATTTGGAAATGGGGTCATTGCAGATGTAATTAGTTAGGAGGTCACACTGGAGTAGGGTAGTGTTCTCATAAGTGAGTGCCACATGAAGAGACAGACAAGCACCCAGGGAGGAACCATGAGGAGATGGAGGCAGAGATTAGGTGGTGCTTCTACCACTTAGGGAATGTCAAGACAGCCAGAGATCACCAGAAGCTGCGGGAGGAACCAACCCTGTTGCTGACACCTTGATCTCGAACTTCTGGGCTCCAGAGCTGTGAGACAATGAATCCTTGTTGTTCAAGTCCCCCCATGTGCCATGCTTTGTCAGGGCAGCCCCAGGAAACAAATACAGAAGGCTGGGGCAGAAAGGGTGAGAGATAGAGTGAGAAATAAGATATTGGTCAATTGTCTGTCTGACTAGTGGGTTTGGCACCCATGAGAAAGGAGCTAGTTCTGAGGAAGCTGCGGCCCAAGGTGGGGCCTCCAAATCAGTGTTGCTCCCAGGGTCAGGGGAATGCTTAGCTGGTGATGCTGTGCTGGGATCTTTAAAGAAAGCAGGATGGGAAAGGCTGGGGGCTCTTCCCCATCCTTGGAGAAGCCATCTGCCCCCTGCTCTTTGTCTAGGAATTCAGGATTCCATTAGGTGTGTGCTGTGGCTGCTTATGGCCCAGTGTCTGGTTCTGAGGCCGTGACCCTTGCTGCTAGGAGAGACCCTCTACATGTCCTGGGAAAGCTGGCCAACGTGTGACCCGGACAACAATTTCCGTGTGACTAATCGACAAAACGTATTTGGGTTCTGTGTTACATATCCTACCTGTTTGTATTTACAAAGTATGCTCACATGCCAGCAAACCTCTGGGTTTAGAAAGATGAGGCCTGCTTTGGCTGGTGTGGCTCAGTTGGTTGGGCGCTGTCCTGTGTACCAGGAGGTTGCCAGTTCAATTCCTAGTCAGGGCACATGCCCCAGTTGCAGGCTCAATTCCCGATACGGGATGTGCAGGAGGCAGTTGATCTAGGTTGTGCTCTTACATCGATGTTTCTCTCTCTCCCTCTCCCTTCCTCTCTCTCTCTAAAAATCAGTAAACCATTCTTAAAAAAAAAAGAAAGATGAGGCCTTCTGTCTGATTAGATTTTATATCGGATTAACATCAATACAAATGAGCAGGCTCAATATGCAGTAAGCAGAGCCTCTGAGGTGCTCTGGAATACTGGTGTTTGGAAATATTGGCCTCTGTGTGATATCTGGGCTCATCAAAGACCAGAGGTCAAGGCACCATGGCAGGATTTATGGCATTGCTGTCATGCATTTAGTGCTTACACTATTCTTTATCTTATTTAACCCTGCCAAGGTTCTGAGCCTTGAGATGTGAAATCTGTTCCTAACATCACAGCCTAGTACGAGGGTGTGAGGGTCAAGGACTCGAACTTCTGTCCCAAACCCACATTTTAACACCGTGCCACACTGTCTCCCCACAGGCATGGTGGAGAATATGGGTTAAAAGGAGACCCCACCAGGGAATAACAGGATGGACAGAACTGTGCCTGCTTGGATGGATGGGGGCTCAGGGGAGGAGGGAAATGCAGGAGCTTGTCTCCCAGGAAGGGGGGGCGCTGCTCGGGTTCTTGGCCTCGCAGAAGCATTTTGTGTCACTTGCGTGTCTGCCAGCCTGGCTGAGTAGAGCTCTGATAGCAGACGGCTTTGTTCCTAATGTCTTTCTTTAGCTGAAGGACTGTGCCCTTTGCCCAGGTCTAGTTTCAACAGGTGCCAGTGACTTAGTGGGTCAAAACAGAAAGGTGCATTCATCCTTAAATCGCTGCTATCCCCCAGCACTACTCATCAAAGTACGGCCATGCCTCCTCCCATCCATTTGGGCACAAGTCTCCTGTGGGGCACAATGATTTATTCATGTCTCCTCAGAGATGCGTATCATATGGGACTCATTATATGATGGATTTCAGCCCATCTGAATGATTGCCCTGCCCGCGTGGGACCTGTTGGAGGCTCTGGCCCTGGGAACTGGACACCTAACACCGGAGGCTTCGTGGGAACCCTGTCCCTGGATGAGCCCATCCTGGAGGCTCAGAGGCAAGTCAGCACAGCTCAGGGCTTGGCTTTGCATGAAGGAGCCTCACAGGGATGTCTCACCTCCGAGAGAGCCAACTGTCTCGTTTTCATGCTGTATAGCTTTCTAGGAGCAGGTGGACTCTTTATGGGGCTTCTGGAAGCTGCATGTCCCCTCAGTGTGTAGACTGAGCCTTGTACAACCTGCTTTTAGTTCTTTCAGGCCTCTGAGCTTTGCTGATGGAGAGCTGGAAGTATGTAGTGATGAGATGCCCAGAGTCCCTCCTACATAGCTTGCATTCTGTCCTAGAACCCAGTGGAGAGCCACTGAATTTTTAAAGATGAGCTTGGCCCAGGAAAATCTCCAAGCAAGTGTAATACAACATTCATCTTGGCTATAAGAACACATAGTGAGGCACAGTGGAGTTTCAAATGGGATTTGAGGACA
Organism: Miniopterus natalensis; assembly: GCF_054644295.1. Lineage (NCBI taxonomy): Eukaryota > Metazoa > Chordata > Mammalia > Chiroptera > Miniopteridae > Miniopterus > Miniopterus natalensis. Next base: position 26,709,726 of record NC_142082.1, read on the forward strand.
TGCTCTGGAGAAGTGTCTAGGGAAGTCACTAGGGGCCAGATCCTGATGGGCTTCCCAGGTCTTTGGTAATGAAAGGCCATTGAAGAGCTTCAAGCCAGAGACTGACATGATTAGACTGGCCTCTAGCAGGTAGACTCTGGTATCTAAGCAGACAGTGCTTTGGAGCCACTTGGGACTGTGAGCAACGTGGCTTGCTGGGAGACTATTGTGTAAAATTCAGGCAGGACATGATACAGACAGAACTAAGGACCCAAATAACAGATAAAGACAGGTTTAGCAAGAACACTCTTGAGAAATAAAGATTTCCAGTAGAGAATGTTTAACCTCCAACTTCCTTTTCATTGCCAGAACTAAGCCAGGAAACACTACAATTAGACCCTGATGTATATAGAACCAAGGTCATTCAAAAGGAGGCAGTAGCCATTGGGCTGCCATGCCAAGAAACTTATTGTTAGGAGGCATCTCTCACAATTGTGTGAAGGCTGCTGATTTCAAGATAGTTGTTCCTACAGGTACTTACTATCTTGTACCAAGGACCTTGGTACAAGAACCCACATCCTGGCAGGGGAAGCAGACTAACACTCCAAGGCAATCACCTATCCCTCCAGAGAAGGCAGGCAGAATCCATGGCCATAGGCATGATTTCTTACAGCTCTGATTCCCACTGGATGAGACCTGTCCTTGGATACAGAACTGTCACTTCTGTTCCTCAGGGCATCCATGGCCCAGGGATGTTGGGTTCCTGGGTGGTTCCTGCAAGGTGGCAGTGAGATCACATATTTGAAGAGGATGCTTCTAACGTCCTTCCATTGATTTGTCTTGATGTGTTTGAAGTCAAGGAGCCTGGTCCTACAGGCTGGGACTCAGGCCAGGCTCTCTAGAGGAGAAAGCAGATTAACACTGAGCTCTTTCCATCTGGATGCAGTGTCAGATCTGCACAAATTTGAAGGATTTTAAGACATAGGGGGCCAGAGCCAACATCAAATTTTAGAAATTTAATTTTGGACCATTGCCGATCTTGAGGAGGAAGGTCAGGAACACTGCTTGTCCCATTAATAAGGCAGCTCCCAGTCCCTTAGGAGAAGCCCTGGGGACAGAATCTCCATGTAGGCAGGTGGGGCCTGAAGCTCAAGCAAGGTTCAGACCCTACCCTTGATTTCCCATGCCTGAGGGGCTGGCTGTAATGTTCAGTGACCTCACTACAGGCTCAGGGATGGGGGGATTTCAGAGGAGAGACGCTCAGCACTGATGCCGCAGATAAGATGCGCCTTCCTGCGGATGCCTGGAGTAGGCTTCCCTCCTCGCCACTGGCCCCCCTCCTGGAGCAGGAGCAGCTTTCTCTGAACCAACCAGGTCCCATCTCCTCAGGGTTCCAGCCTCCAGAGCATGGCACAGACAGAGGAAGGTGCTCCCTCATAGTCCAGTTGAGGCCCATCACCCCAGTGAGCACTTTCTGTCCAAGGAGCCATGTGTCACTACCCCAGTGACTGACATCAGGGACGAGTTTCTCATTCTTTGATTAAGCTCCAAAGGAACAACAGAAAAGACACACCCAGAATTTGAAGGTCTCTTTCTTTACAATTTTTAGTGAGAAATGGGATCAAGAACCTAGTATCTACCCATTGCCTTCCTAATAACTTCCTCTCAAAGCCACAAAACAAAGATGACATTTTACATGTCCAGCACCATTTGCATGTGGCTGTATTTGAGGCTGTAATTTGGGTTAGTTTAAGAAGCACTTATTGGGCACCAACTGTGTGCACTGTGCTAAATCTAAGAGCTAAGATGGTGGCTGCCTGTCCCGGGAACTCACATCCTGGCAGGGGAAGCCGACTCAGTGCCCTAATGATAGCACACTTGGACCTGGGCTCCATGGGGGATTAGCAAGTGCTTTGGGAAAATGCCAGAACCAGTGAATGGCTTGGCCAGGATGGGGAAGGTTATGGGGAAGGAGGGGGAAGGTTGGGAAGCTTCACAAAGGTGGTAATATGGGAGCTAAGCCTCAAAAACCAAGTAGGATTTTGTCCTGGGACCAGTATCAAAAACCGGAAGTCCCCTTGCAGATTACAGTTGTGTTTTCAGGGAGGTTTTTCCGTATCAATCAGCTCCAACTGCCCAAACTGGGATAATGAAAGATACGAGGAATGTCAGCCTCCGGAAGGGAAGCACAATCAGGACAGTGACCCAGGCACAGCGAGCGTGGGTCAACGCAGGCTTTCTGATTGAACGAGAAGGATTAGGTTTTGGAATCTTTAAAATTTAAATCTAAATCTTTTTTAAATCCTCACCTGAGAACATGTTTTTATTGGTTTTAGAGACAGAGGAAGGGAGTGAAAGAGAGAAAAACATCGATGTGAGAAGAAACATGGATCGGTTGCCTCCCATATGAACTTGACCGGGGATTGAACCCGCAGCCTTTTGGCGTATGGGACGAAGCTCCAACCAACTGAGACTCCGCCAGGGCTTCAATCTAAATCTTAAAAAATTTAAATCGATGCTTCCCTTGAGCCCTGAACCCCCAGCCCTTCCAGTTCATGCCCATTAGTGAGCCACACTCCAGTCTCGCCTGTTCTCCACCTCCTGCCCTCACCGGACCCCGTGTCCTGCCTTTCCAGTCCCCCACCTCTGCTCTCCATCCTGCTGTTTCGGGAGCTACTATGCTGCATCCACCACAGATGTCTTTGAAATAATCATCTGCATGCAAGACTTCCACTTGCTCCTCTGCCATGCTGCTATCCAAGCTGGCCCCGTCACTCAGCTGACACTGACCCTCCAGTGTCACCAGTGGCTTCTCCAGAGGCCCAATGGCCTGAATCCCCATCTCCAGGCTTATCCCCTGCCATGTGGTCTCCCACATGCCGACAGACCAGTGGCAGGACAAGCTGGGGCCATATGCTTGCCAGTCAGCATCCTGGGGAAGAGGGAGGCACGGGGAAGCAGAGTCGAGGCAGAGAGACAGGTGGAGGGAGCGGATTCACAGAGGGATGGGGGGGGGCTGTGTGGAGAAGGGGGGAGGAACAGCGTCATCGTCCAGCCTCCCCCCTTTGCCCACCAGGGCCCAGCAGGACCAAGCAGGGAGGCTTCTTGGAGACCAGGAGAATCGTGTTATAAAGATCGGATCGGGTTTCAAATGGAAGTAATACCCACATGAGAGTGGACACCTCCAACATATTGTCAGCTGTGAGATGCTAACCTAGAATACATTTTGCTTCTGGAGCATTTTCACTGTATTCAACAGTACAATCCTGCTCCCGGGTCTACATAAGTGCAAAGGATATTTAACAGCAGGATATTCCAGCTGCTCCTACAGGCGAACTGATGTGGTGGGACTGTGAGTTGAGTTAGCAGGAAAAAGCACTAAAAATACTCAGAGAGGAAGGGAGTTAAGTATGGCCCATGGCTACTGACCTGCTGAGAGCAGCAGTGGCCAATTAGCCTGGGGGTGGCGATGGAGGTGGGGCCCAGAGAAGGGCAGCTTTCCACAATGGGTGGCCTGCAGAGAGGCATCGCTCTGGGGGTGGGTTCCACGGGCTTCTGGCAGGGAAAGGACTGAAGGTCATGGCCTGGATTTTGCTGTCCCACAGATGCGTGTTGGGAGTATCATTTCCGACGGCTGCAGAAAATCCAGCGCTAGCAAAAATGAGGCAAAGCTTTCACAGAAATATGCAGAACTGGGGCTTGGAGATGGCGCTTGGTTATCATGACTGCTGTGCAAAAGGTTCTCTAGTTTTAGAACAGTAGCCACTTGTAGATTATCTTTAATGATGTACTTACTGTTCCCTCACTCTGTTTTTCCATGCAGTTTAGTTTGCTGGAGTCTCTGTCATGCTTTTTTATTGCATTTTGTTAACTCAGCTGCTCTTTTTCTCAAATTTTCACCCAGAGATCACTAAGAATGGTACAGAAAACCACTTGTTTCCCACATACCTGCCCTGCTCTACGTCCGCTTTCTCCTTGCTTATCACAGGCTATCATCTCCAGCCCTGGCCTTTTAGCTTTCCTGCTCCCAGGATCAAGGTCAGGGTCCTGCTAGAATCTTCTTTGTTCCCCCCATGCCCTCCTTATTTAGGTGCCATCAAATTCTGCCATTTCCGCCAGTAACGTGCTGAAGGTCCTCACAGACACTTCCTTGTATTGTTTTGAGGATACAATTACAGATGAGTGTGAAAATGGTTTGCTTTTATTGGTTTACCTGTGGTTTTTAGAGCTAATTAATCCATTTTCCATAAAATATATCAGAGTAGCATATAAAATTCAAAGGTGAAAGACGGTGTAAATAAAATATAGTTCAATATTCTGACAAATGAATTTTTTCTGAAAACAGTTAAAAATTTAGGACTTGATAAAATTAGTTGGTGCAATCTTAGCTCATGAAGAAATGATTATTTATAGATAGATGTATAGAGCATTTTTCAAATGAACCCTGTAATAAAGTTTGCTAGCATCTTAAGCTAGCACATTAGTTTGGGGTAGAAAATAAATGGAACTTTGCTTAGGTATTACAGGGTTTGGACTGGTCCTGACTCACAAGGACTGCGGTGATTGTGATGACACCAGTCAACATTTATTAAGTGCTTACTGTGTAACCATGGATCATGGACACTGTAGTTCATATTTTATGTGCATTTCCTCATTTTATTGACATTATGTTCCTATGAAATTAGAGCCTACTGTAATTACTGTATAATAAGGTATTTGTCTGGTCTTTGCCTGGGTTCCTGGGAGGTAACCTCTAAGTCTTTGGAATTTCCCAAGAGATAGGAGTGTTTGTCATTCATGGTGGGCCCCTAGAGAGCTTCTACTAAGGAGATGACTCAGGATTGGGATGGCCATGCCACCTGGACCAATCACGTGATTAACGGATAGAAACCTTGGGCCATGGGATATCAGCCCAATCTCTGGCCTCTAGGAAAGGAGGGAGGCTGAGACTGAGTTCAGTCATTTGACCAGTGATTCAATCAATGGCGCTTCTCTAATTAACCCCATGTAGACAACAACCCATTGATGTGCCAGGAGGGTGATGTGCCCTGATTCCATGGAACACAGCACAGAAGTGTTGCATTTGGGACCCGCCCAGACCTTGGTCATGTGCCTCTTCTTTGGCCTGTCCTTTATAATGAAACTGTGCTCACAAGTACAAAACTTCCTGTGCTCTGTGAGTCATTACAGTGAATTAGCCCACAAGAAGAGGTCATGGATTTACAACCAGTTGGTCAGAAGTGCTGGTGGCCTGAGGACCCCAAACTTGCGGCTGGTGTCTGGAGTGTGGGCATGTTGTTGGTGATCCTGCCTTTGACCTGCGGAGCCTGGCACTGCCTCTGGGTGGCAAGCCCCAGGACTGCACTAAAGCACACCCAGTGAGTACCTCAAATCCATTAGCAAGCAGAGACCAGGAGAGGCTCAACAGACAGCATGAGACTCCCATCTAGTCTGTGACATGGCCTGTGAGCCCCTGCTGCAGAAAAATGTGTGTCCTATGAAAGTGGCTTTCCTGCAGACCATATCTGCGAGTGTGCGCTATCAAAAAAAGAGAGAAAAGAGAGAAAAAGGACATATACCTAGAGGGACATATACCATGCACTTGCTTGGTGATCAAGGGCCTCTTGTTTAATTAATGTACAAAAGGGCACAAGTTAAATCAGGTTTCCCATTCCCATCCCCAAATAATCAAAATAGCAGAACCCTGTAGAGCCAGTAGTGTTCAAGAAAAAGGCATAACATAACAATCTAACACAAGCATCCTACAAAATGTATAGGAGGGCCTTGTTGGCAACCATACACTACAGATTTGGGGCTTTTTTCCCTTTGTGCTCCTACAGGTGTGTTTTCCTGAGCTACTAGGCAGCAGCATGTGGGTTTTCCTGTGCTGCACCGAATGCAAGGGATTTGTTTATTTTCATTCAGTTCCCATGGATATAGGAAGATGCACAAGTTGAGCTTTAACTCAAAAAAGTGTTCACAGATTCAATTGACGTGTTTTAACCCGAGGACCGTACAGAAATATTGCCGCGGCTGTATCTGCCCGATCTTGAACCGTTTATTACAGCCCCAGAGAACCTGATATTAAGCCGCTCTTTGAGTCTTATCCAGGCATAATGTGCTGCTCGGCTGAAAGGCTGGCGCGGGAAGAAGATGCACAGGGTGTAATCACAGCCATTACCGAGAGCCATCAATGCAGCCAAACCTACACTTTGCACAGTGAGCAGCGGGCGGCTCGCTGAAAAGGAGCCATTAGACGCCAGGCCGGGCCGGCGCCCCGATGGCAGAGGGAACCTGCGAGCGACCCGCTGCCACGCAAAGGGCGAGCGCTGTCACACTCTGAACGGAAGGCGCCCGGCGCTAGTTTAAAAAGGTCAGCATCTCAGGGTACACTGACGACACAGGTATTGGAAAGCTGCCACCCTGTCACCGCTCACAGCTTCGTGCTGGGAGGGCAACCGCAGGAAGGGGACGCATCCTCTCATCCTTCCCCAGAGTGATCGCCGAGCCTGGCCAGGCCACCCGGCAAATGGAGTCAGGGCGCTCCAGCAGGGCCTTGGTGTCGCCTCCTGCCTTTCCCCAGGTGGCAGCCACATCGTTGCAGTGAGTTCTCTGAGTTTGTTTCCACGTAGAGCTGGGCAACGGCCAGTGAATGGGACAACACCCCAAACCGCCTCAGACACCTCGGCTCTTCTGAGAAAGCCCCGATGAAGTTTATGGAGTTGAGCAAGAATGACATAGAGGCCTTTCAGAGCGATGCCACAAATCCAGGTTGACTCTGGGGATGTCGCCTCTGGCTTACAGGAAAGTGTTGTGTTCTCTGTCTGATCAGCTGTGCTACATGTTGCTATTCAGGGAAGCTAAACATTTCTGAGTCCCAGGCCCACATGCAGGTCAGAAAAAGTGTGTTTTTAAATAAAGCATCAGTGAGGGCTGGAATTAAAAACCAAGCCTTAACGCAGCTTTGGGATTAACCGATTAAGAAAGAAAACCCTATAATACGGAAGCCTGACCACTTGGATGGATCAATCAACATGAAAGAAGAGCCATGCCCCAGAATGCAGACCCTCACAGTGATGAGCATGGACAGGGAGGGGGCTGGAGGAGGGCTGAGTCACCAGGGTACGCTGTTAATGGATTTCATTATGTTTGTGGTATTTGCTCACCTAGCAATTGTCCTTGATCCCAACTGGATTTCACATATGCTATTTTCTATTCTTTTTTGCCCTTGTAGAAAGGGGCATGAGTTTTTGGATGCTCTTGTCTGCATTCTATCAGAGGATGTCAAAGTAGATGTTTACACTTGGACATGAACCCACCGAGGGAGGACTGATTGCAGAATGAAGCCCATTGGTGGATGTGGCTCACCCAGAGTTTTCAGTGTTTCCATTTACAGTGGCGATTCCAGAACTCTTTCAAATCATCCGGTAGGATGGGGTGAGGAGCCCTAGTCAGGACCCAGACCCATCAGCTATCCCACTTGAGCCCCAAACCATGTCATCAGTGCGGATTTGTTCAACCCATTTCCCACAACAAAAGACAGTTCTCTCCTGCCTTAAACTGTCCAGTTTCCATTTTTAAATCCAGCAACCTTATCGATGGAAATTACCTTTCTTAATGCCTGTTTGTTTTTTGCTATGCATTTTTCAACGTCACTTAAAAATTGGGCTTAAGGAAGACACATGCCACCATTTTAGAATTAGTTTTCTGACATCAGCTGAACCACAGAGCTCCTGCCTTCAATGCATTGGTATTTGCAATACTCCCAGGTCCACCAAGGTCCCTGCACTCTTGGTCTTCCTGCTACCTAGAGACTGAGGTTCCGAGAGGCTCTGAGAGGCTTGGAAATTTGCCTGGAGTTACCCAGCTGGCACGTTTCAGTGCTCAAATGAGCCTTCCCAGGGAGGCTGGCTCTGAAACCAGGACTCTGAATCACTATGGTTTACTGTTCTCAAGTCAGATAATTTCCTTCTCTGCCAGAGCATGTGGGAGTAGCTTTTTTAGGCTGTTTTTGCCCAACATGAAACTATTTATTCTTTCATGGAGTCTAGGAAGCCTTGTAGAGAAGGTGCACTCCCATTAGGACACCCACCAGGCCCTGGGCTGCCCTGACTTTTGTCTTCCTAAATCTCCCCCAGGAGTGTTCTATAAAGCCTTTCCCAGCTTCTACATGAGCTTCTTCCACCTACCATCCTTCCTCTCTCCCCCCCCTTTGCTCCCCTTTGCTCACTCCTCCAACCACGCATGCCTGGCTTCCTCCCATCCCACTCCACAGCCGGCCCTTCCCAGATGCAGGAGCGATGACCTGCATTAGGTGCCTTGGCTGTGTCCACTGTAGACAGCTCTCCCTCTCTCCATAGCTTCTGGGGCTCTGGTCTCCTGGCTTCCCTTCACTAAATCACTTTTTCTCCCATGTCCGAACCATCACAGGCCCCTAACCCACTGGACTGAGTGCTAACCTGGACTCATCTCCCTCCTCAGACCCCCACGGCTGCCCATCCATGCTCGTGGCAGCAAGACACTATCTGTAGAACGCCTGCACCCAAACTTACAGTCATGCTCGAGCAACTTCCTGCACTCCAGCCTCCCTGAAGATCCACCTGCCCTCTAGACGTCACTCTTAGACGCCATGGAGTCGCCTCTTCCAATCCTAATAGTCGGCTCTGTCGCAGCCAGAACCCTTCGAGGCTTCATGCCTCTCTCCTAACCACCTCCTTCTGATAATCACTGTGTGGTACTCACTCTGTTTCCTACGTGCCTCCTGAAGGCAGCTTCTTATCCGCACCTTCTCCTTCATCCAGGAGACAGGGAATCACTGCTCCTCCCATTGATGCCTCCCAGGGCCTCCCTCGGCCCCTCAGTCATATGCTTGGCTATGGGAATTGTAGGAGATTGTCAATACAGGCACCACAGGCATGAACACAGATGCAGCTCAGACGACGATAACAACTGACATTTACCACGGGCTTTCTGTCCAACAAGTGGCAACAGACACATCATTACTGGGGGGTGGGCAGAATTGTTATCCCTACTTTCCATTTGAGAAAACGAGCGCAGAGAGGTTGAAGAGTCCGCCTTACGAGCTAGGAAGTACCTGCCTGACCCTGTAAGCTGAGCTTCACACCACCAGGAGGTCCAGGACACAGGGTGTGGGGTGTCACCATGCACTGGTCTCAGCGTCCACGTGGGCACTGAGTGCAGGCCTCCAACCCTCCTGTTTGCAACCACTAGCTGACTAAGACCCACGGGGCTCTAGGTACCAGAAGAGGGGCTCCTTCCCGCCCAGGTTGACTGTCCACTAGTCAAGTTACCTTTTGCCTCACCCAGATTCCAAATGCTGAGAGGGGTGGGTGTGTGCGAGAAGCAGAGATGTAAGTAGGGAGAGTCCTGCCCTGCACGGAAGAGATGTTCTCTGGATGTTTTGAGGGCTGTGTGAAAACAAGTCCCTTCCCCAGGCAGCACACCCGGGGCAGGAATCTGATCCCCTCGCTGACGCTGCTAAAAATAATGAGCCTCGTTAGCACATTCAAAACAGTGGCATGAAATTACATAGGACAAGCCGAAGACCACGCTGGCATCTCGGCAAGGGGTCCCTTTCCGCCCGTGCGACTCCATGGGAATTCTTAAACATGCTTTCTCCCAGGGGCTCAGGGCTGGCCCCTCTGGAGTGAGCAACATGTTCTTATTCTAATTGTGCTGGTAATTAGAGCTCAGGTCTTTGAACCTCAACCAACCACGTTCCCCCCTCCCAAGAGTCACATGGCATGAGAATTGCGCCTGAAACTTTACTGCCTGCCTGAGACTGTTTGTGGCTCTTGGGAAGGGTTCTTTAAAAGCCAACCAAGCTATGTATTGATTTGTCTGTTTGTTTTGTCCTGCCTTGTCATAAACTGCTGCTGTCCAATCACTACTTTGTGCTCTGTGTATATTGAAGCAAAGGGCAAAGAGCCTTCCCCTCTTTCTCACTGATTTGAGTCTGAGGTACAAGTTGACACATTCATTCCACTAATGTTTAGGAACAGGAATTATGCTGCAAAGAAACTGAACACAGGGAGTATATTTGTCTCGTTTTGAGAGGTCTGCTTCTGTGTGTGCATTTGAATAAGGGTATGTCTCAGGTTTGGCAACAAATTGCTTTATATCAAAATTTAAAAAAATAAACTGAGCCAAATTATGAGGCTGATTTACAAAGTGATTTCTACAATATGAATTAAAGCCTTAACTAAATGCCAGAGTGAATCTTCTCAAACCTTGCATATAGGATAAAAATAAAGCAGCCCATTTTGAGGCCTGGCTCTGAATGAGTATTTCAGGCTGTGAGCAAACCAGAGAAAGACCTGGGCATAGAAATCTAATCTCCTACCATCACTGTCAACACGTCTGCTGAGAGCGTCTTACAAGCACAGCATTGTGCAAGGCACTTTGAGCCATTGACATGACAAAGGCATCTGCCCTCCATGGGCCCATTACCCAGTGAAGGTACATGGGCATACACCTGTAACTTGAATATTGGGGCACCTGGGTCAACTGCTGTAACTGCTGTATAACCTGGGCTCAAGGAGTGACAAAGGAAGGAGTCTTGTTCCAACTCAGGAAGATCTCTTGTGCCTGCATGTCTGTCTTGTGCCATCTGGCTTTCTCCTTTATTTTTAAGTCCTTATTACATTAAAATAATAACTTTTATCTAAGATTATGACATTATATATATTTTCTTTTAGATCTAAGCTATATAAAGTTCTGTGCCCAAACTTTTTAAAGGAAATAAAATCTTCCAAAATGTTTCTTGATCAAAAGGATGAACAGCAAACCTATAGTTGGAAAAATTAACCCCCAAATTAGAAATAATTCAGAACTGCAACTAGAGGCTGAATCTCTATTAGACCAGCAAGAATAGCTTGGCTTCTCACCAAAGACTGGGCGAATATTGGTTCCAGGTATATAAAATATTTAAAATATATATATATCTTTATTGATTTCAGAGAGAGGAAGGGAGAGGGAGAGAGAGAGATAGAAACATCAATGATGAGAGAGTCATTGATCGGCTGCCTCCTGCACGCCCCCCCACTGGGGATTGAGCTCGCAACCCCGGGCATGTGCCCTGACTGGGAATCAAACCACAATCTCCTGGATCAAAGGTCAATGCTCAACCGCTGAGCCACACCTGGCCAGGCTAAAACACTTTTTTTGTTGAATCATTAGCTGGACACTAAGCTAACTGAACAGAAACTTCAGTGGTCACATGTGACAAAAACACAGACTATACAGGATTCATTTAGGAAATTTAGTAAACAAAAGCAATAGCAACAAAAAGTGTGCTCTAACATCAATTTGCTTTGGTCAGTAATGCTAGCAGATGTGAGGCAAGCAGGACTTGAATGTGCTTGAGTGATAAGGCTAGCCCGTTTGCTTCTCTGCCGCTGCTCAAGAAGAGCATGCTCTGGGAGCTCAAGAGACTGAAGGACAGGCATAGCTCCAACAGGTGGCAATGAGCCGAGCCCAGATAAACCCAGAATAGATCAGCTGGTCCCCACTCAGCCTGCAGATGCATGAGTTGGGGCTGGAAAGTCCAAAATTGTAGGGCAGGCAGCAGGCTGCAAACTCAGGCAGGAGTTAATACTACATTCTTCTCTGAAAACCTGTCTTTGCTCTTATAGCCTTTAACCGATTGGACAAGGCCCACCCATATTATCAAGGATACTCTCCCTTACTGAAAGTCAACTGATTGTAGGTGATAGCTGTATCTACAAAATGCCTTCACAGTAGCACCTTGATTCTTGGTTGATTGAATAACTGGGTACTAAAGCCTAGCCAAGGTGACACATAAAGCTAACCATCACAGTGAGTATAAATAATCGTTGCTTTAAGCTACTGAGGTTTGGGGTAGTTTGTTACTCAGCATTGTAGGAGCAACAGCTAACTGATACAGAAGATAAAAACAAATTTGAACTGAAGGCTGTAGAGTTATGTCACCGCCACATGACACACTGGTGTTGGATTTTGATATTTGGTCTGTGCATGTTAGGTGCCTGATCTGCTCTCAGCACACAAAGCCAGATAAAATAAGCGCCACACTGTGAAGCAGAACAGATAGCATGGATCAGTCATTCACCGGCGTGATGATAAACAGCCCTTCATAACAATTATCTAGTTAAAACACCATTAACAATTAATGACATACATCACAGAACTTATTGAACCCATTAAAGACTAATTTACTGGCTATAAAAATATGGCATTAAGAATTTATGGATCATTACCTTTTATTCTGGAATGAAATATTGCTGACTGAAACTCAGGAACTGTTGAAAACAATTACTCATTGAATCTGCATGAAATTAAATGATATCTTAAAAAGTAAAAGAGAAAGAATCCAAGCAAAGTTTGAAAAAAATTTTTTGAGCAGTAGCACTAAGTTTGCATGGCACTGAATGGATAAAGATTATATTTTCAAACAAGATTAAGATCTACAATTAAAGAATTCAAACAAAGTAATTTTAATGTGCAATAAAATCTTCTTTTTGGATAAAATGTATTAGATTATGACTGATAAAAATTCCAATCATGATTAATCACCGCTAGGTATTTTGGAACACTATTAAGGAGAGTATAACAATGTTAGAATTAATTAACTAATTCCTCTAAAGGGTTTTAAAATATAATACCATGTAACAGCTGTTGCAGCTTTAAATATGATTATTTCTCTTCCTCCCTGCAACTGAAATTTGTCAGTTGGAAATCAACCTCATTTCATTGAAATTTCCAATTTATTACTCTGTAATGAGATCAATTTAATGGTGATGAGTCTCTTGTTTTCTAAGAGACCATATGCACATTTGCAAATTCCAAAGTCTGTGACATATGGAACATGCCCTCCATTTGCTCATGGAAATAACGTTCATAAGGAGCTCTTGGGGACCCCGGTCAGAGGGGCACGTGAGCATCATATATCGTCCTCTCTAATGTTTAAATTCTGATTCTAGATAATGGCTGGGAAAAATTAGCCCAAACTCATGTCAGAAAAGTATTGAGCTTAGAGTAAATTTTTATATCAATGAAGAACAGAATTGTAAAACTTATAAGCTAGAAAAGATCAAGTCCAAATTTCTTTATTTAAAAACACACACTAAAGCCCAGAGAAGTTAAGCACTTTAACCAGGGTTACACAGCCATCAACGGCAGAAGCAGAATGAAAACCCATGTCTCCGGAGTCCCTGACCAGGGTTCCTGCTAGAAGCCCTTTTCCAGGTGACTGTTTGAAGGAGCTGTCCCTTTTGCTTATGCAGAGAAGTTTATGTAAGCATGCCCAAGGCAGTCATTCCACTGGGCTTCTCCCGATAAGCACTAAGATACCTTTCAGATAGTCCAGAAAGAGAAAAGTTTGGCAATGCAAGTCACCAGCCCACTCTTCTCAGGGCCTTTAGATACTGTGTACTTACTGTGCTGGCACTTCTTATACAACTAGATTTGTTGTTGTTGTTGTAAATCTTCACCCAAGGATTTTTTTCCATTGATTTTTAGAGAGAGTGGAAGGGAGGGGGAGGAAGAGAGAGAGAGAGAGAGAGAGAGAGATGTCGATGTGAGAGAGACACATCAATTGGTTGCCTCCTGTATTCGCCCTGACTGTGACCAGGGATGGAAATTGCAACCCAGGTACATATCCTTGACCGAGAATCGAACTGGAGACCTTTCCGTGTGTGGGTGGATGTTCTAACCACTAGACCACACCAGCCAGGGCACCACTAGATTTTTTAAATTAAAAAAATTGTTATCTTATTGGCAAGTGACTGAAATGGTTTGCTGGGCACAGAAGTAGCAAAGAGGCTCACCCCACTATGCAAACTCGATTATCAACTGCACACAGCCTCTCTGGGGAGTGCCACACAGCTATTACATGCCTACTAGACTAGAGGAATCACCTCCAGGTTGACTTTCTAGAAGGCAGGTGACTGCCAGTGTTTCAGAGAATTGCCTTTCTCTGGGCTTCCAGATAACTTGCTTCCAGATCATTTTATAATATGTAAGCTTGCCATTTTCTCTGCCCCTGATGGCTCCCACGGAAATCTGCAAGACTAGCATCATCAGTGGGACAATACCAAAGTCATAAAATTACAGTGCACCAACTTTGGTTTCTTACGTATTGGCCTTCAAATGTCACTCCTTAATATTTTCAGATGTTAAGCCCTGAATAAAAACAAATATCTGTACCACCTTGTAGGTTGGGCAGGGGAGCTCCCACTCATTCCACTCCTTGTATTTTCTATTACACAAACAGACCTCGTAAAGGTTGGAAACAGTTTAGAATCCTTAATGACTCCATGCTAACTTGACAACAAAGAAATACATTTTCTTCTAAAGATGCAGCCATTTGTTTTCACCTGGCTTCAATTTTTTTCTAAACCTAATTATAATTATTAATATATATTCTTGCCCTGAAGCTTACATTCTAATTGCTGAACTAAATAGGTGGCAAATAATAAAAACAACGCAGTAAATAAAAGCTTAATAAATTCATAGCTGTTCTGAGCAGAATTATTGGTGCACACATATTAAATATTGCAATATGCTTACAAACTAATTTATATCCAGAGGATTATTAACTGTATTTTCTCTGAAGAGATTCTGATGCTGTATCTAAAATATGTCATGTAGTAGCATGTGTTGTGTCATATCTCTGGGCTCCTATCAGCAAGTTCCTACTTGGAAACTGGTGGATATGATGACAGGTGGTCAACACTGGGACACAAGTATCAAAAGTTTTTCTACATTTCCAAAGGATCACTCAGTTGACAGGGTGGATTTAGGGCATGTGAACATTGTGGAAGCAAACGTTCACCCTCATACTGAGAGGTAGGCAACTCTTACCCTGGCTCGGCCACAGACTATATTAAACCTGCTCTATAGATGGTACACCAACTCAGATGGAATTCTTAATCCTTCTGATTTGTTTTTCCTCAAGGAACAGTGTGACAGTGCATATGGATATTTGTGAAGGGCGTATCCTAAGACTTTCCGCTCTCGAATTCCTGCACACCGCTGTGTTTCCAATAGCATGTGTAAATTATCTAAGTTAAAAGTTGAATAGCTCATTCAGACTTTAAATGTCTGAGCACAGGACCAACTTCATTTATAAAACTATCATCTGACTAAGAGCTCTCACTTTCCTGGGCCCCTTCACCTTCATCACCAGCACCAGCGAGGAGCATTTTTCACGGGACCATTTTCTGAGTGAGCGCGTGTTAGCCAGGTCCTGCGTGCCAGCCGCCTCAGCAAGGACGGTCCAGGAGCTGCTGACGTGCGGGCGGCACCTGGGCTCATTGCCGAGTGAGGGGCCTCACTCCCACTTTTCTAGCCTTGTAGTATTTCAGGTTCCAATTCATGTCTGAATAAAATGCAGAATTAGACCTCTGTAGCTATGGTGCATTATTTAGAACGATTTTCCTGGTCTGTAAGAGGGACGTTCAAAATACAAACTTGCCAAGTTACGTTTGTTTGTTTCTCCCCGAGTCCCTAGAATTAACTGAGTCCTAGAGATTTGCATCCACGAGCAATTCTTCACTCTTCAGGGAATTTTTCCCAAGCTGGCCTGCTCCTCTATTAGATGGTGTCTCCAGCCTCTTCTCGTGTCTTATACAGCATGTAACCCACTGAGTCAGCGTCTCAGAAACAGAAACATCCTTAGGACCTTCTTCCCTCCACCTGTTAGTGAGTTCACTCCCCGCCCAGAGAACATTCCAAAGGAGAGGAACCTAGGTTTTCACAAATGAGGAAACATCTGAGGAATGAAAGCAGGCCAAATGTTGAAGAGATCAAGGTAACTCACAGGATGTATTATGAATGGGAGTGTGGTGCTTTCAAAAAAAACATACAAAAACCTCTATCTTAAGAACTTTTTCTTCTTTTCTTAACCCTGTCCCATTGTCCCTAAGTCTAGCAGAGTTTAATCACCTTTGATGCTTTTGCCCAGAAAGATATTTACAGGCATTCATCTCTGCCATTAGTCTTTGAATAATTAGTCATTGTATAATTAAGGTAAATCCTATCTAGCTCTTTAAATCTCTACTCATAAACCATAAATCAAACAGTCCCACCAACCCCCTTAATCATTACTCTCTCCTTTCTCCACAACTCCTCCCATTTCCCTGCATCTTTCTGACTCTGAGGCTTTTCTTAGGAATTTACAAAGACTTGGAGCCAAAGCTACCAGGGTTTGCTGGGCTTCCAAGGGGACCCTGTTGGGGAGGGAAATACTATCGATCAGGATGCTCTTGCTTGGGCTCTTGATAGCCCCAAATAGTCAGTCTCTTATTGGTATCATGATGATCCATCTGCATGCTTCAAATTTCAACCCCTGATATTTAGGGTTGCCAATAAAAATATAGTTAGGACATAAAAATATAGGATGCCCAAACACTATTTGGGATGTACTTATACTAAAAAGTATTCATTGCTTGTCTGAAATTCAGATTTAACTTGGAGTCTTGTAATTTATCTTGTAGCCCTATGGCCCTTCATTCTGCTATGCTTTTCCTGAGCTCTGGAGTGTTCTCCTGAGGTAGCCAGGACACCCTCACCCCAGTATCACTCCTATCTTCCATGCGTAGTAAGACTGAAATAGCCTCAACATGGTTAGTGCTGCTTATCCAAGAAGTCAATACCATTCACAGACAAGTGCCCACCGTGTTAGCCTCCTTTTACAGTTTTTCTCATTTTCAGGGGTTTAATTTTGCATTCATTATCAGTATCATCACTTTTACACATTGTAGCCTACATCCAAGATGCCTCTGTTGATGAGGTTACTGCCCACATGGGAAAGCCAGGTGAAAAGGCAGGGAACTTAATTCGGTGTGATGAGCAGCTTCCATACATTAAGCACTGAGGTTACAACATGGGTAAAGTGGCCATTCCGATGCTCCTGGGTTTTACGTCCTGGTGCACATGGCCAGCACCCATCTTCTCATCCTGCTTCTTCTCATTTGGGAGCAGAGTTTGTTGTGTCTGCAACCCTGCTTTGCAGCCTTGTCTGTTGCCCAACTTCGAAATCAGGCAGGTATTCTATCTCTGATAACAGAAGGTTAAGCTGGACTCTCTGTTGTTACTTTCAAAATTTGGAACTACTCTGCATCACTCAACTTGTATTTCATAATATTCTTACAATGGATATAGAGCTATGCATTTTTCCTCTCCTTAAGACTAAATGGAGCTTTGTAACATGTAAATTAAAAGGAGAGCGTCTATGAGGGGAAGTGATCCAGTGTCATGCAGGACTGGGACTAGGGCGAGGCCCTTCCCTTATGTGCAAAATGTAAGGGGCCACCAAAAAATCTTAGTAATCATGATAAGAAATTCTTTATTGCAATGCTTAAATAAATTAAAGTTTATGCAACTATCCATGGAAAACAAATTACCAAAATTTAAAATAAAAACAAGATTAGCATTACTGATTTATCCTTTCTCCTCAAGCTCCGGGGTAGTTTGTCACAATGCTGACTGAAAACCATGGTGGCCACCTCAAAAGAGCTTGTGGTCTGGCTAAAAAGGTACCAGGGAGAGAGGCTGGCCAGATGGCTGCCTAACAGACAAGCTCTCACAGAGACTGTGCTGGATGAAGACCAGTTGTGTAGGACCTGTGTGGTCTTCTACTCTGCACGTTCAAAAATCTGGCTTCATCCACTTACCTTAATGTGACCTGATCTCACAGAGATGACATGAAGCTTAATGAAATTTCGGGCATTTTTCTAAGTGTGGCATTCATGTTCAGTAATTCAAATATTCCTATCCATTCTCTCCAGGGAATATGCCAGCCCAAATAAAGCTACATTTAAAAATTACATTGTTAGTTAAAATTTGCTTGGAGCTTATGGAATCTGCATAACGGAATTGGCTGGTCTTGAGTGCTCTTGCAGCTCTCCCTACCTCCCAAGTATTTTTCTAATTTGGATCAGTTGCCATAAGTCCCTTTTGGAACCATCACATGCAGTCTTTTGTCTCCAATGTCTAGATCCTCTGCAGATGTCTGCCTTTTGTTGTTGTTGTTGTTGTCATGGGGATACACATAACCCATTAGAGAAGCTCCCTTTTCATTAGAATGGAATATAGTCTCATTCTCCTTGATTGAATTAGAGGGGTACTCTCACCTTAAGAAAGATGTTTAGGATACTTTAATACTGTCACTGATTTGGGAGCCATCTTGACTCTGAAAGCTTTGGGAAGACCTCCCCCTCTTTAGCTACATTTAAAAACTGAAAGACTGAATATGCACATGGATAATGGCCAGACCACATGCAAAGATAGAAATCTGCCCCATAACCTGCCCAGGAAACCAACCCCTCACCTATGGAAGCCAGCCTAGGAAGCAACCTGCTATAAGTCAGACCTGCAGGAAGCCAGCCTGCTATCTGTAAGTCAGGTGTGTTTCACTGGGAAGTTGACCACTATCTCTGGTAACAATGCAGGAAGTCAAACAAAAACCCTGTAGCAATTGCTTCAAATGGCCAGGGCTTGATCAGTAACTAGCAGCTTCCCTAATTTTTATCCATGTTTTTAACTCAGGATCAACCAGAGGAAGCCAAATATGCTCCTCTAACGACTTACATAAGATGCTCACTTCTAGCTAGCTTCCCCCAGGTTCCCTGGGCCCACAGTTACCATCAGGGCACACTAGAGATGTTCCCTTCTCACCATGTGCTTTCCCACTCCTCTGCCTGCCTTCAGTCTCTGCCAAACAAAAGTGATGGTGGCCAACTCCCCGCTATAGCAACCTCGGAATAGACTTTGCTTGCTTTCATTTGAGTGGCCTTTGTTTATTTCCACAAGACCATCAATTGACATAAGTTTCTTCCACAGACTTCGCCTTAGCAGGTAGAAGAGCAGGCTGTTGGAGGCAGCTGGACCTGGGGTCCAGTATAGCACTGCCTCATACTTTATGTAAATCTAGGTGAGCAGCTCCAAAGAGAACTGGTTATAAGACTCCTACATCCCCTGTTTCAATCACATTGCTGGACAGAAACTGATTTATTCACTCCTTAAAGTTCACAAAAGAGAAAGCTACCAGGGCCCAGGCTGTAATCATTATACCTTAAATTAACATTAGAACTCGACTACTTTCACTAAATATACAGACCTTTCCACAACTTCTTTCTAACTGATGAAAGAAACTTTTTAGGAATTTGGAGGTTCAAGGAAACACCACCACCACCAACCCCATGATTTTGACCAACACAATTCTTCACTCTGCATGACAAGTAGACTCTGGACTATGACACTGCAGGCTCGCAACTGTCACGGATACAATTTTGACATTTCAGATTCCCTGGGAAAATAGCAGTTAAACATGCAAATTCAAATCTGCCACATCTGGATGTCTTTTATACCAGTAGAACTCCTCAGTGTTCCACCCTCATGTCAACTTTAATGACTGTCTTACTCTACATGCATAGTAATGAAGCTCAGCTATGGAATCATTCCACTTCAGTCATAAGAATCTCAGTTTCAGAGTGAAACAGAA
This sequence comes from Miniopterus natalensis, assembly GCF_054644295.1. Classification (NCBI taxonomy): domain Eukaryota; kingdom Metazoa; phylum Chordata; class Mammalia; order Chiroptera; family Miniopteridae; genus Miniopterus; species Miniopterus natalensis. Next base: position 26,729,209 of record NC_142082.1, read on the forward strand.
CTCTAGAGATCATCTTATCCAACCCACTCACTTCAGACAAGAAAGCTGAAGCCCTGGGGAAACAGCTACTTGGTGTCAGATCTGTGATCAGAGTCCCACCCACAGCTCTTTCAGCACCACAATAGCTGCCCATGAGTTCATTCAAAGAATTTATTTGACATTTCCCACCATGTCTGCTTTCCTCTAATTCTTATTGCAATATTATTGGCAATCAAGACTCTTCAGCCCTTAGGGGAACTTTGCTGCTGGAGCACTCTTGAGCTCAACAATCATATACTGGTGTTCTCTCTAGTGCCTCAAGGCTCAAAGTGAGGTCCCGGGTCACAGGCATTAGCATCACCTGGAAGCTTGTTGAAAATGCAGAATCCTGGGAATCATCCCAGATCACCTGACCCAGAATCTGCATATCAATAAGATGCCCAGGAATTTCATGGGTGTTTTAAAGTCGAAGATGTGCTAGTGCGGGGGAAGGGCTTTTTCTGTTTTATTATTTCCAATGAACAGGTACCTTGATAGGAAATACAATAATCCTGCCAAATGCAGGAGGTGGGAACATGAATAGAGAAGACTTAGTTACATTCTGTACATAGAGTGGAGGCTGGGAAACCACAAAACTTGAGTGAAAAAGAAAGGACCCTCCCCAGTACCTACGTACAACTTTTTGTAAAAAAAAAGTTTACTAGCATAAGAGCAGATGAAAGGATGTGACGAGCGTGCAGGTGAGCAGTGAAGACATTCAAGGATAACACACAAGGTAGTCACCAGGCTGGTGAAAACCTCTCCTGATGCAAAGGCAAATATGCAGAGAACAAAACAGAACAAAACCTTCATGTGACATCAACGGACATATTTTCTGTACAAAACGGAAACACCTAACGTGTGAGGGAAAAGACTAGCATAGTTTTGAACAAGATTAACTACATTAAAAAGAAGAAAATTTTATATACTTGCCTTGCACTCTTCATGAAATGTAAGGGCAACGTGAAGTCTATGAACTTGAGCTAAATGACGAGATGACAAGATAGCCTGCTAGATTAAGTACTATCTGGAACATTTATGGAAAGAATGAAATAAAAGGCATCAGACCAGGGCAAATTTTCAAACAGTGTTGGAAAGAAAAGGCAGAGATGAAGTTGTGGAAAATTGGATCAGTGATGTGAAGTATGAAAGCAAAGAAAATGGATAAAGAAGTGAAAACCAGAAAAAGGAGATAGGTTCAGAACACACACACAATAGAGGTTAAACATACAAATAACTGACATTTTTGAAGAAGAGAATAGGATAAGTGAAAGAGATACAAGAGTCAAAGCTATAATTTAGGAAAACATTTCTGAGTCGAAGACCTGAATCTGTAGTTTAAAATGATATATCCTACTCCAAGTAAAATACATAAAAGGAAGACTTACAACTAGGTATGTCCCAGTAAAATATGTGATTTCCAAGCACAAGAATTTCTATGTGCAGCCAAGTAGATGCTTATAAATTATTCAAAGGAAGACATATCAGGTTAGTTTCAATGTGAGAATGCAATAATCAACCATTAGGAGATTCTGATAGTAGGAACCTGTGAATCAAGAATTTGTTGTCTAGCCCGGCAGGGAGTGGCTCAGCGGTTGAGCATCGACCTAGGACCCAGGAGATCGCAGTTCGATTCCCATCAGGGCACATGCCCGGGCTGTGGGCTTGATACCCAGGGAGGGGCGTGCAGGAGGCAGCTGATCAATGACTCTCTCATCATTGATGTTTCTATCTCTCTCTCTCTCTCTCCCCCTCACTTCCTCTTGCCGAAATCAATAAAGATATATTTAAAAGAAAAAAATGTTTTGACTTGGTAACGAAGCAGTGGCTTAAAACTATCTCTGAGCTCCTCTGCATTCTCTGTTTAAAAAAAAAAGAATTTGTTGTCTAGCTGGGTTATTGTTTATGGGTGAAGGCAACAGAAAGATATTAATACTTAACTAAGAATTCAGGACATACGCTACCACATATTATTCCTAAAAAATTATTCAGATATATAGATTAACTGAAAGAAGAATCTAAGAAATGACTCAAAAATAGGAATGTCCTTACACACAAGGAATGGTGATAAATATTGGTTTCATTTACACAGGACTAAATACCAGCAAATTCTGTAACTGCAGTTCTCCTGAAACTAATTCATTAATTAAATGCAATATCAATCTTTATTTCAACTGCATTTTTTGAGGAAAACAAAATGCTTTTTGATCAAAAGATCCTTTGGGGAATAGAAATAGATTTCTTTAAATAAAGACTGACCACATCAAATCAATAGCACACCACATAGTTAATGGTGAGACTAGCATGAATTCATGGTAGAGTCAAAGAGAAGACAGGAATGCCTACTCTCCCTAATATATCTTAAAGGAGAATACAATGTTATCCTTATTTACAGAAAATGTGATTATCGCCCTAGCTGGTTTGGTTCAGTGGTTAGAGCATCAGCCCTCAGACTGAAGGGTTCCAGGTTCGATTCTGGTCAAGGGCACATACCTCAGTTGCAGGCTTGATCCCCGGCCCTGATCGGGGTGCATGCAGGAGGCAACCAATCAATGTGTGTGTGTGTGTGTGTGTGTTTCTCTCTCCCTCCCTTCCACTCTCTCTGAAAAAGCAATAGAAAAAAATATCCTTGGGTGAGAATTAAAAAAAAAGAAGAAGAAAATACGATTATCTATTTAGAAACTTAAAAGAATCAAGTGAGACATATTAGACAAACACATCGATTATAAAGTAGGTAAAAATATGAATATTTCATTCATAAAAAAGAGTGCAAATCATTTTTTATTGTGGTAAAAATACATAACATATAATTTACTATTTTAACTCTTTTTAAGTTTATGGTTCAGTATGCAAATAGCTTTAATATATAAAAAGAAGTTCAACTGCACTATAATAAGAGAAAAGCATACTAAAACTACACAGGAGTTTTCACTTCTAAGGCAGGCATAGATCAAAAAGAGCAGTAACAGCGCACTGATGAGAGCTGACATACTCCTTAAGCTTACAGAGGGCAATATGGCAATAAATAGAAACATTACAAATGTGTCTTCCCTTTGACCTAGCAAGGCTACTTCAGACATTTACTCAGATACATTCATAAGTGTGAGAAATAATGTTATTTTTTACAGAGGCATTTGAAATAGCAAAGGATTAGGAAAAAATAAAAAGTCTATTAGAGGGGACTGGCTAGATACACTATAAGAAGCAGCTGCTGGAAGCTTAGCAGCAGATTTAAAAAGCTAGAAAGAGTGCCACTCTTACCCTAACAAGAAAACCCCAATAATCTACAAATTCACCCTTTCTCTTCTTTTTTTTTCAATCCTCACCCGAGGATATTTTTTTCCATTGCTTTTTCAGTGGAAGGGAGAGAGGCACACACACATTAATTGGTTGCCTCCCGCACACACCCGGACCGGGTGCTGGGGATTAAGCCTGCAGCCGAGGTATGTGCCCTTGACTGAAATCGAACCGGAGACCCTTCAGTCCGAGGGCCGATGCTCTAACCACTGAGAAAAACTGGCTAGGGTGCCCTTTCTTGAATCCATCAGAGTGCAGAGTTTGTAGGTCAACCAACTAGTCTGAAATCTAAGGAAAGACAGGTACCTCCAAGAAGAGATAGAACACAAGTTTCAGCTCACCTGGGTCAGAGTAGAGAAAAAAGATGGAGCTACATAGAGATTGTAAAATGGGTGAGAAGAATTCAGCTAAAAGCTTTAACAAATTGCCTAAGGCCAAATGTGGCTTAAGGCAAGAGCAAAACCCACAGGAGTTAAGACACAGGGCAGTTTGCACCTACTTGTGGACAAAACTCCTTTCATGGGGTAGGCTGGAGGAGGGGAATGCCTGCCACTGCAAGTGGAGCAGAGAGTCTTACCTGGATCTTTTCCCACTACAGAATAAGAGCCCTAATGCATGTGAAAAAGGACAGCAAACTCACTCCCAGGGAACAAAAGAAAACACCTTGCAGCTGGGGAGGGAAAAGAAAGAGCTACTACCCTGGGTGAGGGGTAGGAAGTCATCCTACCCCTGGGTCTGAATCATTAGAGACTTTCCACTGCCCAAAGATAAAGGATTACTGAGAAAGCTCCTCACCCAAGACCGAGTCTCCACTTGGACAACAGAGAAGGCCCTGGGCCCCCATGATGGTCAGCAGGTGCTACATGGCAAGCATGGCAGTCTACTATGGAGGAGAGGAAAGTGTATGGAGATAGCAATTCAGAGGCATGGGTAAAAATGGGAGACCTAAAACTAAGAATGAAGCAAAAATGAAGCAAATGAAGAAAAATTATCTGACAAAGTAGCCCCCTCTCTTCCAAAGAAAGCTGGAGAAATTTGAAGCAGGTGGTGCACTGAAGGTAACCATAGAAACAACAAATAACAAACTAAACTCTTGACTATGCTGACTCAACCCTCACATTAATAATGAAGCAGAAGAGGTATGTCCTTTTACAGGCTTAAATATTATTAACTCAGTATGGTCCCATACATATCGTCTCATTTTCAACCAAAAAGTGTATGACTTACAAGAGAAGGAAGGAAGGAAAGAAGGAAGGAAGGAAGGAAGGAAGGAAGGAACTATACTTACTATTAGGAAATAAAGTAATCAACAGAACCTGAGGCAGGTAAGACAGGACTATCAGACACAGAGATTTTAAATAATTATTATTAATACTTTAAAGGTACTAGCAGACAAGGTAAACAAACATGCATGAACAGATGGGGAATTTCAGTAGAGACATGAAAATTTTAAAAGAGAATCAAACAGATAAAATATGGTAACAGAGTTGAAGGAGATGTAGACATTATTAGACTCAGAAAATAAGGTACTTTTAATATGTTTGAATAAATAAAGGATATAAAAATATAATTAAAAGCAAAGTGCCATGAAGATTGGAAAACAACCAAATAGAACTTTTAAAAGATAGTTTAATAATTAGAATTAAAAATTTAATTGATTGGTTTAAAAACAGCTAGGTTCAGCTGAAGAAAGAATTAGTGAACTGGAATATAGGTCTGAAGAAATTACTCAGAATGCAGCACAGAGAAACAATAAGATAGAAAATTTGAAAGGAGAATCAAAAGCCAGAGAGGCTCTCCTTTAGGTATGACATATATCTAATCCAGAGTCTCTAAAGAACAACAAAATAATAAGACCAGGTCAGAGATAGTATTTGAAGATATAATAACTGAGATTTTCCAGAATTGATGGGTGCCACAGATTGAAGAGCTCCATGATTCAAAGCACAATAATGAAAAGAATCCTTGATTTTATCCTGTCTCGATACAGTGTAACAAACCAATGGAACACCAAAACCAAGAAAATGTCTGGAAAGCAGCCAATGAGAAAGGACAAGCTACCTTCAAAGGTGTAACTGACGGCTAACTCATCAGCAACAACGGAAGCCAGGAAGCTGGAACTTTATCTCTAATGAAAGTGAATAACCATCAACCTCAAATACTACACCCAGCAAAATCATCTTTCAAGCGAAGAGGGAATAAAAGGGCACTTTTAGAAAATTATAAACAGAGAATTTGATCTCACACAGAAGGAATGTGACCCCCAGCTACCTGGTATGAAATAAAAGATAAGATGGATAACACAATACAGCAAATACTGGAGAAATCCAAATGAACACTAATACAAAGCAATAATAATTATGTCTAATAAGTTTAGAAAGAAAATAATCAAGGTAGGATTCAAATAAACGACTGTAACAGTATGTAAGTCCAGATGGAAGGGAAGCAACCAACACGTTCTAAGTTCTAAAGGCATCAGCAGAGGGCAAGCTACTGAATAACTTCAGATTTCGTGATGTTAATTATTCATGTGTTACAAACTATGATAACTGCTAAAAAAATAAAAATAGAATTGGTAACTACCAAAGTAGTAGAGGGAGTAAAATAAAATCAGAAAAAACAAACAAAACAATAACTAAAATGACCCAAGTAAGGAAGTAAAAAGAAACATTTATCATCTCACAGGCTCTGTGGGTCAGGAGTCTGGATGTGGACTAGCTCTGGGTCTCCACAGGCCAAAATCAAGATGCGGGCTGGGGCTGAGACTGCAAGCTAGGCTGGGCCTTTTTCCAAGTTTTGAGTTGTTGGGATAACTGAGTTCCTTAAGGTTCCAGGACTGATGCCTCATTTTCCTTCTGCCTGTGGGCTGGGGACTGCCCTCAGCTCCTGGAGGCTGCCTTTATACCCCAGCCCCAGGGCCTCCACAACACCACAGCTCACTTCTCAAGGCCAGCAGAGATCTCTGCTAAGATGGGGTCTTTAATAACACAACCTAATCTATTCACAGTTATACAGGGTATGTTCACCACGGGGAGGAATTCTTAGAATGCTGCCTAACTCAAAGTGGAATAAATACAAAGTATAAAATAAGAAGCTAAATACAAATTCAAATATGTCAGAAATTACAATAAAATATCAATACATCTAAGCTATATTGATGACTATAAGAAGACAAAAGAGAAGATTTATTCCTTTTCAGTTTCTCTCTTTGCAGAAATTACTTTTACTTATATATGTAACCCGAGTGTACAATGCATACCCATATCTTGCATTGGTCATTTTATATGGACATTCATAATTTGCATACTGTCAACTAATTTCAAAAAATTCCTACATGTTTTGCACCATAATGTATAAAATTATTCCCCTATCTCCTTCTTACCAATGTTTGTCTATTATTAAATAAATTATCACATATATTGTCATGTATGTTATTTAGCATTTTTTCTTAGGAAAAATTTCTGAGGGTAGAATTAATGGGTGAAAGGCTATTTTGGTGATGGTCATTTTGGTGACTCTTCAAATACATGGCGAAACTTCTATCTGAAAATATTCATGCCCTCAACAATGTTGAAAGAAAATACCGATTTTATTGCAACCTTGAGTGCACTGGGAATTATCACTTTTATCAGAAAATAACTGCCACATATTTTAAAATATTTCATCAACTGAACAGAAATTCATGGAACTAGAAAAAGAATGACCAGTTCTCAAGACATGGGAGGTTTTCCTCTCACTTTTAACTTTAGAATAGTCTTCTAAGGTGAGAGCTCCCAGAAAAGGGGGTGTGAAGGGTGTGTGTGTGTGTGTGTGTGTGTGTGTGTGTGTGTGTGTGTGTGTGTGTATGAGGCCTGCATCTTCATGCCTTCCACAACCAGATGACACTAGAGGAGCCACGAAACACACCTTGGGGATGGCCGTCACCTGCAACATTCATCCTTTACAGGTAAAGCCCATCAGCTGGTTAAATCCATAATCTTTCCCTCTCATTTCAGGAGGTCTGTTGGACACATTGCACAAGGCTGCACTGGCCATTCCACAGATTTCAACCCTTGAGGCACAGTTCATCTTTTCCACATTGCTATTCCCAGATTAAAACCAAACAGACAAATGAACAAACCTGATCAACTAAAGCTTTTTACCCTATTGGGATACTTTCTAAAACTCACTGGGCCCAGTTAATAAATTTTCATTTTTATGACCCAATTTTCCTAATTCCAGTGGTTCTTTTCTCATTTATTTCCAGTTCCGCCCTCCTTTTTCTCATCAAACAAAAACACGAGGTTGTATTACATTCTGGCAATGAGATTGCATAAACCTGAGCAAATCCACTCTGGATCTAGGTCTCCTTGCCTGAAAAATTATGAGGTTTAGAGGAACAGAAAATGCAGTAACATTCCCCGAGTACTGGAAACAAATCCCCCATCCTCCACCAACACACCATGATCACCCTTCTGGAAGCAAGCATTTGACAGAGCAATTCAACACCGCAGGCATCGCAATGAAACCCCCTTTCTCATAGAGCTAGGAAGCGAGCATCTGTACTTACATGTCCGGGGACACATGGCGCAGTCAGGGCGTGTGATCATCTGCTAATCCTCAGCTGCAGAGGAAAAGTCTTCCGAAACAGTCTCCGTCGCCTCACCTCTCAGATGATTGAAATTTGTAATCCAAATCCAAATCGAACTGAATTGATATGTTGATCCTGAGTTAATCATTCCTGGGCTGAGAGGATGGTAAGGAAACCAGCAAAATTCAGCTGTGTATAGTCACTGGGATGTTAAGGACATTTATTTTCCTATTTCTTCTGGACTTTAGCAGAAGAAAAAATCTTCTGGATTTGACCTTCAAGGATCAAATTATCTAAGAACCAGTGGGAAGACCAGGTCTTCTTCAGGGAGTACACCTCAGTGTTCCCAAACCTCAAACCTGAAGAAATTAGCCTAGGTAATGGGAGAAGAGATGAATCACAAAACATGGCAGTGAGTGCTCCCCTAAGACAACATGGGCTTATGTAAAGAGTTGGTGAAAAAAGAAGACTTGGCTGTGGTTAAGGAACACATGAGTCCAGCTGACTATCTCCCTCCATTCCAGAACAGGTTCTTGGTGGGCAGGAACCTGGTACAGTTAAGTGTCTCTTCATCACATCCTCTACATTTCCATCTTTCCGCAGACCTATGGCCACCTTAGAAATTTCACATTGAGCAATGGCCAACATATTTTCATGACATTTGTTCCTACGAACAACTATCTGTCCATTTTGTGCAAATAGGCCTTTGCTCTGTGCTATACAACTAGTTCCAGTTTGGTGTATCCTTAATTCCCTCCTGCTCACTCTATGGATAATCCAGATACAGAAATGCCAGAATGTCCCGGGCGGGGCCTCGTCTTCCAAAACTGTTGTGCATTCATCTGTCACTGGAAGCTTCTTTGCCATTGTTGAAGGTACTATGACCTAAGATGGCTATATATCTGGGCTACTCTTCTGTCTTCGAGTGCTGTGCTTCTGCCCCAGGAATGCTCCTTCCCAAAGAACTTGTTCTAACGGCATTTAGGTAAAGTCTTTTCCCTCAATCACTGTTCCCATGTGTGTTATAGGTTTTGCTCTTCTGAAGACTAGAAATCATACTGGTAGGAGAACCACTTCCTTAAAAAAATGCCTTCAATCACCTAATTATTTATAAACATATCATTTTGTCCTAAAAAATATCAGGCATTTGTGGACATGACTTTAGATCTGGTATTTCATCCTGAAGGAAGCCAGGATGCTTCAGCAAACTGAACAATCAGACTCTGAGCTAACTCCTCTCTCTCCCTCACACTTTCCATGTAAACAATGGTCATGGTTCAAAGGTGCCTTCAGATGGATCCCTGGTGTCTAGGGAAATGTGTGGCTATGAAGTGCTTGAGTTCTCCAGAGAGGGATATAAGGCGAGCCCCCTTCAGTAGGTTGGGTGGTGTACTCTCTGTGGTTGCCACCCTGCTGCCTGCAAAGTGCTTAAAAACATTGACTGGATGAGCCCTTTGATTTAGTTTTGCTCTTTACCTATTAAGGCCTTTCAAGGCTGTGTCTGATCAGCCTTCTTTGTGCATTCTTGAGGGGAAAAAACCCCAGAAACTAAAAGATGGAAATGACCAGCCAGCTAGTTTGCACTTGTATTTCAGGATGCTGTCTGCAAGGAGCCTAGTACAATGAAAGGCCTTCCAGGGGCACATGATTCACTTTGGTGAACTTGGTGTGGAGAGGAAAGAAGGCAGGATTCTTGGACATGAACAACCTCACACTAAATTTGGTTGGAACCAGTGTGCATTGGTTATGAAGACTGGAAAAACCATGTGAGCTTCCATGACGAAACAGGAGAGGAGATAGGTGTCCTAGGACATTGGCTCATAGCATTTGCATTGTGTGTGCACTGATGACGGCCAAAGGGATCCAGAGGAAATGCTTTCATTTCTTGATGATGTAGACCTGACAGGCAGTGCCTGGCCCTTTATGCCTCCACGAGTGCAGCTTCATGTGTGTGGCTGAGGAGGAGGTTGGGCTGCACCCAGCTCAGGTCCTCTGTGATCGGGCAGCATTGTGGCAGGTGGCAGGGCCTGCAGAGCAAAGATCAAAGATGCAGTGTCAGGAAGTCATTTTTGGTAGATAAATTCATGTTTCTTTTTTAAAAGGAGATTAAGTTGATAGTAATACCTTGCCCCCCTCATAGAAAAGAGGTCTTACAGAATAGGAGTAACGACCTGAATATCATTTGTTCATGCCTAATGATGCATAAGTGAACAGAAATCACTGAAGCTTCAGAGCAGCCACAGCTACCAGTTATATCTTTGACAAAGATTAAAACATTTTGGGCGGGGCTGAGGAAATCTATAACCAGAGAGGGAAGGATTTTGCCTAGGTATTTTGTGGGATGTCCTTAAACTATGAAGAGCTCAGGAAATGCAAGAAAATAAAAGATCACATAATTATCATTGTTTTGAAAGGACCTGGGATGACTATGACCAACTACATCAGCAGGCAGTGGCCTAGAAGCAGAACATAGAAACACATATTGGAAGAAATACCAAAGAAGAGGCCCCATTTAATAGAGCAACAAGAATGATTAAATACATGGAAGTAATTTACAGGAAAACTTTAAGTGTCCTGAAGGCATAAAGTAAGCTTGAACAAATGAAAAGTACTTTTTTAAAAAAAAAAACAGGATGATGCATAAATCACAGAGATGCACATTCTTTCTGTTAATCACTAAATTTAATGTGATTCCAATAAAAACACTAAAGGACTCTTGGTGTCTGTGTAGTGGGGCAGATAAGCTGATTCATGTGAGAAAAATAAGAGCCCAAGAATAGCTAAGAGTATTTTTTTAAAAAAAGAATAACTAGTCAAACATATAATATAGATATAACTAAATACTGCAGCATTAGTACCTAAACAGACAGATTTGTGACAGTTTTGAAAGTCTAGAAATAGGCCTAAATACATACTGAAATTTAGTATATGAAAAAGGTGACATTTCAGATAAGTGAGTGAAAGATGATTTGTTTAACAAGTAGTGTTAAAACAACTGTGTAAATTAAAATGGCAAATGTCAAGGACAAAGAGAGAATATTAAGGGCTGCAAGAGAGGGACAAGCAGTGACCTACAAGGGAACCCCCATAAGGCTAAAATCAGATCTCTCAACAGAAACTCTTCAGGCCAGAAGGGAGTGGCATGAAGTTCTCCAAGTAATGAAAAACAAGAACCTGCAACCAAGATTGCTTTATCCAGCAAGGCTATCATTTAAAATTGAAGGTGAAATAAAGAGCTTCCCAGACAAAAAAAGACTAAAGGAGCTCAGTACCACTAAACCAGCATTGCAAGAAATGCTAAAAGGACTGCTCTAAGAAAAAGAAGAAATAGTGAGAGAAAGGTACATCAGCATAAAGGGGGAAAAATGGCAATAAATAAATATATATCAATAATAACCTTAAATGTAAATGGAATAAATGGTCCAATCAAAAGACATAGAGTAGCTGAATGGATAAGAAAACAGGACCCAGATATATGCTGTCTACGAGACCCACCTGAGAGCGAAGATTCACACAGGCTAAACGTGAAGGGATGGAATAAAATATTCCATGCAAATGGAAATGAAAAAAAAGCTGGAGTAGCAATACTTACTTCTGACAAAACAGACTTCAAAATAGACTATAACAGAGACAAAGACGGTCACTACATAATACTAAAGGGATCAACCCAACAGGAGGAAAAAACCCTTATAAACATTTATGCACCCAATATAGGAGCACCTAAATATATAAAAAATTTCTTGGGGGATGTTAAGGGGGAGATTGATAGCAACATAATCATAGTAGGGTACTTTAACACCCACTGTCAGCATTAGACAGATCATCAAGACAAAAAATCAACAGGGAAACACAGGCCCTAAATGACTCACTAGACCTAATGGATTTAATTAACATTTATAGAACATTTCATCCCAAAGCAGCAGAATACACATTCTTTTCAAGTGCACAGGGAACATTCTCAAAAACAGACCACATGCTAGGGCACAAGGCAAGTCTCAACAAATTGAAGAAGACTGAAATCATATCAAGCATCTTCTCGGATCACAATGCCATGAAACTAGAAATCAACCACCATAAAAAAACTCAAAAACTTTCAAACACATGGAGGCGAAATAGCATGCTATTAAACAATGAATAAGTTACCAATGAGATCAAGGAAGAAATCAAACACTTTTTAGAAAAAAGTGAAAATGAACAGACAACCGCCCAAAATCTATGGGACACAGTGAAAGCAGTCCTGAGAGGAAAGTTCATAGCATTATAGGCCTATCTCAAGAAACAAGAAAAAGCTCTACTGAACCATCTAACACAACAACTAAAAGAATTACAACAAGAGCAGCAAGAAAAGCCCCAAGGAAGTAGAAGGAAGGAAATAATAAAGATCAGAGCAGAAATTAATGACATAGAGACAAAAAACAACAACTGTGTAACGAGTAATTCCATTTTCTACCAGGTGAACTTGTAATAAAAATTTTAGACATAATAAATGAAATTATAATAATAATAGAATAAATCATATTATATTTTAGGGCAATAATATTGAAGTAAGAAGATATTTATAATCAACAAAAACTGGTAAAAAAAAGATTGATTAACCTGGCCTTACAAATATATAATATTTGTGAATGAAGCTCCTCCCCACCTGCCTCCCTCCCTCCCCCCAAAAAAGAGGAAAGACAGAGGACCATTTCATTTTGGAACAATATTTGCAACTTATATCACACAAAAAAGGTTAATTTCCTTAAGATATAAAGAGCTCTTACAAATCAATAAGAAAATTTTAACTCAATGGGAAATGGTCAGTCACAAGATGGTTGTCACAAAAAGGAAACATAAATGGGTCTTCAACATTTGAAAAGATGCTCAGCCTGTCTCAGACACTCAGAGAAATGTTAATTACAGCTAAAATGAAGTATCATTTTCACCCCTTGGATTTGAAATGTATTGTTCAGGGTGTAAAGAGATAAGAATGTTCATGCAATCTGGTGGGAGTGTAAATCAGTACAACTTTTTGGAGAACAATTTGACAATATATATTAAAATTTAAAATGCTTGCAAACTTCTAACATCAATCTTATTCTTAGAAACTTGTCCCACAGGTATCCTTGAGCATATTATTTATTTTTTGTTATTTCAAAATATCAAAAAATTGAGAATTGGTTAAACAAATTATAGTTCATTCATCCAAGGCAAGTAATCTATGTCATTATGATAGAAAATGAAGTCTCTTACTGGATCCTGATATGGCTAGACTGAAATAAAAACTCAGGCAGGACCTATATGTCATGTACAATATGCCACCACTTGTATATAAAAATGGAGAAAAGAGTAAAAATATATTTATTTGCCTGTATGTGTTATACATTCATGAAATATTTCTAAAGGTGTAACATTGGATGTGTCCAGGGAGAAGTTGGGGCTAGAACAGAGATAAGAGAGACTTGTTTTTTACCACCTGTCATTACAAAAATAAGATTTCAAAGTAATAAAGGTGGCACTTACTATAGAATTGATGTTTACTTTGGACTTTGAAACTAGGTTCCTACATACTCAGCCCCATCTCTTCAAAATCTTTGTCTTTCTTCTCTTTCCATTTTCTCGTGTTTGTTGAGTATTTCTCATTCCACAAAACTGATTGTTGAGGAATGGAAATAAGCCTTATCAATCTTTGTATCATTCCCATTTCTACAATGCCTAGAATGCAGACTGGCAAATAGTCGGCTGGTACCTAGTGAAATGTTATTGGAGACAGGATTAAACTCTTTTTCCCATTTTCTTGTTTTAAATGACTTTTCATCTCAAATGAGTGGTACATAAAAGAGATGCCACTGGTCAAGGCTACTAACTGGAAATTTACCCTGTGCTATTGTGCTCCCCACAGGCACAGTAGGTCATCACCAGGCACTGAAGGAGACGATCGGTTGATATTTCTTCACCTGAATTAACCTTCTACAACCTTAGTGATGAGTTTGCCTGGATGGAGATTTTAAAATATTTGGCAAAGTTTGCTCAGCATGTCTGAGAGCTCAGCCTTAAGTCAACAGCTGAGAAGTCCCACATCCTATTTGCCATCCTCTCCTGGGAACCATCACTCAACAGACATTCACTGGAGGAACAATAATAGCATGGCCACCCCCTCTCCAGGATCTTTCATGACCAATGACACAGCACTGAGGTCACTCTGTGGTTCAGGGCAGAGTCAGTACCTGCAGTGGAAAATATTTCTTTAGAAATGACTTTCACTTCCAAAGCTTTCATCTCTGACCTTGGTCTTATTCTCTGGCTGAGTCAGCAGCCCAGACTCAGCACTTTGCAGGGGTCAGTAATGCTGTGGGTCACATTCCAGGTCTCATCTCCTGGAAGTTAGGTGTGTCCATGAGACTGACTTGTCCAGTAAAATGAGATGGAGTGACAGGCACCCTTTCCAGTCTGTGGAGCTGCTGAGAATCACCCCCTTTTCACAGAGTGAGCCAGCTCTGGTCGCTGGGACACTTCAGGGGAGGCTCTGCTGACCAGGTCCCCGAGGGGTGAGGAGGAGCAGGGTCCGCCAACCCACACGGACATGTGGCATGAACAAAATACAAATTTTTCTTGTCTGAAGCCACTGGCGGTGGGCTGGTTATCACAGGATTGTGTGTCCTATCCCACAGGGATGCAAAAGTTAGCACCTCAAAGTGAGAGTTATTGTTAGAGGAACCTGAAAGAGGTGGCATCACGTGGTGGCCTGGGAGCCATTGGTGAAGAATCTCTTATTAGAGGCCTGAAAGATGGGGACCCATGCAAGGCAGTGGCAAAATCTTGGGTGGTAACTTGGGAGGCAAATGGACTGAATCAACCGGTAGCTTTGGGAGAAAAGATCAGGAAATAGAGTGTAACCTGTGACTACTGCCTGACCTTGGCTGCCTTGGGGAAGACCTGACAAAAAAGGGCTAATGAAAACCAGGAGAGAGGAAGCATCCCACACTATGCATCTCTTCCCAGCTCCATGTTTAGGGACACGGTGCTGGCACCATGAAACCCACTGTGGTGGGAGTACTTACACCACGGAAACTGGCAAACACTACAAAGCAGTGATCCAAGTCCTGGCTGGATTTTAAATATTTCCTAGCCCAGCACTGGTCTAAACCTAATGGGGATGGTGGTGAGGCCAGAGGAAGGTGACAACGAGAGAAAACCCAGGAGTCAGGGGCTAGAGGTCTGCACGCTTCTATGCTTTGACTGGCTCTGCCTTCCTTTGACTGGCTCCACCTTGATTTGAGTGGCACACCCTCCCTAGCCTTTCCTTATTTCCATGGTCCTTCCCACAGACTTTGAACACAGCCCTCCCTGCTGACTTTGGAAATCTACTCGGATTGTGCGTTTCCTGCTGATCTTCATATATTCCTCCCAGGTTGTCTGCAGAGGGGACGGAAGCACACAGTGGGTTTGTGGGGATGCTGTGCTGCGTGACTGCACCATGGAAGCAGCTCACCTCCTTCAGGGCAGGCTGTGCTTATGGGCTTAGAGCACACATAGAATGGCCTCTCTTGAAAACAGCCTCTCTGGGCAACACACTAATTACTCCTGGTGAGCACTCTGCCTGTGGTCATTTTTATAAGAAGTGGCCCTCCTGCCTGTGTCTTCTTATTAGCCAGTAATACATGAATCTGATGTCTCATAGTATGGCCAGTCACTTCACCATTATGCTGTGCCATTGTGGTCCATGATTTACCTAGATGGCATCACTGACGGCCACACTTCTGTTTTCACTCACACTGTAACTCCCACAAAGACTCACCTCCGATGAGGCTCAAGCTGTTGACACATTCCCCATTAGAGGGCTGTGAAGCACAACACTCACCTGGCTAGGTGTTTATTCTGTGGAGGAGCTTGATAGTTACTTCCCAGAGGTCCACTTCCCTTATTTTTAAAATTAACTGAGCCATGATTTTTGGCTGGGCTCAGTGCTGCAGTATTTCCCAGGCTCCCTTGCAACTGTGTGTGGCCATGTGACCAAGTTTTCCCCCAATAAAATGTAATCAGAAGTCATGTGTTGCATGAAACTTCTGAGTAGTCTCTTTGAAGGGGAAGGAGTATGCCTTTCTTCTCTCCCCACTCATTTCTGCTGCTTAGAACATGGATTTGGTGGCAGGAGCACCAACAGCCATCTTGGACCATGAGAGCGAGGTACCATCCACAGAGGCCGTAAAGCAGAAATTGGAAAGAGTTTGATTCCCATAGACCATGAACCCTTTATACCAGCCTGTATGTAAATGCATACCAGCCCTGAACCTTTTCTTTTATTTCTTTTTTATTATTTTATTTTTAGATCTCCATTAATTGGCCCTAAACTCAGTCATTTACAAACAAGTACTTTTCCTAATGAATGTATTATGAGTTCCCTCCCCAAGGCTAATAGTTTATTCCCAGCTGTTTATTAAACAAAACTCAATTTCCATTTTTTCCCAGAATAAATTGAGTTTTCCAAGCCCATGTTGTCTTCTTAGAAAATATACATAGTTGTTTTTGATTTCTGGATCTGTTCTGTTTTTCACCACTGTGGTTTGCATGCTTTTTCCTCTAGAAGGAATCAGGTGGAATGAGCCACCAGGTATGAGACCTCTCCTGTCCCCCTCAGCACTCTTTCCCTTTCCTCTTCACAGATTCAGATGGTCTCTAGGCCTTTCTTTCCCCTCCTGCTCCCCGACTTTAAGCCCTGAGAGAGGGCAGTTTATTGCAGCTCACATGAAAAGGTCTGCATAGTTACAGCTCAGTGGGGAGCGCTGGCTGGTGACAGTGAAAAGACCCAGAATTGAATAGAGAGATTCATCCTACTAAATTTAGACACAGGCTCTCTATATTTAGTTTGGAGCTTAAAATAGGAAAATTTCCAGCTTGAAAATTTGTAGATTAAATAAGAAGTGGAACTGTTTGCTTTGTCCTTGTGCTGAATTCAGGCTCCATCAACAGTATTCTGTATATCATCTTCAGTAAATGCCTACTTAGCCTGGTGGAGTCCTGGGCACTGTAGTTCATAATCCCACTCCTTTTGGTGGACTTAATGTCTACAGTGGGTGGAAATAATAATGAACTATCACCAACAATATAGCAACTAATGTTTACTAAAGTAAGTGTGCACCAGGCCCGACCCAACCTCATGAAACTGCTGTAGAGCTATGTAAACCCTCATTTTACAGATGACGACGGCAGAGCAGAGAGGTTAAATAACTTTCCTAAGGTCATGCAGCCGCAGTGACAGGGCCAGGGTTGGAATCAGCCTCATCTCTTAAAATGCTCTGCTTGCTTACCTGCCTATGCAGAGAACTCTCTTAACTCCCAGGAATTATATACAATGGATCCTCAGTATTTGCAAATTCCATATTTACAAATTGGCTTACTTGTTAAAATTTATTTCTAACCCCTAGATCATTCACCACCATGCCCTTGCAGTCATTCACCGACATGTGCAGAGTGATGAAAACTTGGGTACCTGATGCACTTATTCCCAGCTGAGGTTGAACAGGACAACACTCTGCCTTCCTGGCTCACCTCTCATTCAGTAAACAAGCGTCCTTTTTGCAGTCTATTTGGTCCCATGTTTTTTACAATTTTGTGCTTTTTGTCAGTGATTTCACTGTTGTTTTTTAAATTTATTTTTCAATTACAGCTGACATACAATATTACATTAGTTTTAGGTGTACAACCTAGTGATTAGACATTTGTGTACTTTGTGAAGTGATTTCACTCTTTTAAGTGGCCACTAACCATGGTGCTGAAGTCTGTCTACTGTTCCCAAGCCCAGGAAGGCTGTAATGTGCCTCACGAAGAAAGTACATGCATTAGATAGATGGGCTCCCTTCAGGCACAAGGTATATAGTGCTGTTGGCTGTGAGTTCCATGTTAATGAATCAACAACATATATCACATAAGGTGTCCTTAAATAAGAACACACATAAAGTAATTCAGGGTTTGCAGCAAACGTATAGATCATTACTGCAAATAATGAGAATTGCAGGTACTTTGCAGCATGTTTTTAGGGAAGCTGAAACCTTATTTTTTCCACTTTTGATTTCTATTTGCTTTCTCACTTCCTCTATCCACAGCATGAAGGAGACAACGGAAAGCTCTGCTTTTCTATTATAGGGAGTTATGAGGCGAGTAGGGCTCTGTCCTCACCTTCTGCCCTGGTCTGACCAGCCCCAGCTGATCTGTGAGCTATGAACTCAGGGCCCATGATCTTCCCCATTTGCCCCTTTAAGGAGTAGAGAATAAAGGGTCCTCAAGCCAGACAGCAGAGTGAGGTCGCCAGTAGCCATGGTTTCCAGGTGGCCTTGTGATTTTCCTTTATATTTGGGGACCTTTGGTGGAGGAGGGTGTTTTTACAATTTACTCTAAACCAGGAAAAAAACGTCCAAGCCAATGAAGAGCAAACCACCCTGTCTAGAGGGAAAAGAAGAAAGGGGGCATGCAGGTATACCACATGTCATATAAATCAGGAGCTGCCCTGGATGCCACACAAGAATCATTCACTATTGAAGATGCAGGATACAGGGGGATGCAGGGACCACTGATCTGACAGGAAACGGATGCAGCTGAATCTCCCATTGCTAGATTCAAGGCTTCACCTAACCAAATGTAGATGCAACACATGTGGTAGGCACAGGTTACTAAAGTATCTGCTAATAGCAGCTCCTGATAGGCAGGGCTAAGTTTGCTTTATAAAGGGTCCAGCTTTTGTACCCCCTCCCATTGCTCTGTCATCATTCCACGGCACACGGGAAAAGGCATATAAATCACTGGACCATTACATTGGGATGGTTCTAGCTGAAACAAAAACTTTTTAGGGTAAGTCTTAATCCCCCACTGTTGTTTTTTCACAAGGGAAGCCTGCGGGGGTTAAGTGACATTGCTGAGAACTGCAGAGTTAAAGAAGGGCAGAAGCAGGCCTGCCGCAGGAAGCCAGCCTCAGGACCACGGCCAGCGCCCCCGCGTCCCGGTGCCTTCACCCAGGCGGCAACCGGGGCCACTGCTCCTGGGACCTTCTATGAAGTAGTAAAAGGTTTAGAATTATTAAGTAGTTAAGTAGGTTATTAAAACTTTCTCTTTTACAGGTGTGGATATACCCTCTTCTGAACATTCTAATTTAATTTCCCAAATGCATCATTCTTTTGGTACACTTTTTCTCAAATAATGCAGTATTTTCAGTTGGGTTTTCATGGACTGAAACAAGGGATAGTAATCGCTTCTCCCCACCCCCAAAATTGTTTGCTAGCTCTTGAAGTCAATTGGCAAAGATTTATTCCTTTTGCAAAGCCCATAAAAAAAAAAAAAGAAACAAAACAAAAACTAAAAATAACTCATTGTAGTATTGAGTGATGAGTGTCTTACGCAGAAGCCAGGGGAACAAATGCTCTTGGGGCCACTGGAGGAAGTTCCCCAGAGGAAGTGGGGCTGAGTGTCGCCTGGGTGGGCAAGAGAAAGTATCTCAGGGACTGGGCTCGAGAGCTGTGCTGAGAGCCCGTCAGGGGCAAATGGGAAAAAGGCCTGTGAATCGCTGAATCATTATATTGGGATGGTTCAAATTTCCCAACAATTTCTCAAGGCTCTCTTGGGAAATAGGACAATACACAGTTTTACTCAAAATGAGGTTTGTTTTTCACAAAAAGACAATAAATAAACCTTCATATGTAACACAAGAAAAACATGGCTTAGGTGGAGGAGGGGAAATCTGACACAGGATTCAGTTCATGACAGGCTGTTGGACTGAGAGCCTCAGCTCCGGGGCT
Source organism: Miniopterus natalensis (assembly GCF_054644295.1). NCBI lineage: Eukaryota > Metazoa > Chordata > Mammalia > Chiroptera > Miniopteridae > Miniopterus > Miniopterus natalensis. The sequence continues at coordinate 26,748,859 of NC_142082.1, forward strand.
GCTCTTTGCTCCTGGCCACACGAGCTTCTCTGAAACAACTCACAGCACAGCAGTTCGATTCATTAGCATGAGCAAGAGAATGAGAGAAAGGTGCAAGTCACAGTGATTTGTGACCTATCTTTTGTCAAGAACTCCCAAAGGACATTTCAAGCAATGCCTGCTACCGCTGAGCCCTAGGCTGTATTTCTAACTGACCACTTGATATATCTACTTGAATTGCCAATGAACATCTTCAGTGTGACACAGCCAAGGTAGAACTCCAAATGCCAAAGGGACTTCTGACTAACCCAGGAAACCCTGTTTCCTAGCCAATTTTCATGCATATAAGTGGAAATGCATATATACCTATGTAACATATATGAACAGTCAAACTATAACAAAATAGGGAGGCGGGCAAAGCTCCTTCATCGCTGGTGCCCTCTTGGTGCAAAATAAAATGGGTTCAGATCCACATCCTGCCCTTCCTAGTTGTGTGACATTGTGCAATTTACTAACTCTTCTAGCCTCAGTTTCCCATAATTAGTGTGGGGATAGTAAAGACCCACCTCACAGGGCTACAATAAGGGAGGGAGGTGGGGTCTTCTGTGTGCCGAGGCTCTGTATGACAGGGCACCCGGAAAATGTCAGTCCCCACTCCTTCCCAGTCTGAGTGCTCTCTTTCTCTCCTTTTTCCTTCAAAGCTGCTTCCAGAAACAATTTGGGAGTCTTTGCCTCACCCTTTGAGCCTCACTTTCTTGTCTGTAAGAACTGACCCTGCATCACATCCTTGCTTCAACTCACCGCATGACAAGGATGTTCCTAGATCACCTCCCAGATCCAAGTGCCTCTTAGAGGGGGCAGGGCCACCCAGGCTGGGAAGCTTCATTCTAAATGATCTCTCAGTTCCCTTTCAGCTCCCACACTTTAATAAAAATTACGCTATGCTCACGCCTGCCATGCTGGATGCCAAATGTCTACTAAAGGGGCTGAAGAAGAGGTGACCACTGTAACACAGACACCTCGGAAACACCATGTGAAGCTTACAGTTGTAGTCACAAAACCCCTGGAGGTGGGTGGCGTTTTTATTTCCATGCTACAGATAACAAGTTTAAAGCTTTGGAATAATTTACCCAGTTGTGCAATTAGTTATTCATGGGCTGATGCTTTTCTTCAAATAACTTCTATGTATTTTTTTGTGGGGCTCTTTTTGTCTCTCTCATTTATTACATCCCTGCCTGGGGGCAGATATTCCTCCTGTAAATAGTAGCCCCTGACCCTCTGGAGCTTCCTTCTCTACCCAGAAGCTATGCTATTCACCAAGGCTCCCCCACAAGGAAGGAGCTCATTGTAAGAACCAGGTCATTACCGTGGCTTATAATTTAACCAGGAGGAGACAGGAGGACCCTTTGATCCTATGGGTAAGTTCCAGTCTCTGGGCAGTCTGCATGGAGTGAGCCCCAAATGTAAATAGAAGATCCAGCACCTTACTAATTCCCAGAAATCCTCCCACTTCACAGCCTCCCCGGGCCAAGTTCAACACCCCTGTGTCTGGGCTCCATCTGTTCTCTGCTAATGGAAATTGGAGTGTGGGAAGTGAAGATGTTTTTGAAAACACGTTTTCAGGTGGGGTTGCCATTGATTAACCCTGCTTTATGTCTCAGCCTCTCTCCCTGGGCCCAGGTTGCGTGACTCATACCTGGCTGCATTGTGCGTGATATCTGTGATGGCTCAAGTGCTATTTGGGATATGGGGCCTTACACGGTGTGGGCTGTTGCGAAAAATACAGGAGGCCGAGCGCCGCCGGGCTATTTATAAAGATAATTGTTGCCTGCGAGGGTTCTAGACATCCACTTGTCCACACCCCAGGAGGAGCGGGGCTCTTTGTCATGTCTGGACTTAATAAAGGGTAAATAATGTGAGCTATATAGCTGGCTACAATGTGTCTCCTCCAGTAATCCTCTGTTTCAATTTTCTGCTTTGTATTGTGTACACAGAAAACAACCTCACGAAAGAGCCTCGGAAAATGCTGCTCCAGTTTCCCCCTCGTGAGGACACGAGGGAAGGTTCACAGGTAGCTTGGCTTGAATAGAGTGCAGGCTGGCGGGGCTGCGCTGTCTTCACAGCCCTTAGGTTTCAGTGCGTGTGTGAGGAATTTTAATTCTATCGATATAGAAAAGATACTTCAAATGGTTTTCCTTCTAGTGTTTAGATGGCAACATGCCACACGCAGCACGCAGGCTGTCTCCAGGGGATGGCAAAGGGCTGCTCGGTTCTGGGAGGTGAAACAGACATGGAAGCATCTCCTCTGAATGCTGCAGGAGGAAACTGAGGCACAGGTGACCTTGGCGATGACGCATTCCTGCTGCTCAGGGGAAGGCAGGGCCCCCATGTGTCCATCCCCAGTGCCGTCTGCTCTCTGGAGGCTGACAGAACCAGGGTACTAACCAAGCTGGCAGACCAAACAGGTTGATTTGGGGACGTTTATAGTCTACATGGTCCTGAACCATTGCACGTCTGAATAAAAGCATGGCTTTAAGTCCAAAAGTTGCCCCACTTTTTCAGTCAACTTCATATTTTAAACATCTGAGGATGTGGGAAACTCTCTAGTTTCTGAAGTCCCCCAAACATCTCAGATCTTCCACATTCACTGGATTTGGCACAGATTCCCTGTTCCGAGACCTTTTCTGTGTCATGGAGGGGATTCCCTTCCACATCCCCCAGTTGTCCTGCTCTATCTTGTGCTTCCCAGGGACAGGAAGCGCTATTCCTGCCCCTATGGGAACCCTACCTCCCTCAAGTCACTGAATCCATTAACTCATGATCTCCCTGCCTTGGTCTTGGCACTGGGAGCACCACAGTCCTTTTCTCTAAGGACACCGAGAGAAGCCCTGAGGGCTGGTGTCTTGTGTGGCAATATAGCAAACTCACTGACTGCAACTGCATGTGCCCCATTCACTGGGACTCAGCCAGCTCCAGGGAGAGCATTCCCTTCCAGGAGTACAATAAAGTCTAGGTCCTCTGGGCCATTTGGGTTGTAACAGTTCCAAAGAAAGCACAAGCTTTGCAGTTGGCAGTGGACTGAGATCAATGGAAATAGAATGGGGTATAGGATGCAACCAGAGAGAAACAGGGACCCCAGCACTGGGGTGGGGGTTGAGGCGGACCATGTTCAATATCCCGATCTTGATCAAACACCCGAGAGGGAGACAGGGTTCCAACTGGTCAGCGCAGAGGATGGTGTCTACCCCACAGAGTAAGAGTCAGGAGCTCACTGAAATGCCTCGCGCCGAACAGGAAATGCCAGCTCATTTACTACTGGTGCTGTAATAAAATGGAAGACTTTTTGAGAACATCTCATGACAAGATCCAAGTTCCATGATCAATGTTATCATCGTGAAACCCGTGCCCCAAGTTAAACGTGTTTGTGCAGGAAGCCTGGCTCCAAGAGTGGAAGACATAAATGTAAGCCTGTTAGTTAGCAACTCTCAAAACACACCGCTGACGTTGGTATGCATAATGTACCCATAGTAAAAACAAAGAACAAAACTGTGTACTGAGCAACCCATGATTAAATATTGGCTATTCATTGGTCTGGGTGTGGGCGCTTTGGTGTAAGGAAGAGAGAAAAGAGTCCTGGGCAACCTCATTAAGTTACCCAGAAAGTAAATAGCAGAAGTGAGCCGGCTGCTCATTTTAATAGCAGTTCCCGAGATACTAGGAATATAAAGATCACTGTTAAAGAAATTAGACATTCATGACAGAACCAAAGACCTGAGGAGGTGTCCGCCTTTCTCAGCCCCTCCTGCACTTAGTGGACGGCTCCCTCTGTCCTTTGGGTTGGCCGGCCCGACCAGCCGCATGGGTGGCCAGGGGAGACAGCCCATTTCACCCCTTACAGAACCAGGCACTCGGGATCTGATTTTCAAATTGCCCTCCCTTTTGCATCTGCCCTGATGCTTTGCATTTGTTTGAGGCTTGCATCTGCTTCCAAACAATGCGCAGTAATTTTAAACCTGTTTAGCACACATTTAACCCAGATACTTCTTTTGTGACCATTTCACTGGCATCTGGGGTTCAGTGCAGAGAGGTTGCGAGGAACAAAGCAAGAGCAAAATGGTCTCAGCCAGCAGCTGCCCGGGGGGAGAGCAGCACCCCCCCCCCATCAAACCCACGCACAGGGCACACTCTCTGGTTTCAAAGGCATCCCCATCGAGTAGCATGTTCCTGCTCCACAGGGTGAGGGCTGCTTCCTAGGACTGATTTTCATGATTTGAGGGTGCATGTGGGCCGTGAATTTGCCCCACCTGGGGCTTGCTGTGGCAGGAAGGAAATTGCCTCGATGAGGAAGTAGAGGAAACCCTCTTCCCTGTTGGCTGCCCCATGGCGCCAGTGGGCACTTCTCACCAATGTTGGTGAATAGCTTTCCTGGCAGGACAGATAAATGCCTTCTGTGGCTGCCATCCAGTGGCTCAGAGGCCTGCAGGTTTAATAAGAAACTTAGAGGTCCATGAGGGAGCTGGCCATCTGTTGGCTGAACAATTCATTTCTCACCTACTATCCTTAAACACACACCCACATCGTCTTTAACCGTTTGTCCATTGATGGACTCTTAGGTTGTTTCCATCTCTTGGCTATTGTAAATAATGGTGCAATGAACATGGGAGTGCAGACATCTTTTTGATATCATTTTTCTCTCCTTTGGATATATACCCAGAAGTAGACTATTATTCAGCCACAAAAAAGGAAATACTGTCATTTATGACAACATAGACGGACATTGAGGGCATTGTGCTAAATGAGATAAATCAGACAAGAGACAGATGAATACTCTATGATGTCACCTATATATAGACTCTAAAAAAGCTGAACTCATGAAAACAGAGTAGAATGGTGGTTACCAGGGGCAGGAGTTGGAGGAACTGGGGGGACATTGGTTAATGAATAAAAACCTGCAACTAGAGGATGAATAAACTTGCAACTAGAAGATTAATAAGTCTGAAGAGCTAATGCACAGCATATGATTACAGTCAACAATACTACATCATAAACGTCAAAGTTGCTAAGAGACTAGATCTTAAATGTTCTCACTACAAAATGAAATAATAATTATGTGACCTGACGGAGGTGTTAGCTGATGCTACAGTAACAGTCATAAAGCAATATATACATAAATGTGTCCAATCAATGCATGGTACACCTTAAACTTAACATTATATGCCAATCATCTCAATTAAAAAGAGAAAGAAAAAAATATGTCAATTACAACTCAATTTTAAAAAGAAAGGAAAAGGCACACTCAATTCCAGGTCAACTTGTTGGTTTATTTTAATCTTGGTGTTTCCTAAAGGAAGGGAACTGCAGGAAATCTTGTAACTGAAGGAAATTTTTGATTTCTTGCTTTTGGGCCTGTGTGCCCTTCTAATGCAATCACACCCTAACAACCTAAGACCTCTAGATGGCCCACAGGATTTTGACTCACTTGAATGACAAAGGTTTTTGGTTCTAAGCCTGTTGTCATGCCAGAGTTCAAGGAGGGAGGGTCCTCATTAAGATCCCTCCTCTCCTGGAGCTGGGGTCTGTCCAGCTCTGTGTACATGTCCTTGTCCCATAAACACCGCTTGGGAACTCCCTTTCTGCCCAGAACACGTGTGGGAGATCTTGGGGACCCCTGAACAGTCCACGGGGTTCTTAAAGTTAGACTTTTTAAAGCCAGATTTGAAAACGTGTCTATATAAGATCTGATTGTTCTCTCTCAAAGCATCAAACATGACAAAATTTTTACAATCGCAAAAATCATGTCACATTGTTTGATATGGCAGTGTGCTCCTTACAAAGGCTGACTAAATGAACAGTTGGAGATTTATAATAGACTCTATTTTGTTGCTGGATGACAATTAGAAATATGGGGATTTATCATGATGCTGCCAACAGCATTTTACGTGATGATGGGAATGTACATCTGCCCTGTGCCATATTATGACAGCCACTAACCAGGCATGGTTGTTGAGTGCATGAAATGTGGTGAGTGGGAGTGAAGAACTGAGCTTTTTATTTCATTTGATAAATAACTTATATCCAAATTTAGATTTTAAAAGCCACACATGGCCAGTGGCAACCATATTGGAAAGCATTGATTAGGTTCTTTCCTATGTCATTTATTGCTCCATACATACCTCCCCACCACACACACATAAAAACATGTAGAAATAGCATGAAAACTATCCCTAGAAACTTGAGATAAAAGAAACAAAATCTGTCATTATCAATTCATCATTTTTGCTGATGTCCTGAGGGAGAGTTTTAAATTTATACATTGTTTTATTTAGATATTATTTCTTCTAAAATGCTATCCTTTGAGACAATTGTATTTCCCTTTTTTTTTCTCCCAGAAGCCACAGGTCAATATAAAGGCAATTAACAATATTTTTATCCTTTAAAAATGAAAAATTAAACCAGGTTTTTGAAAAAATCATTTTTGAAGAATGAACATTAAAAACTAAAATGAATTTTATTTGAATTTTGGCATGTGTTAAAATAATTGATTGCTATCATAAATTAGGTTTATTATTTTTTTAAAATCAGTGTTTTTGTTCACCACTGTATCCATAGCCCTTGGCCGGAAAATAATGCAGTAAATATTTTCTGTGATCCTACAGCATTGTTTGCATATTAGTGTTGGCACTTCCATCTAAAAGTCTGAAAGTTATCATAGGACTTTCTCATCAGTGGTTATAAGATTAGATGAGGTAATAGATAGAAAACAAACTGATGCTGCTGTTGTTACTCTCACCTCCCTGTCTAGGACGGGATTCCTCAGGCCTGGGGCCCTGCCCTATTCATTTCTGTACTCTCATATATTATATGATTGTAAGTGACTGAGTGGATGCAGGAATAAGTGAGTCAGTAACGGGCAGATGAGGAGAGAGGTAATAAGTGGGAGAGAAGGGTAGGTTTTGTTGGGAGCCTTTGGAGAGTAAGTGGTTAGAGCTGGATTTTTGGTCAGCACTGTTGACACGTTGGGAGGATAAGGCTTTGCTCTGGGGCTATGCTGGCCATTGTGGGGTGTCAGCAGCACCTCTGGCCTCCATCCACTCAATGCCAGTAGCATCCTCAATCCTAACAACCAAAAATATCTCCAGGCATTGCTAAGGGTTCCCTGCAGGTACATTCGGATTATATCGTTTGTTAGGCTTCTAGTTACAAAGTTCCATAGACTCTGAGAGTCCTCCCCAACCCTTTTTTAAAAAAAAATTTTTGCAGAACTGAGAATTTTTAGGAGTCTGTGATGTTTGTGGTAGAAATGCCTAATTGGATGGACCACTCCCATTAACAAAGATTTTTTGGGGGGAATGAGATTAGGGATAATTTTATTTTTTCTTAGGGGTTTTACATATATTCTAAATGTTCCACCCAAAAAAGAGAAAAACTCCACAAAGTTTTATTTTACTATCATAAAATGTATATAAATTGTGTTTAATTTATTAAACAAATTATACTGAGAAATATTTATCAGTTCCTGTTCCAATCCTTTACCTATAATCCAGTCTGATCTAGCTCATGGGGTCATAAGGATGTCACTATAAAGTGATCATAATTAGGCTATAAATATAAACATGAAAAATGGAAGCAAATGCCACCTGCTCATCTGAAATGATGACTCACTCCCTGGGCTCTTCATCTTGCAGGAAATGGTTCTCCCACTAGACTCTGCTCCTGCTTTGGCTGAAGTGCACTTCGGTGTGGACGTCTCGTTCCACATGCACAGGGTTTTCTGATGTGCTTGTTGAATTAGTGCATAATTTTGCCCTGTACTAGAGCGCAGAAGGAGGGGACCAGCTTCAGGGCTGAATTGCTCTGTGCTCATTTGAATATCAGTAGATATTCATTAGTGTGAGATGAAGGCCAGGCTCATCCCCACGACTTGACTTTGGAGATGAAACACAGCAGCCACAGACTTCACGGGAACAAGCAAATACTCATGGAATGTTGCGACAATGCTCAGGGGCCAGAGGACCCTTTCCGATTTTGACCTTTCTTTTCTAGTCTATCAATGAGGATTATTTTAAAAGGCACAAAGATCGAAGCCACCAAATATCAGGTTCTCACCATGTCACAGAAACATAAGGACAGAGTGCACTGGAAAGTCAATGGGGCAAAGATGCACCCAGCTTTTAGCAGACCACATCCAGATCAACCATTTTAATATCCACAAGATACTATTCTTTCCCTTGTGCTCTTAGACAACAATTATTCCTTAAAACTGAAGAATAGGTTTCTTTAGAACAGTGTACGAGACAAAGTGGCTCTTCTTGGAAATACTGCTCAGTAATAAGATAATAAAATGTTTGAATGTCAGTGTCATCTAAGGCTGATAATAACATATCCTGTACTTCTCTTATTTTATTTCCTTATAGGCCAGATAAATGAAATTAAACCAGCTCTTTGCTCAACAGCTTGAGATGCGTTGTTAATAATAGCTTTGCTCTCCCTCGATAGAATGACTGGCTCAAGGGTGAGTGTGGGTGGAGCTTTCCTTCAGGAGTTGGGTGTGTGCCTCAGGTAAAAGCTAAGTAGAGGTGGCCTGGAGAAAAGGGTAGGAGCTGTTCATTTTGGAGTTATGTTGGGAATGCTGGCGATGTCTAAACAGTAAACAGCAAATGAGCCTAGAGTACGGGTTCATATGACCTAGGGCTTCCCCAGGCCAGCTGGACATGATGGTGCAGCACCTCACAGCCCTGAGGATGCTTCTGTCCCCAATTTTAACACCAGCTACACAGTATTTACGTGCAGCCTGGCCAAGACTTCAAGTTAACAAACTATTTAAAAACATCTTCACTTCTCATTGGTAAACACTGTGAGTACTAATATATATTGAGAAAATTAGTGTTTTCATGGAGTGTTTTCTGGTACATTACCTAAACTCAATGCACAACTCACACTTGGTGTTTCATTGCTAGCTAGCATTGGATTGCAATGTTTCACCACCAACCATGGGCGTCGCAGCAATAATTTGACAGGAGATAAAAAAAGAATAAGCTCTTTGGTGCAATTTTTATAGTCTATTCTCCACAGTCTCGGTCATTGGAGTGGAAGCAATGAAGATGTACAATTTAACCAGTATGTTTACATGCATCCAATAGATATTTTTCTTTGGAGATTAATTGAATTACACCTATAAAATACTTATATTGTATACTTATCAGTCCTGAGATGGTTTTAAACAATTAGGGGAATATGTTTTCATTAGTAATAAAAAATAACTACACAGCTGAGCAACATTGAACAATATGCTCTGAACAGGACGCTCTCCAATAGTTTTTGCAAATGTACTCTTTCATGATATTCCATATAAATCATAACTTTACTGAAGTCCTTGACTCTAAAATCTCAAATTCTAAGTGGAAAACAATCTTGTCTCAAAACCATACACAGTATGTACTGCCACAGTAGGACATAAATATAGTAGAGAAAGCAATGAATTTGGTGGGGTGAAATTGGCCCCTTTTTTTTTTTTTAGTTTTGTTGTTGTAAGTTGTGTTACGTTAGGCCAGTCCCTAGTCTCTGAATCTTAGTTTCTTCACCTGTCATTTGTGTGTTAGAGTCAGAAAGGAACTGAAACTGAGCAGGGAATCCTCACAGAAAATAATGCTTGGATGCAAATTTGGTTTAGGTTGAATGCAGGCGGAGGTGCACTGGTAGGTAACAACTGGCTCTAAAAGGAAGGAGGGAGGGAGGGAGGGAGGGAGGGAGGGAGGGAGGGAGGAAGGAAGGAAGGAAGGAAGGAAGGAAGGAAGGAAGGAAGGAAGGAAGGAAGGGGAAGAAAAGAGGAGGGGAGAGGAGGGGAGGAAAGGAAAAGAAGCCCTGACTTGTAGTGTCTGTCAGTTTCTCCAGTATATATACTCCCATGATGACTGATTTCAAGAAACCAATGTGACATCCTTGACCATGGAGCTGGGGAAAAACAGAGCTGGATCTTGAACTAATAGAAGTTGCCCCAGGGCCCTGCTGGGTAGGGTGTGGTCTTACGGCCCTGCCCATCATTCACCAGGTTAGAGCAGTTAATATAGTTGGTGTTGTTTTTCATGTTCCAGTCAAATCAGGAACATTCATTGCACATAATATTATGGCTTAGCATTGATTCATGTTTTACAGTATCATAGAAATAACACCTTGATATTTATAGCTACTAGTACAATCATCACTTTGGTGTTTAAGACCACAAGCATTAAATTTACTCTCAACAGCACTGTTTATGTCCCTTAAAACATTTTTGTGAAAAGTGGGCTTTTTATTGTGGTGGGTCCACGGTTATATTGTTATTGGGATATAGTGTCAGGCAGTTGAGAAGCTATAGACCAAAGATTCCTGTTTCCTTCCATAAGTATTTGTAGGTTAAATTACTCTAGTGATAGTGACATACAATGTCTAGAACCGGGCACATGCTATTTTCCCAATAAATACCTAGCCACCCCTACCCCCAAGGATAGAAGGGACAGCAGTGACTCAGGGTAAAGCTAGTGTCTGCCCTTCCCCTGCCTTTCTTCACTCTTCCAGCCACTTGTACCAGGAATTAGCTGACTTGGTTTCAGGTTCTGTGATAAGCGCTGAGTTTAGAACTGGTGAATGAAGTCTGAGAGTTGAAGCGATATATCAGACAGGTTGTTTGTTAAGTATCTACTCTGTCAGAGTGGAGAGATAAACTCATTCACTGAGCATATCTCTAGAGAGCCTACTGTGCGCTGCCATTTTGTAGGCCCTCGGTTTACAGTACAGATGCCTCACACTCTAGAGGGAGGGGCCAGCCAGTGAGCGAATCAACGCTCAGGTCTATGCACAGTATAGCAATAGTGATGAGCTCTCCAGAGAACATCTCATGGTCCTTCATTTATTCATTCACCCAATAAATGCTTATTAAGCCTTCGCACATGCAGGGGGGAGGTGGGACAGTGAGCAAAACCAGACAGTTCCTGCCTCTGGGTTGCTCACAAATTAGTAGCCTAGCCTAGTGATCCCTGTGCATGGGAGAGCAGGTGTGGCTCATGTTGGCTACGACTCTTGTAGAGAAGGAGACTGGGGGCCAAGCACCTTCCCTGGAGAGGAGACACGAGGTAGAGCCTGAAGGAGAAGGAACCATGCTAAGAGGATTCTGTCTGGAGACCAGATGTCCAGAGTCAGTCTTGAAAGAGACTGGGCTGAGAAATGGTGCTGTGCCCTGGAATAGCATGGTTCCGCTGGGAACAGGGTGTGCTTGGCCACTGAGGACACTCCCCACCACAGGGTGGAGATCGACGGTAGGCAGGCCATGTGTTGTCCCTGACAATTGCCAGCGTGTGGTTGGGAAGCCTGAGTCAACCCACAGTTTCCAGCAGCTCTCAGGTGTCTCCAAGGAAAAGGAAGGCAGTGAGGGGCAACCTGGGTACACCTAACAGTTTGTCCTGGGGTTAACATTTATTAACAAACACCTATTGAGCACCTGTGGTATGCAGGTGCTGTTATAGGCCCTGAGAATATAATTGTGAATGAAATACAAACGCCAGGTAAGTGGCCCTAAGTGACAAACAAAAGCCCCTCCTGATCTGACACTGACCCACCACTGACAGTCTTTGAGAAAAGTTGGGGTGGGGGGCCTTGAGCAGGCTGGACTGATGGGGATAGGCCTGGACAGCCTCAGGGGATGAAACTGTGAGGGGAGGCAAGCCCAAGCCAGCCCAAGACAGTCACCCTTGGGGCATGACTCCCCCTGCCTGTGACCATCTTCCAGGCTGATTCCCATGCTGGTCTGATTTCAACAGCCTATGGCCCACCACAGGGCAGGAAAAGGCAAAACCTTATTGGGGTACCCAGGCTCTGCAATGGCTGGCTTTGAGGCTCTATTTCATGTGCCCCCTACCTAGCATGACTGGGAATGGTGGCCACATGGGATTTTCCAGCGGTAGCTGAGAAGTTAAGGTTTCCTTCCATGCACAGGGGTCCAGAGAAAGACATTTGCCATGAAGGCAGTTTTATCTAATAATCACATGAAAACAGTCCACACGGTTTTATCCTAAATGCCTTTCAGTACCTTTTTCATTCCAAAGTGCCCTTCATAGATCACTGAAATGGGTGAACCGGGAAAGTGTCAGAAATAGTGAAGTTAAGCAATTTACTAGAACTTCAGAGAAAACCTCCAACAGCATGACATAAACACAAGTCTCAAGGCGGTGAATCCTTGACCTTGCTCTTGGTACTGAGGTTGGCTTTTCTAGCAGGGAGAGACATTTCTTAGCAAAGAAATGTGACCCTGCTCATTGAGAACATTCTGTGACACAAGGAGGTTTTTATAAATAATCTACAGTAAGCTGGCTTGACCATGAATTCCCAGATCCAGAGCCTGACAAAGGGGCAAATTCATATACACGTGGGCTGTGGTGCTCAGACTCTGATAGGCAGGGAGGGTGGCAAGGGCCTCCCCTGGGGTCAGGGGCGAGGGGTCTTCAGAGGGCTAGAGCCTGGGTTTTAAAGGGCTGTGAGGATTGCAAGGGACCCTGAGAACCCCTCAGGACATGCCCAACAGTGGCATCCTCAAAAAAGAGCCACTGCAGGACTCACTAAAGCTGTGGCAGTTTGCAGAGGAAAAGACTGGTGCAGGCCTGGTCATGAGGCAAAGCTTCCAGGATATGGGGGTGAGAGTTCAGAACAAGGTATCTGGGCAGCGTGGAGGGCCCAGGGGGCGTGGGGGCTCACTCACTCAAGAAGCAGTGCCCCCTTCCCTGTGGCCTCTTCCCAAAGGGGACAGATAGGAGCCTATGATCCCTACCAGGAGAGAACAGAGCACTCTTTTATGTGTAAATGACCTTGGGCAACAAGACACACTCTGGTGCCTTGCTCTTAGCCAGCTCTGCTCTCAGCACCTGCTCCATCATCCCCACCTTCTTGTTCCTAAGTTCTCATCGGCAACTTCCTATGGGACCATGTCCAGCAGACATTGCATATTCCAGCCACGCAGAGTCCACATATGTCTCTACATTAAAAACAAACTCTGAAGACAAGCAGCTACTTTAACAATAACACCAGCAATAATGAACACACGAGAAGGAGGTATCTGTTGTTTCCCTTTGTGCCCTGCTGTTCTAAGGGCTTCACAGGATTGTTTCACTGAGTCCTCGCAGCAAACTAGCATGGTCATCCCTGGAACACTCACGGGGGTGGGGTGAGGCACTGCAAAGATTACAGGGTGATCAGCACGGCCAGGATGGACAAAGGAGCACATATCTCACAGGTCTTGGGTAGTGGACTCCAACCCCCACACACCCACGCAATTGCTATGCAGCCTTGGGCAAGTTACTAAACCTCTCTGTTCTTATCTGTAAAGTGACAAAGTTGTGTAAGGTTGGTTCTGAATCCCAGTAGGGGCTGATACAAAGTTGGCCCTTCCCCTCCTCCCCCAGCTCACTGTGTGGGCTGGATGGCCACTGGTAGGAAGACAACCCAGAAAGGGCAAAGCACGTAGAAAATCAAATCAAGATGCTTTCCGTGGAGCCCCGACATTGCCCTGTGCTCTCCCAAGGCGGCAACTCTAGGATAAAGGACTCAGACACCTTAACTGTCTCTTCAGGTGAGAAGAAGAGATAAAGGAAGGCAAAATCGACTTTCTTTCTGGTTAAGCATATGTTCCAAACAGCTTTAAATGGAGCATGAATGCGATGAAACCATCCAAGTGGAATTTTACTTATGCGTAGTTCAGGACATGCCTCGGAGAAGGAAGCGCCTGCTCAGGGAAAGGCAGGGTCTTTCTCGGTGCCCAGTTAAAAACAGAAATAGTACCACTGACCATTGTAAGTAAATCTTGACATTTTTTCGTATCTCATATTTTGCCATTTCCCACAATTATTACAAAGACCACACAGGTAATTAGGGGATAAAGAATAATTAGATAATGAGGTGAGAAATCAATTATGTTTTTTTCAGCTAATTGCAAAAATATAAGCATTTCTGGGCCTGAATTATTCACACTAGCCAGGGAACGGCGGAAACTCAGCAGTCATCACGTTGTGCTCGTCAAACCAGGTTTTAGAACCTCAGTGTCCTTTTATTCTTTCTTTAATGTCAAAAAATATTTTTATCAGTGACACACACAGTTTGAAAACTCAAACTGGCTTATGACAGAAACAGTCTGTCTTGCCCCTAAGTCCCCCATCACCTATTACACACACTCTCCTTCTCACATTTATTTATCTTCACATTTCTAAATAACATACTCTTCTTTCTTAATTCTGCTTTTAGATTTTCTTTTTTTTTTTTTGGATTAGTGAGGAAGAGAGAGGGAGAGACAAACATCGAGGTGAGAACAAACTATCAATCGTCCACCCCCTGCACCCCCCCCCCCCGGGGCTTCAGCAGGCAACCCGGGCGCGGGGCCAGAATCGAACTGGCAACCCCTCGGGGCACAGGAACGACGCCCAACCAACGGAGGCACACAGGCCAGGGCTTCCTTGATTTTTTTAGCTTGAGTTTCATCTGACTTCCTGTTACAGAAAATTATGGAGGGTTTGGCTTTCTTCCATGAACCCCCAACACGCACCCTACTATGGGCCTTTCCTCCCCCATGACTCTAATATGCTGTACGACTTGAGCGGGTCAGTATTTGAGTGGAGGAAGTTACATGTCATGACGACATAAGTATCATTCGCAGAAGAGCCATGTGGTACTATGGCCTCTTTTCCTTCCTTATACAGGTCTTCTGTTTTTCTAGACTTAATGGATTTGCTATTTCATTGCATTAGTTTTTACATACTTATCGCTAATTTATTCCTAATCTCTCTGTGAGAATTGTAAATCCCCTCTCAACATGCAACAGGCATTAGGCCATCTGCCATTTTCCCCTTTCCTGGAAGACACTGTGCTGTAGCCTTCCTTCCTCTCCTCCGCCCCGTGTCCTAACTTCTCCCTCCCTCCCTCCCTCCCTCCCTCCCTCCCTCCCTCCCTCCCTCCCTCCCTCCCTCCCTCCCTCTTTCTCCCTCTCTCTCTCTCTCATGTTCTGGGAAGCCCCTTCCCACCTCCTCTTGGAGCCCCAGTTTCCTGAATCCTGTATCGTTGTCTCTCTTAGCTTTTCTCCCATTTCGTGGGGCACATCTTCCTGTACCCCGCTGATATTGTGGGTTGGAGATATATTCACTGAGTGATTATATGTCTGAAAATGTAGTCAGTCTTGATCGTTTGTTTGGGTTAAAATTCTAGGGAGAAAGTCACAACATTTAAATTTCATTTGTCCCATAAAATTTTGAAGGCAAATTTCCATTGTGCTGAGCCCACGCGGAGAGGAAGACGGGGCCAGGGTAACATAGCTGGGGCTTTGGGGCCCCGAAGGGACATTTAGTGTGTTGGGACACAGCCTAACCCATGGAGCAAGAGGTGATAAGGGCTCAGGTATCAAGAGCCAATGCAGGAACTGGATTTAAAATCTAGCAAGGGGCTGCAGATATGGGAAGCAAGACTAGGGAAATGAGGTGGAAGGACTGTCTCAGGACGCTGGTTGCACTAGGGATGAGTGGGGGGATAGGGGATAAGGGGAGCCACAAACCACAGGTGGGGGTGGGCATCGATCTGTCCATGCATGTCAAGGAGTGCCTGCCTGCACCTGCCCTGCAGGGCAAAACTGGGCACTGTGTGCCAGGTGTCATCTGAAGGGCCAGAAGTGATCTGTGCAACTGTGGCTTCTCGCTGGTCCTGCCAAGGGGGCAGACTGCAGATAACCAGGTGCTAGTTAGGGGTGTGGGGTAGGGTTTCATTGGGAACAGGTAGACCAAGTTGTGTGGCCATCAGGTTTTCTTGTTAATTCAAATATGTTGTGGCTCCTCTGAGGGTGCTGACTTTCTGCTCCTTTGTGCCCCCTGCTGGCAGAGATTGGAGCAGAGTATTCTGGGATGTGCAGAGCATGCCAGGGCCATGGGATTAGAGAGGCCTGGAGAATGAGCTGGGCTGGAGACCAGGATGGAATGTGAACTGACAGGTGGTCCCATCACAGCAACACAACATTTAAAAAAAATACTTAGTAAGCTAATGTGCAAAGATTTGCCAAAACACAGTTGTCACCGTCACAAATGGCAAGAAGGCCTTTAGGCCCATTTCTTGACATTTCACACATCTCTGAAACCCTGCTTTAATTGAGTGAGTGTCTTCCCATTTAAAACTTCGAGGTTTAATGACCCAAAGAATAGAAATTGATGAGGAAAGACGTGCCACCCCTAATTTTAAAATATATTTGTCATCACAATCATTAATCTTTCTAAAATTTTCTCCCTCAGGGAGGAAAAGTAGAATTAAAAAAAAAATAGCTGTTCTTCATCTCGGCCTTTCAGCATTCATGCACTCACTCATGTGTTAATTGGCTTCATAAGCAGCTACGTGCCTGGTGGGGCTGAGAGCTGGAGGACACACAGGCCCTCTTCCTGATGGCTCCCCTAGCTCAGAATGGGTTTGCAGGAAGCCACAGTGCACACTGATGAAGTCCCCAGAGTGGGGAGTGTCAGCACAGAGCAGGTGTCAGGGGCAAAGCCTGGCTGGGGAGGGGACAATGCCCTGCTCTTTGGCTGACCTTCTCTCACCCCAACCCCTTGTCTTCACAAAGGGTCTCCCCGGGCTGGCCTACTCCAGTCATAGGGCCAAGCCCCCTTTGGTCAGCCCACCTACCCAGGACTCAAACTCTTTGGGTCCTGACCCCCTTCTTGATCCTTTGACCCCCTTCTTGATCCTTTGACCCCCAGGACCCACCTGCTGGCTCCTTCCCTCAGCACAGCAACCCCTTTCTGTTCTCTGTTGTCCTGGGATTATGCTGGAGATCACGTCAAAGATACTCATTTGAGGACTGGCCTTGGCCTTCCACCCAGCTCTCCAAGATCCCAACCTCTCTGGGATCAGCTCAGTCCCTTTCCCCTGTCCAATCCAGAGTCAGTGGGAGAGCTAACTCCCTCACATCTCCATGCTACCTTTTAGCTTTTCCTGTGCTCAAGGACAAAGCCAGCAATTGAGTAGACATCAATAAAAATAAAAGGAATGCTTCTCGTCAATGAGGGATTAAAGACAAGGTCTTTTGCTCTCTCGGTGGTATCAACAGGGAGCCCACTGTGTGCCAGTCCCTGTGGCAGGTGTTAGGTCCACCCATAATGGAGAAGAAAAGGCCTCCTCCGCATGGACTCACAGCCCAGGGGAATGACAGATACCAGACAAATAAATGTGCAGATGAAGATGAAAGTGTCATAGTGCTATGAAAAAGACTAGGCTTTGGAGCTGGACCCAACTTTGCCACTTACCTCCTGGGCGTCTCTGGGCAATTTAACTTCTTGACACTTCCATTTCCTTATCTGAAAAGTAAAAACAGGAATGCCAAGTTCACTGAGTATCATGAGGATTAAATGAAAGAATGGAGTTAAAACAATGGTTACCCAGAGCGCAGACACGGTAAGCACTCAAAATTGGTATAAACGTTATTACTAATAGCCATCATTAATAATCAAGTGTGTATCTGTGTGCTCTGTGCCTCCTAATTCAAAAAGGGATTATGAAGCTAAATAAAAATTCTGAGGTGTAACCGACTGCTTCCGAGAGGATTTCCTCAAATATTCTTAATGTCACCGTGCTAATTAACACAAGTGTGTGGGGACAGATGTCTTGGTGTAGAAGCTGTGAGACAGGATTCCAGGAGATGAGTGTGGGTATCTCTCCCAGCTGCAGCCGGTTACTTCTCCACTGGCAGTCCTGGGGGCCTTGGCCCTGTTGGGGTCTAGGAACAGATGTGGGACTTTCTTGCTGGCCTCTCTGGGCTGAACAGGAGCCTGGGATGGGCATGGAGGACTCTGGCTACATTCAGAAACTTGAGGGTATGGAGAGAAGCCCTGGATGAAGCCCCACAGAGCCTGGCAGATGGTTGGGTTCTCTTGGCCTGCTGAGCTAAGAAGGAAGTCAAAGCTGGTTTCTCCATTCCTGAGAGAGTGTGAGGGGGCCAGACACAGAAGGTTCTCCAGGAGCTGTCAGAGATTTAAGTCCAACATAATAATTTTTTGCTATAGCAAATACCCCATTTCCTGCTGGAAAAAAAGCATTAGCTAAATTGGAGTAGAGAATGGTCACTGCTGAGAACCAAATTAGTGCCCTGGTGGAAGGAGAAGAAAATATATTTCAAAGCACAAGGCAAGGAAACATCAAGAAAAGAGACTAGAGGGTAGATCCAAGGGAACTTGCAGTTGAAAAATTAGAGTCCCAGACGGAAAAATGAAAGAACATATGGAAGAGGGACAGTTAATACACAAATAGTAGACAAGCTAAAGAGAGACTAGAGTCTACAGATTTAGGAAGCTCTGCTGAGTAAAGACCCATGGCCAGGAATAGTTAGGGAATATCCCCTACACAAGAATAAAGAGAAAAATCTGCGAGCCTTCAGAAGTAAAGGACAAATGAATTACAAGGGAAGAGGAATCAGACTGGCACCGATTTCTCATCTGGAACACTGAAAGCAGGAGATGAGAGAACAGAATTACAGACTCTGAAAGGGAGCACGTGATGTCAGAACTCCACAGCATTCGGGCTGTCAAGGTGAAGGGTGGATAATTGCATGAATCCAGGTCCCTTTCCTGGGGAAATGCTTAAGGAAGCAGTGGTGAGCAGTGAATCTTGACATGAGCAAGCAAATAAACACACACAGATACATGTAAATGGTGATGATAACTGGGAATGAGAAATACAGGTGCTAAATATGTATTTTTGAAATTGAAGAGACGTACCGCAGGCAAAGCCTTAGATAGTCCAGAAGTAAAAGTATTAAATCTACAAAATCTAAGCATTAGCTTGGTGGGGAAAGGGGAGTAGAAGCCATGTCATCTCAGGGGGCCGAGGTCTGAAGCAGAAAACAGGTATGAAGCACTCCCCTGCTCTCCTCTGACTGAGATGGTGGAGGTGTGGGAGGCTCGAGAGAGGGAAAAGGGTGTCTCAGTGGGAAAAATACCTAGGTCCTTTGTCATAGTATGTAAAGCAGTATACCATGGATTATGCGCACCAGGAGGGAAAGGCATCATTAATAATGGTACAAGGGAGATAACCATGTAGTAGGAGACACAGAAGAGAGTAATAATACCCATTCAAACCAGCGAAGAGAGAAATAGAAAAATAAACAATAACATTGAAATGGAAGAAATAAAACCAAGTAATTAGCTATTCCACTAAATACAACGGACAGACTTATTCCATTAAAAGACAGAGGCTCTCAGATTGGATTAGCAAACAATCCCTAGGGTATATTCTGGGCACAAAAAACATACCTAAAATAAATATAACAAAGAAACGTTGAAAATATAACTCTTAGTTAAAAATGTGTAGAAATGTGCATGTCACAGAGCTGAAAATAATGGATTATCTTCTGGCTAGAGTGAATAAATTTTGGATAAAGATTATTAAAGTTCAGATATTTTTCTATCAAAAGATGAGCAGATTGTAGGGTAACATTGCTTTTCTATGGAGGAGAAAGGAGTTTATGACTTGTTTCATCATTAGGAAATGTCCTTCAGAATCTCTGAAGTGACCTCATTTATGTTTGTATGAAAGAATATATGGAGGAGGGACAGTTAATAAACAAATAGTAAAAAAGCAGCTGGCCAATTCATTGGAGCCAGTGGAAAAGTTACTAAAATCAGGATTTCTTTGTGTGTGTAGCACAGTTGCCTATTGGTTGGTTGATTGAGTGTTCACTTTTTCACCAATATTTCTGGCTAAAATGTGTTGGAGCTATTAGGTCTAACTCTACAACCGTTGCCCTATCACCCTGTCCCAGGGCAGCATGTCACAGGGGTTAAACCAATGGGCCTGGAGCCAAGCTGCTTAGGACACGATGCCCAGGAACTGTGGGAACTGGGCAAGTCACTCCACTTCCTAATCTATGAAACTGGAATAATAGTAGGATCTACTCATAAGGTGGTTGAGAGTTAACTGAAGGATAACTGAAGGGTTGATGGATTACTGAAGAGCTAGCACTGTCCTGGCAGGTAACGATAAATATTAGCTGTTATCAAATAGCAAATTGGCAGGTGAGCTGTAATGAAGGAGGGGGTTGCTGTGTGGCCGTGGGCTTGTGTGTGCCAGTGTTTTCCCAGCTGTAGTTCAGCCTTTAGAGATGAACAATTAGCGGGTAGAATTATCTTGTTGACTCACGCCCTCAGGTCAGAATGACATGTATGTGTACAGAAGCTCAGCCAATCTTTATTCTAGATGGCTCCATGGTCCACAGAAAAAGAACAAAGCATTATATTTTAAAGATGAGTTTTTCTAAGAGACATACAAGCCTTCTAATCCACATGCTTTTTGAATTGGGAACAGGCAGTATTAAACCATATGTGAGAAGCAAAGTAAATATTAAAATGTGCATCCCTCCTCCATGCTGTCATCAACAAAAGGCCTAGGAGAACCAACAAAAAGAGATGAGCATGGGGTGGGTGCAAGTTGGAAAAGACACGGAGTGAAGGAGCTGGATGAACTCTCAGGGCTGTCCCTCCTTGGAGGTGCTGGGGTTATCTCCCCAGGGAGGCGGCTGAGACTCAGACTTGCCCTAAGGGCAGAAGGGCCTTCTGTCATCAGGCTGACCTGAGTCTGCTATTGGCTCTAGAAACCTGTGTGGTTCTGGCAGGGTATTGAAAGGTTGTGAGCTTCCATTTCTTCTAGTAAATTAAGAATAACAGTATCTATTTCCCACACTTGGGGCAAAGAATGAAGACAACATCAGTGACAACGGTGATGGCCATGACTGTTATTAATAAGGAGCAGATGGAAGGACTCTAGCCTACTGCTCTTTGCACTGGGCAACATTTTTTTTTCTCTTGAGAGGGAGTGGCATAGAGACAAGTGAGAAAGGCTCTGAAGGTGAGGAAAAGTTATGAGGATGGGGGTTCAGAACCTGGCCACCTGCTCCCGGTGGCAACTGGCCCCATCCTACCCTGACACGGTGCTGTCCCTGAACACTGTCCCTGCAGAGGGCCTTGGTGCCGGAAGACCCCTGCCTCCCCTCCACCTGAGAAACAGCACAGCGGTGCCGAGGCTGCTTCCCTGTCCCATGGTCAAATGATGTTTCCCTCCCACAGAGGAAAGGGCCCAACCTGCCAGTCAGAAAAAATTACCATGCAGAAATGACCATTTCTTTAAAAGTAAGGATGGTGGACAAAGGCGCTTTCATTATACTGAAAACTCTCTTCAAAGCTACATGGGCGTAAAGATGTAAAAGCCAATCTCTGCAGTTCCCGGGAGCCCCCTTTAAAACCTGACTTCTCCGGAGGCCCTGGCCAGCCTCCGACTGCACGCAGAGCGCAAGGGCATTCGCTCCGCACTGTCAGCAGGGCGCGCTTCACAGGCAACGAGGTGCAGTATTTATAAGTTTCACAGCGGTTCGCCTGGCGGGGCAGCTGATTCGCCTCCATCTTTTCTGACCTCTGTTTTCTTCCTTCTTTCTATACTTATCTTTAAAACAAACCAAAGCCAAGACCAGAAATCCAGCTCCCAAAACAAAGCAAACAAAAATAAAATGAAAGGTAATCCTTCTATCTGCAGAACCAAGATCCGAGAGCGCCCTGCCCCTTGTGTGGTCTCTTTGCTGTGCCATATAACACAGGAGGTCCTGGTGCTAATAAGCAGCCACACGTGACAGCCTGGCCCTGCTCGGAATGAAGGCTCCTTTCAGAAACGACCGGCTTGGCTACAATTTCTGAACAGCCTCCACCGTGCACCAGGAGACATTCGAGCTTCAGGGTGGACTGGTGGCGTTTTCAAGGGAGCCTGCAGGGATAAGGCTGGACACACAGAGAGAAGAAACAGAAAGGCAACCGCTGGGCTGGTCAGGGGAAGGCCCAGCCGGTGTGGGAGCTGGGTGTGCAGGGGCAGAGGGGAACTGAAAAATGCTGACGGCACAAAATTCCTTATTTGGCTTTAAGACTATTTTTTGCAACCTTTGGACATGATGTGAATCTATCCCCTCTCTTCCTAACTGCCAGCAAACTAGGGCCTGGTTTCTCTTCAATTCGGCATTCACCCCTCATCAAACTCGTGAATGAGGTTCAGTCCCTTCAACCCCACAAGACATTTCGTCTGCCCACACCTGGTATCTGTGCTACGATACTTATAATTGCCTATTTCTTGGTGTGGGATAAAAGCGCCCAAACATATTCTCTGTACATGAGATGTGAATTCTACCACCACATCATGCCTGAAACATTACGATCATCCAAAGACCCCAACGACTGGGGTTGATCAACTCTGACTTTGGAGAAGATGTGATTTTATTTAATGACGGCTGGGAATAGAAATATTGTATGTCTACTCGAGTACGTGAATGAGGGATTTAGGAAAAATTAGTCATGCTTCTCTGAACAGAACTTCATGAATATCTACACTGGTGGGTGCTGATTCTGAGCAATGTTGGGCTTCCTTCCCTCTTCTAGAAGTGCCAAGGCCAAATGAGCAGGCCGAACATGAGGCAGGGCATCTCACAGTACGATCGGCCAGACGCCCACGAGCTTAAGAAGGCTGTTTGAGTAACTCTGAGGTTGGCTTCACTCCTGGAGCTGGCCTCCGGCTTTCTTCTTCAAGCGGGCTTGCTGGCAGGAGGCAAGCTGGAACTGAGGGGGAGGTTCATGAGTTGACCATCTCTATTAGGCTTGGCATTAAAGTGCTGGTCAGCATTAGCATGAAAGCTGCAGTCCTAATTTGGGCCAGAATTTGGGTTAGGAGGGCTTTTCTGTTCCCTCTGCCTGCAGGCCTACTATCCATCATAGCTCTACTCTGGATCTCAGGGTCTACATTCCCCAGGCTCCGCTGCATTCTCACCTGGGGAGGGGGGCACCTCAGCAGTGGCTGTTCCCCAGGATTGGGGATCCTGCTTCTGTTGGGAGTCCAGATTCTGGGCTTAGGTAACACAATATGCCCTCTGTTGTGGGTTGAGTTGTGTCTCCCAAACAGACATGTTGCAGTCCTAATCTCCCTCACTTTCCTACCTCAAAATGTGACCTTATTTGAAAATAGGTTAGCCGTGCAGATGTAGTTAGTTAGATGAGGTCATCAGGGTGGGCCCTAATCCAATGACTGGTGTCCTGATGAGAAGAGGAGAGGAGACACAGAGATACATGCAGAGAGGGAAGTGGCCACGTAACAACAGAGGCCGAGATCAGGGTGATGCATCCACAAGCCGAGGACACCAAGGATTGCCGCAAACACCAGAAGCTGGGAGGGAGGCCTGATTCTCCCTCACAGTCTCAGGAGGACCCAGACCTGCAAATACCTTGACCTCAGATTTCTGGCATCCGGACTGTGATACTATATATTTCTGTTGTTTAAGTCACATAATCAGTGGTACTTTGTTTTGGTGGCCCCAGGAAACTACTAGAGTGGTCACGCTGGCTCAAGAGCAGTTTGATCCATGTTAATTCCTCTGTCCACACTCGGTGTACAAGGTAAGGACACAGGCCCGAGTCACAGACAGTGCATGAATCTGAGCAGACTCCTAACCTACTCTTTATCTTGTTTTTTTCTGCTTCATGTTTTTTTATTCTTACTTTATTTTTATTAGCACAAAGGTATAACAATAACAACCCCAAGGCAAGGTCGCCTGAAGCCTAGGTGCATTTGTCGGTGTGCAGTGCTTGTCACAGGACACTCTCGAGCAGTGGGTCTCCATGGTGGCCCCAACCAGCAGCTTGGGCGTCACCTGGGAGCATGTGGATCTGCAGACCCTCTGAATCAGATACCCCAGGTGTACATAGCAATCTGTGTCTTAACATGGCCTTTGGACAACTCTGAGGCAGCCGAAGTTTGTGAGGCTGCTTAAAATTACTTCTCAATGAGTGTAGGGGACTCCAGTAAGTGCTAGTTGTACATCATTGTTTCAAGACCCCTAAGTACTCAGTCTTGATTTCTAGGAGATCCACCCTGCCCTGCTGGGGATCAGGGATGGTGGAACCTGGGTACTAAGGCCCCACCTCCTCAGACCCCTTTCCTTAGTGGGACATGAGGTGCCAGTGCTGCACTAGAGGGTTCCCCGAGACCCTTCCCCACCCAGCAGCATGGAGCTTTATGCATTGTTTAGGGTCTCAGAATTCCAACCTATGTAATTTGCAAAAGGACAGAGGCAAAGGTTGTCAAGCAGGAGTCCAGCCTTCATGTGGACTGACCAGAGGTGATATTTAGAGGACCCTGGAGGGGTCTGGATGCTGGAACTTCAAAAACCAGAGTCAGCTTGAGATGCTGCTCTCAGACGCTTCTGGAGCACACAGAGACTTTCAAATGTCATCCACTCAACATTCACACACATCACAGTGATGTATTTATATAGACCTTCATGTTTCAGATGAAAGCATTTGATATACCATACTAACCGTAATGCAATCAAAGCAGGAAGCACTCATTCTGAATTAACCGTTTTGGTGTATTATCCTAATAGAGTATTATTTTTAAACTACCACAATATTTTAATTACATTCTCAGCATGAATCATTATGTACCTTAGTGGAAAAGCACTTCTGACTGTAATTGCACATTGAGTCCCATGATATAGTCGATGAACGTAAATCCTGAAATGGATTGACAGACAGACTGCTTATCCGCCGCTGCTCCCCACCAACCACGTTTTCTTTTAGCCTACCTCTTATTCCTGCCTGCCCCTCCCTTACTCGTTTCCATTCAATAATCTTTATTAACCCCTCAGCACATACCAGTGATTCTTCTCAACTCTGGGGACACCAACAAAATGCCCTGTCCTCGGGGGGCCTGCGTTCTAGCAGAGGAAGGGCATCCTTGCTCGTAAAGAAGTACCCTGCATAGCTCGCTGAATGGTGGAAGGTACTGTAAGGAAAACTAAAGCAGAGGGGGTGGGGGCCCAGGGATTGTGGGTGTCTGGGGTAAAGAGCTACAATTTTAAGACAGGCCACTGGGAGAGGGCTGATTGAAGGGGACCAACAGAAGGGGACGCTGGAGCAGGCATCTGGGCTCAGAGTGGCAGAAACACTCACTCCTCGGTGCATCAGGAGTGGCGTGTGGTGGGCCTGCTTCCTCTGAGTTTCACGCACATAGACCACCAGGGCCCTCCAGGACTGCTCCATCAAAGGCACTTGAGTGAATTTTCAAACACATGGGATTGGAACAGGACAGCTCTCTCCTGTATCATTACCCATTTTCCTGTTCCATTTATGGGTGAATATTAAGGCACTTATGGGATGGAGAAAATAGAAGCTAACACATCTGTGCGCAAAACGGTCAATGGCAGTTCAAACAGTCCTCTGGCCTTCAACGGTCATTCCGGCCAAATTACCTGTGGAAGATTCCACCTGACATGCGAGCCAGACTCTCTCATGTGCTCTCACACAGTCACGCCAGGTCCATCGGGAAGTTCAGGGGCGGCAAGGCCTTGCTTTCTCAGCTCTTGCTTCAGTGCAGCAACCAAAGTGGCGAGGTTTCCTTGGAGGAGGGCTCACTCCAGCGGGGATGTGTGTGCTTGTCCACAGGACAGGATTTCCTTCCTCCTGGTGGGTTTTAAACCCAGACAGGCCCCAGGGGCACAGATGGAGGTGGCCCAGCAGCACTTGTCACCCCCTGCACTCCACGAGCAACCACTTGTTAGTCTAGCAGTTCCTCGAGGCCTATCAGGGTCTCACTCATTCTGTGTCCTGACCCATAATGACTATTCCAGGAGCCTGTTCTAGGAGGTTCTGACCAGCTCATTTCAAGGGGAGCGTGGGGAACCTGTCTCTGATAATGGCCAGGTGAATATTATGAAAAAGCATGTTTGCAAAGACTGACACCTCTTTCCCATGGCTGGGCTGGTTCTAGCCTCCCACAGACCGTAGCCTACACTGGCTGGTGCAAGTGTCCATTCAGCTTTTCCTTTTTCTTTCTATTCTCTGTGGCTCTTTCAGAGAAGGGGCGCAGGTGGATGGGTCACTGTTGCCCCTTAAACACTGTGGAATGAATTGGTGCCAGACAGAGGGAGTAGGGACTCTCCCCGGCTTCTTAACGAGGGGCCCAGCCTGGATCACTCTGAACTGACGTGTCAAAGCAGGTTTCAGGGCCACCCGGGGAAATGGAGAGTGGTGGCAATGTTTCACTACTAAAGGAAATACTGGACAGCTGTCTATCTGAGGCGATAGTGTCACAAGGGCAAGGACTCTCCAGGACGGTGTCTTCTGCTTTTCCCCTTAGTGCACCCTGGAGCCAAAGGGAACTAAAGTCCCAGTCTTGGTATGCTGGGTGAAAAGTTGGGCAAATCACCCACTTTTCTAGGTGAGCCACCCACCTCCCCAGCAGCCTCACCAACCTCTCCAGAGAACAGTTATCAGTGGTCATGGTGGGAAGGCCTTGGCCTTACCTCACCTTTCCTCTTTCTGCCTCTGTTTCCACCTGCTTTTCATTCAGAACAGTCTGAACGCGCGGGCCCTCTTCTCTCCACGGCCCCCACTCCCACTCTAAGGACCCCAGTTCCACATGCACCCATCATCTCTGCAGGAAGACTTCTCTGTTAGACTTTAGATTTCTACCATTAGATTTTCCTCTTTTCCCTCAGTCTGGCTGGAGCCTCGCCCACCTTACAACCCACATGTGCTCTCTTTTACACTCAGGCTGCCGGACCCCCATCTCTAAGTCTGCCCCACCCTTCCCTGGTGCTCCCTTCTGCTCCTCCATCCGTCCAGCAGTGGGACCATCCTTTGAGCTCAGTTCACTGACACAGGGGATGAGCCTCTTTCAGGTGCCCCGAGAGGCCCTGTGCAGGAGTGCCCACATGGACTTGGTGGAAATGGGCTTTGCCCTGGAGACCAAGTCCTTCCTCCCTGAGCGATGACCTCTGGCTGTTCCTGCCTCCTTCCCAGCTCTGAAGTGCCCCCGGGACCAAGGGAATCTTTCCCAGAGAACTCTGTTCCAGAGCCACAGAGGCCTAGAAAGGAAAGAGTGGCTGACTGGACACCCATCAAGAGGAAGAGACACCAAATGTTTACCCTTGACCTCATTTGACCCACAAAACAGCCCAGGAGGCAACTGGGGCTCTAATGAGACATGGCCCAGCTAGACAGTGACGGAGCCCGAATTGAATGCCTATTTGTCCAGGTAGTTCACAAACCATCTCTCTCTGTGGATGTCTGTTTGTGGAAGTGATTGGACAGTATTGGACATCTTTTTATTTTATCATTACCCTATTTGCAATGCTCCCAACACACTACATAGCAGGAATCTAATTTACCCTCAAGACTCAGGCATTCATTCAGCACATTCCTCAGACAGAAAACAGTGGACTTGCCTTGGCCTTATTTGGACCATTCCAGGGTTGTGAAGTATTTCCACCCATTGCAGCTGGTTGGGACCTCCCACAACCCTGAGGGGGATGCAGGGCAGACATAATCAAGCTTTTCCCCAGAAGAGTCAGGCTTGTGAAAGTGAGGCATCATGCCCGGTTAATTGGCTAGTTGAAGAAATAGAATTCAGTTGCCCTTTGGTATCTACAAGGGATTGGTTCCAGGGCCCCCTGCAGAAACCAAAATCCAACATGTTCAAGTTTCTTAAATAGAACAAAATAGTATTTGCATATAACCCATGCAATCCTCCATTAAACTTTACATTATACGTAGGTTACTTATAATACCTAATGCAATGTAAATGCTATGTAAATAGTTGCTACACTGTATTGTTTAGAAAAGAGTAACAAGAGAAAAAAATGCATGTACATGTTCAGTACAGACATAAGCATCTTACGCCTAGCTATCTAGTGCACATCCACAACAACGTGACATTTTTTTCTGAGTATTTTCAATTTGCAGTTGGTTGACCCCCCCAGTGGGGAACCCGGGGATACAGAGGGCCAGCTGCAATACCATTGCAGTGGGTCTCCAACTCCTTGCTGACAGCCCTGCTCCAAGAGAAGAGAGGTGGGCCTTATGCTTTCTCAAGGTTGCTCTCAGTCTCAGACTCCTGTCAACTGTGGTTCTGACACATTAAGGAGAACCCAGAATCCACTACCAGCCAGCTCACAAGAGGTAAATATTCATATGTGTAGTTCCCATGCCCTTTATTCTTCCAGATAAGGGATAACAATATCATGAAATCTCTGTTTCTGGGGTGGGGGACAGAGAGATGGAGAGAATGAATAAATGAATGATGATAGTTGGACCATTTATTTTCACTTCACCAAGCAGCCTATAGCTTTAAAAGCAAATGTGATCACAAGTGTGACAGGAATTGTGCCAGCCACAGAAATAACCAGGCTTCTAGGCTGTGATGCTAAGTTTGTGTGGCCTGGGAGGACAAGCTGCATTATCAGTGGTGATTGCAGGACACAGACGCCCTGACCTTTTCCTCTCGCCTCCTCTCTTCTCCATGGGACTTTCTGTAACGGGGGTTATCAGAGCGTGTGGGGGTGACATTAGCACAGTGGCAGCTAAATAGAAATGATGTGTCATGCCTTATTAATTAGAAAAGAGCGCTGGTGAGGTTTCCTGAGACATGTCAGCAATTCCCAGAAACAGAAATATCTGGGTTTGTTCCTATCCAGCCCTTCCCCTGCCTTTTTTTTCTTTTTAGCTTCCCATATTCAGGAGGACCACTTCTGGGAACTGCTAAGCTTTGAAGAGGCTGAGCTGGGCCCCTTTGGTCTTTGTATTGTCTACAGCGCCCCCTCACCCATCCAGCTGGTTCCACTGCGTGGAGTGAGGTACGCCTGGCCTCCCCCCTCTCCTGTGCGCTCTCTCCTCCAGTTAGTGCCCGGGGGACCCACTCTATTCCCTGTCTTCTCCATCAAACCCTCAATTTTGGCAAACAGCTAACCCACTTCCTTACATTATTTTGCTGGCCATGCTCACGAGAGCCTCCTGCAGGAACATGGAAAAGGTCAGTCTGCAAGTGGAAGATTTGGGAGCACAGCGGCACCTCGGGCCTCTGAACCGCCACCATCATGGACTAGTCTCATGTGTGAGGGTCAGCCTGCACCTCTGCCACAGTTCCCTGGGAGTCCCACCTCTACGCTAAGCATGCTCATGCTTCCCTGCTCTTTCAGGCTTGGAACCTCGCATTCTTTTGCTTTAAATGGATGACAATAGATGGACAGTGTTTTGAGGGACCCTACAGTGAAAATACTTGGGCTCAAATCCTCACTCAACCACTCCTTAGCTGCGTGGCTTTTAGGTTGCCTCACCTTTCCACACTGTTCCATCTGTACAATGGGGACAATAACAGTGCCTGTTCACCGAAATGTTGGGTACTAAATGAGCTGGGCAGGATGTCCGATCAGAAGTAAGCTTTGATAACAATTGGCTGTTATTATTTTTATAAATAAACAGGTGTTAGGGCCCAGCAGAAGGCCCTGAGGTCTGTCCTTTTGGCCTAGTGTGAATTTTATCACTCCTAACAGACCGTGTTGTAAGGTTTCAAACAGGAACTGTGGCCAGGACAGTGACCCAGGGAGTCAAGGACTGAAAAAGCACACGAGTTTGGGGATGGCGTGGGATGCATGGCCCTGTGTTGGAGGAGGCCAGCTTGCATCCTGGGGTATCCCAACGTCCTAGTACCCAGGTGTGGGGATCACAGCCAGTCTTCCCTGGACACTGGCATGGGTCTATGTGTACCTACTGATCTCCATCCCTGAAGCCCAGGCCTCCTGATGGGTTTGCCTGGAGAGAGTTGTGTGAGTTTTGGGATCACAGAGCAGCTAAGACGCAGAGAGGTCAAGAACAGGCTCAGTGGCCCGGGTCGTCAGCAATAGGGCTGGATATGGGAACCAAGACTGACACACGGTCAGTCTGATTTATTTATTTTTTTTTAATCCTTACCCAAGGATATGTTTTTATTGATTTTAGAGAGGGAGAAACATCAATTGGTTGCCTCCCATACTCACCCCAACCAGGGATTGAATCTGCAACTTAGGTATGTACCCTGACCAGGAATCGAACCCACAACCTTTTGGTGTACAGGATGACACTCTCACCTGCTAAGCCACCTGACAAGGGCAAGTTTGATCCATCTTATCTTTAAATTTCTACAAGACAATTTGGCTCTTAAAAAGATTTATTTAATTAAAAAAAAACACAACAACATTTATATGAAGAAAATGGAAATGGAAAGGATTCTAGGATAAGTAGAGTCTATGCTAGGAAGACTCATGAGCAGAAAGCTGTCAGTTCTCCATAAGACGATCTGTACCATTTAATGTACTTAATACAATACCACCTTTCAAAGAGCACACGTAGGATTTTCTGAACTAAATATATCAATTCTGAATTTCATATGAAAAAGTAACTAAGCAAGAATAGTGAGAGAGTTTTGAAAATTAAATGTAATAAAGAAATCACTACACTTTCCATGTTAAACATTAAAATATTTTGAAAGTTACACTAATCAAAACAGTATGATATTGATACAAAAATAGACAAAGAATAAAAAAAAGTCCAGAAACAAAATGAAATATAGTCAGGACTTATTATATGATAAAGACAGCATTTCATGTAAGTGTAGAAGGATCCATTTTTGCAATAAATGGTTTATTCTAGTTGGGGAGAGGGGGAGAAAGGTAGGATTTCTACTTCATACTATATACCCAAACAAATTCCAGATGGAATTATATACATGTGAAAAGTGAAACTACCTGAGGTGTTCTACCTAAGAAATCTTTGCCTAGTCTTACAAAAAAAAAAACTAGAAGAAAAATAATAGCATTTTTTTCATAATCAGAGTGAGACTCAGGAAAAAAATCTCCCCTACATATAATTTCCCCCCTTTTCTGAACAGTTTGTTGAAGCATATTTAATATACAACAAACCCACATATGTAAAGTATACAATATGATAGTTTTAACATACATGTGTCCTATGAAAGCATCACCACAATCAAGACAATACACATCCATCACAACTGTGTCCAATGTTTCCTCAGGCCCTTTGTAATCCACCCCTCCACCCTCTCCCGTTTCTCTTCTCAACCCTCTTCAGAAAGCAGGTCTCAACCCTCTGGCCTGCTTTCTGTCACCAGACTGGTTTGCATTTTCTAGAATGTTGTGTAAACAGACGATACAATGTACACTCTATTTGTCTGGTTTCTTTCACTCAGTGTAATTATTTTGAGATGGATCCATATTGTTGTGTGCATCAGACCTTTGTTCCCTTGTATTGATGAATAATATTCTATTGTATAGATACACTCAAATGTGTTTATCCATTCACCCAGTGATAGACATTTGGGTTCCTTTCCATTTGGGGCTAGAAGATAAAGCTGCTATGAACATCATGTACAAGTTATTGTGTGAACATATGATTTTATTTCTCTTGGTAGATACCTAGGAGTGAAATGGCTGGGTCATAGCGCAAGTTGTTCAACTTTTTAAAGGAATCGCCAAAATGTTTTTCAAAGTGGCTGCCCTACTTTACGTTCCCACCAGACATTTGCGAGGATTCCAGTTTCTCCACATTCCCACAACACTTGGTGTGAGGTGGTGTCTCATTGTGGTTTTGATTTGCAGTTTCTTATGACTAATGATGTTGTACACCTTTTCATGTGCTCACTGGCCATTTATCTCTTCTTCAATAAAACATCTTTTAAAATCTTTCTCCAATTTTAAAAACTGGGTTATTTGTCTTTTTATTATTGAGTTCTAAAAGTTCCTTATATATTCTGGATGCAAGTTTTTTATCAGCTACATGATTTGCAAATATTTTCTCCCAGTCTGTGACTTGTCTTTTTATTGTCTTCAGTGTCCTTTGAAGAGCAGAAGTTCTTAATTTTGATTATGTGCAATTTATCATTTTTTATTTTATGGATCATGCTTTTGATGTCATGCCTAAGAAATCTTTGTCTCACCTTATAAAAAAATTTGAAAAAATTTTGAGCCACAGAAAGGAAGTTGAACAAAGAGAAAAGATAAATGACTAACTAGATCAAAATATTTGAACTCATAAAGTACTAATTTGTCTAGTAGATAAAGAACTTCTACAAATCAATAAACAAAAGACCAGCCATCTAACAGAATAAATGGCCATGGGATATAAGCAGACAGTTCATAGAAAATGAAATACAAAATACAAATGCTTCTTATACATAAAACACCCAACTTTACTCAGAAAAAGAGAAACACAAATTAAAACTATAGTAAGACACAATTGCTTCCCTCTTAGGTTGGCAACAATTAGAATGTCGGACAACATCCTGGGTTGAGAAGGATGTCAGATGGGGGGAAACGGTGCTCTCTGACAGGGTCTGAGGGAGTTCAAACTGGGGCGAATCTATAGAGAGCGATCTGGAAATTTCCTATAAAAATGCACATTCTGCCTGGCCCGGTGTGGCTCAGCGGTTGAGCGTTGACCTGGGATCCAGGCAATTGGGGTTTGATTCCCGGTCAGGGCACATGCCCAGGTTGCTGGCTCAATCCCCAGTCGGGGGCGTACAGTAGGCAGCCGATCAATGACTCTCTCATCATTGATGTTTCTATCTCTCTCTCCCTCTCCTTTCCTCTCTATGAAATCAATAAAGATATAGTGTTTTTTTTTAAATGCACATTCTTTTTGATCCAGAAATTTCACTTCAGGAAATTTTCCTTTTATATATGCTTACTCATGTGCAAAATATATGTGTTCAAAGATGTCCATTGCAGCATTGAATACAATATAAAGTATTAAGGATATTCAGTAAACAGCAGGCTGATTAGGTAATTTGCGGTAATCCGCACAAACAATGGAATATTGTTGGTGGGGCGGGGTTGGGGGAGGATCCTCCTCTTTCCTGGGTTTATGGCTCAATGTGAGTGAGCCCCACTCCTGGGCCCTACCCCAGAATGTAAAAGAGGAAAGCTGTCTTATGAATTGTGTGCATGTATTGTCCATTCAAGAAATTAAAGCTAAAAAAGAACAGAAAAAAAGAGAATGGAAATCGACATTCAGGTAGCTCTTTCCCTGTGAGCTAGCTAATTAAAGAAAATGTACAATTTATTGAGCACCTACGTATGCCAGGCACTTTCTTTTAAGCCTTACAACAACTCTGAAATAAATGTTTATCCTCGCACATAGGCCTGGGAACCTAGGCTCAGAGAGGTAAAGCATTTGTTCACGGTGGCACAGGCAGGGGGGGCTCACCGGGCATACAATCTGTTTTCCTATACTGACACCTTCCCAGGAAGTTTCAATATGAACTTCAGACTCCTGACTTAACAATTGCTCAGAAATTGATGACTGATAGAGTCATTGTACCGTGTAAGTCACCAACTACAAGGTAAGTCCTTTAAAATAACTCACCACTCTTATAAATACACCAGAAGGTGTTATGATAAAGCTCCCAAACACATGATTTCTGAATTGTTCAACTATAGGATTTGCCAGAATTGGACTAAAACCCGACCTTAGCAAAACAGATGGAACCTGAGATCTCATGATGAGTATGGATGGTCCTGCAGGTGAGTAGACTCCCCAGGAACACTGTCTATTCACCGAGTGCGCACCCAGCTTTCATTGCAGTGTTTGTTTGTTTGTTTTGGTGGAGTTTGGTATAATGAAATCTTTTGATATCCATTCCTGTGCTCTAGTTCATGCAGAGATTAAGAAAAAGCTTCTCACCCTGGTCAGTGTGGCTCGGTTGGTTGAGCATTGTCACATGCACTGAAATGTCATTGGTTTGATTCCCCCGGTCAGGGCACATGCCCAGGTTGTAGTTTTGATCTCTAGTCAGAGTATGTGCGGGAAGCGACCAATCAACATTTCCGATCAATGTTCCTCTCTCGCATTGATGTTTCTCTCTCTCACTCTCTCCCTTCCTATCTCTCTAAAATGTCAATTACAAAAACATTAAAAAAAGAAAGAAAAAGGTTCTCAATGTTCATTATTTAAATTAGCAGGTGGTAGGAGGCATCAAGACACTGCCCACAAGCAAAGGACGATGACAGTGAGCCTTCACATCACTTCCACCTGGTCACCTGTCTCTCTCCTGTGGAAGGGGGTCTGAGATCAAAGCGTGACCTTGGGGATCTTCCTGCCGCCTCTGAGGGTGCTTCTCAGTGCAGGCAGGATCTTCTCACGGCTCGGATTCTCCCCTTTCAAGCAGGAAGAGGGGGAATCAGAAGGGCACTTTTGTACACAATTCAAACTTCTTGTTTCTCTTATCCAATGAAGGACATCTATTGATCGGAAATGTGTGCTTCCTTAGAAACCTCCAGCCGCACCTTCCTATCACGCACCCCACTCCTGACCCCTCCAGCTATTATCGATTAGACACTGCATTTTGTCGCCGAGGCGAAAGTGTCTCGCATTGACGTAGAATTCCAGTCCTGGCTCCACCCCGGGCCCCCACCCCAACCCCCGCCCCGGCCCCCCGAGCCCCCCCACACACCGCCTTCATCCCTCACCTCCCACCCCTGTTGCTGTGCCTCATCTCAAGTAATTATGCTGCACATGAATCATTTTTTAATGTTTGGTTTAATACATACAGATTCTTTAAACAATAAAAAAAATCAGCAAACAGCATCACAATCTGGAAATCTCTTTCTTAACATAGAAAAAGGTTTCTTAATGGCACAGGGGGAGAACGCAACAGCGAGCTTGACAACATAATTAGGAGACTGTTACTGGGAAGGAAAAAGCAGTCTTTATCCAGCTCTTACTACTCTCAATAAGATTATCCCCCCTGAATAGCTAATCAGCTTTCTCCAGCTTCCCAAAGCCGCTGCGTAGCTGCTCTCGGCTCCCCTGACTTACCAGGCAAACAGTGACACCTCAGAAAGGGAAACGGAAAGTGTTAACAGAATGTGAGCAAACAGCACGCTGGCGCTGCAGAGAGATCGCTGGCAGATTAGCGGCAATTTAGGGAGATGGTGCTGTCACACCTGGGTTGACAGGGCTGACAGGGTTTGTTGATCTCCGCTCCCTTCTCAAATTTGAGTGTCACGTTTCAACAGAACCGAGGAATAAAAAATCCCCACACAGCCCCTTTCAGGAGCTGATGTTGGCTTAATGGCAAGTTTACGGCACCTGAAACAATGGGAAGGGGACACAGGGGTGCAACAGGCTCCTCTCCGAGTCACCATCTCCCCCTGGCCCTGGGCCCGGCCCTGTGGGGTCTCCGGGCTGGTGGGAAGGTGAAGGGAGAAAGTACAAAACTGAGAGTCGGGCTGGCCAGCCGTTTCTCTGGTGTAATTATGCTGTTCAAGCCCTGACCCTATTCTGAAAGGAAGCCCCTGCTTCCAGCTGTTCCCCTGCTCAGGGGGGCTGCTCTTCAAGAAAAAAGATGCAAAGAGCCCCAGCGGAGGGCCTGGCAAAGTGGGGTCATCTGCAAAGCAGCGAGGGCCATGAGCAGAGCGGCTAGGCCAGGCCCGGAGCTCACCTGAGGCCAGACTCAGAGTGCGCACAGGCTGAGCCGGGGGTGGCAGGCGGGGAGGACCTGTTTGTAAGACAACCACCTACCACCCCCGCTAGGTCAGCTGATGGGCCATCGAGAGCCTGCAGAGGGTAAAACGAGATGAAAGCCATCTCTACCCTGGAGAAGCTTCCACCCAGCTTGGAGATATCAGACTATTAAAAGCATAGGTTCTTGTTCTTTCCAGCTCATTAAAGACTTGAAAATTCATCATTACATGGCTCCTCGGAAGCAACAAGGGTATTTCTACCTGGTTCACAGTTGAGGAAATGGCTTGGGAGAGATGCTCTGTACATGGTGCCTCTACCAGAAAGAGTGGAAATGGAGCCAACCCCAGCTGTCCATCTAGTAACTCTTGCTCCCAAAACTCTAATCCTTATTTACACAGAAGGGCACACAAAAGCCAAACTGAGCCTTGCTGATGTTTAAAGTCAGAGATGTGGAGGAACCGAAGTCTATGAGCTGGAGCATGGGGGACGCGGTCAGGCCCCATCCCTACCCCCTCCACCTTCCCGCCGTATCTGTGCTTTTCTGAGTATAGGAAACAGTAAGCTGCTTTTCCGTAGAAAACAGCTGGCGATTAGCCAGGCTGCTTATGTGCAGAACACTGTATGTTCCCATTTTTGGAAGACCGATGGAAAGCTGGCATCTCAGGCATTATTTCTGAGATTGGAGCCCCATTCCTTCCCCAAGTGAAAATGCCCTTTGAGTCTGCCATGCCCTGTTCAAAGCCAGGGTTGTGCGTTCGCACCCCCACCTTGCCACAGTCACCGTTAGGGGCGCAGCAGCTGCCCAGGTGAGCCAGGTTAGAAGTAGTAGTGCACACACACACATTAGGATGTATCCGGTGAATGGTGAGCGCACGTGCTCACAGCACTGAATGAATAGCCTTCAGGTCACAAAAATGTGTGTGTAATTAGTTCTCCTTCATTGTGAAGTGTTACAGCGGTCTGTGCCTATGACAGGTCCCACCTAGGCCCCCAGATTTCATGCAGGGTTTTCCACTATATTTGCCCACTTGTTCTTCTTCTTACATCAAGGTCCTTCTCCTTTCCTGGCTGACCTGGCCATGATGTGCTAAGGGCCACCCCCCTGAAGAGTCTTCTCTCTGGCTGTCCCAGATGCTGCAGCTCAGCTCTCTGGCCATGCACTTCCATCCTACAAAGGTTTCACTAACCCTTTGTCTACAAAACACGTTCAGCCCCAGATACTCGTTCCACACCTGCTTTTCTCCTATCACTAACTCTCCCTCCTCTCCTTTGTCACTCCTCTGAAGGCATACCTAATATCCTTCCTGACTAAATGTTTTCTTCTTCCATTCCTGGCCACAGTCCTTTGCTGTATTCCAAGGTTTTCCCACACTGTTCCCAAAGGGTTGAAAAGCCTCCAGTTTCATAGATAATGGAATCCTCTGTTCTAATTCTGCATCTACTTCTAATTATATTGTATATGAAGGTTACCAAGAGTGCCCTTAGCATAAACGATGCAAATCAAACACCCTTATCCATGAAAAATTTATCTGGAAAGTCCAAAGAATATATTTCTAATTCTTTTTGGATGTTACCTTCTTCCATCAAATAAAGGCTATTAGGGTAAGATAATCTGTATTTATTTTGGGTCACTAGAAAGGGAAGATGCCTGGGTTGAAATCTTAGATGACACTCATGGCTCAGGAAACAAAATTTAGGCAGAACTGCAGTCTCAATTTGAGAAGCAACATTCCTCTTTCCAAGCACTCTAAATATACCCTTATCATTTCACTTTCTCTTATACTAACTAAAATCTCGTTTCTCTCATGGGAGGAAGAATTTGTGAGATTATTAGATTATACTTGAAAGTACATGGAAAGTTTATCTTATTTTGTGTGACAAGGCATATCCAACATCTTGGTCTGTCTAACCAGTCATCCTATACTTGAGCCAAATGTTAAGGAACAGAAACTTTTCAATTGCATTAGCAAAAAGGCCGAATCCAAACCACTCATTGGTGTCAACCATGGATAATGTAATAATTTTAACAAGATTCATAAACTGAGGGAAAAGGTGATCACACACTCAACCTGGAGACTTAGATTTTTACTAGATTACAAATGGTAAAGTCATTGTTTTTCCATACAGGTTATTGAGAATATAGGGTAGTGTGACAGTTTTAAGTTTCTGTTTGCTTTGTCTTTAGCAGTTTGACCGTTGACCCCAATAATAAGAGACATTCTAAGGGCTGGAGAGGGTCCATGCCCTATAACTCCTACACTTAGTGTCATCTTTTGACTGATTAAAAAAAAATGTTTTTTTGTGGCTGGTTATAGCATTTTCGCCTTAGTCATAAAGTAGAAGCAAGTTTAGGATGACCTGCTCATCTGTGAAGGAACCATTCATTTCAAATGACCAACATTTTGGCTCATTTCCAAACTGATCAACTAAGTGGTCCTTAGTAGATACAGCACCATCAGTTTCCTTTTCACACCTGCCAGACATGCTTTCCTCAATCAGAAATGAAAACATAATAGCTAAATATAGAGTCAGGTCTCCTGATTATGTCTCCAGCAAAACTGGAATAAATGACTGAAAGTGACAGATAATCTAAGAAAGCAAACTTTAACAAATAGAGATTATCAACATGTTCCAAAGAAAACATTGCAAGTATCCAGACTGAGAAGTTTCAGTTTCAGTTTCTTGTCTATAGTGCAAAGGAAATAGCCAAGAGAAAGAGTCCAACATTAACTTCGAACAGGAGAAGGCCTGGTCAGTTCTCAGGGGAAACCTACTAACTATGTAAATATATCTAATTTCTCTCAGCCTCAGATATCAACATAACCTCCCTGTGATGAAGGCGGAGAAGAAATTATTAAAGTTAAACAATGCATCGTAAAAGTGCCATTCAATACAAACACAAGGGATTAGTTTTCATTATTTACAGTGATGTAATAAGGAGAAATGAGAAACCTAGATAATCCACCAACTGGATAATCTGCCCTTTAGATAACCAAGATTGACTAATCTTCTGCAAGTTAATTGTTAGGCAGCAAATATTTTGTCCGCTGTGAGAGTAGCTCAGTTACAACACAAAAGGATGGCTTGATTTTGTGCACTTAACACAAATCACCAGGCAAAATGCATCTCATCAACTGGCTTCTCCAATTTTAATCAATTGCTTATTATTTCCCCCCACACCAACTTATTTCCATGATTTCTGCCATGTGAAATAATCATGAAATACTCAAATGAGCGTGGTTTAGCGGGAAAGGAAGCCGCCATCGTTGACCCTGAGTAGACAGGCTAGTGGAGTCCTCGGGAGTGTTTATCTCCCTGGAACCTGGACTCATGCCCAGCAATGGCATGAGGTGTGCGTGACCTGTTTGAGCTCAATTACGAGTAGCCTCTCTATCAAATTATACGAAAATTGTTAGCCTGGTGGAAAGAAGTTGAACTTCTGGATTCTTAATTCATGCCAATTCATGTGTATTAAACTAGAGGTGAAATATTACCAGTCAACATGCATAGAATGTAGGTGTGCTTCATTTCCAGGCCACTGCTCCCACTTTCTTAGCCTTAGTAAGTCCAAAATTTGGATAACAGAGAGCCATGACTCACCACACGTAGGGCCATGTACCCTATGGGGTTCTGCTAAGCTTCCTATCATTCTGTGCCAGAGAATTGAATTTGGGGAATTATCTATTTTAGGCTGAATGATGGAAAATAAAAGTTGGAAAGGTGGGATTTCCTAGGACGTGTGTTAGAAAGAGGCTGAGGCAATGGCAGGTGCTGCCTTTC
This sequence comes from Miniopterus natalensis, assembly GCF_054644295.1. NCBI lineage: Eukaryota > Metazoa > Chordata > Mammalia > Chiroptera > Miniopteridae > Miniopterus > Miniopterus natalensis. Next base: position 26,787,972 of record NC_142082.1, read on the forward strand.
TTGGGAGAATAGGCTTTTGTCTCACCTGTGTCCACTGTGGACAGACTATGTGATTTCTTGGGCAATGGAAAGGTCCTTTTTTGTAAAAAGTGATCTCTCTCACCTCCTTACAGATTATTGATATTTTCTCATCAGAGATCCACATCTCTGACTTAAGTTAAATAAGATTTTTTCCTTGTTAAGAACATATTTGCCAATGATACATCTGATAAGGGGTTAATTTCCAAAACATATAACGTACTCATACAACTCAAAAAAAGGAAGACAAACAACCCAATTAAAAAATGGGCAGGGGACCTGAATAGACACTTCTCCAAAGAAGACATACAGATGACCAAGAGGCATATGAAAAAATGCTCAATGTCACTAATTATCAGAGAGATACAAATTAAAGTGACAATAAAGTACCACTTCACACCTGTTAGAATGAATACCATTAATAAATCAACAAACAACAAGTCCTGGCAAAGATATCTAGAAAAAGGCACCCTAGTACACTGCTGGTGGGAATGCAGACTGGTGCAGCCACTATGGAAAAGTGTGGAATTTCCTCAAAAAATTAAAAATGAAACTGCCATTTGACTCAGTGATCCTACTTTTAGGAATACATCCTAAGAAGCCAGAAACACCAATCAGAAAGAATATATGTGCCCTATGTTTATAGCAGCATTATTTACAATAGCTAAGACCTGGAAACAGCCTAAGTGCCCATCAGTAGATGAGTGGATTAAAAAATTGTGGTACGTTTACAACATGGAATACTATGCAGTTGTATAAAAGAAAGATCTCTTACCCTTTGGGACTGCATGGAGGGACCCGGAGAGTATTATGCTAAGTGAAATAAGCCAGCCAGAAAAAGATAAGTACTATATGATCTTACTTGTATGTGGAATCTAATGAACAAAATAAACTGACGAACAAAAACAAAAAAGATCCAGAGACATTGAAGCATGGAACAGACTGACATATTTCAGAGGCAAGAGGGGAGAGATTAACCGATGAACTTATATGCATATATGCACAGTCCATGGACAGACAATAGTGAGGGGAAGACCTGGGGAGGGGCTAGAGCAGGGTGGAGGAGGTCAATGGCGGGGGAGGAATGGGGAAATTTGTAATGCTTTCAACATAAACATAAATTTAAAAAAACAACAACAAAACCCTCTAACTTTTCTTTCCCTGAGGAGAATCATTAAGACATTAATCTGAAAGATTTTCAGAATCTTTCTGGAAGGTAGACTTTGTTAAGGGAAAAGAAAGACAAAACCAAAATTTTAGGTTCCTAGGATTTGGGAGCGGAGGTGGGCAGGAGGGACAGAGTATCCCCAACATGATTAAAAAAAGAGTGAAAGAGAGAAGGCTGGGCCACCTACGGTTAAGCATGCCTTAGCTAGGATTTGCCTTACCCCTGAACAGCATAAGAGAAAACTGTGAAGGACCATGACAACTGGCCAATCCTAGATGCGTAGCAAGGCCAGGGCTTCTTGCAGCTAAGCAAACACTTGCTCTGTGATTTCATAATGTACAGTGGAGCGGGGAGAACCACTCCTCATGCTTTTGCCAATTTTCTGGACAGCCTTCCAATGCCTCTTTGAGCACAACTTCAATCACCTCTTCCATTCAGTTTTCCTTGTTCTCTCCCATCAGACCCTGTGTCCCTGGCACCCCAGGACACCTTGTCTGTATTTCTGCCTGGGAGGTTAGGTCCCTTCTCTTTGTGTTTGCTCATCCCTGGGCAGGAATGTCCTCCTTCAACTTTTGCATCTATTCCAATATCTACTACTGTATAGCAGAGGCTCCGTAGATGGTTGTGGAATTGCCTTATTGGATTCATTGATGAAATTGATGGATGGAATGCTGACTTAATGTTCAGCAGTAAAAATAATAATTACTAACTTTATGATTAGATACTGGGCCAAAATGATTAAATAATAATTACCTCATTTGTACAAGTACCACAATTAAAGGATAAACTCTGCATCAGCAAAGAGTGTTTTCGGCCAAAGTCAATTTTTGGTCTATGACGAGCCTGAGTAAATTCATTGAGCTATCACGGGAGTGGGTTTGGGGAGGAATAACAAACCCTCCATTCCTAGGAGGCAGCAGACTCCGAAGCACTGATTTCTTTTCACCTTCAGCGTCCTGATATGTAAAATGGGTAGAATGCCACCTATTTCCATAGATCCTAGGAGGAATGAATGAAATAACTCATGGGAAGTTAGTCCAGCATGGGAAGCATATACATGGGTGTCTTAGTGTCCTGGGGTTGCCCTTACACAGCACCACAAAATGAGTGGCTTAAAACAACAGAAAATTGCCCTGGCCGGTGTTGTTCAGTGGTTAGAGCATCGGCCTACACACCAGAGGAATGCAGGTTCGATTCCCAGTCAAGGGCATGTACCTGGGTTGCAGGTCTGATTCCTGCCTTGGTCAGGGCCTGTGTGGGAGGCAACCAATCGATGTGTCTCTCTCACATCGATGTTTCTCTCTCTCTCTCTCCCCCTCTTTCCTTCTACTCTCTCTAGAAATCAATGGAAAAAATATCCTTACTCCTCGGGTGAGGGTAAAACAAACAAACCAAAAAAGCCCCAGAAATTTATTGTCTCACTATTATGAAGGCCAGTCCAAACCTTAGGCGTCAGTAGGGCTGTGCCCCTGCTGAGGCTCTGGAGGAGACTCTCCTTTGCCTCTTCTAGCTTCCGGTGTGTGCCAGCAATCCCTGGCCTTCCTTGGCTTGTAGATGCATCACTCCAGCCAAGTGGCAATTTTCTCTGTGTCTTCACATCATTTATCCCCTTTGTGCATCTGTCTTTGTGTCCAAATTTTCCCTTCTTATAAGCACACCAGTCATATTGGATTAGGACCACCCTAAATATATAATTTTAATTGGATTACCTCTGTAATGACCCTATTTCCAAATAAGGTCGTATTCACAGGTCCTGTGAGTTAGGACTTGAGCATATATTTTAGGGGAACACAATTCAGCTCACAATCGATTACTTGATCAACATTAATATATTCTCCCTTTCCCCAACTCACCACCCCCCACCCCACTGTGTACAAGGAAGTCAGATTAGATCAACCATTCTCACAGTTTTTGGTCTTAATACTCCTTCACACTACTATAAATCATTGAAAAACAAAAAGAGCTCTGTTTCTGTGTATTATATCTATTGATATTTACCATGCCAGAAACTCAAAATAGGAAAATGTTCACACATTTATTTTAATTCATTTAAAAATAACTATAATGAAACCATTATGTATTTAATATAAATAAGATAATTTTATGAAAATAAGTATATTTTCAAAAAACATCTGAGAAAAGTGGCATTGTTTTACATTTTTGCAAATTTCTTTGATGTCTTGCAGAATGAGGACATCTGAATTCTCATACTTCTTTCATATTCAGTCTGCTGCTCTATGTTGTTCTGGTTGAAATATATGAAGAAAATCCAGCCTCACACTGATATGTAGTTGGAAAAGAGAAGAGTATTTTAATGGCTTTTTCAGATAGTTCTGGATAGTCTTCTTTGCTATTTCACCAAAACTCAACAAGCTTAGCTGTGGAATCTGAAGCCATATCAATTAATATTTTACTATATTACATTAAAATCCATTGGTCTGTTTTGTCCTTTGAATGCATGATCTTGTACTCTCAGGCTTTGACATTTGGAAATTACTCGTTCACTAGAGTTATGCAGATCTTCCAAATTTTATGAGATAATATTTTTTAAATGACATTTGTTAATATCACCACAAATCTCAGCAGAAAGGTCTTTAAGTACTAAAATATTTCAAGCCCACAGTGGCAGGTAGAAGTTTTCCAAAATTCTACTTTTCAATTGAACGTTCACATTTTATTATTGACAACAAATACTTCCAGTTATTTTCTTTGAAGTGACATTTTGGAGAAAATATCAGCCAGCTGTCCAGGTTTGAACAGCTACTGTTTGTTCATGAAACATACATCAAGCAAAAATGATGTTCCCTGACAATTGTGGTTAGTTCAGGTTGCACGTCAGTTTGCAGCGGAAGTGCTTCATGCTCATTCCCCACTTTGTCACACAGTGCATTAAAAAGATATGCACACATGGGTCAAGATTTAATAAAATGAATATTTTTACTGCTTTATTTAGAACATTCTTAAGGAAACTGGCTTTCCCCCCTGCAAGTGCGCTGTGGTGAAGAGTGCTTTGGTTACTCTACAGTTGGGCACCGCTGCCTCGATCCATGCTAACGCTTTAGCAGTTTTACCCATCGACGATGCAAATGTCCACAGTGAAAAAGAGCTATAACATCTTGTTCCTTTTCTATGACTGCACAGAAAATTACCACGTACTTAGCAGCAAAAAGCAACACACACTTGTTATCTCATAGCTCCCATGGTCCAGGAGTCCGTGAAAGACTTAGCTACATCCTCTACTCAGGTCTCCCAAAGCTGCAATTCAGATGTGAGTTGGGGCTGTGATCTTCAATGGGGCTCAGGTCCTCGTCTAAACTCATTCAGGTTGTCGGTGGAATTCAGTTCCTTGTGGTTGTAAGACCAATATCCTTGTCTTCTTGCTTACTCTCAGCCAGGGACTACCCCCAGGTCCTGGGGGCTACCCTTCTGCAGGCAGGCTATATCATGGCTGGTCGCTTTCTCCCTCTGAGAGCAGCCTGAGAAAATTCCTGCTTTCAAACAGCTCACCTGATTAGTGCAGGCCCACACAAGATAATCTCTTTGATTCACTCAAAGTCAACTTATTTGGGACCTTGGTTATATCTGCAATATACCTTCTGCCATATAACGTAACCATCACAGGAGTGATATCTCATCACATTCCTTGGTTTCACACTCTCAAAGAGAAGGGATGTTACAGGGCATGTACAGCGGGAGAGGGAATTTGCCATCCTAGAACTCTGCCTACCACACTGATCTTAGTACTATCATCAGGACCAGCTACATAGTTTGCAGGGTCCAGTGAAAAATAAAAATGTGGAGCCCCTTGTTTAAAAAGTATTAAGAATTTCAGGACTCTAACATCCCATCATTGGACCAAGCATGGGACCCCTCTAAACACAGGCCCATGAAGCCAGCCCTGACTCTTATGCAAAAATTTCTCATCTTGTGGATACTTTGTGAGGTCTTGGAGACCCCAAGCAATATGCAGACCATACTTTGAGAATTTCTGAGTACAAGCATCTAAACTATAGCCCATGAGGAAATTTGTCTGACCTTAGCCATGTAGGAAGTCTAAGAATTTCCCAGCAGGAATGGGACACCACTGGGTTCTTCCCTTTCCAGAAGTCCAGCCTCATTTTCCCCTGCAGCTCAGAACAATTTCCCCTTGAGACCACACCTGCTGTAGTTATTCAATGACATAGGCAGTCAAGGTTTAAATCTCTCATTGACAGATTCTAGAAACCTGCTTCTGTTTCAACATTGCCACATGTAAGACAACTTGCAACATAGGCCTGCCATTCCCTTGGACCCCCAGAGATGGGGTGTGACAACAACTGCTGTGCTAGTGGGAATTTTAATGTGAAACTTATTTAGGAAGTCTACATGGATTCTAGGGAAGATGTAGTTCTCAGGAAAAGAAGTCATTCCATCTTCTGAGAAAATCTTTAAGGGCTAGGAATCAACTCTTCCCCACAGAATCTCAGACCTCTGAGTGGCATTCTGTCCTTTCGTGGCAACCAGAGCCCCCTCCCTTCATGCTGAGGGCACAGGTGGGAGAAGCTCAGGCCCACCTCACCTGCCCAATGGTGAGTCATGGCCCACATTCCAAATCTAACGAGTTTGTTTTCTGTAGTGAAACTTGGATCCTTTTGCTGAGTCTGGTACACGTGCAGAGTTCCAAGGCTTTGTACTCAAGTGCTGTATTTGGCTATACAGTATGGACTCAGTTTTCTGTATTTCTAAGCTTTCTCTTGTTCACTTGAACCTGGCAAGAGACACGGCCAGCGCTTGAGAGCTACCTATATCTACCTGCCTAAGTATGGTTTATGTACTGATGTAGGTAATGAGGGCAAATCACCAATTATGATTCTATTCTAGGGCTTCTTCCCAGGAGTTCACCTAATTTTTAAACAAGGGTTATTTTTGCCTGGAAGCATGAAAACTCATTTTATAGCCAGTATTCCCACTAGAGCCACAGCCTTCTCTTTGGTTCCAGGAATAGCAACCAACAGAATTTTGATCAAATTCTACCTGGTCATCCCCATAGTCCTGGCTTCCTTTCCAAGCATTCACTTCACACTGACAATAACCTTTAATAATGCAAATGTTACCATGTCACTCTCCTGCCTCAAATCCCTCAATGGTTCTCCATGGCATGATTTCCACAAATACTTAATGAGAACCATGCACCATTCCAGCCACTAAGGCAACACATGAGAACAAAACAGAGAGAAACTCCTCCCTTATAGTCTACAATCTGAGGGGAAGTCAGACACCAAACAAAACATCAGGATATCAATAGCATGTTAGAAGATAAGGACACTGGGGAAGTAGATCAGAATATGGGAATGGGGCTTTAGGGGATGGGCAAATTGCTCTACAAGCAGGGTGGCCGGGCCCTCACTGAGAGGTGAAATTTGAACAAGGATAAAGGAAGCAAGCGAGTAAGCCCCATGGGTGTCTGGAGAGATGCTTCAGGCATGGGGAATGGCAGGTGCAAAGCAAAGGTGGAGCCCACTTGTAGTCTTAGAGGAATGTTTGGGTAGAGTGAGCATGGAGCAGTGAGAGGAGATGTGTCAAATGGGCCACGCAGACCTGACCACTTAGGGCTTTACACTTGGGGTGAAGGAATGTTGCCTCAGCTTCAGCTCCTGCCACTTCCCTTCTCTTTTATATGTTCTACCATCTTGGCCTTTCAGTTTCTTAAAAGTAAAAAGCTTCCCATAAGAGGTTCCCCCTTTCTGAAATTTTCTTGCCCTCTTGTCTGGCTCATATTTAGTGTCACTTCTTCAAGAGAACCTGCTTACGTTGGGCCCCCTACCCTACACAGCCACAGTCCCCAGCACATTTTCTCCTCAGCTCTTTGTCCATTTACATTTGCTGATTGATGAGTGAGCGAATGAATGAATGGAATGTGGTAATTTGCTTAACACTTTTGTCTTTGCTAGACTCTAAGCTCCAGGAGAGGAAGGGCTGTACTAGACCACCTCTATACCTCCTGAACCTGAAGTTCTTGGGGCTCAGAAGTTGGAATTCGGTTGGTGCTAATATGAGTTGATTGATCAATTCATGTTGGTTGATGATGGGATTCAATAAATAAAGAGCCTCAGGTTGAGTCCTGGTCACCCAGATTGGACAACAGTTGGGTGAATTTGGGTTTTCAAACTTGCTTCCCTATTAGGGATTTAGAAGTCACAGTTATCCAGCAAGGTCACATTATCCCCCATGACCAACATGATCAGCTCTGTTTCCACCACAGCCCTTGTTAATGATACGCCTTACATTTGACAGATTTGCAGCCCTTTCACAGATGAGCCTGAAAGAAATTAGATGGAGCTTTAATAATTCAGGCTTTGTAAATGTTAGGAAATTTGCAATAGTGAAGTTGGAGTTCTAAGATCTGAATTTGATTCCCATTTGTATCACTTACTAGCTCAGAGCATTGGACAAGCTACTTAATGCCTCTCATCCTAAAATATCCCCTCTATGAAGTGAAGCTGAGATTCACTCGTAATCCTTAATCATCCCTCCTCCCCAGGGTTAGTGATAAAATGTTATAAGGTCTGTGAATAGTTCTGTAAACTCTAAAAAGCTATAGCTATTCTCAGCCTTTGGCTGAGATCAAGTGTAAAAAACTCTTAGCTATTATATAAGCATAACATATCTATAGTGCTTGTACTCTCTTTATACCCACAAGTTATGTACATTTATACAATTACTATTATGAAGAAATTATATATTGATACCTGCTACTGTGACTCAAGAGTAAAATGACTTTGAAATTAGTGATAGCACAAACACCTCAGAAACACCCTCCCTTACATACATCAAATGAACACCTCGCTCACCGGGCTCCCGTTACTCTGTTCTGCTGCCTTAATGGCACCTGTTTCCTTTGAAAATGACTTTCTTCCCTTACTCAGGTACACCTGGATTGCTGGTCCACCTAGACCCAAATGTGGGTTTCCCAAGGAAACACAAGTTGTCCATTTTGTTCATTCCTTGATTCCCAGAACTGAGAACTCATTAAAATAGGTGGGATAAAGAGATTGCTAAAAAGGATGATATAAAGTTTTGCAGATCTAGCTTGATTTAAGTAATGGTAAAGACCCAACATGAGTGATTGAACTAAATGTCAGAAAAAAAAAGGTAAATATCAAGAAAATATCCCCAAGATTAGTTTTAACAATGTGTGTGAATAAATTAGTGGGCAAGGTGAAATGAGATTATGGAAACAGATGCATGGTATTAACTGTGTATCATTTCATTCTCGAAGGTATTAATGTAGTTATATTTAAGAACTATCCCCTAGACTCCTGCTATGTTTAGTGAATGAAAGGTCACTTTAGAGTGTGTGATCTGTCCCTCCTAGGTGCTATTCATGGGTGATAGTTCTGTGAAAGGATATCACAAGCGACTCCCATATCCATGAGTCCATGCTAATATAAACAAACAATTGAATACATTAATAAAATGAGGAGAAGAGATGAATTTCCCATGCAGAGGAATTCCAAATAATTTATAAATACTTAACCCTTAAGGAAAGGGAGCATAACTCCCCTCCTTAAGTTTGGGCTGCGCATAGTGGCTTCTTTACCAAGCAGATGGTATGGAAAGTGGGGACACACCCCAGCAAGGTGATCAGAGGCAACATCAACAGGGACATGTTTGAGAGTCTCTGCACTGATTTGCAATGAGCATGAGAGGTGTATAGGAAGTGGGCTTTCAGTATTCACTTTTTGAGGACAAAATAAAGGTAGGATTTGGGGAGGATTAGGATAAGAAAATAAACCCTGCATGTCTTGAGGTCCCCAGCCCAACTTCAGGGCTTGGTGTCGACCTCTGCAGCAATCCAGCTCAGCATTCAAATCCTGACCACACAGGCATGTCATTTGGAAGTTTAATCCTATTGACTATATAGGCAGAAAGAGAAGACCCAGTCTATTTAAGTGAGAAAAACAAACAAACATGTTTTGTTACATTTTGGATAATTTGCCTTAAAAAAAAATTACACACCAAGATATTAAAAGCAAGAGTGGTTTTACATCTCAGATAAAGATCTGCAAAATGATTCATTATGTATAATTGGTTCCAAATTGTCCCTCCCATGACAAGTTTTAAAAATGTCTTCTGTGATAGCCTGATCGTACCCCGATAGAGTATAAAGAAAAAAGACTAAACAATAATCACGTTTTATTTTAATGTGAGTGGGGCCCTTTCCAGCTTGTTCATTCAAAACTAGCCTAATAGAAGCCAAATAAAGAAAATATGAATATGCACTAAAAAAATTACTAACAATGCAGTCTTCATTCTTTATGCCTCAGCTAACCTTAAATTAAGAGCTTTCTGGGGAGACCTTCGAATCATTTCGCTCTACGCAGATTCGATGTTAAAGGGTTTAAATGCCATTATTTTTTTCATGTACTGGACCTTACATATTAATATTCAGGCCAGGAACAGTTTAAAATTGCAGAGAGCAAGAACATTCACCAATAGCTCAGTGGGAGGCTGAGTGTAAGTAGCTGCCAATCACCAGAAATGGGCCATTGTGAGCCCAGACAGCCCTAACAACACCCTGATGGAGTCCCCATCTCTCAGTCGTTGTTCTGCTAGGGCTTGGAGCAAGTGTGGGTAGAGGGAGGGGTAGCTGGGACCCAAAAATGGAGCAAGCAAAGGTAGAACCCAGAAGCTCCAGGCTGTGGCCAGCAGGAGGAAGGGAGCCAGGCGGCAGGTGGGAGGCGCCTGGAAATGCCCTGTGGCTTGGGCAGCAGGTGCCACCTCCCTCTATTATCTCCCCAGGCTGTGTGCCGAGAGACTTGGTATTTTGGGGCCGCAAACAGGGTGGTCCATTACAGGCAGGTGTGGCTTGGACAATCGGCACACGGATGGGCTTATTTATCTGGGGGCCGTGTGTGGTTAATTTTCTTGTCAGGGTGGCCAGCCGTGCCCAGGGCCAAGGCTGGTTGATGTGAGGCCAGCCGTTCACTTTATACATTTGCGTCTGTTTATTTGCTGGTCATCATGGACTTGCTATTTATCCAGCTCCCCTGGCAATTTGTACTGGGAACTTAGGATTGCCCAACTTTGCTTAAAAAGGAGCTGGCAGGATTGTGAAACTGTGGCAGCTGGCCATTGCAAGCAACGGCCATGTACTGGCCCTTGCCTGGGTCCTTCATTTCACACGGAGTCAGTAATCCCCCTCACTTCCCTGCACGTGGGCACCGCTATCCCTGCCCTTCCCACTCTGCAGGTGAGCAGTGCGCCCCAGGAGGGCACCCTCCTCCCTGCGTCTGTTCTGGAGCATTGCGTGCTATGGCCAAACCTCCCGCCAAACAAACATGACATCTTATCACCAAGGAGAATCAAAATGCATCTTTTCTGTGACAGCTTTGGCGATGACAGTGGTAAATTTTTACTCAAAATGCCAGCTATCCTCTTAGCTGCCACATACTAAGTAGACACCAAGAAATGGGAAAAGCCTGAGGAAAGGGAAGAAAAAAGCTTGGAGAGACTGAAGGGGTGAGTGGTCCAGAGGACCTGTGGCCCCACACTAAGCAAAACAGCGAGGTGGTGTTTGGAGAAGTGGAAGCTAAGAGGCCGCAAGAGGAGAAGGCGGGGAAGGGCCAGTGGAGTGTGGCCCCAGAGCCCGTTCCAGCTCTGGGACGCCAGAGGACTAGCAGCAGGGCCAGCCAGATTCATGACACACAAGGAGAAATAGCACACGATTCTGCTTCTCCTCCTGGGTAAACATTTGAAGAAAGTCCTCACCCCCAAGAAATTGCATGGATAACAAATATATGTGTGTGTGTGTGTGTGTGTATGGATTATATAAATATATTTGGTGCTTATATATATGGATTATGAAAAACTTTGGTAATTTATTAGTGACAATTATAACTGCCACCAAAAACGACGACAGCATCAACAACCAAAACAATTTTTACCATTGAGCTAATCTCTTTGTCTAGAAAGTTTATGCTCAGCACTGGAAAGATTCTCTCTGGGCTGAGAGCTTCAGTAGTTTCACTACTTCAGCTGACAAACAATCGTGATGCATCCTCTATGCTGGATACAGAGATGGGTGGAAACCAAGTGTCATCCTGATGGGGCTTCCAGTTCAGAGCCATGCTGGCCATTTGGCAGCCATAAGCCATAAGTTTAAATTGGAAGTAATAAAAGTTCAATTTCCATGAGGCTGCTGGTGGGTAACATATTGGACAGCATATTTAGAGAAGATTTCCATAATCAAGGGAAGTTCTATGGGTTGGTGCCATTCTGAGAATGTATGTGTGCATGTATGTGTGCACATATGTGATGGTGCACTGTGCATGTTTGTGTGTGTATATATGCACGTGTGTTGATGTATGTGTGTGAGAAAAAGCAGAAAATCAGTGATTTGGGCTGAGTACAGAAAAGGAAGAAAATATGCTATCTTTTGACGGACGGAAAAGTAGACAAATGTATAGTGGTTTGTTTTCCCCCACCCCAATCATTCCATCATTTTATCACCAGAATTTAATTAATTTAGAAGGTGCAACTTGGCCAGTTATATTTTCTGGACACTGATATCATGTGTGGATGACCTATAGGAGCTAATGCCACTCCAGATGTTGGGATTCATAGGGAAAAGCCAGCATTGTAGATTTTGGTTCACATGTGCTAGGTCAAGGACCCTTTTCACAGGTAATAGTCCCTCACACTGCTTGTCACCAACACTCTAGGAGAGGGGTTCACACAGGCTCTTCGGGCTTCACAGGCAGCGTCCCTTGTGTGGCACAGTGTTAAACAACAGTGATGTGGGTCTGCATCATACTGTTTATTCTGGGATATAAAGTAACAACTTAACATAATTACGACACCTCCAAAACAACAAATATGTTGCCTCTCGTTTTATCAGATTCCTGCTAATTAATCTAGCTACAGAAGCTGCACAAGTTGCTGAACCAGGAGGCAGGAACAGAGAAATGTCTATCCTAACTACCAGCTGGCAGTATACCAACTACAGCTCAACTTTCAGCAACAAGGAAAACAATCAGAGAAATCTCCCTGCACTGCAAATGTTCTTCCTCCCCAGCCCCCAGGAAAGCCATTTGCTGTGATCACACTTTATTGTTAAGTCCCGACCAAATACACACATACTAACAACCTCCAAGTCCACACATAGCAGATGCACACAGACACACATCACCACTGAAAAAGTGCAGTTTAATTTACATAAAGTCATCCATTCTTTGCTTTTATGCCTCAAATGTGACTCTGGGAAAACTTATCTGTACTAACAGAACGGATCATGATTCTAAAATAATAATCCTGGGAAAAGACAGCACATACAGTCTTGAATGGTTCAGTGGAATTTTCATCTCCCTCTTTGCCTTCAGCATATGTCATGGGTCCCTCTTGCTTGGGTGTTAAGTAGTGTTAGTTCTTCTATGGTTGCATCTAAGACATACACATGTATTGTCTTCCTGGAGGGACTGCATATGGTGTAGATGTTAACATCCTAGTGGGGAACTGTGCTGGTTCTGGAGCCAGAGGACTTCGGTTCAAATCCTGACTTTGTCATTTACTATCTGTGTGACCTTTGGAAAAGTTTACTTAGCCTCTTTGAACCTCAGCTTCCTCATCTGTCGATCAGGAATGATGGTGGTGGTGGTGATGATGATTATGCATATTTCAAGAGCTGTGATGAGTATTAAGTGAGCTAATACATGCAAAGCAATAGATGAGTTCTTGGCATATAGTAATCATTCAATAAATTATGCTTATTACTATTACTTAGGACAGAGACTTGACCTTTTTTCTATCATTAATGTTGCTTAGCTGTCATACTGAATTGATACCAGATTGCCTTTTTTTACATTTTTTTAAATCCTTACCTGAGGATATGTGGTTTTTAAAATTATTATTAATTTGAGAGAGAGAGAGAGAGAGAGAGAGAGAAACATTGATGTGAGAAAGAAACATCGATGTGAGAGAGAAACATTGATCAGTTGCCTGCCATATGCTCCCCACTGGGGATCAAACCCACAACCTATGTATGAGCCATGACCAGAAATTGAACCCGCAACCTTTTAGCTTACAGGATGACACTAACTAATTGAGCCACCCCGCCAGGGCATATCAGATTGCTTTTAAAAATGTAAGTTAATAAAAACTGACATCAAAAGGGAGGAATTAATGACCTGTAGAAGGAACCTACCTGAAGGGAAAGGGTTGTACATGAGTTGTTTGCTTACTTAGTTATCCCTTCAAACATTATCGGGCATTTATGTTTCAGACCCATTGCTTGTATAGAGTAGATGAAGGAACTAGGAGACAGCCCGGTTCCTGCCCTCATAAAAACCACAGTCTATTTTAATACTTTACAAAGGTCCTTAATTTCTTGTCTGCATTCCTGAATCCAAGACATTCTGAAAACTGAAGTTTTGCCATTGTTGCTGTAGCTCATTTGGTGGCAGGTGACAGGGTCTGATGAGTTCATGAGACAGTGGAGCCTTGGCTGAACTATATGAGGCTATTTATGGTCATTCCCCCACTAAGTGCAACATTCATATCTTTTAATGTAGAAAGATTCATGTATCTGATTATGGAGAGCTGCCCAGACTCTGTACACTATATAAGGTGTCCCCCCTGCCAAGATGTATATACATACTTTGAATAATTATAAAGGCAATGTTTATTAAAATACATTTCATTTTCAAAATTGAGTTATCAGTTGTTAAAGTATTTATACATTTTTGGGAGGACACCCTGTATACAGTATATATATCTATTATCATTCTGAAATCTAAAAAATTCTGTACTTTAAAACATAACTGCCTCCAAGAGTAGTGGAAAAAATGTTGATGGACCTGGAGTTAAGTCATATTTTGGGAATATCTATAAGGGACACAGAGTGTGGCCTGAGTCCAATCGAGTGTGCTATCTCCAGGAAAATAAAGGTAATAGGAAAAACATAATAGCAACACAATGTTTGAAAGATAGTTGTAACCTAAGGGACTGTAGTTTCAAACACTTTGACTGGGCTGTGAAAACAGAGTGGGACACAGAGGGTGGCAGACGTTTTGTAGAAACCACTGCAGTCTTTCTCCTCCTTGAATGCTCAGCTCGTGGCTGTGTGACTGGCAGGTCTTCCCTTCAAGAGGCCAAATCTATGTCCCCCTCTTTGAGTGTGGACTGGCCTTGGCATTGACCTAGGCATAAGTGACCCTGAGCGAGTCCCAGGACTCGAGGGCCCCTGTGTGTTTCTCCTCTCACTCTTGACCTTATGCCCACCTGCCAGACTAACTGGCTGGAGACTGAGAAGACAGGGGACCAAGGCATGCCAACCTAGGTGCCCAAGCCAAGGTTCCAGGAATGAAAGAGAACAAGTTGACTATGGCTGACCACAGACACATGAGAGAGCTCAGTCAAGACCAGAGAACCTCCTACCCATGCCCACCAACACTGCTAAGCTGCAGAACTGTCAGCTAAATAAATGATTATCGTTTTAAGCAACTAAGAGTTGGGATAGTTATTAAGTTTGGGGGTACCTTGTATGTGCTAACATATACAAGGGGATCTAGGAAAAGGGCTGCCAAAGAAAAGAATTTGTCAGGGTATCATCAGCCCTACTCTGGACAAAGTTACCTCCCACCCAGGTATAAAAATACCTACACTTGTCCAGCCCACTTCTGAATGCAGAGAGCTACTTGCTTGTCACAATCGCATTATTTCATTGTTACTCAGTTCTGTGGTCTAATAGTGTTACCATTCATGGGAGTAGAATGCCTTGAGGTTCCTCTGAGAGACATGAAGCGAGGGTTTTCTCTACGTATCTGATTACCAGGTTTAATCAGGAAGGAAAAACTGAATGGTTGTAAATTGTCCCACAAGAAAACGTTCCCAGGCAATGAGGTCACCTGTCCCGGGGAAAGTAGACAGCTCTTGGAAAGAGACACATGCTGCTTTGTTTCAATTCTGAATCTTCTTCTGTGTTGTAGTCTAAGACCCAATTCACCAGAAACCTTTTCTTCACAGCGCGGGTTGGTGTGTTGCTTCATACAAGGCACAACTGAAGGAGGTCGTTTGCTGTGTGCCTCGAAGTGCTTATGCCGACTCCGGGGTCATCTAGTAGCACTTTTAGGACAAAGGGCCTGGACTGAGGCTAGTGGGAAGTTCACTTCCATTTCCTGTGTCCCTGCAGTAAGGCCGGTAGGTAGTTCACATCCATTCCCGCGTCCCTGGGAGGTGTCTTGATCTGTTATGTGTAAGGCAGGGCTGGAGTGGTCGGGAGGCCCATTGTTCCCACATTTTCAGCGCGGCAACCTCTCAGGGCATCATCTTTAAGAAATTAAAGTTCAGTAGTCTCACCACCTGTTATTGGGAGGGACTCGCTCCATGTTACAGGGCTGGCTAGGCAGTACTGGCTTTGCCATTTATTAGTTGTATGACTTTGAAAAGTTACTTAACGTTTCCACATCTGTTTTCTCACCTTTAAATAATAATATTTGCTCTTGTGTTATAAAGATTAAAAGAAACTAAGTAAACTCTATGAGAGCAGAGATTTTGTCTATTTTGTTCATTACTATATCCCAAGGTCTAAAAGAGGTGGCTGGCACGTAGTAGGTGCTCAAAAAATATTTGTTGAATAATAGCATATTAACCAGCATAATATATTTATTATAGTTATTACAGCCAGAATATATTAATATATGGGTATTTGTTGCCTTAGGCATGTGCTTGGACTGGCTATAGTCAGTATTTAGCACTAGCTGCTAATACTATTATTTCCATTCCTCCAACACCTCCAACAGGGTTGCCATGAAGATGTGTAAAACACTCATGCTTTCATACTATGTTGAGAAAAATTATGAGGTCAAAGGAGGAAAAATAGCCCTCAAATACAAATTATTATTGTTGATCTCAATTCTATATTTCATAATCCTATTTCTGAGCACATTATTTACCCAGTAATATAACTGTAGTTTCCTCTTGGACAGAATGCTGCAAATAAGTACCTGACCTGAATAAATGGACAGATTATACACCATGTAGGGAATCGTGGTGGTTACTTGATTTCCCAAGATGTGTTAGCTGTATATTTAGCAGGTGTCAGACATTTCACTGCCACAGTTCTGGCTCTAATGCAGGGAAAACATGATCAGTAGATTTACCCCAAGTCTTTCTTCAACCAGGAGAGTGTCAAGAGGTTTTTAAAACCCAAGAGGAAGCTAGTAGTCTCAGTTTCTTTCCTCCAACACCTCCAGCTCTCTGCTGCCTTGGGACATTGGACTAGCTGTGCTCCCTGTCCAGTGGGCTCTCTTGCCTCAATGCTCAACCTTGATGGTTTTGCCTATCACTCAAGTCACAGTTCAAAGGTCAGTCCCTCAGGGGCCTTCCCTGCTCATCCCACCTAGAGAATTACATCCTGCTCTTCCAGACTTCTCTGTGCCACTACCCCATCCCAATCTCTAATTATCTCCATTTGTTTTCTTGTCTATCCTGAGCACAGGACTCTTCAGTGTCTTGGCATCCTAGCATCACATGTGTCAAGAAAAGGGCATGGCATGTAGTGGGTCCAGGATAGATGGTTATTAAATGGCTGGGGATCAAATAGGAAGGCAACACAATATTGTGTAGAACTTGCATCAGACCTCAAAGAACTGAGCTTAGAATTAAATGAAAAGCTTTCATCTCAAAAGGTCCCTGATATCCTCTCTTCTAGGACTTCTTTTTTGCATGCCACTGACACATAAAAATGACAATATTTCTATGGCACACTGAGGTAAACACCTGTGGTTCCCAGCTACTATGGCAGATGTTGGAGGCCCCAGCTGGCCGTTCCAGGGCTCGAGGTGGGGAGACACTCCTTTAGCATACCCACCACCATTTGCAACCTCTTACTACCTTGGCTGAAAAGCTCAATGGCATTCCAATTCATTTAATTCATGGGTTGTACAACTGAGGCACAGAAGGTGGTGCCACTTTCCCAGGCAGATGGTGACAAAGCTGGTGCTAATTGCTATATGTTTTGATTGAAGAACGTGACATAGGACATTCAGGAGTAACAAGAAATATTTGATGGCACTCTAGGAAGACCTGGGCTCAGGGACCACAGTAATGGTGATTTGGACTCTATACTTATGAACTTTGTTCACTGAATCATCCTCATAGCGGCTTCCCTCGACCACTGTGTTAATGATGGATGTGTTATAGAGATACTGGGATGCAATGGGATGATATGTAAGAAGCTTCTGCGAGTTTCATGGAACGAGAAGGAACACAGAAAGCCAAGCCATGAGCATCTGCCTGTGCCAGAGCAGGCCACAGGCTCTATAGCATGAAATAAATTCTTGGGCAGGTACTGTTTTCAATCGACCATCAAAAACAGAATTTAGGCCACCTGGATCTGTCATTGTGTGCAGTGTAGCCAGGAACACAACAGGTTAGGGGGGGTGTCAAAGGCTTATTTTTAAAATCCTGACAGCAGCAGGCACACAGCAGTAAAGGGCTGCTACTCAGCTACCCACAGACCTCTGGGTCGCAAGGAGTCACACGTAACGAAGTCAGTTCCATTGGGAAGAACACTTGAATGTCGGTTAGGCTCTTGTGAGGGTTTCTGCTGTCAAGTCATCCTAAGGAGTCCTCCCAGAGCGTCAGCGATAAAGCCACATTCAGATGCAGGTATCCAGGTGTTACGGGCAGAGTCTCACAGTGTTTATGAAGGAAGAAAATCAAGTCTGAACTTTAATTCTAAGCTCTGAAGGACAAGGGTTATCTGTTTATCCTTTATGTTTGCCCAAAGTACCTCAGCAAAGATCATCCAGCAAAGCTTCCTTATTCTGGGACCTGGGTCCCCGAATTCCAGCAACTGAAAATCTGAAAGCCAACTATTATGGATTGAATTGTGTTCCCGAAAGCTCTGTGGAAGTCCTAACCCCCAGCAGCACCTCAGAATGTGACCCTATTTGGAAAAAGGGTCTTTGCTGATGTAATCAGTTAAGATGAGGTCATACTGTGATAAGGTGGGCCTCTTACCCAACATGACTGATGTCCTTATTAGAAGAGACACAGACAAAGGGAGAAGACAGCCATGTGGCAAGAGACAGAGATCGGAATGAAGCTTCTACAAGCCACGGATCACCAAGGATTGCCAGTGGCCACCAGCAGCTGGGGGGGAGCCTGGAACAGATTCCCTCTCTAAGACCCCAAGTAGCAACCATCCCTGCTGACACCTTGATTTGGGGCTTCTGGTTCCCAAACTATGAAAAACTACATTTCTATTGTTTCAAGCCACTCATTTTGTGATACTATGTTATGACAGGCAGATAACACCGACCCAAAGAGTCTACATAAAGTCTATTAGTGATGAGAAATCGCACCTCATACAGCCATGTCGGCCCTTTTCCTTGCGATCTCGCCTTGCTCTCACCTTTATGGATGGGTTACATGATTGCTGAGGGCACAGCTCCGTTTAGAAATGGCAACTTTGTCAGAGGGCAGTGAGAAGTTTCTAGAACAACAAACTCAGGCACAACAATGGATGACGATTTGGATAGAGGAGACTAGATTACGGGGAAATAGAAAGGCTTCACTGACTGGGCCATGCTGTGCAAGGCAGGAAGCACTCTGACCAGCCTCAAGACGGCAGCATTTAGCCCTCTCATAACCAATGCATTAAGATGGGGCATGCTGAATGTGCTGCGTTAAAAAGGCACCACTTACATATCATTTCCTCTGAAATGTTTAAGTACAAGCAGTCACCCTTTTCAAGTTCCCTCAGCCAGCTTTCCTCACTGACACCAGAGTGAACTTGACCAGCGTAGTCTGCTGCCTGCTAACCAGACCTCCTTAGACTCCCCGGCACTCTCACAGTGTTCTCAGCCCAAAGCACTGTCTGGTCTCGGCCTCTGCCTGCCACCCAGCCTCAGCGCTGACCTTCCCTTCTTCTGGGCCCTGCTACACCTGCATCGGGTGCTGGAAAGCAAGGTGCTCTCTCTCACCAGAGCCTCTGCACCTGCTCCACCGTCAGTCTGGACTACACTCCGCCAGCACACAAATAAACACACACACACATGCACATGGACATGCACAGACACACACCCCACCTGTCAAATGCATACACACACACTGAAGCATAGACAGGCACACATACAGACACACACACATGCACACACGCACAAATATGTGCATGCACACAGAGACACAAAGACATACATGTACATACATGCACACTCCCACTTGCCACACAAACACATAGAGGCAGACAGTCACTATAGTTTACTTAACATGTTAACTCCTATTTACACATCACAAACTCAGATCAAGTTCTACATCTTCTGGAAAGCATTCCCTGACCTGACCTCTTAATTCCTTGTTATATAGTTTCACAGGACTCTATTCCTTTCATTAAGAGAACTTATCTCTGCAGGTAATCACATATTCATTAGTAGGATTACTCAATGTTTTTCTCTAAATGCTATGCATTTGCAGCTAGACTCTAATTCTGCTTTCCCACCCCTCAAAAGATGGCTCATTTTTCTTCCTCTTCTCTGCTCAGCCCAAATCACAAGCAAGGGTTTTAACTACCTTTCTGCCTTTCCCCACACACAATACACACACACACACACACGTACCAGCATACACATGCACACATGTGCCAACACACACTAACTCACACCAAGAGACACTCCCATACTTATGTGTGTGCGCGCACACATACACACACACACACACACACAGACGTACTCTTAGAATAGCCCTGTCCAATAGAGCATGAGGACTGCGTCTAGCTTTGCTCACCATTCTGACCTCAGTGCCTGAGCACTCAATCACTGGTAGCTACAAGTTTGAATGAGGCTAGAATTCCAGGACATTTAGCGACAAGGACTCACAATTCTAGAGGCAAATCCACAGGAAAAGATAAGCCTAACCCAATCAAGATTCAGTGGAAAAGAACATCTCAATATCATTCCTGGTGTGCTCAACAAGTAGTAGGGACAATCAACATCATGGAGTAAAGTTTCAGCAAACTTGTGTTAGGGAAGAAAGCCTGCTTGCTTTTATCATGGTCCCTGCTGGAAAGAATTATCTAATCACATTGAATAGTGGCAAGGTCAAGACATCATTATTTTTGGGGAAATCACTAACCTTTGCAATGCACATATAGTGTTTATAAGCAATTTAATCATGAGTCACATGCAATAATTCATCTCTTTGTTGGGTCCTATAAACCTCATAACTTTCCAGGGCTGCAAAACCAGTAAGGTATCCAAATGTGATTATCCTGATAAGAAGCAAGTTCTGAACACTATATTCCCATTTTATCACAGTTTCCCTGGAATAGTCACATGCCTTGTATAAACAGATATTCAAATTAGAAAGTCATTTATCTATCACTCATTTGTTCTAATATATACTGTGAACAAATGTAGTATGCCAGACATACAAGAGATATGATTATTAAACTTGTTATATGTGCACCATAACCGAATTATTCATTTCCAAGTTGTTAGAATAAAGAATTAGTTCACAATAAAACTAAACAAAGTTTAATATTTCTTTAATTATTCAGAAGGCTAATCAGAACTGGCCCTGCCTCAGAGATATTAATATGTTCATCAATTTCATTTACCTATGAGTAAATGCTCCCAATGGACTGAAATTTCAGCTAATGGATTACTAATTTTTTTTTTTAATGTAGCTCAAGAGGCATTAGTGAGAGCAGGCACTAGACATTGTGTTCTCCACAGCTTAGTTATGTATTTATACTTATTTTCAAGGTTTAAAAGGTAGAAGTTGGAAACAGGGAAGAGCACAAAATATACGGAAAACACTGAGCTGTCTTTGGGGGCTGGATGAGAGGCTCTTAGGGTAGAAAATGTCAGATGATTCCACTGAGTCCCTCTGGATAAGCTTAAATTAAAGGAGTCTCAAACAGCCATATGTTCTTAATTGTCCATTCCTGACTATGAGATTGCCTTGCTGGCTTTTTAATAAGAAGATTTACTAAGTGAATCTTCATCAACAACAGCTTTAAAAAAAACTCACCAGATGATCATAGGTGATCAATCCATATGCTGCACCATGAAAGACTGGTTTTAATTGACTGTTCACTTGGTCACTGCCCAAAACAACATCTCGCCCACTGATCATTACTGTTAAGCGTTTCCAGGAAGCTCGTTTCTCCGTTGACCTGATTGCTCGTAGCAAGCAAACTAGATATTTAAGGGTATAGTCTCCATTTTACATCTTCTTCTATGTTAAAAGTGCCATGTTTCCCACTAATGGTCCTAAGGTGTGGGTTTTAAAAATCAATTACAGTTTTAATGGGGGTGAGATGTGTAAGGATGCTCTGTGGCCTGCTTCTGAAGGACATGGCTCTCCTCATTCCTTTCTGGAGAAGGTTCGCTGCATGTGGAATTAACTGGAGGTCAGAGAGAAGCTGGTGGGGCCCGAGGGGACCCTGCCTGAACCTCAGAGGCAGCATCTGGGCTTCTGGTAGCCTATCCAGCAGCGCCCGAAAGGGCAAGACAATTAAACCTCCATGAGTTTGTGGAGCACTTTAAGATGAAAACACCATATAAATGCTAAGTATTATTATTACATGGAAGAAGGAAGGGTAAAAATGATGAATGCTAAAAAAGAAATACCTATAAGATATAAAGTACCCGGGCAGAGCAAAATGAGAAAATGATCTCCCACTGAAGTTTAAAAAGTGAAAAAAAAAAAAGTGAGAAAGCCATGCTCCGGAATGAAAGATTCCGTGAAGTATTAAGATAAATTATGCAATTGAATGCAACTTTATAGAGCCAGGGGTCACAGAGAGACAATAGGGACTCTGAAACATGGCCATGATAATTAATTCCTAAAAAAAAAATCAATTAATATTTTTTCTTATCATTCACAAAGGGGGTGGGAGCAGATGATAGTAATGCACACATTTCCCAAAGGAGAAGTAAGGATGGTGAAGGAATCAGAAGCATGTCAACAAGGGTGATCAGGAAATGAGTGCATTCATAACCAGTGATGCCACGGGGCCACGGTCACATCCATCCCCAGATTTTGTGGGGAAAGGCCAGGGAAATGGAATGTGTCACTTTCAGAAATAATTAGTAAATATATTTTATATTTAGGGCTTCACAAGAAAGATAAGAATGATGGGTCCATTTATTTCCTAGTTGATAAAAATGATTTGGGGTATTCTATCCCATAAATATAAAAATAAACAGAGAAATTAAACACACACGGACACACACAGCGACACAGTGGAGCAAAGTTTTTGCAATGTCCGCTCAACAAAATTTCTCGATAGAGCTAAGTCATCTTAGGAAAACCAACCTTCACCTGCTAATAAGTAACAATGTATGATTGAGATAAGCTCCTAGAATACCTCTTTTAGCGCTTTATTACACATACAACAGTTTTGTGTTGGTTTGTTTTAAAGTCAAGAAAGAGAGGAAAATGGAAGAGGCTAGACTTGGGATGCCCACTCCTAGTATCATAAATTTCAACTGGAAGCTACTCACAGTGCACTGGACACGGATGAGGCAGGAAAACACACTTCCAACTGGAAAGAGAAGCAGACTCGGAGCGGGCGCTGAACGCGGCCGGAGGAGGCGGTGGCAGAAGGTCAGGGCGGGCCAGCTAAGCCCTGAGAGAAAGGACGGCTGGGACGGGCGCACACTTGATAATGATATTCACTAGATGCGGCGGCGGACAAAGACGGAGGTGAAAAAGTCACTGTCGCTCTGAGGGGCTGGTTCCAAGTAGGATAAGTGGTGAATGCAATTAAAGGGAGAAAAATGAAAGATAATGAGATTAGGGATAAAACGTGTGAAGGGGCCTGTGGCCAGGGCACACTGTGGCCTTGAATGAGACTCAGGGCTGGGAGATAATGGTCGAAACCTCGCCTCAGAACTGTTATCAGTGGTTTAAAGACACAAAATCCAGTTGCACGGGGATCAGTAACTAGAAATATACTTGAGGAGATTATGCCAGCAGTCTTCCCTGGGTGGAGTGCATGCGATCGCAAATGAAACCACTTGCTTAGCTCCAATGGCTCTGTTCTAAAAGGCACATCATGGAAATGACGAACAGAAAAACAGCGTATTCAGGGTGATAGGCCCTCACAAAGAGCTTAATTATTGCGGGAGGTCAGGGTCAGGCGAGGGAGGCTGTGTTCTGAGGAAAAGAGAAGATTGAGAGAAAACCTCATTAGCAAAGTGATGAATCTTTGATTTGTATTTAATTTGTACACAAATCGTGCCCTTTTCAAGATATTGATACTTATCGGCGCAGGGTTTTGCTATGGATGTCAGAGAGACGGGGCCGCCTTTTTCGGCTCATTTGTCTTCGGCAATGCGCCCCCTGTGTCCCTATCCTGGTCCTCTCTGCAGGTGGCAGCGTCTGAGGGGCCCTTCTCTTATTGGGGGAGGGGCTCCAGGCGCCCTCAGAGGAGGACACACATAGCAGGTGAATGAGTGGATGCAGGCGGCATGACATGCTCCAAGGTAGACACACTGGATGTGGAAAGCAATCCTCAAAGGGCAGGCAGGGGACAATGGCCTGGGCATGGCCCTCCCTGCGCTCTGAGCCCTGGCTGGGAGACACCTCCTTTCACATCACTGCAAACTTCTGGGCCTCTGACGGGCTCTTTCAGGAAAGAGCACGGCCTGGTTGGCTGGGTTCCTGGACACTTTGGTGCAGCAGAAAGCCTGAGAGCGTAAAAACCAAGCCTTTCTGTGTTTACCAGCGCCTAAGGGTAGAAGAATCCACCAGGCACAGTCACCAACAACACGGCTTTGGGGCATCTGCTCCTTTCTCAAAGACTAACATCTGATGTGTGTTTACCACCCGATCTGGGAGGCCCATTCTGTCAGAATAACTGTTGCTAAACCATAGTCACTTTTGTCATTCTTGTCGTTTTGTTTTTGCCACTTACGTCATTTTTAAGTTGTCACTGAGTTTTTCATCTTCCCTAGCTTTTCCTTCTCTTACCTACTTTCATGTCCTTCTTTTAAGATGTGTATGTATCAGAAGTGAAAACCCACCATGCCCATGTTCCCCGGCGTAATTAATCCACTGTGAAATAGAGGCTGGCAGTCTTTTAGAAAGATCCTTTTTGCAAAATAATAGTTCACCTAAAGACCCAGGCCTGTGCTTCAAGTGGTGCTTAAGTACCAAGCATGCCCTTCTCCTCACAGCCCCTCTTTGCCCTGAGCCGGGGCAAACGTGAAACAGGCAAGGGTAGATCTAAGGGTAGATCTGGCGACAATGCTAGGAACTTTCTGGGTATATCTAGTCTTACACATGGAAGTGTAAGGAGACCGGCCACCAGGCTCAGCCTCAGCTGGTGCAGTGCCCAAGGAGTCTAGCCCATGGTTGGGAAACTTGTGGGGAGATGCCAATAGTCAGGTAGTGATAGTCAGGTAGTGGCTGAGCCCCTGGTCATAGATAGTGGGGGGTGGGCGGTCAGAAGGGACTGACACAGGCCAAGGAGGTTGTCAGAACCCCATTCAGGAAGACTGGGACTTTGGGCCTGGTGTAGAAATTCCCAGGACCGGTGTAAAGCTCAGTTACACTCAATGGGCACCCATGAGCTAGCTGTGAATAAGCTACAATCTGGGGGTCCCAATTCAGGCTTGCAACAGGTGGTCCCAGGACCAGGGATGGGTGGATTTCAGGAATTAAGTCTACTGGAGGGGTTCACAAACTTTGGGGAATGTGGCAAATGCAGAACCCCCGGTTCTCCTCTCCAGTCACCTGCACCCTAGGTTCTCATCTGTAAGTTGAGGATTCAGTGCTTAGAGGAGCAGGACTGGAGAAAGGCAAGAACTAAGTCCCGTAATCCAGTTCTGAGATGAATGAGGTGTAAGATTGTTGGTTCTGCTGACAGAACTGGCTGGGCTACAGGGGAGGAGGTTGGTATCTTTGCCTCTGTCTTATAACCTGCCCCTGATGGCACTTGGGGGCCTTGCCCAGCTCTACCAGCTTCTGCACTACTGGCATGCTTGCTCAGCCCCTCCTCTCCCCTCCACAGTGACCCTCTGGTTGCATCTCTGAAGTCCCAGGAAACCAGCATCCTTCCTATAACAGGTCATGTGGCAACCCTCCTGAAACCTACCACTTAAACCTGGTGCTACCATCTGCACTTTGTGTGTTTAGCTCTTGTCTCTCTCACAACTCACGGGTCCCTGGGAGCCCGAGTGGTTAGCATGAGCTTTAAAAATTAAAACTAAAGATTAAGTTTGCTAAGCCAGCATGATCTGTGGTGGAAAGACCCTCAAGATAAATTTACTTTGTCTGGATGTTTTCTGTACCTTTGGAGAAGATTAGACTAAAATAATTTGGAGACCTGCCCCTGTGACATGGCCCAATTATGAATGCCACTATTTATTCTGCAGGCATTCTGTACCTTGAATAGTTAAATTTTGGTGTTAAAACTGTTAGCAATTTCAATTCTCCCAACAACTATCATTTTCTAGCTTTAGACATGTTGGTGATTGACATATGGATATGAGGAAAAAACATATTTGGAGATGGAACAACTCTAGCAGAATACCCCTGACAGAAGAAACATTACTCTTAGTGAGACAGCCCTTGCAGCACAGTGGCAAAGAAGAGGCAAGCGGGAAGCTAAACAGTGCTCTGAGCCCGCATCACCGTCGGAAAAGGTGTCAAACTCCTCGTGAACCGTGAAACTTTCAGATTAAGTAGAGCCTCGGTGTTCAATCATATCATTTCAAAGGAGAGGTGCCAAATGGTTGGAGAGAAATTCAAATATTTCCTCAAAATGGAGACAAGTGCAATTGAGTTTGGAGAAGACTGATCGTGTAGGAGTTAATCTCAAGAGAAAGCTCCAGCAGAAAGTGACAAGTAAGTCACATTTCAGGTGCCTACAGAACTTCCTTAGGCCAGAGAGAGAGAGAGAGAGAGAGAGAGAGAGAGAGAGAGAGAGAGAGAGAGAGAGAGAGAGAGAGAGTGTGTGTGTGTGTGTGTGTGTGTGTGTGTGTGTTCGTTCCACAAGGCAAAGTTACTGAAAAGTATGTAAATTCAGTGAGGTCACCCAAAGCAATTATCACTGTGTATCTTAACTGTTATGTTCCCTTTTTTTCCCCTCTGATTTACTCCATATTGTTTTGTTTGACATGAGCCATAGCAGAAAGCTGTGTGTTTGGTGTAGCCATCACCACTTGGCTTTCTTACTACCAAATATTTGATCGTTTCTGTTCCAAACTGAGTTGGGCAACATTAATTCACAGATGCTATTTGCAACAGATAATTAAATCTTAGCAGAGAGGCAGAGTGGCATTTCAAAACAATCACAGTGAGGCTGGAAAAGAAACCTTTTTCCATTCTACAGCACAATAAATGTGATTTTGTGGAATATGAATTGATCAAGGGGCAAAAAGGAGAGATGTGTAACAAACTGAAGTGAAGGATTAAGTTTTATAGACTCTACAGGCAACGGTTTTAAATTCCAGGACACAGTTATTTCCTCATAAGCCTCTCCTCCACTCCCTCACTCATCCAAATGTTCCTGAACCGCCAGGTGCCATCAAACCTGCCCTCAGGACCCACCCACCCACCTAATGGCTATTGCATGTCTAAAGGCAGGGCATGGTCAAATCGAACTGTTTTCATCCAAGGAAGGAAAGAAAAATGTACTTAGAAGAAATAAGAACAGTATTATCAGTTCTTTATTTAAAGCAAGGAAAAAATTGACTCAAATCCCCCGCCCGTATATTAGTACAAGTGACTTTCTGAAGTTTTTCTTTCCTTTCAATAGAAAGTCAATCTGAACACAAGCCAATGAAAGGTCTCTGAACAGGAAACTCTCGAGGGCTCTGATTCAGAGCTAAGGCAGCATTTGGTGATTTAAATGTCAATGCATTAAATGATTTTAGTAGCCAGTCCATGGTTCTCATTAAGGTGTTTAGCTGCTCCCAGAACAGAGCTATGCTTTGGGAAATGTTTACCCAATAAATAGGAAACACACGAACCAATCTTGGCTTCTTTGACTTTGAAACACAATTTGATGTGATCAGAGCCCTGCCATTTGTGGATCTACAGTGGCTTCTGCAGCTCGCTCTGAGTGACTGCCCCTGCCTAATACACACTCTCTCTACAACAGAACTCAACTCTCTCCCCCTCCCTTCCTCCCTTCCTTCCTTCCTTCCTTCCTTCCTTCCTTCCTTCCTTCCTTCCTTCCTTCCTCCCTCCCTCCCTCCCTCCCTCCCTCCCTCCCTCCCTCCCTTCCTTCCTTCCTTCCTTCCTTCCTTCCTTCCTTCCTTCCTTCCTTCCTTCCTTCCTTCCTTCCTTCCTTCCAGAAATGTGTATGGAGCCTGTACTAAGTAGTAGGCCCTATTTTAAGCACTTGGGCCCCATCAGTGCAAAACAAAGCATCTATCCTTTGTGAATGCTGTGCTCTAATTTGTAGGAAAAGTATATTCTCTATATTTTATATGCTATATTGGGTATAGAACACGTATCTGCTAGAGTATGTCACCCTTGGAGGAGCTTAAGAAGGGGTGGGGTACAAGGAAGATGAAGTTTTGTATGGGGTGGTAGGGTAGGTCTCATGCATTTGTAAGGTGTTTCAGTTTCTGGTGTACACTTTGTGAATATCCTTCTTTGGTTAGTATGTGTTAGACTGGATCTGTTTCTACCCCCCCAGTCACCTTTGTGAATACAGTGGCCCAGTCGCAGCTTTAGAAAACTGACTCCTCTACTCCCCTTACTGTCTTTGAGCAGCGTGACCCTGGAGTGTATCATCTCCTGATGAGACCTGGAAGAGAGGAGCTAACTTTCTCCAGCGTGCTTCACAAGACATCTAAGTGTTTGCCTGTCCTGGGTTGGTGCCCAGTTGATAGGGTTGTGGAGGTGTCAATCTGGGTCACCCTCCTTGCTCTCCCTGATGTTAGCTCAGTGTCCTTGTCTCTCACCCTTATGCACTCTTTTTTATAAAATGTCACCCTCAGACAACACAAATCTTTTGTGGCCCAGCAATCCCCACCTGCCTCCTCACAAAGGTTCTAGACCCTTCTCAGTCTTGCACGTGCAGCTGACAGGAAGCCTGGCCCTTCTTCCTAATCCAACCATTCACCCACACTTTGCAGAAAACCTTCCCAAGGGCCCACCTAGCTGTGTGTCTCCAGAAGCATGTCTCCCCCTGTTGAGGCCATAACATTTGGCAGGAGTGCAGCCAGTGAGGCTGAGTTTTGCCATTCAGTCCCCCAGCTAGGCTGATGTCCACTGCCCTGTGTGAGAATTGTCAGCTCTGTGGGTCATGTGTCTTCCCCTCCCCCACACCTCCTTTGCTCAGGGTGGGCAGGAGTGCCATCTCAACCAACAGGTGGCGTTTCTATGTTTATTGTCTGTTGTTCCCTGCAAGTAGCCCCCTGAAAGAAAGACCATGTTGGAGACCCTGGGATGCCCCATCACATGTGACATGTGTTCTCCAGAGAGCAGATGCTCAGCGAACATACACTAATAAGAGACTTAGCAGCACAAAATGGCACATGCACAGGGCATGGAGCCCATTCAGAAAGCATTTGTAGGAACTGGAGGATAATTATTTGTCAACTATAATAGTGATCCAGCCCTTAGGTTCTTAAACACGGCCTCTGGTGGTTCGTGGGCTGCTCTTATGTAACCTTCCTGGATCTATAACAGCAGATAACCTATTAACCACACAGCTCTTTATTGTTTCTGCCAAGGGAAAGAATACATTAAGTTGCCTTTGAAATCTTTATCCTGCTACTATCTGCATGAATTAGCATATTTTATGATTTAAATCTAATTACCAGGGTTCTCCAAGCGAAGAAACTGAAAGTGATCATAGCCGAGCACTTGAACATAGCCAAAATAAAAGGCAGAAAAATAGCCAAGGCAGATGAACAGCTAAACTGGTGAATGATCGGAAATTTAAAGAAGCAAAGGCAACCAATCTGATCATTGTTTATAGGAAGTTTCTTGGGTCTACATTGTGTTTTCATTGACAACAGCAGCCTTGGATTTTCTCATACAATCCCAATTTCTCTGTCCCATGTGCTGGACTCTCATTGGACCATGAAGGCATCACAGTTAAATATGACCATTTCTCCAAGAGATTGCAACAATACATTCTAAACATAGCACTTTTCTTTCCCTCAGAGCTCTCTTATAAGTAAACATTTGGGAGCCATATTTGTGAAGAATCTATGAAATGTTCTAAGTAACCTGGGAGACAGTATCTCAGTGACAACTTGGTTTGTGCCACTGAACTTAGTGATCAGTGTATGAGTTTCCTGGGGCTGCCCTACAAAAGTGCCATAGACTGGGTGGCTTTAAACAATGGAAATTTATTATGTAGTCTGGAGGCCAGAAGTCCAAGATTCAGATGTCGACAGGGTTGGTACCTTCTGTGGCTCTGAGGATGAATCTATTCCAAGACTTTCCCCCAGCTTCTGGTGGCCTCAGGTGTTCCTTGGCTTGAGAATGGTCATCTTCTGTGTGTGTCTCACATCTTCTTCCTTCTGTGTGTGTCTGTCTTCTGTGTTCAGATTTCCCCTCTTTCTAAGGGTACGAGTCACATTGGATTAGGGCCCACCCCAGTGCCCTCATCTTCACTTGGTCATCCTCGAAGACCCTATTTCCAGATAAGCTCACATTCATAGGCACTGAGGATTAGGGCTTCAACATATTTTGGGGGAAGACACAACTCAACCATTAATAGTCAATTAGTTGATCAAGTTTCAACCTAGAAGTCTACTCAGATGGTTGTTATCACCAGACTCAACAAAAGCCCTTCTTAGGAAATTTTGATGAATAGGTGGGCTTTTATATGTTCCTAACCTGATATTACCTAACAGGGAAGAAGAGCAATTGACTGCCGTCTTATAGCATTTAGGAACAAAAGGAAGGGCCCTGCCCCCTGAAACTTAGAAGAAATATGATTTGCAGAGAGTGGGTCCTTTTAGTTAATATATCTTCCTATTTTTAAAAATTGACTTTAGAGAGAGGAAGGGAGAGAGAGAGAAACATTGATGTGAGACAGAAACATTGATCAGTTGCCTTCTGCACGTGCCCTAACCAAGGATCAAACCAGCAACCCGGGTATGTGTCCTGACCAGGAATTGAACCCTTGCTTTTGATATATGGGACGACACTCCAACCAACCGGGCCACACTGGCCAGGGCATATCTCCCTATTTTAAAGTATGAAGTATAAATGACCTTACAGCTTAGGTGAATCCATCCATCAGACCTTCCTCTAAAAGCTTTCACTGAACTCCTCTCAGACTGTGGGATACATAGATGGAGAGGTGGGGACTATTGCAAAGTCCAAGGTGGTCCTGAAGGTGTAACCTCAGAGGAGAATCCTGGAGAGCAGGGGAGGGGGCAGCTTGGGACCCCAGAAAGTCTTGGCTTATTCAGCTCCATAGCGAGGTTCCACTCCTCCACTAGCACTAGGCTCACCCAAAGATGCCTCAGTTGCTGATTTGTGGTCCCTCTCAGGTCATGCAGCTCCAGGAAGAGGAACACAGATAATTAGCTCTGCATCATCAGAACACAGCTGAAGATATCCACCCTCCCAGCCACATGCCACATTATCAACTAAAGCCATGTATCAAAAAAATGCTTTATAAATGAGAAAGAGCCCTGAAGTACAATTTTGCCTAGAAATGGGCCTTCTCACTTGAGAGAACTAAACTATGAATTTAAATCAGCGCATACATTGTGGCATTTCAGCGCAAACAAAAGGCATTTCTGTTTATAATGTTAAGTGCTGACCTATTGCCGAAAATATCTTCACATTATAAAAAATTCCTGCACATAAAACACTAAAAAATTTTTTGCTGGTGACTTCTCAGAATAAAACCTTCCTTGGCTCTATATTGCTTTGCATCAAATCCATACTCCTTCCCGGCCGTGGTGGCTGCCTCCAGAATCTAGCCCCACCTTAACTTGCACCTCAAGTGCCCGGTAGATAGCTGTTTGGCACATGGCATGAGCTAACTGTTTGCTGAACAGAGCAGTGCTCACTGAGCATTGAGGCCAGGTCCTACCCCCATTCTCCATTCCCTAAGGATGCATGGGCTTGTCCCATGTCACCTTCTACTGCCTGCCTTTTATCTATCCTCCCTCAGACTGTCTAGTTCTACTGGTCACAGTCCTAACCCAACTCATGTCACTCTCTCTATATGGCCTTCTGGGAATCCCCTCAGATGCCTCAGAACATTTCTGTGGTAGCTCCACCAATGCACTTGTCATAGCACTAGTTTCCATGACACTACACTCAGCACACACCCTGTTCTCTCCTTAAGGACAGGGCCATGCATTATTCACTGTGTCCCCCCACCTGGCATGGTACAGCATCTGGCCCCTTAGGAAACCTCCAAAAACACATGGATGAGTGAGATTCTCAGGCATCCAAGTTCCAAGGAGGCTCTGAATAAAATGTGGGCTGCAGCTGCAATAGCCTGGGCTTGACTCTCACTTTGGAGGCTAAGATAAAGTGCATACACAGACCTACGAGCAGAGGTGAATGTTGGTGCCTTCTCGGGGTGCCCAGGGGAAGGAGGGAGTCAGCTTTCTGCTCTTAGCTTGTTCCCTGAAGAGCAGAACTCCAAATGATCCGAAGTCAGGAAGGGCACACTCCCCTCACCCCCGGGTTCTGTTTTTAGCCTCATGCCTGCCAGGATCTGAGATACCATGGTGATGGGAGTCACAGAAATAGAGAGAGACAGAAGATCAATGGCAGAAAAGGCCCCTGTGTTCTGTGCTCTCTGTGTAACGGGAAATGCCTCAAGCTGGTGGCTTCAAGGTATTTTCCCACTTATTTACCATTTGCTCTCTCAGATGATTCTGAAAGCAGAAAAGAATGAGCGGTGACCACAGCCTTTTAAGCCAACCCAGATGTCAGGTGGATGTCACTGCAGCTCTAAGGCCATCTGAGAGGGCAGAGTGAAGGCTCGGGATGGTAATTACTGCCAATGAATTTATTCCTGTGACCTCCTGAAAAGCCTCATGGAATCCTCCCTTGGGAGCCTGCATCCTTTGAGGGGCAGCCAGGAGCCTCTGAGCAGAGTGGCCAACAGGCTCCCAGGAAGGCAGGCATTTTATTTAAAAGAAGGAATCCCATCTGCTGTTGGATTGAAGATGCTGTTGGACTATAGATGGCATCATCTCCAAACCTGGCTTGTATTTCGTGACAAAGGCCCTGAAACAATCACCATCCTGTGACAAGTATACAACGAACCACCAACAAGTAAACTGTTCCTATTTGGGGCTGCCTCCCTGGTGCTCAGGCTGGTCTTCGGCAGACAGTGAGTCCTATACATATGGGGTCACTTTACTACCCCACGAGATCAATGGCAAAGAACTGACCCCATCTATTTCCACATAACCCACTTTAATTGCATGCTTTTGCTGTATCTGTTTTGAAAATTTGGAATTTCAAGATTCAAAACCTAAAGAAGAAAGCTGCAATAAACATCACAAATATGAATAAATATTCTAGGCATTGGTGTAATTGTTTTGAGAGATGATTGCTTTATAGGAGTTGTCTCCAGCCCTCACAGGAAAACCATACTGTAGGTTATAGTAGCTTCTTTCCCCAAGTAGAGACATGAGGAGACACGAGGAGGAAAGGTTGAAGGACTTGGCCCAAAGCTAGCTTATAGAAGTGGCAGAGGCAGATCCAAACCTGTGTCTGGTCACTTCATTCACCCCCAAGGCCAGTCTCAAGTCCCAGTCCCATTGCTCAAGTGAAAGGTTTGTTTGAGCCCCATGCAAGAAGGTTAAGGTGCCACTAGCTGAGCAAATGTCCCTGGAGCTGGTCAGGAGCAGGACGGCCGGGCCTTGTCCTGCAGGGACCAGGTCACCCCACTGGGATGAGTCCAGTGGCACAGCTGACTCTGGAAGACCTTCAGAGCCCCACCCACAAAGGATCTTCTCTGTGATTTGAGGAAGAACCTGGCCCATGTGCCCAAATTCCAATACTGACTTGAGAAGGGAAGGAACTGGTAAAGGAAACAAATGGTTTTAATTTTTCTTATATGACTCTTCATTTAAAAGTTTTTCTTAGAACAAGTAACTCCAGTGGGCACAGTCAAAACAACCCTATACAACAAACACAGCAATTTAGGGATAATAGCCTTGGGTTTTCCACAGTTGCAGGCACCCAGCAGGATGGGCCACCCTGCTACTTGTGGGAGGCATTTTGTTGTACATCCAAACCTGATTATCACATTTATTAACACAATCAAATTCTGTACTTGGACACAACCCACTTTTACCTTCTTTTAAAAAACCCATGAATAGAAATACCAATCTGGTCAATTATTACCCACAGAGCAACTTCGGCTTTATAGATTGGTAATGCAATTGCTTTCAATCACCGAGCGATGTGACAGATAACAATGATAGATTAAACAGTTCAACTATAGGCTGCATATTATAATGGCATTTTGCTTAATCTTTACATCAATACCCACTCCTCTGGATTTCCTTCCAATCGTCAGAACCATAAGATTAGCCAGGGTGAGTAATGGAGAAACAGAAGCGCCACATTTAGAAGTCCCCGGGAGGAACACTGGATTTTTCTTCCCCTGTTGGTCCAGGCCTCATTTCACCCTATAGGATGCCACACTGTATCCTTGACCATATTTTAGCTTGGAGTTCTTACTCCTATTGGCTCTATAATGATGTGATGTATTTGGCATTCAAAGACATGGGTTTGAGTTTGGCTCATTTGGGAAATTAATGTCCTAAGCCACAGTTTCCTCATCTATAGAACAGTGTGGCTCTGAGTAAATTGATAAATGGAACAGAGAGAGTAGTTATCAATGGAGCAAGGAATAAAGTGACAAACTGAGTTGATAAAATATTGTATTCCCCAAAGAATCAATTCTTGTTCCAGTTAAACAGTTTTTTTGGACCAATGACTAGATAATAAAATAACATAGATATTAACCCTGAAAATTACAAACTGCAAGTTGCCAACAACTCGAGTTTCCCTAAGGTCTGTAAGATAGAAGTCTACTTGCTATACTTCTCAGCAGAAGGTGTTTCCCACCTAAAAACTGACCATGCTAGTATACTGACATCTGGTTTTACCTATGGATTGGGGGACTTCTGCAACAGAAGATGAAACTAGTCAATTTGGTAAATTCTAGAAGTGTTCTGGGGGCAGTGGAAAGAAAAGAGTATACTCCCAGGCTTTGAGGTCAGAGTAAGGGCCCAGAAGCAAACTGCGCACATGCCAGCTCCTCTCCTGGATTGTGGATCATGAAGAACTTTATGTGACTTCACTCACTATTCACTTCTGGACTCCATTGTGCCAAGACAGGGCATTGTCATGGCAGATACTGTAAATATTCTTTTAAACAGAGTGACAGTTCGAGGTTATATATAAAGAATATTCTCATGTCAGTGAAATGCTTAAAATTGAAATGGGATATGAAGAGATCTTTTCATAAGAACAGATTCTCATCCACCTGGGGTAATTTAAGTGATATGGTATCTGCAGACAAGGGGAAAGATCGTGACCTCCCAAGGTCCCATCCAACCTAAGATTCTATCATAGTTTTATATATGTTCCATACCAAAAGCAATAATCCATGTCTGAGACAACTGTTAGACTATCTTAGAACAAAATCTGAGCAAAATAGCCTGAAGATCTTTTTTATCCTGTGTCCCCCCCCCGCCTCTTTTTTTTAAACAAGAGATGAATTACTGTCTCCCAAGCCCTGTGCTGGCAAGATATAAATGTCTCATCTCGAGACAGTGCTCCCAATAGTCAGCATCAGCTCTTTTGACATATCATTTTTTGTAGTAAAATATATAAAACACAAGATGTTATGTATATTTTATATAAATCATTTCTAAACATACAATTATATTGTTGTGCAACAATCACCACCATCCATCTTCAGAACTGTATTCATCTTCCCAAACTGAAATTCCATACCCATTAAACAGCAGCTCCCCTTTCCCTTCTCCCCTAGTCTCTGGCAATCATCATTCTACTTTCTATCTCTGAGAATTTGACTATTCTAGATATTTCATATAAGTGGAATCCTTTTGTGTCTGGCTTATTTCACTTAGCACACTGTGTTCAAGGTTCATCCATGTTGTACTCTATATCAGAATGTCATTCCTTTTTAAGTCTGAAAAATATTCCCCTGTATGTATAGACATACCACTTTTTATTTATTCATCTGTTGATGGACATTGGAGTTGTTTCTAGCTTTTGGTCATTCTGAATAAGGATCCTAGGAACTGATGTACCAATATCTGTTTGAGTCCCTGCTTTCAATTCTTTGGGCATATACCCAGTCATGAAATTGCTAGACCATATGGTAATTCTATGTTTAATTTTCTGAGGAACGGTCATACTGTTTTCCACAGCAACTACACCATTTTTTGATGCACACCAGCAATGCACAAAGTTCCCAGTGTCTTCACATCCTTGCCAATGTTTGTTATTTCCTGGTTCGTTTTCTGTTCTTGATAGTAGCCATCCTAATGGTTGTAAAGTGGTATCCCACTGTGTTTTGATTTGTTTCCCATAACAATTAGTGATGTGGGGTGTCTTTTCCTTTTCTTCTTGGCCATTTGTACATCTTAGTGGGAGAAATGTCAATTCAAGTCCTTAGCCTATTTTTTAATTGAGTTGTTTGTTTTCTGTTGTTGAGTTACAGGAGTTCATCACATATACAGAACATTAACTCATCATGTATATAATTTGCAAATATTTTCTCCCATTAGTGGTTTGCATTTTCACTCTGGAAATGTCCTTTGATGCACAAAAGTTTTTAATTTTCATGAAGGCCAATGTATCTGTTTCTCTTTTGTTGGCTATGAATCATATTTTAAGAGCAGGATGTGGGTGAGTCTCTTCCTACAAGGTCACCTAAGTTGGCTCTAAAGCAACAGGTAGTTAAGGACTGTGAAATTCACAGGAGTGTATTGTAAATCATTCATTGAATATGTACATACATAAGGTGAATGTTTCGTGAACCAGAAGCCAGACCCCCCTTCCTCTTGGACCTAACAGAGCCCCTGACTCACCTACCCACAGGAATGAGAAGAGGAGATGGGCATGGAGACCAGAAGCAATGCTGGGCACATAGCAGCCATTCCCCAGCTGCTCCTGAGTATCTGCTCAGTCATCTATTGACTATATGACCTCGCCAACAGCAAGCACTCTATGGGTGCGCCATGGATGTGGTTTTGCTGAACCATTTTACCTCTCCTAACCAATCACTGCCCTGTGCAATGGAGGGGTTGCATTAACTGCCAAACTCACAAGGCTGTAGCCCAACAAGATTATTTCTGTGAGTGCACTTGGCAAACCAAACTGTAAAACACCATCTTTATGTGAGGTTTTGAATAATGTGACTAGAGGAAGAGCCAGCCCGGGGCAGCACTTCTAGTAAACTTTTCACCTCCAGGGATCCTATCCTCTATATCCTCAATAGTGAGGATTTCTGAACCTATATAGGAAAAGTTTTTGTGGCATTAATTTCAGAAAGTGTAGCCTGTCTGTTTTGTCACTATCACATTTTTTCTTGGCATTTAGTATAAAATGGTCCTGGGGAAATGCCCCATTAAAGTAGTGCATATTTAGTACTTGTCCCCTGTACTGTAAAAGGTAACTCTAATAATGATAATAATAAAATAATAACAAAACTAGTAGCAGAATTCCCATCCACTGGGATCATCCTAGCAAAGCCAAATAAGCCCACCACACATGTGCACAAGGGATGTAGATTCAACAAATAAACGTACAAATGCCAATAAATAAATAAGTCAGCACTAGTGCACACAAAGGCAGAAGGGCCTGTGCATTCTGTGGGAATGAGAGAAAGGAAATTTTTAGATCCCACATACATAGATGAAAAGCTGCCCAATTACATCATT
This sequence comes from Miniopterus natalensis, assembly GCF_054644295.1. Taxonomy (NCBI): domain Eukaryota; kingdom Metazoa; phylum Chordata; class Mammalia; order Chiroptera; family Miniopteridae; genus Miniopterus; species Miniopterus natalensis. The sequence goes on from NC_142082.1 coordinate 26,825,031, forward strand.
AATTCATCATTATCCTTTATTGAAATCTAATGAAAATATAACAATAAAAGTACACTATAGGCCAACTGCACTCTGGACATAGGACAATTATAAATAAAATAACACTGGATAGAATCACAGAATGGTGAGGACATAATATGCCAAGGGCACACAAGGTTAGTCTGTGTACAAACAAGTCAACATATAGATGTTTCCCAGTGCCACACAGCACACAAATCGAATAGAAGAACAGAACTCTAATCATCTCAAGATGTGACATCCTTTGACCTCTCCACAGTTATTAAAATGTAATGCCCTTTTCTAATAAACACAGCCTTCTCATAAGAGGGATGAGATGCCTGAGCTGCTGCAGCCTTGTCGGAAGCTTCCAACCTTCCCTGGTCCACTTGCTCACTCCCTCCTCTGTAGTCCTGAACTACCTCATTTAGACCCTTTTACAGCTCCTTGGGCACATATGACTAGTGTTTGGATCCCATTAGATCACAGGTTCTAAGAAGATGGATCACCTGAGTATCTTCTGTGAACATCCTCCCCAAGCATTGTGCCTCACGGTCCACATGTGCTCAGCGGATGTTGGTTAAACGAATGAGTGACTAGTTGAACTGGGTTGGTGCATGTAGTATTCCTTTCAGAATGTTGTCTTATTTAGAGGATCACCATATTTTCAGATGGTGACTTTGTATTCACAGTTGTAAAACCAAGCAAATGATGAATTGCTTTGAAAAAAATTAAAGAAAATACTACTGGTCAGTGAATGGAGGTCAGATTTCTCTAGACTGGTCTATCAAATAGGAGATGAGAACAGTACAATATTTATGTTCTCATTTTAGTGAATATACAGAAATATTGTACTTGGAAGGAGAAGAGCATTAATGAACCACACAAATATGATGTTCTCAAGTGGCAAGACTCATAAAGACAACCACAGGGGAAACAGAACTTGGGATCATGAGGAGCATCACTGTTAGGGTGTGAACAGTCATTAAACTGTTAAGTGTAAGATCCAGAAGTGTCTGGGGAGTGCTGCCTGGTCCCCCTGAAAATATGCACCAAGATGGCCCTCAAGACTGAGCCGGCTCAGGAATGAGAATCTGAGCCGAAAACTTACAGAATGATTGGCTCACTTTGCCAGGGGCACACACCCTGTGAAGGATCTTCAGGCAGTACACAGCCTCTGAAAACTGTCAGGCCATTCTGGCAAGGTCTTAGATAGTGTCCTGGCTCCTGAGGGTGAATCTGGACTTTGCAGTTTGGGCAGATGCAGAGGGGCTGGGTCAGGAGAAAAATGGAAGGAAGGAGAAAGGAGGGGAAAGTGCCAGCTGTCTTCTTGCATTTCACCTAACACTGTGGCCTCACTAGGAATGGTTCAGTCACAGAGATGCAGAGGTCATCAACCCATGGTGATGGTTTTCTGCCGCAAAAGAAACTAAAACAAGGGTGGTGGTTTATTGCTGAGGATTGACATCCTGCCTACGATCTCAACTGATCTTACTATTTTCCTAACCCAGTGGCTTATTGATTCCTCAATTGATAAACACTCAGTGTCTACTCTAGGCCTGCCTAGGCCTTGTGGGCTGGGTCTCTGCCCTCCAGGCACGGCAGAAAATCCTCTAGGATAAGGTCAGGGGAAAAATTATGTGATACTAATTTAAACCTTATAACCTGTGCTGGGAGTTTTGGAGAACCGAGAGGATAAACAGTTCTAAACTGGTAAAATGTGGTACATTTTTATACATTTTATTTAGATCCTCTAGCACCTTGATGTTCAAAATGTGCTCCAGGGACCAGCAGCACCAACACCACCTGGGAGCTGGTGGGAAATGCAGGACCCTGGGCCACTCTTGGCCTCCTGATCCCTCTGCAACCTACAAGATCCGTAGGGGAATCATATGCACACACAAATTTGAGGAGCACTTTTTGAGAACATACATGAGGTGTCACATATTCCATCAGAGTGTGCAAGACCATAAAGACAGCCTGGAGGAAACATAAGACGGTCTTGTTCCTGATCACATGTGCACAGAGCAGCAAAACGAGATGTTAGAAAACAACCGCTATTTGGCTTCTGGAATGTCCAACCACTTAACACAGACTGTAGGTTGGATCAGAAAGCGAGAGTAAATATTGAAGTGACATTGTCTGAAACATGAGTATGTTTAATGGAATACATTTCTTTCAGAGACAAGAGTTAGTTCAAGCCATTCCAATGAACCTAACTATGTCAGGGGCAATAACGAAAGTAAAGCTGTTGGCTTTTAAGAAAGGAATGATGGAACCAAATACCAAATGCCAAAACACAATCTTTTTTTAAGACTGACAGAGTTCAATGCCAAATAGCAACGGCATGGAAAGAAAATAATTGTAATGGGAGATTGGATTGGGAAATTGGAAAATGAAGTGTATATATATATTTAGAAGACTATGTGAGATTGATTTTATTTCTGTTTCTAGAAAACACAATAATACCAGGTACCAACTAGCAGTCCCTTTGGAGAGTTTAAATAAGTGCACCAGCCAAATAGAGAAATCAAAACCATTTTTCATCTTCTTGGAGTCATTTTTGAGGCACATTATTGGGAAAAGTGACAAGGAGGCTGCTGGTGTTTCCACTTTTATGGATGGATAAAAAAATAGCTGCTATCAGCTCGGATGAGACTCTCTTACAGAGCAAAGCATGGATACCAGGAGAGAGATGGGGGCGCTGAGAATATAAGCAACACACTCTCGAAGGATAAGATTGCTGGTTCCCAGCCTTGGCTGCGCACTGGAACCAACGGGGGAGCTTTACAAAATCCTGAAGCCTGGGTCTCACTCATACATTCTGATTAAATCAATCTGGGTGATTCTTACACTAGCCAAGGTTGAGAGCCACTGGAATGCAGACATCCCCAACTTTAGGGTACACTGGCCCCAGTTTGAGCTGTTGTTAAAATGAGAATCCTGGAGACATTTGGCTTCCGCCTCAGGATGTGTGGTGTTGGAAGGAGTGTTGCTTCCTTCCTTTCAATGAAAAAGAATCAGCCTAACTTCATATATACAACTTTGCTTGAACCTGTAAGAGAGCTAAGGTTGTAGAGCCTACGGGCCCAATATTTAAGGAGACACAGCGCTGGTAGGGAGAGGAGATGCAAACATTTGGTCACCTCACATAGACACAACAAAACACAATGAGTTCAACTAGAATAGCTATGGGGTTAGTGGGAGCCCAATGTGAAGCCCAGGGCTGCAAAAATCCAGGTAGTCCTGTGATCTTGCTGGGTCTTCCTCTACTATCCCTACCAAATGCTCATGGAAAAGATTAGAAAGAGCCCAAGAAGTAGCCTTTGTGGTAAAAATACAGGGAAGACAAAATCATTGTGTGCTAACCTTGGTGTGTTGGCAAACACTTGTTGCAGCTGGAAGAAGATTGAGGGGTGGTAGTGATAAAAGATTTTTTTTTAAAAAAAACAAATCCTGCTTTTGGGAAGAAGTGGATTTAAGCTTAAGTCCAAGATTGCTGTAGGGGAGAAGCAGGGGAACTGAGAAAGCCACCCCAAAACCCAGGGAAATGGTGGATGCCTAGGAATATGCCTTAACAGAACAACAGAAACCCCACTCCCCACCACCTCCAAGCTAAGAAGCTTCAGATAACAAATAACAGCAGAATGCTGAGAATCCTGCTGGGAGAGAGACAGGAAAGGAGCAAGAGCATGCAAGACACCATCTCTGAGGCACAGTGTCAAGGGGAGACCAAAAACACAGAATCAAGTAGCACTGCTTGGCTAGCCCTCCCTTCCTAGACCCTGCCCTCTGCCAAGTGATCTCTGCAGGAGTCTGAAGCCTGTGGTGCACCGAGGGTAGCTATGGCAATGAGAGATCACAGGCACACCCAACTCCTTACTAGATTAATGCAAACCTCACACTGCAGGTCCAGTAGAAAGAAAGGCGTGCCCAAGTCCAGACATGAAAACTATTTATCTCACTTTCTGCTGACCTACACTACATGTGAGATTTTCAAAAAAAGAAAACAAAAAGGGGCATACCAAAAAAAACAAAAAAAGCAAGGAAAACCAACACATTCCCAAGAGAGAACAATCATCAGACCAGACTTAGATGTGAAACAGTTGTTGGAACTATCTGTCAGGAAATTTAAAATAACTATAATTAGTATGTTAAAAGTTCCAACAGAAAAACTGGGTCTCAAGCAAGATCAGATGGGAATTTCAGCAGAGAGAAAGCATAAGAAAAACCCCACATAGAAATGAAAGGAAAAGAACCCCAATGTAACAGAAATGAGGCATGTCTTTGAAATGTTCATCAGTAGATTCGACACAGGCATAAAAGAGTCAGTAAACTTGAAGTTAGGTCAATGGAAATTACCCAGTTGAAATACAAAGGGAAAAAGTGTAGGGAAAAACCAGAACATCACATCCAAGAGCTGTGAGACTCTATCAAACATTCAAAATATATACAATATCAAGGAAGAAGAAGAAATATTTGAAGTAATATTGGTCAAGAATTGTCAAAAATTAATGACAGATTTTAAACTACAAATCCAGTAAGCTCAGAGAACATCAAATAAGATAAATACAAAACAAAACAAAAACCTGCTTAAGGTATCATATTACACTGCTAAAAACAACAACAAAAATTCAAAGAAAATGTTGAAGGCAGCCAGAGGAAGAAGACACATTATGTACTAGGCACACACAAGCCAAGGAAACCAGAAGACAATGAAGTCACACATTTAAATTGTAAAAAGCAACAACAAAAAGCTGTTGACCCTGAATTCTACACTAGAGAAAATATATCTCAAAAATAAAGGAGAAACAAAGACTTTCTCGGGGGGGGGGGGGGGGGGTGCTGAGGAAATTCAATGTCAGTAGATATATTCTACAAGAAAAAGTGTTAAGAAAAGTTCTTTAGTCAGAAAGAAAATATCAGACTAAAACTTGGATCTGCACAAAGACGTGAAAAGGCACTGGAAACATTAAATAGACAGAGTTACTAGAGCACTTCCTTCCCCCTTCTCTAGGGATGCTAGGCTCACTGTGAATTGCCCATGGGAGGCAGAGGGGCTAAGAGTCAAGTCCATTGTCCCCGGAGGTGGGAGAGCTGAGCAAAAGGAAACCCCGAGCTCTAGCAGACACCAGAGAAAACAAGTTATGTGGCCACACAGATGGGACACAGTTTTCACTTTCATTTAACAAAGGTGTTTTTTAAAGAATCCACTTATTTAGTTATGTATTTTTTTTATCATTTTCCTGTACCATATCATCTCTAATCTCACTATTCTACAGGACAAACATAGTATTTCAACCATCACCTGCAGGCAAATAACTGTCACCTCTCTGCAGATCACTGTCTGAGGCTCAACCCCTTACCTGGACAGCACTCTCAATTTTCTACCTGCTTGTTGGGCATTGATAACCAGATAATAACCAATACCAAGTCACTCCATATTTACTTTAATAGCATCACTATCATCCCAGTACTCAGGCTAGAACCCTATAGGCATCTTCAATACCTTCCCATCTCAGCCCCCAAAGGGCAGCAAACCTGCCTGTCCACTTTTCTAGTGTGTCTCAAATCCATCCCCTTTCTTGGCCTCTCTCAATCACTACTCAATCTAACTCAGTAGTGGTTTTAGAGACTTTAGTTTCCAGACTTTGACAAAGAACTTCTGACTGGTTTTCTTCTGACTAGAAAGGTCTCTCTCCTCCAATACATCCTTCACTCTGCAACAAAACTTATTTTCCCACAAAATGGGAGAGCTTCCACACACTGAGTGCCCAACTATCCACCTGTGCAGATTAAGTGAGGGATCTCAGCTACAGGAGTCCACAACCCCTCTCCCTGCTCCATGAAACACTGGCTGTCTTTGTGTTACCTGTTCAAGAATTGCCTTTCCTCTTACAATGGTAAACTCCACAGGAGCAGAGACCACTTCTGCCTTTTTCACAGCTGGGCCCCAAAGACCCCACCCAGGGCCTGGACCATGGTGAGCCAATCAGAGTGAATTTAGGTCAGTAGAATCCAAACTTTGGTATTCCACAGGTTATGCAGGTCATGCATTGTACAGAATGTCCTTGGGGACAGAGGGAGTTAGGCCCAACCCAGGAAGGTAGGCCTAAATTGGGGCGGGCTGCAGAAAATGCTGGTACTCATGAGTCTGAGGTCCCCAATCAGGGGACTTTTGATATGTTGATTTGCCTGCCAGTCAGGTAGGAGACAGATGGGGTGTGGCCTGGGCTGCCAAGGGAGACCTCCCTGAGATTCTGAAATTCAAATGAACTACAGAGAGGGGATCCAAGGCTAGCAGCTGCAGCCACAGTCTGCTCAGCCATCTCCCACACCCTCCTGACTTACCCCACTGGTCAGCCCCCTGCCTCTGCACTGTGCAGACTACAGCTGGGTCCTGCTCAAAACATTACAGAAGGCTTACTTCTTATTAGCGATGCTGCAGTTTCCACCACCTGAAATATTTAAAAGTGGCGCTGGCACACAATAGATGTTTAATAAATATTTATAAAATGAAAAAATATATAACTGGTAAGAGAATAAAAAGATTAATAGATGTATACTTTAAAAATTAATGAATAGATGCATGTACCTCTGTGAAAATTCTGCGCACATCCTGCGTGTTCAATTCCATACTCTTCTCACACCTGCCCACCTGTCTGATGTGCCCAGCTAAGTCAAAGGGCTCACTAGCTGCTTATGGTATTGCCAGGCAGAAATGACCTACCTTAGGCCCCTATCTTAAGAAAGGAAGTAAGAATATTAAATAACAAAACAATATTTATTAAACCATGAAGAACAATGGCTTAGGTGGTAAGAAATCACTAAAATAACCCATTATAACCCATTCCAATATATGGGCAAAAACTCTATACCTTTAGATTCACAGAGGTGGAGCCAAACCAAATCAGAAAGGAACAGATAGTTTCTTTCAATGTGTTTCTCAAACATTTTTCATGGAAGGGAGGTGAGTAATGTATGGTGCCTCTTTGTGTGGGCCTGCAATCCTGTTTACTCCGAAAGTTCCAGGTAATATGCTGTCTGCAAGGCACCACCTTGACTTTCACTGTGGGATTATGAGCTCATTCTTTTAGATTCTAACCTGATGTTTTAAAAACACTGTATGTTTTTATTGATTTTAGAGAGAGAGGAAGGGAGAAAGAGAGAAACATCAATCTGCTGCCTCCTGCACCTCCTCCACCCCCAGGGATCGATCCCACAACCCAGGTATGTGCCCTGACCTAGAATCTAGCTGGCAACCCCCTGGTGCATGGGACGGTGCTCAACCAACTGAGCCACGCCGGCCAGGGCCCAACCTGAATTTAATGCATATATATTTCACAGACTCAACCAACAAACTAAACATTACATTTTGGGATTTCTTTTGAATGTGTCAGGTTGACAGGAGCAGTTTCCCAGAAATGTACCACAACTTGCCTGCCCGGTCCCCAGTAGCCCATTTCTATGCGCTTCATTCAGTTGTAAACGTGTCAGCAGGAAGCCGTGACCACAGACAGCAAGCAGCTGTGATAATGTGAATGAATAACATAGATGTTGGGTTATTGTTATCCTTGAGGAAATCTTATGTTGCTCCATTCAAAAGGAGAAAACTGCGTGAAAGTATGAAAGTGATATTGAGCAGATGTTAGACTGGGGTTGTCAATCTTGTCTAAGCAGGTGCTAATGTGTTATAATTATCCCTTCTGGCAGTTGATGTTTAGGATTTTGGTTCCCACCTAGTCAATCACAGCTATAATTGTTAAGCTACTTACATCGCTAATATGCTGGGTAATAACCAGATAGGATTTAATATTTGACATTTACCATCAATTTTCTTTCTTCTGACATGCAGCTCCTCTACACCAGTATCTGTAGACTGGGCTCTCTTGTGACTTCTGAATAAAATAAATAGAACTGCATGGCCAAAAAGGAAATGAAAATAGAAAACAGCTCTGTGTGTCTCCCTCTCGATGGTCCAACCTTGGTGCCCTAACAAGAAACAATGCCCTCGCTGCAACGGAAGCATGATTTAGATGCCAACTTTGCGCATGACAGAGAAAGCCTGTTAAACCATCTTGCTCACATTCACTCTCACTGTAGGGGAAGAGATCATCTTGATTTCCCCTGACAAATGGAGAAGCCAGGGTGCAAATGTTGAAAATGGCCTCCCGGGGCAAGAGGGTAGGTTACACGGAAATTTGCAAAACTCACCCACCACTTTTCCGCCCAAGGATCTTGCTTTTCTGCATCGGCCTGAATTTTCAACAACAAAGTAAAATGGAAAAGGGACATGGTCATGGGAAAGATGTGGGACTCCAATGTCACAGGCCTGGGCTTGAATCCATGCCCTGTCACTTTCTGGCAAATTCAGGAAGTCATTTGCACCGCCTGAGCTCCAGGTTTTTTTTCCATGAAATAGGGTTTTTCTGGGATGAAGCAAGATAGCTCACACGAAGCCTCACATGGCGGCTGGCACAGAGGAAGGGCACTGTTTGTTGTAAGACCAGCTGCGCGGCATTACAATGGTGTGCTGACCAGGATGGAAGCTGCCTCTGAACCTGGCGCCTCGAGAGCTCAGTGACAAATGATTGCGCGGGAGTTGAGGTCTCCCACTGGCTGGGGCAGCTCCAGCAGGGGAACCACCCCTCATGTATGTGTCCCAGCGAGCCAGGAAAACTAGGACTCTACGCAAGTGTTGGAGTGCGGGCATCACCCACAGCAGGCTGTCACCAGGGTATCGAGGCTCCAGAAAAGCCCTCAGGCCCTGAGCTGCCCTGGGAGCTCGGGCTTGGTTCCGAATACCACAGGTCCACTTAGAATCAAGTTCCACCGGCTGCCGCTACTGAGAATGCCAAGAAAGAACCCTCAGTAATGGGACTGGGAGTCCATTTCCTTGATGTTATGGCTATGGTGCCTCCTCACACAGCTCCAGGGAATACCAGTCACATGGGGGGCAGTGGGAGGCACTCCGGAAAGGTCCCAGTTGCCAGGCGTACATAGAGAAGTGTTCCTTGGTGGGCATTCTTATCGAGGGCCCAGCAGAAGGGAAGATCTCAGAAAGTTTCTCTAAAAGTTGTCACTCAGGAGATTGTATTCATTATTTTAATCCTAAAGATACACATATACATGTACACACACACACACATATGCACATACACACACCACGCACATATACACATATATGCATGCACACCACACACATGCACAAACTTACACATGAAATCCAGCCAATTAAATTTTTGGTCTACAACCCAACGTGTAATAGTTCCCTTTCAGTTTTCTGCATCATTTCAGCTTTATCATTATGCATGTTTTCTATCCATAACCTCACAGGATGCTTCAGCACCTCTGTGGAAGTCAGAAGAAGCACTCAGGGTAGCACAGACCCCTGACATCCAATGATGGTTTTGTCTTGAGGTTAATAGCACCCTCAGTAAGATCAACAGCACCTCTTGTCACCCCACTAACCTCTTCTGACTGTGTTTTGTCTTGAGGACATACACATATCCACATGTTGCCACTGTGCTTGAAGACACATCAAAATTTGGAAATATTTTTTTATGAGAATGAATTTGTCACTTACTCCAAGGAATGTGTAATTTTCCAACATTTTTACTACATGTGTCATATGTATGTCATATATATGCATGTGAATATAATATACAGACACACACACACACACACACACACACATATATATATATATATATATATATATATATATATATATGTCAGGATGGGTGGGAAGATAATGAAGAGTTTATTTCTTTTAATTAATTTAACAGAAAATAAATATCCATAACTATTCAGCCAAGTACCCTTCCTCAATTAGAAGAGAGTAACTAAGTTGTTATTCTGTTTCTCAGACATGATGGCAATAAACCAACTAGTAAGATGGACTGCACCAGTGACAACTACCAAACAATATTTTTACAAGTTATTAAATGCCCCTCGTTCCCCACAGGAGAAAGGGGCTTGTTTCAAGGGGATCCTGCTTAAAGTTTAAATTGGAAAGGACGTGCATTGATCTGACATCCAAGTAGTATTAAGACTTCAAAGCGAAGCAAATGAAGCTGGACCTAGTCATTTTGCAATAAAATGTGAAGTCCTGTAATAGTGCCCTTTTAAGCCACTTGGGACATTTAAGACTTCAAATAAAATGCTATTAGCACAGACAGATAAACAATCTAAGCCGCTATTTGCCTGGGGCGATACCCTTGTGATTTACAATGGGCAAAGAAAATACAGCAGCCTAGGTGTTCAGAAAAATGACACGAACACCAGTAATCTCCTCTCCGAGATGGCAGGTCTTTGCTTTGCATACCTGCTGAATGTCTCACTCCTATGTCAACCATTTCATGAATGGCACCTACTCCAAAACCAGCTCCTGATTTCAACTCAGTGGCATAAACAGACTTAAGGAGAGAACATGAAATGTGAGAGATTTACTACATTTTTTAGGTGAGCAAGAAAAAAGTGACATCAAGAGTGGTATTTCACTTAGGTCAAAATTCTGCTAAGTGCCCTGTTCAAACTTGTGGAAATAAAGATGCTGGCCCCCGGGAAATCTCCTGTCAGCGTAAGAGGTGCCTGGCCCCATGAAAATCGCTAATCACAGCAGCAAAGATGTTCCCTTAAGAAAACAGGAGCCGCTTGACCTCTGCGGGGAGGAGGGGCCAATCCTCGGAACCTGCTGCCTCCATTTCTCTTTAGGGGAGACCTGTCCCAGGAAATTCCAGTGTTAGGGACAGGGGTGGCAGCCAAGATCTCCATAGCACCTGTGCCTTGGAACTCAGCTTTTCAAACATTTCCCTGCCGCCCCTGCCCCCCCACCCCAGGCTCACAGGGCCCCCAGGGCCATTGCACGAGGCCCTGTAGAAAAAGAGCCAATCCAAATTAGCCTCTGTGGCCGAGAGAGGCCGGGATATGCGTCTCAACAAAAACCTGGATGGCAGCTTCCGTTTTAATAACAGCAGTGTATCTAGTCAGTAACTGATGAGTGTCTCCTCCTTCCAGCTGGCACAGACACACGGGGCGCACCGGCCTATTTCTCCAAGCACGTTGTTTGTCTGTCTCCTGCTTCTGCCTGGGCCACGATTGTGCTGCAGCAGCCAGGATAAAATATGCCAAATAATGCTGGCAGAGGTACCGGCAGCTGATGAATTTAACTTCTGTACACATAATAAGAGAGGGTAAAGCAGTGAGGGCTACTCAGGAGATTCAGTGTTCCTAGCCTGTGAATTTTGCCTGTTTTCACCTGAGAGTTAGAGGAGCATCTCAAGAAAAAACAAGTCGCCATCATCAAAATGCTGGCGGGGGCTGTTCTATTTCCAAATCCACTGAGCACTTATCTCAATTCTAAGAGGTAGAATCTGGAACTACTGCTACCATCCAAGTAACCAACGGTCAAGTAAAAATAAAATGCAATAACAGCTACTATTTAGGATTACGCCAACAAGGCTATTGTTCCTTTAAATTGGAAAAAAAAAAAAAGGAAAGAAAAATATTCTACAAGTTCTATGGGAAAAACATGTCATATTCGTATAGACCCCCAAATCCCCTCTGTTTAAACAGGGTGATTAATATCAGCTCCTGTAGGAAATTAAATTCGGGGAAGAACAGTAATATGCAGATATGCAGATTTCTGGGCAGAATGGCCATCTCTGGGAAGGGAGCTGGCTGATTAATCTGCGTCCTCAGAATACAAAATGAAACGTTGGGCTCTCCTGGGCGAGTGTAGAGAAATGACTTTTCCTTCCCACAGAAGGGAGAAAAAAGAACATAACACAAACAAGAGGGGAGGGTCCTGTGCCACGTGCAGTGTGCCTGTGAAGGGCTAGGTTCTGGTATTTAAAACAGCGGGTCACGTTTGCAAAAGCTGACTGCTTCATCGCAGGCCCCTCGCCGCGTGATTTGTAGAAAGTTCTCCCTCCCTCGTTTCTGAAGACGTGAAAGAACTGCCTGTCGTCCCTGTTTATTAACCTTGAGGCTCATCTTTAATCCCTCCTCCAAAGTTCATGTTAAAGGTATCCTGCTCTTCTCCGTCTGCCCCAACAGGAGGTCCCAGGGAAACCAAATGTGATCATACATGTGCTGACTGTCCGCGGAGCTCACATGCAACCGAATAAACCTCCACACAGGGGTTTTCTTAAATTCCCGAAAGACTGCAATACACAATTTTTTTTAAAAAGTAGAATGCCAGAAACTTAATTTGCAAATATAAATTACTTCCCTTACAATCCAAACCTGTCATCATTTCCAAATGTCAGTGTGGTCATCGCGTCTGGTATGGACTGAGTAGAAGATTTTTGATCATTGAATAATGATACTATTTTGGGGGGCGGGGGGGATATTTACGGCAAGATGCAAAATGTCATTTTCGGTGGGATTTTTTTGTCATTACTGGAAACTCAAGCCTGTTATTCTGAACCATTCAGGGTGTCTCCAATAATTGTATAGAAGTAGGCATTATGCTATATTATTAAAGCTGTAATTTCCTGCTGAATCTGTCTGGATGTTTCTTTTTATCACTTGGCAATTTCTATCTAGTTATAGCATAATTAAGTTTCCTGACCTTTGCTCACTCTCTTAACAGGACGCTTAGAAATATACTAGAATTGCAGATCTTCAGGCCGATGTCCTCTCTCCCCACACAGTAATGGAATAAAATTATTAATCCAGTAATTGTACAGAACATATTACTTTGCATTGAATGTCCCTGCTTCTCATTTTCTGTCGGTGACAATCAGCCTGAGGGTACAAATCATTTCTGCAGGAGCACGGCCCTTGAAGAAAGCCTCTCATTCGCTCTCCTGGAGCTACCTGTGCAGCTGTGATTATTCAGGGGCTAATACAGCGCTAGGCTCAAGCCAACAAAACAAAGTTAATAAAATAGACTAAGGAACAAGATATTTTCCTGCCTGCCACTCATGTGCCAAAATTAGAACCAACGGCGGGATAATACACTGCACATCCGAGTGTGACACTCTACGTGGATTTAGAAGGCTGGCTGAGCTCCTGGGTACATCAGGCAGGCCAGAGGGCACGCACATGCCTACTGGGTAGTTAGAAGGCACCAGAAGCTCCATCTACAACTCCATGCACCAGAAATAAGGGGGCTGTTTCGGCTGTCACTGTGCAGGTCCTGCAGGAAGGGCAGCACCTAGACAGAGCCGTGCTCCAACCCCACCAAAAGGCCCCACTCTAGAACAGAACCCACATTCCAGATTCTCTCTCCCCTCAGACAGACTCTGCATCTTTGAAGAAAGATGTCATCGAAACGGAGTGTGGATCTACGGGATCATTGGACTGAGGCCTTGATCTGCTAGAGTGAGCTTGCAGGAAGCCTGGCTGCTTCGCTTGTTTAATAAAAAGTCGTGCAAGCCTGATCGCAGGAAGGATAAATGGCCAAATACAATTCTCCATCTTCATAAACACGGTGGAGATTCGATTCTGAAGCAGTAATAGGTTTCCAAGCAAAAGAGCAAAATGATCTTTGACCATCAATGTTTATGTGTAAGATGTGTAACTACATGACAAAAAATTTAATATGTACTCTCTGTGAGAACATGGTTTGGATATTACAATCAATGTATATACCATAAATGAGCTTTGTTTCAAATGCCTTCACATGTGTCAGGTCATTCCTGGAGTCCCCAGCACCGCATTCTGGGTCCCCTATGACAGTGAGCTTCCATGCCAGGGCAGAGTACAGGTTCTTACCTAACATTCACAGAATGAACCAACAGGTTTATAAACTAAGCCTTGTAGCTTTCTTTCACATCTAGACAAAGGAACATGTACAATTTTCATTCTGCTGATAAATGCTAGTAACCATTTAATAAATAGGCTGTTTTAAAGTTTATTGGCCATAGGTCAGTTTACAACCATAAACTAAAGTGTGTTCCAATGTGTTTTTGATATGCTACAAAAATACCTCTGACTTACTTCCACTGAATCGCTCATGACAGAAGGGAAACCACAGAAATCATTAGGAAAACTTCACAGAGCCACAGATAGTAATGTCAGTTTATCTATATGCTAACTGTATTGGTGTAAATCAATAGTTCTCAACTGGAGGCAATTTTGCCCTGCCCCCCCCAGGGGACATTTGACAATGTATGGAGGCTTGTCCCACTGCAGGGGGGGGGGGTTGCTACTGGCACGTAGTAGAGGCCAACATCCTACAATGCCACTAAACATCCTACAATGCACAGAATGGTCCCCTCCCCCAACTAAAATTTATTTGTAGCAAATGTCAATAGTACTGAGGTTGAGATCCAGGTCTAAATGGAAAAATGTTTGTTGAAAAAAAGAAAACCCTAAAAAAACAATCGCATCTTGAGAGCCTTGTGCACAGTCAATTCCAGATAAAGCTGAAGCATTAAACTATATTCTCCCAATTTCCCAGCTTCTGAAATTTAAACACAAGGACAAAATGAGATATTTTCAACTCTAATTGTTTTCATTCCCAGCTGAGAGATAAACAGTCAAAGGAGGTGAGTGAGAATTAAGGGGTTTGTTTTCCCTCCACTCCTGATTTTATTACTAAAGTAAATAACATCAGAAAACAAATGATCCCTTCTGTAGATGCAAATTTAACCGTGGAATTTATTTCTATTATCGTTTATACTATCTGTCGAGCTGCCAGGATGTAGAGCCCTAGAATGCATTCGTATTGTGTAAGTGGTATAAAGCACAGGTATCTGGGTGACAGTGGCAGCTGTTCATGTGCGTAGGAAGCGTAAAGGTTAGAAACTGTGAGATTCAACATGTGAATGTGCAGAGGGAAACGGGACCTCATTTCTTCTTTTTTTTTTTTCCCCCATGAAGCTATCAAAATTTCTTTTAGGTTTCAAATATGACAGCCTCTGTACCCAAAGAAATGTATTAGTACAGGCAGTTTAATAACCCATTCAGCTACATCAGCTGTTCTACTTCTTAATTTCTGAAAGCAAAGGAAATTGTGACTCACTTTTGTTTCATTGTAGCCTGTAAATGCCTCCTGTGAAAAGTCACAGACGGGAGCTGTTTGGCTGATTTTAGCTGCCTTTATTTCAAAATTCAACAGGGAGTGAGACATTCCCAGAACTCCCTTTTGCAGTCTCTGAATCGGCTTCTAATAAACATGCATTTGGGGGAGAAGGCCTGATGGGAGGACTCTCACTTAACTTCCTATTGTTTCATTGATAAAAATGATCCGGGGAGCAGAAGAATATATTAACCGTTTCCTTTGGTTTTCCAGCGAGAAGGCTGAAAGACATTTCTAAAATAGATCTATTTTCTTTTCATTCTACAGAATAATGCATGAATGATTATAACATATGCTCTATCTCCCGTTTTTTCTCTCAACCAGTGGAAAAGTGCCTGACACTGTAATCACAACTTGTTGGGTTTTCAATCTGATGCTGTCCCATTTTATCATGGTAGTTAAACGTCCATTCTTGTTCGGTGTGATAAATGTTATGGCCATTTAACAGTAACGAAAAAGAGAGACATGTTAAACCAAATATTGCTTCAGATTGTGTCTTTTATTCTCCTTTATCATCATATCTTAATTTATAGTATAATCATCATTATCACAACTGTCAGCCTCATTTAACCTTCGCTGATCTCCCATGATTCTTTGCCGTCAGGTCTGATTGCCTACCTTCTGCTGACTGGCTGATAATGGCTGACAGATTAGCCCTCCCCGCGAGGAAGACAATGATATATAGAACCGCGCGGCCTGCTCTATATATTAATGAGGAGCTGGCAAAGCTTTGATAAGGCTGCGGAATAATCCATCAGTGCGAGAAGGAGCTTGTAGAACTGGAGAGACGTTTCATGGGAAAACACCTGGGAAGGCTGCAAGGCCGCAGCTGCTAAATACCTGTCAGCTGTCTCCCCGCCGTTGTCACTAACATCAGATAGCGGGCGGGTGGGTAACCTAAGGAGTTTATCAGCCCCCCAATCCGGCCACCTCCTCTCCAGGTTGCGCCCACCGCTCCGTCTTTTACAACATATTTAGCAAGCCAGCAATTAATAGCTCATTTTCTTTGGCATTAGGGACTGTTTATCTTCGAAACTAGCTCTTATCGGGGGCTGTTACCATGAAAGGCAGGAGTCATTGGCGCTTTTTGTGTTCCAGTTGTTGCACTTACTCAGCAGAGGCTCGCTTCGCCATTAGATACAATGCTTCAGATGGCTACTTGAGTTTGAATGCACCGTTATTACAGGTATTATATGAAATTGCTTGTGTTATGTGAAGGGGATTATAGAGGTTCTGGATCAATAACTTCAGTGGATGTTGGGAGTGATTACAGTGCTCTGTCAATTTTCCCCATTTGGCTGTCAGTGTCGATTTACAACACACCACCTCTTTTATTCACATCAAATCACTCATTTCATTGGTAAATTCTATATATCTCAATTTACTTTAAGTAGCTGATTTGTGTAAAATAAAATGACTTCCTCTTCTGTGTGTGCAACAGACCTAATCCTATATAGTAATAAAAAGTGTAAACACAAGGCAACTCTTTGTCCTTTCTAAAGCATCGTGTGGAGTGCTGTGGCTGCCCGTTACATAAAATAGCTATAATCGAAATATCTCCATCACCCAGGCTCTGTTTAGACCACACCTGGCCTCTTCATCTTTATTTTTTTAATCGTGGTGAGGAACCTCAGACCTGCTCAGTCTCTTCCAGTGTAAGTAGACGGATGCATAAAGCAGGTGTGTTTTCCTGCACCCACTCCCACCTCTGTTCTCATGTTAAGAGGTGGGATCGTGTGTGGCTGTGCAGGTTCAGCCGCTGCCTTTCAAACTGCAGGACCACAAATGCGGTCTTAGGATATTCTCCTTAAATTGATCGAAGGCTCATGCTCAGTGCAAGTAGCCTGAGAGTTCTTTCTTCCTTTACTGTGTGTGTGTGTGTGTGTGTGTGTGTGCGCGCACACACACACATACATGCATGGTGATTGATGACATGTGCTGTCAAAATTTAGGAGAAAGAAGTCCAGAAGCATTCGGTGACGGGAAAAGTCAAAGGGGCACAGGAAATGTTTTAGGACCAAAGTCTGGATTTTCTATACCAATAGCAATTTTCTAACAGCATTCACACTGCGTAAGATATTGGGCAAAGCAGTCCTATTATTTGACACATCTCAGTGTGCCCGGGATAACGTTTCATTTGGGATCTTACTTTTGAACCTTAACTTGACACTCTCTTCAATGTTTTCTAGTATTTCTGACCTAAAATAGGCTCTTGAACAACTGTGTACTTTTCCACAAATAAATAAAACTTCCATAAACAAAGTATTTACAGAATCATCTAAAGCAATCGCTCCAGAAAGCTTCCCCCAACAATTGTCTATGGCTCAAACAGACAAATGAATAAACCACTAGATTCACCAACCTATTAATGCACACAATTTCGGTACTGAAGCTATTCAAATAATAGAGTAGAGAGGAGGGAAAGGATGTGTTCATTGTCTGTCCTGGCATAAAATGTCCTTTGCATAAAAATATACAGATTAATCCTGCACATCTGCGGCTTTCACATTTGTTCATTCACTTCTGTATATTTTTTATATATTTTGCACAAGTTATAAAGCCAGGAGAAAATACAGGATTCTGTTAAAAATGTAATGAGTAAAAAAAAAAAAAATCTCCATAAACTGTGTCTATATTTTCTGAAAAGCTCCATTGTCCCACAGAACACAATATTATTTAATATGCAACTGAAATCAAAGATCTTCCAAATCTACCATTTCTTTGTCCACTACAAATCAGCGGGTTAATGCAAGAAGCAAGGTTTCCAGTGTTATTAGCAACTCCATGATACAAGGGCAAGTTAGACAGAGGGAGCAAAAGGCTCTACCCAACATCAGCATTAGCACAGCAGAGAAATGGGAGTAGAAAAAGGGAAGGGGAGTAGGCTAAAACCCCCAAAGGGACAAGCTCACACCTCAGACTGGCTCCACACGTGGCACACACGTGGCCAACTTTCCTGTATTGCAAGGTCTTGAGTTACTGTGTGTCTGGGTCTCTCCTTAAGCACATCATGGCATTAGCCAAACTGCTTGCCTACCAATCTCTTCATTAGTCACCTATCATGCTCAGGCTGGACAGAATTGAAGCATCTCCATTTCATAGGTAACAAAATGCAAATCCACATGACTTGCTTTAATGCATCCATCAGAAAAGGTTAGGCTAGAATTCCAACCTCTTGTTCACTAAAATCAGAAGTGGTTTTAATTGGAACATACTTGTCAACTGGTATTGATGATCTGACTTAAATCTAAGGAAATATTTTGAACAGGGTGGTACACCACACACTGGGGATGAAGAACAGAGCTGGGAGGGAAAGAAGATCCATAGATATTTAAAAAAATGATTCTTGCCCTCAAGAAGTTTATGGTCTATTTGGAGAAATGAGACATAAATAGAAAATGAAATTTAAAGCATATCATAGTACTGCCATACTAAAAATTATAGGATTCAATAATCTTAAGTGTTAAATAAACTTTACAGTCAGTAATAGTTACAAATCAGGTAGAAAACACTCACTCTTAGCTGGGGCAACCAAGAACTACAGAGCAAGTGAGACTTCAATAGAACTTGGCACACAAAGAAATTCATCTCAGTCTTAGGCATTCCTAAGCATACACAAATCCATGCCATCACTCTTAAAGAAAAGTTGAATTTGATGGAAAATTATAGCATGAAGCTGGCATTCAGGCTGATATATGACAAGCTACTGTTTGGAAAACTCTAATTTCAAAGGAGCAATAATTCACTTTTAAATAGCAATTTATAAAAGACGGCAGCCTTTAATATATAAACCCCTAGAGTTATGTCTGACATTACACAAAGGACATACATATTGCATAACCACTTTCAAACAATAATATAAAATTCAAATTAAGAATTTATATGCATCTCTGAAGCAGCTACCAAATCCGCTTAGGGAAACAATGCACTTTGACAAAGTTACAGAAAATACTAATTTACTAAGAGTCAACAAAAATTCAATTGCAATTTTAATAACAAGTCCAAAACAAAGGGGATATCCAGAAGGCTGGTGTCTGGTAAAATATCAGGGTGAAATATGTAGAACGATCTATGAGCCCAAAGTTACATTTCACCTGCTGATCTATACTAAATGCCACACAGACATGTTGGAGGAAAATAAAAGAGAGAGCCATACAGATATTACAACTTAATGGGTAACTGAGAAAAGGGGAGCCCTCACATTTTATGGGATTTTCCTATCCTGATTGGTCAGAGAAAACTGGAAGAGAAAAGGAATATGTAACTAACCTAACCTTTCTGGGTCAAAATAATATCCACTGCATTATTATGAGTGGTGTGTTAATCAAGGAGTGAACTCCCCTCTCCCTGCCTTTCCCTTCAGGATGCATTGAGAAGGCAGCTCACTTACCATCAGCATCTGAAAAGGACAATCACAAAAGATGTTCACGTGTTTGCTCACAAAACTCTTCCTAGCACAAGAAATTGGACCTAGCACAAAGTAGGCACTAAATAAATATCTTTGGAAGACCTGAATGATTGACTGGCTGAATGAATGAATGAATGATGTTATCCAAAAGATAAATGATGCCTAGCCGGGCGTGGCTCAGAGGTTGAGCGTCGACCTAGGATCCAGGCGATCGGGGTTTGACTCTCGGTCAGGGCACATGCCCGGGTTGTGGGCTGCAGCCGATCAATGACTCTCATCATTGATGTTTCTATCTCTCTATCCCTCTCCTTTCCTCTCTCTGAAATCAATAAAGATATATTTAAAAAACAAAACAAAACAAAAACCCACAAAAGATAAATGACAATGTAAATTGGTGGAGGTAAGGCTATATTAATCCCCTAATACTCGTGTTTTTCCAAAACCAGGTAATTTTATGAATGTTTATAAATTACTAATGGTATATCTTTGGGCTCTAAATTCTCTTTAAATAAGAATTTAATTTTGATTAGTAAGATTTTGTCCATTTGCCATATAATTTCTGTTCAGAGAGATATCAGTGTGATTTAATTGAAAATATGGCAGGACCATTACAAACTATATTGGTGTATTTTACGTTCCCATGACTGGCCATTTGTACATCTTTTGTTGTTGTTGTTAATCTTCACCCAAGGATATTTTTTCCATTGATTTTTAGAGAGAGTGGGAGGGAGAGAGGGAGAGAGAGGAAAATGAAGAGAGGAAGAGAGAGAGAGAGAGAGAGAAACATTGATGTGAGAGAGACACATTGATTGGTTGCCTCCCACAAGTGCCCCAGTTGGGGCAGGGATCAAACTGCAACCCAGGTACCTCCCCTTGACCGGTAATCGAACCCAAGACCCACACTGGCAAGGGCAATTTGTACATCTTAATCCCTTCCCCTTTTTCCCCCATCTTCACATCCCCTTCCATCTGGCAACCATCAAAATATAGACAATAATACTGCAATAACTACGCATAGTGTCAGGTGGTTATTAGACTTATTGGGGTGATCACTTCGTAAGTTATATAAATGTTTAATCACTTTGTTGTACACCTGAAACTAATGTAATATTGTATGTTAACCGTAATTGAAAAAATAAAACAATTAGTTTTAAAAATAACATTGGCTTTCCATGGAGTGTTGGTGCCATCTTGAATCCTGTGTTTTAGACAACTTTGAAAATCCTGGTAATGTCAGGGTAAGAGTCATACAGAGCCGTGCAGACCATGGGAATCACTGACCTGGAGCAGTGGCCCCCAGGAGCTGGGCTTTGCAACTTCACTTAGTTGTGAACTTTCTCTACATTGTTGCTGTTTCCAACGTGTCAGAACTGGGAGGGCAGAAAGGCTCCTGGTGCATTTGAGTGCGGCCTGCTTTCATCTCACATGAAGGACATCATGTGGAAATTCTTCACTATGCTGAAGGCCGAGGACAGGGAAAGAGAAAATCCCGCTTGTTATATTGATTGGAAATAACTCTACATATTGATTTAAAATAACTAAAACCACCGAAAAGCAGTCAGCGAGTGGATTGAATGTGTTTCTCTCCCCCACCCTTCTTAATACTGCTTCCTGTTAACAAATATCCTGTGTTATGAATTTGGTTGCTACCTTTAAAGCAAGTGTGTCAGTTTTAACTCTGCTTGCAAGGACCTTACCCTTAGTAATAGGCAGGACGCAGGGATAAAATAGTAAGGGGATTTGGGGTGACACATTAAAGAGTTCAAATAAAAAATAATTGAATACTTAGCCCACCGAAAGTAGTCTCTTCCCACGGGGCCTGCAGTGTTTAGCATTACTTAGTATGACCACGTTCAGGCCAGAATGGACTGCTCCATCAAGAAGCATGTTATTTGTGGTCTATTTAGGCTGCTGTTTCTTGTAGGGAGAATTCCTTTTCCTTGAGAGGAGAGCGCTTTAACAAAAAAAGTGAGATGAACGTAAATGCTGGCAATAATAAACTACTACCCAAGGTGAAAAAGCATTCCTAGTTGGGGGGGGGGAGGGGGGAGGCCCATCTAGCATGAAGTCATCCAGGATCCTCTTTGGGACTCCATATTCCAAGTTCGTTCTTCCCTGCTCTGCAAGATATTTGACAACCATCTTCTTAGGTTATTACGGGTCGATTAAGAGGATGGAGAGAATATTAATAATTTTTGGCTCCTATTTCCTAAAGTGAAAAACGCGCACGGCCTCTAAATGTAAACTTGCACTGTAAACCGACCCCATTGTGTTCTGAGATCCTGAACTGTTCCAGTCTCAGGTCCCCTACCCCTGGTTCATAAACATGCACTCTTGTGCCTGCGTACCCAGGAGGAACTCGGGGTGTTGGAGCTACGAGGTGGTCTCCCACACCTAACGGGAGCACGGGCTCCCTCTTTTAAGGAAGGGGGGGCGGGGGAGGCGACCAGCTGCAGGAACCTGGCTACAGATCCTACACGCGAAGGGGGCTTCTGTGCAGCGGGCCCACAGCCTGCGTCTCCTCGAGGAAAAGGGCCCAAGCGGAGCGGACGCAGCTTCACTGGCCAGCCCGAGCCCCGCTCCTCTTGGGCCCAGAGTCTTTCTTCCCAAGGAAGTGCCTGCATACCTCCTTCCTTTTGTCTCAACCAGAGGCCTTTAATAGCTAAAGTAACTGCAAAGGACGAACAACAGCAAGGCTCCGGTTTCCAGAGTAACCATAAAAACAGACCCCAGTCTCCATGGCAAAGAGAAAAGCTATTTGTTGCAGCCTTTTCAGACCTTGAGCAGACACTGACAGTTTTCCTATAATCACCCCCGATTATTTGTAGCGACTAACTATATTATAATGTTAACTATAGGAGGTCTTGGAAAATATGCGGGCTAAAAAAAATATGTGGAATAGAAAAATGTCCTGGGTTTTCCTCTGCGTTAGCTATGAATACATTATCACTTAAAAATTTATAAAATAATCCGTTCTGGTAATTCAACCCAAAGGGGGTAATGTTCATCTCCCAGCTTTCTTTCATTAATTCTCTTAAGGTATCTGCATCTAGTTTAGAAGTCCATACAGTCTAAGCATCTTGAATGCATGCATTTCTATTGAAGAGCAAAGTGAGAATGAATATGCAATATTTATACATTTTATTTAATCTACTATAAATCAACTGTTCATTATCCAATGCTTGACAGCTGCTGTTTCTTTCAGTCATTTGCAAGATGTACCCAAATTAGGCTATACGTATATGCATGCCTATATGTGTGCCTGTGTTTGTACGTGCATGTGTGTGCATGTGTGTGCATGTGTGTCCTACATCAGTGAGGCTACAAGACCAGCAATTCCATTACTTAATACATGTGGAGGTGGCTTATTCCAGCCTGGGAGAACCTCTCGGTTTGCCAGCAGTTGGCTTCTTGTGCACAGCCATGCAGCCTGCCTGGATGGCCTGCCTGCGTTTCTTTACTGTTCTTCATTTGAATAGGGAATGAACTTGAATTTCAGTCTCCATCTTTTATTTAAAAACCAAAATCTACCTATCGGGCAACTATATGGCCCTTTATATGTTCAACTATTAATATTATAGTGTTAATATAGTTCCATTATTAAGTCTATGCAAGTTAACTTCCAGTTGAAAACAAAGTACAATGTTACTAACCATTCATTTCTAGATTTCCCTCTCTCTCTCTCTCTCTCTCTCTCTCTCTCCCCCCCTCCTTCCTCCCTCTCTCTCTCTCTCTCTCTCTCACACACACACATACACAATTAATTATGGAGATATATATTACATGGCATATTTCAAATTTTTTATGTATATCTAAGAAGATTACTACCAAAACATTACATTAGTAGAAAAATAACTATTTTGTTTCCAATTTTCTGGAGGAATATAAATACCTTTTCCTTAAGGGATATAGCTGAAAAATAGAGTTAAAGTCCAAATTTAAAAATCACAATTTTTATTCTATAAAAAGAACTTCCATTGAAAGTTCTCAACTTATCTGTTAAAGTTTGAAGAATAAAACTTGGGAAATAAATATGTCATGTTGCTTAGAAATTGCCTTACTTTAAAATGGCATTAAATATAATAAAATAAACCTTGCCCAACAATGTAAATGTTTGCAGAATTAGATATTAATCAAGGCCTGAATTTAATTTTCTCAATCATTTATTAAAAACAAACATACATATACTTGGTCTAAAAAAACTCAGGGAGCATATATGCAAATCTTCACTTAGTTGCTCTTTTTCCTCTTTAGAAAGCATCTCAAATAACTAAAGCCGAAAAGGTTTGTCTAAATATGCCAAGCCGAAACTGCAGCATTTGTCTAAAGTGTTCAATTCTTAAACAGAGTCCCCCCACCCCACAAAAATTCAGCTTCCTAGGTAACAATGCTCCCTCTTTTCCTGACTTTGTGTTTCTTCCCCAAGTCTATTTGAAAAAAAATCTATGATCTTCCAAGGGAGGGACCATTCCCAGCAGCTGGTCCGGAGGTTCAGTGGGGTGTTTACTTTTCGGGGGGGGGAGGGCCTGTCTCCAGGATGGCTCACCTCCCAGGCCAGCCTCTGCCTGGAAAGGGGCGGGCTGAGGACAGCTGGGGAGGGAAGAATCCGGATACACAGATAACACATTTTGTGGTGGGACTGGGGAGAAAGCAGTAAACACTGTGAGACCTCCACCAGGATCACAAGAAACAGCGCCCAAAGTAAAACGCGATTACCTCGAGTCCCAACTATGTCACATCTCCCCTCTGTCCCAAAGTCTCTATTTATCTATCAGATTGATCTGCACGGTATGCCTCGCTCCTATTACATGCTGGGTTTTATAAATTGCTTAAAGATAAAAGCTTACCCTGCTGTACAAAGAAGTAAGATATAATATTGAATTTGCACTAAAATGAAAGTTTCCTGGTGCCCCTTATATATTTAAAATTGCTGTTTTCTTGCAATGAATATAATTCTCTGTCTTTTCCGAAGTATAATCCCATAAGGGTTTGGCCAAACAAAAATGCTCTAATGATTGCAAATGGCTCAAATATTCTGTCCAGTGAGTTAAGTGATAAAAGTTTCTATGTTAAAAGAAATAATAAGTGGAATTTCACACATATTATAGTAATTGTGAAGCATCCAATTTACATAGAAATAATGTGAAAGAATTCTGACCATAGTGTTTTAAGTGAATCATTACATGCATTGCTGATACATTTAGAGGCTGCAATACACCAGGTATGTTTCTTTTAGCATAATAAGTCCTGTAATGGAGCCTTTAAAAGCTTAAAATGTATAGTTAGATTAACCTTTCTGTTTTAAGGTTTTTTCTCCCTAAAAAAAAGCAGAAGAGAGAAATAGGAAATCATTAAAAAGCCAATTAAAGCAATAACCCCTTTCTTTGCTCCATCCACTGGCTCCTTTGAGGCCCTTCTTCCACTTCTCATCATTTTACTCACTACTTCAGATTTTTGGTCAAATTTGGTTATTTTTTTCCTCTTTGTTTGAGATCCAAGATTTCACTAAAATTCTTGGCCAACACACAGTGGTGATTTTGAAAGGTTCATCTCTTAAAAGTTAAGGCAGATTTCTCTAACTAGAAAGGTAGGTTTCTTGGACAACTTCTAGACTTAAAAAAATTGTGACACCCAAATCAAAATACTCTAGCATTTCTCCTCCTCTGAAGATATTAGTAAGAAATGTTACTCTCCCCTTTTACTTTCCCAAATTAGCCTTTTATGGACTTAATATTTTATTCCAGCAAGAGGGGATTTCTGCTGTACCTTATTAGCTTACATGATTGAGTAAATAAATCAGTTATTCATACATACATTATTATAAATATCATTAATAAAACTGACAATCAAATCATCCCAAACCATTTTTTCCCCACTTATTTGGAGGTTACAAGGAAAGGTGGGTGCATGAGTTTTCAGGTACCCTTAAAAATGAGGTGCTCTATGTGTAACCTCATCAAATTCTTTTTTTCTTTTCTGTGATTTGTGATCCTTTAAGTCCTTTGTTGTTGCTATTGCATCTAAACTAGGGTTTCTCAACTTAGGCACTCTTGATATTTTTGGACCAGATAATTCTTGTTCGGACGGGGAGTGGGGGGACAGCTGTCCTGTGTGCTATAAAATGCAGCATCCCTGGCCTCTCCCCACCAGATGCCAGTAGTGCCATTCTTCCCACCCCGGTAGTGACAATCAAAAATTTACCCTAATATTGTCATATTTCCCCTGGGGCAACCCCCCTCCCCCAATTGAGAGCAGTTGAAACCCACTGTCCTAGATCTTAAGGTCATGAAAAGAAAATAAAGTTCTTCAGCCCCTTTCCTTGGACTAAATATGGTAAATTCAAGCCTATACTTTAAATACTCTAGATTGCCTAGAGTTTTTCATGATTTTCCTTTTATTAAAAAAAGATGAATTTTCAGACACACAAAAAAATAAAATAGAAAAGTTTTGTAAATAAAATTCTGATTTTTTTCCAAAGCCCTTTCTCTCTGATTAAACTTTAGCACTTTAAGATAAAAGGGACTAAGTGGAGCATTTGTCCGTTTTCCCATTTCCTGTCCTTGAGGCCTGGGAGAGCTAGGAAGGGGTGAATGGTGTACAAGTATCACTAGATGATCTGCCTGCTTTGGCCTGCCAGATCTAAAACAATCAAAATAAAAATCAGAACAAAGATCTCATAGGCACTTTAAAATGTTTTTGAGAAGCAGGACAGTATAAAGAATATAAGTCCAACAATAACATTTTATTTTATGGTTTATTAAGTGTTTTCTAGCACACCATATCATTTGTTTTTCATAAAGCTGCCCGTATTTTGAGATCATTAGTTCAAATTCTAAAGCCATCTGGCCATTCATCCATCATTCACTCATCCGTCCAACCACTCATTTGTCCATCCACTAATCCACATATCCATCCATCTACCCACCCAGCCACTCACTCGTGCATCCACTTATTCAATATTTGTTAAGCCTTTGCCGTGAACTATGCATCTGAGAAAACTGTGTGCCAGGCATGTAGGGGGAAAGAGCAATTCAGACATAATTCCTACATGTAGCACACAATTCAATAGAAAAATAACCTCAGCTAGATAAATTTACCTCATCAGTGTTTCTGTCTGCCTGCTAGGTTTGGCCAATAAATTAATGAGTAAATACACATGTATTTCACACACACACACACACACACACACACACACACACACATTTCAGGCTCAGAAAAAAAATCCCTTCAACTTTAATAGGCTGGCAAATATGACAAGGGAGCAAAGCTGCATACATTAGCCTCTTAGTGCTTTTGGAAATGGGGACAATATTTTGAAAGAATATATCATTTGTTATACACATTTTGTCGAGTGCTATATTTTCTAATATGTATATGTGTATGTAAATATATACCCATGTATTCACGTACCTACAAGTTTACTTAAATTATACGTTTCACATCACTTCTACCCACTGACCTGCGATACTGAGGTAAATCTCTCAACATCACGAGCTGTGACTTATTTAGTTTTGTGTTCCCAATATTTATATGTCTATAACATGCATTCTATAAATGTTTGATAAGTGAATGAATGGTTGAATGCCAGGCACTATGGCAGGGGCTGGAGATAAATAAACCAAGACCCAGTCCCTGCATTTAAAGGAACATTTTGTCTAGCTGGAGATATGGCCTAGACAGAATGATTAAGGTCCAGGGTGACCCAAACAAAAGGGAGAGTAATCAATTTTGCCGGGTGGTTGGGCAGAGATTAGGCAGATACCAAAGGGACCATGAGCTTGTGGTTTGTTCCTATAAGGATGGCAGAAGACTAAATCATGCTCTAAATTCTTACCAAAAAAAAAAAAAGTTCAGGATTTCTTTTAAAGTTATAAACCCACAAGGATAGAGAGAAAAGGAGAGGTTAGAGCAGAAATCCAATTCTTGGAGCTGGAAAATAGATGGGTGATTGGCAACTGATTTGAATAACCTGGGAAAGGCGAACTTCAGCCAGTAGTGGGGGAGTGAGGAGCAGAGAGACTGAAGAGTAACTGACATCCTAGGGTCTCAGTCATTGCCAGTACCAGGGACCTTTGCAAGTTGTGAACCAAAAAAACGGGCAGGTTGATGAAACATCTCCTTTAGAAGATGTCAGAAACCTGGATCTCCGTTTTCAATACAGGTAGACTGGGGAATGACCTCACCCCTCAACCCCCAATCCCAGAAGAAGACCACAGGTTTGACCAGCAGAGTTAGCAAACCAGGAGGTTGCAGCCCAGGTGTGTGCGGGGGAACCAGACTAAAGACGGGAAATAAGCTAACATCTTCAGCTTTTTACCTTGCTAGGCCCTCAGAATGTTAGCTGTCAGGCCTTCTATAGTCACACAGGAGGTTGGGCCATCTGATTAGGCAAAGAAAATCAACCTAAAGATATTAATATTAAAGTCTGGTACCTGTGAATGTGACTTAATAGAGTAAGATGTAACTAGTTAAGATGAGGTCACACTGAAATAGGTTGGACCCCTAATCCAATATAATTGGTGTCCTTATAAGAGAAGAGACAGAAAAGACACATGGGGAGAAAGCCACATAAATACGGATTCAAAGCCTGGAGTAATAAATCTACAAGTCAAGGACACCAGGTTTCATAGGCAATGCCAGAAGCTGAAAGAAGCAAGGTAGGACCCTTCCCTCCAGATTTCAGAGGGAGCATGGCCCTGCCCACACCTTGGGCTTAGACTTCTAGCCTCCAGAACTGTGAGACAATAGCTTCCTCTTGTTTTAAGCCAATCAGTTATTGGTACATTGTTACAGCTGCCCCAGCAAATGGATACAATAAGGAATTAGAAAAGACAACAACTCAGGTTGGAGTGAGCTAGTGCTACAAAGGAAGCGAAGCCCCCCCGCCCCCCGCCCCAGGACAGGACTCCTGGCACAGTGGAGACCAGCCCCACTGATCCTTAGACACAGAGAGAGCAGCCAAGAGCAGGAGGGCCACCTTACTACCACATCATGACAGGTATCCAGCTGGGAGAGGGAACTCTGACCATGGATGGGAGAAAGAGGCCACCAGGACCAGCACCTCAGCTGCCCGGTCCAGCAAGGCCACTGTCACAGGGCAGATAGCCCCCCAGCAGAAGGAGAGCATTCAAGCCCCTACTCCTAGCAAGGTTTTCCAAAGTTAACAATCTTTCCAACCTGAAGAATTTCTTCACAGATCTAGTGGACAGGACCCAAGGCATGGGTCTCCCTTCCATTCTTCAGCCATGGGTGTTCCCTCCTAGTGTCCTTGTACCAGACAGCAGACACAGAGCTGGGGCACCCCCTCTCTGAGGAAAGGTCTGCTCAGGAGACGGGCTGCTCTGGAACACTTAGGTAACCAGATCCAAACAGCACAAAAAAACAGTAAACATCTTTTCTTTTCAAAGTAACCACTCTTAGGGGAATAAAGTGACTCAGGTCAGCACTTTTGCCCTCTAAATGCCCCATGCACCCCTCACTGGCCTCAACCAGGGTGGTCCTGAGCCTGGCTTTCTCTCACCCTTGAGCCTCAAGTCCAAGTTATTTCCTGTGACTTCTGACCTTTGACCTGCTTATTTAGCACATCACATTGGACTCTTCAGGAGCTTTAGTCTGGAGTCAGGTGCAGCCATGGGTCAAAATCTAAAACTGTTCTGGAAATAGCCAAACTAAGAAAGACCTTTCTAGGCCCATACATATATGCCTAGATATATTTTTAAACACACACATATTTATCTACATTTTTAATGCAATGAGACTAACTAAGCAGAACAAATTAACTCTCTTCTAATAGGGCTTGAACTCCTCCAGGGCCTCATTTATCCTTTGGCCTGCAGAGCTGAACACCATGCCCGGCTGTAGGCACCTTGTAAGTGTTTGCTGAATGGAAATGAACTGTCTTGTCATTTCCAGGCACTGTTAATCTAATCAGTTCATTTATTAGCTTTAAAGATGTGAATGAATTGCTTCTGAGAGTAGAGAACCAGAGGTCTCCCCTGGGAACTGCCTGAATCCAGCTCAGGGAGGGCATTCTCCATGACTGGCTGATGGAAAGAGCTAAGAATCACTCCTTCCTCTTCCAGCTCCACCTGATTAAAGCAGTCAGCCTGCGATGCTATTTACCTAGACACGTGCAGCCTCCACAGCCTCCAACTCGGAAAGTAAGGACACCCCAAGCTTGAGGTATTGACACGTCTAGCTAGTGGGTGCCTCTCTGAACCACCTGGCTGATGGGAAGCTCTGTAGTCAAGATACGTTTAGACCACAGAGTGCCGGAGTGCTGAGTTAATCATGGAGTGTTCTGCTGTGCTCCCCAATGATCGTCAGCAATAACCATCATTTCCATCCTACTCAACACGTCTCACCTGCAGCCCGCAGTCATTCTGGGAGACACATGGCTCCAAACCATGTTTCTGGTTCAGTTCAGCTTCTGACAGAGCTGTGAGCATCAGCTGCTGGGAGAGAACCCACCAGAAAGTCAGTGATATCATCTTTCCACTATTTCTGTGAGCTCAGATATCCCATTTCATCAACTCATCTGCATCATTCTGCTCTGTAGATTCAAGACTATTTAGCAAAGTTTTGGTGCATAACAGTCCATCTCCAAAACTTAGCAGCTCACAAGGATTTATTATTTTTCACAACTTGGGCTGAGTGGTCCCTCTGCTGGCCCTGCATTGGCTCACTCCACTGGCTGTGTCCAGCTGGGGGGCTGGCTGAGCTGACCATCACTCCCGTGTCTGGTGGTTGGCAATGGCTGTTGGCTGGGCTGCCTCAGTTCTCCTCCACGTGGTAGCTCATCTCCAGTGGGCTAGACCAGCTTCCTTACATGGGGGTCTCAGGGTGGTATGCAAGAGGTGAACGCTGAAGCTACAAGGCCACTGAGGGCATAGTCCCAGAAGCTGCAATATG
Source organism: Miniopterus natalensis (assembly GCF_054644295.1). Lineage (NCBI taxonomy): Eukaryota > Metazoa > Chordata > Mammalia > Chiroptera > Miniopteridae > Miniopterus > Miniopterus natalensis. Next base: position 26,855,381 of record NC_142082.1, read on the forward strand.
TCACTTCTACTGCATTGCTTTGGTCAAAAGAGATCACAAGCCAGCCAAGAGTCCAAGGGTACAGAAATAGACCCTACCTTTTGATGGGGAGATTGGCCAAATGACATTACAATGGGGCATGCACACTCAAATGGAAGAAATCTCTGGCCATATTTTACAATCTGCCACAGGAATAAATTTGGCTTATAGTCCTTTCACTGATTCTTCAATTTAATCCACCTTTCACTGAGCCCCTACCATGCGCTAAGTGGGCATGAATAAGACCAGGCTTTATCCCTCTGAGACCTGACAGTGTGGTTGGGAAACACAGAGAGGTGCATTTTAGGAGCAGGGCCACAGATAAGCCCGGGTGCTATGAGAGCACAGAGAAATACTCTTGGTGGGGCCGAGGATTCCAATGAAGGGTTCCTGGGGAAGATGGTGGTGAGTTAGATCACAAAGTTGAGCTGGAATCACACTGGAGAAGAGACAGCGTTCCAGAGGGACCAGCAGGACCAGAAGCAAGCAGACAGAAATGAGCATTCATTGTCCAGCAACTGACCACCTGCTCTGCGTGAGGCTCGGCAGAGCAATATGCAAGGCACCCTGAGGACAGGAAGGACCTCAGATAATGTAGACTCATCACTGCAGTTCAGTACAGAATATGATGGGAAAGACCATAGTGGCCCAAAGAGAGCAGAGAAGAGGAAGCTGCCACATGAGAGAATAAAAAGTTCCTCTGCAGAGGTCAGTGGAGTGTCTCGCTATGCTTTAGTTGGGCCCTTCATTTGATGAGCTCCCAGTGCCCCAAACTCTTTCTCCTCACTCTGCTAATGAAAATATTTGCTCTAAAGTCCAACCCTCTGGCTGTTTCCTTAAAGACACAGCCCAGATGAGTGCCTGACCCTCATCTTGGCTCAGGGTCCTTCTACCTCAGCAACCATGCAAGGTGGAACCCCACAATGAACTCTTGGGTTGGCGTGTTGGAGATGAGCATGCTCAGAAAGATTCTTCCTCCTGGAGCTGGCCACGGCACCCCGCCGGTTCTCCCAGGACACTTCGTGCTCCTGCTCTTGCCTTTTCATCTCAGCTTCTACGGCTTGATGTCATCTTTTATTTGTGCCTCTGCAGCGATCTCCTAGCTGGTCATTCGGTCTGCAACGTCACAGCCCTCTTTCATCACCTGCGCAGCTGCCACCATGGCCTTCCTAAAAACATCTCATCGTGGAATGTCCCTGCTTCTAAACTTTAAATGGCTTCCTCTTGTGAAAGGATATGTAGCTTCCTGTTTGCCACATAATCGTTAGAAATTTGGTAAATAATTGCTACATGCATAAATAAATAATTAGATGAGAAAAGGTATTTATTTATGCTCATGACTCTCTTAGACAGTGATTGTAAGAGTTGCTTCCTTCCTTCTTGAAACTCAGATGTTTATTGTGAGTGCAATGGAGGGGAGCAAGGGGGAGGAGAGATAGTAGTGAGGTGGGGGCGAAGGGATGGCTGGGCCCCCAGCCCTGGCGCTGGGTGGGGTTGTGTGGTTCTGGCCATGCAGGCCTTGCCCCAGGGGAGACTGTGCAATAGGAGAAGTGAGGGTCGCAGGACAACAAGAAAGCCTGTGCTCTGGGATGAGGCAAAGGCCTGGACCATGGCTGGTGCTGACCCAGCCAGCGGGCAGTCAACCTGTGGGCAGGTGGGGTCAAGCAAGTCAGTGTTGGTGCCTAAATGGGCTTTCCTCAGCCCAGAAGGTCTACACCAGCTGTCTGCCAGCCCCTGGAAGAACAAGGAATGCCATGTAGTCCCAAAGTGGATAGGAAGGAGACCACGAGGGTGTGGGCCTCCCAGTCTCGTTTCTTGTTCAAGATGAGCAATGAAAAGGAATCCAGGCGGGAGTCTATGAAACCGTGAACTGCCGCAGGAGACAAAGGGAGAGATCCTTCAAGAAGAGAAAAGGCATACTAGTGAAAAGCGTCTACTGTGGAAACCAAAGGAAATCTACAAGTGTTTGCTTTGTGTTCTTAATAATAATCCACGAAACATCACTACGTAAAAACCAGGAGAAGGAAAACAGAATGAAGAAACTGATTGCAATAAGAAGGAAGGTAGGTAAGAATTAAGCTGGGGTGCAAAGATGGGGGAACACGAAAGAGCCACAGAGAAACGAAAATGAAACAGCAGAGTTAAAATCTTTATTAAAGCACAAAAGATCGCAACTGGCAATGCATAAAACTCAACTTATGACTTGGAAGACAAACTTGAGCTTCCTTCCTGAGGGCAAGGTGAAGCTCCAATAGATTTTAACACATTGTATGCGGGAAACGTATTTATACGTTTTACGTTGACTGGTAGTAGAGCGCGTGATAAAAACTACCCACAAACAATGTGTTAAAAGAGAGAGAGAGAACTGACACTATGCATATGAAGAATTAGAAATGAAGAGAATACCTACAATAAACTGAAATTTCACAAAACCTTACCAGCTTACTAAGTATTTTAGGAAAGGGGGGGAAGAGACATACTCTTGAACATGTACTTGTGAATTAAATTTCAGGCATAAAGAAAACAACCCTATAAACTTTTAGGTACTAAGGGTAAAAATACACATAAATAAGCAGAGTAGAAGCTGTCCTCAGGCTTTATCTTTGTGAGGACAGTGAAGAAAGGACACCAAGTTGGGTGTGCAGTGGTCAACTAAGCCCATGCAAGTCGATTTTATGTGCAAAAAGTAGCAAGGTCATATTGGCAGATATGAAACACTCAGAAAGGAGACTCTCAGTCTTTCTGAACAAAGTAAGGCACAGGGAACTCAACAAGGACACAAACATAGAACTCAATATAGGGGACTCCTGATATAAGCATAGAATTAAATCTATAGATTTGTAAATACGATTCCAAAATTAAACATAAAAAACAAAAATATTCTTGGGAAACAAAGTATTATCAATTATTATCTTCATCATCATTACCATCTCACTTTAAAATCCTCGATTATATTTTTTAAAATATAGAAATTATTTCAGGGGAGGGAAGGAGAGATAATTTCATAATCTTACATAACTGAGTGTTAATTTTTGACATTGATAATTAGAGAACCATAGGATGAACTCAGGTCTTAGGAACATTAAAGGAGCCACTTAAAGAAATAAAAAAAATCGAAGTTTTTGTATTTTTCAAACTATTGTGGTAAAAATACATAGTTCATTTAGAGAGACAAAGGTAAAAGGAAATGTTGAGAATGAGAAATGCTTGCAATATTAGAGATCAAATGGTGATCAGTGGGAACCAAACATATGTTTTTTTTTAAAACTTCACAAGGGATGTGCACTTAAAATGGAGAATTGATAGTCTACATTATTTCAGTTGGTACTTTGCACAGGCCAAAGCTAGGATGCCCTCTTTCATTGCTAGTGTTTGCCATTATTTGGAAACTGAGGGATTAGGAAGAAGAGGTAAAAATCATCATTATTTCCATCTGGTAAGATTTCCTCCTCCACTTCTCCCTCAATAAAATAATAATAAACAACAAAGTAATATAAACTAAAGTATCTATTTAGACAGCCAGTGAAAAAGTAAATATACCAAAAATAGTATAATTCCTATAACCTGCAATAATAATAATAATAAACTGTTCAGAATAACCACACAGCATAAAATAGATAAATATGATAAAAAACATACCTTTATCAAGCAAACAGATATAAATAAAATACGAAGCATATGATATTCTTAGATAGGAAAGCCATTACATATTATATAAGGATGTCAATTTAACCCCCCCATTGAAAGAAATTCCAATAAAATGTTTAGCAATATAGTTTTTCAAATTTTAACTAAGTTATATTAATCTACATAAGAAAGTAAATGGGTAAGAAAAAGAAATATAACTAAAGAGCGCTACATATTAAAATATACTGCATAAGACTACACCAATTCAAATAGAGAATAGCCAGAAAACTACAAAGTTCAATGGTATAGACAAAAAATCAAAAATAGAACCAAGTTATTTTCTATTCTTTAATGTAATACTAATGTATATAAGAATTTACTTTAAGTCAGTGGAGAAAAACTAAATTATTTGATAAATTCCGCTGAGATAATTGTTCAACTATTGATAATTAATAAATAATTTTTACACCTGTACTCACATCATGCATTTAACTAAACTACAGAAAGATTACTGCAACAACAAAGACATAAAAGAACTAAAGAAAGACATATATGGTGTGAAGACATTTTATAAACATGGCATCACAGTAGAAATACAAAGGAAAATTTTGATGAATTTGATAACCTAAAATGTTCATACTCTTTTATATATACAAGGGCAAATGACAAATTGGGAAAAATATTTAGAACATAAACAGTACCTGTAATTCTGTTAAACACCTCAATATGTAAAGAGCATCTACAAATCAATAGGGAAAAAATATCCTCACAAAGACATTATGGATACAAATGGGCAATTCAGAAAGGCAGACCAATAAATAGTCAGTCACCATATGACACTGTTTTATCCTCACTAGTGACCAAAGAAGTACAACTTAAAAGCAGATGTCATTTTTTAATGGTCAAAGTGGAAAATTTTTTTTAAAAAAATAATAATACTCAGTCTGTCAAGTATAGATAGGAATCAGGAATATTTCTCATACCTTATTGATGGGTGTGTCCACTTGTTCAAAATTTCTGGAGTGCAGATAGTTCGTGTGTCTCAGGTGCCTCATAAATGTTTATTTCCTATCGAGTCAGCAATAGTATTTCATGATTTTTCTCTCTAAGAAAATAATCAGAAATATACACTAAGATTTTGACAAAAAAATGTAAAATTATAATTTTTATTTCAAACTTGGGGAATAATAACCTAAATGTTTATCAAGAGAAAAATAATTTAAAATAAGTCAACTTAAAATTAATGACTATGCACTTATAAGGGACCACTACATAATATTCAAAAATCAATTTAGAGAAGCATTTACTAACATGAGAAAATTCTCATGATGTAATGCTAAGTGAAAAAATACAGGATATAAAATTTCTCATACATTATGATCTCTATTTTATCTTTAAAAATGTATTTTTCCTACAATCAGCATGCATTTATTTTTCCAATTACAATAATCACACTCAATATACTTTTTTTCAAAACCAAATTAAGAGGAAGCTTCTCCAAATGATGCATTTTGGGCCCACTACCCAGCACGTCACATCATTACTGATGTTGAAAATCTGAACACGGAGAATCAAATAGGAAGCCCCTTCCCCTCTCAGCTTAATTTTAGGCAGTGAGTACCTTGGGCTCCAGTTGTTTGGTCATCACTATCTCTGTGAAACATGCAAGTTACCCAGGGTACTCTTGTTCCAGAATGATGTATGTGACCACACTTAGCAAAGTGGCCTACTCTAGGTATTCAATGGATGTTATGCTGGGATTTAACAGTTCTACAGTTGGGTTATGAATAAAACACAGAGGAGGAAACAGCTAATCGAAGGCAGACTATCTCAGAGGCAGGCAATGAGGTCAACGCAGAAACATTGCAGTATCGCTGCAGCAAGCAGAAACTTCGCCCTAGTTCTGGTGCCATTGCCAGAGTTGGCCAGAACCTTTTCCAACTTCTCTGAGCCAAGAAACGCCTAAGGTGTTGTGCGAAGGAATTTTGCTGTATTTAGCACTGATCATCGTAGCTTTAGGTTTTCTCATACCTTATCTCAAAAGAGGGTTATTAAAGGGCCTTCTCAGGAAGTATTTCATTTATTCCCTCTGCTCTCAGCAGTACTTCTGGTGGCCTTGTTTAATCCAGCCACTCACACTTGGGTTATAGATTTACTTTTTCCATGGTTGCTAGTTCAATAGTTTGACAGTAATACCTCTCTCACGACTTTACAGCACATTTTAAAATGGTCTACTTCTGGCCCTGGCTGGTTTGGCTCAGTGGATAGAGCATCAGCCCTCAGACTTAAGGGTCCTGGGTTCGATTCCAGCTAAGGGCACGTACCTCAGTTGCAGGTTCTGCCCCAGTCAGGGCGAGAGCGGGAGGCAACCAATCAATGTGTTTCTCTCATATTGATGTTTCGCTCTCTTTCTCTCCCTTCTACTCTCTCTGAAAAGCAATGGATAAAATATCCTCTGGTGAGGATTAAAAAAAAAAAAAGTTCTCTTTCTGCTGCTTCTTGTATAAACATTATTTTAATTTTGTCACCGTTTGTCCAATGGACCCCCACCCTCCTCACTCATAAGGTATATTTCTACCTTTTTCAAGAGGGTCTATTTCCTAATTACCAGTGATGAGTGGGCTCACAGCTGTACTCAGGAAGCACTGCAGTGACTGCTAGGTAAGGAAATTTGTGTAGGGTGGGGTTCGAATTCTTGCCTAAACTCTAAGGTGTGTTTATTCAATTATTCTTTGAATGTCAGAATCAGTGGTGAATCCAGATTTTTGGCAGAACTGAATACATACATGATACAGCCCGTTAAGAAAAATGATAAGGTATTCATATAAAATTCCAGGGCCCTTCCCAGGTTCTCAGCAGAAGCTATGCAAGCAAGAGACCTGAAGTTTAAAGTTTAATGGTTTCATGATGAAGTGGCCATGATGAGATAAGATTCCTGATTCTTAATAATGCTTTGAGAACCTGTGAAAACGGTCATAATTTTTTAAAAATACATGTAACTGAGTTATTTAAGTCTTAGTCCTGCTGGTTCTAACCTACATCAGTGCCTAATGAGTTTCCAAAATACTCATGTAGCTTGTACTCTGATGTATATGTACTAGACATCATATAAATATTAAGATGCATAGCTCCATATTTTCCTGCACTTTTGTCCTCAAGACAACATTAGGAAGCACAACACTCAGAGATATCTGAAATGATTCAATAACAACAATAACAGCAATTATTGCTTATTGGGGGTTGACTATACATCAAGCAGTGTGTAAAGAGCTATACTTTATTCTACTTAATCCTTACCAGAACACAATGACATAAATATTATAGAACCGCAATCTCTTGTCTGAAATCCCTTGGACCAGCTCTTTTCCAGAAACAATAACTTTTCCGATTTTAAAAAGGAAATTCTACCAAATACTATATATGATATAACATGCTGAGAGGCTCTCAGGCAACAGACAATAATTAGACACACTAATATTTTTGTAATAAAGCATATGAATTTCATACCAAATAGTATAAAGATTATAAAGAGCATCATATTAGTTGAGGTCAAGGTTTGCCACAAAGTCACCATATGAGAGCACATAGGGGAACATTTATGTTCCTATCTTCCCCACTATGGAGGTAGTCACCTGGCTTATCTAAAACTAGTATCTAGTAATGTGATACTTGTCTTTCTCATGATCTCACTTATATGTGGAATCTAATGAACAAAATAAACTGACAAACAATACAGATCCAGAGACATGGAAGCATGGAACAGATTGACTGATGAATCTCAGAGGGAAGGGGGGAGGGGGAAGAGATTAACCAAAGAAGGTATATGCATAACCCATGGACACAGGCTATAGTGTAGTAAAGGTTGGGGGGTGGTCAATGGAGGGGAAAGGGGGGACATCTGTAGTACTTTCAACAATAAAGATAAAATTTTAAAAATAAAATAGAAAAAGAAAAAAGAAAAATAAATAAATAAATCTAGTATCTAGTCATTAACTAAGAATCTAAATAAGAAGGGACCTATAACAACAGTTTTGTTTTTCTCCACTGGGATTCCTACCTAAACTGACAAACCAGACACAGCTCAAAGTATTATTAGTGCGCAGGTTTGGTTTAAACATCAATATCTATAGACTTCTGTTGGGCTGGTATACCTGTGCCTTTGTCAATTTCTGTCCACAGAGTCAAGGGTCATGAGAAGGTTAATGATATCAGACAGTCATTTGTTTTTCCTAATATATTTTACACAGGTATTCATAAATTTAACAGTGAGTGAAGTAGAGTAACAAAAGCTAAGAGCTTTCTTGACAATATGTGTAAAAATAGTGGCCTGAGAGTCAAATTTTTAAATGAATGAGAAATCTAATATGAAAAACAGAAACTCTAATAGAAAAGTTACACAGCGGACTAAATACAGCTAAAGAGAAAATCATATGATTGGAAGACAGACCTCAGTCCTCAAAATCTTACCCAGAATGGAGCAGACAGCGAAAGGAAAAAGAAGTCAAATATAGAATAAAGGTTTAGAGGTATAGAATAATATGAGAAAATAAAAAACATTTCTGATCAGAATTTTAGAAAGAAAATAGAATGGAAGAGAAACAGTATTTAAAAAGATAATGGTTGAAGTTTTTCCAGTATTTTCCAAAGACATGAATCTTTTTATTTAGGATGCCCATAAATTTCAAGAATAATAATTAAAAATACTCCATACCTAGATACATCCTAGTGAAACTGATGAATATGTATGAGGAAAGGAGACTTTTTTAAATGGCCATGGAGAAAAAAATATATTTCCTAAAATGAAACAAGAATTAGAAATATAACTGGCTTCTCAAGAGAAATAGGAAAAGTTCGAAGACAGTAGAATAATATCTTTTAAATGCTGGGAAGAAATAGATCTTGACTTGAAATTATAAATCAGTTAAATGTATTTCTCAAAAATGATTATGAAATAAAGGCATTTCAAAAATCTCATTAGAGATACTTTTATAGGATGTTCTCTAGGAAGAATAAAAGAATCCCAGGAGAAAAAGATCTGAGATGCAAGGAATGTTTAATCAAAGAAAATAGTAAATATGTAGATAAGTTTAAACAAACATTAGCTGTGGAAAATAATAACATATAATTTATGTGGTTAAAAATAACAAGATAGAACTAAGAAAGATAACAACTCAAACATATAATTTATAATAAAAGCACTCTAAGGTTCTTGTATCATTTGTGAAGTGGGTATATATTAGTTGTAGTCTTTGCCTAGTCAAAAGGCTTATGGGTTATTAATATTTTAGGGTAATCAAGGTCATAGAAATAGTATTTTGATTACTTCCAAAATAAGTTGGAAAATAATATGAGCAGGAATAAAAATTCAATTAATATAAAAGGAAGTAAGAACAGAAGGAAAAAAACTAAGAAAAGCAGGAAAGAAAGAAAGCATTAAGTAAATTAGATACTACACTTGATCTTAGCCAAAAAGCTGAGAAGCGATTGCATTAAGTAAATAAGTAGAAAGGAATTTAAATATATCAGTAATCACAATAAATATTAGTGAATAAACTTCCTAACTAAAAGGTTAAGATGATCATGCTGAATTTTAAAAATCCTAGCTATACGTCATTTATAAGAGATACATCTAAAATATAAGGGCATAAACGGGTAAAAAGCAAAATAGAAGGAAAATATGTTCCAAACAAATAGCCAAAGAAATGTGGCATTGATATATTAGTTTCACTAAGAAACAAAAACTTTAAGGCAAAAGGCATTACCAGAGATATAAAAAGAAAGTTTACAACACATTGATAAAGGGCTCATTTCAACAGGAAAATATAACACTTCTAAGCATTTTTGTACCTAACAACACAATCTCAAAATATATATTTTAAAAAATAAATATAATTACAAGAAAAAATTGGAAAATCTTGTATCACAGAGGTAGATTTTTAAAACACCTCTGTAAATAATCAATAGATCAAGTAGACAAAAATCAGTAGAGATATAAAATATTTTAATAACACTATTAAAGAAGTTGATGTAATAGAAATATATACAAGTAGAGAATTAAATGTTTTTTAAAACACTCAAGGAACATATACATGTGTTGATCATATACTAGGAAATAAAGCAAATTGTACCATATTTGAATAACTTAATATAACATATGCATATAGTTTCTGACTGCAACAAAATTTTATAGATTCTAAAACACAATTTTCTTTTTTAGTTTTTAGAGTTTCTAAATTGGTAGGTGTCTTACAATCAATGACTTCTTGTAATTGCTGTTGCTAGTTTTTCCACACTTTAATGTATCTGAAATCTAAATTCTTCTTGTATAACATTTTAGATTCAATAAATTAAGTTCAAAATCAATAACAAAATAATTTAAAAACAAATTCATATATTTTTGAGATAAGAAATACACTTCAAAAATCCTCATGAATCAAAACACTTAGAGCTGAACAATAATAAAAATGCTATGTATCAAGAATTGTGGGATGCAGCCAAAGTCATGATAAGAGGTAAATTTATAGTCTTAAATGATATTAGAAAACAAAAAAGCCTGGAAAATAATAAACTACAAGAATAGCAAAATAAACTCAATATGCAAAGGAAAGAAAATCATAATGAACATAATGTAATGCAGTTGAAAATAAAGGCATGGGAGAAAAGATTAGAGCCAAAATTTGGTTCTTTGAAAAAGACTAATCAAATTATCAAATCTCTAGAGATGATAAAAATAAAAAGAATGAAAATCAAATATACATAGCATAAATGAAAAATCAGGTAATAGAGGAATATATAACAGAGATATAAAATATCAAAGAGTATTAGGAATACATATAGGCCAAATAATTTGGAAAAATGTGAAAATAACAAATTCCTACATAAAACAAGTTATCCAAACTGACCCCAATAGGACTGAATGATCCTGTAACCATTAAGTGCCTTGAATCAATATTTAAAAATCTATCTACAAAGAAAATACAGATGGTTTTGCAGGTGAGTTCTACCAAGCATTGTATAATTCCATCACACAACCATTCCAGAGAATATAGAAAAAAATAAACATTCCTCCAATTCACTTTATTGGGCTAATTATCAAAATCAGGGATAGTATCAGAAAGAAAGATGACAGGCCAGTCTTATACATGAACAAAAATGCAATGCAAAATTATTAACAAAATCATTAGCAAATTATGCCCAAGTCCAAATGAAGTTTATAACAGAATTTTCAGGTTTCTTTTGCATTAAAAAATATATTAATATAATTATTATATTTGCAGCTTAAAAGTAGGAAAACCATATAGCAAATATTGAGACTTACAGTTATAGTAATCAAGATGAGTGGTATTGGCATGAGGATTGACAAACAAATGGAACAGAACATAGATACTAGAAACAGATCCACATATATGTGGATACTTGATTAATGACAGAGCTGAAGAAAAAAATGGGACAATTGGTAATCCAAAGAAACCAAGAATTGGGCTCCCTACTCACTCCATATACAAAAATCAATACATTAGTAGCCTACAAGTGAAAGGATTTGTTTCTCATTTAGAGGAAAATACAGGGTAATATCTTTATGAATTTCATGTAGAGAAGCTTTGTGTTTGAACTGTGTGAGCCTAAAGCCCTTGCCTATATCTCCATGCGGGGTATACATCTTTAAAAAGAAAATAAGTATGAAACATAAGATATGGTTGATGAAATTTAAATAAAAGCTAAATCCAAAACCACTGAGATAAAAAGCTCAAAAGATGAAGGAGGGGGAAGATTAAGATAAAAGTCTAAAACCCACTAGATGTAAAGTGAAAATAAGAGAATAGAATGAGATTAAGATTTAGGAACAGAAAATAAATTTTAAAACAAATATAAGAATAAAAAGGATTGAGGAAAATACTTTTTAAAAGGAAAAGATTGGATTTGGTGTCAGAGTAGGCAAGGGCAGTAGGCTGTTGGGAGTTCTGCTCCCCAGGGCAGAGCCCCTGTGAGGTTGGTGGTCAAGGAGGCCAAGAGCCATGACTGCCTTTGCCAGACTCTACGTAAACTTATCCCCCAACACATGAGTACTCTCTTATCAGAGGCCACAGGTCGTTCCTACAAACATTTATGAACTTATTCATCTATTCCCTCTACATATATTTACCAAGTATCTACTGCGTGCGAGGTGGGGAGCATCAATTTCAAGGTGCTTTCCTCTGCCTCCTTTTACCTTTGAAACCAGATGCTCAAAGGAAAAAGAAGTCAGAGGAAAGCACCTCGACACCGAGAGAACTGTGTGCTACCAATATTCACTGCACCAGAAATAAGGGCAAAGGAGACAGAGGAGAAAATCCATCATCGTCCCATGGCCTATAGATGCCTCCTTTCCTGGAAAAACAAAAAAGCGAGCAAATCCTGTAGCACACTTCTTGGATTTAGGGAGAGGAGCAGGGGGAGGAGCAGAGTAGCCCATTGTTTGTGGGCGATCACAGGCAGTGAGAAGGAAGCACTTTGGGTGAATCACAAGTAGAATGATTTGCATGTCCTCCTATCAGGCACAATGGAGGTGTCTAATTGATGCATCATTACCAGAGGCTTTTCCAAGTACAATGTGGCATCAGTTAACTCTGTGCTGTTTGCTTTACACACTATTTCTCTGTACTAATTCCTTTGCTTTACAAATCACTTCTGTGCTTCTCCACTCCTTTACCAGGAAACGTGTTCTTCCTGAAGATAGACTATACATATCGAGAGAATTTGTTTGTTTTTAAATTGAGCTGGAAGCAAAAGAAGGGAAAGTTTCTCACATATTTCAAGACATTTTTTTCCTACCAGGTAACACACCCTCCTCTCACTTTGTCATGATTTATGTAATTTACTTTGAACTAGGATGCACTTGGTTCACTTTTCACTTTTACCTCCCAAACCCCTATTCACAGGAGAACTGTCACTTTGGGGGTGAAGACACCTAAGATTTGCTAAAACATGTAGAAAACTTCTTACTGTTCCTTATTGTTTTAAATAAAACATTAGTTTACATGCTGTGGCATCTCTATCACTTACCAAATAATGCAAAACAACTGAACCACTATACAGAGACCTGTAAAAATGTTGAACTACCCAATAAATGTCTCTGAAAAATATTGATTTTAACAAGACAGTCAGGTGTCATTGAATAAGCATGTTGTCAGTCAGGTGACTCAGGACAGAGTAGGGAGGTTTTTAATGGTTTAAGACATCCACTTGCTGATTCCAGGAAAACAAGTGATCTAAAAAGACCTGACAGTGCCACAGTTTATTTTTTCTACTGAGAGAGCAAAAGCTAAAGGGAGATTTTTCTCCATCCAACTTGTGGGAGATTAATGTCAAGTTATATATTTCAGTGTAATCATTTTAAAAAGCAAATAAGATTGTCACTCCTTAGGTCAATACACCATTCAACCAGATCTCCTATAGCAAATAAGCATCACTCATGGGACTAAGTTCTACCCACTCACATAAACTAATTCCAGGTGGGAGATAGACTACAAGTATGTAAATCTCTATGGATCAGAAAAGACAATCTGGGAAATGCCTGACCCCTCTGAGTGGAGGGGAGTCTGACAACTTACACCTAGGATAAAGGTGTCTAACTTACAGTGTTGGACAAAAATGCACAAAATGCCTTTAATCCCAAGATAAAGATTGTGGTCTTCTTTCTCCCTCCTCAACTCAACACATCCAAAGTGCAAGAACCACACACACACACACACCTGCCATTATTCACACACACAAACATGCACAAATGCAGACACACCAATATTACATTACCTGGGACCTGCATCATTATACTATTTTGGGATACAGGGGACATGAATCCCCTTTTTCCATTTATTAGCTGTGCCACCTTGTACAATTAAAAAATTTCCCATGTCAAAGGTATTTTATAGGTGACACTGAGCAATTGTAAAGACTAAATGAAATAATATTTGAGAGGGGCCTAGTTCAGTACCTGATACCTAGTGAGAAATCAATAAATGGTAGTCACTCTTATTATAATACTAGAAGTTGCTACCATTATAATTTCATTATTTTTGGTCCTACAGTAAGTGATGATTACTGAAAAGAGGGTGAGTGATGTGATATGAAGTTTGAAGGAGGAATCAACGACACAACTTTCTAAGGCACATTGAAGATTTTAGCATTCATCCCAAGGGCAAGGAGAAGAGTGGTAAACTCACATTTTCAGGAGGGGACACATGGCACTGAGATGGGGCAGACAGATGAATGGAGGCAGGTTAGGAAACACACAGGGTTCACGGAGAGTTGGCAGCTGCCAGGAATAGGCAATGGCGGTGAAAGGTCAGAGAAGTGGACTTTGGAGCTACTTAGAAGACGAGATTGAGACTGATTGAAACATGTTTAACAAAATAAAGTGCATTTTCTTATTTGGACAGTTGAGAGTCTGGTAATTCTCTGTGGAGACCACAGGAGAGGAAAGGATTCAGTGCCTACCCCTCACCCTCACCCTGAATAACCTGCCTGCACTCACACTCTAGCCCTAGGATTTATTCCAGGGAACCTGAGGGAAGATGAGGACTGTAGATGAAACTAAACCATCACCGCAGTCCTCAGCCTCATGGCAGAGGGGCCACATTCTGAGAGCCCAGGACCAGAAGCAGACATGGTCCCCAGACAAGTTGGACAGACAGCTATTGAGAGTCAGTCCCAGAAACCAAACCACCATTGGAGGCCCCAGGAAGGCCCATGAGGACCAGATTGCTCAGCCAGCCACAAGCCAAGATTGGGTGAGAGTCAGAGGTGCCAGCTGCAGCCAGGGGAACCCCCGAGGTGGCTTCAGGCAGGCCAGGCCAGCCAGGGGCTCGGCTAGGCAATGGGCACAAAGCCTTGCTGTTCCAAGTGCAAGCCTCAGACCCGCAGCACCAGCATCTTCTGGGAGCTTGCTGGAAACACACTCTCAGGCTCCATCTGGACCAAAATAATATGTGGAATCTATTGAACAGAATAGATCCAGAGGCACAGAAGCATGGAACAGACTGACGAATCTCAGAGGGAAGGAGGCAGGGGAGGAGAGATTAACCGAAGAACTTGTATGCATATATGCATAACCCATGGACACAGACAATAGTGTGGTGAAGGCCTGGGGGAAAGTGGGTACAGGGGGAGGGGGTCAATGGGGGGAAAAAGGGGACATCTGTAATACTTTCAACAATAAAAATAATTTTTTTTAAAAAAAAGGCTCAAAATCTGCATTGTAACAAGAGGGTCAGGGACTTATGTGCATGTTCAAGTTTGAGAAACAGTAACCCACTGAGCACTGAGGCTAAATCAAAACATTGACTATGGACGAGTTATCTTCAGAGGGCCTACATTAGCTCCAGGTCACTGACAGATCAACGTGTGTGTGCATGTGTGCAGGATGGGTCCATTTCAAAAGCTTACATTTTCTTCTGAGTTGCATCCACCCCAAGCAATGAGGCACCGCTGACATGGCTCAGACTCTCCTCTCCACCCCTGCCAGCTCCGCTATGCTCCATTTTCCTTATATAGATTTTCAGGTCTAAACTGATGAAAGCCGGCTTCTGCTAATTATACACACCATCTCCTATATTCATAATCCTGGCACACGATGAGCGCCAAACATTAATAAAACAGCCAAAGAAGCCACAAAGGGAGCATCATTTTAAACAGGAAGTGGACATTCTGCCAGCCTGTCTAGTGCGTGTGCTGGAAAGCGACACCAAGGAGACAGCGAAGTGGCGATGAGTCTGTGATGGCTGATGCTCGCAGTGCTTTCCTGCCCCCACCATGTGCTTGGCTCAGCCCTATCTGGAAGAACTGCAGCCCCAAACGCAGCACTCAGTCTTTCCCAAAGGCCAGTCCCAATATGGCATCCTGTAAGAAACTTCCCAAATTAGTCAAAGAGCTGCATTTTTAAACCAAAATTTGAGATATAAGCTAACAGATTTAACCAGATTAGTGTACTTCTATGTGTGCTCTTCCGAATAAAAGCATTCCCTGTTTTAAACTGAGATCTCCTTGTCATGTATAAAATTTCATAACATGTCATTCTCTTGGGTCATTCTGAACAGTTCGAGTACACTTTTTGCAATGGAAACCCAGGTCCACAGTGCTCTCATTTTTCAGGACCCCTGCTTTCTGCAGAGTAAGGGCAATGGGAAATGATTAAGATGTGTTTACAAAAATCAGAACAACTGCAAAAGAAGCAAGAGGCTTGAAAACATACTTGCCAGGACCTGAAACCAAGAAAGATACACACCAATATCTGGGCAAGGAAAGCCATGTGGCATCAGGTCAGAAACGAGGGTAGGGGGGAACACTTGGGGGTGGGGGAACCATGCTGGGAAAACCCAGCTTGGATAAAAGATTAAGGAGGAACCAACCCAAAGACATTCTATGTAACACTGGGGAAGAAACGGCCACCAATCCCAAGGGTCACCTCATCCCTGCGTCATCCTCCCTGTCCTGTGATGCAAAGCTGTGAGCCACTGGAACTGGAACCTGTGACAGGCACTGACAAGGATGCCTGTAGCACAATGGAAGAGGGGAGAGTGTGCTGGGTCCTTCTAACCAGCTTCTGTAACATTTGTCATGTGCTACACTGATGCCACCTGAGTTCCCAGTGCCAGCTGGCATACAGGTGTGGGAAGCATACGCTAATTAACCAGTTTAAAGAGTTCAGCTCGACATTCCCTGAATCCCTCCTGAGGAGTCAGTCAAAAGGTGGTTGTAACAGCCTCTTTTAGAGCACTTAGAATGTGTTGTATTAATTGCAGTAAGGCTAGCTGCTGTAATAAACTCTAGACCTCTGTGGCTTACGCAATAGATATTTAATTTTCTTATAAAACCCAGTGCATATGGTAATTAGTTCCTCAGACCTTTTCAAAATGGACTGACAGGCACTGCTGGGGTAACTTATACTGCAGGGAAAGGAGAGGACCCAGACATTTAGAGGAAACAGGGTCTAACTTAGCACTGATGTTCAGAGACACAAAACATCAGCATGGCCCCTGGTTAGGGTGGGCCCTATGGGAGCTGGTGATAAGTGGAGTTCACTCTGTCTGGCTCACAGGAGGACCACTGGGCCCACAGACCTGCACGATGGTAATTTCCCAATTCCTGTGTGGACCTGGAATGGGTATATTCTGTAAAATTGGAATGGACACATGTGGTTCCCTGAACTGTGGGGTGAGAACTTCCAGAGTGGAGGAGGTCAGGGGAGCCTCAAAATTTCCCCCCTCCTCAGAAAAAATGAGCAAAGCAAAGATGATATTGCACTCCAAGGACCTAAAAAGTGTAAGGGCGGTAATCTCTGCCACATCCCCACCTAACTCACCAGTGAGCCTCACAGGAAATGGGAGGGAGCCTGGACAGCTGCAAACTCAGCTGAGAAGCAGCCCTGTTGCAGCTGCTGTGCCCATGGTGGAATCTCCTCCAGGAACATTTCTAGGGTTTCAGGGACATGGGATACAGGCACCAATTTTGAAAGTGCCTTGTTTCCATCCCTAACCAGCAGTAGGACCAAAGCAGCTTACATTTATGTAGAATGGATGCAAAATGCCTCTGCAGCTTTAACTGCTTGAGCTCTGCCATGAGGGGGTCCTATTGGACTTGAGTAAGTTCAAACAGGACCCCACATTGGTCTACCATGTCGATGGTGTTAGACTGCAAGAGCTGGGGCTGAGAAGGACACTGAAGGCCATGGTAAGATGCAAGAGCTCCAGAGGGCAAATTAACACAGATTTAAGGCAGTGGGGTGCCCTCTAAAGTAAAGAGAAACTGATTATCACTCACACCTTCTGCCACACAGAAGGAGCAAGGATTGGGACCCACTTTGGGCTCTGGAGGCAGCATACAGAAGACTGGTGAATGTGGTTCATCGACCTAGTGGCAGAAGGAGCTCCCAGCTATGGGCAGGGCCCTGCAAAGGAAAGGGACCTGCAGTAGGGTCAGGCAATGGCACGAGCATCCCTTTGGTACCAGAGGCGGGAAAGATGTTGCTGAGTGGAGGCTCACCAACAGGAGAATCGCATCCTGGGTCCCAGGGTTCTGGAGTGAGGCCATGCCATCTACAGTACTGAATCAGGCCACCTGAGAAAAGGCATCTGGCATGCTCTGGGGCCCTGGTAGAGACTGAACATGTGCAGTGGATGTCGAGTGGGAATGGTCAGGTTCACCAAGTTCTAAGGTCCAGAGACCTTTGGCATCTGTCTCAGCATGGAGAAGTCCTGGCCCCGTGCCCTCTCCCATTACAGCACTAGGATCCCTCTCTTGGCCACCCCAGAGGGAAGGTCCTTCTTGACCAGCTCATAGAACAGGACAAGGGGGTGATTTCAGTGTGTGGGTGGACAAGGCTGATTCCGGCACAGAACTCACCTGGGGTTGCCTGGAGCCTCCAACTCTGCCCCTTTCTGCATGGCTCACTCCCCTGCAGAGACTGTGCTCAAGAGATCTCCCGATAAACTTCCCAAATACAATCTTGGTCTCAGAACCTGTTTTCCTAAGAACCCAACCTTGACAACACTTTTAATGAAAAAATCCTAAAATATTATCTTTCGGAGAAAAAAAAAGAGTTCAGTCATAATGAATCAGCTTGCCTGGTACACAGAGCCACTTGTGACCTGTGGAATGTTCTTTAGGAAACAGACATTATATAAGACACACAAATTCAGGATCATCCAAACTGATTCATGCTCAGCTCCTGAGGGAAGTGTGATGGAGAGAGAAGGGTGTTGCAGGCAGTCCTGGTTCTCATCCCACTCCCACGTGGAGCGTGTCCAACCTGGACATTTACTGAGGCTGTGCCTATGACATCGTCTGTGAAATGAGGCCGAGAGTAAAGAGGAAATAAGATTGCAGATGACGGCCCAGCACCAGACGACACCCAGCACCGCCGAGTCCATCCTTCGCAGCACTCGGGTGACGACTTCCTGCAAACGGGAAGGATGCCAGGAGAGCGATTAATATTTGATGCGTTTCAGTTGTCAGTTCGCTCTGAACACAAGCTGTGAGACATCTAAGCCAGCTTAGTCTCATTTTATTAGTACTTAGCCACCAAAAAGGATCAAAGTCAACAGAAATTCTGCTTTATAAATTACCTTCAGAGCCCTAAGTTGTCATGGGAAAATAGAGAGAGCCCCGTTCTTAATCAAGCGTATTAGAACAGGGCGTGTTCAGAACCTGTTCTGAGATGGAAGGTCGGATAGTCTAAGGTGAAAACACTGACAGCTGTGCATCTTTCATGATTGGCCAGACGTCACCCAGATTCCCCAGGTGCCACGGTGAGCCTCGCGCTACAGGAGACAACCTCACCTGTCAAACAGGTTTTAGGAAAAAATAATCCTAACATTATTTTTCTTTAATGTCCAACATATGACAACCTCAACCAGCCAACAACAAAAGCTACCTCAAGGCCCTGCGGATGGCAAAAGTCAATTATGCCGTCATCTCTTACCAGGCAGTAGGTACAAAGAGCAAAGGGACACAGAGGACAGGAGACGGCACCTCTGCCTGGCTCAGCAATGTTAAACAGAGCTAAATTTTAGTCAATAGCTAGATTATAGTACCCTCTTTCTGGCAAGATTACAAGCAGCAGATTAATTCTCTCGGTGCATCCCACCCAAGGTTGATGACAGGTGTGTACCAGAGGAAGGCTACTGTGATCCCCGTATATTGTGTTGCGGGGGGGGGGGGGGGGTCACCAGGAGATGGTGCTTTGGGGCTTGTACATGCACTCGAGAAAAACACTCTAGAAAAGTCAGGCATTGATCCCCCCTGTGGGTATTCATTTTTTAATGTTTTAATTTATCTTTATTGTTGAAAGTATTATAGGTGTCCCTTTTTTTCCCCATTGATCCCCTCCACCCTGCAACCCTTCCAGGCCTTCACCACACCATTGTCTGTGTCCATAGGTTATGCATATACGCAAATAAGTTCTTAGGTTAATCTCTCCCCACCCACCCATCCCTGCTTTTAAATGACCAGGGCTTCACATTTGTCGGTACAAGTTTTTTGTTTGTTTTGTTTTAAACATATCTTTATTGATTTCAGAAAGAAGAAAGGAGGGAGAGAGAGAGAGAAAAATCAATGATGAGAGAGTCATTGATTGGCTGCCTAGCCCACAGCCCGGGCATGTGCCCTGATGGGAATCAAACCCCAATCTCCTGGATCCTAGGTTGATGCTCAACAGCTGAGCCATGCCCGGCCGGGCAGTACAAGTTTTTGAACCAAATTTTAGCTTCTCACTACGGTTTTAAATAATGAAAATGTACAGAAAACCTAAAAAGAAAATGACAACATGGAGGTTGTTTTTTGATATTTTAGATATTGGACAATGGAAAGTGATATTCTTTTTCTTTAAAATGTGGCTAATGAAGACTGCTAAACTCACAAGGATAAACTCATGATGTCTCCTTAACAAAAGACTCAAATTACTGATGGTATTGACTTGGGGGTCACCAAAAAATACACCCAGCCACCTCTTTGGGTACTAAAGTCTCTCCTTTTCTACTATCATGTGTGTGGGACAAGGACAGGAGAGGCTGGTGTGATGGGAGCTGTGTCCCCCCCCAAAAAAAGTCCCCATATGCTAAAGTCCTAATGCTCAGTGCTCAGAATGTGATGACATTTGGAGGTAGGTTTTTACATAGGTAATTAAGTTATAATGAGGTTACTAAGGTTGACCCTAATCCAATATGACTGGTGTCCTTATAAGAAGAGGAGATTAGGACACAGACACACACAGAGAAAGGCCATATAAGGACACGAGGAAGAGATAGACATTTGCAAGCCCGGGAGAGAGGCTACAGAAAGAACCAACCCTGCTGGCACCCTGATCTCAGACTTCCAGCCCCCAAGACTGTGAGAAATACTTCTGTTGGTTAAATGGCCCAGTCTACAGTACTTGGATGTGGCAGCCTGAGCTGACTAAAGCAGCCATTATGAGGAGGAAAGGGGTTCCTGTGAGCAGGCACCTGAGAGAATTTACTCAAATGAAAAAGGGGCTCAGGCAGACAGACAAGGCACACATCCCTATGGTGAATGTCCCTCTGGGGTGAGACCCTGGCCCAGCCCCCAAGAGGACCAAGAGTGTTGGGGGGGGGGGTCCCCTCCCATGGGCAGCATGGAATTGAGTAGAGCTGCAGCCCACCTGGGCTCAGACAGCACAGGGTGTGGAAGCACCTGGGCCACCAGGTCAAGGGTCAGTTTCCAAATGGTAGATGCCACAACATGCCCAGAAAGGCAGGGGTGCCTGGCAGGATGGCGTAGGGCTGCCAGTCTTCCTAGTGAATACACAAATACACTTCCTAGAGGAAATGCTTTGGGGGAGGGACTGCGGATCAGGGTCCTAAACAGCAGGCAGATGTGTATGAACAGATGTGGGCTGGTTGCTCAGCAGTCTTGCTTTTAGGGAACCAACCCCCCACTCCATGGGGCTACATGACAGCTGAGGACAGTGTGTACCCCAAGGTCCACATCAGAAGGGGGACAGTGCAGAGAGTGGAAAGGAGAGGAAAAAGGCACATGATGTGCAGGAGATCGCAGATGACCTGGTCTTAGCCAGGCCCTGTTTGCAACTACAGGGCCTTGCATAGTCCTGGCATCTCCGTAGGTCTTGGTTGTTCACCAGGTGAATCAGAAAATGCACACATTTTGAGTCTCCATTAGCATTACCAGTGACACTTTTTAGCTCACTGCAGTTTTCCCAGCATGAGTCCGAGATGCCTGGTGTGCTTGACAAAAATGCATATGCCCAGGTCCTCTCCCAGCCTCAGGAACTAGAGTCTCCAAGGCAGGAGCCTCAAAATGGAAGTGTAAGGGTGTGGCCAAACCATGTGCCCAATTTCCCAGCTTGCTGTCACATTCAGGAAACAGCCCCCTGAATAAAATCCAAAGATCATGCTGGGAAAAGAATGTGCTGAAAGGAGAAAGCCTGATCCACTCCTGCAATCTCTCCTCATGAGACACTGGGTGACTTGGAAGGGGTCACTGATGTTTAACACGCAGGTCCAAACAGGGACAGAACTTGGAGGAGCACAGCATGATCAGACTTGACTAAAGGCTGAAGGTGAGCCCTCAGAGAGCGTCACAAAGCAACCTGAGGTTCAACTTAGAACATGCACCTGGACCCCCTGCACGGTCCCACTGTGAAACCCAGGGAAAGTGTGGCCCTATCGGGTTTTCCGCCGCACCAGGTCACCTCTTGGGGGGAGGCCTCCTTCGCCCATCTTTCCCCACCCAAGGCAGACCTCCCCGGAGAGAGAAGAAAGCAGAGCCTGGTTCCCCGCCCTGTCCAACCTGTTTCGCGTGGCGTCCTCACCCTGAGGTGGCATGTGGGTCACCAGAAGTGAGTCTGATGGGAAGTGTGCTGAGGAAGACACCTGCACTGACACTGGCTTTGTCAGAGCTTCTTAAGCAAACACACAACAGTTTCTTGATCTTCAGAGTTGGTTTTAAGACAAGGAAACTGCTCAGAAGGTTACATACATCAGGTGTTGGTACCTTGAGAGGTGGAGTTTCTGAGGGGTCCTCGGAGTCTGAAGTCTGATTTGGTGCAGGGCAGACCCCCACATGCACCTGTGGCTAAGCTGTGCTGCAGACTCAGGCTGGTGGGGGGAGAGGGGCAGAGGCATCTAGGGTGGGACTCTGGAAATACAATTGTTTTCCAAGGAATATGTAGGGGAGGTGACTGACTCACCAAGCTTCATCCTTTGTCCTGCTCTGGTCCCATTCTTCCAGCCTGGAACCCAGGCAGCTACCCAGAGATGGAGCAGCATCCCCCAGTGAGGACTGAGGGAACTGGAGCAAGCACGGCCTGGAAGCCAAAGACTTCTCAGACCAGTGAATGGGTCTTCCAACTCCTTCCTCAAATCCCTCTTGTTAACCCACCAAATTGGGTATGTCTCAGGCAAGTAAATAGAACTAAGGAAGCAGTGAGTACAAAGAAAGGTCTCGGAGTATTTCCACTCTGCAAGGAGAGCCTCCCTGTCTGCAAGACCCAGGCAGAGTCCCAGAGAATGCAAAGCACTGGGGCCCATATTATATTTCAAAATGTGTTTGCCCATCTAACAGTGTGGGATCTCACTGGCCCAGAGTGACTGGTACAGATTCAGCTACTTGCCACCAGTTTGTCATCTTGGGTTAGAGCAATTAATTGGCTCTGCACAACTACTGGCTAGGAGAAGTGGGAAAGGGGATGTCCCCCGTTATTTAAATGTGTAAGTGTTGGAATTTTATTTCCTCTTTGATGAGAAGTTTGAAATTTTTACCCTGTCACAGAACAAAAGGAACAGTGACTTCTGTTTCACCATTTGCATAGCTGATTTCATGCACTTTTGACAGTTCTATCATGCTTCTGACAGTAATGGCTCCCCCCTAAGGGAAGTTGAGAGGGGGAATCTGTTCCTTACCCATAGTAGCTCATCCCCAAATGTTACACTTTATATGATTTAAAGAATGAGTTCAGAACATTTTGCTTTCAGTTTGGAAAATAGCCCCACAAACCTCGAATGAGATGAATTCCTTCCAGGTAAAACAAAACACCTGGATAAGTCACCTACTTCAAAATGCAAAACATTCACGGTTGGGGTCCCTCAAAGAACATTTTAGCATGGGCCTAAAGGTCCTTGGGGAATGTTGCTGGGAGGCTCCTGAGCCAAACCACATTGGAGCATGAGCCATCCTTCCCCAAGCAGGTATTTGTGAACAAGGTCCTATGTCCTCCTGGGGACACTGCCACCAGGAAAGCATTGCCCCTCTCATGGAGCTTGCAATCTATGGGAGACACAGGCACAGCCTATGTAACACAGATGTTGTGATAAAGATATGGAGACACATGAAGGACTTTCCAAAAGAAGTAATATTTGCATTAATTAAGATGCCATCACCTGATGCCTCCACAGACCACGGCAGGTGACAGGTGCTCTCTGGGACAGGCACTTAGACTGCACTTTCTTTCCCTACCACCATAGTCTTCCTTACCAGCCAGCTCTAGGCACCTCCTAGGCAGAGAACCCAGAGATCTGACAGGAAGGCATGTTCTTATTTCTCTAGCCTTGCCCTCCTAAGCCTTTGGTTTTTACCCTGAAAGTTCCAGACCCTCTCCAGCTCCCCGTAAAGATGTGCTCAGGAATGGCTCAGGCGACCAGTGTCTAAACAAAGAAAGGGATGAGCAAAAGGGCCAGCCTCGGGGGGAAGTGGGAGATTCAAATATCACTTTCTCCAACCCCTTCGAGTTTCATAAGATTCTGAACATTGCGCCAAAGGCTATCTGTAAGCAAAACTAGCACAAGCAATCCTGAGAGCAGAGCAAGAAACGCACTGGATGTCAGGTCTAAGGTCACGCCGACCCTCCAGGGGACTGTCTGATAGATCAGGAGAAACAGCTCTAGGAATCAGGTTTTAAAATGAGTCATTTCAAGTCTTACCTAGTTTAAAAAGAACCAAAAATAAAAAATGTTACCATCATAAAAGCAATCTGTCCCTTCAAGAGAAATTGCAATATGCACACAGCACACTTTGCTCAAGTTTCAATGCAAGTAGACTATTTTACACAAGTTTTTTTGAAACGAGATTTGCACAGGTTCATAATAAAGGTCTAAAATAAAACCACCCATCCAAATTCTCTGAATGGCATTCCTTGCCACAACTTTGATGATAACCAAAAGCCAGAAGTGTGTTACCTTATGCTGTTTGGTAAGTGTCTGCATATGATTTTCCAAACAGAAATAAGATCACGCCAAGGTGGTCACAGGCATAGGCAGATGCCATGCGTCCCCAAATCCCAGCGAGATGCTGCAGTAGATAAACTTGCTTATTCATTGATGATCAATGGGCCATTGGGAGATAGGAATGGATTTCATTAGTCCGGTTCATAACTTGCAGCCCAAATTTAATCAAATGCACAAGACAGTGTCCTTCAAATAGGAGCACAGCCAGCCATTCTACTAAAATTATCACACCATTGAACTGCAGAATGGGGCCCTTCGAAGCACTTTCGTGGGCATTTTATTGCCTCAACAGTAAAAATAGTGGTACTTTCTGGAGAAAAATTATAGCTGTCATTTCCAGGTTTTCTGTGGTAATTAACCTAGATGTGCTGAGGTGATGAGAGGTCTCCCTAATGACTCTATCGCTCAGAAAGGGAACATTTCCCTCTGATCTCTTCAGACAGTATCATCAGGGTGTTGTCAGTGCAAACAATACCCTTATCTAGCTTCTTTTCAAGTCACCTGATTAACTGGAGAAAATAGAAACAGAGAGAAAAGAGCATGTCCTTGCACAGAGGAGGCAAATGTCACTGAAAGGCCAGGGGACAGTCCTGCCTTGGCTTGCAACTCTGACTGGATCTCCCGGGGGCCACTCAGCTGCTCCTTGGCCAGCAGGTGGCCGGCTCTATCCTCGGTGGTCCTTCAGGGCTAGGCACAAAAGACACCTCTTCCAGGAAGTCCCCACCAACCTGCTCCAGGGGATGAAGAACCTCTGTGAGGCCTGGGTCACACTTCAGTTTACATGGTGTAGGCTGCATATAAAATTACAGCCTTTTCCAAAGTGATCAAATCTGGAATTTCTCAAAAGAAACTCCCAGGGAGGCAACAAGGACAAGAGGCCTCAGTGGTGGTGATTTCTTTATCCCACATCCAGCCCGTGCTCCAGAATGAGGGGCAGAGGACCCAGGAGGGGAGCCTGTTCAGCCCAAATGCACCCTTGGAGGTGACTATGAAAGGATTTCAGTCTAAAATGTAACTGGAGGAGGGGAAATGGGGAACCTCAGGCATGTGCACTCAGGAAAATAAAACTTAAGGACTGAGAAGCTGATTTCCTGTGAAGACCTAACTTACAGAAGACTGAGTTTTATCGCCTGACCAATGAGTATCCTCCAAGAATCTTTGCCCAACCTCAAGCCAATGAACTTCCATCTTGAACCCTTGCTAGACACTCCCTTTTGCACTCCTTACAGATTAATACGGCCCGCCCCAGCCCTCCGTGGGCTCACCTGTAGCTCGTTACAGCATGCTTATCCCAAATTACAATTTCTCTGCTATTCCTAATTAAACTCAGTTTCTGGTAATCTGAGCTTTCCTCGGTTTATTTCTTATTTAAGTTGACAAGAATTTATTTGTTTTGGACTAAAGTCAGTGCAGGGCAGGAAGTGCTTGTTAGTGAAGCTGTTCATAATAATAATAATAGCTAACCTTCCTTCTGGGGGTACTACGTGCCAGACCCTGGGCTTAATGCTTCACCCACATTATCTCCAAAAAAATTCACAGCTCCAGTACTCCTCACTGGGGAACCTTAGAAGGAAAGGGATCCAGTCTCTCATGTGAAGGTCTGGGAAAATGCTAATTTTTCAATGATGCCCAGAACATGTTTTTTCTAATAAAATGTAGAGGAAGTGATGTGTGTATGTGTGTGCACACACACACATGTGTGCATCTAAATATATGTTTGTAGGTATGTGCATGTAGGTGTGTTTGTGCATGCATGTGTGTGAGCATGTGTGTGTGTATGTATGTGAGCGAATGTGTATGTGCATGAGCATGCAATTTCTTTGTCTTCCTGGCCCTCACTGCCTTGGTGTAGGGGGGCAAAGCTACAAGCCCGGCTTCCAGGAGAGGGAGGAATGTGTGCTGTCCCTAGGCATACCTCCCTTGAAACAGGCTCTGAGCACCAGCAGGGCACATGCCCTAGAGGACCAGGTTTGGAGCTGCAGCTTGACATAGCATCCATTTGTCCTCAAGTCTCCCATGGGGGCATTACTAGTGCAACTCATGGAACACTGAGTGTGGCCCTGAAACACCGTGTGCTCCCGCCCTCATCCCAGTGGCGGACTGGAGCTGGGGGTGTCGGGTTTGCAAAGCAAATGTTCTTCTGAACCCTATGGGCTCATTATTCAGTAGAACAGTGGTAACATAATGCATTTTCATTTACTTGGCCTTAAACACATGTAAATTAAAGGGTTTTCTTTTATTAAAAATAACACTGAAACTCACCACTGATGTGTTTTTGTTATTCTAAAAAGAAGCAGCGCTAGAGGGACTGGGCTCTAATGACATTTCACATTCAGATCCCTGTCTTGCTGGAGAAAGAGGGGCCTCTCTACCCCAGGGCCAAGCCCTGCCCAAAGATGCTGCCACCAGCGACTCCCCCCGCCCCTACATTCTCATTGTCTTAAGTTGGGATGGAGAAACGGCTCGCCCTGGTTGGAAGCCTAATTGTACCCAAGAAAGAAAAATAAATTGCTGCTCTCCCGTTGGAGTTGTGCGATACTGGAGAAGCAGCGTTCAGTGTGGGGAGAGAGGGGAGCCAGAGCGTCATTAATGGCAGAAAAGTAACGGCCCACCGAGTCTCCTGGAAAAAAGGACTCAACTGTCACAGTTCCCCTCCCTCAAGAAGCCTTGTCCCCAGTAGCCAGATGACCACAAAGCCTTCCCCAGCCCCGTGTCCAGTCTTTCCAGTGTATCCCACATGCCAGAGCCCATGATTCTCACCGAAACTCCCTCTGCCAACAGCTGGCACCTAGGCCTCTCTGCCCAGCTCGCCAAGCTCTCCCACCCCAACCCCACAGCATCCCTCTGGGAACCCCCACTCCTTTTCAACAGAACCCCTGCATTCTAGGCCCTTATACATGGTTCAACACCCTGTATCAGTGTCCTGGAACTGTCGTAACAAACTACCACAAATGGAGTGGCTTAGAGCCACAGAAGTGTGTCCTGTCACTTGTCTGGAGGCCAGCAGTCCAAAATCAAGGTGTTGGCAGGGCCAGACTCTCCCTCCTGACTCCTGGGTGCTCTGGCAATCCTTGACATTCCTTCCTTGGCTCATAGACTCATCACTAAAATCTCTGCCTTTGTGGTCAGATGGTGTCTTCCCTGTATGTGTCAGTGTCTTCACATGGCATTCTTCTCTCTGTGTGTGTCTCTTCTCTTCTTATAAGGACACCAGTCAGATTAGAGCCCACCCTACTCCAGTGTGACCTCATCATAGCTTAGCTAACTACCTCTGCAATGACCTGGTTTCTAAATAAGTTCACCTTCTGAGGTTCTGGGAAGGACATGAATTTGGGGGACGCTTTTTAGCCCAGTGCACCCTCTTTTGTGTGAGGGGTGTGAATTGCTGAGGATCACATGGGATGGGGTAGACAAACCCTTCTAATTCCCAGGCCGGTTGTCATCCCACTACCACCTGCTCCCCCTCTACCCATGCGTGCCTGCAGGTTTTCACCTCAGAGTGTGTCTCACAGGGAATCCAGACCACTATAGGTAGTGAGATTTGGGGGAAGTAGGATTGCAGAGGAAGACTTTTTCTTTGTTTCATAAGAAATTCCACTAATGTTGCTTTGCTATGTTTGTGATTATAATATCCCAGAAGCCTGTTATCCTTACACTGACAGATGTATGCATGGAGGTACACACACATGCACATGCACATATACACATACATGCACATACATACACACATGCACACATTTCTGAGAAGGGAGCCAGACACTATAACTGTTGGGGTCAAAGATCGTCCAACCAAGAAATGAAGACCAGGCAGGTGTTGGCTTTTTAAAATAAAATTCACCATGAAATCAGTTTTCAAACTCCTTCCCTGCTCTACTTAACTGCTCAGCTGGTTGCAAGATTAGATCTTTTGGGCCTCAAAGCCTTCTTTCTCTTGCCATTTTTCCAGTAATTGTTACAATACTAGAAACTGGGAGAGGGTTCATTACTCCACAACTGGATACTTCTCCCAGGAACAAGTGGGAGGGGCCTCCCCAGTAATGATAATGGGCCACTGGTCGTGCTGGCTTTGGTCCCCCTAAGCATTATTGCCATCTTGACCTGACCATTGCAATTAGACAGGTTGGTCACATGGGGTGGGAAAAGTTTTAGTAATTTAATTGGATCTACTATATCCCTAACATGATCTCTCACACAGACCCCCTACCTTGAGCTGAGAGTGAGACTTGTTTGCCCTCAGGCAGGGGAGTCATAAGTAATCTCAAAGCCATCAGAGGGCAGCCTCAGACACTGAACATGGGTTAAAACCACCACAGTTAATACCTCAGGGGACCCCAATCTGGCTCCTCAGATGAATTTTCCACATGTGTATTCACCTCCCAGGGATACAAACAAGGCCTCACAAATTATTTCTGAATTTACCTTATAATTACATTGATTCCATGCAGAACCTTCAAGTGGCCAAACATAGACTGTCACTCAGACTACTGGGAAAATAAACATCCCTTACATCATGTGAAACCAAGGCCCAAGAATGAGCAAAGAAAATTTCTCATCCAAGTGTCAGACACTTTCAAGGTCAGGGAATGAACTCAAAATGAAGAGGACTGACTGAGCACAGAGAAGGATCTGGACCAACTGTAGAGGGGGAAGCTGGACCAAGAGAGGCAGTCTGACTAAAAGCATTAAGCAACAGCTGAGAGGCTCCAAGGAAAGGAATGGTTATTGATTTTTATAGCTAAGCACAGCCAGGTCCTTTGAAAGAATAAAGTCTAAAGCCCAGCCCAGCTAGAGGTGTATGGCCCCAGCAAATCCAAGATGAAGATAATTGTGTTCTATAAATTATTTTCCATAGTTCTGAACCCCCAAGAGACAGAGAGGGACCACGTAATGATTGAACACTTCAATGGGAGTATTTTTTTGGACATGTCACCAGACCTGAGAAATGGGCAACACCTTCTGAGAAGTCAAAGCAATTATTTTCCCAATTCTTTTATTGCCCTAAGGTGGCAAGTTGACAAAAACTAGTAAAATGTTACAGCAAAAACCCAAATCCATAACTCTTAACAATCCTTTTCAGAGACCTATGACATGACCATTTGCTCCTTTCTTTAAATACATCCATTTGTATTGTGTTGCCTCACATCCTTCCCTAAAGTATTATACTACCAAAAAAAAAAAAAATTACCTTTTTTTTCTTTTAAAACATCTCGTTAAGGGCAAGGAAAAACAACTGTCTCAATCTGAACGCCAATCAATCCGATCACCAAAGATGGAGCTGTATGATGTAAAGAGAGACCATTGTTTAATGGTCCTACAACCACAAACTACCTGTAAACTAGCAGCCGACCATTGAACATCTCATTGGTCTGGGCTTAGGGGTTAAAGGGAATGCAGAGAAAGGAGGAGCCAACAACTAACCCCAGCCATTGGTCACAGAGCATGAAAAGCTTGTCAAGGTAACAACTCCTTCATTTTCCTTAGGCTCCAAAAGAACCAAATGTGCCACCAACCACCCTCCAGGGTATGAGTGTGATCATTGAGGATGGTACTAATTGCTCCCAAGCCCCATTCACAAATACTTTTTTTAATAAGAGAAACATACTCATAAAAGTGATTCTTAATAAATCTGAACAAAATAATGGCTGTGCAGTGTAACATATTAGGTTCTCTCAAGCAACTACTCTGAGCCTTGCATGCTTTCATGTATGACTTCCTAGGTCTCCACAAATGTTTATTTGAGCCTGGCTCCTTTGCTAAAATTTCAGATCAGGGAACCCATTGACAATACAGCAAGCAAGCCAGGCTGGACAATGAAAAAATTAATTGAGGCTTATGTGGTTCCTGGTATTCTAAAATTACTCATTTGCCATGGATTATGCATCACCTTCCTGCAATGACGGTAAGTAAATTATTATTACTCCATTTTGTTTCAGAAGCGGTGCACTGGCTTTCAAACAAGTCCCCTAAATTTCAGAGGGGAACAAATGTAGTCCAGCAACTCTGAGCTGAAGTGGACATTTCCGTGCTTTTTTATAAATCAGTTATTGAGCTGAGAGAGGAGAAATCATCAATATAAATATCATTCTCCCTTCATGCTTAACACAGGGGCATGTCCCTTTCAGCATTTAGAGGGGCTGAATGGGGCCACATTTCAGTCTGGGGAAGAGGGCAGGAGGCAGTAAGTAGCAAGAGCCACAGCCCCGTGAAAGGGACTGCGTGCACCTGCTCTCTCCTCTGATCACCACTAAGTAGGCTTTGAATACCCAAAATACAGCCAAATAGTGCTAAACATCACCTTCCTTTTTAAGTTCACATCAGAACCAAAACTCCTTCTCTGAATTTCATCTCATTCAGTCCTCTATGGACCTACTATGTTCTGGATGCCTGCCAGGGTCACTGAGAGCTGGGGCTGACCAGCTGGCCACCATTGCACATCACACCCAGCAGAGACCTGGGGGCATCTCACCACTGAACAGGAGGTTCTCAAGGAAGACAGGTGAAAATGAAAGAGACAGGCAGTGAGAGAAGCACGTCAGGGTCCTCATTCCCAGGGCCACAGTACAAATGCCACGTCATAGGGCGAGTCTGGAAGGGTGCCAGTGGGGCAGGAAATGGCAACATTCAGGTCTGAAAGCAGTATTACCTCCAACGATTAAAGGCCACTATAATGTGCTTACTGGGATATCGGTAGCAGACAGTCATTATGGGGTCTCTTATGGGAGTATCACCCTCTCACACGGCAGTCAGGTAGAGAGGCTGACCCTGGCTGTGCCCTGGGAACAAACCTGCACCAGGTATCGGGGGCTATGATGGCCTCACCCACTGAGGAACAATCTGTAAGGGGTCACATGGTTAGACGGTCACTTTCTGCCCACCTGCTCCTCTCCATGTGCCTTTGGGTCTCTCCCCAGCCAGGGACTGTGCAATGACAATGACATGGTTTTTATTTAGTATTAGTTTCCAAACCTGCCACCCAATTGTGAGCTTTCCCGCAGCTGCCAACGCACCTCAGTTTGAGGGGGGCCAGTGGGGCTTTGTGACTCATCAGCACCTCTAGTGACTAGGAGACCCTGGAGCAAGGGACATTCCCGTAGGAGAGAAATACCCCAGATGTCTTCCTAGGAGAGGGTAAAGAAGGGAACACTTGTGCCTCTAAACTTCAGTTCTTTTTCCTCTATAAACCCACTTGAGATGCCACGAGACTGTACACCTGTCTCCATTTGTAAATTGAAAACATATTTATCACCTTGTTGCTGGTTTTCTTTTTTCTTTCTTTCCCTTTTTTGAATGGATGGGAATTCTACTTTGCCATGAGGAATGCTGAAGAAATGCATAATTAAAAATAGAAAAAGAAAGTCTTCTAAAGGCTGTTTACTTGGGCGATGACAGTGACACAAATGTTTCTTTCTCCTCCAAGGGCCCACCCACAGAAAGGAGCAGACAATGGTTCCGGGGCCCTCTGGGGACTAGCCGGCCCTGGAGAGGCCTCCGGGCCAGCCTGCGGGGCCCATTCAGCTGCCTGGCCCTCCCACCCTCCTACACTCCCCGGTCCGCTAATTACACACCAGCCTGGCGACTCCAGCCGAGGGGCCCCACCAATTACCGCCGCACTGACATTGCTTAAGCAGTTCATGTGTTTACATAGTTTAGTGAGTCTCTCTTAGTTTTCCAAAAAAGTACAAAATTACTAATATTTAAGAAAAAAGAGTTGGCTGACCAGGGAGAAAGGATTTACTTTGCATACGTATCAACATTGAGCAAGAAGCCCAAAGTTGTACCTTCATGTTCCCTTGGACGAAACTTGGACAAACCACACCATCAACTCTCCGGGCAAATTCCCAAAGGTTCTTTCAATCTGCAAATTGATAGATATGTGTCAGCATCGGGCGGCTCTGCTTACAGAGGGTTTAAGTTATCCTACCAAGTAAATAACAAAAGTTACATCATTTTCATCAACATTCATCATTCTAATTGCCTGAACCTCCACCAGAACAGAGTCACACTATAGTTTTATGGTATTTGATTAATGAGGGCAGGAAAATTGAAGTTTTTGCAATAAAACTAAAAAAAAAAAATCAACAGACTTTTATCGTTTTTTCCCTTATGATTTTAATTTAATGGCTCGTGTTTTCATTACTGCAGAGGCTGTACACTTTAGCTTGCAATTATGTCCCATCTGTGAAGCACTGTGTTATTACAGTTTATTCTAGTAGCTTTTCAATCACTTTTGAGTTGGGCTTTACAAGTATTCTTGCAGCAGGTGGGCTTCCTGGCATAAGCCCAGGAACACACAAAGCGCAAAGCTGGAGTTTAATGGCAGCATATGCATGTGGCACAGAGCACCAGCCTTCTCCCATATGCTGCTAAGCAGCCTCTTCAGCCTGCCAGTCACTCTTCTTACTGACTACAGTCTCTAAGTAGTTTTCTGCCAGGGAAAAATATACCAAGGCAGCAAATTTCTCCAGTGCACCATCCTTATTACTGAGACAACCCTGTCATTAGCACAAGCACAATGAACCTGAACTGGGGATGCATACCAATTAGGTGGCACAGAGCACTTTTGCTTCTTATCGCTATGGAAACGTACCCCCCCTCCGGCTGCAGTGGACAAGCAGGAATGTCCCCCACCCATATGTCACCTAGTTAACACTGTACACTGTGATGTGAACCAAAATCTGCTCTAGCCCCCGCAATAGCAGAGAGAAAGGAGTGGGAACAACAGAAGTCTCTGTACGTTTGAGAGACGTTCGCCTTTAGAATTCTGGATCCTGCACAACCATAGCTCACAGCCATGAGCAGGAAGCGATGATGAAATCTATAAATAATGTTCTTCATTAAATCTAGCATAGACAGTTCAAGGAATCTAAAGGCAATTGCTTTATCCCATTTAAAAAATGGAGACCACACTTTTTTTAAAAAAATTACCATAAGGAGTGTTTCACTTCTAAGAGACTGGGACAGCTCCTGGAGCCACAGTCTCATAGCCCTTCTCCCTGGAATTTTTACCTGCCTCCAGTACAAAATAAACCTAAAAAGATTCAAAATGTCTGTGTGTAAAGGATTTTTCCCACCTGAATGCTGTGAACTTTGCAAAGACATACAAATAAAGTCTT
This sequence comes from Miniopterus natalensis, assembly GCF_054644295.1. Taxonomy (NCBI): domain Eukaryota; kingdom Metazoa; phylum Chordata; class Mammalia; order Chiroptera; family Miniopteridae; genus Miniopterus; species Miniopterus natalensis. Next base: position 26,888,868 of record NC_142082.1, read on the forward strand.
TGTTTTCTTTGTGTGTAGGTGTATGTGTATAAATCAGAGAGAGAGAGAGAGATTGAGAGAGAGAACTAGGAGGAGACTTAGATTTTATTTCACAGCTCAATCTATATACAACTGAGATATTCTGATTTCACTGGTTTGGGGTATTTTAACTTACATTGTGAATTATCAGTGGACCACACACCACAGCTTTATTTGCCCCTAAATTCCACCAGCAGCTCTTAAGCAGAGTAGACCCCTGAGTGTGGCACCCAAAACGCGGTGTCCCTGCCCCTGTACCGGCTGCCCCTCTTCTTTCACCAGTAGCCCCACCAGCATCATTTTATGAGCAAGTTTAATTCTTCTCTTCACACCAAGTGTGCTGGAGACCCTGAGTCTTACTTTCGTCATGTAAGGATATTTTCTCAACACTCCCCCTCAACTGTCACTCACCTTTTGGTCTAGAGACTCAGAGGCCAGCAACACAAGGAAGGAATGCGTTCACATGCTCTCTCTGCCCTGCACATCCCGGGGATCCCTGGAGAAGTGCACAGTTTTTTAAAGCAAAACAGTGTAACAGCCCTGAACCTACCAGGGACCTAAGTGAAGTAATATTTAAAGCACACACACAGTGCTATTTTTAAAGAACACCCATCAAATATTAGATGCCATGAAACAAAGTCATGCTGCTCAGAGGCAGTGACTCAGGGGGACAAAAAAGAAAGAGAAGCCAGAAAAACTGACTCTGAGCACAAAATCAACCAGACTTATGTCAGCACTGGTGAAATTCCCCAGGGATGATCACTCACAGAACACTTATTTTTTATTTGAAAAGCTATTCTAGATCTATGTGAAAGTCACTGGATTCTAATGGGAATAATTTCCTCCTGCATAATGTGTCCCGGTGGGAATCGTACAACTCCTTGATTTTTGTTTTTAAGTTAAAGACATCAAGGGAAAAGAAAACTTTTGTACAAAGAGGAAGAGTGGAGACAGGCAGAGGGAGGCGGAGTCCAAAGAGGTTTCAATTCAGTGCTAAGGGCTCTGGGCCTTCTCCCCAAATACAAGAGGGTCAACATTAAGAGTTGGAACTGGGAACAGGTCAGTGACTTGGTCTCGCAGCTACTTTGGGAATTTCTGTGGGAGATTTGAACAATCATGAAGAACATGCATTCCCTGACCATGATGCTGCAATTTACTATAAGAACCCAGGGAACGAAAGCAACTTGTATTTATTTCCATTTATTATATTTTCTTCCTTCTCAAAGTGAGACCCTGAAACTCATCTTAGGTGACTCTACCCACTGCTTTTAGGACTCTGAAGGGAATAGGGTATGGGGCATAGCTCTGACATGCACAGACACACACACACACTGTTAATTTCTCTTTGTGTCCCTTTAAGAAGGACAGTTCATCTCTGCCTAGATATATAGGTTGGGGTGCAGCTGGAGAGAGGGGAGCTCCTTCACTCCCCAATCTGGCATCATAAATAAGACCAGCATTTCCGTCCCCTGAGTGAGAGGGAGGAGCCTCTTTCTATCCTTGTACCAGTGATATTTCTCTGTCTGGGGCCTCAGACCTCATACTTTCTAGGCAGGCCAACTCAGGACACTTCTACTCATGTGACAGAAGGTGCTGGCTCTATACCCAAGCCCCTGGGTCCCTCAGTCAATGCACAGAGACAGTATCCGAGTATTGGTTGAACTGAGTCCAACTCCAGGGCAGCAGGGTTGCCCCTCAGTCTCACTCAGCCTGGCCAGGGGATGAAGAAGCTGCCTGCCTGACCGGTGGGCCCCAGCCATGTGCCCATGAATGGGCATCCATTCCTTTTGGCTAGGGTTCAGTCCGGTCAGCCAAGTGACCATTCTGATTGGTCAGAACCTGAATCTCATGGTTATTAAACATTTTGGGTATCACTCTCTTTGGGTCCATGCTTTTGCTTCATAGGTGCTGCTATGGGTTGAATGGTGTGCCTCCAAAAGACAGGTAGAAGCCCTACCCCCAGTAGGTCTCTCAGAATATGGCCTTATTTGAAAATAGGGCCATTGTAGATAGAACTAGTTAAGATGAGGTCACACTGGAGTACGTGGCCCTAATCCAATATAAAGGGAAATGTGGACGTAGAGAAGAGACCAAAGGGAGAAGATGACCACATGAAGACAGATGCAGAGACTGGAGTGATGCATCTACAAGCCAAGGAACACAAGGCCAGAAGCTGGAAGAGACAGGGAAGGGTCTTCCCCTACAGCCTTCAGTAGGAACAGGCCCTGCTGATACCTTGATCTTGAGTTTCTGGCCTCCAAGACTGTGAGAGAATAAATTTCTGTTGTTTCAAGCAACACACTTTGTAGTACTTTATTATTGTAGCCCCAAGAAACTACTACAGGTACATATTAGATAATGACTTTCTAGGTTCACAAAATGAGAAAAGAAACTTGACTTTGCATTGAAAAAGCAGTTGGCTCTGGGTTCCAAGGAATATAGAAAAATAATGAGTTCAAGGGCCCTGGAGCCTGGGAGAGGTTACTTAGTCTCTCTGACCCTCAGGTTCCGGGTCTGTGAAATGGACATAATGGTGTGTAACCTGTAAATTCTCTGCAAGGCTGAAATTAGTTAACCTATGCAAAAAATAACATTTATAGTATATCAATAGTATACTAATATAGTATAGTATTTTAAGTATATAGTAAATGCTTAGTCTTATTTATTGTATCTCAATATAATGGAATTTGTTAGGATAAAATATCATTTTTTTTCTGTTCTTAAAAACCATTTTTAATTCTGTGCTATCACTATTCAAAGCAGTTTTCAAATTCTATTGCAGTCATATCAACACAAGGTTTCTTTTCACATATGAAATAAACCACTACAAGTCTTAAGTAGGCAAGAAAAAACTGTTTTATAGAACTAATGTACAGCCTAGGCTCTTCTGGGCTTCTCCTAATCTCAGATGACCTCCTCTACAATGACAACATATTCTAAACCATATTATGAGTCTGCCTTTTGGTTTATTTTTTTTCTTTACGTTTATCTTCCTATCTCCCCAGATAAATAGTAGGTGCCTTAGAGATATGGATTATATGCAATAATTCCTCATATCTCTAGCCTTCATGTATTATTTTGCATATTGAATCATTTTAAAATATTTAATAAAGAAAAATTAAATAAGATAAAAAGAAAGAAAACAGAGCTTATAAAACATTTGCAATATGCCACCCCGTTTGCTCAAGCCTAATAGGGTCTTATTGCTTTTCTTTCATTTTTTTACAAATGAAAATATAAAACATCAAAAAAATCTAAGTTATTCTTTGGAATCATGCTCTATGCCCTACTTAATCAGCTAAGATTGTTCGTTTGGCTCTTGAATCTTTGATAATGGGGCTGGGGAGTGATATGGGGGGGGGGGGGGTTCTATGGCATTTCTACCAATCTCTGAGTATTATCATCACATGGTATAAGTGACTTTAGATTAAAGCTTTCTTTTTTAATGAATTGAAAGAATGATAGTAAAACAAAACTGGAGTAGGAAAAAGATATTTGGGTTCTAGTCCTGACTTTCCAATTAAGTAGCCATTAGAAATTTGTCAAGTTATTTCATTTCTTTGGGCCTCAACTTCCTTATTTTTTAAGTGTGATAACTTCCAATAATTCACCATCCAAATATGTTTGCTCCTTCCCTTAGTATTTCACCAAATATATTTATTCCTTATTTGAACTTAATATAAACAAACTTAATAAATACATGTGCGATTCTGACTTTAGCACTTGTAGGCTGTGTTTCCTTGGGCCAATCACTTCTCTGAGCTTCAGTTTCCTTACCTGCAGAACAGAGACACTAACATCATACCTACCAAATATTATTCCCTGTACCTCTGACAGTTCTGTGTTCTGCAAATGCTTACCCCTTCTTCCTCTTACAGCCACCTGAAGCTGTTAGTGTTCTTCATATCCTCATATACACATGAATGCCCTGGGCATGAGGACATTGACTAGCTCTCCCAAGGTCCACAGCTCATGAGTGCCAGCACCAGCACCTGAACCCAAGCAGCAGCCCCAGCAGCCCTGCTGTCAAAAGGCACAAAGCAATTGCTCCTCTGGCTGATGTGGTGAAAGTGTAACCATGTAGAAGGTGCATAGTGCTTAGGACTCAGCAGATGTTAGCTCTAAGTAGGGGGATCAAACATAATTCCTTTCTCTATTTTGAAAGTGCAAGATGTCACTGTTAATAATTGCACTGGAACAACAGGTGGAACCTGGGACTCCCTCAGGCAAACTGGATCTCAGACTCTTAGCTGTAATTACTGTTCCAGACTGTAAACTCCTGGAGAGAAGAGCCTATGTCTTTTTACACACACACCGTTCACATAGTGACAGATGATGGTGTTTCCCTCTGGAAGGTGAATGTGAGGCATGAACAACTGAGAAGAGAATTGATTACAGCTTCCTTACAGCCTCTTAACCTGCATGCAGGATGCTGAGGCTGGAAGGGTGCTGGTGACACCCGAGACCCTGATAAGGTAACATTTTCAAATCCCACAACAGTGAATCAAATAAAGATACCTTGATTATTTTTAATGTACTCATTTGTCAGTATGCCCTTCCCAAGGATGGAAAAAGAATATCATTGAACATAATCAAATCTCTCAGTTTATGAAATGCACACACAATTCAGATATTTGTGGTCAAAATAAAATTGAGATATAATAATTATATGATCACAATATGTTGGAAGGCCTAAAAATTCCAGTTGTGCTAGGAGCTATTAATGTTCCTAGGAGCTTCTAGATGCTTCTGAGCAGGGTATAAAGACATGTGCATGTGGAATTTGCCTCAGAGTCAGAGGACCCCAAGATCAAGTCATAGCTTTAGCTCCTACCCACTAGGATAATCACTCTACATCCTTACAGTCTTTGGGTGAAAATCAGGACACTATTTGCCTTATCTCCCCTTTGCAAGATGGAAAGAGAATCACATAAAGTAATTCAAATACATTCTTTCAATGATTCGACATTTATTGTGTACCTACTATGTGCCACATGTGTCTTAAGCACCGGGGATGCAGAGCAGTGAGACAAATCAACCAGTGACTGTGATGGAATGTGTTGAGAGTGATGATAGAAATATGCCTGGGAAACTGGTAGATTTTACAAACTATGCCATGGTCTGCCCTGAACTCTATGCAGGTGAACCTGACCCTTAGCCTAGCACCTCAGATGCTGTCTTATTCTCCTGTCCATATTGAAAATGTTGATTTACAACACTCTGTTTCTTAGAAAGCCCAGATATTTGCTCAAAATGAACAATATTAATGACAAAGATTTATAGCAAGGTGCCAATATAATAAGGCCAATTTTTACAATCTCTTATAGGTGTTAAAATATATATTAATGAACAACCAGTTTTTATCTTTGTCCCATTTGCTGAAATTTCTCCCCTGGATAACACTTAAAATCTATAGGAATAGACCTGGTCATTCTTTCCTGTTTGGAACTACCAATTTACTTTGCTTCAGTTATCAAAGTGCAAATCATAGCTCCCAGTTACTTCCAATCCCGGCTCCTTTTAAGTTGACATAGCACAGATGAAATTTCAGCTTCTGTCCCCTGTAATTATGCAAGCAGAGAACTTGAAAGCTGTGAATACATAAGAACACTTTTCTAACTTACCCTATTTAGTCTGCACCAGAATGGGGAGGTAAACAAATAAAGCAAATGAATGGGTAGCTTTGCCTCACTGTCCAGGTCAAAGCCACAGAAAATTTTCCTTTCATGAAAGCCAGTGGATGCGAGTCTGTCCTGACCTTGACCTTGGAACAGAGGTTGCCCGCTCCCTCTTCCTTCATAAAGCCTTTTGTGGGTTGTCTTCTGTGACGTCCTTCATAACTGTCTTCCCACTTATGGCTTTTCCAGGACCTTTCATGGTTTCCTTCTTCTCGATTTTTGTCCTAAATATTGGTGGTTTTGCCAAATCCTCTTGGGTGACCGTGACTGTGGCCATTCTCACATATGGCAAAGACTGGTTAGAGGCTCACCAGACCCGTTACGTTGCCAAACACACAGCTGAAGGACATTCCTCAGCCTCCCTTGCAGCTGGGCTAGGACATGTGACTGTTGGACCATAGATCTCTAGGAACATCCTCTGGACTTCCATTCTATCTGCTTTATGGCTTGGAGGCCAGAAGAGATGACAGCACCCCAGATGGAAGGATGGAGATTGGTCCCTGGTCTCTGTTTAGAGAAGGAAGTCCAGGAGAGGCGTCTATCCAGGAAGATCCCCATCAAACATGTGCATGTGGGAAATAAGCTTTTACCACGTTAAGCCTCTGAGAGTTGGGTTGGTGTGCTCAGCAGCCAGCCTCTATCTGCTTACCATGGCCTCAGATTTGTGCCCCTCTCCTGAGCTTCTGCCTGTAAATCCACTGCTGGATAGCCTCTCCTCCCCAGAATGTCCTACCAGCATCTCAAGATACCCTCATCTTCTTCCTGCTGAACCCCAATGTGTCCTTTGCTCTGTCTTCTCTGCCTCTGGAAGGGCATTAGCTTCACCCACACCTTAGCCAGGTGATAAGTCATCCTCCTTGACCATGCCCTCCTCTTGGCCTTTCCTGCTATCATTCCCAAATCCTACTCGTCAGACTTGCCGATGTCTCTGGTGTCTAGACACCACTGTCCTCTCAGATCTGGCCCACAGAACCCTTAGCCTCACCCCCTAGGAAATCCTCTCTACCCCCTTAACATAAAAGAATGTATGTTTGATTATGATGTCACCCTGCTAAAAAACAAACAACAAAACTGGCTATCCCATGGGACACGAGGACCATTCAGGAGGAGGCTCTGGACGAGTCTGCAGCCTCACTGTCCCCTTCGCCATCTCCCCCAAGGTGGGATCGGCCTGCAGCCCTCAAGCCTGCAGCTCCCTACCTGTGCTCCACCCCTCTTGGCTCTGCTCCACTCATCATCGCTGGATAGGAACTGACACCCTGCAAGACTGTCCTTGGTATTAGCTTCCAATATCCTCTGCCAACCACAGGCTGTCCTATTTTCTGTGTTTACAGGACAGGTCTAAAATAAAGAAAGGGCTTGACTAATCACGTTGACTGAAGGAATGAATGATAGACACTGTATTTCTAACCCCCACCACCCCAAACCCACATTTTGCCCGTTATGGAATTGTGCCCCTTTGATTAGGCCCCCAGAAGCATGTGCCCAGTGCCCAGCACCAAGTTTGCTCGAGGAGGCCGACCTCACTTAGCCTTATCCAGTTGGGGACTGTAAGGGGTGGGAGTGGTGGGGGGCGGTCACCATGCCTGACATCGCAGGACATTGGGCCACTCCCAACTGCTCTGAACCTCACTCCTGATTGACAAAGTGACTGATTCTCTGTTGCTTTAAGTCTAACATGCAGGGATATGTGGAAGCCCTTTCAAAGTTCAATACAAGGGATTGCAGGTAGTATTATCATCATCTTCACTATTGGAGACATTACTCGAGGTGAACTGTGACGAGCCTAGACCCATTTTACAGTGTGAAATGTATTTGTAAGGGTTTTAAACCTTCTCTGACCTCAAGCATGGTCTTTTCCAATGGGTCTGAGTGATAATAAACTTTATGGGGAGGGGAGGAGGTGGGGTAAAGCCCTGATACGTCCCAACAGTTAAAAGCACACTTGTCTTCCTTAAATACTCTTTTATTTAATATCATGCCTTAATTTGTTCCCACCTCATTTTGTAGGGTTTGGAACAGGTAGAAATGCAGGCTTATAGTTAAAGGCCAAGAGGTGCACCTCAGACTGAAAGATGTTAGCCTGATTCCTAGCTGGTCGTCCAATTCTTTTATTCCTTACAGTTATAAGAAGATTTTAAAATTGGTGAGCAAGACACTGGTCTAACCACTTGCCAAATTAACAAGGTTTGATGTTGAAACTTCTCATCTGGGGCTCCAATCATAGGCGCTAATGTTTGACATTAGAGCTGCCTGCTGTTCCCTCGGGGCATCCCTCCCACTATGCTCTATGTCAATGTCCCTGCCAGTGACATTCCTGGTGCCACAGGGCCTGAGCCTTCAAACAGAAGCCTGTCTGTCCTGGGAAAGGCCGGCTCTTCAAGTATACCATAGACACCTTTCACCGTCATGCACTCCCCAAGGCCACCCCAAATGTCACAGGACATTAGAATTTCAGCACCAAAATGGCTATTTGGTACCTTGTGCCCAATCTCAAGGCAGTGCCACACACAAACCTTTCCAGGTGGAAGAGGCTGCTGCTTATTTATAGAAGAAATCCCACAGTTCTTTTTTCAAGAGCGCTCCCAAAAATTAAATTAATGCCTTCACTATGGGGAAATTCTGCTCTCATGTAAAGTTCCCTCTCTCTCCCTCTCCTTCTCTCCCTCTACGTCTCTCTCTCCCTCAACTGTAGGTGCCTCTCAGTGAGGCACCATCACTGAGTCGATTGTCCTTTTGGAAGAAAGAACTCATTCCCTCAAATGTGCCCCAATAACCACAAGGTTGCAGCATGCAGTTTGGAGTGGAACAGACCTGGGTTTGAATCCTGCCAAGAATTGACTGTAATATTGGGAGAGTTACTTGTCTGTGTCGATATCTTTACCTACAAAGTGAAGGCTACACGAACCTTGCAGGGTGGTTGTAAATATTAAATAGTGAACTAGCACACACAGAATTCTAATAGAGTTCCTAGCATGAGTAGGTGCTCAATAAATGGCCTGGGCAACTCTCTTAGGCGAGATGGAGCTGGCATCCAGGGAGATGATTGACAGCAGAGCTGGGCATGCACACTTGCATCCCTGACAATCAGCCTTCCCCATCATATTGCTACCAGAACGCCCAGGATGACTTTCAGGTCCGTGTAAACAATAGGTTTTTCTATGTCCTTTTTGTACTCTGTGTATTTCTTTCCCAAAGCAAACAGGAGGAAGAGAAAATGAAGGCTAGAATCCTGTTGATGGAGCATTCCGATGCAGAGCTTTAAGGCACAGAGGAGCTTAGTCTGCTCCTCAGCCTGCACTATGACCTCTAGGATGGAGCACAGAGCTCATCTAGAGACAGTGGAGGGTGATGGCAAAGAGGTGGGACCGAGCTGGAGTGGGAGGTGTCAGCTGATGTGAAACCACAGCTGGGATTTCCTCTCTTGTGCATCTACAGTGGACTCTGTCATGATATTATATTAACTTCATATTTTCACAGCAAGAAATGCCCAGCTTGCAATATGATGGCTATTAGTCAAATACCAGCAAAGGAAAGTGATACTCGCAAGATTCGCCAGTGTTTGGATTTAGGAAAGAGTGTGGCACTCACCGTTAATGAGAAAGCTTCCAGTTACCACCCACAGAATCCAAAATGTCATTTGAGGGAAAACAACCCTTTCCGTCCATCCCCTCAACAGACACAGCATCACATATTAGCACCCCACACTGGCAGTTCACCAACGCCAGGGCCATTTCTATTTCTCTCTGAAAGAAAGTTAATCTAACTGTAGAAACAAAATAAGATCACATGAAAGAAAATAGAAACTAGAAACGCTGTGAGTCCAAGCTCAGGAGGGGCTCACGGAGCATTTTGGAGGGGGCTCTGCTACTGTGCGACCCCCCTCCTTTTGCTCGGGGGGGGGTGAATCTTGGCAGATTTTACATTGTTGTTATATTTACACTTTTCTTTCAAAAGTAAAGTAAAGACTTATTTTTTATAGATATCTTTTCAAATTTTGCTGCTAAGATGCTAAGAGATTTTCCCTTGAGGGAAAACAACAGCTTTTCAATCACTAATATGATAATATCCAGAAATTCAGAGGAAACCCATCCCACTGGCATAGCAGCGTGGATAGTTTTAATATACAGGGGTGGGCAAAAGTAGGTTTCACAGTTGTTCATATGGCAAATAGTACAAGAATTAATAATAATACAAGAATAGGCTCTGTGTTGTGTATATTCACAACTGTAAACCTACTTTTGCTTGCCCCTTATTGTTATAATGTGTTAAGAGAATGCTTTATTGTTACAAAAGGCTTTTTGTGTTTTCCATAGAATGAAACAGGCCACATTTTACAAGGCAATATATTTTATAAGTAGTAAAATTCTTTTTTTTTAATTTTTATTTTATTTATTTATTTTAAATATATCTTTATTGATTTCAGAGAAAGGAAAGGAGAGGGAGAGAGAGAGAAACATCAATGATGAGAGAGTCATTGATCGAGCCCGCAACCCGGGCATGTGCCCTGACCGGGAATCAAACCCCGATTGCCTGGATCCTAGGTCGACGCTCAACCTCTGAGCCACGCCCGGCCGGGCAAGTAGTAAAATTCTTAATATAAATTTTACTATATACTATAATAGTATTCTCTCCAAGATTATATGTGTCACAAGACAAAATGACAGAAAATTGCTCTTCTCTTCCATTCTTCTGCTGATAAATGCTCATTGTTTAATGTTGAGCAGTTCTCAAAACAGTGAGCTTTGTTTCTCTTCCAGGCTAATAAAAATCATGTTAACATGTACATGCTAACTTTCTTTGCTGTCCTTGTAGTAAGATTTCGAAGTTGGCAAAGCTACCACTTTAAAACTATTTCAAGATTCTAAAATTAGGAGACAGTCAAATGTCAGGCTGTGCAAATGGAGACTGAGAATCAAGAAATGCACTGTGCAATTCCAAATCATGGAATTTTAAAATGCCAGAAAGTTTCATCAAATTCAGTGTTGCGTTGTTCTACCAATTCTTCTTTATAATCGCCAAGGACATCTTGATTGAAAGTAAGAATATCAGTCATTCACACAACTTATTTTTCCCCTCCTGGTCAGCTTTATCCCTCACCTCAATTATTTACAACACACACACACACCCTCCTTTCAGCCGAGCATCATACAAACACACAATCACATCTAAGAGGAGTGAGAGCCCCGTGCAGGCCTGCAGCTCACATCTGCTTTAGAGCGGCCCCCAGGACACTTAGATGGCAGGGCGCTTTCCTAGGGAGTAATCCTAACAGGCTGCCCCAAATCCACCGATCCTCATTGCTATGTAATGATTTTCTTAGACATACATAAAACGGATAAATGAGCACGGCCATCCTCTTAGAACAAACTGTATCAATCAAAATAGATATAATACTTGTAAATATTTTTCTTGTAATGGGAAAGATGCAGACTTTTTTTTTTTAATGTATCTTTATTTCAGAGACAAAAAGGGAGAGAGAGAAAGAGAGAGAGGGAGGCAGAGAGAGAGAGAGAAACATCAATGATGAGAGAGTCGGGGAAAGATGCAGTCTTCATTTGACCTAGAACACTATGGGTCAAGTGGCAAAAGGTTTTTTTAATTACCTCCCACCCAAGTTCAGGCTCTGAGCCAGGCTCTGTCTGGGAACGCCCTACTTAGAGATGGTCAAGGTGAAACCAGCCACGTGGGCTTCCAGAAGCCCCTTCTACTCCTACAGGTGCATCTCCCTGAGGCACAACATCGTGGCAAGGACTCAGCTAGTGGCCGCATTTGCAGAGGTGGGGTGCAGGGTCCCCAGGAAGATGTCCAACTCACCAGCATGTGTACACTGTCAGGACCTCCTGCAGACTTGGGGACAAAAATTGTGGATCCCTCTGCACCCAGGCACAGGAGGGAAGGAAAAGCCCCATCCCTACCTGCAAATGCCCTCCAGGTTCGCTGCCCTTCAGTGTAGTGTTTGGAACAACCAAATGACAACGGCAATAAGGCCCAGAGTAAAGAGGTGCACAGTCAGCGAAAGGGCCCCATCCCTGCGCACAGGCCCACAGAGAGGCCAGCTGCCCCTGGGCCCTGCGGAGCCACAGCATCCTGCGGAGGGAAACAGTTCAGGACAGCGCGGCGAGGGCTCTGTCAGAGGGAAGCAGTGGATTAATCAACTTGATGTTACCCATACTGATTAAACAATGAGGCATCCTGGGGTTCTGCTGTCTGTCCCGATGAGCGCTCATCAGACAAATGTGCAAACCCGCACAGCTCCCTCGGGAGCAAACTACCTTTTAATTTTTCCGTCTAAAGATTAATTCCATTGTTATGGAACCTGTGTGATAAGCACCGTAAACTAATCATTAGTCATTTTCAAACAATCTGACCTTCCCTGCCACAAATCATTGAGTGTTTTCCAAGAGGTCTTTTAGGGGGGTCTGGGGATTTGCATCACTCAGGGTCAGAAAGAGGAGTCAAAAATAAACAATGACATGTTTGCCTTGTAACTTTGACCATGAAGAAAATTTACTAAAATGGCTTCTTTCTCATGCAAGTGACTTTTTGTGTTTCTTTTTTGACTTTTTGTATTTTAAAAGCTGAGAAGGCAAAACTGAGAGCAATGCTTTTGTCCCAGGCCCACAACACCTGCTAAGGGGCAGGAGAGGACAGCCAGGAAGGGGCTGCCCCTAGGAGCCAGGACCTCACTCATGCATAGCCTATTCACAATGCTCCCTAAATCTTTTCAGGTTACGTGTGGTGATCTGTGTCCTAGAGCAGTCTAACAAAGCACCACAGACCCTGCAGCTCAAACAACAGAACTTATTGTCTCACAGTCCTGGAGGCAGAAGTCCCAGATACAGGCCTGGGCAGGGCCGCGCCGCCCCCCCCCCCCCCCCCCCCCAGGCGCTAGAGGAGGATCTGTCCAGGCCTCGCCAAGGCTTCTGGTGGTTCTTGGCTTGTGGCAGCACAACTTCAGTCTTCCCAAGGTGCTCCCCCTGTGGTCTCTTCTCTGTGTCCAACGATTCCCTTTATAAGGACATCATTGGATTAGGACCACCCTCCCCGAGTATGACCTCATCTTAACTAATTACATCTGCATCCATCCTATTCCCGAATAAGGTCACATTCTGAAGTTCTGGGGGTTAAGGCCTCAACACATGAGTTTGGGTGGGACACTTTCAAAGATGCAGTATGATTAGGATTATGTGACAGGTGAGGAGATTAGAGTTGGGAGAGGTGGAGCGACACACTCAATATCCTAGAGCCCATCAGGGCTAGAGTCAACCTCTGAAACAGACTGGCTTACCTGAAAGGTTAGACCCTTCTGAAACTTTCCTTTTCCAAAACTCTAAACTTTGCCTCATAAAAAAGTCATCCAGGGAGGGGAATGACAGAGGGACGGGGGCTTCTAAAAAGATGCAGACCAAAGTGCCAATAGTTTTTTCCCTTGGTTAGTCAGATATGGTCATCTTAAGTTTATTCTTTTTATACTTGTTTATATTTGCTGATTTGGGGATAATAGCTATGCCTAATTTTATTATATAAAATATTAACAAGTATTAAATTAAAATATAACATAAATTCTATCCACCATTCAAAATCCACCTAAAATTTTAGTCTCTCTCATGAAAACTGCCCACATGTCCTGCAGCCTGCCGTTCATTCTCTTTATATCAAAACACATGTTTATTTCCCCTATGAATGTGTCTTATTGAGCTCCAGGATAAGAAGATGATCTATGTACTGTCTGAACACTTACTACTACATTCAAGTCCGGGGGTCCCTGGGAGCAAAGACTATATACTTGGTGCAGGGCTTGCACCAAGAAAGCATGCAGCCAGTCCTCATGGATATCAGTCACTACCCCACCCTGGGTTTACCACAGAGGCTGAGACAGATGCAGGAATTACTGTGATAGGCTTCATACAGTTCATTCTGGGTGCAGCCAGACAGGAGACTATTGGAGGGACAAAGAAAAGTTTTCATGAAGCATTTAGGAATCTATTACACAAACCTGTGATATATCCATAATAGCTCTGAGGTGGAGACTCAGCAGGCACTTCACTAAATGAAATATGTCATTTTCCTTCATGTGCGAAGGGGTTGGAGCTGATAAAATTGGCTTAGAACAGAGTGGCTCCAAGATTTCAGACTTTGGAGACACAAAAATACCTAGTAACAGACTTCTTACCATTTGGTTTAAACCTAGAGAAAACTTTGTACAGCTTTCTTTCCTCATAAAATAGATTATCAATACATAAACCCAGAGGACTCATCTTTTCTAATGGATAATTACTGTTTCTAGCTCACAGCAAAATTACACATCAGATCCACCACATAGCATCTGATCTAATTCTCCGTAAGGAGAACACCTTACCGAGACAAAACCAAAACCTAACGCCAAGGTCAACACCTCCTCTGAGGTCTGAGCGCCACCATATCTCCCAAGCACTAGACGCTAATCAGAGCTACAGCCAAAAACATAATTTGCAAATCTCTATCTGCCAATGGACTAGGAAACAGAAAAAAGTCATCTGCTTTTCCTGTACGGTGCCTTCTAAGCAATTAAAAATTTTTTATTAAAGTGAAATTCACATCATGCCATGTAAACCTTTAAAGTGAACACTTCCACAACATGTAGTGTGTTCACAACACTGTGCAACCACCACTTTTACCTAATTCCACGACCCCAGAAGCCAACCCTGCGCCTGTTCAATAGTTTCTCCTCATTCCCCTCACCCCCAGCCCCTGGCAGCCACCACTCTGCCTTCTGTCTGGATTTGCCTATCCTAGATCTTCACATAAATGGGATTGTACAGCGTGTAAGCTTTTGTCCTGGCCTCTCATGGAGCACATTTGCGAGGTTCATCCACATTGCAGCGTGTGTCAGTACTTCATTCCTTTTTATGTCTGAGTAACATCCCATAGATGGATAGACCACATGCTGTTTATCTGTCATCTGCTGATGGACAGTCAAGCTATTTCCACATTTTGGCCATTGTAAACAGTGCTGTGATGAACATGTGTCTACATGTGTTTGGTACATGCCTTTGAGCACTTAATTTCAGCTAGCAGGGGTATATGCCAAGGAGCAGAATTGCTGGGTCATAGATCAATCTGTGCTTAACTTTGTGAGGAACCTAAGCATATTTTATATGTCACAGAAACGATATCATTGTATTCCACAAATAACTATTAAGTGTAACTGTTGGGCCATAAAATAAAATGTTTTTTACCTGTTACAACAGTTCTTTTCATCTTTAGTCTGCTTTGATGATTTAAAAGCAGCTTCTTTACCTTTTTTTTCTTTGTTTTTTTTATAAAACCAATATTCAGTTGAAGTTTTCTATTCATTAATATCCCTGACCTTGAGGCCACCTCAGAATATAAATGGAATGGCCATGAGGGAAAAGGGATTATGTGTAAATTGATCAGGTGACAGGCTTTCTTCTGTTACAGTTACAACCTCCAGGTCCGATTCTTAAGAGGCTCTTCCAAGGCCCAAGCTTATTTGGAAAGATGCTCCCATGGCCGGCAGGGGCAGGGGCAGGGGCAGGGGCTTTGACCTGGAAAACCTGGGCTTGGCAGCCACAACATCCAGACCTTCTGTTTCAGAGCCTCACATCAGCACCACAACCCACCTGGATAGATTTGAGCCAGAGTGGTGGCCCTTATCCTGCACCCCCCACCCCCCTCCATGTTTGGAGCCTCAGCCGTGCAGCAGGTAAGTGCCCTCACTCTGTGTGGCATTGTGTTACTAACTCTAGGCACACACAGATTTGGTCTTCAACGACTGATTGAAACAAACTGGATTTGGAGGAAGTTAGCAATTCTCTCTCCGTATTTAAAATGCTCTTACCTTTGACCCACTCCTAGGAATTCATCCCACACATGGGTGTAAAGATGTTAATTGCAGTGTTCCATAGAGTAGTAAAATGAAATAAACAAAGATTTGTGTCAGTTCTGCAGCCTATAGCACCCTCTCCCATCAGCCAGGGGACAGGTTGCAGGATCAGGGGCTTTGGAGGTGCCAGGAATCACCTTCTGGGATACACACCTGGAGCTCCAAGAGCCAAGGCAGTGGGGTGGAGGTGGCAGGAGTCACCTCAGGCCCCAGGAAGTGGTTACTTATACATCGTACAAAAGCACTGGAAAATGCTAAACAGGTGTGGGTGTACTGTGCATATCAGATTAACCTTAGCTGTAGGTAACATAAGATAAAATAACTGTGTGCTGATAAGAAATTATCTCCAAGAGCTCTCACTATTTTGCTGCCAATGAAACAAAAGTTCAGGATGGCTCTGAGGCTTGTCAGAGATGGCAGGAAAACCTCAGCCTCCCTGGTCACACCCGGGGTCTGGCAGCCTCAGGTTGTGGCAGAAGGTAGGCAGGCATAGCTGGTCAAGGTCACCAAGCATAGAAAGCTCAGCCCAGGATGTTTCCATTCGAAAAAGAAAAAACAACTATCTCATTGGTTCTCTTTCTTATTTTAGCCCCAAACCTCTTAACAATTCATAAATTCTTCTAAAAATTTTTTTCTAGGGCAAAATGTTGCCCTTAATTATATGCATCGTCTCATCAGGGCCAGCTACTTGCATAGGCAGGAAAAATCAGACTGAACCTTAATAAGAGCTCTTTGCAGTTTCTTTAAGAAATTAAATGCTGCTTTCTGCTCCATTTAAAATACAAATTTTCCTGAGTGTATCCCCTCTTCAATCTGCCTTATTCCCTATTCTGATATGGCTGCACCAAGGAAGGTTTTAGATAGCCCAAAGATGCAATTATTAAAATAGCAAAAACAAATAGAGCCACGTGCATTAGATGGGAAGAAAGTAAAGCCATGGAAGATTTGATTTTCCTTTAGGGCTAATGACTAACCACTTCTGAGGGGCTCACATAAGAGAACCATCTGGAGGCCAACACCTTGGGAGCTGAGTGTTCTTACTTTGAGTCTGGGCTACCTACTGGACCTCATTAGAACTGCTTCAATTTATTCTCTACCCATCCTCTCCTGAGCTGCCTGCCATTGCTAGAAGTACTAATGCAAATAATTGATGAAAATCCCTCTGTTGCCAGTGGCTACAAGCATAAATGATATAGTCACAGACCTGAATTCCACCTGGATTCCAGCCTGTGTGGCATTTAGCAAGACAGTAAACCTCTCTGAGCCTCAGCTACTTCATTGGTACAATGAGGATGATTAGAGCCCTTACTTCTAAGAGTTCGCAGGCAATACATGAGATGGTCGATGCAAATGCTTAGCATGATATTTAGCGCTCAGCAAATGTTCAACGAACAGTAGCCACAGAAAATGTTATCATTGTCAAGAGAGGAGGAATAATCTGTAAGCAGGTCTCTGGGGATTTCTAAGTTTCATCTATATAGCATACTTCCACTGATCGGTTAGGGGGTTATCAGTAAACATCTGTTTAATTGATTGTCTCAGAATAAGAAACTAAGCTTCTTTTCCTCAAATAATTTACATAAATTAAAAGTCAGGGAGACACAAAGCTGAAACACTCGTAGCCAATGGGCATTTCAGGTGCTTTGTGCATTCTGTCCCTTCTGCTTAACTCACTTCTTCCTGGAAGTCACACATCACAGGGGAGGCAGGAAATGCCCAGGCTGATGGAATATTTGCATGTCCCTGCCTTACTTATTCTACTGTCACGGGTGCCCTTCAATGTTGAAAGTAATAGAACAGTCAAGATGTCAATAGGAAAGTCTTGAGATGTCAGATTCTACCCCTGTCACAGCTCCCGCAATTGTTGGAATCAGACATAGGAAAGGAGATACAGCCCTCAACTGGCGTGTTGACAAAGCCAGTTGGCATCCCAGTGGAGATCTTGTAAGGATCAGCTGCCTACTCCGTGATGTTTACACTGACATTGATGTAGTGACAGTCTGATCTAATTACATGTCAATAAACCAAAGTCTTGATGCACTGAGGGACCAGAAGAGGATTACAGGACTCCATTGGCAATTCTTAGAGAGCAAGGACTCAACCTGCAGATTCAATTACCGGAAAGCTAGCCAACTGGAAAGGCCCGGCTCGGAGGGAAAGGGAGAGAGAGATCAAACTCAGTGCTATAACCTGACTTGGATTGGCCCCTTTTATTAAAATTAAACTTTCTGCCTTTCGGAAGCTTGTCTTCACTGAGCTGATTGCCTCTTATTACATAGTCCATATAACTGATAAATTCCAGAAACTTTGGGCAGAACAGGATAAGAACAAATGCTATTTTCCTTGCAGATTAGCACCAGCCCTGCCTACACTTGCATGCTGCCTCCAGTCCCATGACCTGGAAACCTGCCTGCACAAAGGAGGGGCTTCCAGAAAGCTCAGGTTCCTAGGAGCCTTAACAAAGAGGTGTCAGAGGAGGGAGGCAGAACGCATTCAGTTTTTCCGAGGCCTGTTGCCTGGGCCCTGTGGCTCCTGTGCCTGGAGCAAGCAGGGTTCCTAAATCTTTGATGAAATGCATGATCTTTTGAGAGAACGATTTGAAATTGGAACTAATATGATTTACCTGCTGTGCCCGGGGCTTTAATGTCAAACAGTCAACTGCTGCGTATTTTTATTTATCCATCAGTGTTTATATCTTTGTTGCATTCTGAAGTTCCCCACACTGTGGGTTGAGAGCAGATTGAAAGCATTTCCAAACCACAGTGCCATGTACCTAAACAGAACTTGGTAAATATATTCAAGCAGATAATGTACATGAGGGAAAGCAAGCAAAGTGCCAGGTATGACCTTCAGAACAGGCACAGCAAACTTTCTTTAAAGAGACAGATAGTAGATACTTGGGGCTTTGCAGGCCAGTATCTTGCTGCTTAACTCTGCCCTTCTAGCCCCAAAGCAGCCACATGTAAATAAATACAAGTGGCTGTGTTCCAATCAAACTTTAGTTAGGGACATTGAAATTTGAATTTCATGTGCCATAAAATACCATTCTTCTTTCAATTTGTTTTCTATCCATTTCTAAATGTGAAAACTATTCTTAGATCGCCAGCTCTACAAAAATGGGTGTGGGCCAGATTTGACCCCCAGGCTGTCGTTGGCCAACCCCTGCTCTAATACTGACGAGGGACTTAACGAGCTAAAGTATCATTGTTAGAAGTACATTAGGTATGATGACCTCAAACTGATGCCCTGTGCTTAGCAAAAAAACAGATGTGGATTTTCTATTCCACAGAGACTCACTTGACCCAAAGTATTTTCATAGTTGATGAAAATTGGAACAAAGGTCTTCCAGTATGTCTGGCTTCCTGGCTGAGCATTTTAAAATCATGTTTTCTAGTGCTCAAAGAAACTACCACCATTTCATGCACTAGGGAAACAATGAAAGCAGAAATGAGAAAAAACAGGTCGTTAATCTTTTGGGAAGATGTTATTTCTGAGATAACCACCCAGGCGTCTCTCTGGTAATGACAACACTCTGCTCTTGTATTTGCATTCCAAGAGCCCTGAGGATCTCTAGGCATTTTGGGTCCAAGCACACCTATTGCTGAGGATGCCCCAACTTCACAAATGCTCTCTCATGGGCACAATACAGCTTAGGAATGCGTTAGATGGCCCCATAGGTCTCTGACAACTCTAATGTGTTACTATTCAAGAGAAACACTTTAATGGTGAAAAGAATTTTTCCTGGTGCATCTGCTGGGCAGAGGTAAAACAATTAGGAAGCAGGAGGCTCAAAGAGACACTTTAATTGAGGACAAAAAGAAATTTTTCTTGGTATTACTAATGGACAGAGGTGAAACAAGCTGTTGATGATGCAAAGGAGGAAAAGACAAAGCAAATGAAGGTAATGCTTTTGGAGAACCCTTAGTTGGGCACAAAATAAAGCAAGCAAGTTTCACTCTCAGGCAGCATCAACAGCTGCGTCCTTGAATCGTTTCCTGGTTGTAAAAGGGGCGGCATTTTCTGTATTTTTCCTTGAACTGTTGACACAGATTGATGCTTTGCAACTGAAAGTTCAAGTTTGTTCTAATATGCCACCTCTGTGTTTTATGTTCAAGGTATTTTACTGTCAACAAAAATGAATTATAATAAAATGGTCTACTTGTAGCAGAGTGCTTCCAACAAACAGAAAATACACATGCAAATTATTAAATCAATTTCCACAGGGCAACTTTGCTGGCTGAAAAATCCTCAATGCTTGTTTTTCATGTTTTTGTAGGAAACATAAAAAGACATTAGACAATTCTCTTGACTCCCTTCCAATAGAGATAAGAGCTAACGAAAGGACTGAGATGAAACTAAAGTGCTTTATAAACTCAGCTACTCAGATTACCTCTCACACAGGGTTGAGTGACCTCTTGGAAGCCACCTGAGTATATTCTCAAGAAGAGAGGCCACTGAAAACAGAAGATATGGGGACTGGTGCTTGGGACAGAAAATATTCCAACCTAAGACATGAGTTACCTAATTTATATTTTTTAAGTATATGGACATTTTTAGAAGCAGTAAAGTTTATAAAATTAAACTTCTGGCCCTGGACAGCATTGCCCAGTGGTTAGAGCATTGGTCATTGCACCAAAGAGTTGCAGGTTCGATTCCCAGCCTGGTCCAGGTGTGTTCTGGAGGCATTCAATTGATGTACCTCTCTCACATCAATGTTTCTCTCTCTCTCTCTCTCTCTCTCTCCCTTTCCCCCCTTCCTTCAATGGAAATCAATGGAAAAAATATCTTCCGGTGAGGATTAACAACAAAACAATTAAACGTCTGCAAGAGTCACCATCATTGTAGTCTGTAGCCAGCAGCATTGCCTTCTTCATCCTTAATAAATATGCTTCTTGGCATCTCCTACACTCTATCCCCCTCTAGGCACATATTTGATTTTTTTGGTCCCCAGTGAAGCTGCTCAATTTTATGTGACTTAAACATCAGCAAACTAGGGCTCTCAGGCCACATTTGGCCCACTGTCTGTTTCATAAATAAAGTTTTATTGGTACATCACCATGGTCATTCATTTACATATTGTCTCTCGTCACTTTTGAGCTACAAGGTAGAGTTAAGTCATTGTAACAGAGACTGTATGGCCTACAAAGCTTAAAATTTTTACTATCTAGCCCTACAGAAAAGGTTGGCCAACCCTGATGTAGAAAAAAACAGAGCGTAGTAACAAACAGGCAGGCTGATCAATGTGGCTGTGACTTTGGCTTCTGTCATATAGCCACTGTCTCGTGCCTGGAACTTTACTTCTCTAGATGGGCCCCCTCACCTATGAAGTCTGGACAATGATATCTACCTCACAGGCTTCTTGGGAAGGTCATGAGACAATGTATGTCAATTATCCAGCATAGTACTTCATACATACACATGCTCAATAAAGGGAAACTGTGATAAACCATCAAGCATTTTCCAGTCGCATGGCATGTTTTTCTGACTCGGATGCTCTCTCACTGTCTCCATTTGTTTCTTCTCTCTAAATATAACCATATATTTTACACTTCCGTTCTTCATGCCTTGGTTTCCTGGGGTGTTTGTCCTTTTGTTCTTTCTTCCTCCCTTCTCCCTCTGCCCCCCTTTCTATAATTGTCTGGTTCATTCATTTTATTGAGGACCCAATATGCTTGGCAGTGTCTCTGTGCTGGGGATTAGTACCTTTTTCCCTGAAGGCCCATTCATTTTCTTATCATTCTCCCCTTTGAAAGGAAAATAGTGGATCCAGAGAACTCTAAATCAAAACTCCAGGGACTCTGGCCTGGCCCTTAGTAGGTCCCTGTTCTTTTGTATGTGGCCAAGGGAAGTGGCCTGAGCCATCTGGGTCAGTCTCCTAAAGAGCCAGAAGCCCTTTGCAATAGCCCAGATCCTGGCTGTTGTGCTCAGGTGTGCCTGCTGGTTTCTCATCTGGAATCCCCAGGCATGAGGATAACTGGTTATCAATCCTATTTCAGATACTGGGAAACCAAGGTCCTCCAAAATCAAGCAACTCCATGAAGACAAAGGAAAGGCTCGGTTGCAAATATCCAGCAAAATACATCTACAGTTGTTGTGGTTTGGGGAGGGTTGTGGGGGGGTCCCCTGATGACCCTAGGAGAGGACTGTGAGTGCTCCAAGGCATGTAGATCTCTCATATTTAAACATGGTTCACAACCTCAGATGAACAGACAACATGCTATTAGAGGAGGGAGAGGTGGAATTGACTGAATGCTCCAAGTGGCTGTGCTATCCACTGTGTGCTCACGCAAGAATTTTAATGCAATTAGCCAAGTGCAAGGATGGAGCTGATGAGCCAACCAATCTTTTGATTAACACCCAGGTTTACTTGAGAAGATGAATAACTTATTTTGAAAAATACACAAACAAATAGAAAGCAGAGGGTTCTCAGCCTGTGCTTTCACAGTCCAGAAGGGAATGTAACTCCCTCTTGGGGCAAGATTATTGTTTCTGATTTCAATCCATCACCCAACTAGAGAGAAAGAGACAGAATTCATCATCTAGTCTCTGAAGTCTTATAATTGCTAATATTTGACTCCCTGATTACAGTATTTATCTTTTAAAGACCTGGATAAACACACACAGGTGTAACAGCACCGTCGTTCAGGGCTTTCTTATCTCCACCCTTTAGGAAATACCACAAAAGGACTCCATTGAATCTAGCCGAGGTGCTATGTAGCTGATAAATATTTGTTGATCTTTCTACCCAGAGGTGGTCATGCTCTAGGAGTGGATTAGTGGCCCCCGTGGATCAATAGTGGGTTATCTTCATTTACTAGGCTTGTAAATGCTTGGGGATTCTGAAAAATGAAAGGTACCTTGGCGGGTATGTGGACAGGATTTCAAAACCCAAATCAGAAATATGTTAATGGACAGGACATCTAATATATCACTAAATGCTTTTACTTTCTCCCCATAATCAGAGGAACAGAAGGGAGTAGCTCTTAGGCACTCATGCTGTGTCAAGGTTTGAGCCATGTGACTTCTGCATATTTATATGTGTTCTTTCATTTAATCCTTGAAATCTGAGGTGTAGGTGGCATTATCCCATTTCACAGATAGGGAGCCTTACGCTTTAAAAGATTAGATCACAGGTTATACTTTCCCGGGTTACACAGCCAGAAAATAGTGAAGTCGGGCGGTCTCCCGCTTAACTTCTTTTATACTGTGCCTCACAGTGAACATGTGGCTTCTGAAGATATTAACATCTTTGGGAAAAAAGTAGAAGTCATCTTTGCAAGTATCATTCTCCTCCTGTCACATATCGAATAATGTTTCCTAAAGCTTAAACCATCTCATCAGATAAACTTTCTACCTCAGAGACATGTACAGTTAAAATGATGACTCTCCTGGAAGACACAGACTTTTTTAAAGTTTTAAAAATTATTTTTAGCTTGTAAGAAGCATCAAGGTTTTCAGTTATTTTGAAATTTATGGTTAATATATAGGGTGTCTCAAAAAATGTATACACACACTTTGAATAATTATAAAGGAAGTGTTTATCAAAATACATTTCATTTTCAAAATTGAGCTAACAGCTATAAAAGTATGTATACATTTTTTGGGGACACCCTATATATTTACTTGGAAGCCAATCATTTCCTACACTATGATTGATCACTTGTAAAGGAACTGCGGTTAATTAGGAAGGATTTGGGTCAGTGCTGATATCTGAAATATATGTCCTGCTTGAATCCCCCCTCCTCCCCACCCCCTCACACCACACCCCGTCATCAGGGACAAGAGGTTTTTAAATATTATCATTACTGAATGCAGGGGACACTGGGTGAGGGGGAGCAACACCCAGCTTTAGAGGAAGCTCCGGAGGGAAAATGTTGGCAGAGTCTAGAAGGACCACAAACTCATCAAGAGCCATTTACATGGTGGGGGCTGAAGGAGCTCCACCTTCCTAGGTGTCTAGGGAGGGACAAGAACAATAATAGTGCCTCCTAGAAGTGCTATGAAGATGGCATTTAAGGCATATTAAATTCCTTTAAAAAAAAAAAAAAAAGGCATGTTTAATTAGAGCTCCTAAGAGCTAGCCAGCATGTTACAGAAAACAGTCAGAATTCTTATAACTCTTAAGGTAGGTATTTTGACCCTTGTTTTGCAAATAAAGAATCTGAGGCACAAAGACATTGAGGGAACAGTCCAAGGCAATGTACTGGTAAGTGTTGGGTTCAGAATTCTAACAGAGATTCACTTGGCTCCAGACACATCCATAAGGCTGCTGTTCACGTTCACTATGTTACATGGGAAGTGAAATCTATTCAGTCATCAGCACCATGAATAGATCAACAAACAAGTGTGAAATTGTCATGTAATGAGCACCTACTGTGTGCCAGGGGGTTACGCACATTCTCTCTAATCCAGGTGAAGTTGACATTATTGTCCACACTTCACTTTTATGGTTTCCTTTCTATACTATGTTTAAATCACAAGATATTACTGTATGTGTGGAAAAGTCAGAGAGAATGTAGAGCAAAAGGAGTAAGTCAGCCCGGCCGGGCATGGCTCAGCGGTTGAGCGTCGACCTAAGATCCATGCGATCGGGGTTCGATTCCCGGTCAGGGCACATGCCTGGGTTGCAGGCTCGATCCCCAGTCGGGGGCGTGCAGGAGGCAGGCGATCAGTGACTATCTCATCATTGATGTTTCTATCTCTCTCTCTCTCTCTCCTTTCCTCTCTCTGAAATCAATAAAGATATATTTAAAAAACAAAAAACAAAAACAAAAAAACTGAGAAAATAGGCTCAAAAAGTGAAGGCAAACTACCTAAAGTATAATATATAAAGTAGGAAATCCCACGTCAATGTGTCTGCAAGTCCATCATCTTAAACTATTCACTTAATCTTTAATCCCATGAAAAGAGAGTCTAGAATCAGCTGGCAGATAGAATAGGTACTTAAAGCTGTGACTTCCCTGTAAATGGTGACCTTTTCCCACCCTCTTTAGGACTGAATCAGCATTTCAGCCCAAGGTATGATTTGCACCACAGGCTGCCCTGTGCTTCGGTCCTAT
Organism: Miniopterus natalensis; assembly: GCF_054644295.1. Lineage (NCBI taxonomy): Eukaryota > Metazoa > Chordata > Mammalia > Chiroptera > Miniopteridae > Miniopterus > Miniopterus natalensis. The sequence continues at coordinate 26,913,512 of NC_142082.1, forward strand.
AGATTCTTCCCAGGTAAGAAGCTATAAGCACAGCTTCCTACCCGAGTCTCAGAACCAGTCACTCAAAAATCCCTCCTGCTTGCCTGAAGGTTCAGAAGGTCCGCTGCCTTCCCACTGTCCTTAGAGAAGCTTCAGTATTAAAAAGTGATACAGAGATGATCATCATTAGCTGGCAAATGATGAGTGTTGTGTTGAATGGGCTTTGCTGCTTGGGTAAATCACAAGTTGTGTGTCCACTGAGTGGAAGGGTCAATCATCTGCTTTCTTCCTCTCCAGAAAAATTGCTAAAGGCAATATTTCATGTTGATAAGCTCATTTAAACAGATAATGCCTCTGAATGTACCATACCATGAGTTAGTTTTTAATAGATCTTTAAATCACAAACTGAAAGTACAAAGCCATAAATCTAATTATGTCCTCCCTTCAGCCCCCGTGGTTCAATGTGAGCCATGTAACATGCAAACAATACAAAACATCAGTGGAAATGACGTCCAATGGGAATAGAGTATATATCAAATAAAAGAATTCCATTTAGTGGGCTAATGTCACACATTAAGCTTAAAAAACAAAAACCTGATCTGAAGCCTGGGCTGAACACATCCACTTGTCTCATTCTTTTGCTTTAAAAATTAAACATTATTTAAATGTCTCTTAATGCTGTAATTGTTCATGCCCTAAAAAAAAAAAAAAAAAAAAAAAAGGCCAGCAGTGTTTCACACATTTTGAAGGTAAAATAAATAGCAATCCAAAGATATATTACCAACAGAATTTGAATTTGCTATTTATGCAGAGTCTGCTTTTAGGAAACATGATCTACTTTGGGATGCAAATAATTAATGCAATATCCCTCTTCATAACACTATAAACACTGAGATGATAGCATTTAGTTACTGACAATAACGCACTTCTTGTGAGACCAGCAGCATCAGCTTTGGCTCTGATGGGTGGGTGAGTGACCAGGTAGGAAGTGGGTTACTTTCCTTTAACTACAGACAAAAAAAAACAAACAAAAAAAAACAAGCCAACAGTGGTCTCTCACTCTACAATCTTCTGTGTGTGCATCACACACTCCAAGCAGTAATCACCCCCCTATTTTACCATTATGGGCAATCAAACAAGTGTTCTTATGGGTACCTGTTTTTCATTTTTAAAAATACATTTGGGACATTTGCAAGATATATTTCATAAAGACAAATTGTTGTCCCTGGATGACATAATTTACATCTTCTCTCCAGCTCAAAAAAACCACCATATTTTTGAAATAATGCAATTGAAAGCCATTTATAAACATGACATGGTGGCAAGTATTCTAGGTCTCAAAGGAAAGCAAATTGCCAAAGGCCACACTCAGTAGCCAGCATATCAGATACAGAGAATATCTGTATATTCTTATATTTTCCATATACTTGTTTTAAACATCAATATAGAGGAGAAGTTACATTTTCAAAGCACTGATATGTGCTAACTAGCACTGCCAACTGACACAAATGTTGATCATAGATGATCCCACGATTTACTTTCCTGGTAGAACATGGAATATTTTTAAAACTTTACTTCACACCAGTAGGGACCATGCTGGGAATAGATTTTTAGCTTCCATTAGTTATCTGGGCAGATGCTTAATTCTTTTGTAACAAACTCAAGAAAAGCAATTGACTTTGGAAACCCAATTCTAAATATAATAGAGAGAGAGAGAGTGAAAAGCGGGTTAGGACCAGAAGTATTTCTGAATTGTAAAGGTCCAAATTTTTAACAAGAGAAAGAGAAATAGGAAATGGTAAGTTTATCAAAATCATGCCAGAAATGTCTTAGGAATACAATGTGTAAAAATAAAGATGAACTTTGGCATCACGTGATGTATCTAACAAATGGACCATTTTATAAGTGAAAAAAATCTCAGGATCATAATGATACTGACCCAAGTCATCTCCATTTCTTAATCCTGTCCCTTCCCACAAGTGCTGTGCTTTTTTACCCAAGAAGCTTTCCTAGAACCTGCCTCCTGCTTTTTTTTAAAATACTCACCAAGGATATTTTTTCCATTGCTTTTCAGAGAGAGTGGAAAGGAGAGAGAGAGAGAGAAATATCAATGTGAGAGAGACTCATTGATTGGTTGCCTCCCGCACACACATTGACAGGGGCCGGGGATCAGCCTGCAACTGAGGTATGTGCCCTTGACGGAAATCGAACCCAAGACCCTTCAGTCTGAGGGCCGACACTCTAATCACTGAGCCAAATGGGTTAGGGCTGCTTTTTAAAAATGAAAAAATATGTAGTCTTACAACCTAAAAATAGATACATTTGTAATTTAAAAGTTCTAGGAAAAATATCTCCATGCCCATGTGGTTTCACTAGAGAATTTTACAAACATTTAAAGAATCAACACAATTTTACACAATCTCCAGGAAACAGCAGAGGAGCGATTACTACCTTAATTCATCAAATAAGGCCAGTATTGTTCTGAGACCCAAACCAGCCAAAACAAAAGAAAATTACAGCCCAATATTTCACATGAACCAAGTGTAAGATACTCAAATAATATTAGCAAACTGAATACAGCCATGTACAAAAATAATAATATATTATGATCAAGTGGGATTTACTCCAAGTATGCCAAGCTGACTCAATATTCAAAAATAAATCAATGAATTTCCACCATTTCAACAGACTAAAGGTGAAAAATCATATGCTTATAATAACTGATGCAGAAAAAGCACTTTACAAAAATCCAGTAACCATTTATGATTAAAATTTCTGAGCAAACTAGAAATAAAGGGAACTTCCTAAACCTAATAAAGAGCACCTACAAAAATTCCTACAGTAAACTTCATAGCTAATGGTGAAAGACTAAATGTTTTCCCAAGTTTGGGAAAAAGGCAAGTGTGTCTGCTCTTACCACTCTCATTAAGCCTAGTTTTAGCCAGTGCAATAAGTCAAGAAAGAGAAATAAAAAGCATACAGATTGGAAAAGAAGAAAGAAAATGGCCTACACAGGTGATATGACTGTCCATGTAGAACTCCTAAGAATTCTATAAAAACTTCTAGAACTAATAAGTAAGTGCAGCAAAGTCACAGGATATAAGATAAACGCACACAAATTAATTGTATTTCAATAAACTAACCATAAACAAAGGGAAACCAAAATCAAAACTAATTGTAATATCATAATTACTCCAAAGAAACAAACATGAACAGGCACTGTATGCTGAAAATAACAAAATGATGATGAAATGAATGAAAGGAAACCTAAATAACAGGAGAGACATACTGTGTTCATGGATAGAAGACTCAATGTAGTAAAGATAGTCAGTTCTCCTCAAATAAATATACAAGTTTAATGTACTTGCTATCTAAATACTAGTAAAGTGTTTTGTAAACATGGATAAGCTTATTCTAAAATGTGTATTAAAATGGAAATGTCCTAAAATAGCCAAAACAATTTTGAAAAAGAAGAGTAAAAATGAGAGGAAATCAATCTCCCAGATTTCAAGACCTTATTTAACTACACTAATCAAAATAGTATGGTGCTGGCAGGACAGACACATAGATCAGTTGGACAGAATAGAAAAGCCAGAAATAAATACATATGAATATGCCCAATTGATTTTGAACAAAAGTGTTAACACAATTTAATAGAGGAAAGATAGCCTTTTAAACAGATGATGCTAGGACAATTGGATATACGTGGGCAAAAAATAAACCTTGACCTACCCTCTCACCTTATACAAGAATTAACTCAAAATGGATCATGGGCTTAATGTAAAACTATAATAATTTTAGAAAATGTAAAATAAAAACAGAAGAGAACATTCAGGACTAGAATTAGCCAAAGCATTCTTAGGCTTGAAACCAAAAGCAAGGGCAAATTGATAAACTGAACTCATCAAAATTAAAAATGTTAATGAAGAGAATGTTAAGAGGATGAAAGGTAAATTAGCCTGATAGAAAATATTTGCAAATCACATATCAGGCAATGGACTTGTAACTAGGATATATAAAGGACTCTCAAAGCTCAATAGTAAAAAAAATTAAAAATCTATTTAGAAAATGGGCAAAATGCATGAATAGATATTTTACCAAAGAGGACATGTAAATGGCAAGTAACCACATGAAATGACCTTCAAAATCATTAGCTATCAGAAAAATGCAAATTAAAACCACAATGAGATATCACTATATACATCTCAGAATGACCAAAATAGTAATGATGAGGACCTCAAATGCTGGTGAGGGCTCTGTAGCCTTGTCTTTGAAATTCTGCAGCCCTTGCACCTCCCTTGGGGCAAGTCCTTGGTTAGGATAACAGTGAGTGCCTGGGCCAACACATTTCTGCTGGACTGACCACCAGTCCTCCCTCATACCCAGTGGGTCTCATACAAAGGCTGAATATGGTTGGCTCACCCTGGGGACCCTAGGAGGAGAAGTCCCATCAACACCATTCTCAAGACATTGGCTCAAGCTGGCAGAAAGCAACTTCAGTAAAGTTGGGCAGGAAAGAGTATCCCTTCTCACTGCTATACAATTCCAAGGAAAAGCCCTATTTTTAAATTTCACACTGCTCAGAATTCAACACAGATGGTGGCCCACAGGCTCACTGTCTGCCATTTTTGGCTCAAAAATGTTTCTCCAAAGACCCTTTTGGGGCCATGTCTGTTCAGGGTGTGAAATATATGGTTATTTCTGAGTGTGAGCAGGACGAGAAGGTAGGAAGGAAAAAAATCAAGTGACACAGAAGTGACCACAGTGATGAAGGAAGGGTTCCTGCCAGGAACATCCAAGGAGCAGTCGCCATTAGCTTCAAAGGAGCTGAATGCCGGGCTGAGCCCTATGGGTATGGGTGGAGATGAGAGCCGGGCCCAAGGAGGGGAATGAAGCACATCAAAGACTCAGGCTGACCTGTGACCACCCCTCCCCGTGCACACTTGGGGGCTAAGGGGCTCTTTCCCACTCAGCTCTGCCCCATGCAGGAGAGCCAGGCGTTTGCACCAAAGGGTCACTCACATGGAGCTTTGATGGCCACACACATGGGGCCTGGAGGCTAAAACACAAAATGATGATAACAAGAAACAAATGCCCCAGGCCAGGGGGAGGGGGCCACAAAGAGAGAAGTGCCCAGCTAACTCTGAGCCTGGCCCCTCCTCGGAGAATGTGATTTCAGTAAGGAAGTTCCATAGCCAAATGGAAGAGGGAGGTGTGTCCAAACCCTAGCAGAGCGATAGATGACAAAGTGAGGATCAAAAAGGATGAACATTTCTTTTCTTGCCTAATTAGGCCTTTCCTCCAAGCAATGGCTTCTCCTAAGTAGCGGGAGGGAAATGCATCTTCACTCACACGTCAGAATTGTGTTTATATGGCTTTTATCCTCAGTGTCTGCTTACAGTTGTATACCTTTCTTAGGGTTCAATATTTACCAAAGAACTGCAAAATTAAAAGAGATCCCATGGTTGCAGAAGACAACATAATTATAAGGGTCAACTTGATAAGACATATAATCTTCAGAAACCTGCAGGTTTGCCTAATAAAATATTTATTATCAGTCACTGTTGGACCCAGAGAGAGTACCGTAAATGATGCTTCCCCTTCAACTTTTCAGTGTGTGCAATTTAACCAATACATGTCCTTTTTTCTTATAATATATTGACACTAAATATTACTAAGGAATAGTAACTTTTATTCTAGGCTTGAATTTGATTTATTTTATAAATTTGAAAAAGGCTATTTTTTTCTTTAGTTATATGTCATAAAAAAGAAACAAACTAATGAAACCTAATACTTGGTTTAATTTGTACCATAGTTTTTATTCCCATACATTTTATTATTTTTAATATAGCTTGAGCATTTTCTTTTGAATTTAGTTATAATCGAGCATCTTAAAATAAATAATAAAATGATATTAACAACAAGTTATTTATGCTCTCAGAGCATAAAGTACAAGGGGACTTTAATTCTATTTCTAACTATGTCCATAAGATTTCAGTTTTCTTCATATCACTGTAGTTATATACATGACAGAATAGTTCTTTTTTTAAGCTGAAAATTTGGTAATATGGTCTCTAAAGTCATTCTGAAGCATTTAGAGTGAATGAATCTACAATTATAAAAATTACTTTTGTAAAACTGGCTGCACTTGGAGATATAATCAGGTGAACATATTGCTAAAATAAAATGTGTTAAATTTAACATTATTTCAGTTGTCATTTCATTCAAGTCTCTATGAATTGCCACAGCATTCTGGGTAAACCATTAGCTTACTACTTTTACTTATGTTTCTACTTTCTTCTCTTTTTAATCCCAAAGAAATAGCTGTAGGAACAACCTCAGTTCATTCAAAGATTGCATTTTCAGAAGAGACCCAATTCTAATTCCAGAAAAAACTGAGAAAAGCAGCATAGACCATGCTGACCCCTCCTTCATCAGTCCCCTCTCATTACACTTGATCTGGTCTAGAGAATAGTCCAGGTGGTAAAGCGCATCTTTGCTACTAAACCACCTTGTGTGCAAAGCCACTGGTGGAACATGGTCATCATTCCCAGGTAAGACTCCTGTGTAGCAAAGTCTCAGGGAAAATTAAGCAAGGAACTTTTCATACCTAAAGCCACTGGAAGTATTTGGGTAAGTCAGGTACTCTCACTTTCAAAGGCCCCACCCCAAGTAATCTTGAACATATTCATGTGCCCACACATTCCACATTTAACCTAATTCTTTGCTTTAAAGTTTTTAAAGGATTTTACCGTTGGTCTTTTGAGAGGTAGCATGGAAAACTGGTTATGTGCTATGTTAAAACCGCAGTTCTGTGTGGTTTGAAAAAAGTTACTTAACATCTCCCTGCCTCATTTATAAAATGGAAGTAAAGATAGTGCTTCTATCATGGGTTATTATGATGAGTAAATGAATTAATATACATTAGGAGGTAGAAAGGTGTTTAGCACAAAATAACCCCTACACAAGTGTGCTTTTGTGGTTATTGTTGTGTTGTTTGGCAGCAAATAACTCACTTGATCTACAATTGGCTATACCGCCTTGGCGATTCTTATGCACACTCAGGGATCCTTGATGTAAGAATGGACACAAATTATTTCCAAAAGTAACACAATTTTGATGAAAACTAAATTTAACCATAAATGAACTTGGCATTTTATGTTTTAAAAACATTTCACTGAAAGGTTTAAGTTTCAGTTTTGTAGATGTCTTATCCTATTTTGGAGTTGTTCTTTTCTTTCTTTCTTTCTTTCTTTCTTTCTTTCTTTCTTTCTTTCTTTCTTTCTTTCTTTCTTTCTTTCTTTCTTTCCTTTCTTTTCTTTCTTTCTTTCTTTCTTTCTTTCTTTCTTTCTTTCTTCTTTCTTTCTTTCTTTCTTTCTTTCTTTCTTTCTTTCTTTCTTTCTTTCTTTCTTTCTTTCTTTCTTTCTTTCTTCTTTCTTTCTTTCTCTTCCTTCCTTCCTTCCTTCCTTCCTTCCTTCCTTCCTTCCTTCCTTCCTTCCTTCCTTCCTTCCTTCCTTCCTTCCTTTCCTTCCTTTCCTTCCTTTCCTTCCTTTCCTTCCTTCCTTCCTTTCTTTCTTTCTTTCTTTCTTTCTTTCTTTCTTTCTTTCTTTCTTTCTTTCTTTCTTTCTTTCTTTCTTCAGATCTCTTCAGAGATTTGGAAAAGCTAATGGTTGCAGGAACTATGCCTAGAGCATCTATGGAGGCACTGAACCACGTCACTTACTGCATGAAGCACCCAGACACTGTTGGTACATGTGGGGGAGACTCAGGGTGGCAGGACTCTAGAAGCCTGAGCTCCAGGGTTCAGTGTGTTCACTTTTATTTATAACTCAGTCATTTATTACTTCCCTTCTGTCCACTGCATTCATTCCACACAGCCTCGTTCTCAAACCTTTCTACAGGCAAGCAGCTAGGACAGTTGTCACTGCTTCCCAAATTACCACTTACAGGAGGTGTTAGTCATTATAATATGAGCATGAAGAGGGGTCCATCACTCAGCAGCTCCTGTGGCTTAGTCTTTGTTGAACTGTTTAATTCATTTGGACTCAGGTGTCTTTTGCCCATCACTCTTGGGTAGTCCGCTGCCGCTTTATCTCGATTGTGTCTCTCTATCTTGTCGACCAATATGTGTCCTAAATGCAGCCCGTTACTTTACATACATGACTTCTTCTAACTAGCAATAAAAGTTTTAAAAAATAACTAAAACCTTACTACATAATTATTCTTCATTTTTATGAAATCTTTTACCATGTGTAGTCTATGTCTGTTAATATATAATTCTTAATACATAATCCATAATATACTAATACTTCATAATAATTTAAATCCTAAAATATACATAATGCTAAATATAAACCCTCCTATAAAAAAAAAAAAATCCTCCTATAAAAAAATCTCGTCTCATAAGAAATATTGTCTTGTCAGTTTCTGGCTATGTGACACTAAATGTCACTTTCTCCCATGTCCTCCTATAATGCTGCTTGCAGTGGTCAAAATGGGACATACACCATGTGGCATTGGATGGTCCAGTGATTCTCGATTACTGGAAAAAGTAGTGAGCTGAATTAACTGGTTACAAACATGTTGACACTGATAGACACCCTTTAACTTGTAATGGACAATAATGCACAGAAAAGCACTGCAGCAAATGGGCCTTCAAGTCCAAGTGGCAGCAAAGTACATTAGGTCAAGTGAATGGGGAGATGGGGAGTCTAACAGAAATGCCAGGGACCTTGATAACAGTTCTCCAAATAAATGTCCAACCCACAGGTATCCCAAGTTTACCTTTGGTAGTGCACCATGGCCTTTTCCCCCCACAATGGTTAACCGACATACAGCCCCTTCATACCCAATACCTGGGTCTTCCTGAGAAGTAGCACATCAATGTCAATGATTTTCTAACATATAGCAATCCTTGCCCATGTGGAAAGGATTTCAAGGTTCCTGAGAACTGAAGAGCATTTATAGAGAGCACATCTTTCTTAACTTGCCCCAAAAGAGCAGTTTCTTATGACTTGATTCTTTCTATCAATGTAACTCATGCCTCAGCCTCCTCAGCCTGGAATATCTGAGTCCCAAGAGTACAACAGTCTCCACTATTCTTCCAGTGTTTTCAAAGGTTAAGGGATGTGTGTGTGTGTGTGTGTGTGTGTGTGTGTGTGTGTGTGTCCCCTTCACTACACTTCTTGGTTCCTGATAGAATCCTATGCCTTCCAAATCTGAATAGGAAATTTGGTGCAGAAAATAATCAGAGTAAACACAACTTTCCCTTCTAAAATTTACAGTCTGAGATCAACTACACAGCAGATCATTAGGGGACTTGGCAACAGGACCACATGGGATTTTTCTCAGATGGTTATGGTAGAAAGCAATTTATATGCTTATCTATCTGTGTACCTATGTATCTATCATATATTTATCTCTATCTATCATCTACTGTCCGTTCGTCCATCCATCCATCCATCCATCCAACAATAATTATAAAATATTTAGAAGTCTGCTCATTTGATCTTTCAGGAGCCCTTTCTCCTATTTGTAGTGACTCTGCATTCTCAAAGTAGGGAGTCATAGATTGAGGGACAGAACAAGGAGAAGAGATGCTAATGCCATAGGTTGTCAACTGGAGGATGAGCTTGGAAGGCCAGGTGTGTTTGCCACCAGGACATCCTGACATATTCAGAACTGTGCCATCTAAGGCTGTCTCCAGCCAGCCTCTATGAGCTTCCATTTTTAAGTGCTTTGATTCAATGGCATGACAGTGACACTTGGGGGGATGGGGGTAGAGGTGGGGACAGCAGAGGTTGCAGTGAGAATGCTCACAGTGACCAGGCTTGTCCTGTATCTGAGGATTTTATTTAAGGTGTCTCTGCATGTTTAAGCCCCATGTTTTGAACAAGTCTTGTGATGAAGTCATGAGTAGATATGTAATCACAGATATTTTATGCTCCTGAAAAGAACAATCTCTTTATTACCAAGCAGTGTCTTTTCAGAAGCTCTACAGGTAACCAGTGGGTCACATCCTTCATGCCTTCCGCACATGGGTGCTGCCTCTCACCCCACAGAGACCACATCTCATATGGGTTGGTGAGTCACAACTAAGGACCACTTCACTGCACTCCGCCCCCTTCATTTTTACCAGCAGCTTCACAAATGAACACTCACTCATACTGATGCCTGCTTCAACTCTGGAACCTTCTTGGTTAGAGGGCTTTCTGCATCCTCCTGGACACCTTTCCCTATCCAACCTCTTTGAAGCATCAACTCCATAAAACCTTCTTGAAATTGCCCCCCAGTTTCTCCTTTCCTTGCCCTCTAATTGGAGAGAAGCGATATGTTACTTATAAAAGAAAACAATAACACAAGAAGATAGAATGATATTCTGAAGTCTCAATAAATAAATTAGGATCCCAGCTGTAACAGTTATCATTCCTATAGTGCCCATATGGACTGGCCAGTCCTTGTCTTCTGCCATCTTTCTCCCTGCTGGGGTCAATTTCCAAAGACCTTTCCTCACCCAATGCAGAAAGTCACCTATGGAATGTACATTCTCCCTTCTTCCTTCTTAACAAAACTGACTTATTTGTGGTGGCAGTATGCCCAAGTATGAAGCTCCACCCCACAGTGTCCTTAGGATTGTCATATGACACAGTTCTGGCCAGTGGCTATAGAGAAGTTGCTGGGTAGGACTTCCAGGAAAGCTTTCTAAGGGCAGCATCTTGGTTGGTATGTCCTCATGTGCCTGCACGTGCATATGCAAGTGTGCACACATTTCTCTTCTTGTCTGCAATGCAGATTCAATGCTGACAATGGGTCAGATATTTAGAGACCATAGGACAAGATTGTACTAATAACAGCTGAGCAGAAATAGAAAAGAAACAGAGTCCCTCAGCACATCCCTGGACTAGTACAGGGCTGAGGATTTCTGGCCTGGCCAGTTAAGAAACATAAAATCCCTAATAAGTGTTGTTCTTCATTAGTCTCAGCTCAATGCAAACCCTGGACTAATGTACCAAATGGGGAGTCTTGCTTGGCACCTCCCAAATATGTAGGGTTCTCTCACTAAATTTCCATTTCTTGTCAAGTCGAAGCCACAGTAACTAATATTTTGAGACCAAATAAACGATTTAGGCCTTTTTAAATTCTTTGAAGAGTCACTTAGGACTCTTTTCCTCACAGATACTGAATACTGTAGTCACTCAATACTCAAATTGTGGTTGAATAAATAAATACAGTCGAGAGATGGCTATTTTCTCAAAGGGGAATTCAGCAGTGTATCTCGCAATTTACAAGGTACATTGATTTTACTACTCACAGAGTCTGGACTCTCCTGCTTTCTGTCTTCCCTCTTCCATCTGTCCACTGTCACTCTGCCCTTTAGCAGAGCCACCTCCATGGGTGTGTGGGAGGGAGGGGTCTGGAACATGGATGTCCTCCAGTCACACCCAGGACCCAGACCCCCTCTGCTGGCCTATGTTCCCCTTATTCCTTCTGCACCAAGACATAGGAGCTTCAATGGGGAGAGTTGAAAGGATCACTTGGGGAGAATCCTTCAAGCGAGAAGGTGAGAAAAGGGGAAAGTCTTAGCATGGGAGGGTGGGGCTGAGACTCAGAGGGAGCAGTGACAATTGTTTTTCTGTGTGTGTGTGTGTGTGTGTGTGTGTATGTGTGTTGTGAAGAGGAGGTGGGGGAGCAAGGGGAGACATTGAGACAGAGAAGGTCATAAAAAATTTGGGAAAATTGTCAGCTTCAATGCTGTTTATATATATGAGTAAAGTGAGTAAAGTAAGGAAAAGGAAAGTGAGTGAGGGGAAACTATGGTTTAGCTTTGTAAAAGTATCTTAATTACCGTCATTTATGAGAGCCACTTACCATTATGGCTAATCATTATCACCATATGCAAAATGATTATTATGCACACTGTGAACATGTGTTAGAGTAAGTTTTTATTTGATTACAGCACAAAACTCTGATCCTCTGTGTGTGGTCTGTAGTCTCATACAGAAGAGTCATCTGCTCAGACTGGGAAGCATTCACTAAGATCAGTAGAAGGAATTGGGGCTGGCAGAGGAGTAGAGTCAATGACATGGGTTCCTTTAGCAAGACTTCCAACACAGCGTAACGTGTAAGACACAGAGAGATGTCACTCCACTGGGACGTCCCCTTGCTTAAATTCTTATTAAGGTATCTAAGTTTCAATCAATGTTAAGAGAAGGAAGGACTCTGGGGTAAATCGATATAGTATAATGTATAGCATATATTCAAATTGTTATTGATTAAAAAATAGAAGGAATAGATGATATAGTGGGAAATTTTCAAGAAATTAGGGCTGCTAATCAGGGTAAGACTAGTTTAGTGATGCAAGTGGCTTCTAGAAGGTTTTGTCCATCCACATAAGTACCAAGTAAGAGGGGCCCCTGTTCTGCCATGATTTCTCAAATAATCCCGAGAGAGGAACGTTACCTCCTTTGGACTCGACTGACACAAAGTAAAGGGATTGCACTTGATAGTTTCTAAAGTGCTGGCTAGCCCGGCCAGGCGTGGCTCAGCGGCTGAGTGTTGACCTGGGATCCAGGCGATCAGGGTTCGATTCCCGGTCAGGGCACATGCCCGGGTTGGGGGCTCGATCAATGACTCTCTCATCATTGAAGTTTCTATCGCTCTCTCTCCCTCTCCTTTCCTCTCTCTGAAATCAATCAATCAATCAATAAATAAGTGCTGGCTAATCCTTCCACTCCAAAACGGTTGAAATAGGATTTGGATTTGCCTGACTGCCAGGATAATGCAACCGGGTAAGAACCATTGACTGGTTTTGTAGAATCTGATTTAAAACATGCACCAAGGATACAAAGATGCTCTGTCTCCCAGATTCAGTAACTGATCCCATCCTTCTCCTAAACATAGGTAAACTTAGGTAATTCCTACTACTTAGACCCTTGTGATTTATATGCGGGTACCACTTGCTTCTTGACTTTTATTTCTTGCTAAGGAAAAGGAAGAGAGAAGAAAAAAATTATTACTTAGGTAGCTGAAAGGCATCATCACATTGAATGCTGCAAGGCTGCACTTTTCAGAGCCGAGCATCTTGTACTAAATTCATCATAGCTGCCAGGATTCGAACCTAGAGTGTTTCACCTTTAACTCCTCCAGGGGGAGATGGGAAATTGTGCTGGATAAGACAAACGGGAGAAACTCAAAGAAGAGCTGAAGCAGCTGCAGATGCTGGAACTTGGTTCTGACGGGGCCATCCCATCTAAAACCTTTCTATTCACCAAGCTCATATTGCCCACCCCTTGCCCTGCAAAAACTCTACCTTGTCTAAACTTTTCATTTTTGTGGCTGATTCCATTTTTCAGCTACCACCTCTGACTTGCAAAAATTAATCTACATGCTTTATGCATGTTTGGTAATTATCCAGTTAACCTGAGCTGTCTCTCCTATCTGTAGCCCTGGTTTCTAAGCTCGCAAAGATCATACGTTGTTTTGTTTCAAGTACTTTATGTGGTGCCCACTGAGGAGCTACAGGCAATAAAAGCTCTTAATAATAATGGAATTATCTTTAGTGCCAAAGGCATCACCTCCAGTCTCTGAGGCCCCATGCCACTGACTGCTCACTGGCCTCCCCTAGTAAGTCCATTTATGACATCATCTTACCCTCAGTGTGGCCCAAAGTCACCTCTCTTTGTTATGCATATTATGGATTTCTAAAATTATACAGAGAGTTTAAATATTAATTTGCCTGCCTGTATATTCTAATTCCAGAACACCAAGGAAAAACTGGGTGATTGTTATCACATTATTTAAATATTGCATGTATTTACTTGATAATACACAGCCATTTTTCTCAGTTGTATATGTAATAAATACACTCCCAAACCATAATTCTCTGATATTTATCTGAGTGATATAAACATTCCTTTGAATAATAATGCTTTGTGTAACCTCCCATGACAGTTTGTCTATTAAAAAGGAAATTAAATATACAAAGGTATGGGAAAAATCACTGTGAGGCAATAATGAACTTAGCAAATTCGAGAAGGAAAATGAAATAAGACTTATATGAAGCCTACACTTCCCTTTTGATTCATCACTTATCACCAGAAATATGGCTGAAGGGCCATCCCTGAATCACATATGCACAGATCTTCTCTGATTATGCCCTGGACACATAGGGAGCAACAATAAATGTGGTTCAATTCACTAATCAGTGAAGAGCTGGGTTTCTGGAGAAGGAATCTGTACCTTCTGTATTGGATGTATCCTCTCTGATTTCTCCCAGTTCCTGATTGTTTACTCAGAAATGTTCCCCAAAATTAATTTTCAATTCACAATTCAGTTTCTGATTTGAAATCATCCAACTTAGAGTCCAATGATCCTATTTTCTGGAACAGTAAGAAACTCCTCCCTAGAAGTAGCACCTAATCTCCACCAGTCTTTTTTTTTTTTTTTTTTAAATGCACAAACCAGTATAATAAGAAATGATTAGGTATGGATACAGTCAAAGGTATGCTCAGTAATACATTCTTGTTTTAAAATTGCCGCATGTTGACATTCAAACTTCTAAATCTTTTTAGAAGAAGTAGGGGGTGCTATGCTTAAGTGGCAATGATAATCTGAGCAATTTGCTGATATGTTATTCATGATATAAGTTGTTTTTTCTTTTATTACTTCATTATTTCTGGCACTAAATCTGCCTAAAATTGCCATTTAATTGAAGTCGAACATGTATGGCCATAATGTTTTATTAATTTTTTTTAAGAAGAGGAAGAAAAGTTTTAAACTGGGGGAGAAATTTTTATTTCCTCAAACAAAGTAACATTTGACATCTTTTTTTAAATGATGAAAAAAAGCTAGGCCCAAGTAGTAAAAGTCATACCCCCCGAAAAACTAAAACCTACCTCCTCCCCCCAAAATAAAAAAAGCAACATTCGTGACTTTTTACTGGTGAGTTTGTTTGAACCAAGCTTCGATCAGCTCCCCGTTTAGTCGAAAGCATAAAAAGACAGTGAGTATTGCAGCTATAAAATAAGTCATCATTTTAAAAGCCCTCCTGGTAATGCCTTTAAAATCAGCAGTCAGGAAACCATTAGAGTAATTACCAATCCCCCAAAAACCTGGTAGTTAATCATTTCTGGAATCTCTCTGCAGCAGCCCAAGGCCCGCCCTCCTGTCCATCTCCACCAGCAGCCAGAAGGCTCTGTGGCCAGAAACTGAGCTGGCACAATGGTGAAAAGAAGCACCGAGCAAACGTGGGTGGGTTTTGTCCAGCTTGGATCAGATGAGAGACTATATGCCAGTGGGGAGGGTTGAAGTTTGTTTTCTGAGTAGGGAAGTGAGGTGAAATCTCACCAGATACCCACAGCCTGGGGAGGGGTGGCCCTTGTGCTGACTTGAGTGCGGACACTAAGCTCAGAGGTGCAGGGATGCAGGAAGGTCTGGAAGCTGGTGACTTTAAAGTCTGGTCTTTATGTCCCAAAGCCTGCATCCTCTCTCATCCCCCTGCTGCCTCTCACTCCACTATCACAGTCAACAGGCACTACGGAGACACCTTCCCAGGATCTGATCTTACATTACACAGTTTACCTTCTGGAAGTAGTGTTATTGATACATGCAGGAAAATCAGAATTCATTCCAAATAAAGCACGGAGTTCTGCATACTTGCGTATTTTGGATTTGCTTTTTAGTTTGTGGGTTTTGTTTTGTTCTACAGTTATAGGTGTTGAATATTGGGAATTAAATTTGTAATTCTTGTGTACAAGAAACTATAGAAAAGATAAATTATATCCACATATGTGCAATCATGGGTGGATCTCACAGAAAGACAAGAAGTAGAAAGGTTTAAAGCTCTCCTCTTGGTGATTTCTCACCTTCCCTCCCCTTTTCCTTTCCCCCCCTCTCAGAGCCTGACCCATCAGCATGCCTGCAGGTGCTCACACTGGCCAAGGCTGGGCCAGCCCCAGGCCTCCTGGAGAGCTCCTGTGCTTTGTCTTGTAGGTGTGAGCCTGCCCTGAGCTTCATCACCTCAAAGCCTTGCAACTGGCTTCTATTCTAGCAATCAAACACTTGGCAAGACATTGCTAGGCAGTAATGGCTCAATGTACTTATCGGTCCTGAATGCCTAGACTTAAACAAAAAGGGAATTTCATGGAAGGTGGCAGACCACAACCTCAGTGTTTGTCAGTTCACTTGCAGTTGGCACCTGCTGGTTAACCCTGTAGCTACAGCTGGTGGTGATTTTTAAATTTGGATCATGTAAATGCAAGCTTTTACTCCTCCCTCCCAATGCTCAAATTTACATACTTACCATTTAAATCTAATTCATAGTTCCAAATAGAATATTCTTTAGAAGTAAACTCACAAACAACCCGGGAGCTCAGTTTACTCATTTACATGGATGAGAAAATTCTTTCTCCAATTTTCTGCACTTAACTCCCACGAGTTTCATTTTGGAGGGAAAATCAAGTAGGATCCCACAGTTATGATTTGCTCATACAGTAGAGTCCTGAGAAGCAGGTGATAGGCAATGCAGAGGTGATGCTAGGCCATCTAGGTATTATGAGTTGGGCCAGTGGAATACTTCCTGACCTTGATGTTTATAAGAGCACTGGGGACAGAAGCAGTCAAGGGTGGCACAGAGCACTCATTGTCCCGTCAGGCCTCTGGTTGTCTAAGTGTGTTAGTGGGACAGCAAATGCTGCTCCCCTTAACTGATCACTAGCATGGAACAGACTGCAAAGTTCCTCAAATTTGGAACAGGCAAGAAGAGAGCAGAAATAAATGAAGTTTTAAAATACAATTTTTTATTGCCAGTACTTCAAGCCTGACATAAAACTGCTTTTCCCGTTACTACAAGTCAATACATAGCAGTGCCATGTAAGTGTCTCCCATTTTCCCCTATTTCACGCTAGATTTACCTGATAGATGAGTGTAGAGTGTACTTAAGTAAATAGCGCACGCGATTTTAATAGGACAGGTGCTTTAACTGTACATGGAAGGTCATTGCTATTATTTCAATTAACAACGTAAGCTACAAAAACACACGAGAGTGAATTAATTTAAAGCTCCCATTTAATGCTACCAGTGAGGACATCTTGGGGCCCCCTGGTTGTCTTGGCAACTCCAGCATCCCAACCAGCAGAAGCAGCCTCTGCCGGCCCCCTTCTCGGCATGCACGCAGTTCAGATAGTACATCAGCAAAGAATATGATGCCCATGTAAATGTTGAAATATTTTCGTTGCCATAGAGATAAGAGGAATGGCAAAAATACAGGAGTACTTGACATACTCTGAGGCAGACTTTTAATTTAAAAAAATAAAATAAAATCTCCAACGACAATGCCAAGATGGCTGAGCGCGCCATAGGGCTTTTATGCTCACTCGCTATGCACAGAAGCCCCCCACCCAGATAACGAGGCCGGATCGAAGCGCCCTGGCTGCACAGCCAGGGAGGAGCACAGAGCCCTGGGGGGCTGTGGTGGCCACGATCATGATCTGTGTGTTAAGCACAGAAAAAAAAGGGGGTAGAAGATAGTGGAGGCTATTTACTTATGTTAGTTACTTATTTCTTCAGAGATGGGACACCAAATCAGCAACAAATTCTTTCTATACTCCTGCTATGGAGCCTGGAGTGCTGGCAAGGATAACCTTGACTACGTCGCGATGTGTGTCCTTGTCAGCCTTTCCCCTCTGTGCAGAAAGACCGCACAGTTTCTTTAGTGGAGGTGGCTTGTTAAACAATGTGATGTGTGTCTCTGTCAAAGCAAAAGGGGGCAGGGGCGAGGAGGGCGCGTGGTGTTCTAGGTAGTGAATGTTCTTCTAAAAATCTGTCTTTCTAAAACACTAGGGGGAAGGGGAGAGCTCAGCTTTTCTCCAAAGTTACTATCTAATTTTTACAAACACTGTGGAAAAATTTCCATGAGCTTCCATCAAATGAACCTGCTACTAAATATTTCCTAAATTAGTTCTCGCCCAAGGCCTGAGAAATGCTTGCAACCGCTTTCAGTATGGTGCCCTGGACGGGACAGTGTGGGAGAGGGCAGAAGTGGTGACAAAGGGCAAATGGAAGCTGGTGCTGACTTCAGGCAGCACTGGTCAGTCAGTACTAGCCACTCACTTCTCCTCGTAGTTCTCTCTGACCTCGACTTCCTCTAATTATTTGTCCTGTGTCCATGGCGATCACTCAGTTCTCCCAGGGTTCTGTCTTCTTCCTGGGTACATTCCCTATATAATCTTTTAACTTTCCTACTCTCAGCTACCCTCTAAAGCAGCGATTTTCAACCTTCTTCATCTCATGGCACACATAAACTGCTTATTAAAATTCTGCAGCACACCCAAAATGTATTTTTTGCCAGTCTGACAAACAAAAAAAGGTATAACTTTGATTCATTCGAACCAGACGGCTACTGTTGCATTAGCTGTTGTCATTTTTTATTTGACAATCTAAGGGAAAAGAGGTCAGTGTCCCTGACTAGTCAGGTATTGGGTATTTTAGAAATTCTTGTGGCACACTGGTGTGCCACGGTTGAAAATCGCTGCTGTAAAGTGATACCCAATCACCCAGAACCCTCTCCTGATCTCTATGCTAACTAATAACTGGTTTTCCCCACCTGGATGTTCTATCCCAAATTTAATATATCATAGATCAACTCATCACCTTTCATCGCCCTCTATCCCCCATCTCCACACACATAGCAACCTAAGACTGAAGCCTTAGGTTTTTCCAGATCCTTCTCTCTGCCATGGATCAAAAAGTCACCAAGTCACTGGTAATCAAGGTGATGCCACCCCCACCCCTTGGCTAGGGGGTGAACACTTAGATCCATCAAATGTTCTCTCCCATGACTTTAAGCAGGGTGTAGCAAGGTGGAAATAAGCAACAAGAGGGGGCACTGGGCATTTATTCACCCACCAGCACACTGCACGCCTGTGTTCTTCCTACCCAGACTCCCAGAGCTGCTCTGGTTTCTGTCTCTATCAGAACCTGGTTCTTGACTCTTTCCTTTGTTTCAGTCCAAAATAAAAATATTTTTCTACTTAAATGCCAGATTTGGTTTTTGTGATTTGCAGTAGAAGAACCCTGATAGACGAAGCATTTCAGGAGAAATATTGACTGAAAAAAAGGATGGGGCAGTCTTCATGAACTATGCCATGTAATCATTTTAAACTTGAGCCATCAGTATCCTGAAAGGTTGAGTTTGCTTAAAGAAGCCATTGGTGTGCAACTCCCCTCTGGACTTGAAGGTCAGGACTGAGACTTAGTCATCCTACTTAATATCTCTACTATTCACAGAGTGAGGGGCTGAATAAATGATTTTGTCTGCCTGCGGACCCACCCTGCTAGTGCTGAACCACCACTTTTCCCTGCTTCAAATCCTATCTGAAGAGAAGACTACATTCTAAGGTATCTGAAATGAGAGTTTTACTTCTAGGGCAATAACGCATATATAGTCAGTGCCCAATTACAGTTTCTGATTGGTTCCTTTTTGAAAATATGCACTTCTCATAAGATATACAATCCCTTCCTAATCTTCCCAACAGCATGTTGAGGAGCCACATGTAAGGTACGATGGGGTTGCCGCTGAACCAAAGGGGAGAGGTCTGCGACTCTACTGTCCACATGCCTTCAAGGTGGCTGGTTGTGTTGGCATCTCCCTGCTCTCCCCGCCTGCCATTCATGGGGTTGGAAACGCCTGTCCTTATCCCTCTCTTGCCATGCTACAGCGTCTGTCAGTCAGTATTCATTTTTTACTGAGCACCCACGCTTATAACAGGCACCACAACGAAACACAAGCCATAGTCATGTGCCCCCAAGAGCACGCAGGCCAGGAGGTGACTTGATAGAAACTAACATGCAGGGGACAGTGCACACTAGCACCTGGCTGCCATGGAGAAGTGACAAAGATAAGGGGGCTAATGTGCCAAGAAAGGCTTGAAGGAGGATTCAAGACATAACCTGGATCTCAAAGTGTAGCTTTGAAAAGATGAAGGGAATAGTGGAATGGGAGGGGGTGGAGGGGGGAGTGGCACAGATTGTGAGCAGAGCCCAGGAAGGGAATGCCCAAATCCCATTTGGAAGAGTTGACCCATTAGTCTAGAGCAAAGATTCCTTTAGGAAGTCAAAGAGATAGGGTTGTGCAAAAGACTACCATAGATTGCAAAGGACAAGTCTCCACCTTCCACACCACATTTTCTTTGGGGGCCAAAGAAACATAATAATATACAGTGCATCAAAAGGTGATTGTTGACATGGAGCAAAGACCCCAGCACACCGGAAGCACTCTACAGCGCTCAGTCACGCTCCATCCCTTGATGTTACCACCCTGCCAGTTCCCTGGGCCCCTTCCTTTCCACTCCTGGCCTCCCCTCTGAAAAAGCCAAGCATTTCCTGTGGATCTTGGCATTTAGGAACAACTTCAGTATGACCTGCTCACCCTTGAAAGTCCAAACCTTGTGGTGCTATTAGCACATTTGTCCTTCCTCTGACAGGATCAAATGTGCAGTCCTCCAGTGCCACCTGGGAATGCCAAATCCAGGGTTTAGAACAACCCTGGAGCCAAGAGCAGCTGCCAAATCTTGCTCTCACTGTCCCAGTGTCTCTGAATGGTGACGACCCAAGAATAAAGGAGAAGAGAGGCCTGCTTTGCTTGTCGTCTGGGAGGGCTGGCAGTTGGCCAGGAAGCAGCAGCAGGGCAGGAGGGGCTGGGAAGAGCTCCCGGTGTTCCCTTCCTGTCTCTGCAGTGGCTACATCCTTCCCCTCCGCGTGCCAGGCGTAACTGGATGATGGGGGAGTGTCAGGCTCAAGTGTGCGGTCAATGCGGGTGAGTGGTGCTGGAGATGTCTGCTTGACAGAAGAGGTGACTGAGGCACCCTCACCTCCCCATGGGGTCCGGGCTCTGCCAAGTCCTTTGGCCAGAAAAGAGAACTCGGCATCCCGGTGGGAGTAATTGCACAGCTGAACCTGTGCCAGATCAATCTGTGCCTTTCATGAGCCTGAGCTAGCCGTGCGCCATGTCCGGAGGAGCGCAGCGGGACGGCCAGGCTCTCCTGGGAAGCGCTTCCTCCTGCCAGGGCTGAGATGGGAGAGGAAGCGGGCGGCCTGTGCGGTGGAACAGAGGCCAAGCTGCGGAGGAGACGGCGCCTCCAAAAGGCTCCCCACCAGTCCAATCGAGTTCCCTCTTCCTCTCTTTTGGAAGTAGAGAAAAGAAGGCTCAAGATGGAGCTAGGGAAAGCCTGGGAAAAGAATTTCTATAGACAAAGCAGGAACTGAGCATACTTGGATACTTTTAAAGCTTTAGACAAAACAAATTCTACCCTAATGAAGGTAACCAGTACTGCACAGAAACTTAGGCATGTGATTAACTCTATACCCCACTAGGAATTACAAGGGAAGAAGGCAGAGGTTCAGACTGACTGACCCCAGTTTTCTTTCTGGTCCCAGAATTGGGCCATCGCCACCTGACACAGTTATTTTGAGAGTTAAATAGTATATATGAAATACTTAGCACTTAGTAATTATTAAGAGAAACAGAACCAATGGTGTTTGTGTTTGTAAAGAAACACAGAGGGAGGGAAGGAGAGAAGGAGAGAGAGAGGATGGGAGGAAGAGAGAGAGAGATCTTTAGTTTAAGAAATTGGTGCAGGAAATTGTGGGATTGGCAAGTCTAAATTTTGCAGGGCAGGCTGCAGTTTGGAACCTAGAGAAAAGTTGATGTTGTAGCTGAAGGCAGTCTGCTGGCAGAATTTCCTCTTCTGAGGGGGACCTCAGTCTTTTTCTGTTAAGACGTTCCACTGATTAGATGAAACCCACCCACATCAGGGCGGGCAATCTGCTTTACTCAAAGTCAACTGATTTAAATGTTAATCGCTTCTAAAAAATGCTTCCATGGCAACATCTTGATTGGTGTTTGACCAAATATCTAGGAACCAGGGCCTGGCCAGGTTGACTTATAAAACTAACAGACACAGACCATACCCAACACCTCCTCCTTCCTGCCTACCATCCTTTCTTGGATCCAGAGAACTTTGACCCCAAACCTTGGGATTCCCATTGGGCTCCTTTGGACATGGCGCATGGCTAACTCACTTCCCATGTGAATCTGCCCTACATTCCTTCCAGAAGAAACAGGTGCCATAAAAGTACTTTTTGAACACTTTAGGAAATCTGATGATAGTTTTGGATTTTCTCCGCAGAAAATATACATACACGCCAAACTGCACACAATTTCAGGAATCCTGTGGCCTTCCCTAAAGCATCAGTGTTCTAAGGGTGGCTGAATGTTTAGTGTAAGAACCTTACATCTAAAAGTACTGAAATTGCAGA
Organism: Miniopterus natalensis; assembly: GCF_054644295.1. Taxonomy (NCBI): domain Eukaryota; kingdom Metazoa; phylum Chordata; class Mammalia; order Chiroptera; family Miniopteridae; genus Miniopterus; species Miniopterus natalensis. The sequence continues at coordinate 26,935,805 of NC_142082.1, forward strand.
GCAGTGAAGGAGGAAAGGAGCATTATTAGGACCTAGATGCTTTCCCCACAGGGATTGACGGGAAGGGGGGGTGGGGGAGAATGGGCGAATGCTACCTGGAGAGGCTGTGAAGGAGATGAGGCTCTATGTGGGGTAGTCACTATGGTCTGCCAGGCAAATATGCAAATGAAGTAACTAGAAAGTAGGTCACTGACTAAAGGGTCATGTAAACTAAATACCACAGCTATGGAAGCCCATGTTTATTCCAGCCCCCTTCTGCTTCTTGTTCTAGGCAGAGGGTTAATGAGATGGCCCTGGTCCTGTGGGCAAGCTTGGTCCCACGCTCAAAAGGACCCAATGATATGTATTCCCTCCTGCAGATATGGCAGTCAGTCTACTGCGTGTCTGTGCACGGACAGTAATAGTGTTATGAAAATGGCAAAATTTTAAATGAAAACCCTTTTTATATATCATTAACAAAAATGCTTCCATATCAAACTCCTTTTTAAAGGGAATCTACATTGCCTCTCCATCATTCATTTCACCCCATCCCTCCATCTTCGCAATACAAATATGCATTGAGATTGGTTTTGCCCAACTCTTTACTATTAAAGACAGGCTTCTGCAAGACTCCTCTTAGTTCTTCAGAGTCAAATTTTGCAGCTCCCTGATGGGTCGATGACATTTCTTTTATGGATGCGTGTGTGTGTGTGTGTGTGTGTGTGTGTGTGTGTGTTTTACATGGCAAGACACCACTTCAGATGTGAGACTCTGATCAAGGCCAGTCTGAAGACTCCAGAACAGTAACGGAGAGCCAGGAAGAGAACAGTGAAGGAGAAGCAGGTAGGAGTTTCCTTCAGAGGGACCCTGCAGATAATATGCCCAAGGAAAGTCAGCACTGGCTGAGCAAATGCATTAAGAGACACAGAGCCAGAATTCTCTGTAATAATAAAGTTTGCCTGATGGTCCAACCAAAACTGGAATTTCAACACAGGCTGGGAACAAACACACATGTGGGTCTGGACAGAAGGAGACTGGTGGCTCTGGAGAACATTTACTGAAATTCCACAGCCATGAACTTGAGTGGAACTGAGGCCTGTTACTCCTGTCAGAGAACCCAGGAGAGATACAGTTAGTTACATGGGAAAGTATAGGTTCAATGAATAAATATTGAATGGACACCTGCTATGGGTAAAGACCAAGGATAGACATTCCCACCTACCTACCCACACCCCTCTGACTATACAACACATCACAGCCTAACTCTAGACCTTCCTCTTTAATCCCTTAGGACAACCTTGTGAAGGAAGAGGGACATGTTGTTACTCTCATTAAAAACAGAAAAACTGGGAATGAACAGACTATCCTGGTCCATGTGTCTATAACATGTCAGAGCGAGGCAGATCCCAGCTCCTTGGACTGTAGTGCACTTTCTTCTACTGATCCAGAGCCGAGCGTTCTGGTGACCCTGATATAAACTATCTCGCGAGCGTTCTGGTGACCCTGATATAAACTATCTCCCTGCTTCCCTCAGAGCTGCCCACTGGGCAGTGAGTAACAGGAAAGACGTGCCCATCAGAATGAATGTCATAGCCTTTCAGGTGATGGCGACTCATTTCACCAGCAAATATAATGCCAAGAAACATTTAAAACACGGCAATGAGAACATTTTGACAGCACCTTCTCTCTGGTTACTCAACAGCCTGAGCTGTTCCAAGAATCATGTTCCCTGAGGAAAAGTGATAAGGTTTCTACAGGTTGGTACCTTGATGGAGAGTTGTTCAAGTGGCTGGGAGGCAGAGAGAGCCTCTGTGGGGTAATCTTGTCTTCAGAGGGCAGGCACAACCCACTGTGCCTCAGGGAACAGGCCCTCTTTGGAATTGTTTTCTGAGCATTGTTTCAAATCAACAGTTTAATTAGACCCAAGTGACATTTTCATTTACATGAAGTGAGTTGGCCATGGAGTTGATGCCAAAAGTCAAAACAGCATCAAATGCTTTCCAGGAAGGAGGAAGGAAGGAAGGAAGGAAGGAAGGGAGGGAGGGAGGGAGGGAGGGAGGGAGGGAGGGAGGGAGGGAGGGAGAGAGGGAGAGAGAGAGAGAGAGAGAGAGAGAGAGAGAGAGAGAGAGAGAGAGAGAGAGAGAGAGAGAGAGAGAAACTTGTGTAACTCCTGAGGCATCATGAGCTTGCTGCTGCAGCCAATGATCTGTATTCGTGGGTTTGTCAGAAACCTGTATCTGTTGCTTATGAAGGCACATCGCACAACATGTACCCAGAAGGGGCATAGAAGTCGAGTGTTTTAAATTCCAAACTAGGCAGAGATGGAGCCAAAAACTTATCGGAAATTTAGCAGTTGGATCATAACATGAGTACAGATGAAGGATAAGGCCTGTGGCCAGTCAGGAGAGCCTGGGAACACGGTAGACAGTGTTCTCACAGCTGGGTGTGCCAGAGAGATGGGGGGAGGTCAGAACCAGGCGAGGTGGCTAGGGGAAGAGAGGAAGCATTTGTAGTGAGGTGGCTGAACCCTCCTCCTAAGGGGGCGTCTTCCAGGAATCACTGGCAGTTTCCTGTGGCCTTACTTTCCCTTCACTCCAAGATCCTGCATACATTTCCTCTTTAATCCTCCTATAAATCCTATTAACATTTTAATTAACCACTCCAGCTCCTCTACAAAGAGTTTCCCCTAGTAGCTCCATTCGGTAAAGTAGCGTCAAATCACTTACTAATCTTCCCCAAAATGCTTGCCACACAAGGTTTACCAAGGCTGCTGCACCCACTCAAAAGGCAAAAAGAAGGAGAACTGAGACCACAGACCACCTGGGTGCTGGCAGTCCCATCAGCAGTTTTCAGGACTCATCTCCCTAGGAGACTGACCGTCTATGATGGTAGGCAGCAAAGTCAGGAAAAAAATTCCAAAAACCCTGGACAATGTGACAAGACCAAGTCACACCAGATGGACATAATTAAAAAGTTTAGCAGGAAATTTGCAGACAAAGCATGACTCTTTTTCGGGGGTGGGGGCATGTGCCGCTTTCAAAGCAACTAGTCTGTGCAAAGGAAGAACAGAAGAGGGAAGAGCACAGACCCCTAGACCTCCTCTGCATCCAGCCCTCTCTCTCTGTGTCTGAACTTAATGCAGAGACACAACTGTACATGAACAGGAATTGGAAAGCAAGAAGATGGTGCAAAAAACCATAAACAGCCTAAAAGAATACTTGTCCTGCAGTCATTCACCTCAGGGATCAGGGGTGGGTTTATCCCCTCCAGGGCAGGATGCAGGAGCTTGATAAAGCTTAGTTTTTAAAAGGCTTTAACAAAATCTCTGAAAGAATAACCAACAGGAAGGTAAGATTAAAAAGTTGAGAATCACTGGTGAATACAGTAAGCCCTTATGTTTTATGCCAATAAGCACATTCAGTTAAGAAAAGTTTGTGATGCAAGTAAAAATGCAAATGAAGAAAAAATTTAACTTGTTGAGTATATCTGGAGGATCATCCAACATTATTTATCACTATTAGAGTAAATATATTACGTGCCCTACAATATTTCTTTGTACACTGGTGTATTAGTGTCCTGGGCCTGCTGTAACAAAGTACCACAGACCTTGTGGCTTAAACAACAGAACTTACTCTCTCACAGTCCTGGAGGCAGAAGTCCCAGATACAGGCCTGGGCAGGGCCACACCCCCCCTTGCAAGTGCTAGGGGTGGGTCTGTCCAGGCCTCACCAAGGCTCCTGGTGGTTCCTTAGCTTGTGGCAGCACAACTCCAGTCTTCCCATGGTGTCCCCCCTATGGTCTACTCTCTGGGTCCAAAGATTCCCTTTTATAAGGACAGCAGTCATTGGATTAGGACAACCCTCCCCCAGTATGACCTCATCTTAACTAATTACATCTACAATGACCGTTTTCCAAATGAGGTAACACTCTGCAGTACTGGAGATTGGGGATGCAATGTATCTTTTGGGGCGACACAATTAAGTCCACAACAGCAGGTTAGGAGAAGAGTGTCTCTTCACATCATCAGGTGGGCAAATTGCTGGCACCTTGGCACAAATCAGGGCGTGACACCAAACTCTACTGGTCACCATGGGATTGTTAACCACCATCCTCAGAGTTAAAGAGAGAAAGCTACTGCCACTGAAGGGTGTCCTTGATGAAGCACTAAGAAGTACCAGTTTTATAAAAGTTCAGCCCTAGGGCACAGGTCTTTCTAGTATTCCATGTGACCTGCGCATATAAAGCTCCAGCCTCATCCCAGGGTATGAGGGTGTCTTAAGGAAAAATAGCCTGTGTGGCTCCTGGAATTATAAAGCTTAGCCACTCTTTTCTGTGGACCACTCGTTTGCCTTGAAAAATCGACACCGAGACCAGAGGAGGCTCTTCAGACATGGGTATTCAGAAGACGTTTCCTTGAAAATGCACAAAGAAGAAACCTTGTTACTTCAAGGAAAACAGTCGAGAGTATTTGTTGCCAAGGATAAAATTGGAGTTTTCAAAGGAAACTTGAAACTTTGAAAAATGTGTTTTGGCCTTCGTGAACTTGACGTCTTGGCAATGCTTAAAGACGTCTCTGATAATGAGGGTAAGGATATTTTTAACAAATGTGATTTCTTGGTATTAGATGATGAAATCTGTGAACATTTGGAACATCTGCATAACTAAAAGAATCATTTTTTTCCCCAATGACCACTGCATGGTGTTACAAAATCACATTTGGGTAAGATCCATTCACAGAGTAATGGGTTTTAGTAGAACAGGGCATGAGGAGCCACTGACATGGTTTCAGATTCCACCCTGCAACCTTTTAGACACTTATTCCACTTTGGTGTTATATCAAAGAACAATACCCACAATTATCTGAAAAGGCTATTAAAATACTCCTCCCTTTTCCAGCTACATATCTGTGCGAGGCTGGATTTTCTTCATCTACTTCAACAAAAACAGCAGATTATAATAGATTAGAGGCAGAAGCAGCATGAAAATCCAGCTGTCTTCATTCAACCTGACACCAAAGAAATTTGCAAAAATGTAAGATGATGTCACTGTTCTCTGTGTTTTATTTGTTTGAGGAAATATAGTTATTTTCCAGGGGGGAAAAAAAAGTTAATTATATTACCATAAAATTGGTTGATCATTATAATTTATAAATAAATTAATATATAAATATTTAGAATGTGTGTTTTAATTTCTAATATGGTTTATATCCATGTATATAATAACCCACAGAAACAAAAGCTCTTTGGGGTTCTCAACAAATTTTATGAATGTAAAGAGATCATGAGACCAGAACATTAGAGAATGGCTAACATATATTATTTTATTCTCTGGGCCAGACTTATTCTGAAAATAAACTTTGTTATAATCCAACAAAAGACGAGCAAGGCAGAGCTGCCTCAAACTGTTTGCCATTTGGGCAGCATGCAAGTGGATGAATTCGCAGTGGTAAACGCTGTAATGGAAACATGAACGCAGTGCTCTAGCAGCAAAGCTGAGAGAGCAATTCACTCGGCCTTGCAGAAATCTAGGAAGGCTTCATCAAAGAAGTGACAGGTGAAATGGCTCTTGAGGAATGAGTAGGAGCTCCATGGTTTAGGGAGGATGCTGCTGTGTTCAAAGTGGGCTTCCTGCTGGCTTTCCGAGAATACTGAACCAAGCTGGAAAGGAGCAGGCAGTAGGCTGAAGGATGGAGGGAGCCCAATAATTTACTGTCCCTAGCCTCCCTAATGCCAAAGCTTGAACAAACCTCTTACCTCAGCTTTGTAGACGGGTACCTGGTGCTATCACTGTTAGACAAGAAATAAAGGCTGCCGGTTTCATTTACATCCAGTCCTCTTTGGGGAACACTGGCTATTTATAAATTTATGGTTATAAGACGGGCTTAATTCTTGTTCACAGTTACTCTCTTCTTAGCTTTCAGTCAACAACCAACTAAATAATAGGGTTTTAATGAGCTTTCTCTAGGTCTGGATACTACAAGGTTTTCAAGAATTTTCTCTTATTTTTCCTACATCCCAACCAAATACCTCTAGTAGATTTGCACCTTCAGGGGGAATTTTTCCAGAAAGCTAACAATGTCCTATAATTACCATCTAAAAGTCAGGAAGAAAGGGCCTCATTATCTTTCCAAACTCCTGTTACTCATGGTTCAACATAAATTTCTTTTAACATTAATACAAGGGCAGGGGCCAGGGGCAGAAAAGCCAGATAAGTGAAGAAAGCTTTGCAAATTGCTGTGAATTCTATTTCTACAGTTTTTGCTTTGACCAAAGGAATTCCTGCAGAAGGATATGGACAAGTTACAGAACAAATAAAGAACAGATATAGGACAAGGTGCAGAACATAATGGTAGGGATCCAGTGTTCCTGCATGATCAGATATGGAGCAAGTGCTCTGTGAAACAAGACTCAGAAAAATAAAACACAAAACCTGGAAATGGAAACAACTTTCATATGCTCAGAAACTTCATCAGAATGCAACCTCTCACTGTTGATGAAAAGATATATAAATAGATACATAATTCCTAAACTAATTATACTTTCCAGGGAAGAAAGTATCTGCCTTTCAGGTTTTGTCTTTACAATGATTCTCTATATGACATTTATTTCATAGGACCATCCAATTTGAAAGCTTTTTTTACATATCAAAACATTTGGCATTTTAAAGTTAACTGTCTTTGTGTCCTGTGATTAAGCCAAGAAACAGGGATGGCAAATTAAACATCAGAATTGGGAAGAGATTAGTTCAGGAGAGATTTGCCAGTGTTTGCCTTATATACATTAAGCCACATACAGAGATGATAAATGGTGCTGCTGTTGTTTTAATGCCTTCCTTTGATAAACCTGGTTTGATTGGCATGACCCTTATTAGGTAAAACAGACTGAAGCTGCAACGCCAATATTTTCGTGACTATTTTGCAATCGGCGTTAATCAATGAGATGGGACTATAATTGCTGCAATTTTCCATATCTCTCTCTTCCTGGCTCCAGAATCACGGATATAATAGCGCTCCTAAGAGTTCCCGACAATTTGCTATTCACAAATGCTATATTAAACATACTACATAAAATTGCTTCCTGACACTCCTTTTTTTTTTTTCCTTTCTGGAAATCCATAAAGTCCTAGGGTGTTGGTCCATAAGGAATCAGTCTCTCCAAATTCTCCCACTGAGCTCCCCGGCTGAAACTCTCCTTGAACCCATGTTGGAATTTTGGTTTCACAGCCTCATAACATTTCATGAATTCAACTTCATTTTGGAAATTTTTCAATCACTTTGGTGACATTGACGATTTTCCATTTCATTATAATGCAACAAAATTCAAGCACCTGCTTTGCTTTTCAAAATGTAAATCTACTGAAAAATCAGAGAAAAAGCAGGTGTTCTAGCTTAATTGGCAGAATTGAATCTCCTTCCCAAAAACAAGCACCCAAATCAAAACAGAGGTTCCAAAGCATCAGGCAACGTCAGAAAAACATGGAGGCCCAGCACTGAGGCGCACTTGGGGTGAACAGACAGATACCTCTCTGTTATATTGCTTCGACACCTAAGTAACAACTGGATGTTGGATAGAAATGAAACTCAAATAACCCCTCTAACCTAAAAAATGAATTTAATAAAAAAAACAGCCCAGCCGGGCATGGCTCAGAGGCTGAGCGTCGACCTGGGATCCAGGCTATCAGGGTTCGATTCCCGGTCAGGGCACAGGCCCAGTTGTGGGCTTGATCAATGACTCTCTCATCATTGAAGTTTCTGTCTCTCTCTCTCCCTCTCCTTTCCTCTCTCTGAAATCAATAAAGATATATTTAAAAAATAAAAAATTAAAAAAATTTTAAAAATATAATGTACATGGAAAGACTTCCAAACCGTTTTTTTCGTTCACTCACATCTAAGATGCTTTAGTGAACAGCATCTTAGTGTTGTTTATACTAATTTTGAAATCAGACGCAGAAATTCAATGCCATGGAGAAAAGTACTTCCAGAAAAACTGAATTGTGCTTTTAACTTTTTCTCCCTTTAAATTCACAGGAGAATCTGTTCAACTTGAAGGACTTCCCCTCCACCCTCCTTCAGGGACAATCTCCTCTTGCCGACGCCAGTGCCATTCAGCCTGATGAACTGCAGCACTTTCCAGCTCTCGGTAATGTTCCACGTGGGCTGCCAGACAAAGCTCCCTCTACTCATTATTCAAAATATTAAGTGAAGCTCAAAAGCCGTAATGATAGACTTTGGGGCAAAGAAATATTGCTCTGTCTGTCAAAAACGCTGCAAGTTATTTTATTACATAAAATTGTCCTTAGGGCATCTGAACCGTCAATTCACCCAGAACAGGAAGGGAGTGGCGAAATCAAATCCCCATGCCCCTTTTTATCAAACGTGTGCTTCATCACCCACCAACTGTTTTACTGGAACTTTTAAACTAATGTCACTGATGACTCTAATTTTATTTTTCTTAAGTTACCAAGGAATAAACTTGGGAAAATATGGACAAGTCAGGAAGGAATGGAAATCGACACCTGATTCACAAGCTGTACCACTTACACCTGAACAGTGCAAAATTAGGTGTAGCTATTGGTGACATAATAGCATTTGTGATTCTTCTTCGCCCCGTCAGAGCAGAATATTTTTATGTTTGTTAAGTACAAGGAAGGAGCCAGAAAATTCTGCAGTGCCATTGAAACAGCATAGTAGTCAGGCGCAGGTACTATCTCAGATACTTAGAAATTTTAGTCTGGAATTGGTAAATATTTAACTTCAGCGTCTCATATTCAACTGGAAAAGGAGATGATGGTCATAAGTACCTTGACAGTTTACTGTAAAGATCAGAAGCCCCACAAATGCAACGTGTGTCATATAAGGGAGATTCAGAACAGCAAGAGGCAGTTGTTGCCACTGAAAAGCTGACTCCTCTGTTCAATCCATCCAAACCACACATGGAGAAAAATCTATATGTATCTAGGGCTCTCCTCTCAAAACAGGATTTGGAAGTATTGACTTAAAACTCAGGCAGTAACCTAACCCTATATATGCCAACACCCCAGTTCCACGATTGCATCTCCCGAGCCCCATCTATGGATGGGAGCTCTGGGCATCCCTTTGACTGGCCTCAGACTGCCTTTTAGGAGCTAGAAAAATGCTCCCACTGGTTGCACCATCGCCTAACACCATGCCCCATCTAACAAGCAGTCCTACCTCAAAGAATTTTGAAGTAGTGGCCATAACAAAAGAAAACCATGAATCCACCCTTACATGTTCTGCCCAAGCAGCCTGCACGATTCCAAACCCCACAATATCTCACAGATGTTTTCATAGGGGATAATGAGTGTATCCTGGTGCCATGGATAGCACCTAGGCCCATGGTTCTCAGTGAAGCTGGTGCACCCTCTGGTGAGGGTGTGTGGAGGTGAGCGGGGCTGGTTCTGACTGTCACCATGGTTGGGTGTGCTCTGGTACCTGGTGACAGAGACCAAGGAGGCTGTCCCTCATTGCCTTCAGAGCTCCACATAAGTAAGAGCTGCCCTTATTCCCTGGTGACTTTTGAATGCTCAAGTGGGACATGCACATAAATTTCCATTTACAAGGATACCAGTCATTGGATTAGGGTCCACCTGTATGATCTCACCTTAACTAACTGTATTGCAAAGACCTGTATCCAAATAAAGTCACATCCACATGTTCCTGATAAGCATGAATGCGGGGGGGGGGGGCGGGGCGGAATTCAACCCAGTAGCCCAGTGCAGGTCGAAATGGAAATTCCAAAGTATTTGTAATAAAGGGGAGTACTGGGTCTGGAAAGGTTAAGAACCACTGGCCTGGATGGAGCCCTTTCTAAACTAGGGTGCTAGGCTCCTTCCTGTCAGCTCCCTCCATGAACCATGGATGAGAAAACACCACCTGCCTGTGTTCACTTTCTCCTTTGGAGTTCTACCACATCCCATCAACCAGGGACCCTCCTGTTTACCACTGCTGATAAAATAATATATAAATAATATAATATAAATGGTATAAATAATATAAAATATATAAATAATACAAATATAAATACTATAGAAATAGAAATAGAAATAGAAATAGAAATAGAAATAGAAATAGAAATAGAAATAGAAATAGAAATAGAAATAGAAATAGAAATAGAAATAGAAATAGAAATAGAAATAGAAATAGAAATATATAGCCTCTTTCCTGGGACAGCTATAGGCTACACTATAAAAATGAAAGAAGGAGTGCTCAGTGCAGGGGGTGGCTCATTTCATTGTATTCTCGGATGAGGTCAGTGCTTTTGGATCCTGAGCTCAATTTATCCTGCCCCACACAAGCTGTGCCATCCTGGACACATCACTTCAGGATGTTGCCTTCCAGGGTATGGTGAGGCTGGACCAAGCAAATAGTACAGCACACAGCAAAGTGCTTGGCACAGCCACAAACTCCAGGAATCTGTAGCTGCTGTCACTGCTGTGGTCATTGTCATCTCAGGACAGGCACTAACACTGGTCTCAGCCAGGTAGAACTATGTACACTCTGGCTTATTTCCAATTCTTCCAGAGTCTTCTTATGTGGGCAAAACAAGTCTGGATTTTCAATAACACACATTGCTTACTAAGTGCTTCCTATGTTCCAGTGTCATGAGAGGCTTGGAAAACAAACATTATAAACATTTGTTTTTATTCAGAAAAAAATGCCTTCAGAAAAACTTGGTAGCACAGGCCGAACTCAGTTTTATTTGATAATATGAAGGTACATTTTTTTAGTGCGTCAGATTTTTTTCTTGTTATGATTCTAATCTGACTCCTAATTTATGTTTGGGAGCCATCATTTAGAGAGAATTCCTATATTAGGCAATCATATGAACACCCCCTTTACCCTCTCCCCCAAAAAATCCATCTAGACACGCCCAGAACAAGAGGGACAGGTTGCTCCCTAACTGTTTTGGAAGGAGCATGGGTGCTTTCTATCAGCACAAGAAAGAGGAATGTCAACATTCAGAAATGTGCTATGAATTCCCCTCAGAACTCACTTCCCTATATCAAGTGATATGACGATTCAATCCACGGATTAAAGTCTGCGAGGCTGCTCGAGAGAATTGTTTTTAGCTCATTCTGTAGATCATTGTATTTCCCAATCTGACACCGTGAACCATAAATAATCCTATCATTTATTAATTACATTCCCTAACCTAGTCAAGAAGAATCCTGCAGTGAGGAGCAGCGGATCATGAATAAATGGTTCACTGAAAAGCAACTCTTATTGCCAAGTAGTTGTAAATTAGGGTGTGATAATTACCCACTTTAACCTTTTTAAACAGGTTCCTCTAAAAAGCTCCAAGATGGATGTTTTATTATAACAACTTTGACCTCCAACACACAACAACACAATTAGTTTTGCACCCTGATAAAGGGACGCTTTGATTAAAAACCTGGTATACCACATTATTATAAGGTATTGAATGTGGGTGGATACACACATATGCATTATACATACACAATATTCACATATTATGTCCTTCATCTACTTGAAGTATAGATCTAGCTAAGTAGAAAATAATGAATAAGTATAGTCTGTAATTACATAAAAATGTGCCAGCTCTGTCATCATAAACCATTACTAGTGACGCTCCTGTGGAGTGCGCTGTCCCCAGCATCCTAGCCCCACTGAACATCTTAACTAACGTCACAGGAATGCAGCAAGACAGGAAAACCCGCTCAATCCACACGTTGCAGCCAGGGTCCGGCACAGCGTCTCAGGAGAAGCAGGACGGCCATCATAAGTCCCGTGGAGCCCTTGTTAAAATTCAGATTCCTGCTCCTGCTCTCTGGAGCACTGATTCAGGCCATCGGGGGCTGGGCCTGAGGCTGCATTTCTAACAAGTTCCCTGTGAGGCCCACGCCGCTTGCTGGTCTAAGGACACACACTGAGAATCACTGTCTAAACCCATAGCCTATAAAGTGGAAGCAACTGCTGAGACAACCTGATTCCCAGTTCATGGATGGGTGGCGGTCTCTTCATTCCTCTTAATTTATCCCCATCATTTTGTGACATCTTCCCTCTCTTTTCCAAGACTCTGGTCTTGAAGTGTGAGCATTCCTTCCAAAGCCTGGGGAGGAAAGCTGGTGGCTGCACCCCACACCCATCCCCCCGCATACTCCCCCAGAACTGTTGTTTAGACTTCACCATTGTCCATGAAATGATGAAGTCGAAAGCAGAACATTTTACAACTCTTGTAGTCCGTGCCTGCCTGAGAAAAGATTTAAATTCTATAAGGAGAGGGTTAGAGGGAGCAGAAAACAGAAAACAAACACTTAGTGGTCACTGCCAGACACTGCCCTCTGTTTACAGTGATCTGAAAATCATTACCCTGTTAGAAGAAGCACTGTCTTATTTAGCAAATGTTATTGTAACTAGGGCTTGTACTGCCACCACAATCTCAGCTCCCTTCTAAAGAGGGTAGAGCTTGTCCAGGAGAAATGTCTTTTGGCCCACAGACCACCTTAACTCATTGTTATAAAGGCCTGACCTTGAGACTATTTGGGGGTCGGTGGAGGAGGAGTGCACTGCTGTGTGTAAGAGTGAGAGGAATCTGGAGGTCACCAAGGGCCCCCAAAGGAGAGAGGGGGAGGGACAGAGGAGCGGGACCAGATGCGAAGACCCTGGCTGGGCCCAGAGGTCTGTCCTGAGCCGTGTCTCATATTCATTGAAAATGGCCTTGCTCAGTGCAGCCCCTGTCCACCCCACAGCCACTCCAAATCTTCCAGCTGGCCTCCTCTTCCTAAGAAGGAGTTGGGCTTTTGTTTGCTTGCTTTTAGGAAGCCAGAGAAGGGCTTGAGTTTCACATCTACGTCAATATGAAACAAAGCAAAGGCTGAATGATAAAAGAATCCAAAAACTGGACAAATTTAGCAGAAGCATGAGTTAAGAACCAGGGATGATCTTGAGAAAGCACCCAGAGTTTGACTTCCCCAGGGCACAGAACATAGGTGAGGTGAGAGGTTAAGAAAAATCTCACCTAGATTTCTGGAGGGTTCAAAGTGGTACCACTGGAAACAAAAGTGCCTCCCTCACCCACCCACCCACAAGCTGGTGTTGGGGAAAACAGAGGCTGGTCTATGAACATCAGCGCTGGGGTCGAGGCACTTGAAAACACTAGTAAGTTCAAAAATGTGCAAGATGCTGGCTCACACATTGCACTGGAGGTGAAAATTCAGACCATTTTGAGGGGAAAGCAATTTGACAATATATCAAGAGCCTTAAATGTGCTCATATCTCTTGTCACATTAACTTCACTTCTGAACATCTATTCTTAAAAAATAATCCTTAATTGGAATATGTTCACTGTGAGATAATCCTAATATCACAAACATGGAAAGCAACTAAATGCCCAATAATAGAGCCCAAGATAAGTGAATTAGGCTGCAGCTCTAATGCCAGAATGCTTTACAACCACTGCAAACTGTTGACAAAGAATTTCAATGACATGGGGAAATGCTTATGCTATAACTCTGCTAGAAGAAAACCAGGATGCTAAATTGTATTACCTTAGGATCTCAGCACTGTAAAATAATAATCACAGAAAGAAATATACCGTTATTCTGGTTCAGTGCTACAGCTACATTAAGCATCGTTGCAGCTGAATTGCCCCTGCCAATCCATACTTTGCCCTATTCCCAACATTTTTATAATAATCTTGAAATACATTAAATATAAGAAAATAAGCTTTATTTTTTTTAAAGGTGACATAAATTTACAAATGACAAATCCAGAATGAGCCGTCATATACATTTTTACCCTTAATCTGTTGAAGTCAATAAAAAGCAGAACACAGACATAGATAAATTTTCTAAGAGGGCCACTGACAAATCAAATTGGGTCCAGGTGCCAGAGTGCGCCAACTATCCGTGACTATAATCTAACACTAATTTAAAATAAATAAACTACAAATTTGTACAGTGTCATTTGATTTCTCCAAACACTATAACCTGATTCTGATGCATCATAAGATGCACCAACTTGTCTGTCCAACTGTTTCTGTATGTGCATGGTTACTTCCGTCAATGTGCATATGTTTATGAATATGTGCATGATATGAATAAATCTGATAGGTATGAGTGTTTTATGAACATGTACATGTATTTCAGCATGTCTATGCATTCTAACAAGTGTATGAATGTGCATGTTTATATGTATATGGACATAAACACGAGTAGATATATAAATATATTACGTTTGTATATGTTCATGAAGATATATGTATACAAATGTGTTTCTGTGAATATACAAACATATGTGTCAGAGTGTGCATATGTGTCAGAGTGTGCATACGAATCTGTATATATGTTTATATGTAGGTGTGTTTATGTATATGAGTGTGCACATAAATATGTATATGTTTATATGTAAACATGATAAATTTTCCCCTCCGCTTCCACCTACCTAATTCCCAAAACCAAGCTTTCCCTTTAAAGTGGTGACTTTGGGTGGATGATGACATTTATTTACTACTGAATAAGAGTGCATAAGACAAAAAATTTTGAAAACCTTAAGACCAGAATAATCATACTGGTCCTGTACAAGTTGATACACTCTATTTAATTGTTTTTTTTAACTTTTAAATAAATTTTATACATAACTGCTTAGAAAATAAGTTCCTGGTGACTCTGAGTGCTAAACTGTTAGTATTTTGAAATGATGGCCAAATGAACCACCATGCGAGGAATTGTGTTTCCACGCCAGTCAGTGGAGCAGTTCAAGGAACAGCACTCTGATGTGCAAACCCACTGGGACTTCGATTAAACTTTCAATGTTATTACTGTTGACTCAGTTGAAGCACATCAACCCCCACTCTAAAGGAACATTTGAGAAAGTTTAAAACAATGAAATAGAAGAATTTGCAATGGAGTAAATATCTTTTTAGCCCAAACAGCAGTAGACATTACAGAAAAGACTATTATATCATCAGTAGCTTTCTTCTTTACCCATCGGGGGGTCTGTAATTATGTCATAATTCATATTTAATTGTTTCATCTGAAGACGATTATCTCATTTCTCCATGATTGTCTTATTCTAGCTGTTTATGTTTTTCTCTATTCACCGCGTCATAATTTTCAGACTAAAATATTGAGCTTAGAGAATATTAGTTGTTATAAATGACATATGTATATGATTTAATTTTCATTTTAACTTTTTAAGAAAATCAAACTGTAATCCAAAGATGTCTTGTGTCTTAATATAGGACCCCTCCATTTTGAATGCTTTAAAATAACACACTGTGATGGGCATTCATAGATACGTGAATTCATATTAGAATTCATAGATACATTAATTCATATTAAACATGTTTTTGCAGAGTATGATGTTAATTGTCATTAAAAATATTTCAAATAAAAGAGTAGAAAACATACCTTAAAGATCTACAGTTCCTTAAACATACAAAAGAACTGATCCCCAACATTACTACTGAGAAGTAAAAGCTACATTGGAATAGCCTTGTTCATTGGAAAGTAGTCATTTAAAAAATATAATGTGAACATTTTTATAAAATGATTTTGTGAAATTTAGAAAGACTATTAGCCAAAGTCATGCCTTTATTTAGACCTAACGTTGGAGGAAATTAAGTTTGGGCCGAGGGAAGAAAGAATTTCCGCCTGCTAGGGGAGGGAATTTCTTTGTGAGTCCTGGAGCCCCCTGGCCTGAGGTTGAGGTCATGCCATTGATCAATGCAAATCCATGCTCACATTTGGAAAACAACCTCAAATGGACACCTTCTGGCCAGGTAAGCTCCAATTGTAGTATAAATAGTATTGCTGCAGTGGTGTGCTGGTAAATGTGTAACAACAGGCTCTCCACTGGCAAGGAAGGTTGGGAGAGCTCTGAGCAGTAGCATTGGCCACTTTCCATGGTGTGAATACTCCACCACAGCTGATTGATTCCAAGCTGCCGCTGTGATATTATGAAATGCACAGTTGGGAAGGAAAGTGAGGAACATACCATCATGTGGTATATTTACCATATGATAGACATAAACAACTTCAAGGGTATGGACAGTAGTAAAATATAGTAAATGTAATGAGTGATGTTTTGAGTATTTATTACCTTTGTTGTTCATATAAGCTATTTAATTAGGAGTTTACACAATATAATTTAATTTTTAATAATGGCTGTATATAAGAATGGGCTCACAAAATTGCTATAAATTTAACCATTGATTCTCACAGCCATTCTGAGCTTATTCTGCAGTGCTGATTAGTGCCTCTCTCATAAACATGCCTGGAGACATGAGTCACCAGACATGAGAGAAAATGTGCTAAGGAGAAAAATTTTAAAATAAAGGACAACTAATCACTAATAATGTCACGGAAAAAAGAAAAGGCATTTCATCTTAGAAAGAAGGATGTCCAAGTTACACTCAAAAAGAAAAAATAAGAGTTCTTAAGAACTAAAAATATGATTAAAATTAAAAATTTAATAGAAGAAAAAGATTATGAAATTATTCAGAAGTTAGAACAAAAATCAACATGATGGAAAACAGAGCCAAAATAAGAAAAATTAAGTGATCCATGCAAGGAGATAAAATATTTGATTACTGCAACTCCAGAAACAGCAAATAGAGAAAATGTAGGGGAAGGAATAATAAAAGAATTAAAGACAATTTCCCAGACTGAGGAAAGTGAGCATCCAGGCTTCAATGAGCCATCCACAAAATGGACAAATACCCATATATAAATAACATAAGTTAAAAGGACCATACTCTTAAATCTTTAGTACACCTGGATCAAAAGATCCTTTTTAAATGTTTCTAGGGATGGGAGAGGAAAGGAGTCTATCACAAAAGACTGAGAATCAGAACAGCCTCAGGTCTCTCAGCACCAGAAACTGGAAGACAATGGAACAATAACTTCATCGCCTGCCACACCATCAACTAAGGATGAATGTAGAAAATAAAATATTTAAATTTTTATCTTACGCATATACTTTTTTTCAGAAAGTTTCTGGAAGATGTGATCCACCAAAAGGAAGGCAAAACCAGGAGTGGTTGATGTGGGATCCAGGAAACAGGATTCGGTCAGCAGAGTGGTTAAACTATCCCAGGATGTCCAGGCAGAAGAACAGAAAACCAGCAAGGTAGCAGGTCTGGACAGCAGTCAGACCAGATGGGACAAAGTCAGTCTAATGTTTGTACGTAAATTACAGTAGTTCTCCCTTCTCTGGGGTTTTGCTTTCTGTGATTTTTCTTTCCATGGTTTCAGTTACCCATAGTTAATTGTGGTCAGAAAATATTAAATGGAAAATTCCAGAAATAAATAACTCTGTTTTAAATTGTGTGCTTTTCTGTTCATGCCATTGCCCTCTGTCCCACCCAGGATGTGCATCATCCTTTTTAGTGTATCCATGCTGTATGTACAGTACCATAAGGTATTTTGAGGGATTGCATTCACATAACTTCTATTACAGTACTGTATATTGTTATAATTACTCTATTTTATTAGTAGTTATTGTTGTTAATCTCACATTGTGCTTAATTTATAATTTAAACTTTATCATAGGTATGTATGTATAAAAAAACAGTATATTCAGGGTTTGGTACTATCCACAATTAAGGGGGGACTAATGTACAAGCATTTAGGAATGAAATCAGGAAAAGTATGTAGAAAATTATGCAAACAGAAAGAACAACTCCAAGAGAAACAAAAAATGTAAGAAAAAAAGCTCAGTCTTTGTATACCACATGACTCAGCATAAATGGTAGGTAGGACATCAAGTTAACATAAATCCTGGACATCAATGTTACCAAGTGTTAAAATATTCCTAGAAGGAGAGGATGGGAGAGAGAAAATATGTTTCTGGGAAGATATAAGGAAATTCAATCTTCCCTATCTTAGGAGGTCAATAAATAATATCGAAAGCTGAAAAATCAAGAAATAGCAATATAGGCATGGTGTTTAGTCATACGCTGCAGATACCAGAGAAACAACGAGAATAATGGGGAGTGGCTGCTTCTAGATTGTGGAGGCTGGAGGTTAGGAGGGGTGACATGAAGGATACCTTCACCCCTCTGACCTTAGAAGGCTGAGAATAGGCCCAAAGGGACCAAACCACTGCCTCTGTTAACACATCTAAGGCTGTGTAGACAGGCACAAAATTCTCATGCTGGTCAAATTTATAAGTCACCAACAATTCACATGGTGCGGTCCAAGGGTCATGGTTTTAACTAGAAGTCATCAGACACACTTCAGATGACACATACTGATCAGACCTGTCTCCCTAGCAAAGCCTTAAAGGTTCCTCAACCTCTCTTGGGCCCTTTCACAAAGAGTCAAAGAACCTTCATCCAAAGGAATACATTTGTTTTGATGACATGCAAGGTCTTGTGATGATCCTTCAAGATAACTTTGAGGGGTGCAGAAGATTTGAGAAGCTCCTCAAATTTCACCAAGTGAGTGTCTGTCCTTTGTAATGCCCATACTTAAAGTTAGCACCCATCTTGAAGACTATATCTGCATCTACTTAGGCGAGGGATAATGACATATACAATTGCAGGCCAGTAGATAATATTTCAAAAGCATCCAAAGAAGGTAATAAAATTAGCAATCCAACAAACAAAATGTTTACTCCAGTGCAGCAAATGTTTTAGGTTGGGGAAGGAAATCTCAACAAAGCTGATGTTCGGAAACAAAGTTTTAAGAAGCCTGCAAACTGCAAACATCATCTCTGAATGAACTCCCAGGGAGCCCATCCCAGTGACAATCTCCCACTCCATTGTGACTTTCCCATTGTGACGTTGTGTCACTGCAGTGTGTCATCACAATGCAATATTAGAGTGTCCAGCCTTTTTACCTCTCTGAGGTCTCCACTGCCTCCTGCTAGCACACCAGGGGTCTCTGGAGAGCCAACTCTGAGCTCTGCAGGAGTCAGGATATTCAGGGGTCCAATGCCCATTTGCCAAGTGACCCTGACCAGGCCATTTAGTCCCCTGCCTCAGTTTTTATTTGTACTAGACAATAGGTGATATCTGTATTTAGGAGAAAGTAGTAAAAAGCAATTACTGTGCTCAAGTAGGCCATTAGAACACTACCTTTGGTTTGAACTTTTCAGCTGTAAAGATACCTAATGAATAAGGCCTGGTTTTAAGGAAATGCTGAAGGAATTAGGGTGCTAGAACCTTCTTTCCTAGGTTGCAACACTGCTGGTAAGGAGGAGGGTTTGGGGGAGGGAGGAAACGTGAGTCTTTGGAGGGCAAGCAGGAGAACACACATCTCTCTAAGGCTGAGTGTTCCCTTCTGAGCTTTAGATGAGAAAACAAGCCCACTTCCTGAGAAAAGTAACCGTCACCATTTTCAAACTTTCTGCAAAACACAATGGCAAATGAAGGAAATTGTCCCCCGGGTTAAATATCCAGCTTCCTCAGAATTCTTTTTGGAATAAGAAGAAAAACTAATTAATCCATTATTATAAATGGAACCATTATTCAGCTAAGAAAAGAGCAAATCTTTATTGCAATTTTTTTTTTTTGCTGAGACTGATGTGCCATCTCTTAGTTCAAGAAGATGCCATGGCCACAGAGGGACAAGTTTTCTGCATCTCCAGGGCTATGCTCTGCCATCAGTGGCTACAGCCCTGGCAGAGCTAATGGAGTGTCCATGGGCCACCAAAGTCCCCAGTTGACAATTGTGGTTGGTGAGACTGGTAAATGAATAAGTCTGATGAGACGGAATGAAGTATTTTGGATGCTACAGTTAATGACTGAGACCCAGTGAGTTTTAAATTGCATTTCGACTTCAGTTTAATTTTATTTGACCCTAATACAATGTGAATTTGCTCTAGAGACAGTGTTGCAGGCCGAAATTAATTCTCCCTAGCACACTGTCAAAGTGAGCATACAGAGCAATGATTTTCAACTTTTTCCATCTCATGGCACACTAAACTAATTACTGAAATTCTGCAGCACACCCAAAAATATATTTTTTGCCAACCTGACAAAAAAAAAAAAAAAAGGTATGATTTTGATTCATTCACACCAGATGGCTATCGTGTTACTGGTGTCATTTTTTTAATTTGGCGAGCTAAGGGAAAAGAGGTCAGGGCCCCTGACTAAGTAGTCAGGTACTGCGGGTTTTAAACATCCTTGTGGCACAGCGGTTGAGAATCGCTGCTCTAGAGGTGTGGGGAATCACTGGGCCCAACAACCAGTACTAGGTTATCTGACATTGCATCATTTTTCGTTATCACTGTAAATGATTCGATTTCCTCAAGTTCCCCAAAGAGATCTAACTCGAGAAGAATTCAATAGTCAAATACACTCAGAATGATAGAATCATTCTTGTTTTCAAATAGTATACTAATTGTAGTTCATTGAAATGAGCAACATTTGAACAGGTTCAAATTAAAAGAGCCTTTGCAAACAACCATGTGCATGTTTACAATGAAAGGGAAGCAGGACTTTTCCCATGGAGAAAGTTGAAATACTGAATGGGTAAGGAGCAATCTTTGTTTTCTTTCCCCACAGCTAGTCTCACTTTTACAGTGACAAGTAGGAAAGCCCATCTGTATATCACAGAAATAAGATGCTCGGTGTGTTTGCATGCTTTTCAGAATTCCCCAAAAGCGTGTGACTGAGATGATGCAACTTGGTGATGCTCTTTACAATTTTAGAGCAAAAAGAAAGGTCTGCAGACATAAAGCAGGCTTTGCAGCATGGCCTGCTGTGCAAGGTGAGGTGTGGCCTGTCCCCAGTGTCCCAGTGCATGCTGGATGTGGTAACTGCTATTTTGTGATGAGAAGTGGATCCATGTGTGCAACATGTAGAAATCCATTTGGCTTGTTCATCTAGACTTATTGTGCTGAAGGGTTTAGGAGTTCTACCAGCAAGAAGGTAAAAATGGGATTCCAGGAGAGATACTTCACAGAAAGACACCAGCCCATGTGTGACAGTCTGATCGTTCGTGAATAAAAGGAGTCATTCTCTCTAGGCAGTTCACAAGTGCCTTCCACCTCAAGAAGATCTGTGGCAACTGACCTGCCCCCTAAGACCAAGGAACCACAAGATGCAAGAGAAAGGGCAGATCACAGGGGCCTCAGTCCTTCTGTTATCCTCTCTTGCCTTTATCTCCAACATTCAGCAAGTCATAAAGTCCTGCTCTTATGTCAACATGCTTCTTACTCCCGCTCAGCCTTTGTCTTGGTCTTGAGCTCAACTGCTTATGATCCAGTCACTCCAGTTCCTTCCAGGATGGTTTCCCCAGCTCAGTCACTTCCCCGCCCTATACACCATTATCACTGGAGCAATTTTACTAAAATGATGTTTTAAAACCGGTTCTCTATTTGAAAGCTGACTCCAGCACCCCTACTGCCCATCAGATGGGCTGATTGCTTCTGCTTGATCTTCCCACCTGGCCCCACCTGGTCTGCTGCTTTGTTCTCCATCACTCCTCTGTCCATCACTCGCCTCCCCCAGGTAAAGAAGCTGCTAGGGGTGACCCAGCTTCTGAGCAGCAAAGCTGGCACCGGAAGCACATTTTATGATTGCAAGTCAAACACTCTCCACTATACACAGTTGTCCCAAAATTCTACATATCACTGCAGGAAGCGTGGTCCCATGTGATCCACTGTCGAGCATCTGTTTCCCAGCCTCTCAGTGTTTCCCTAGGACCTAGTGTGGACACGGTCCTGGGCAGAGTTGCCCCACATGATTTCCATTTAGTAGGCCAGGCAAAAGGGGTTCAGCTTTAGAGCTCAAGTCTAGGGGGAGGAACATATGGCCACGGGCAGAGCATGAGTA
Organism: Miniopterus natalensis; assembly: GCF_054644295.1. Lineage (NCBI taxonomy): Eukaryota > Metazoa > Chordata > Mammalia > Chiroptera > Miniopteridae > Miniopterus > Miniopterus natalensis. The sequence continues at coordinate 26,957,548 of NC_142082.1, forward strand.
TATGGACAGCAGTCACCACCAGGCCCAGGTAGGCAGTCTGTATGCCAACTGTGTTCATCAGGATCACATGTAGAAAATGTGCCCATGGGAAAAGGCACACAAGCGTATTTATTAATATGATGTCCTCCAATAGGGCACACAGGTCTAATATGAGCCAACATCAACCTCATCCAGCCTATGTGTCCTTTCCACAGAAACTAGAAGGAATAAAATACAAGGCCAGATGCTTCATCATCCCATTCTCAAGAGTCTGAAGGGGGAAAAACCCAAACAGCGATTCATGGGAAAGGTGTGAGTGTCCTGGTCCCTCTGCCCAGGGACAAGGGTCATGCCGCGACTCAGGCGCATGACTCTTAACATGAAATATTAATCCCATCCATTTCCAGGAATCTGACAGTGGAAAATTTGTAAAATGGTGATTCTATAATTTGACTCCTAGAAAAATTTAATAGGATCACATCCAGAAGCACATAAGAAATATTTGAAGACCACAGATGAACTGCGGATGAGAAGAGTATTATATTTAGAGTATTTTTAGAACATCTGAAGTTTAGAGATGCTACTTGTAAGTGAATCAATCCTCCTCTCATCATTTAGTGCTAATGGACACTGGGTTTTTGTCAACAATAATTCTAGGAGGTACTGGAAATCCAGAGTGAGAGTAAAGGGAAACAGAAATGAATCAAACACCAAAAGTGTGAGAGAAAAAGAGGGAAAGCAGGAAAGAAAGGGAGAGAGAAACAGGAAGTTCAAGATCACTAGTGACACAGATGAGAAATGCACCTGACCTACCCTGGAGGAAGCACACCTCAGCAACTGGGAGAATCTCAAGAATCAGCCATAAAACCATCATGGGCTAATCGACCTCCTGGGCATAGAGCCACATGCACCCTTTAGGACCATGCCACTGTTACTCCAGCAATGGAACTGATGAACAGTGGCATTTAGGAGCAGTTCCAATTGTCAGGACCTGTCTTTTTTTGTCTTTTTTTAAAAATGTATCTTTATTGATTTCAGAGAGAGGAAAGGAGAGGGAGAGAAAGATAGAAACATCAATGATGAGAGTCATTGATGGGCTGCCTACGCCACGCAACCCAGGCATGTGCCCTGACTGGGAATCGAACCCCGATCGCCTGGATCATAAGTCGACGCTCAACCGCTGAGCCACGCCAGGCTGAGCAGGACCTGTTCTTAATGGCTGATAATGTCTTGTGTGGTTCTCCCAATATTGAAGACTAACAGGTAAGTTTTCTCATAACACAGGCCAAAAGGTAGGTTCTGTCATCCCCATTTCACAGATGAGAAAACCAAGGCCCAACTAGGTAACTTAAAGTAATCTGCCCCACATGAGGACTGGCTTAATTTACTGCAGGATGAGTAGCATAGAAAACAAACACCAAAATCTGAGGACAGACACTATGAATGAGTAGAATAATCCAGAGATTCTCAAGCTCTGTCTATTATTTGACTCCTCTGTCTCCCTTTCTCCATGTCTCTGTCTCTCTCTTGCTATGTGTCTTCTCTGTTTTGTTGGTAAGGTCACCCTCACATTATTATAAAAAGGTAGATTTCAAGTCCACCAAGGCTAATCTTCCTTGATTATGAGACAACATAATCCCCTTAGAGCTGATCTCAAATAGAAAAGACACCTTCAAGGATACCCAGTTGCTCCCATGGGTTTGTTCTCTTGCTACTATGTTGTATGTGGCGTCTCAGCCATTCAGCGACTCCAACTTCATCCCAGCGGGTATGTGTTTTTCTCTTTGCCACCAGCCTCCGACCACTGGGCACCCCAATGCAGGAACTGGCTGATACAATCCCAAGTAGGAAAATTCCTGTTTGTTGATGCCCATGACAGCTGGTAATTGTGATAAAAACTAATCATAAAGCACTCTCAATGATTGGGGGTCTTGTGTCAAGTTTTAAAATAGTGGGTTTAAAACCTCATCTCTCCAGAGATGGGTCAGAGCAGGAGCAGTGGTGGTGGTGGCCTGGGCCTGTCCACTTCCTTGAAATCACTAATTAATTACTGAGCAGCCGTGCCTCTGGAAAGGTCTCTGTGGAGCCAAGCTTCCATTCTCAGACTCAGCGCAAACCAACCTGAGAACAGGACGTCTGGAAGAGGCATCGGACTGTGCTGGCCAGGGAAGACTGATTCTGGGCCAAGCAGCCGGGCAGAGGGGCCAGCCCAGGAGGTACATTCCCCTCTGGGTCTGGGAACATCAGCGCAATGAAATATCTGCGATATCACCGCAAATGTAATGAGCACAGGAAATTGATGGCAGCTCCAACTAAATTACAGCTTAAAAGACAAGGAAGGTCCCCAGAGATGGCCACAAAAGGCTACTCGCTGACCAGGCCCAGGTGAAATTGAATTGGAAATGGTCCCTGCCTGATTAGCATAACAAAAGTTCCAGTGTTTAAAGAAAAAAGTCATTCTGTGTAAATGAAAAAGGGAACAAAAAAATAAAGAAGCCCATCTTCCTACAAACATAGTTATCTTTTAAAATGTCCAGTCCAAGATAGATCTAAACTGTGATGTAAACAACACCCTGTAGAAATGAATTCTTAAATAGTCCCCCTCAATCCATATTTATTCCTCTTTTATTTGAATGGGGACTGACCAACTATTTACAACTCCATAATAGCTACACACTCACATGCATGTATTTTTTCTTCCCATTTTACAAAAGACTGAAGGCAAGCTTAGCTGTGCACAGTTTACCAACCAAAATTCAAAAGCGTAGTAATTCAGATAAAGACATATTGGACATATTCAGGGATTTATTTTATACCAGAAATTTAGAGATTAGCCCATTTATTTTTTAAAAAGTGATTATTTATATTATATTATTTAAATGTATTGTAAACTACTAGAATGAGCAGCCATACAAAAACCAAACCAAAATAGTGATTAGAATTAGATCTTTGCAAGGAAAGCAAAACATCCCATCCTTTGTTTAATTTTATCCCAAAATATACTTAAAGATTCTTTATAATGATGCTAGAACTATAACCACTGTGTACCGAATCCATTCTAGGTGCCAGGCACTCTGCTAGGCAATTCTAACAACCAACTGTCAAAGCAGTATTATTGTGCCCATTCCACAGATAAGGAAACTGAGTTCCCAGAAATTAAGTAGCTTGTTTAACAGGTCAATGGAACCAAACTTTTTCAAAAAGTGCTTAACCCAACAGGAAGTACTTTGATGCCTTAAAGAGAGATAAATTCAATGAGAATTTTATATGCAAAATAAATTCTGGCTTTTTCTAGAAAAAAAAATGAAGCAAAGGCTCCTGTTTTCACAGTGAGCCCCAAGTCTACCTCTTGTCAAAGTGGGTCACCATTCCTTTCACAGAAGCATTTCTTCTGGTTTATGTGGTAGGAAAAGCTCTGGCCCTGAGTATTAGTCAAGATTAGATTTAACTAAGATTAAAAACAGCAAAACCCTGAGAGAAGTGTGGCTTTACCCAATAAGAGTTTATTTTCTCCTTTACTTGAAAGATCCCCAGAGCAGGCAGTCCCTGAGCATCAGAGAAACAACCCCTTCCTTTCAGGATGCCTCCTGGTCCATGATAGCTGGGAATTTATAGCACAAGGTTGAGAGCATGCCCTCTGGACCCAAACTGATAGTGGCAAAACCCAGCACACAGCTGAGACCTTTAAAGAAAATTACTGAACACCCAATTTTATCTAAACAATGGGATGAGGGTTTCCTCCTGAAAGAGGGTCAAATTCTATGATGAACACAACAGGCTCAGCGCAGTGCCTGGCACAACATAAGGATGAGGGGAAGCTCCCTCTCTGTGAGTTGTAGGGTTGAAACCATTGCCTCTCAGGGCTTCACTCATTCCCACCAGGCCCAGAGCAGGAGGATGTATGGAAACACACACCTGCCTGTGTGGGGGCTGGAATACCAGCAGCACCGCTACAGAAGTCAACCCCTCTGCGGCCAGCAGTCCCTTCTCTGACTTCAGTAGATGTCACAACTTACTGCCCAAAGACAGATCCTTTCCCTGGCATACGGAGACATAGGGAGTTTCTGGTCTACCACGCATACCTTCATCTACTCCTAGCCAAGGGGTGTAGCTTATTCCACAAGTGCCTATGGGGCCAGTTTATATTTCTCCTCTTCCTGTAGACTCACAAAAGTCTGAGAACATGAAACCAGCCAAGTGACCACAGCATGGCTCTGGCGCAGGACCCAACTCCTCCAGGCCACCTCCCTGAGTATGGCAGTATCTGCTCTGTCCACTGGCAACATGCTGGTCCCTGCCATCTGCCTTGCCCAAAACTATAACTGTTAACACCAGCGTTATGGGTTCAATGATGTCCTCAATAATTCATATCCTGAAGCCCTAACCCCTAGTATTTCAGAATGTGACCTTGGAAATGGGGTCATTGCCATTGTAACGTTAAAATGAGGTCATACTGGGTAGGGTGGTCCTAATCCAATGACTATTGTCCTTATTAGGGGGCAAGTTTGAATACAGACAAGAGACCACGGGGTGGGGGGGCACCATGAGAAGACTGGAGTTGTGCTGCCACAAGCCAAGGAACCACCAGAAAGAAGCTTTGACAAGTCCTGGACAGATCCTCTCCTAGCACCTACAGAGGGGGTGCGGCCCTGCCCAAGCCTGGATCTGGGACTTCTCCCTCCAGGACTGTGAGAGAATAAAGTTCTGCTTAAGCTGCAGAGTCTGTGGTACTTTGTTACAGCAGCCCCAGGACATGAATACAACCACGACCTTTAAATACATCTATAAGATGCCATCCACATAACATATATCCTAAGGAACACCATGTGTAGCCAAGTTTGTCTGGTTTTTTACTCACATTTGGGACTAGAAGAAAGCACAGCCTGATCTTATTTTTGCATCTTCCAGGGAATTGGCTCAGGAATGATCAAGTCGGAGTTGCTGATAAATATTTGCTAATTTTCCATCAGGACACTTCACCCAAAGAATTCATCATAAACCTCTTTCAAAGAGCAAACTCCCCAAAACATTTAAAACACGATTCGATTTACAAACACCCATGACTTAGCCACTTTCCACAAAGTCAGGTTCACAGGAATCGTCTGCTGGAGGAAGAACCCTCAGGGTGCCACACGCGTCCTGCAGGCACACAGAAGGGAAAGGACGCAAGTGCTGCTGGCTGCTGGGCGTTTAGTCTGTTATTGCAGCAGGAAAATCGTGGCATATCACTGCCGCAATTAATCCCGTATTTTTGTAGCTGAAGTCACAATACTCATTTCAGGATAGAGTTGGAGTGGGGAGAGCCTATCTATATCTGTAAATGAATGATATCATTATTTTGGGAAATGAAAGTTTCAGCTCTGTAAAACATACAATCCCGTGGAGATCTCAGTGGAGGAACTTGTGCGTGCAGGTGTTCAACGTGATAAGGTGCGTCACCATTTATCTGTGTACTTGCAGGCAAATATTAACATAGTCATGAATTAAGCTTTTAATCCCTTTTATTATAAATTGAATATCTTTATTTTAACAAACATCAACAATGCACATTATTGTGGCCCAAACTATTCATTACTATTCCCCACAGCCTACCGTTACATGATACGCCGGAATACACATGTTCCTGGGGCGGCAGGCATCTGCCTGTGCACTCCACAGTATATTTCATTCTTTTTCCCCCTCTAAACAAAGAAGCACTCTCACAAAGGCACTTTCTATGCAGGGAAGGAGGCCCATGGTTCTGTTTTGTGCCCAGGAAGTCTAGAATGTTTCACATAGGAGATATTTGTCAGAAACCAAGTTCTTATTTCTCAGAAATCTTGAATGGAATTGGATTGAAGTACTGAGATTAGAATAGCCAACCTAAGGGGCTTGGTACAGAGTGGGGTACCCAGCAAGGTTCAGGGCCAAGTGTGGGTCCAGTCTCCACCTGCTCCAGCCTTCTGTCCCACACCCAAGTGACATGGCTGTGTCAGTCTAGGCTCAAAGACAGGAGAGGAGAGAGAGGACAGGACCTCAAATGGTTAGCTGTGGCATACGGTTTTACTCATCAAGTTACTGTAGCAAGTATTTCGAGGGTGTCTATTGTCTGCAGGGCCTGTGTCAGGAACTGCATGATTCAAGGATGCATATCAGAACCTCTGACTTCAAGGAATTGACAACAGAATGAAGGAAGCAAATATGAACCCAACTAGTTAAGACAGTGTCAGAAGACGATTAAGTATTTGATGGAGGTCTGGGAAATGGAGGAGGGCTTAACTCTGACCTCAGAGACTGACTCAGGTTACGGAGTGCAGCAAAAGGTGTCACGGATGGAACAAACATGCAAATGCACAGACGTGGGTGGAGAAACATCAACACAGAGAGTGGGTCCCAGCAGGTCGGTCCCAGCAGGTCTGTCCCAGGCTCCCCTGTGTAGGTCATGATTCTACACCGATCCCTCTTTGGTAAGTAAAGAAACAAAGACCCAGTGTGATTAAGCAACCCTGCCGAGGGCACTGGGGGGTCTGTGTTGGGTCCCCTACACCTCACACAGCAACTTTCCCAGTACAGCCACCTGACTTTCCTGGCACTGATCTTTATATTTGATGTGTTTTGCCTTATATTTCAGAAAGTGTACTTCTACTGCTACCCACACCCCACGCACAAACACACACACATCCCAAGATTATATGGAAAGTGCAGTCGTCAGGAACAGCACATGTTTTTGTCTCATGTCACATTACAGCTGCCCGTCATTCCCCATGGCCCCGGCAACAATGGTGACTTGGAGCTACGAAGGGACTCCTACTAAATGGAGCAGCATGGCGCCTGCCAGGGAAAGCAATGACTGCTTACGGATGTGTCTGCCGCCAAAGCCCTCAGTGCTTTCGAAATTCTGTTGCTTTTGAAGGGTGGGGCTGCTAGAGAGAGAAATGAGCTATTGAGGCAGCACTGTTCCTCGTGGCCAAGGTGTGGGTTAGGTTGTCAACAATATGCTGTGCTTTGCAATTTTAAAGGGCCTTCAAGATAAAAGTGCAAGATGTCTTCATGTCCCATACAGTGAAGGATGGAGATGACAACATACAGATGTCATGCCCTTATTCCAAGTATGGTCCTGATACACAAAGATTGGGAATCATCATCAATAACTTGGAAGAACCCAGAAAGCAAAAAAAGGGCAGAGCTGGAGAACCTGTCAGGAGCATGAGCACTGAGTGACCTCCTGAGAAGCTCCCCATCTTCGCCTGAGCCTCTGTTAAAATTATTTTTTCATTCCCTGCATTTACAGAAATATTATTTCTCTAGTTAATATAATCAGAAAGTTGCATGGTTGCCAGGTGAAATTGAGAGGATGTTTCTCCAACAATATTACCTAGAGATCTAGTTTAATCTATAAAAAGACAAATGCTGAAATATATCCTGATAGCATAAACAGCAGCTGAAGAGGGGAGCCAAGAGATGCTTTGAAGCCTGCAATGTGTTTTAAAAGCTGTATACCCAGTTTTTAAAATTCAGAGTAATCTTCATTATCCCCAAAAAGCCTTCTGATTGTTTTATTCCTTCAAATGCTACCTATTTAGATAATTTATCTAACTGTATATATTGCACTACATTATTAGCTCCAAAAAGTGTTTGCATGACGTCTTGAATGGAATCCTCAAGGCTCTACAATTTGCTGAGAGGCTAACATTGTCATAACAATGTGTTTCTCCTACAACACATCATAGCTCCAGGCACCGCACTTGGGAAAACAAATCCCACGTAGGCACACACAGCTATAGGCTCTAGGAGAGGAAACACAGCTCCGACTGTGACAAATTGCATGGGCAAAAGGGGGCCTTTGTCCAGCATGCAATCTAGGGGGGTGGCATGGAGGTGGACGGGCTGGTATCAGAAGCTGGGGCTTCTGTAGCTGTCTTCCCCTGAGCCACAGATAATGACAAATGGCCCTCTGATGGAGACTCCTTCTTGAAAAAGCCTGCAGACTGTGGTCAATCAGTTCCTAATACTACTTGATTGTGAGTATTAAGCAGGACTACAGAAATAAATGAATATCCATCTTGCTAAGTATTGTGGTTTTATTTTCATTTCATAAGCTTAGGTTTGCAAAGTTCAGTTCTCAAAGACCTTTAAGAACTTTGACTGAATTAGGAGATGAGAGAGCAGTAGGGTCTTGAAAACAACTCTTCCCCAGCCACCCAGCTTCATGCCTGATGAACTTCTCTGTGTACTTGTCCCCTACCCTGTATTTTGGTTTATTATGCAAACAGAATTCTGTGTTAAAGGTATGTCTTACACTCTACAGATAGGGCTTATCTTAAAATTAACACATATTCAGAGCAAAATGTTTAAATTACATGCCTTCGGTACAACTATGAAAATTAATTTAATTAATTATTTAATTAATGATTAAGAAACAAACATATGTTCTGGCCTTGATTTTGTCCTTTGGATTCAAGACCAGAAAAAAAAAATTACTATGGACTAATCCAAAACTTTTGGCATAAAGACTCCTTGCATTTCTGCCTTAATTTGCTAACTGTATGAAATGCAAATGCTATTGTATTTATTTGTTTATGTTGGCTGTGGCACTTCATATAAAAAAAAATTGTTTCCCATTTCTATTGTCTCTCATGCTGTGCTATTAAAGTAATTTCTCAAAAATGACAGGTCAATTTCTCAAAAATTCCAGTTTTACCTACTTCTATAGGGCAAAATTGAAAGGAAACCCAAAGAGTTCTGGAGTAGTTTGATGCCACTGGTCCATGTAATTTCTTAATATTTTCATGACCCCAGGCTTCCTCTCTTCAGTGTTCAAAACACCCTATCTGCATATAATATAACTGAAAATTCATCACAGTTGTTTTCTTTGTGATTAATAATTCGCCTCTCATACAAATCTTAACACCACCACAAAAATCTCAACCAAAAACTTGCACCAAAAAGAGACCCAGATCTCAGTATTTATATGAACCATTAAAACGAACCCTTTTCTAGTGTCCAGATGCCCCTAGGAAAGATGGTGGTGTAGAATTCCCTGTCCTTCTTCATAAAGCTGATCAAAATTTGAAAAAGAAAAGTAAAAGTAGTGAAGGAAATGTCTTCCAGGGCTCTCTTTCTCTCTCCTATCACAGCTGGCAGTGCTCCAGAGAGTAGGTCCTGGAGGAAGGAAAATGCAAAGCAGAGCCCCAACTGGACCTGAGTCATATATTGTGTGAATGAAAAACAAGTCTTTGATGTTTCAGGTCACTGAGATCCAGAGGCTGTTTGTTTCCTTCACATAACTTAGCTGGTCCTGACTAGTCCACCACTCTATGCCCAGTGCCTGGACCCTACCACTCACCCTAAGATTTGCAAAATAAATGAATAATGCATATTATAATAAAATCTATAATGAGCTCATCTAAGCATTCCTGATGAGCAAATCATCACTGTCCTCAATAGTATATGGCATCTGTCAACAACTCTTCAAAACCTGTCCTCCTCAGAGTCCAGCTATTTTACCCCACTCCCTGTCCCTATGGTCAACCTCCACTGGCGAGGGCCATCTGCAATCCTCAGCTTTGTTAAAAGTCTGGAAAGGAAGAGATCAGAAACCAAGGCGCTCAGGTAAGCCATAGTTTGGTCTGTAGGAGAAGGTGACAGGAGTGAGCTTCATTACAAGAAGTGAAATTAGTAATCTCCCTGATACGTCTAGCACCCATTTGACACCATACATAGTTATTACAATATTACTATGTTCCCTATGCTGCACTTTACTTATTGGAGTAATTATTTCATGTTATATAAATGTTGAATCACTATGTTGTACACCTGAAGCTAATATTGTATGTATTTTAAAATAATTTTTTTAAAAAGAAAATATTTCTTTTAAAATAAACTTTCAAGAAAAGAAAAGTATTTTTAAGAAGTTAAGTTAGGATACTGTTCTGGGAATCCAAAGGACAGGAGCAGATCAGGAGGATCATAAGTATACTCCCATTAAGCAGTCTTTCTTAGAGTTGAATATGTTGTTATTTAGTCCAGTGTCCAAACTGGTGGAAAAGAAGGGATGGTTACCATGAGCAGGTTCTGTAGGGTTCGGACGCAGCCCAACGCAGCAGTTGCTAGAAACTGCTGACTGCTCCATTAGAAGGATGTTTATGCCACCATTGACTCCCGAGGTAGTCAGCCAAATGTGGCAGAGACAGGATGAAGGTATTTTATGCTGTGCATGTGCCTGGGCACAGCTTACTAAAGTGAAGATCAACAGCCCTGAGACTATGGGCCCAGGCTGCAATCTGCAGCATTCCCTCATGGAGCAGAATTAATTAAAAATCACAAGCTAAGTAAACCACCGCAGGAAGATTATCTCCCTTCATAATTGAATTGTGAACTCGAATGCTTGTGAGTTCAACTGTCTTAAATTAATGAGCCTTGTCTGGTGGGATCCCAGGCCCTTCTTAAAATGAAAATCATACATTCCTTTCTCAATAATCATGGACCTTTTACAATACCAGTCATACTATTTGCTGTAGCTGCCCATTTGCTTTTCCAAGAATTTAAAGCCTGTTTCTCAGGACAACATTTTACATGACGAACGAGACCCTTGGCACAGCTATAGGTGACTATTGTATTCTTGGTCATTTTGTGGAACTCAGATTGGAAGAAAACAAACATATTTACAGCTTTTTTTGATTTATCCGAAATCTTGGCATGTATGAGAGAAATCCAACCTGGGGTAAACGAGATGAGCTTGATTTAGAAATGCTAACGATTAACACATGTTCAAAATCTGCCCCTCATACTACCTCAAGTGTCAACATGGGTAGCAAAAGTATTTTGATGAGTCGCACAATCGTTTCTAGTAGGAGAAACCCAAGGGTATTTTTTTAACCTTATGTATTTTTAGATGAGCTGCCCATATGTGTTGTCCACACTCTATCCCACCAAAATTTGAAATGCAAGTATTTCCCAATGCAGATGGCACAGTTTCATTGTCATTAACAAGGCCTTGATATATTCCAAAATTAAGTTCGACATTATTAATATCAATCGTCATTATTCAGCTGGCTTATAATTAATGAGCTCATGCAGCAAGTTAACTCATTCAGAGCATTCAGCAACCAATTTATCTCTGAAGACCCACAAGCATATGGCACTTTTGAAAGTTGCTGTACAGGTAATTTGCTTACAGTCTTTTCCTAATGGCTGAAATGAACGCATGTTATAAAAGTTTTTCTTTTTTCCAGGATGAAATAATTGCAGCCATGCTGAACTGCATTTGAATTTCAAAGCCTGAATCAATGGCTGGCCAGCAATAGCGCCAAGTGCAAATAGAGACGCACCTCATGGCCTCTGTTGGCAGCTTTCACTGCTCAGCACCCCCAGATCCACCCTTTGATCCAGAGAGCAGATGGGAGATGGGACAGGCAGAGAAAGGGGTGGAAGACCAGGGACTGGGTTTGGAGAGGACAGGAGTCTTGTAATTGGCTGAGCTTCTCAACAAGTCTGGGCACAGTTCCCAAGCGGCCTGAGATTCCTTGATGAGTTGAGGTAAAAACTTTCCTGCACACCCCTCCATGGGGGGGTGGAGGGGTGGCGGCTGTTCAAATTATTGTCTTCACTCAACCCCTGTGGCTGTGATGGGACTTAGTGGCCAGAATCTTGGACTCCAGACTCCTCCTCATCCTCACAGGCTGACCCACCCACATTCTCTACATTCCAGGTCTCCTACCTTTAAGATGGTTCTTAACTCATAATAGAGAGTAATTTTTCTATCTCATCCACAAACTGATGCACGTTTTTGGGTAATACCATCTCCACTGGCACCACAACTATTATACAAAGTGAGGTTTGTATATATTATGTATATATTCGCCCACATATGCCCATGCCATTCCTATATATGTATATACATGTCTCTATATATACACACATACTACATATACCTATATATAAAATATGTGTGTGTATAGATGATAGATGGATAGATAGATGATAGATAGATAGATAGATAGATAGATAGATAGATAGATAGATAGATAGATAGACAGATAGACAGACAGACAGACAGACAGACAGACAGACAGACAGACAGACAGATAGATAGATAGATAGATAGATAGATAGATAGATAGATAGATAGATAGATAGGTAGATAGATAGATAGATAGATAGATAACTAAATTCCTCATAGTATGATGGGCTCTGGAGCCAGACCACATAGTCTCACATCTTGACTCATCCACTTACAGCTGTGCACTATCTTTGGCTAAATTTTTTACCATTTCTGGATGAAAGTTTTCTCATAGAGTAAACGGAGTAATAAAAATTCTTTTTCATAAGCTTTTTTGTGAAGATTCATGATAATGTGTTTAAAGGGTTCATGGCAAATTGTAAGTGGTAAAAAATACTAGCCATCAAATATGCCTCCCTCCTCAGCAATATGCCAGACGCTGTGATCCCCACCTAAGAAATGAAGGTCCTGCTCTCCTTTTGCGGGGAGTGCTGCTGGCAGATGGCCCTCAGATGTCAGCCCTTCTCAAAAATTGCCTTGGCTAGAGAGGGGTACCTCAATCAAATTCCCCTCCCTCCCAGTGCAGGCTGCAAATGAAGGCTGACCCACACAGGGGAGAAAGGGCTGGCCTTCTTGCCCCAACTCTGGAATCTCTGAAAGGCCAGCCAGGTTCAGAGCATTCTGTGGGGCCAGCTGGGGCCATTGTTGAGACTGAGCTCGTTCTGATTTCTCTCAGTCCCAGTCCCACTTCCTTCCTTCCTGTCCTAAGCTGAAGATCCTCAGAGCTCTCCCAGAAGAAAGCCCTGCATACTGCACCATATTTGGCTTCCCAGGAGTCCCAGCCTCAAATAATCTATTCATAGTCTGCTCAGTGGGTATATCTACCCGTGTTATTCCACACTCATAAGGCCTGAATCCACAGTACTTCCCAGATGCAGGCAGAGCCTATACAGAGGGTCGTGGGCAGCCAAGGCAATGCTCCAGAGATGATCCCTCTAAATCTGTCTCTACCTTTTATGACCAGAACCTTAAAACTTTCACCATGATTTCTCTACACAATAGGAGACATTTCTACATGGCTTTTGTGGAGAATCTTCACCCTTGGGTGCTCTCGTTACCCCTCTGCAAAGGAAATGCAGTCTCTGTTTAAACTTATGCATGTAAGGCCCCTCATTTTCCCTGAAGGATTTGGATACCTCATCTACTCTGGGATTATGCAGGCTTTGGGACACACACAGGTGATTTTAGTGATGTGTGGATGAACAAGTAACAAGACAAGAAAAGCAAACAAGTGCATCAAACCCATGATTTCATGCATGGTATTGCTGACTTAAAAGCTAAAACAGCAATTTAAAAAATAGTAATTTAAGTTTCTAAAAAGGAAATTAAGTTGAATAAAATGTTAATTATATACAAATAGCACTTGGATAGCACAAACACCAGGAAAGCAGTGCAGGGCTGAAGACGTTTGGGAAAACAGCTGATTTTGGCTCTCAATTTGCAACCTGTAGGCAGCTTCATGGCAAACTCTGTTCAGGCAGTGAAAACTCACTCAACCCACTGGCTGAGTATCAGTGCTACTCAGCATTTGTCAACACTTCATCAGGAGAGATAACCACTAGGAAGCCTTGCTGAAGGATATGCTCATCCAGTCCTCTGCTCAAGGTGGCCAGACCAGAAGCATGTCTAGAATTATTTTGGGAACCCCCATTGAATGACTTTTACTGTAGTGGATTTAGGTTTACCAGTGGCCCATCCTAAAGTGCACAAGAAGAAACAGCTCTTGAAAGCTGTCTTCATAACTGCTATCAGGATGACATTCAGGCCCCCAGGCAGCCATCTTTCTACAAGGACTCACAAGAAGATTTTCCCATAAATCTAATACCAGGGGTGAAATCCTACTCGGATTATAGATATGTGCATATTTATTATATGCTTTTAGTTGGTATGTGTCTAAACTTCATATTTGGTTTGAATCCCTCAGAGCATAGTACATCTTTTTGTACAAGTAGGTACATGATAATTTCTTGAATTAATGAAAAAAATAATTTTTAAAAATAAAGAACTTAATTAATTAAGAATAAATTATTAGAATATATAAGAATGTAGAACATAATAGCTAGGAGCCAGTTAACAATCATCCTGTGATGTAATGAAGACCTGGAATAGAGCGAGGAAATAATTTCAGGTGATGACTTTCATGAAGGGGGAGGTCAGAAGGCACCAGAAACAGGAATGGGGAACTGAGTCCCTCCGCCCCAAATGAGCTTCATTTGGGACATGTTAATTAAATTACATGTAGAAAAGCATTGTCCAAACTTTAAATCTCTGCTTGTCACCAAAAGAAAACACTAATCAAGGTCCTGGTCCTCACCCTAATTAATTGTCTGACATTGAACAAAACTTAATCTGTCAGATTCTGTGTTAGTCAGCTCAGGTTGCTATAACAAAGTACTACAGACATGGAGGTCTATGAACAACAGGCATCTATTTCTCACAGTTCTGGAGGCTGGAAGCCTGATATCAAGGTACCCACCCAGTCAGGGTGTGGTGAGGGCCCTCTTCCTGGCTTATAGATAGGTGCCCTCACACAACAGAAAACAGAGAGAAAGCAAGCCCTCTGGGGGGTTTTCTTATAAGGGCACTAATCCCATCATGAAGGTTCTACCCTTATGACCCCTTCTAAACCTAATTACCTTCCAAAGGCCCCCACCTCCTAATACCATCACATTGGAGTTTGGGGTTTCAACATATGAATTGGAGAGGGGGCCACAAACATTCAGTCCATAGCAGATTCATTCTGCTATTGCAAGGAGCTTACTGAGAAAGGTGGCTCTCACTCTAAGAGGGTATATTTGTATGAATTATAAGCACATAGTGACAGAAGTGGAATGCCTGGCCTGAAGGCAGAAATTCTGAATTAACCTTTGACTTAAAAATAAAAATCAGCCTTGGTTAGTGTGGCTCACTGGTTAGAACATCGGCCCAGGCACCAAAGGGTCAATTCCCAGTCAAGGGCACATACCTGGGTTGCAGGTTCAATCCCTGCCCCAGTCCGGGCACATGGGGAAGGCAACCAATCAATGTGTCTCTCTCACATTAATGTTTCTCTCTCCCTCTCTCTCTCTCTCTCTCTCTCCCTCTCCCCCCACCTTCCACTCTCTCTAAAACTCATTGGAAAAAATATCCTCCAGTGAGGATTAATAATAAATAAAATAAAATAAAATAAAATAAAATAAAATAAAATAATAATAAAATAAAATAATAAAATAATAAAATAAAATAAAATAAAACAAAATAAAAATCGAGTTTCCATAATAGGAACTTCTCTGCAGCATGGGAGACCACCCAGATAGGGGCAAAACTTGTTCCTGTACCACTCAGTAGCCCCCTAATTGGAGTCACCAGGTTCAGCAGAGAAAATCCAGGACGCCTAGCTAAATTTGAATTTCAGATAAACAAATAACTATGTCCCCATGGGACACATGTGTACTAAAAAATTATTCATTGCTTATCTGAAACCCAAATCTAACTGGCTATCCTGGGTGTTAACTGGGAACCCTACACCTAACGAATGTCTGATTAGACACAGTGACTATGGCTTTCAAGAGCCCATTGCAGCCTGGTATCTGTTATACAAGCCTCCTGCTGAGGCCACTTCCAGCAATGACAGGGCCAAAAACAAACCATCCACAAGGCTTACTCCAAAAAGGGGAAGAAAAAAAAAAAGTGGGGCTTCAGGCTATGTTCATGTTAAACCTACAACTGTGCCATCAGCAAATTAAAATCAATTGAAATCAATTTAGCCGGGATAAAGTCTCTCTCCCGGGCTGAGGCTCATCTGCTGTGCTAACAGCTCCCAGCGATGAAACAGGTGCTTGTAAATTAATTAGCCTACTGAAACACACCTTAAAATGAATTTCCCAGAACTCCCTGGCAGGGAGCCATCCTGGTCCCACGAGCTGATCAGCGTCTGTAAATATTGAGATTTGATAAAGTAAGCGCTGCTCTGGCAGCAGATGGCTGGGGATGATCTGTTGACACTGCCTATGAAGACTTTACTCTGCAGGCCTCCTCTGGGAGCCGTTGGAGGACCCAAGCCCCTCTGCAGCTATTTGCCTCCTAATTGAAAATCCTTATTCCCAGATGGAGCCAAACGCGCTGCTCCAGGCATCGCTCTGTGCTGCTTGACTGTTGATACATGGGTAATTGCTTTCAGTAATGCAGGTTAAATGTGACATTTAGTGCTTAATAAAAATTATCAAGGCCAAAGCCGTTTATCATTCTTACACTTTGGGCTGTCACTTCTAAGGGGATTCTCAAAATTCATTTGAATTCTTGAGAAGACAGGCTACTCCATCGCAAAGCTACTGCGCAGACAGCTCGAATTGTTGGAGATTTCTTTCTTTCTTTCTTCTTCCCCGTTTTTTGTTTTTGTTTTGTTTTTTTGGTACATTTAAAAGATTTGTTTGTTAACAAAAAACATTCCAAATTAACCTATCAAGCTCTGGGCCTCCCCCCCTTTGTACTGAGCGTGTTGGTGAGTAATATATAATCAGCTGCCGTTGTGTACACAGAACATTGAAAGTGGATGTGCTTCTCCGCACCTTCTAAGCGGGGCGTGGAGCTGCAAGTCACTCCCTCAAAATAGCATAAAGAAGGAAACCTGAAGGGAAAAAGACTGTGTTGGCCTTGCTTGATGTCAACCACAAAAGGTTTTAAACAGAGAAGGAGAAATTGCTATTTAGATCAAGAGCTTGGGGTTCCTCACTGTGATTGTTTTTGGTGTGTGTTTTTTTTTTTTACCAACAATGGAAACAATTTGAGAGTTGGCCTTTGGGAGAAGCCACTTTTCAGAAATAAGCGTCCCTAGAAAGAGCTCCCCCGAGCTCACATGGGCTTTCCTGGAAGACCTGCTTCCAGAACATATCAGACATGCTGACAGGTAGCAAAAATCACAGAACTTTGGACTTCTTAGTAGTAGAAATCCTGGAAGAAATAGCTGTGCTTGAGACTCCTGTCTATGAGGCCATCCTGAGCTTGACTCTTTCTCTTCATTCTTTTCCTCAAATACTCATCACCTTTAAGTCCAGTGGTATGGTCTGAATGTTTGTGTTCCTCCAAAATCCCTATGTTGAAATCCTAATCCCCAAGGTGATGGTATTAGGAGCTGGGGCCTATGGGAGGTGCTTAGTTCATGAAGGTGGAGCGCTCATGGTGGGATTGTTGCCTTTATAAAAGAAGTCCCAGAGAGCTTTCTCCCCACCTCCTTCCACGACATGAGGACACAAGAAATTGGTTGTCTGCAAGCCAGGAAGAAGACCTCATCAGAACCCCACCATTCTGGCACCCTGATCTCAGATTTTCAGCCTCCAGAACTGTCAGAAATAAATTTCTGTTGTTTGCAAGCCACCTAGTCTCTGCAGTTTTGTTACAGCAGCCTGAAAAGACTAAGACATCAAGTAAAACTAGTTTTGTCCTAATACATGTGTTATATCCCTGAGGTCCCTGGAAAAGATGTGGCAGAAGGTAAGAGTTGGGACTCACCAATCAGGTTTGAAAATCACACCCGAGCAATGCAGGGATACCAGCAATCCTGTGTAGTATTTTGCCATTGAAGGAAGTGCCCCTATAAAACAACTTAAACTTGTAGAGTTAAGTGGGTTGTGCAGTGACCCAGCATCCTTCAAAAGCAGCCAGTCCTCCACAAGGAGATAACACTGCACACTGGGTTAGAACAGAGAGAATAAACAGTTTCCAGAAACAATGTTAGAAAGTCAAGCTCCTGGTCACCTGCATTAAAGGTAAAGAGTGCAATGAACTCAGCCAATGTAGGCTGAAGCTCTGGGCCATTAGGTGAAAGAGGGAATGTCCTATGCAATTTGCACAGTGCCCTGGTTGACCTCAAGAATTTGCCTTGGTGTTTGATCATCAACAAAAGGAATTCAAAGCACTCCACCTCATTGCAAATTTGCTTTCCAAACCATACACATCCCTCAGTGATCCACACCCCAGAGAAGCAGAGGACCACTGAGACACAGATACAGGTGGAAGGAGCCTTCCCTGCCAGCCCCATCCAAACCTGAATGTTGCACAACTCAGAATTATCCTGGAAGACACACAAGCCTCCTCTCTACATCAGGGGGACCCTGGGCCTTCCAGGGTAAACCATCCACAGAGAATCCAAAGGCCTGTGACACCTGCACATTTTAAAGTTTGCTGAGGCTCAGCTTCAGATTACAAGCTAGGAGAGGGTTTGCCGAAGGGAGTTATCCCTTGGGGGTGAGCCCAGCCCTACCTATCACTGCCTGTGTGTTTTTCCCCAGCCTCTTGGGGACAGCAGCTTGATTAGGGGTCTTTCGAACGACCTATATCTTTTCATTTAAACTTGATGTATCCTGTTGGGGATTGTAATGCTCTGGTGTCCTGTTCTTCCCATTTCTGGTGGAAACTAACCTTGAGAATCTGATAAACACTGGATCCTTGTCCCAGAAAATAGAAAATCTGTAAGGATATATACTCAATATTTTACATGCAGTTTTTAGGGTGTTTGAAGGCCTGCTTTAAACTATGCTTCTTAAAAGGTCCTGTAATTGTGGCATTTTACAATTAAACATGGCAAAGCCTCCAGGTGCAAGCAGCCTGAGTACTAGGCACCTCCTCCATGCTATTCAGAGGATTTTTTAGTTACTTGAAGCATGCGGACTCAGTCTCCCCAACCAGAGAGGGCTCTTGCCAGGGTAAAGATTGCAGCCTCTTTTGACCTGTGTTTGTGCCTAATACAGGGTCCTATTCAGGCTGGGGGCAGAGTAATGGCTTTATGACTGCAGGTGTGATCTATAGAAACAACTATGGTAGCAAAGCAGAAAACTCTTATTGAACTGTACCAAACACAACCTTGAGGTTACAAGAGCAGCTAAACGTTTTCTTCTGGACTTCTTGTCTTGAATTTGATGTCTACATTTTCCCTGTATTATAAAGCAAGTGCTTGCCGTATATTCCTCTTTTCAACAACTTCTCCCCTCTCCTTTTGCTACTCTTTTTGTGAGAATACTGTATATCAGCAACCCCTCTGGGGAAAATAATTTTGAAAAATTATATAGTGGATGCTAAATGACTTAATGCATAGTAAAATGGCTTGTGCTTCTGGGACTGCTATTTAAAGACCAACTTGACATTTTATGTAAAATGAACACTAGTTTTTATAGAATCATGGGACCTTACCCAGCTTTTCTGCCAAATTTGCTATTTATGGAGGATATGCTTCTTCAAAGCAAGTTAGACCCCACTCCTGTGTCTGGAGGACAGTTGATCTCTTTAACCACACCCAAAGTGGGTTAAAAAAGGGAAAAGGTACCTTCCAACTCCAAAAGGTAAGCCAAAATTTAAGATGCAATTGTAAAGGTAATCCTTGTGTGTTTGCATGCTTTGCACACTGAGGATAGAACTTCAAGTGGTGGGAACGCTTGGGAATTCATTTGCAGCCCCTGGCAAAATCCTGAGTGCCAACCTATACTTCACCCTAGGCACTCTAGACACTCCTTCATCAGTCTCCCAGCTCTACTTCCCAGGCATCTCACCCATCTGTCCTCTCTATTTCCATCCCACTCCTCAAGGCCGGAACCTCTTCATTTTCTCACTGGATTGCTGCAGTGGGTTACTAACTCTCTCCATCTCTGGTCCTGCCTCTTTTATTCTGTTCTTCAACTTGCTGCTATAGTCACCTTTCTAAAATACAAATCCAATCTTATCACTCCCCAAATGCACATCCTTAGATTGTTTTCTGGTGCCTTCTACATAAAATCTGATGTCCTAGTGGGATACCTCAGGCCTTCCACTGTCTGGCCTTCATCTATGTTTTCAGTCCACTTTTTGCAGCTCAACTATGATGGCAGACATCATGGCTGACATTTTCCCATTAGAACAGAACTCTGACTTTTGGGGGTTTGGGGGGTTCTTTCTAATCCCTTACAACCCAGGGTGGCCATGGGACACACTCTAGCCAGTGAGATATAAGCAGAAGTCTACCCAAGGCTTCTGAGGAAGCTGTTGCTTTTCTAATACAATAGGACTCGCATGGCTGGTCCCTTTGCTCCCTTTTCTGGCTTGAATGCAAATGTGCCATCTGAACACGAGGATCTTCTTACAACCATGAGGTAGCAGGCATGGGGATGAAGGTCAACTTGCTAAAGATGGGAGCAGAAGAATAGAAGTCTAGGTCCCTGTTGACCTTCAAACAGCTAAACCAGTGCCAATGGCTGTCTGCTTTGAGACTTCTTATCTTGTGAGTAAATTCAACCCTATTTAGCTTTTGCATTATTAGAAACCAAATGCCATCCAGCAAATACCCA
Organism: Miniopterus natalensis; assembly: GCF_054644295.1. NCBI lineage: Eukaryota > Metazoa > Chordata > Mammalia > Chiroptera > Miniopteridae > Miniopterus > Miniopterus natalensis. The sequence goes on from NC_142082.1 coordinate 26,977,858, forward strand.
GTCACACTTCTGGCTCCAGCCTATGGATTTTCTTAGACCCACTGCCTTCTCTCATGCCTCTTGGCCTCCACCCATGCTCTTTTCTATGCCCAGAAGATCTTTCCTCATCCTCCCAGGTACCCTTCAAAGCCAAGTTCAATAGCATCTACCTCGGGAAACCTTCCTGGACAGCAAGCTTATGGTCACCTCTGTCCTGTTATTACTAATGTCATATTCTCTCTCTCTCTCTTCTAGCAGGTGAGTTTTGGGGGAACAATAATTCTTTACCTCTTGCACATGTGTGTCAGCATATTACGATTCAATAACATCTAATAAAGTGGACAAAATAACAAAACTACCAGTTGATAATCAATGAAAATTCAAGAAATTAAAAGAAAATTTCCTAGGTGGTTGGAAGATAAGAAGAAAAATCCATCCAGTGCCTCAGACACTACAATGCAGCTATTTGGTGTCACAACAGTCAGAATGCAATTTTGAAAATGTTGTTATCAAGAAATTATAGAAAACGAGCTTTGAAATTGAATTAGGTCCACCAGGAATGAGAATGACCAGGAGCAAGTACACTGGCCACTTGTCAGGATTTACCCAAAGTGCACAAACAAACAAAACCTAACCAGAAAGCACCCCCAGGCTCCTTTCTTCCTGATTTTCTCATTCTTTTGAATAAATAATTATTGAACTTCAGACAGGGCAGGTCTCTCTCTGGTCACAGAGCCATGGTAAAGTTGGCGATGGCATCCAAGACTCTTCTCTTTTAAAAGAAAAAAAAAAGAAAGGAAGATTGGCTCCAAGCACTCTGACAATAGTGACCCCATATTAAACTATTGAGGGAAGTTAATACATAGTGACAATTTGGGCCAGACTCAGTATGATTGTTTCCTTGACAGAGGATGTGACACTTTTCTTCCTGACACAACACTCCCCCATGGCTAAACTGTTCCCTGCAGGCACCATTGTTGAGATTCCTGTTACAGAACACTTTCAAACAGGGATTGCCAAATAGATCCCATTACACAGTCCCTTAGAAAGAATGTAAAACTTCCACTGAGAGCATGGAGAAGCGCGGACAAACCCCCAGAGACTTTCTTTACAGGCTAGCTCTGTCTCAAATTAGCTGTGTATGTTTTACCAAAGTTGTTTAGCCAGCTTCTCAAATTTCCACATAGAGGAAATAGAGATGATAAACTTTTCCTACTCACCTGAGAGGGTTCTTTTGGAAGAACAGGTGAGGTCACGTATGTCAGAGCAACCTGAAAGTGCCAAACACTGTGGGAAGGTGAGTAAGCTACCATGTAATTATCATTGATCTGCTATGATTAGGCAGGTGACTTTTCACCATGAGCTGCCTCTGGGCTATAAATGAAGACACACAACCACCTTAAAGAAACAATGCAGGCTCTGAATTAATGGCAGAGGCCATTGTTCCTTTGATGAGCCCTCTCCTCACAGAGCAGGCAGCAGGGTGCCATATCTGAGACTCCATCAACCTAGTTAACGCCGTTCACCCTGCCCTGATGATTCTCTGAGGCCCTACCCCACGTAACTTTCAGGCATCTTTGGAACTATACTGCCTAATTTGCTCATTTTGTTGATGAAACTATGAAGTCCTAAGAGCTTAAATGAAGGTCACAAAGCTAGTTAAGGATCAGAAACAAGACTGAATGACCAGGTAGTCTGGTCCATCCATCTCTCTCCATCTCATTTATTTATATCTATCTGGCAATATACTATATGAAATCTGGAATGTGATCATGTTATACCGTCTTACTCGAGACTAATTCACAGAGACCAAATCGACCATTTGGAGATTTATTAGCCGGCTACTGCGAGCGGGCTCCTGCCCTAAACAAACTTCCAGCCCTGAACAGTCTTCACAAGGAGAATATAAAGGCAAAAACTACATTTTATTTGGCTGGGGGGGGGGCGGGGGGGGGACTAGCGAAGCGGTATACAAAAGCTGAGATAAGCGTTAATTAACCTTTTTTGGTTAGCTATTCCCTGGAATTTTGTGGGCGGAAATCTTTTACAAAGATCCAGGGAAGGGGAAGAGGTCTTTGTTTCTACCAAATTTTGTTGCTCTTGCTTATCTTCAAAGTAGCAATTGTAAAGGTAGAAAATGGAAGTGCTAAAATGGGAGTGCTATGCTTCAACCAGGTAGTCTGGTCCAGAGCCTGCAATTTTTTTTCAAAATCATTTTAATTTTCCAGTTACACTTGACATACATTATTATATTAGTTTTAGGTGTACTCCCCCATGATTAGACATTACATAACTTACTAAGTGATCATCCTGATAAATCTCACACCCATCTGACACCATCCAAAGTTATTAGAATATTACTGACTACATTCCCTAGTTTGTACTTTACCTCCCCATGGCTATTCTGTAACAACCAATTCATACTTCTTAATCCATTCACCTTTTTCACCTGTCCCTCCAACCCTCCTCCTATCTGGCAACCATCAAAATGTTCTCTGTATCTATGAGTTTGTTTCTGTTCTGCTTGTTCATTTATTTTGTTTTTTAGGTTCAATCATTGCTAGATATGTATATATTATCATTTTATTGTTCATATTTTTAATCCTTTTTTTCCTTCTTAAAGAAGACCCTTTAACGTTTCTTTTAATACTGGTCTGGTGGTGATGAACTCCTTTAGCTTTTTCTTGTCTGGGAAGCTCTTTATCTGTCCTTCGATTCTAAATGATAGATTTGCTGGGTAGAATAATCTTGGTTCTAGGTCCTTGCTTTTCATCACTCTGAATATTTCTTGCCAATACCTTCTGCCTGCAAAGTTTCTGTTGAGAAATTATCTTACAGTCTTATGGGAGGAGCTCCCTTGTAGGTAACTAACTGCTTTTCTCTTGCTGTTTTTAAGATTCTCTCTCTGTCTTTAACCTTTTGCATTTTAATCATGATGTGTCTTGGTGTGGACCTCTCCGGGTTCATCTTGTTTGGGACTCTCTGCACTTCCTGGACTTGTATGTTTATTTCCTTTACCAAGTTAGGGAAGTTTTCTGTCATTATTTTTTTCAAATAGGTTTTCAATTTATTGCTCTCTTTCTTCTCCTTCCAGCACTCCCATGATGTGAAGGTTGGTATGCTTATTCCAGAGACTCCTTACACTGTCCTCATTTTTTTTGGATTCCTTTTTCTTTTTGCTGTTCTGATTGGGTGTTTTTTGCTTCCTATATTCCAAAGCACTGATTTGATTCTTGGCTTTATCTACTCTACTGTTGATTTCCTGTAAATTATTCTTCATTTCAGTCTATGTCTCTCATTGGGTGTACCACACTGTGCAATCTGGACCAGCAACTTGTTGGGGAGAATCGTCTGATTCTGTTCTGCATTCTGACTGCCTTGAACAGTGCCAGGGACAGCATAGGTCCTCAGTTATTATTTGCTAAATAGGAGGCCCAGAGTCAAGCCACCTAGGGCTTTAGACATCAGAGTGATAAAGGAAACCTTGGTTTAAAATGGCCAACAGGTCCCTCCAGGCTTCCCCTTCCTGCACCCTGACACTTTCCCACGTGGGCCAAACTAGATAGGTTATCCCTGCCCTCCTACCAGAACGTAGGTGGAAGCATGTATGGTATATAACTCCTTGCCCCATTGTATTTGGGGCTCAGACTTTGGACTTGGACTCCTCTGGGCCCACTGGCATAAAATAAATCCCCTGAACCCCAAGCCTTCAAGTGCCACTTGGTCTTTCCATAAGGTGAACGTCTCCAGTTCCACAACAAAAGGAAGCAATCTTAAACCAATGCATTTGTTCCTTCAGTCTTCCAATGTTCCAGCTCCCATCTATAATGATCTCTTTCCCAGGAAAAGGGAAGGGAATGAAATTGAGAATTTTTCTTTTATTTTTTCTTTTTTTGATGATAAAGGATAGAAGTAATAGGAATTGAATTATCTATCAAACAAGTAGGCAGTGTTGTAATGATTCTCTCCTAGCTCTTGACTTCCATACCTCCTACATACTATTCTCCAGTCCATTCTGTTTTATTTGAAGTGCTGTCTTCTCTCCATGAGCACCCACAAATGAAAACACCAAGCTTTGGGGGTTGATGAGGGCACTATTTACTGACAACTAGAATTCACAGAGCCAAAACAGCCTACTATCTCAATAATTATAGAAGATACATTATAGAAACCTTACATGCTTTGAGAGAAATGAATCAAAATAAGCATTTTTAAGTTAAAAATATCCACTGCTACATATAAGAGTAAAATCAAAGGCAATTTCATAATGAATCAGCCAGCTTACATTTTTGCCACTTTTTTGTGAAGTGTGATTTAAATTCTGATTTAGGTCGCCAACAAAATACTTATTTATACAAGGGGGGCAAAAGTAGGTTTACAGTTGTGAGTACATGAATACTCATATTATTATTTATTAATTAATTATTGTATTATTTATTATTAGTATTAACCTACTTTTGCCCACCCCTGTATATTTCTTAGAATGAACATATTTGAATGATAAGCTCAATGAGAACAGAGAATACTTGGAACTATAAATACAACCAAAAGGAAAGCTATACATTATATTATATAAAAATGTATATGACTACATACAAACATAAAAGGAAGATCACATAACTCTTGTATCATGGAATAATATATGACATAATAGTAAATATCATTTCATCACATATTAGAATGAGAGAGCGAAGGTAGGAATTTGAAAAAAAAAAAAGAATAGACCCCCTAGAGTTGAGCAAAGTAACAAGAAGGACCTAGAAATGAATCAAATCCCAGAGGCAGTGTCCTGCCCTATTCATGCCCTTGTCAGGTTCTAAGTTCTGGAAAGAGGTGGGCAAAGGGCATGGCATCAGAAAGATGAGAGCTTCCGTCCGTACATGAGAGGGCAGCTGACTCGGTAGGTCTCATTCCAATTAGATCCAATGTTCCTTTTTATAACTTTTAAAAATAATCTCCTGTGCTATGCTATCTTAAAAAGAAATAATAGATAATAAAATCTACCCTGATTAGTCATAGTTTCAAAAAATCAACACAATGCCCAAACAGAATGAAGAGGAAGATAATCATAATAGAAATAAAATGTATTTCAACATGGAAGTTCCTGGGCATAACCATACCCAGAGAAATAATAAAGTCATCCCACATTTGCACTGATATTCGAATGGCTGAGAATGTGAGAACCACCGAAGTCAAAGGACACAGACATGTTCATGGCGATTCAGAGGTGACTGTGTTCTCATCAGTGACTGGCTTTCTGAAATGGTGACCAACTCTTGGGAAAGCTCCAAATAACATAAAGAATAACCTTCCCTCCATTTAATCATATGTGCATTTCTGGAAATTTTAGTATATATTAAAACTATGCAAAAACTCTTTGAAAAATGCTGAAGCTCAGATACTTAGAAACAGGGTTTTCACCTTCAGGAAGGAACATGAAAGCTGCATGTGACAAGGGACACTGCTTTATTGTGTGGAACTGTCCTGTGCATCACACGCTATCTCGGGACTCTGTCAAGGGCAACCTCCCCATCCTCACAGTGACTAAAGATGGCCCTGAAGGTCTAAACAGCTCCCCAGAGCTGGTACCCTGCATTGAAAACATGCATTAACTAATCAGTATGACTTGGTACCAGTGGAAAAATTGGAGTTGAGAAAGGCACAACACAGGGACAAATAAAGAAAAGAGATACACATGAGGCAACCAGTCAAGAGAAGAACAGAGCTCAGAACAAGGCAATGCCACCCCCTTCCTGTAGTTACTGTGCTCCCTTAAAACACTATAAAGCCAGCTCTATTCCACAGCTCTTACATAACTTCTAAAGGCGCAGAATTTCTGCTGAGCCTGCAATATGTCAGCAAGAGCCTGCCATGTACACCAGGCAGCTGAGAAAGCACATGAGGTATGGCACAGCCCTGGGAAAAGCTCCATAGCTTTTCCTTACATCAAACATTTATCCTCATGGCACATGAACCTGGCCCATCCCAGCTTCATTAGTGCCAAAGAGGCTGTGTTACATGCTTCCAAATCTTAACCTGAATGACATTTAAATGTAAATCATTTGGATGTGGTGTCAAATCATTTGGATGTAGTGTCAATTTTAAGTTGAAACGTTCCACTTACATACCCCCCCTTTACCTCTTCTACCTACCCCTACCCCTTTCCCTCTGCGAATCACCATGCTGTTATCTGTGTCCCTGAGTCTTTCTTTCTTTTCTTTGCTTAATCCCTTCACCCTTCTCACCCACCCCCCAACCCCTTCCCCTCTGACACCCATCAGTCTATTCTCTGTCCGTGAGTCTGTCTCCACTTTGTTAGCTTATTTTGTTCATTAGATTCCACATATACGTGAAATCACATGGTACTTGCCAGGCTCTGGCTTTACTGGCTCTGACCTGGCTCCCACAGAACCTGCCCTGTGTTCTTAAAACAGAAAGCCCCAGGTTTCCCTCTGAGGTGATTAGCACAGCAAAGCTGAGCAGCACGTGTACCTGGCCCCAGTGAGCAGGGCTGTCACCATGGAGGGTTGGAAAATGATGAGCAGGAATTGTCTTCCAGCTTCTTAAAGGATTTAAGTACAAAAGTGATAATTGTCACCTTGGGTTCCCAAGTTCTCCAACTATTTTCTGGGGAGCACTAATAAAAATATTCGAAATGTGTGAAAGAATACATATTTCTGCGAACCACCCAAGCATGTTGTCCTTCAAGGTGAAATACTAACCGTAGCCTTAACTTGGTCAACATTTAGTTCTTAGGCCAATACATCTGACCTAAGATGTATTGACTTAACATCAATAATGTCTTAAAACTCAAGGCCTCACTGTTGTTGTGAGAGGTTTGCAACTGCAAGTCACTAACTGGCACCTTGGCTGACAAGGGAAGGGATGGTAGAATTCTGGCCAGTTTGTGAAGTGACTCATTAAGATGTGGTTTAGGAATCATTGGTATTATTCTGAAAAAGAAGATGGGGAAAAACCGAGAGAAGATGACACAATGTGATGAGTGAATGAAGTTCAAAGCAACATAAAATGTATTATATCTGGTGATACTAAGAACTATTGCCACCAAGCCTCAGATTCCACTTACTCATTTATTCAGCAAACATTTATTGAGGGTCCATCACATGGAGGCACAGAGCAAAGTGCTGGGGATATAAAGATTAATATGCCCCTTGGAGAGGTGGTCTAGTAAGCAAAAGGCTGCAGGGCATGGTATGAGGGGTCCTCCATGGCACCAGGCAGAAGAGGATCTCACAGAACAGGTGAGCCTGGGAGGATCAGTGGGCATTCTCCTGCAGACAGAGGTGTAAGGGGCATCAGGGGGCATTCCAGGAGAACCCAGGGTGATGTTCCAGACAGAAGAAATGCAATGATTCAGCAATATGAGAAGGCACTGACACATTGAGAACTCCAAGTAATGAGGTCTACCTGGAGCAGAAGAGACATGTCAGAAAGTATTAAGACAAGACTAGAAAGAGAGAAAAGAATTGGCTCAAAATCATCTTGGTGCCTTGATAAGAAATGTGAACACTGTCATGTGGAAGATGAAGAGATATGATTTTAATCAGGGAATGACAGAATAAAAATTTCATTTTCAAAAGTCTACTCTGACAATGCAGAGGCTGGACTGGAAAGGGAGCAAGAATAGAGGCAAGGGAGTTGGGTGAGTTGGTTGTAGCAGTCACCCCATCAAGAAACAAAGAAGAACGTTGGAAGGCAGAGGTCCAGGAGACGGAGGGAGGAGAGGCACTCAGGTGGTATTTCTCACACAGAAACAGACCAGTGGGAAGGAGTTTCTCATAGTAGAAAACAGACTATAAGGAAACAGAACACACAAACAGTGGTTCTAGGTGATTTTCATCTACTCCTTTATAATTTTTATATTTTTAACTGTTCTGCTATACATCCATTGTTGCATTTATAATGGGAGAAAATAGCACATGATGAAATAAATTTTTGGATTTTAACATATGGAGATAGTATAATTGATAAGAGTTGGCCATGACTAGCTAGTGAATCAGTACAAGGAAGGTGAAGCGTTTAAAATGTCTTTCGGGGCCTGGCTAGCATAGAAATGCTATGCAGTGACATCAGGACTCGAGGAAACAGGTTTTGGTGGTAGAAAGTTATGAATTTGCTTTGAACTGATTTTAGGGTAACAGCAAATCACCAATTCAAAATGTCCCAATTAGGTAACAGAAATATGAGTCTGGAATTCAAGAATGAGGTCTGGAATGAAGATTCGAGTAAAGTATGTGCAGTGAAAAGAGAAGTTGGATTTAGTGGGAATTTTTTAGTGATTTTGCTTTGTTTTTTATTTCATTAACATCTTTAAATATTTACTAACAGTGAAGTAGAGTAAATACAAACTCAAACACAGTGTGTATGAGGGTGGATGAGGCATTAAACCTAAATACACAGAGGGACAAAGGTAGGTTTACAGATGTGCATATGGAAAATATTGAATCTATTGGAGTGACATTATTTAATAAAATTATATAGGTTTCAGGTGTACAATTCTACAATACATTGTCTGTATATTGTATTGTGTTCACCACCCCATGTCAAGTCTCCTTCTGTGACCATTTACCCCCCCTTTACCTCTTCTACCTACCCCTACCCCTTTCCCTCTGCGAATCACCATGCTGTTATCTGTGTCCCTGAGTCTTTCTTTCTTTTCCTTGCTTAATCCCTTTACCCTTCTCACCCACCCCCCAACCCCTTCCCCTCTGACACCCATCAGTCTGTTCTCTGTCCGTGAGTCTGTCTCCAGTTTGTTAGCTTATTTTGTTCACTAGATTCCACATATATGTGAAATCACGTGGTACTTGTCTTTCTCTCACAGGCTTATTTCACTTAGCATATACTATCCAGGTCCATCCATGCTGTTGTAAAAGGTAAGATTTCTTTCTTTTTTATGGCTGAAGAATAATCTGCGTTTCAAGTACTCATAACTGTAAAACTTTTACCCCACCTTGTATGTAGAACTTCACTTCCTTTCATAGCCACAACTTTTTTTCTTAAAAAATACCTATGCAATGTATATCACACTATGTAATAAATGTGCATTTTAATAGAAAATGTCTTAAATTATGTGCAGATAAAACAACTTATTTGTCTTTTCACTGTTTGAATAATGTGAGTATTCTATGGGGAACGTGTGTTTATATTGCAGTGTTGAAACACAAAGCCTAATATCTTCAGGCTGTAAGTTGCCTGTCCTCACATCCTGTGCCTCTTCCCTCCTCCTCTGAAAACATGGGTGAAGACAGGTGGAGATCAAGAGATGAACTGTGAGTGGAGTGGGGGTGAGGGAGCCATGATCCTATTCCCGTGTCAGTGCAGAGCTGTGTTCTGGGTTTGAGGTGGAAGGTCATGTAGGTCCACCCACACTCTGAATATGCATTTGTCACCATTGCCAAATGAGTCAGAGATGGGAACATTTGGCGTCGAGCTTCAGTGTCACACTGCAAAAACAATGCCAACAAACTTGCCCATCACAAAACACCACTCAGCAAAGCCCGGGTCGCCCTCTAATTAAATCTGCTTCTGCGTGAAGCCTGGAGGCAGCCTGAACAGAGATAACTGAGAGCCCCTCAGCCCAGACAAGGCCAGTCTGCAAGGACTGAGGTCACAGATGAAGCAGCCTGACTCACTGAGCATCAGCTGGGAGCTTCTTAGAACACTGACCAACACAGCCCAAGGACAAGGCGAGCCTGACACCTCACCCCACCAGACACATGGAGATGTAGCTGTCAAAGAACAGAATATTTCTTCCTGGAGGAAGGTTTTCCTTGTTAACATTAAGGAAGCAGAGGTCATTTAGTGTTTATATAATTCATACTATTTTTCATGAAAATTAAGCTTATCAAATGCTGCTGCTTTTATTTAATATGCAAGCCCAGATCTCTGAATGCACCACGCTAAGGACACCTTAGCTGCCCTCCTGGTCTACAATGCTCTAGGTAAAATGTTAGCTTAGACAAGAGGGAAGACTGTGCATGCATCCTCAGTATCCATGGAGAAAATGAGATTTGTATCAGAATTTGGCCAAGGTATGTTAACAGGTATGGCTGGGAATGAGAGGGAGCACATCATATAGTGTGGAGAAGACATTCTTAAACTTTAATTTCACAAGAATTCCTGGAAATCTTGTGACAATGCAGATTATGATGCAGGAAGCCTGTGGTGGAGCCCTAGACTCTGCATTTCTAATAGCCTCCCAGGGATGGAGATGCTGTTAGATGGAGAAACACACTTCACACACATAAGAATACTCTTCATGCCCAAGTGGACACCCATTCATCTTCTAAAGTCCAGAAGATCTTCCCTAACCCACCCACATACCCTGGAGAAGTAGCTCTCCTCTCTCCTTGGGATCCAGTGTCATGTCAGTGTGATTCCCACGTGGCATCACAATTACCAATTTATAAGCCCCCACCCCAATAAGTCAAGAGAATCTTGCACATGGGAGCCATGAGTTTTTCATCTAGGAATTACCAGTGACAACACCTACCGCCCTTATGTTCAATAAATGTTGGAAGGATGGAAGGATGGAAGGATGGAAGGATGGAGAGATAGATAGATGGAGTGGGCAATGATTGGATGATGGATGATGATGGGTGATGGATGATGGATGATGGATGATGGATGGAGGGATAGAGTTAAAAGCCTGGTTGAAGCTCTGCCACTAATTATATGACCATGAGCTAGTCTCTGAATCTTCTCATTTTACAATTCTAGAAATGAAGGGACATGATGGTTTCTAAAGGCTTCTTCAATTTGAATATTACCATAATAAAAGCTAAAATTGACACTATGCTTGGGGTTTAGAAAAACTGAAGTTGGTGAGTCTTGGGTTCTAGGCATTAGAAGAGAGTGACATCTGTGCTAAGCTGGGTGTTCCTGCATCACTACCACCTGGCCAGTGGCTTGAGGCAATCCCTATGCAAATAGTAGGCTCTTTGCCTTTAGCTGGTTCTTATAGACTGTGCTGATAGAAGAGCAGCCACCACCACAACAAACATCTAAAGTTACCTTCTTTTTCCATATCTGGATGGTAAATAGAGGTGGGTAAAGTGTTCTTGGGAATTTTTAAAGGGTGTTTTATCAGTTATTTATTGCTAGGTAATATACCACCTCCAACTTGAGTGGCTTGAATCACAGAGATTTCCTTTGCTAATTAACCTATCATTTGGGCAGGACTTGGTGAGGATTTTTCATCTATTGTATGTGGTGTAAACTGGGACAAGTCGACTGAGACTGGAGGGTTCATTTCAAAGATGGCTCATTCGCATGGCTGGCAAGTTTGAGCTGGCTTCAGTGCTAGTTGCTCAACTGGGGCTGTGGGCCAGGGACCTCAGTTTTTCCCTACATGGCCCTATTCACAATTTGCTGGGTCTTCCTCACAGCATGATGACTAGGTTTCAAGAACAAACATCCCAAAAGAGCAAGGAAGAAATGCTTATTATTTCTACCATGTGTTCTTGGAAATCCAGAGCATCACTCCCACCATACTGTGGGGTGGACAACAGTCCACACTGGGTCAATGAAAGGAAACATGGACCCCATCTCTAGTTCTAGGAGTGGCATCAATGAAGCAAAACTTAACTTTTTTATCCAAGAGGTAAATATCAGACTAGAAGCCAGAGAGGAAAGAGATCACCTTTCCCCATCCATAGTCATCCTCATTTTTATGACATCCAAAATTGACCCTCTGCTCCAGGCAAACCAGTTCTCTAACCATGTCCCCTGCCTCCCCCATTTACCCTATCATCATAACTGTATTCCCTCCTTTTCCTGCCCCTGGCCAACCTATTGCCAGCATACCCTTTTCAGGTCTGCCCCATGACACAATTCCAATAGCAAACTACTCTAGTAACTCACCTCTCAGCAGCCCCTTGCCCTTTGGATGGTGTTAGCCCACATCCTCTAGTTGTCTTCCCCATCTCCCTACGTGAGCTGATGTGCCACCATTCACCACAACTTCTCACATACTGAAGCCAGGCATACAAAAAGTGCTCAATTAATGCTAAGCAGGCATCATGTAGATTCTACAAAGGAAAGCTATATAGGAAAGTCTTTTGTTAATTTGGGAGATGGAAATGAGAACAGGAGGGAGACTATGCCACTGAAGGAGCAACATAAAAATCCGACCTCACACGCAAGTCATCTGTTTCATGAGCTCTTTTAAAACTCTTCATCTGTTTGCAAATCCTACAGTCAATGCTGTTGGTAAAATTGTTTTCAAGATCAACTCTGTACAATTCTATAATACACTATCTGTATATTGTATTGTGTATTTACCACCCCAGGTCAAGCCCTCCCATCACCACTTATCCCCCCTTTTCCCTCTTCTATCTCTCTCCACCCTCCTTTCCCTCTGGTAATCACCATTCTGTTTTCTGTGTCTATGAGTTTGGTTTATTTTTGCTTAATCCCTTCCCCTTTTTCACCCTGTCACCCCAATAAATTCAGTAAATAAAAATAAAATTAAAACTAAATTAAATCAAATTTTTAAAAGATTACCTATGAAGCTACATTATCAGAGAGGCACTTTTATGTGACCAGGATGTTGATCTTACTACACTGCATTCAAGCCCATGGTCCCTTTTTTTTTAATCCTCACTCGAGGACATTTCTTCCATTGCTTTTCAGAGAGTGTGGAAGGAGGAGAGAGAGGGAAACATCAATGTGAAAGAGGCACATCAATTGGTTGCCTCCCGCTCATGGCCGGGGATTGATCCTGCAACCGAGGTATGTGCCCTTGGCTGAAATCAAACCTGGGACCCTTCATTCCATGGGCCAACACTCTCACCACTGAGCCAAACGGGCTAGGGCACCATGGTACTTTTTTATTCATAGGAAAATGTTATCACTAAGGGGATGACACTTCTACAGAACTCCCTTTTAGTCTGATTAACTATAACATCCCCAAAGAGAATATAACTGTGTTTAAAAATATTTATAACAAAGATAGCTTTTTACTAGAGTGTTTCTATATGTGATTTTGAAATTGGAGTTATTACAGTCCTAAACTTTACCTGTACTCAATTACTTTCTCACCCATGTGAACCATTTTGGAAGAGAGAAAGCAGCAGTAAAATGTTTCAGGATCTTTTATTGTTTTGAAAATTGAGTATCATATTCTGTTTGTTAATGAGTTGGGTTTTCCATGAGCCATCAGCCTTCAGTATTAACTGGGAATGGGGTACTTGGTGCCCACAGTTGGTGAAAGAATATTACTCCCCCTGCCAGAAGCTTCATTTAACAGGGTAAAAAGTATGGAAAGCTCTGGCAAGGATGTGGAGTAAACTGTGGTGAGTGCTGAAATTCCTTCAATGATTTAGAAAACAACTGGCAATATTTAGATAAGTTAAAGAGGTGCATCCCTGAGACCTAGCAATTCTTGTGGTTCTATACCCAGCAAAACTTGCTTATACATGCATCCAAGGAAATAGATGCAAAGCAACTCATTACCACACTGTTGATATCATCAAAAAGTTGGAAACTACCTGTATGTCCATCAGTTGAAAATGGAAAACTAGACAACAGTGAAAATGAATGAGCTCAATCTACACACCACCATGAATAAGTCTTTAAAACAGACATTAAGCCCCACCACCAAGAACCACAAAAATAGTTATACAACAGGCTACTATTTACATAACATTTTCAAACTACAAATTAACACTATATATTAGTCTTGAAAACAACCAATTTAGAATAGCAGTTTCCTCTGGGGAAGGAGGGTGGAGACTGTGAGAGGGGAATGTCTATCAAAATTTACTTATAGTAAATTAAAGTCAATGGTGAAGCACATGGATATCTATAGCATTAATTCTCCTTTCTGTATGTCTGCCCAAAATATTTCATCATATAATTTATGTATATTATTGATAAGAAAGGACCTAACTCTAAGTCACATTCTGGAGAATAAAGAGCAATTATTTCTTATGAATCTACGACTTTCTGTTTTACATTGCTCCTCTGACTGAAGCCCTGCCCAGATGAATATTATTTTGGGAAGCCTTCCTTGATGTTCAAGGAATTTACCCAAAGGCCATGGGCCTGCTGCCACGGCCTGATATGAGCATGCTTGTCTCGCTAACTGAGAGCATGAGGTCCCTGGGCAGGAACCAGTTTGCACAGTGTTCATTGCAGAGCACCACGGAGGCTAACTGCTGAGTCGGCAGCAGTTAGCCTCCTGGGCGTTTTGACAAGCAAGTATATAAACACTGCCCTTCCAAACGAGCAATGTCACAGAGCAGTTGTTACATGCTGGCTGGCACAGAGAGTGCTGGAGCAGGCAGAGCTGCCACCATGCTAACATGGCCTTGGGCCTCACCCCACTCAGGCCACTTAACCTAGCCTGCCTCCTGACTTCTCCACCTGTCAAATTGATGATGAGGACAATCATCAGCAAACTATCTCCCAGCAGCTATGCAGGGATCTAAAATAAGATTGTCAGAGGACTTGGGCTTCTAGAAAGGAGGATGCTAAGTAATTATAGCACTCACCAATACAACTCTGGGTCCCTCCCATAATCTCTTCATCTATAATCACATGTACACACATGCACACATATGTGCACACATGCACATGTACACATGAGTGGATACATGCACACATAGGCACATGTGCACAAACATGCTGGGCACATAATACACATGCATTTGTGTGCACACATGTATACACATGTGTATACACATTGTACACACATGTGTACATAAAATGCACACAGACACATTAACACACAGTATGCATACACACATTTATACATGTGCATGTACATACAACATACATTCTCCTCTCAAACCAAATCTTTCCTCTCAAAATATTACTACTGTATCATAGACATAACATGATTAATTTGTTTTGAACAATAAATACTTGCTCTCCAGATTGTCAGGCTTTTCATTTAATCCTGGGCATTTTTTAGAGTTAATGATTTTTTTTGCTTTAAAAACACTTTGCCAAGAGAGAACTGACCCCTCCTAAAGGTCTTATAGTAACACAGCATTTGCTGGCTTTGAGGTCTCTCATGCAAGAGAGCCATACAGTGGTGTCAGCCCATAATGTGACCTGCAGGTTACATCATCCTTGCTTTTGACCAAGAGAGGATGCAGAGTGGCCCTGAGGCAGCAGGCCAGCAGGGTCCCCAGTGATTTTGTTTTTGTCAGTCTATTTTTCCTAAGTTCCCCTAGTGAGTCTAAAGTGCAGTCAAGGACTTCTGATATAAAACATGAGGACACGAGGCTCCAGGGCACTTTAATAAGAACCAGAACAATCCCTTCACCCAGGCCTTCATAGTAAGGACCCCTGAGCAGCTGCATAGACCTCACCAAGGTGTTGTTAGAAACACAGGGTCCCAGGCCCACCCTGCACCCAAGACGTTTCACCTGCATTAACTTTTTTTAAAATATATTTTTATTGATTTCAGAGAGAGGAAAGGAGAGAGAAAGAGAGATAGAAACATTAACGATGAGCGAGTCATTGATCAGCTGCCTAGCCCACAACCCAGGCATGTGCCCTTACTGGGAATCGAACCCCAATCGCCTGGATCCTAGGTCGATGCTCAACCACTGAGCCATGCCTGGCCAGGCTGCATTAACATTTGAGGTGCAGACGCATTGCTTTAGGGACTCACTGGGCTTATGCATAGATTTTGTGAGTCCTTCTTTGAACCCTAAGTCAAAGATAATGATTGGAGGAAGGCAAGGTGCTCAGCTAGCTGAAGGTGGCATTTGCCTAAAAACATTCAAAGAAGCTGCTCAGGAAGCAGAAATAAGCCACCATTTTCAGCCTCTTCTGATTCAATTTCCACAAACTGGCCAAAGTGATCTCTCAAAAAATAAAAGGCCCTGGATGGTGTGGCTCAGTTGGCTGGAGCATCGTCCCATGCACTGAAGGGTCTCAGTCAGGCTCGATTCCCGGTCAGGGCACATACCCAGGTTTCAGGCTCCATCTCCGGTCAGGGCGCATACAGGAGGTAACCAATCAATCTTTCTCTCACATCAATGTTTCTCTCTCTCTCTTTTTTTCTCTCTCTCTCTCCCTCTCCCTCTCCCTTTCTGTCTCCCTAGAATCAATGAAAAACATATTCTCGAGTGAGGATGATAGATAGATAGATAGATAGATAGATAGATAGATAGATAGATAGATAGATAGATAGATAGATAAATAAATAAATAATGGAAAGCACACCTTGCCCCATTCCTCCCATTCCTAAAATGCATCAGTGACTTCCATTACTCTCAGGATAAAATACAGAATCCCTAACATGGCTCAAGAGTCTGACCTAATGTCCTATGTCATGCCATTTCTGTCCTGCATGACGTCTGACCACCCAGCCTCCCCTAAAAGAGCAGATGCATCAAGTTCCATGAGGACAAGGCAGCCCATCTTGTCCACCCAGACAGGCATGTGTCCTGGCAGGCTTATGGGCACCAGTGGGGCAGTCTTCTCAGGGCCAGACTGTCCACGCACCAAGGGACCTGGGGCATCCCCACTATCCGAAGTGTCCCAAGCATTGTGACACCAAAAATATCCCACACTGCCACAAGGCTATAGGGGACCCCTGAGTGGACCAAGGGCACAGCAGATGGAGATAGAGACCCCACCGCGCACTTTTGATAAGTGACTCTACAGCTAGCTGGAAGCCATGTATGTCCTAAGGAAGCTGAGAGAAAGTCAATGGTCAATTAAGCAGTGCTTGATAAAAAGTAAATTTAATTACAAGGGCACTTAGGTATTTGGATCACTTTGATACTGTCTTCTAAATTGGATGTTGCTTTGATTATCATTAGAAATTAGAGTCAAATGAATACATAGGCTATTATTTATTTAAAAGTTACATTTTTTCAGGAGGAAAAAAAAAATGAATGGATTAAGTACCTAATGTCTAAGGTACCAAAATGTGATTAATTTTTTTCTCAGTCACCCGCATATGAAAACAAAAGTGCTGAACTGAGCTGGAGGGTCCCGTGGGTGTGTCTGCTACCTCTTTCTCAGCTATTTTAGAACCTGGCCAAGTGGGAACTAATCTCAGCTGATATCCATCCACATGAATTACTGTAGCCAAACCAGAGAGGGCTTTGGAAAGACTTCTGACCTGCATTTTTCTCCTCTAAATATTTTTCTTTTCCTGTCCCATTAAATCAGCCTTTTTCTGCATATTTATTAAATACCTGTCATTTCTGTGCATTCCATTGGTTTAATAACCTTAAAGTGAATTATTTTACCTCTGATCTGGCTCTAAAAGACAAAGAGACCTGTTCTTTTCACCATCCACTTTCTGCTTACTGAAAACATGAAGAAATAATTTCATTTTAGGGAAGTGCATCTGAAACAGCTCATCTTTATTTATGCTACTTTTGTTCATTTGGGACTAGTGAGGGAATCAAGTTTTCCACAATTAAGAATGGCCACTGAGCCATTTTCACATCTGTGAGATGGATGGCTGGTGAGGGAAGAGGTTGAGTAGCACAAGATTCCATGTATTAACTTGCTGACCAGTCACAAGATAACTCATGTCTGTGCTTACATTTATTTAAGTAATTTTAAAGACCTTGCTGACCAAAGCAGCCAGCTGCACGGGCAAGTTCTGGCTCCAAATAGCCAGTCAGCAAGGGTAACACTAAACCCCACATTGGCTTACAATGTCTGCAATCCTGGGCCTCTGCAGGGACTGACCAAGGTTCATGCCAGTCTTCAAAATGTTTGCCTTGCAGTATTTAGTTCATTTCAATTAAATGTAAATTAAGTTTTAAAGATTATAATTACTTTTTTTTAAGTTAAGCATGTAGGCCCCCCTCCTGCCTCCTACCCCCACCATCCCGCCAAGCCCAGGTGGGTGTCTGCTTTAATTACGGTGTTCTTCCTCACATGTTCTGCCCTTTGGTCTCTAAACTACCTTCTCTTCTTCCTTCTCAGAAACCATGAAGAAAGGGGTCTTCTCTGGCTCTTGTCCCCGTGAGGCAACCCTCATCTCTCCCCTCATGCCCTCTGCTCCAGGAGACTTCTCTGTACCTTCCCCATGAAGCCCCCTTCCAATTCAGATCAAGGTCCTCCAGAGGCTAAATTTGATTCCCAGACTCATGCTCTACCCCACTCTGTTTCTGCCAGTTAGAATTTTCATCTTAAAAATCACAGGAGCTGTGGGTCTCTCTACTGTCACTTGAATAGAATTCTATTTCATTGGACACTGAAGGACTGGTAGTAGCATCTCGAATGCCCAGGAAGGAAGGTGAGGCATGTTCTCATAATGTTGAACACACACTTACCAATGACCAACCATTCCACTCCTAAAGAAATGAAATCCTATGTCCATTCAAAAACAAATGTTCTTAGCAGTCTTATTTACGAAAACCAAAAGCTGGAAACTATCCAAATGTCCTTCAGCAGGTAAATGGATAAGATAAATGTGACCGTGAGATGCTACTCTGTAGTCAGAGCAACCACCTTTCTATTGGACAACACAACCTGGATGAACCTCAGAGGCATCATGCTGAGCGAGAGATAAGGCCTCAGAGATTGATGATCCAACTTACTTGACATTCTTGAAAAGATGCTAATGATGGGAAAGAGACCAGTGGTTCCCAGTGATGTGCTAGGGTGACTAACCTATCTTGGTTTCTTTGGGACTTTCCCAATTTTAGCATTGTAAGTCCCACATGCCAGGAAAACCAGGAGGGTTGGTTGCCGGAGCTGTGACTGTAGACGGCCAGCAGGAGGCAGTCTGGAGCTGATGGAGTTGTTCTACATCCTGGTTGTGGTGGTTATATAATCTATACCTGTGTTAAAATTCATAGAACTATATATCAAAAGGGGGAAAACTAACTTTATTGTATGATAATTTTGAAAACAAAAGAAAACAAAAATGCACATATAGAATCTCTTCTGGGATGGGGTAGGGTGCTGGCTCCAGATCTTTATGGCTTCCCATGGAGAATGGAAGGGGAAGAAGGCATAAAAGGCTCAGTTTGTAAAAACCAGTCTGCCTGTAACTCCTGGCTGTGCTTTTCAGATGTTATCCAGACGAACTGACCCTACACCTCCTTTATTCACTCCAACCTGTTGACACAAGCCCCGAATTCCCACAGCTTCCAAATGATTTCACCTAACCCCTGTTCTGAAGCATGAAGCCTGACACCCATCTAGGTGGGTTTTCACCATGGTCCTCACAAAGATCTCTGAAGCAGACAGAATCAATCTCTGCTGGTTTTTCTTTAATTAGAGAACAGGCACAAGGAGAGGGGCTCACTCAAGGCATACACTGTTGCTTGTTCCTCCTCAGCACACCTGAGCTGCACACACTTTATAAAATTTTTTTTTTTGGTGACTGAAAAGGTAACAGAGGTCACCATGGGCCATGAGCCAAATGGGAAGGTGGCCTTTGGGCTCCGTGTCTTAGAACCCCAGTGCAAGGGCATCTCGTGGCTCACCAGCTAATAATTTCAGGGAAGGTTAGGGCTTTCTAACTCTCCCACTCCTCCCTCTCCCGCCAGGAAGGTGAATATCTCCCAGCATAACAATGCATCAGAAATGCTGTGCCAGGTAGTCATGATCAGCAAAGGGAAGTCCGCTTGTGAAATCTGTCACAGGGAAGAATCTGAAAGAATAACTCTGCATATGCTGAGCAGTAGGAATCCCCCATGCGCTTTGGAGTTGAGCGTGGAATCAGAACTCAGTTCCAGGATGGAGTGGCACGGGGCTAGAATGGGCTGGGATACAGGGGAAAGTGGCAAAAGAAGCAGGGAGTCCTGTAGCCTTCAGCTCAGCTTTGCATGAGCTGAAAGCATTTCACAGGGAAGCATAGGGATATGCCCTGTATCACCCTCTGGACCCTCCCTGGGCCCTTAATTTACTAATGGGGAGCTTGGGCTCCTTCCAGGGAAAGAACTGTCCTTCGGGAACCCCCATTCTGAGGTTGCAGGCCTCTCTGGAGAGACATTTCAATCATCTGCATGGCCCAGAGGGACCCCAGTTTCTCCCTGATGTCGGGGTGGAGGCCACAGAAGGCTCACCCCCTTGGCATCTCAGAGAAGCTGTCAATGAAGATGGAACTCTCTAGGGTGGTCCTGTGCTCCTTTCTGAGCAGCTGGGCTCCAGTCCACATGTGACCAATATTTAAGCAGAGCAGTTCCCTTACCCTTCCTCCAACCAAAATCTGCTGAGAGACTACCAGATTCCACCTCCACCAGAATTACTGGCTGTTACCCCCAAACAAGAGGGCAGAAGCTGCGAGTGAAAGCAGGGGGAATTCAGAACCAGAACTCTAAGATTCAAGGCTGTTCAGTCCCGACCTTGGATAAGGCAGCCCTCAGCATCAGTGCTAAAAATGAGAGTAAGAACACCTCACTACAGTGGAGCTGAAGCAGAGAAATGGAAACGTAGAAGTAGAATTAAGACCGAATGAGAGAGCATACCTTATTCTAACAGTCTATTGTTACACCCCACGTGAGCACATTAGAAGTTTCAATTCTAGGGCTAGGATATCACCCGAATGGCCTGTGCTGTGGGAGATGTGTGACCTCAGCAGGCCTTATGAACCTGTATCCAAACCATTTATTATCAAATCAACAGCCTTCCTCAAGAACTTGACCCAAGAATCACACTTACTTGGTTTGGATTGAGAATCAAGGGGCGTCATGACACCTCAAGCAGAGTCTACCTGTTCTTATGGAGAGTGAGGGACTCATTCATTTTCTCCTATGATTTATATTCTATCCAGTATTATAACTGGCATTTCTTCAAAAAAGAAAAGATCCATCTACCCTCAGTTTCAGTTTGGAAATACAAACTGTGATTCAACTGAGAAAAATCACATTTCCCAATTTATTCACCATCACCAGTCCATCCTTCCTACTGATTGTTGGGCTGAGCAAAGAGCCAGAGCTTCCCTCTTCAGGTAGAAAACTTCACAGCATATATATAATGCCAAACTATGCAAATGTGACCAAGCTGTAATTGCTGTGAGAACCGGAACATTGAATTTTATGACTTTTGTGCATTTGAATTTCCTACCCTAATGTTGCATTAACGAAGGGCGTCTTTTTTTGCATTGAATTTATACCTAATGTGATTCCATTTTGCATTCTTTACATATGCAGATGAGGTAGCTATAATGTTCCTGATGCAAACGCTGTTTTTGCTAAATCATATCAAAATGTTTCATGGATCACACCACAAAGTGTTGATATATGGAAATTGCTCTTTTTCAAAAACTGTCCTTAAAATCCAAATGGTAGGTTTTGCAGTTCTGTTCTCTACACCACACCCTCCCCAGTATTTGTGGAGAATTAGAGGACATAAATAATATATTAATGCCATGTTGCCAAGGCATGAGAGCAGGATGACCAGAATCACGCTCATTTTAACTACCTTTGAAATAAAAGGAGGTTAGTTCAGGGCTAGAGAGCAGCTCTGGCAGACAGAGTAGCAAAAGTTAACATTTAGGTCAGAAATGTCTGGGTAAGGAAATAACTGAATAACACCTTCCTCAATTAATTATACAAGATTTATATTTTCTGTATACAAAAGTAGGTCTGAGCTACTCGGTCTTACATTATATATAGTTATGAATGGGATAGAGACAAAACTGAAAAGTGTAAAAAATTGTAAAGTGGAGCAGCCTATAGTAGCTCGTGGTTCCAGTGAGATGTGCTGTCTGAAGGGCTAGAAGCTTGGGAATATTGCTTATTTTCATATAATAGTTTTCCAAGTTTTTTAGGCAGATTGAAAACCAGAGTAAAATCTGCAGTGTCGTGAGAATAAACTGTTTTAGGTCTTATGCAAAGAATAATTGAAATGAATGTGGGCACAATTACCCAGATTAATGTAATCAGTAGGAGGTACAGTAGCCAGATATCAAAGACGCATTCTAGGCACCTCCGGAAAAGCAAGGTGAAGTGCAGGACAATGCTCCATAAAAGGCTGGGTGGCCCTCTCGCCAATTAATTGAGTTGAGTCGGGGAGAGAGAGAGCTTGGAAAGCTCAGGGAGGGTGGATAAGAGAGAAAAAAAGACCAGGGAGAATATTAAAAAAGAGAGAAACACACAAACAAAAGCTGGGGCTCTCTCCAGCTGACAAAATTCTTTCAGATCAGAGCGGAAGTCAGCCTGGGGCCGGCTATTTTTCTCAGACGAAGAAACAGTTGAAACGAACGATGCGAGTGTGCCGGTTACAGCTCTTATTGGGAGCCCTGCACGTTCGGCCACCACGATGTTAATCTGTCACAGGACTTGGTTAAAACGTGCCCGGGTTCGTTCTTCCTGAGGGGAACCTGTACAGCTCCTGCCACAGGATATACCTGATGGTTTACACGCGTGAGATCTCCGCATCCTTCCTTCCTGCGGGTGATGTGTAATTATTTTTTTAAGCAGATAATATTAACCAACCATTGGCTTTCCCATACGTTAATAAATTTGAACACAATCTGCACCCATCAGACAGTTTTATGATGCTGGAGGAGGTACTCATGCTAATAGCCATTGCAAACAGGTTTTTCTTTTTTCTTAGCTTTATCTTGGGGTAGGAAAGGGGGACTGCTGAGCTCAGACTCAGAAACTATTTAATAATGCTACTTGAATGGCGTATTTTCCAGTTCAATCATCTTACTCTAATAGAATAATATACCTTGATTTTTCATCAACATTAAGTGTGTTTTTTAATATATATAATGGTTTGGGGATGACGTTTATTTAATAGATTCAAATCTTACCCTGACCATCTCTGTTATTGATCTGGTTCTCCTTAACGTCACCGGACATATTATGGGTATGCTGCAGATTATCGCAAGGTGGGACGTCTACACAAAAGCTCGCTTGCTGAATCCACACACATCTCCCAGGGCACAAGGGAAACAGGACTAAAGAATACTAGAAATTTTCTTCTGCTTCGAATGTGTATCTGGCAGCCACAACTGTAACATTTATTATTGCCCCCATTTATTGCTTTCACTCTTTCATTAATAATTTAATGTTTAGAAAAAAAAAAAAACAGAAGCTCTTCAAAGCAGAAAAATCCATTCAGAGCTAAATAAACTATATTTTTTTGTCAGAGGTAAATGTCTTTGTATTTTGAAATGCCAGTTCTATCACGCAGGCTTAATTAAAGCTACTGGATTTAGAGAAAAGGAAGTTTTGTTGGCGAGCTAACCTCTCCATGCTCTGTCAATTTGAACAGTTGAAAATTACATCCCAATGAATGAGAATATGTGTACACAGTATCATGTTTTTAACCTAATCGCGTTGTGCTCTCACACAGAAGTAGACGTGTTTATTTATATAGATTTAATCAATGACAAGGGTCCTTCTCAATGTAGCTTAAAATCATAGCTTGAAAGCAAACTGTTATTGCAGGGTTTCTAAAGTTACAACTTACAGCCCAGATGCTCCCAGCACCCCCGGCATTCGGAAATTGCCATTTTGACTTAATTATCGACCCTTTGCTTTCTGAATGGAATGATTCAGGATATTGTGATAGACAGATACAAAACAATTTTCCCTCTGCCAAAGGAACGCAGGGATTGATGCGGGTCAGAAACTGCACTCACGACGGCTGAGACCCAAAGGCCAGTATTGAGGTTCGCAAGTGAGCTGGGCAGGTAAACACATAGTGTCTGGACCGGTTTTAAGGAGAATATTCACACTTCCACAGGACGGAGCCCCCAGGGAAACGGAACCTCCACACAAGCTCAGACTCCAGGTTGTGGAATTGAGTTGCTCCCACCCTGACCTTGCCCGGTCTCCCACCATCATGCTCCCCCTGCAAAGGTGAGGCCTCTGCCCCCTCCGACCCCACCATCTGATCTCTGATCTAGATGGCTCACTCAGCGTTTAGTTCCCACTGACTAGTGTTCTCTCAAGCAAAATCTACATAATCTGTGGTCAAAGATTGTCAAACAAATGCTTGACTTCATACCCCTCATCTCAGTGGCGTGAGCAAAACCCAGAAGAGGAGGAAGGAAGGAAGAAAAAGTTCTTGTTTAGGTTGAGGAAGATACAGTGGCTGAAAAAGCACTGGCTCGGAGAACACTTTGAGGAGGCAAAAATCAGATATTCTTGTGAGAATGTGGATGCAAAACGCTGACCAGGACCCCCAAGAAATTTATGATATGAGTGATGTCGAATTCGGGCATTCTACATCTTCTCCCTCCCCACACACAGACATAGAGAAAATGAATTCCAGCCACTAATTCACAGTGCAGTAGAAAAAGTTTGACAAGTGTTTTGAGAAAGCATGAAATTGTTTCTTATTGCAGGAATTGGGGGGCGGGGTGAGGAGGAAGGACCATGCAGGGGTAATAGATTCCTTTAAAATTATACTCAAGTCGCTGTCCATCACCGTTTATCCATCCCTGCTATACCCTCCGCCGCCTCCCTCCACCCCACTGCCCTGGCACGCACAATACAGAGTGCAGATGAGGCGCACCTGAAACCTGCAGAATTTTGTTAACCAGTGTCATCCCAATAAATTCAATAAAAAGAAAATTATACTCTTCTGCTTACACTATTTTTAAAAACAATTTTGACTTCTACTCTTAGAAGTATTATAACCTCCAAAATGAATAAATGAATGTTACTATTTCTCCTTAAGCATAACCCAATTTTAAACCATCCCCATCTTTATAATTTTGGCTAATTGATAATAAAGCACACAACAGCATTTGCAATATGCTAATGTTCTATAGAATGCACTACTTCTTATCCTAATAAAACTACTTTTAAAAACAAACAGCAAATGTCTTTTATCTAAACCCAAATGATTTTAAATACGTTCTCATGTTTTTTCAAAACTTACATAGGAAAAGTTGTTAATGCTTTTTTTTTTTTTTTTTTACTTCTAATGACTTACTGTTTAAAAACTTAGTTGTGCCATTAGATTCAAAGATCATTTCATTCTCTTAAAGGTAACGTGCTATTTTGCCTCATTATAATAAACACCAATGTTTTTACAACTGCAACAGTTCCCCGCCTCATTAGCATATTTTGGCTGAGGTATTGTTTTACTCTGACCTGTATAATAAGTGTCACATTAGCAAGACAACAAATCAAACGTTTGTTAATTTCCCTCGCTTTCCCACACAGCTGGTGGTGTTATCGTGTCACCAGATTTTAATTAATATGATAAGTAACACTTGCAAGACAACAGCCGGATTTTTTCCCCCTCTGTGTGCGTGAGGGTCTATAAGCCTTCTCTGTGTGTATGTGTGTGTGCATATGCCTGCACACACGTGTGTGCACATGGGAGAAAAAGGGGAGTAAACCAAGATATTTACAAGGGCCTTTCGAAACAAATTAGCCACTAAAAACATTCACAGCCCCACACAATGCTACTGCAAATCAAACTTTCATTACACCATTTTCTTTTGCTCTTCCAGATCAACGATCGCCATGCACCAATGCATAATAAAAATCATAAAAACATAATAAAATGTACTAATTGTCATACCTGGGGTAGTTGTATGTTTAAGGTTTTAGCATTTAAGAGAGATGCAATACTGCTGTCTTCGGAGAGGCTTAATTTTAATTTCTACAGCCTCCACGTGAATAGTAATACATTTCTGGCTTACAGAAACAGACCATTGTGAGTGTTTTCTGTGTGCGAAGGTCTGCTCGGCACTGTTCTTGGGTAAGTCAAAAGTGCCATCTATTTGCAAAAGGTAGAAATGCAACCGAGCCCAAATGAAAAATTCCTCATCCCAGTCCAGCCTTCAGAGCCTCTAACATTGCTAATGACAGACTCTTAAAAGTGGGTCAGCTAAGCAGGGGAAGAAACAAATAGTGCTAAAATACATACAATGAAAATTCATTCCTGTAATATTTATACTGTAAAATATTTTACAGGGCTAGTGCCAAGATCTTATTGAAAATGGTTTCAATGTATTTTTTTAGTAAAAACAAAAGCATTATCTAATTCCAAAAAACTATAATAAAAAATATTACCTGCGAATGAATGTATTTTACCTTTAGAGTAAATAAAAAAGATTCATTTAGTGATTGCTTAATGACACAGTACAAACTAAGGCTATAAAAAAATACTGACAGTAGAAACCCTTAAACCGATTCTGCAGAGAAAATGCCAATAAGGAAAGCTGTGTTCAAAATTAGAACTCACTCTAATGCTTTCTGATTTTGAATATTCTAAAGAGAAAGGAAACCTCTTTCTCCTGGGATTGGAAAGCAGAAGGCCCTTTTAAAAGCTGAAATTCTTCCAAATCTCTTTATTGTTGTTTAATTTGACACTTTTCCTTCTGTTGCAAAATATAAGCTTTCCCCCGATGAATCCCAAACTCTAGTATTCCACCTACATAAAATTAAGCCCCAGAAGCAGGATGGCACCAGCATCTCTAAGAACAGTTTTCTCTATAAGTAGGATTAAACACAGTAGAAATTTTTAAGCACATAGGTTTGTTGAGACGCAAGGCCACTAAATCCAATTACCAACTGGGCAATGGCATGAGGCCTACCTTCCCCTAAGGCTGCCTAGCAAAAAATTTGGGTTGCACAGAATCAGACCTTACACCTTCAACTAGCTTTGTAAAAGTAGGCTCAAATTTTACTTTAACTTTTAAATTGAGTATAGTTGTTCTAAAAGTACATCTGGAAGCCTGACACCTCTTCGATTTTTTGTTTCCTCTACAGGTTACAGTCAACGTGTGCTATGTGTGCAGGAACCCTACCTATAGGCCAATCTATCAGAAATCAACTCCAGGATAATTCACCTATGAATTCAGAAAACAAATGAAGGACCTGAGGAGCTCCTGCCAAGCCAGGGGCACAATCTGCCAATTGTGGGGAATCAAAAACTCTGACCCCAGCCCCCCAGATACACTGAGGAAGCCTTCTCCTGTGTCCTTTGCCTCCTTTGGTGGGAGTGCCTTCCTGAAATGATGTCAGAGGTACTCTTCTCTTGTGAGAGAAGCCAGTAGTGCCACAGGACGCCGGCTGTGCCAGTCACTGCCACTGGGTGACTATGTTCCTTAGCAGTCAGGTCTCCACAGGTCCAAAGGGCTCTCAAAAGATACTCTGGTCCACCTCCAACTCAACCAAGGAAGAGCTAGCTATCTAGACTGCTCATCTGAGACATAGGATAAAGACCTAGAACTCACCAGGAATCATTTTATTGCCCTATCTTACTGTCGCCTGGGTTAGCAGATACAGGACCTGGCTCTTTTTTGCTTCCACTTTCAACCCCAGCTAAGGAAGGGGCTTTAGGGACAGGATGGTAGCAGAGGGCTTCCAGTGGTCAGGATGGTGTTCTTTTTTCCCTGAGAGAAACACTGGCCCAAGACAGCTGCTCAGTGATGGCCCCGAAAAAAACAAGGAAAAAACTGGTACTTAAGTAGGAGCCTGATTTCAAATGACCATGACTAAAAGGATATTGGAAGTTAGGGTGCCTGCAAGACCTTCTCGGAAAATAATCCACCAGCAAAGGCAGTTCTGATTTCAAGGGGAAGAAGCTATGAGCTTCAATCAGATTTTCAAATTAAAAATCAGGAAAATACACAGTTTATTCTCAGCAAATAGGGACAGGAGAGAGCTGTTATGGGCAACAAGCTCAAGAAGGACCAACAAAGAAAAAGAAAAAGAACAGAGAGGAACCAATATGGCATTAAGGTAGGGGAAGAGGAGCATCCGCATAGGGGCATCACACAGGCAGCAGGATCCAGGGCCTCGCAGAAGTGTAGCTTTAAACAAAAAGGGAAGGAAGGGGGAGGGGGGAGGAAAGAGGGGAGGGGAGGGGAGGGGAGGGGAGGGGAGGGGAGGGGAGGGGAGGGGAGGGGAGGGGAGGGGAGGGGAGGGGAGGGGAGGGGAGGGGAGGGGAGGGGAGGGGAGGGGAGGGGAGGGGAGGGGAGGGGAGGGGAGGGGAAGAAAATAAAGGGAGGTAAAAGGGAGAAAGGAGGGAGGGAGGGAGGGAGGGAGGGAAGGAATCTAATACATTAGAATCAGAAATTGCCAGAATCTAGTAGAAGTAGCAGAGTATAAAATGAAAAGATAATCCTGCCCTACACAGCTTTGTTCAGTGGTTAGAGCATCAGCCCACAGACTGAAGGGTCTCAGGTTCTATTCCAGCCAAGGGCACATACCTCGGTTGCAGGCTCGATCCTGGCCCTGGTTGGGGAGCATGTAGGAGGCAATTGATCCATATGTCTCTCTCACATCTATGTTTCTCTTTCTTTCTTTCCCTTCCTCTCTCTCTCTCTCTCTGTCTTTCTCTCTCTCTCCTCCCTCCCTCCCTTCCACTCTCTCTGAAAAAGCAATGGAAAAAATATCCTCGGGTGAAGAGATTTAAAAAATTAAAATTAAAATAAATTAATGAATTAAAAAGATACTTCTGTTTATCTTAATAAAAAGGATTTGGAATTTGTAAAGTAAAGCACTGTACCTACTCACCATTGACCCCAAAATGGTACACACAAACACACACACACACACACACATACACTACAGAATAATACTAAGTCCTGGAAAAGTAGGACTGATGGTGTTTAAATTGTCTTTGTTGATGAACATTAGTACAGTGATTACAAATCAGGCTGCACTGGACCACTCCTCTGTCCCTGTCCAGGAAAGGTGACACCAAGAGCTCATAGGAGACTCGGCACTACCCAGAAATAGAGCAGCAAGAACCAGCTTTGTCTTTAGGAACATGGGACAGCACATTCATAATAATATTTTAAGCTAAATGGAGGACTCCGTCAGTTACAAGACACCACCAAGAAAGAAAAATGTGGCCAGTTATAATTGTAAGGTATCATGGCTGGTGAGATGCATCTGATTTAAAATTGTTAAATGTGAAAAATATCTCTTAGAATAAGTAGAGTGTGATTGGAAATATTTAGAAATCAAATAGAAATAAGATGGCATTGCCCCAGTTAGCTGTGTTGTTAAAACTAGAGAAAATTCAAAGAAAAATTTAAAGTCTTTGTGAGATCCTACCTATTCACTATCTATAGATTTGGAAGGTACTTATAAAAAATAAAATTCGTTAAAAATCTCCCGTTTCATAAGGCAAACTTCAAGGTTCATCCTGAGCTTTGCACTTAAGGTCACACTGCCCCCCTGGAAAGATCAGGTACACTGCAGGTAGCAGGTCATGGGCTGTTGACACTGGGGGGCCCAGCCCACCCCACCACCCTGCCCTGCCTACTCCACTGCATCACAGTGTGGAAGGAAAAGCAGGCAGGGAGGGAGGGAGGACAGATAAGTAGTAACACAAGCAACAAAGGCTGCTCCGTGATTTTGCTATTATAATTTTTCAAGGGCAAAGACAGCAAGAAGAGGGAAAAAGAAGTTAGAAGCTGAAACCCTTTCCAGGCAACACGAGGAATGTCCCGGCCACTGAACTGCTGGGGGGGGGGGGGGGCGGTGTAGGTTTGGATGCCACTTTGGGAAGACAGTCTTCTGCTCTGAAGACATCCTGAGGACTGGGTTACATAGCACTTAGGGAGCTTGATGAATCTTTCAAGGTAGTAAATGATGCAGGAAAACTGTGTTCTCAGTTAAGGTGGGGTTTTTTTAGTGTGTTTCTTTTTTAAGTTAAATTCCTGCAAAACTGTACTTTGAACGCAACAATCCCTTTGCCATGAATAGGGCTTTTTGTCACCTGTTAGCTGACCCATTTGGCTGTTGCAGAAATCAAAAAGGAATTGATTTTGATGATCTGGCATGCAACTGAAGGGGACGCAGACCTCAGATAAACAAAACCCCAAGTCTCACACTGGTGAGCAGATCGATTCCGTACCTGTGTCAGGTGTCTGCAGCCATGAAGAGAGAAGAAAAACGAAGCCACACTTCCCTTATGTGTGTGGTCTTTGGCGTGCAGTATATTCTCCTATTTTCTATTGAGAGATAGGGGGTTTCTTAAGTCTCCCTAACCCTGAGCACTATTGATAAAATGCCTGGTGAAGAAGCAGAGACAGAGGGAGGAGGGGGAGGAGAAAGGGGCAGGGAGAGAGCACAGTTCCTTACATTTAACCCCAAATACCGTTCATCTGTAACTAGTGGATAGTGGATAATTATCAGCAAAGACCCTACTAGCCTCCCTATTTAAACATTCTCATCTCATTAACAG
Source organism: Miniopterus natalensis (assembly GCF_054644295.1). NCBI lineage: Eukaryota > Metazoa > Chordata > Mammalia > Chiroptera > Miniopteridae > Miniopterus > Miniopterus natalensis. Next base: position 27,007,918 of record NC_142082.1, read on the forward strand.
GCCTAGCATTAGTCATTACCCACCCAGCTCAGCTCAGGAACACCAGAAAAAAGGACTTTTACCACTTACGTTATGCAACTTGCTTCTGCCAATTTTACTGATTACACTGGCAATGGACATATCATCAATCTCACTTCTTGTGCCTAGTTTATTTCAAAGAAATAGGAGGTGCATTATCATCCCGGGAGCTCAGGAAGTGCATGCGTTCCTCGGGCCCGCACCGGCAGGCTTTGGGAGAAAGGTGGCAGCCCTGCCTGTGAACCTACAATTACATCAGTCCAAGTTGGTTTCTGTCTATGCCAACCCACTTATCCACTCACCAATACTTTCCATATATATCAGCAGCTTAATTTTGCTCATTTCATCGGGGAGTTACATTTTATTCAGACATTCTCTTATAAATTTCTGCTCACTTCTGGAAAAATACCTCCAAAGTATTCAAAAATGCATATAGGTATCGGTAAAGATCAGTTCTCAAAGTGGTTTGCACAGTATAATTGGGTCATGAGAGACACTGGAAGTAAAGTCACTGCTCGTGATGGGGCCACAGAGGGAACCACAGCCGGGCACAGAGCCCCTTAGCACACACTAAATCCCTGGGGAGGGTTCTAGAATAGCAAGAGAGAGGTGGTCTCTCTAAACTCGTTCTCCATGGATCTGCCATAGAGAACAAGCAAGAGGGACATGTTTACAGTGTACGAAGAACAGGGAGAACGCTCCAGAAAGACAACCAAGCCCTCCAACAAACCTTCAGCATCAGGCGGACACAGACATTTATGATCCTGCTTAGGAGGGATGCAGTTGTGCAGCTGCTCCCAGACGGCCTATCCCACCCACATCTGCTGTGTCAGCCTCAGCACATTCCTGAGGCTGTGAGAGTAGGTGTGGCTGTGGGTGTGAAGGACATGGACAGAGCTCTGACATGACCACGGTTAAGTCACGCTCACCTTCAGTGTGTACATCTGTAAAACAGAACGAGTATAAAATTTATTGATTTCTCTTGGGAACTGTATAAGATGGTTCTTGCAAAACTGTAAAAGTTGGATAGAATCTTGTTCAAGGTCTCATAGGTTTATGAGAACTTGTTATGCTTAAATTGCATAAGAAAGAGAGATTTGCATTTAGTGAGATACTGAGAAAATCTCCAGAGAATACTGTCCCCTTTTCATTCATTTTCAATCATCTATCCACCCATTCATCCATCCACTTACCCAGCCTAGATCAACCTAGCCCAGCCAACCAGTACATACGTGGAAGCAGGGAAGCTGCTGATGTCACTGAATTTGGTATAATTTGTTATGCAACATTATCAAGGTAATAGCTAACCAATATAAGAAATGATACTGTGTATTAAAACATATATTTAATTACCCTGAAACAAATACCTTGCAGAACATAATCCAACAGGCTATAATGTAGCCTATCCCCACTAGCCCACAATTCAGGTCCAGTTGACATTACTTACGGAGAATGTATTATTTGACATACTTACAACTCCTTTATGTCAGTGCTACTTAGAGAGAAGCTCTTTCAAACTAAAATTTTCCTAACCAGGTCAACCATGTTTTTTCCCTCCCTGATTCCAGATTCTAGTACATGGTAGGTGCTTAGCAATATTTGTTGAGTAAGAAAACCTCTAACTTCTCCTTCTTAATTCTTAACCCTAACTCTGTGGGTTTGTCAACTACCTTGTCCCAACAGAAGTCAACTTAAAGCCCTAGGTGAGCTCTGCTTGTTTTCCCAGTTCCTTCTAAAATCTCATTCTACTGATTTCTATTGTATTCTACCAAATCAGATAAAACTGAAAATATTTTCCATTTTAAAAAATTCTCAATGTAAATTTTTTAGCAGTATCAAAAAATTTACATTTAATGTAAAGGTCTTGCTTTTATTTAATCCATAATATCTTTTCTAGCAAAGATTTTCATTTTAAAGATTGCCTGAAAGAATTTCAAGTCAGTTATTTTCCTTTATTACTCTATAATTGTTCAATAAGAATGTAAAATTTGCTTTAACAAGATATTTTTATTTAGTTTTTAACTGTCGCAAGGACACCAACAATGGGGGCTGCAATCTAGCTGGGGCTCTGCTCACCGAGCCACTTGCCCCGGCACAAATGTCGCTGGGTCCACACAGAGAAATGGTGTCTTGTCTAATCTGTACTATAGGCACTTTCTGAGTTTGCGGGAGCCCTGCCCCATTTACACCAGCTCCCAGCACAGGGTCTTACACACTGTGGACCCTCAATCAGGTTAGAAAAGAAGTGTCCTTGTGCCCACCAGCTGGGATAAGCACATGCTCTGTCCCCTCATCCACCATGCAGAGCCCAAAGCCAGCAGTCAGGGCCCACCTGTGCCATCACCCCCCCCCCCCACTCACACATCCCCACCGATGTGCCATAACCTGTTGCCAGGATCGCTCGCTTACCCTCAAAAGAAAATGACACAAGGTGGTGTTATCTTTTCACTCCCATGTGCCTTTCTCTCTAGCAGGACTGTAAGCCCCTCGAGCGCATGGATTTCCTCCTAAGTCTTTGTGGCCTCTACTTCACAATATTTAGGAGAATGGTAGGAAAACTTGCTCTGGCCTCTCTGACCCAGTCTAATAAGCTCTGAAGTGACACTGAAGACACAGAGACAAATGAGAAAGGCCATGTTGCATAAGTCTAAAATCTTTAGAAAGGCCTGCATGGGAACCTGGGACACCTGGAGGCCATCTGGCCTTCCTGAGCCTCAGTTTCTTCATTTTAAAATTAACTTGAGTGCCCTTCCTCAAAGGGCCTTTGCATGAGTTAAAAAATATATATTCAGAGAGGAAACAAGATGGCAGCGTAGGTCACAGCTGCACCCGCCGCCTCCCACAGCCACATCAAAATCACAACTAAAATACAGAACCACCATCACTCAGAGCCTCCTGAAACCTGGCTGCACAGAAGCCCCACAACCAGGGAACTGAAGGCGCACCGAGACCGGTAGGAGAGGCAGAGACGCGGGGGGGTTGGGGCTGAATCGTAGAGACGCGGCCGCGGGCCCACACTCGGTGCCGAGGTTGAAACCCGGAGGGAATCTCGTGGTGGGGGTTTCCCGGGGGAGTGAGGGGTCCCAGCCCCACAGCAGGCCCCCAGACCAGGGCTCCAGGGCCGGGAAGAGACGTCCCCACAACCCCGGGCTGTGAAACCAGCGGGGACTGTCCCTGAGGGTCGCGGAGGCTGCGGGAGCCCCAGCAGCTCCTCCTAAAGGGCCCGGCACGGACTCACTCGGACGCTCCCTCTGAGCCCAGCACCAGGAGCAGCCTGAAAGGACCTGGGACACTCGGGGAGGAACTAACCTGCCTGAAGTCAGGGCGAGAGGTGGAGGGGCGGCTTCCTCCCAGGCAGAAGGGCTGTTGGAGGCCATTGCTCCTGTGGCGAGTCCTCCCGCACACAGCCGGCAGGCAGGCGCCATGTTTGAGTCGCCAGCACCTGACTCACACCTTTGGCCCCGCCCCGTGATTCCCGGAGGCCCCGCCCCTCCCCACCTGCAGCTCATCCAGGCCATTTCCAGGGGTTTTTCTGTGCAAGTGGCCTCTCGAGCCTCATGCTTAGGACTTTCCTAAAATCTCTCAAACAAGCAGCAGCGTGCCCCATGCAGCTTGATAAGTGGCTCTAGGCTGGTACTAGCGGCAGCCTGCACTGGCTCATAGCTTGGCCTCTCCTGGACACCTCCAAGCCCAGCACAAGAAGCAGCGAACTACGGTTTGCTGTGTAGCTCATGCTGGGTGGCCCTGGGCAAGGCACTGGCAGAGGCTGACTCTGAACCTCCCGGGAGGCCCCAGAGACAGTGCACCTGGTGGGCCGACTCAACCACGCTGGATTACAACCCTACCACATCCACGAGTGACACACTCAAGGGGCTCACTTGGTGAACACCAAAGCTCCACTGAAGTAAATCCTGCTCCATAGGGGTGTCTCCAGCACAGCAGCTCTTTGGCTGTAGTTGCAGCTGGTCCTCACAGCTGATTGGCCTGGGGGTCAATTCCTCTCAGTGATGCCAACAGCACCCAAGGCTCAACTACAACAGGACAGTGCACACAGCCCACACAGGGGAGCACCTAGAAGGCCCAGCTCAGGTGACTGGGGAGGCTGAGCCACTGGACCCTACAGGACACCTACTGCACAAAGCCACTCTACAGATTCCAGGAGACATGGCAGCTCTACCTAATACATAGAAACAAACGCCTGGAAGCAGCCAAAATGTGGAGACAAAGAAACATGTCACAAAGGAAAGAACAGAAGAAATCTCTAGAAAAGGAACTAAATGAAATAGATCCAAGCAAGCTAACAGATGCAGAGTTCAAAATTTTGTTTATAAGGATGCTCAAGCATATTAGTAAGAGTATTATGAAAACAACTGAGAAAATCAATGACATAATAAAGTACCAATTTGAAATGAAAGCTACAGGAACTGAAATGAAGAATAATTTACATGGAATCAACAGTAGAGTAGAGGACACTTAGAATCAAATCAACAATTTGGAACATGAAGAAACAAAAAACACCCAACCAGAAGAGCAAAAAGAAAAAAGAATCCAGAAATATGAAGATAAGTATAATGAGCCTCTGGGACAACTTCAAGAGGCCCAACATTCATATTACTGGGGTGCCAGAGGAGAGGAAAGAGAGCAAGAAATTGAAAATCTATTTGAAAAAAGAATTACAGAATACTTCCCCTACCTGGAGAAAGAAATAGACTTACAAGTCCAGGAAGCACAGAGGGTCGCAAATAAGAGGAACCCAAAGAGACCCACAGCAAGACACATCATAATTAAAATGCCAAAGGTTAAAGACAAAGAGAGAATCTTAAAAGCAGCAAGACAAAAGCAATTAGTTACCTACAAGGGAGCACCCATACGACTGTCAGCTGATTTCTCAACAGAAACTTTGCAGACCAGAAGAGAGTGGCAAGAAATATTCCAAGTAACGAAAAACATGGAACTACAACCAAGATTGTTCTACCCAGCAAAGCTATCATTTAGAACTGGAGGTCAGATAAAAGAGCTTCACAGATAAGAAAAAGCTTAATGAGTTCATCACCACAAGACCAGCACTATAGGAAATGTTGAAGGGTCTTCTTTAAGAAGAAGCTAATGAACAAAAAAATCTGACGAACTAAATAGATCCAGAAACATTTACACAGGCAATAGACGATCATATTTCAGAGGAAAGAAGGAAGGGGGGTGGAGGGTGGGAAGAGATTAACCAAAAAAGTTATATACATATATGCATAACCCATGGACACAGTCAATAACGGGGTGAAGGCCTGGGGAGGGGGTTGGAGTGAGGTGGAGGGAGTCAGTTGGGGGGGAAAATGGGACACCTGTAATATTCTCAACAATAAAGATAAATTTAAAAAAAAAATTCAGGTAGAGAACCTGGCATGTAGTTCAATGAAACCTCACTGCTGTTTATGCTGTGGTTGGGGGGGTCACTACAATGACCATAACCTGGGCAGTGCATGGCCTTCCTAAAGTACTTCATGGGCTGGTCCCCAATCCACTGTGGATGCTTGCTTTCCCTATTTCCCCCCAAACTTGGACTGGTAATGGGAAGTGGTAATGGGAAATAGGGGGCTAGGAATCTGTGACCAAATCTTGACCAGTCTAGGTTACAAATTGGTTTGGCTAAGGCTGGCATCTTTTGCTCTCAGTACAATTTAGAGGAGTGGTGGGGTTTTGAATATGCAGCAGGCATTCCAACCATCTGGTCACTGATAAGAAAAGCAAATTCTGGTCCTACCAGGTTTACTAATTGCTTCCACATAATGAACCATCAAAACCCTTCAGTGGCTAAAGGAGAGCAAAGGATATCCTCACCTCAGAGTCAAATACCCTCAATTAAGACAAAGCCGAGTCACCAGGGGACCTTTCTCCGTCCAGGAATGTTTAATACTAGTTTCAAGTGCAAATACGAAATGTAATCATTCATATACTCCTCAAATCATGTGTGCTGAATGAGACCCTGAAACGCCACCAACTAAAGGCTGGGCAGTGTGCGAATGAAGTTAATTTTGAGGACGATGTATATGGGATAACAAGCCGACAAAATATGGGATTGCTGCATGTAAGGCTGGAACGTGCAAATCAATCTCTGTTAAACTGCTTCTTAAAAATTATTGCACGGACTCTACCAAATCCCAATTTAAACGTGGTATCTTTCCCAATCTCCTTAATTGCATGTGATATATTTGCACAGGCACTTTGCATGGCCCCTGGAGTTTGCTTTGCCCAGCCATCTTTAAGCCACCTAATTACCCGTCTCTTCCTGCGTCCAGATCGGCTCTGAAGGAGGCTGCTGGCTGTGAGATGCATTTTAAGAAACTGCTTTGCCAGTTGTTGCTGTGCTTCCCCAAGAGACCAGACTGGGTGGCGTTCATTTCCATTGTATTAGCTGCACTCAAGAGCCGCTTCCCCTACAGCTGGCCGATTTGTTCAAAGAGCCCCAGTCAATGAAATTCAAGAAACTTTTCTCAAGCAGGCTTACATAAGCAACATTAACACCCAGTCCTGGGTTTGCAAAGCTGGGGGTTCCACATGAAATCAGGGCCCCCAGGAGGACTCCAGCAGCTGTGGGGTTGCCATGACTTGGGCAGAGCTGCAAATTGCAAATGGATACATCAAACACCTTCCCTGAGTGGGTCCAGAGCACTGCATGCTGAGTACCTCCCTGCCTCTGGGGGTGGGGTGTTCTCCACTCTCCCTCTTCAGCTTCCATTCTCTCCTAAACAGTTGCAGACTGGAATTAGCCCCAGACCTCCCCTAGTCCACTAGGCAGAACTGAGGAAGTGGGTCAGGAGCAAAGGGCCCCTGATGGGCTGCCTCAGGCCAGGTGACTCCACAGAGCACAGATCCAGGATCTTCCTGTAAAGTGAAGGCCCAGAAGGTCTGGCAGAGTCTGGAGGCCTTGGCCTTATCAGGACCTCGAATAATAACCTGGGGAGGGTTTGCTTTCTAAACAGCTCTGCAGACAGCCAGTCTGCAGAGAAAAGGGAAAAACAAATATCACTTGAGTAGTGCCGAGCCAAGTTTGGGGCCCATGTTAAGTGTCTTCTTGGTGATGCCAGGAGGTAACCAGGGGACATTTTGTGCACATACACATATTTGTGTGCTTTTATGCAACCTCCTAATCCTTCACCATACTGCAGATAGGGGATCCTGGGACCAAGGCTATCTCAGCATGGAGGAAACGGTCCAGCCTTTCGACTCTCTACTTGAAGCACCAGAGGGAGAAGGAAAGGGGAGGGCCAAGGGGGGGAGCTTTAACCACGCACAGCTTACTTAGGATCCTGAAGTTGAATGGAAAATGGGTTATAGAATGGCAGTTTAGCAGGACATCATTTATGGAAATTAATGATGAGAGTTATACTTACGAATAATAATAGGATAACCCTGACTTGGGCATCATCAGAATCCTCTTCTGATAGATGAGGAACCAGAGACTGGAGAGGTAACTTAGGGGGTGAATGATCATGCAGAAGGTCTGAGATAGGGCCCAGGTGGTCTGAGATCACAGCCCTCACTCTTTGCTGCTATTTTATTTCCTATACATCCACATAATCAAGTTCTTATTAGTATAAAGGGACACTGGGTAGAAACTGCCCATTGGGAATGCGTGGCCCTTGGGAGTGCTGAGGCTGTAATCTCCTCCAGGAGGGTGGAGAATGCTCACCACCCACCCATCTCCATCCCGCCATGAAGACCCAGCCCAAGGGACTGTCCTCAAAGAGAAAGGGAGAAAAGGCAGGACACAGAGAAGGCGCTCCGGTGGCAGTCTCTCCCAGGGGGCCTCGCGGGTAACACTGATGGAGGGAACCAGGCTCAAGCTGTCCCGTGGGTCCTCACCAGAGGACAGCCAGCTGGAGCGAAATCCCTGGAGGAAGAGAGAATGAGAATCTGGGCAGCCGCCTCACACAACTCACCAGAGCCAGACACTGCCAGCCAGCCTGGTGCATGCACACCAATAGATTAAGACCAGAAACCCAGAAAAATTTACAAAGTCTTTGGCCTTTTTGTCTCATTTTTTTCTTATAGTCCAATATAGAAGGAGCTAGAACCACACCATCTCCCAACTCAGTGTCTTAGGCCTTCCTCAGTGGGAGGAAGCAGCAAATAAACAGGAGCTAAGACTGAACTGTTCAACTGGACTAGGCTGGACTAAACTTCTAAGAGTGGAAAGTGACTCTGGAGCCACAGGATGTCCTGAAATCTTACCGAGGGACCTGCCTGACCAATGATTGTTGAAGGTAGTAAGTGGAAAAATTATATAAAACCTTGACAAAGTAATTCAAATGAACAGTCTTAAAACAGGGCCACAGAAGACGGAATCCACCAGATATAAGTAGCTACTGAACACGAGTTTCATAGCAAGTGCATTATTTTGTTGTTCCAAATTATATAAATATATGCATTTCCTCCATGAAAAGCAGGAAAAAGAGAAAAAGAAAAAACAGCATTGACCTAAGATTAAAAGTTATCCATACAAAGAACAGTATTCTACCTGTTCCTATATGTGCGGAAAAAAAATAGAGGTTTTCTGTTAAGCAGGGGGATAAAAAGGCAGAGACTGGAAATATCCTTCCTTTTAGTAATAAACGCCTAAAAGAGCTATTTGCTGCCTTTGCCAGTTGCAACGTGGCTGTTAACACTAGAAATTGAATTGCAATCCTTGAGCCATTAGATGCCTCGTTCCATCCCCTCGGTGGAAGCCATTACCCGGCGCAGGTGTAGGAGGCATTTTCACACTCTTCCCACTCTAGGAACAACTCACTCTCAAAATTCACTTAAGAGTGGATGTTAGCAGGAAAAGAGCACAGGCTCCGTGACTCCGCTGGCCCACGTCGTCCCTAAGCTGTTGATGGGAAACCGCTTGTCCTCCAGGCTTCTTCGGGGTAAACTGGGCCTCGCCTGCACGCAGGGCGGGTGCTGGTTCTGGGGTACTCCACGACACACCAGACAGCAGCCATCTGGGGAGCCTTTGAGGGACAACGCGGGGGAAAGGGCAGTTTTCTCTGCGGGCTGAGACAGGCTGGATTGAAACCAGCAGAGTCTTCTAGAAACCCTGTCTTAGCACCCTCTGTGGATGCAGGGAAGAAGGCGAGCTCACTGGCTGCAGTTCTGATCCCTTTCCCGTTTCCTTCTTTGGCGCCTAAATCCCTTGAAAGCTGAAATTATTATCCCTCACATGGTTTCCATATGCGAGAACTCCTCACACTAGTATCTCACACCAGCACCCTCGCACTGGTACTCCTCACACTGGTACCCCTCACACTGTACCCCCTCACACTGGTACACCGCACACTGGTACACCGCACACTGGTACACTTCATGCTAGTATCTCAACTGGTACCCCTCACGCTGGTGCCCCTCACACTGGTACCCCTCACACTGGTACACCTCACACTAGTATCTCACACTGGTACCCCTCACACTGGTACACCTCACACTGGTACACTTCACACTAGTATCTCACACTGGTACCCCTCACACTGGTACACCTCACACTAGTATCTCACACTGGTACCCCTCACTCTGGTACCCCTCACACTGGTACACCTCACACTAGTATCTCACACTGGTACCCCTCACTCTGGTACCCCTCACACTGGTACACCTCACACTAGTATCTCACACTGGTACCCCTCACACTGGTACACCTCACACTGGTACACTTCACACTAGTATCTCACACTGGTACCCCTCACACTGGTACACCTCACACTAGTACACCTCACACTAGTATCTCACACTGGTACCCCTCACTCTGGTACCCCTCACACTGGTACACCTCACACTAGTATCTCACACTGGTACCCCTCACTCTGGTACACCTCACACCAGTATCTCACACTGGTACCCCTCACACTGGTACACCTCACACTAGTATCTCACTCTGGTACACCTCACACTGGTACACTTCACACTAGTATCTCACACTGGTACCCCTCACACTGGTACACCTCACACTGGTACACCTCACACTAGTATCTCACACTGGTACCCCTCACACTGGTACACCTCACACTGGTACACCTCACACTAGTATCTCACACTGGTACCCCTCACTCTGGTACCCCTCACACTGGTACACCTCACACTAGTATCTCACACTGGTACCCCTCACACTGGTACACCTCAACTCGTATCTCACACTAGTGTCCCTCCACTGGTACCTTCCACACTGGCATCACACGGCCCTCTTTTACCACCAACAAAGGCTACAGCATGCTTTTAGATGGAATTCAAATGCCTCCTGACTAGTCACAGAACTCTGCTAATGCCCTTGAGACCCACGGCAGCCAATTCACTGAAAACCCCACAACGTGATCAGGACACTGAGTAACGGCTGCCAGGCTGCTGACCACAATGCTTCATGCGCAGTGACCCCCTGCCCAGGACTTGAAGGAGGGAAAGAGGGAGAAAGGTCTTCTTTCCCTTTCTATCAACCCAAGAACAGTGACGACTTCAGGGACTAACCACTGAATTTCTTAAACGCCCTCTAAATATTATGAAATCTTTCCCTCTGACATCACTCGATGCATCTCTCAGTGCAGTCCCTACCTCCTGGTTTCCATCTGTTTAGCAGAAAGTCACCCAGCTCCTGGATTTTCCTCCCTGCTGAGTTGAACAATGAGGTGTGTTTTTTCCATCATTTTCATTATTTCAAATGTTTTTCACAAGTTTGATTTAAAAAGGGAAAATTCCCCACCATATTTTTGGTCTGATTATCAGATGATGATGGACAATAGATTGATAAGAGTCATTCAAGGAGATACAAGCTCTTGTGTATAACAGCTCCTCCAATTATCAGACACTACTAAACTATTATTGATCCTGCTCACATTGGGTGATAACTGAGCATTTTCCACTTCTTTAAAGTGCTGTTAAGCTAGAGACTCCCGTCAATGAAAAAGCAGTAGATTTCCTTTAAACACAGCTCGATACAATAAATAGCACACACTGAAAGTTCAGAGTTCTGTAATCTCAGTGAAACAAATAACTACTCAGCACAAACATACAGACTTTCTAGTTGCTAAATGGTTTATTACAAAACTGGCACCCAACGAGGTCGTTTAATACGTGACCTTAGCTACCACCCAGAGATGCGCTGAAGGAAAAGTATAGTTCACTCCATCTGCTTTCAGTGGTTTAAAAATAGGGACAGAGACGTGGGGGTGCAAAGTGGGAGGTGGTAACCAGAGTGATGGTTGTTAACCATTAGAAGTAGATTCCTTATAACCCTTGGCAATGTCCTTCCAGCTTTGGTACGGGAGATGCCGTTTTTGCGTGGGATTGCAAGATTTGCAGATGGATGGGGGCCACTGGGCAAAGTGCTCATCAAATAAATGTCTCTGTTAGGCTGAGTTGATAGGCTGTTGTTGCAAAACATGCTGATCTGTGACTGCTTCTCTCCTGGGTATTTTGTTTGGCTGGTGACAAATAGGTGCTATTCTCTTGATGGACCAAGCTTTTGTTGTAGGTCCAAGGCAAACTCGAGAACATAAAACCAAGGAAATTGACTAATAAGGAAATCAGCATATAACTGCAAAACTAATCTCTCTGTACCATCAGTAGTTAGCCAAAGGGCTGACCACTGAGACTTGGGGTCAGGTCGAATGACCTGAGAGTCAATGAAAAGTGGTTTCCATTATTTATTTTGCCATATTTTCTCCCATTGTGAACAGTTTCAGATCTTATTGTACCAAAATAAAAGTATGAAATTTCTTCAAACAAAAGCAATGTCATCATTCCAGAGCAAGTGACCTGCTCTGTGGAGCCCCATACCCCTGGCTCACTCACCCAACCACTGGGCATATCTGGCAGTTAGTGTTTTCAGCAAATGTAGAAAGGAGCTGCAGTCTGGCAGATGAAGACCCCCAACAATTCCTCATGAACAAAGGCATAATAGATGTTGGGGCTCCAAAGAGAAAAGAGGGATGGATATTAAGGTAGGCAGAATGGGGTGAAACTAGAGGTTAAAATGAATTTCAAGATTAGCCATCACTAACTTGCCTATAATGTCTGATTCTCTCTTCATTAATCCAGTCAACACACATTTATTGGTTGGGGTCACAAAAGGTTCAGACCTAATCCTGTGTTTCAGTAACTTACAGTTGAGCAGTGAAGCTAAACAAGTGATAGTGTAAGGTGGTGGGATAGAGGAATAGGGTGTGATGGAAACTTCAAAGGAGGCCTAGTTGTACAGGAAGACACTTGTGTTGGGCCACTTGCATGGGATGGAGCACCTGAGAAAGCCTGAAAGAGGCAGGTGCTGCCTTCAAGGGCCCACAGGCAGGGACTCAAATACATATTTGTGCACCGTGTTCATGGCAGCATGAGTCACACCAGCCAAAAGTGGAGACAACCCAAGTGTCCATCAACAGACGATGGGTCAGCAAAATGTGGTCCAGCCTTACGATGGAATATCACTCAGCCTTATCAAGGAAGGAAATTCTGACACATGCTACAACATGGATGCACCTCGAAGGTATTATGTGAGTGAAATAAGCCAGTCATACAAATATTGTATGATTTCACGCATATGAGGGACCTAGAGTAATCATATCCATTGAGACAGAAAGTAGGAGGGTGGTGCCAGGGGCTGGAAGAGGGGAAATGAGGAGTTAGCACTTAATGGGGGCAGAGTTTCGGTTTGGAAAGATGAGAACATTCTGGAGATGGAGAGTGGTGATGGCTGCACAACAGTGTGCATGTGCTTAATGCCACTGAACTGTGCACTTAAAATGGTTAAGATGATAAATTTTGTATTATATATATTTTACCACAATTAAAACAAAAAATTTGCAGGCAATCTGCGGTGGCAGGAGGCTGAATGGGGAAAGTTGAAGAACTCTTTCATTTTGTTTGAACTGAGCATTTTTTTCAGGAGGCAGGCTCAAGGAGAAAGGACATGGCCAAGTTTGCATTTTTAAAGAATGGCTCTGACTTCTGATAGAAGACTTGGGGAGGGGGTCAGCTGAAAAGCAGGGATACTGGGTAATTCTGGTCTGTCAAAGATGGTGATACCCTGAATTTGAGCAACACCAGTGGGGTCCTCAAGGAGGCAGCAGGAATAGAGGGAGTCAGTGGAAGTCCCAATACAAATATGACAGAGAGGCCAAGGGCTCCCTACATGCCAAACTCGAGGTCCTCTGTGAGCACACAGTACTATAAGAGGGACAATCATGTCCCATGTTTAAGTCCTGACAGTCTATGGGGGAGGGGACACACACAAGAAGTGGCTCTAAATAAAAGCTTTCTGAGTGATGGGACAGTCAGAGATGGCACAGTCTCCAAGTACCCTTTTCTCACCAAAAGCAAAGGAGAAATGCAACCACCTCCAGAATTGCTGCCTTAAGCACGGAAGTGTTCAAACAGTTCCATGTGAATTTTGCAAGGTGCGTAACCAAAGACAAAGGAGCCCCACTGCTGACATGGCCCAGATTTGGGGACCATCAAGCAGAACCAATGTAGCCTAAGAAAAGAGTGTGGCAATTGTGGGTATGAGCAAGATAACAGCGCTGGTTTTAGAGTCAGATAACTCTGGGCCCAGAGCCTCACTTTGCCATTTATCATAAGTATTACCTTGGACAAGTCCTATAATCTCTCTGTTTTAGCTTTCACATCTGAAAAATGAGGGGAAATGGCAGTGGCTATCTTATGGGATTGCTGGAGGAGTGAGTTTAGACTGGAGCCTGACTCATGGTGGGCAACACGTAGCAGATCTGCTATTATCATTATTGGTGATTTTTGTCATCAACCTCTCTGAGGCCCAACTTTTTTTAGCATAGCATCCAAATAAAGTCACAAGTCTGAAAACACCTGGCAAAATGCCTGATAGTTAGATAGTTATGACAGAAGCCTTCCCTGGGCAGGTAATAAAACCTGCTGGTTATCACTTAAGTACCCGACCTCACATAATGAAATAACAGCAGTCAACAAGGACTCAGTCCTAACTAGGTGTCAGGTGTCATGGAGAACGTGTTCCACATTTTAACCTCATTTTCTGCTTTCAGCAGTCTTCTGAGGTGAGAGGCACTATTAACCCACTTTATCTGGGAAGAAATAGTCTTAGAGATACAAGGACTGACCCACTGTCTCTCAGTCAGTAGGTGGTGGAGCCTGGCTTTGGTTGCCTGGGAAGGCAGGACAACTGGAGTCTGGGGCTCTTTGTAGTTAGTGTAACAGCCCTGAAACAAGTAAATGACTAGTTCAAGTTGGGGTCCTTACCCATGGACCAGCGAAGGAAGCAGGATCTGATCAATGGAACCAGCAAAAGAAACAGGAGCTTGGCTGTCAGAGACAGTCATTACCCAACTAGTCCTGGCTCAAGCTTTTCTCATATCTTAGTGAGGAGAACAGTGTCATAGAAAACAGAACTTCACTCCAACTGGAAAGAAAGAAAATCTACAGTGTCTACATATTTACAGGTATCAGACTGATCCAGTCATCATTTTGTAGGTCAAAAGGAGCCAAATATAGTCAATTCTACAACTTCCTATCTGTACCTAATATGTAGTAATAAATTATTTCATTAATCCTATAGCTCAAATTCAGTTCTTCCCATTAAATAGGTTTTGTCATCTTCAATTATAATATCAAATAAAGACCTTGAAGCATTTTCATTCAAAATCAAGACAGGATGAGGGAGGTAAGGAGGCCAAACCCTGCCAATGTAGGGCCCTACATAACAAGGAAATTCAGTTCTCTGGAGCTTCTACACCCAAACTGAATACAGTTCCCAAAGATGGACACCCAAAATGCAACAGCACTGGTGCATAGCCCCCTAACTTAGAGAAACAACCCTCACTGAGATGTGAAACAAGGCTGCATGATGTTCACACATGTCTCCCATATTGCTTTTGAAGTTCACTTGGCAAATAGGGTCTTCAGCAAGCTTGAAATTTAGCAGAGGGTAAGGTAGAGTCCAGCTCAAGAATCTCCATGGAGAGAGCATCCATGGAGAAATCTGTAGAAATGCATGTGTATGTTTTGCTCTGCAGCATTATATGTTGCATTGAGTATTTTGGTACAGTTCACATACTATTAAAAAGCAAATTAATGAATGATGATCATTTGTGAATTTTAACATTTCTGGGAGAATAAAACTAAACACCTCCTGCACTTCCAAAAGTCTTGAACTCCTGGGGATTAACTGAATTGAAAATAAAAGAAAGTACATCTTACTCTAAATGAATTTAGGCAAGTGGGAGTGTAGAGCTGAGTGGGTGCAGGAAGATAAATGACTAATGGAGGTAAGAGAAGGGAGCTTAAAAATGACTAATTTGCATCTGTGCCTACTCTGACCAAAATAGGTACTATGTTGCTAAGTGCTCCAGCTGGTGCAGCCAAGAAAGATGCAGACAGAAAACCACACTTTGTAAAAGAAATGAGCCTTCTTAAGCAAAGGGCCGTACAGATACTTGGCTGGCAATAAAGAGTAAACAGAAAGGAAATAAGCAAGTTTTCTGGAGTGTCTCTGATAGAACCATCTCCGAACTAGAAGGTGAAAGCAAAGGCTCCGACACTATAGCTATTCAACAAATCCTTTGTTAATTCAGAGACCTCTTGGGCCTCTGTTGTATCCCCAAGGGAATGAGATTTATGGACAATCAGGAAGTTGTTTCCCCAAAGTCAAGCTTTCTAATTCAACAAAATCTCAGTATCTGTTAGCCACTAAGTGACACATGGATTTCGGAAAAACACCCGGCCAGGCCTCGCCTGTGCTAATGCTACACTGGCAGGCCCAGCTCTCGAACCCTGACAAAGTCTCGGGCACAAGCCTATTGTCTAGGGAGAGCCAGCAGGGGTTACAATTCCCTGTCGTCATTGATGATCAGAAGCCACAGTCCAAGTGTCTGGGCTATAAAGAGAGACAAGGAAAGAGCAAAAGAAGAAAATCACTCCTCTGGACCCAAACAAAGCATCCCAGAATTCTCCCTCACGCAGAAACTCCCTGCGGTGTCCTTCCACCGATACCTGGGCACATTCTATCCTAAAGCTCACCATGTTGGGTGACACTTAGAGAGGTCCTATCCTGCCTGGACTTCCAGCCACCTGGGGCCTTCCTTACACCTCCCAGCTTCCCAAATACCACCCGCCCTTCAGGGTCCAGCTCCAGTCCCACCCCTTCCATTGAGCTTTCTCTGTTCAGAATCACCGAATGCTAGAATGAGAAGGGAAATTAGAAGGCACTCCACTCGCCTCTCCCACTTTACACATCATAAGATCTGACATTCTTTCCTATGTGCAGACACTGTGCAAAGTGCTTTAAGAGGATAACTTGGGAAATATAGGAGATAGAAGCAGCAGCTAAACACACAATGGAGGTGCAATCAACAAAATGCAAACTGTGGGAAATCTATAGAACAAACAACTCGATTTCGTCAACACATGAATTGTAAGGGGGGAAAACACAACTGTGAAGAAAATTTACAGATTAAAACAGGCTTGAGTACAATCTATCGATCTTATTTTGATCTTGATTCAAACAAATCTGTTACAAGTGATAGTCTGAGACTACTGGAAATTTGAACACTAGACATTTGGTGATAAGGGAACATTGGTAGCTTTTTAGGTGGGGCAATGTTATTATTATTATTATTATTATTATTATTATATTAAAATTTGTCCTTGTATTTTAGAAATACAAACTAACATGCTTATAGATAAAATAATATGACATCTTGGATTTGTTTCAAAAATATGGCCCGACCAAAGTGGCTCAGTTGGTTGAATGTCATCCTGTACACCTAAAGGTTGCTGATTTGATTCCCAGTCAGGCATATACCCAGGTTGCAGGTTCGATCCCCAGTCAGGGGACTTACAGAAGGCAACCAATCCTTCTTCTTCTCGCACATCTCTCTCTCTCTCTCAGCATGTCCTCAGGTGAGGATTTTATATATATATATATATATATATATGAAATGGGGTAATGGGAAGGGTATGGATGGAACAAGATTGGCCCAAAAATGGCTAATTATTGTAACTGAGTGATACACAAGAATAAGTTCACTATACTGTGATCTTCTTTTTATATATTTGAAATCTTCTGTAAGAAAATGGTTTTAAAAACTTAGGAGGGCTTTTCACAATAAAAACTATTCTGGAAAATCTGTTGGGAAGGTGCAACTCCTTGGTGCCCAGCACTGTGCGTGCCTTGCTGATAGGGGTTTGACAGATGGTAATACATGGGACTTCTGTTAGACACTCAGAATGATTTCATAATCCACTCTAAAGGTAGACTTTCCAAGAGAAAAACCAATGATGCTCATAAGCAGATTGGATATACACACTTTAGAAAGCTATCAAAGGAAACTAAAATGAGGATCCAATATTATACTCTTTTGTTGCTATGCAAGACAGCCCTGGAAAAGACTTGGGAGGGGAGGCCAGAAGACCGTCAGGCAGGACATCCCGAGGGGCTCTTTATCCCCCTCCTCTCAGGCCATGCTTGCTCACCCTTCAGACGAGCACTCCCATTATTGTACACCTGCAGCTCTGTCCTGCTTCATGATACTCATGGCTCTTGTTCAATTTATCTCTTCCCTACAGGCCTGGGAAGCTCCCTGAAGCTGGAAATTGTGTTGGTCCTGTTTACCACTTTACCTCTAGGGCATGGCACTGGGTAGGTACTCAGTGAGCATTGCTGAATGAATGAATGAATGAATGAGGCCATGCTCAGGAGTTCCATGCAGATGAGGCCAGAGGTGAAACAGGCAGACTTCTGACTTCAAGAAAAGACCCAATGTAGGTTCCTAAGACAAAAATGTAAATATTAAACTGTTATTAATTTTATTTCTTCAGAAGCAATACCATGCTTAGGCAATTATATTTAATTTATATGTTGCCCTCATTTATACTTCAAAGTTTATTACTACCTTATAAAGCATAGTAGATGCATATTTTAATTGAAAATTTCTTAGAACAAAATAGCCCTCAGTTGAGACTTTCTCTCCCAAATTGCCTGTGGAGATGAGTCCATCGACCTGCTATAATTTCATGCACCACCATTCGCTGGTGGCCCCTATCACATTAAGAGCCACACAACAGGGAGGAGCTGGCTGACTCCAGCAACATCTGAGCAAATCCAATCTCTGAATAAGTCCTGTAATAGTCAACTTGCTGCCTCTAGCATCTACAGACAATCCAGGGATGGGGAGCACTCCAGGATAGAAGTCTGAGGGCCTGATACTGTTCTAGTTGGACTCCTAAGCACCTGTTAATTTCAGGCTTTTCTGGGCAAGATGTTCATTCAAGCACCCTAATTCTGTTTGCCCCAGGTTTTACTGATGCCACATGCAGGGTGGGAATTTGGTCCTGATCATAATGGCACAGGTTCGGCATCCATCTCATACTATGAGGATAGTGGGCTCCTTTGTCTTTAATGATATGTCATTGTTGGGGGCTCCCTTTTATGAACAAGCCTAGGGACCCTACTTTCAAGGGGGTTTGGAGACCTGAATTGCTGCTGGCTAAGAAACACCCACATGCGAAGGCAGCTCTCAGAATGTATGTGACCAGGGCAAGAAGTCTTTGTGACTGAGTGTACACGATCAAGTTCCAACCCTACTAGTTGCCTGGTGGAAACAGCAAATAAAGTGGGATGAATGAAGTCAGAATTAAAAACTAAAACCGCAGTAGCACTGCTATTCATGAGCAATGGCATTTGTGGCTACCCCAGCACAGCTCTGAGAAGGGGGGTGAACCGGTAACAGAGCTCATCGTGACAATTTTCTCTTCTTAGCGCAGCCCGGGAAGGCCGCATCACACAATTACGGGCTTTGTTCATTAGTACCACAGCATGGGTGACACCATGAAAGAAATGACAAATTAGCAATTTCGTGGCACCGGCATAATACTATCATTTGTATCACGGAGTCAGCAAAATCAAGCCCCCAATAACTCAGCTCACCATTCTCACCCAAGACTGGCCATCAATACAGTTTTATGTGCCTTGTACTAATCACTAAAGTCAGATAATATGCAAGGTTAATGGTTGCAGACAGTCTGGGGAAATATCCAAGATCTGATAAGGACACCCCCACATTATTGCAGTTCCCCAAGTCTATATCCCAACCAAGAATAAACGAAGGACGGAAATCGATGTTTAAGGCAGTCGTAATACATCTCCCTGTGTAACATATAAATTGGCCCTTCATTTGCCCATTCACGTTTCAGTTAATAAATAGTTCAGACATGGGCCACCCTGATAGTGAAGGAGTGTAACCATTGTACGCCCGTCACCCCCCTAGAGATTTATGCTGCCGCAGCACAAGAGACCCTGGCCGAGGCTTTCCAATTACCTCACCCGTCTCCCAAAAGGAACAGAAACCGTGTGCTCTGAGTTGCGATGAGGAGTTTAATATCTATATATATCAAGCCCTCAAAACTGGGAGCTGCACTGGCTTCTTTGAGCAAAGCACTTTTATTGAACACTAACTAGACAAAGCCCAGCTTGGGGCCTCTTTGTCCCATTATCGACTGCGGGGTGAACGCCGAGCCCTCACACAGATTGCATTTCCTGTGGTGCACGCTTGGTGACACTTGATAACATCCGTAGCAAGACCTGGAAAAACTTCTATGATTTTCCACATTTAATTATGGTGTTAAATTTCCCCATGATCCTTCAGAAGCTCAGGAGAAACTTCCCATCGACTATAACCTGTTTAATTTTAGCACATTCCTCTTGAAAAAGACAGTACTGGTTTGCAAATATGCACCTCCTTCAGTACAATGCACACAGGCAAAATCGTCCCTAAGTGACAGATTCTAGCTTTGGCAATGTGTTTTTCTTCAAATTTAAGTATGCATTTCTGAATCCCAGTATAATTACTACAATTTACCTTCCCAAACCAAAATACAGCATGCTGGCAACATGTTTAATTTGAAACTAAACTACTAAATGCAAATGCAGAATTGGCAGCTTGGCCGTGGCAGCATTTTGGGGAGTTTATCTCACCCGTGACAGTTAGAAAGACACTCTCCCAGGACTGTGAGTTTTGACAGTCCCTCCGACAAATGAAAAATCGCCGGGTCCTGCTGCTCTGCTGAGGCGCGTGCTGATTCTGCATCCGCTCCAGAACTTGGAGCCACACACTCTTGCAAGCAAGGTGTGGGCAGCTTATCCTCCTGCAGCCCAGAGTGCTCACAGCCCCGTTGGAGAAAGTGCAGTGGGAGGCAGCTGTGGCCACTCCCCCTCTACATTCTACACGGCGGACTTTGGCAGGAGGCATCCTTCCATTGCCAAGTGTGAGGGGAGCAGAGCGTAACTGAATCAGACGTCCCCAGGCCTGGCTCTCCCAGCAGAAGTGAAATGATGCACATCCAGCCGTTGTTCTCACTCTTTCCATTGGCACTGGCTCTGCGCCAGGCACTGTGCAAAGCCCAGGTCTTTGGTTGTCCATCCTTCCAGGCATCCACAGCGCCCTGGGAGATGAGGCAGGTAGCAAAACCCAGTATGAGCCAGTAAATTCCCAAGGGACAGTGAGAAGGGAGAAATCAATGCTGCCTGGCAGTGAAGGAAGGGAGAAGGCAGTGAAGCAGTCTTCCCTAAAGAAGCCAGAGGTGAGACAAAGGCCAGGCGACCCTGAGAGGCCTGGCTTCTGCCCAGGGGAGCAGGCAGGATGGTCAGATCACAGACCTGCGGGACCACATCCTAACAAATTCCACCTAAACCTGCTCCATAGTGGAGCCATTGTCACATTTTAGTCAACATATTTTTGTGGGTTATAACACAATGAACATCTTTAAGATGATCCTCTGGCAGAAATGTTCACAAGTCCTTATTCTATAGACTGGCCGCCCCATCTATAGACTGGCCGCCCCATCGAGACACGCAGCAGTCACAGTTCTGTTTGCTGACAGTGCATGTGGATGAGGTCACTCGGTAGGCCGATGGTGTGCCTGGGTGTCAGGTAAGAGTGAAAATCTTTGGTACCTTTCCATGCATCAAAAAGAGATCACTTACTTAGCGTATCCTTCAGGGAACAAGAAGAAAAGAAAAAGTGCATTTTCTCCTTTGTTATAGACTTGGATTCCCTTATTTATATGTCGTTTTATAGGAATTGCCTATCAAACTCCTGCTTGAAGAATTTCGGGCACCCCCTTGTCATCTCCCCACCCCCCACGATGGTCTTAGACCCCACAGTCACTGAGTCCTTTCAATCTTTGTCCTCCAAAAAAGGAGGAAAATTGAACTGATGGTAACTCCAACCTTACCGAGGAAGGCGTCACCACTGCCTGCCTCCAGGCGGCCCCCTTGGTGAGAGGCAAGCCTCATGGAGCACTCCTTCCGAGACTGACAGTGAAAGCGGTCCTCCTGTCAGAGGATGCACAGGTGCTCCCCAGGGGAACAGTGCTGCTGTTTCCCCTTGCTTCTGTTTTCATCCCGCATGGCACAGCTGGCCCGTCCCCAGGATCTGGCTCTGGGTGAAGTGTGACCCTGGACAGGCACCTCCTCAGCTCTCCCCCTCCTTCTCCCACCCCCCATCCCACCTCCCTGCTCCTCACTGCTCGCCTAGGGGAGGGCTTCATTGCCACCTGGTGTCCCACAAAACCATCCCCAGCTGCCAGCTGACACCAGCCACACACATTTCCATGGGAATAATTTTTTGGCTGCCCCGGTAATTCAGAAATGCCAGGAAGAGTGGCAGTTTCAGCCATGGGAAACTGTGGCTTCCCTTCTCTTGACGCCTATCGCACGTGTGGAGACGTGAGCTTCTCCTCTCGCCACGTGGCCTCTGTGGCAGGAAAAACACACCAAGTGCTCCTTGGTTCTTGAAGCCCTTCATCCAGGGCAGAGCCCGCTCCTGGTCAGTGCCGGGTGGGAGGGCCGGGGCGCTCCTGCATGCAGCTGAGGGCCAGGAGGAAGGGGGACAGCAGAGTGCAAGGCGGCCGCGGCTAAGAGGAACAGAAACAAAGCGCTCCTGGCCCAGCCCGGGCAGCGGTCCACAGTCAACAGAGCCTGTGGGTTCTAGTGGGCCTAAGATCAGCCCTGTAAGAGACCTCGGCCTACCAGGCATTTCCACATGGAGGCATGCCCAGGGAATAATAAATCTCTTGCACATGGAATAGGGATGGCACGGCCACAGGGCAGACCAGTCCCCTCGCTGCACCCACAGGGGGAAAGTCTTTCAGGCCTCTGGAGCCACATTTGCATCACACCAGTTAGGAAAGTAGACCAGTGGCTCTCAAGCTTCAGGAAGCATCAGAATCAACCGGGAAGCTTATTAAAACACAGATCACTGACCCCCACGCCACCTCCTAGTTTCTGATTCAGTAGGTGTGCCTTGGGGCTAGACAATTTGCGTTTCTAAAAAATTCCCAGGTGCTGCTGACACCAGCACATTTAAGAAGTCATCCCATGCCCAGCCGGGTGTGGCTCAGCAGTTGAGCATTGACCTAGGATCCAGGAGATCAGGGTTCAATTCCCTGTCAGGGCACATGCCCGAGTTGCGGGCTGCAGCCGATCAATGACTCTCTCATCATTGATGTTTCTCTCTCTCTCCCTCTCACTTCCTCTCTGAAATCAATAAACATATATTTAAAAAAAAAAAAAAAGTCATCCCTGTCTCAGAGTTAGGAAAATGGGACAGACTGGTAAAGGCACAGGAATCCTTAACCCAGGCACAACAGCTAAAAGAGATGGAGGGGTGGGTGCCTTCAAATACTTGAAGACCTGCAAATGTGGAAACAGGATAGAACATTTCTCAGGTGGAGCCACAGCCTATGAGCAGGGTCTACAGGAAACGGAGTCCTGCTTCACCTAAAAAATTATTTACTTATAGATTAAGCTGCCAAAAGATGGCCTGGACTCCCCCAGGAAGTAAAGGGAATACCCACTGGAGATGTCAACCTGTCATTGGCAAACAGGGTGAAGACTTTAGGCAAAAAATTGAGAGTAGAGAGGGGCGATTTGAGCAGATGTCCTGGAAGATCTTTCCAGTCCCAAGAGTCCCTGAATTTACAATTTCTACAACCCTGCCTGATATGTTTGGACAGAAAAAGCTCCTTGGTAAATCTCAAGCAATAGTCAACTTCCAGCTTACCAGAGGCTCCATCCAGAGTGGGAAGGAGCTAAACAGACAGAAATGGTCTTTCCACACCAGGCTCCCCCCTGAAACCAGGCCTGCTTTTAAACACTTGATTTTTGAATTTTGAAATAATAGGATCAAAAGCAGTTATGCATCACCCCCGCTGTGGAAAGACGTTACCAGTATTAACTCTAATATATCTTTAATTGGCGTTGTTCCTTGAGAAGAGAGATTTTTTCAGAATGCCTCAGCAATAAGAAAGCTTTCAAGAAACGTCCCAAATTTTCATTCCTCAATTCCTTTCAGGTCTAATTTGTGTTAATTCAATTAAGGGCATGTAATTTGGCTGTCACAGAAATTAAATATAAAGAAAAATGTACATGAATGCAAAATTTGAAGTTAGGCACATAGAATCGAAGAAGTTCGAAAAAGTTTTATTTCCTCCTATAGCAGGAACACACGGAAGGAAGGAAGGAAGGAAGGAAGGAAGGAAGGAAGGAAGGAAGGAAGGAAGGAAGGAAGGAAGGAAGGAAGGAAGGAAGGAAGGAAGGAAGGAAGGAAGGAAGGAAGGAAGGAAGGAAGGAAGGGAGAGAGGAAGGAAGGAGGGAGAGAGGAAGAAAGGAGGGAGGGATTGCATATATTTCTTTTAATTTTTTTATTATACAGAAAGCTTCAAAACAAGCTATGCTATAGAATTTAAATAAGCTAATATGCAGTCAGTATTTGTTGTCTCTGATTTCCTAATTTAATACCTTTTTAAATTTTTTAATTGTATATGTAAGAGCTCTATACCTGCCGCCACATCCTGGGCTCGAACCAGTGTTCTAACATAAGGTAACAATGCTTTCATCCAGCAGCACACTGTGTTTAAACTGAGCCAGCTGATGGCTGCGTAATGCCATCACTGGTCAAATTTCATACAGGACCAAAACAGGGACTGCCCAAATGCCCTCACCATCCTGCTACCGTCCAGCTCTGGCAGCACACTTCCAGTAAAAACCAGTGCTATCAAGAGCAGGACTAGTCCCTTGAGATGCTGCCTTGACTAGTAAAATCATCTTCCACAAATGCAAGGCACTCACTGTGTTCCCCAGCAGGTCTAGTCACCCTTCTAGCGAGACCATGTTAGGGGCCCTAGTCCCCATGGTTGGGCCCAGGGTTGGGGGGGAGGGGAGGTGTAGAGGGGGGAATAATAAAATAGAAATAAAAGTTCCTCAGAGAGGTCTGTGAAAGCACTGTTACTGTCTCATGATTTTATTCCACCAGTTCACCAGGGCATCCCCAACACCAAAGGTGGGGCCTGGCATGTAGTCAGAGCTCCACGGGGTAGAACTGCCGGATGTGTTGTTTACTAAATTCTTGCAAGAGCCCCCTGATGGCTATTAATGCCCTAACTCTCTGATGCACTGATAAAGAAACTGAGTCTCACAGACCTTAGGCAGGGGGTCCAAGGACACACCACAAGAAACCATAGAGACAGGATTCAAACACAACTCTGGTCCCAGAGCGGTGTGAATGGCTGGTTTAGGAACAGATAGGGATTGGAGCAGAGCTGGGCCTTGCGCTGAGACAGAAGGATGGTTAGAGATTTAGATGGATGGAGATAGGCAGGGAGGGGGAGGGAGGGGGAGGGAGGGGGAGGGAGGGGGAGGGAGGGGGAGGGAGGGGGAGGGAGGGCCCTTGCAGGCACTGTATGCTGAGACGAGTGAGGAAGCCAGGCCACCATGCTATGTGCTCATGTGACCCAGAGGGTGGAGAGCCAGCTTCTGGAAGCTGACACTGGCCATGGGCCATGACACTAGAACAAGGGTTTGGACTATGTTTCTCGGAGTGGGGAACCCATGCAGACGTCTGTGTGAGGAGGGGACCATACTTCCAGTGACCACACACAAGCAGGCAGACCCAGAAAGCCACAAAGAAGTTCCCCCCAAAAGTTACTAAGAACTTGGATGAGGTAGGTCAAACCCAGGGCAATTATTTTAATTAAGAAAATTTGGTGGCACAGTAAATAAAATTAGTGGGCAGTTTGCAATTTAGTGGCTATGCCCTCTTGTGCTGCTTATCTGGTAAAAATCGAGTCACCCTAATGTAAAGCTGAGTATCCTCTGTGGCCTGGCCCGGCCTTGGAGAGGCCACCCCAGAAGAGAGCCTGGGAGGGGACCTCTCTTCTCATCCTTTCTGCTGCCCTCTGCAGTAACCCCAGGCTCCCCACACACCCGTAAGTATCACAGATCTCCTTCCTCTGGTGTCCACCTCCTAGAGGGTTTTAAGGTCCTCAAAAAGAGTAAACACCTCCTACTCCAAGTCATCCAACCCCCACAGGTACATGTTAACAGGTGGGGTTAAGTCTTCATTGTTGGGTTTCATTTATTTCTCTGTCACCCTTAGCCTACCTTCTTGGGCCCAGCCAGTCCCTCGAGGCAGTAGGACAGGCTCATCTGATAGCCCACTGAGGATGCTACTTTAAAACATGACTCTGAAGAATGCATCTCTTCCCCTTTTTTCTCTCAGGCATAGGCCATAGAAAGAACAAAAAATTAAATTCAAAAAGCATTTACTAATTGCAACACAAAGCAGTCAGGAAATGCAGAAGTTAAGCATTTCGTTCTTATTATCTCACCTACATTTCAGGTAGCACCTATTAAGCCATCATTTTAAATAGTTCAACTTGCAATAAGAAATACCATGCGCAGGGAAGGTGAGTTCTTGTTTCTGTGAAAGCTTCTTCCCTCCCTACCTCCATTGTTCCCTGATGCTCCGAGTCCAGGCATTATTACATATTTATGTTGGTACTCTGAAAATAACACCTTTTGTTTAACAGCCATGGGGCTTAGCGAGGGGCTGACATCAAAATGAATCCCACCCAACTGGTGTGGCTCAGTGGTTGAGCATCGACCTATGATCCAGGAGATCATGGTTCAATTCCTGGTCAGGGCACATGTCCGAATTGTGTGCTCGATCTTCTGCAGTGGGGTGTGCAGGAGGCAGCCGATCAATGACTCTCATCATTGATGTTTCTGTCTCTCTTCCTCTCTCTGAAATCAATAGAAATATTTTTTTTAAAAACCAAAGCAAAATGAATCCCCAACCTGTGAAAAAATATAAACTTTGAAATCAGATTATTAGGAAACGAGTAGTCATTACACAAAAAGAATTACTACTGGTTCTTGTTGATAAATTCTCAAAGGTAATTTAAACTATAATTCTATTTACAAAAGGAAATAAGCTTTAATGCAATCACAATGCAGGTAAGTACACTCAGGCACATAGTAGGGCCTCAGGTGTCATGAGAATTCAGAAACACTACGATAGGAAAGTGACTGTACACAGTTCATGCCATCTCCGCCCGTTTGTCCTTCCGGCCGCAGTGACCTCCACAGGTAACAGACACTGACAAGGAATCTGCTGCGCTCCTGGGTGAGCTGGGCTTGCATTGTGGAGGCAGAGCCCCATGAACCCTCCTCCATCTGTTTCCCCGCCAGGTTCCGAAACAGAAAAGAAATGCTGAGTGGAATCTATGTAGTCTGTTACTCCCAAATTGGGATCCTCGGACAGTTGGGGGTTTGTCCCCAAGAATACAATTAATAAGCTTACCTACCGATTATCAGCTGACCATGTAAATAGCCTGCAGCGTGGTAAAAAGGCAGGTGGTAATTGGATAGGATAATAGCTCAGGAAAATATATCCCATTAGCCCTGCCGGACTCACCTTGGCAAACAGCCCCACTCACTCCGCGGGCTGTGACTAGATCTTTAGCTCAGCCAGGATGCCGCCTGCCCAGCTGTGTGGCCCCAAAGAAAGGGGTGGATTTCCTTCCATGAGACAAAGGTCGCCTCCCTTTCAGGCCAGTAAACAGTACTGGCCGGCAGGGTCAAGGCAGAACAGAGTCTCAACATAACAACAACAATAATAAGACATGAGCAGGGCCTTAAGGAAGGGTTACAAGGGAGCAGCAATTTTTGGCATTTGGGGAGAAAGAGAAGGAGAATGGGAAAAGTAACACCTTCAGAAGCCATCTGGGCAGATCTTAGATTTGTTCATGAGCGACGCTGGCCAGAGCCTTCTCTCTGAGCTGCTGGAAAAAAGGAAGAAGCAATCACAGTATTGTTGGACCCTGTACATCCATTTCCACAAATAGGTATTGTACATAAAGGGCATCATTCAGCAAATGCTTACTGAGCGCTTTCTAAGTTCCAGGCACTAGCCCCGGGCACCAAGAAGGGGAGGCAGCTACATGCCCATTGTGATCATCACTCCTTCTGGTCTCACGTCTGGATGGGATAGAGCAGCTCCCCAACAGTTTGCTTCCCTGGACCTGGACAGTGACAAAGAGCAAGGCCTCCGGTCTCAGGAGCTGGCCCTGATAGTTGCTGAGCAGGGGACCAGTCACATAGGGTGCTGGCCAGCTCCTCCCAATGGGCCCCACAAGACACTGCATCTCCTTCACCCACCTCGAGTCTTTTCCACTCCTCACCTCCAGACTTTTGGACAGAAATAATCTCTTCCTTCTTTAAGCTCTTCTAGCTTCATTACCTTCTCAATTAAATCCTAAACTCCTAGGGTAGGAACTAGGTTTATTGTTTCGTTGTGGTCACCGTAGTGTCTCCCGCAGAAACATTCCCCAGATATGTGTCACACAGACCCTACACCAGTCCCATCCATTGACCTTATGGTTGGGCAGAGAAGGGCTGTCTGTCTACTTACATAGCTTAGGAGTAAGAGAGGGGATGATTATTTAACCATCCTGGGGCTTCATTGGATCAAGGACATTTATAAAGTCATTTGAGCCACTAGGAGTTAGGTCAAGATTGGAACTCTTATTCAAATACAGTAGCCACCAGCCCCATGAGGCTGTGGAGTGCATGCAGTGTGGCCCAGTCCAAACTGAGGTGTGCTGTACATGTAAAACACACCAGATTTCAAAGGCTTAGTATGGAAAAAAGAACTTAAAACACATCATTAATAACTTTCTCATGAGTGACAGGTTGCCCTCAAGTGGCCCAGTTCTGTGGCAAATCATTGGCACTTTTCAAGTTGAGTTCTGACTGTGCACTAGACACTTTGCACCTGGATATAGGAATCTTCCTCAAGAGGGAAAGAATTTCTCAGATTACTAAAAGCAAAACTGCCAAGCCAGTTCCCTTAACATCTGTGGCTGACCTTCCCCATGAGGTATCAGAGCAGCCATGGACTTTAGGGGAATCTGCTATGGATTGAAATGTGATCCCTCCACAAAAAAATCATGTGTTGAAGCCCTAAGCCCCAATATTTGAAGGTGAGGCCTTGAAGTTGATGAAGTTTAGAGAAGGTCCTGAAGGTAGGGTCCCTATGATGGAGTTAGTGCCCTTATAAGAGACACCAAAGAGGTTGCTCTCTTTACCATGTGAAGACATGGGGAGAAGGTGGTCTTCTGTGAGCCTGGAAGAGAGCCTTCACCTGAACCCTACCATGCCAGCACCCTCATCTTTAACTTCCAGAATCCAGAGGTGTAAGAAATAAATTTCTATTGTATAAGCCACCTAGTCTAAGGTATCTTATGGCAGCATGGGCTGGCTGGGATAAGATTCATCTAAAGGACAATTGAGTTGGGACTATGCTTCATTTGGTTTTGATGGGATGTATTTATGAGGTTCATAGCACTTCTGTGATGTGGTCTCAGGAATATCCCACCAACACTTCCATCACTCATTCTATATTAAACTGCATTTTCTTCCTTAAAGAGTATAAAGGATTCAGACCCTCCTGCACCTGGCACTGCTGTTACTTCCTTGGTATATACAGGACAATGAGAAGTCAAGAATCAGAGTCAGATTCTAAGTCTTGCAACTTCCTCATGCTCATCCATTGCTAATTAATTGCTAATATTTATTGCATAATTACAGGGTTCACCTCTAGACACTTTTCTTGCAGTATCTCAATTCTCCTACAACACTCTGGGATGGGTAATATTATCTCCCTTTTTACAAATGAGGAAACCAATGAGTCTGTGACAAGTTATGAAATTTGCCCAAGGTAACTTGGTGATGGTAAGGATGGTTCTTAGTTCTCACAACTCCCTGTGGATAACCTGTTCCTCCTTCTAGCACCAGCATTGCCACCATGCTACGGCCATTCAAGCTGAATTAGGATTCACCATTGTTACCTCACAGCGAGTCAATGTGCTCCAAGCCAAGGTGTACAAGAAAAATGTAAGATATTAAAGAGTTCCGAGAATTTAAAATATTTAAAGTTTTCTATGATAACATTTGACTGACCTCAAAAAAATGATAAAGGTATATGGCATGAGATTTTAGAAAGGATGTTTCAAAGACTTTGGAAAAGAAGCTAGGTTTATAGTAAACATTTTGTAGTGCTTAAATGTCCACTTATCTAAACAAAAGAAAAAAAAATAGCTCTGTATATATGCATCAAGTTGTGTTGATGTGAGCATGGAAAGCCAAGGTTTGAAACAGGTGAAGACTTAAATATGACACAAGCAAACTGGTCTCCCAGGGGGAGGTCACTTGGAAAGTCTCACTTTAGTCTTTATCACTCTAGGCTGGCATAAAACCGCCACACTGGACAATGTTAATGAAATAGAATTCATTGCCCCCCACTCCCACTACTACCCATTCTAATCGGTTTTCAGGCCTGTGCCTGAAACCCTATGCCAACCAAGGTTTACAAGCAACCTGAGAGCATTGCTCCTGACAACCACCTTCTCTGTTTCCAGATGCCATTCAGGTATGCAGAAGAGTAATCCTAGCTTAGCGTGACTTCATGTTTTAATAGCTGGCCATCGTATTTACCCTGGTTCCTCCCGGGGCTTTCAGTGCCAGCAATGTCCCCAGTGGGTATTTGCTCAGCTGCAAAGGGCATTCTAATCCAGCTGAAAGGAGCACAGCCTGGCCCTCTTCTCTGCTGGTTGTGTTTACAGACCCTCATCACCCAGGCCCATCTACAGAAGCAGTGCTCCTCACTGTGACCTGTGGTGACCTTTGTATGTAAGCCAGATCCCTGTTCCCCAAAATGGAGCTCAGACATTCCCTCCCTGGATGCGACCCCAGAGGCCCTCCCCACAACCTCCATTCTGCGGGATCAATTGGCAAAGAAAAATGTTGGTGTATCTCCCAATCAGTCCCATTCTGACCCAAAGGTTTTCAGAGAAGCCTTCTCCTGCACGGTTGAGTCCCCAAAATAATGCTGTAAAAGGTCAGGGTAGGGAGTGGGGAAGCAGAGAAAATGGGTGTCAAACACCACAACTGCAGGATTAGATGAAAGGTCCAATGGTAAAGAATGGAGGTGGTCGGTGGACATGGGGCGTAAGGACAGTAGATGGTAGATGGACAGTGAAAGGTACCATCAGTGTTCTCTTCACCTTTGATGCTAAGCATTCATTGTCTCCACTCACATGTTATTATATTGTTTTGTTCAAATGCCATAAAAGTGATGGGTCAAAAAGTTTATCTTTTCCAAAACATAACATCCCTTCACTTGCTACTAGCGTTCACTTTTCAGTGAGTGAAACTAATTAAGTTTCTCTGTAGAGAGCACTTGGGTGGCGTGTGCTCTGCTCACATTACCTCTAAGTTGTGGAAGGTGTGGGTGGAGGCGGTTGTGGGGGAGGCAGTAATGAGAATAAACCTTTGAATTCGCTTTGGAGCTTTCTAAGCACCTTCCTGATGTTGACCACTTAACGCCAGGAAACGGCCTACACCACACTTCCCCAGGGTTTTGCTCCTCGGCTGGGAAGTGCCCTGGAGCTCAGCCCTCAAACCTCAGGAGCACGAAACCAAGCAGCTGGTGTGAGGTTCCTGCAGCAGCCTCGGGCACATCTCTTGGTCTCCCTGAGCCTCACTGCCTCGTGTGAACATAAGAAAAGTTTCTGTGAGCCACTGTTGCACAGTTCTCATCTCTGCCACGCTCGTCTTCATTCTGAGCAATTCTTCAAACAACAAATTTTCTCTTCAGCTAGATTCAACGAACCCTTTAAAATGTTGATCTATGTTTTAATTTTAGACTATGCTTTTCATTTCTACAAGTTCAGCCTGGTTCTTCTTCAGATTTTCCTGTTGCATTTTCATGGTGTCTTATTACTTACTTACATTTCTTTTCCTTCTTAAGTGCTTCATACTCTTATCTCTCCTCTTTCCTCCCTTCCTCCCTCTCTCTCTCTCACTCTTTCTCTCTCAGTTCTATTATATGAGGATCCTGTATCCTCTGTTCTTGGTGAGTTGGTTCATCTTAGGCTTTGTAATTTGGGACTGTGAGCACATCTTCCACAGGACTCTGGGAAATCCATGATGCAACGAAGTTCATGGGCCTGCGCTTCCAATGCCTCAGCGATAGATGCCACCCTCCCAAGAATGAATGTTGATTTCTCAACCTGGGAGTCCCCAAGTTATGCTGGAAATGTGGATTCAAACTAGTGTAGAAAGAAAACCAGGGCTATAATTCTCATGTCACTCTCTCTACCAATGGTGCAGTTTCCTTCCTGTTTAGTATCAATGGGCGGGGGGGGGCGGGGGGAGGAGTATTTCTAGAATACCCTTTTACCAAGAATGAAGCTCTTGGCAAGAATCCTGACTTCAGGATTTGGGAAAAGTAACATCGCATTCAATATTCCAGCTCACACATGCCAATCATCAGTTTAGTTTAGAGAAATTAAAATACAGGTCTGTGGGTTGCTGGGTCCGTGAGACCAGCAATGCCAGCCAGTCCCACCCCCACTACCTCCCAGGGATGCCAATGTAGCCTCCTAATCACAGACCACTCTGATCTCCAGCTTCTTCTTCATGTCTGAGCCCTTGGGAATTTCTCTTTCTTTCTTTCAAATTTAACTTTGCATGTACCTGTCTGTTATGTTTCTGTATGTGTGTTTGTAAGGGGATGGCTTCTGTGTGTTTTGTAAGGGGATAGTTTTCAGGCTGTCTAATCCATTATATGGTCAGATACAGAGGTTCTCAACTATAGGATCTTTAAGATCCTTTCAGATTCTCAAGTCCATGGTTCTCTGTGTTTCTTTTTTGACAGCTTTATTAAAATGTAATTAACATACTATATAATTCACCCATCTAAATTATACATTTCAATGGTTTTTAACATACAGGCTTAGGCAAAGGCAGGTTTACGGTTGTGAGTACATGAAACAAAGAGTTTATTATTATATTATTATTTATTAATTATTGTAATTATAATGAAAATAAATAATATGTGTCATAAATAAACTAACTAAGAATGGGGGAGACAGTTTCACAAAATATGACAAGGAAGTATTTTGGGTTATTTTTTTTCTTTAACCAGAATCTAAAATACACTTCTCTGTAAAATGATTAGAATGTTGGCACATGGGCATCACTTTCTGGAAATGGAAGGGGCAGCCTTAGCTTGTCAGGCCTCATAAGCAATAAAGAACAGTCCAGAATCACTATTTATAGGGCAAAGGGGCAAAACATAGTGCTGTGTCTGTGGCTCCACCTGCCTCCTCCTCCGGCATGAGCACCTTCCCCTCCCTCCCGTGTCTCTCCATCTTATGCAGAGCAGTCCTGGCAGGGTTCCTGAAGGACTCCCCATGAATTCTACAGTTGCATTAACAAGTATCATCACACTAAGGCAAAACCATTGCCGCTCTCCCTGCTAGCACCAAATCCCACACTTACAGGGACCCAGGATTCCCAGCAGCAAAGGGTCTGAATGCTGGTAGAAGTGCCATCACCAGGATTGGGGGCCATCCTCACCAAATCCCTTCCCTGACCCCCCACCCCTGGGGCTTCCTACACACACAGGTGGGCCAGCCAAAGAGCTGCAATTCACCAGTAGGGAAGCTTTCAAAATTGCAAGTACACTCCAGAAGCCAGGGACCAGTTCTGAAATATAATCACAGAACCCCAGCCTTCTCCGAGGCCCATCCAAGTGTCAACTTTTAGAAATCCCACTGCCTTATCCATCAACTTGCCCAATGGCACATTTATTTTAAGAGGGATTTTACTGACATCTGGTGGCAATATGAGAAAACTCACTTTTTAGAAAAATCTGAATACAGAGATTTAATGTGCCTACATTACAGGTTATGACTCTAGAATAAAGGGGAAATTTTTTTAAAAGATGCAACACTCTCTATCACATTGCTCTCACCAGGACATTGACTTCCACTAGCATTAAGGCTCTGTTTTCCTAAAGGGAGCTAAGAACATGGAGTGAAGCCCAAGCCTGGCCCTATTTTCCAGGCACCATGTCCCAGGGTCCAGGCGATAAGTTAGGAATCAGGAGCATGGTTTTGAAAACACCCATGACATATAAATAATACATCAGTTGGATCAATTTCATCATTAACAAGTGAAGCCTTTGGAAGACACCACTGCCTGGGGTTTTCATTCCCAGAGCCATGTCCCTGAGCTCACTCAGCTTTCTGGACTCCTCTTCCAGCCGGGGAAGGTCTCCCGACTGCTCTGCAGTGGCCAGTGTCCCCATGAAAGGTTATATCCCTACAGCCATGCTACGAATTCACAGGGAACAAATGCCAGTGAACTCGCAGCACAAGTGTGAGCAATAGAGCCATGCGAACAGGCCATTGAGAAACCCACAATAGATGCCGAATCCCTCTCTCTTTTTGTTCCACAGCCGGGCAACGTGAACAGGCAAATACTCATGTAATTGCAGTTACATGGACCAGCCACTTCTCAGTTAGACTCTTTAATAAGATGACCAGGCCTCAGTACCAGGTGGAACACTACACCACCAATGAGAATCTCCCTTAATAAATTACGACTAGTTCTTGGTTGGACAAATAAAAGGTGGGATTTTTGGTCCAAAATGATTCACATGTTAGTGGAGAAATGCGACAATACAAACAGCATGCAGAATGGCCGCACAGCTATCCGCACATATATTCACACTCATTAGACACAGGCTCTCAAGGAAATGCACCAGGTGTTACCAGTCACAATTGGCAGGTGTCATCAAAGGCGATTAAGCTTATCTCTCTATGTCCAGATTGTCTGCTATGATGATATGTAATTCATAGCAGACTAAAACCTGTATAGATGACAGGTTTTAACGTGTTCCTATGTTGCAGGGACAGCCCTCACTGGCCTCTCTGCTAAAGCCAGTGTCCCCTTCTCCCTGCAACAAGCAAAGTGAAATGCTCTTTTCATCCCATCCATTCCCTGCCTGACTACAGCAGCGAGGGTTCAACACTGAGAACTTTTCTTTGGTTCCCAAACTTATAAAGTGCCCTGAAAGTCCCTAATGCCTCTGGCCCACCTACACCCAGCCATTTCCTCAGCTCCGCCCTAGGACCCTCCCCAGTCCTGCAGACCTGGGGCACCTCTCAGGCTGGCTGGCTGGCTCTCTGTGTCTGCCTTTGTCTGTAGTGCCTGCCATCAGGGCCTCACTCCTTCAGTGGAGCCAGCCCCCACCACAGTCACGGGACCAGAGTGCACACTGGGCTAATGTTTTTTCACGTGTGAATCAATGAACAAACAGCACATGAGGCTCCAGACCATGAATGGGCATTTGACTTTTCAGATGTATGAAAAGGGCTACCAGGCCAACTTGACCCTCAGCGTGTGCCTACCCCTACCCCCACCCCTGTCCCCCATCTGCCACCACCCTTCCTGTCACAACGCCTCCACTCCTCCTGGTCCTTGGGTCTGTCCTCACACTGGTCCCCAGTCAGCCAGGTGTCCTTCCCTCCACCAGGCCTCACACCTCACTCTGGGTCTTCCTCCATCTCCCACTGTCCCCACCAGAAGGCCCTGGACCCACCTTTTGCAGCTCTCTCTTTCTGCCAGGGAAGTTCCCTATGGCCAAGGGCACTCCTGGTGATCCTCAGACCAGTGGTCTGCGTCTTAGGTCCACTTGGACCACATGTGCATTTAACAGTAGGGATCCACACACCAACCACCCTATGAATGACTCCTTCCATTTCCAACAGGACATGTGGTACAAGCAGATGAAAAAATAATCATTTGCCCAAACTCCTTGCAAAGTATAGCAGGTAGGACAAATACGACAGCCACATCTTGGAGGTGTGTGGAGATGCACTGATTCTATTTCTCCACAGTTGAAATGTAACATATCAGACTGACCTGCATTTGCTCTTATAGCAGAAAACTTAATTATGCCAATGAAAGACCACATGGTCCTTCCCAGACCTCAATGGTCACCACGGCTTCCCTCCCAGCTGCCATTCCCTGCTGCTTCCACCCCAAACAAAGCCTCTCCAAGGCCCCTGCAACTATGATCTCTAAGTAACAAAGAGGGACACTGAGGCTCAGCAACGCTAAGCAACCTCCTGAAAATAACAAAGCTGGGTGAGAACAAGAAGACACTTCTGGTCAGGCACATGTGTCCTCACCAGGGGTAGGTCAGGAGTCAGGACAGGCCTGGAAGGAGGCACCCAGGGTCCCAGACCCTTCAAGAAGTGAGAGTCAGAAAACGTAGTTTCACCTCTGATGAGCTGTGTGATTCTGGGCAAGTTGCTTGACCTCTCTGAGCTCGTTCTCTCACTTATAAATATCAACATTAGATCCAGTGATGTCAGGGTCCTTTACAGACCCAAACTAGGATTCTGTCCTATGCTCCTACCTCTACAGAAACCATAAAAATTCTATATTTCTTCAGGCATTGAAGCAGGAGAGGTCACACCAGCAGAAAGTGGAAGGGATGGGATTTGAACCCAGGCAGTCTGACTGGGAGGTCCTCAGGGAAGATGAAGCCAGGAGCCCCAGGCGCGCTGGGCAGGCAGCCACGTCGGCTGGTCTTTCCACCCATCCCACCCAGAAGGTGCCCCGCCTGTTGCGGGGGCCTCAGCGAGGCGGGAGAGCGTGAATAATAGACTAAATTAATGCGGGAGAACCGAGGCCTTCACCTCTCTCCTTGCCTCCTCAGACGCCCGGCCCACGAGATGCGCCTGCGATAGCATCCAAATGCAGTTTAATTTCCAGAAGAGGAAAAATGTAAAGCCTCTCTAAATGCAAAATACATAGATATACGCACACATAGGACAATAGAAGGCACTCGAGCGAGCCCATTAGGAAGCATTAATGCATTTCTGGGATGATTGAGGTTGCCCAGCCTTTAGCCTCACACCTCACCGCCTGCGCGGGGCAGCATAGTGTTTAATTAAATGATTAAGTGTTTTACACATGAATACATCTATCAGCAATACGACCATCTTCCTACACTGAGAACACATTAAGTGTGGAGAAGATAAAGGACCCAGGCAGCGTAATTGGGGACAATTGGGTTTATCGGAAATGGAACTTCCACACAAAAAGTTTGTCAGAAAGTGACACAGCATGGTCATAGGCTGGGAACAGCTGGCCTCTGGGAACCTGGGCCCAGCCGGGTGGTGTGGGTCCTGGCAACCGGCCTCGCCTGCCACCTCGCAGGGCTCTGGAGTCTGGGCGCACCCTGCCAATAGGTGGCGCCAGAGGCTGCTCCTGTGCCACAGGACCAGCCTCTGCCATGGGCCAGCTGGGGACCAGCCGGTCTCAGCCACAGACCAGCCGTGGTGGAAAAGAGCCAGAGGGCCCAAAACCGGATACTTCCTTCCCAATTTCCCACTGTGACTTCCTCAGGTCAGGGACAGCACCCCTGAGTGCCACTAGAGCCCATCACCCACACCCACCACCGTTCACGCCCACCCTCCTCCAGCCCAGCCAGCTGGACTGTCTCCACAGGTGTGCTGAAAAGCATTCTTCACCTCTGTATACAAGTGTGTGCGAGTGCAGGCACCCATCTGCACACACGTGCACACATACCTGCACAAACCATACACACATACACCACACACATGGGCACATATAGAACACACACACCACACACATGCTCACACCACACATACATATATAACAAGTGCACATGCCAAACACCACACATGTACAATTATGCACACACACCATACACATGTACACCACACACACATAGTCACACTCACCCACACACATGCATACAAAATCACATTTGCCACACTGGCACACACGCCCACATACCACACATTTGCACACACCCACACACAGTCATACCCCACTCATCAGTTGCTCCTACTCTCAAATCCAGACCCCTCATATGGTCTACACAACATGGGTCTTGGTGTCATTCCAGCCTCCCACCATGCCCGTCCCCCATCCTTTCACTACAGTGACCCTGGGTTCCTCCCATGACAGGCCTATCCTGCCCCAAAGCCGTTGTGTGTCTTTGCCTTCGAACACTCACCCTGTGCTCACACCCAGCCTGAGCTCACCGTTCCCCTAACGGACTCCTGAGCGCCCTGCCAGCCTCTGCTAGACCCCCACGTCCCTGACATGCTGCTCTCTCCCTCTGCAGGCTGGGCTCCCGGATGAGGCTCCTCTGGCTCCACAGCAGAAGTCCTCGCTGGGACATCTTACAAGTTTCCCACTCGGAGCTGTCTCCTCCCCAGAGGCCCTGTGTACAACCTACCCCCAGAGCCATCGGAGGCATGGCACATGTGAGCATTCAGTATGTGTTTATCAAATTAAAGAAGGAAGGGTCAGGATGCAGGTGGACCTGTTTTCAGCACAAAAAGGGTGGTACCATTGGCCTTGATCATATGTGGGTCGGTCTGAGCTGGATATAGTCTGCAGTATGACTCTAACTGTGGGAAAAAGGCACGTACGTGTTCGTGTATGGATGTCGCCTGTCTATATCTGTACCTAAATCGTATCTGTGCTCACATTTTCACTGAGAATTTTTGGAAGGATTTAAAAGACATCATTAGGATGAATTAGCTCCAGAGAGAGGAGTGTGTGTGAGAAGTCAAATTGTGAGGAAGACTTTCAGTTCTCAAGTTTGATCACATGCAAGTATTCTGTGTTTTAAAAACATGATTTTAAACAAATAAAAGAAACTAGATAAAAATTTTCTCATTTAAGCCTGTGCATTCATAATAAGGCCTATGTATTCATAAAATACATGCTCAGATATATCATTACTGGGCCTTACATAATAGAAAAGGGCCAGAGGTGGCAGAGATAACATAACTAATAAGTTCAGCAAACATAATTAAAACTGCCTTTTTTCCAAGTCAGCTGTGCCGATTCATATTTTGCCTACACACAAGGCTAAACTCTCCCACTGCACCGGCCGCTCAGAGACACCTTGATGTTCCAGAAAATGAGAACTGTGAGAATTATTTTCAAGTTTCATTCCTCCTAAAAGATTTTATTTAAAATCTAATCTTCCATAATGCTTTTACTGGGGAAGTCTCTACAAAGTTTCCGTTGTAATAAGCTAAAACCTGTGGGAATAAAAAATAGGGATCACAACTCCTGAAATGCCCATAGCTATGATTTCAAGTATGACGCAGGCAAGACAGTTTTATTCGACTCAGCAGCTGAACATGGACTGTCCAAAAGACCCGCCTGCGCCTTCGCACCTAAAGAGAACCCATGCGCCCCAGGCCGGAGGAAAGACTGCGTTAGCCTCGAACACGCCGACGGTCGGTCCCCGGAGGCCCGTCTGTGCCCTTGGACGTGGGCAGTTTGAAGTGAGGTGGAGAACCCGATCAGCCTTGCTCTGTCCATAAAAACTTGTGTAGGATAATATATAAACTTAAATAAATATATCTGTAAGAATAGAAATAAATAAACATATCATTATAAATAATTCAAAGTATAATACTTTAAGTTAGGAAATGAATAAAGAAATGTTTTAGGGGCACATCTGGGCACAGAATAGAAATATAGGGAGAAATTCAAAGATAGGCAGGCAGAAATAAAACTCTAGGAGGGACTATTCCAGAAATCTTGAGTGCTATGAGGAAGAGAGACCTTTGCATTAGATACCCAGAAAGGACGGTGACCTGCAGGAGAAAATCAATAGCAGGCCACAAAAAAGAGCCCATTTGCAAAACCTTCCATACAGCTCTGCTACTTGGAGGGATATGTGCAAAATGCAGCCAGTAGGAAGAATATATATTTGTCTATGTCCTATATATCCATCCACGTTTAACTATAAGAGTTAGCCTCACTGACTTTAAACATATATCAGCTTCAACTTAGTTTTGCTAAACAAAAGATAGGAAGCATCAGCTCTCAGGGTATCTATCCACTGATACCCCAGGAAACAGTGAAAATGGAAAAGAAATCAGCTCTCGAGGGCTAGGCTTAGTTTGCACAGCCTGAAAAGTAAAGACAAAAGCTGAACTGTATTAATTTTGTTCCGCATCCTTCAACATTACAGCAAGTAAACAGACTGCACCTGAGTCAGGACCATGTAGTTTGAGTGGCCTTTGCTCTTTCCATGCTCTGCAAAGGACTCGGGGAGCTCATCCACACACAGCTTCCAAAAGGATTTATCTGACACTGTTAGTAGCCCCCAGGGATCACCTACCATGGTGAAGGATGCATCACAATGCTTTAGGCAAAGCCATTTATTTAAATTATTGCTTCATTTCCTCAGAATGTTGAGGCTTTTTTCTTGAAGTTTCATTGACATTCCCTTTATCTGGAGTTTGATGCACACATAGCTCAACTGCAATTTTTAAATCAGGCTTTTCTAAACTCCTGAAAGGGTGCTATGTTATATTAAATTGACATCCCTAGATAGCAGAGAAGACAAGAGTATTAAAAGTTAAAACAAGCCCCAGCGTATATATACTTCCTGAGGTAGCAGGGTCGGAAACAGTCCATAGTCACAAAGTTACACTCCGGTATTTGTCTACTGCTGCACATAGAGAGCGCTTTCACATTATTATTCCACCCACACAGCTAGCCTTGTGGTGCACAGGGAAGAGATTTTATACCCATTTTATAGATGAGAAAACTGAGACCAGAAATGTGAGCTCCGAAAGGCATCAGAGGCAGTTTCATTGTCTAAGGCAAGTAGGTTTCCAGATTCCAATGTGGAGTGTTTTTTTTTTAACTGTGATAAAAAAGCAAAACTTACCACCTTAACCATTTTTAAGTATATGGTGCAGTAGTGCTAACTGTGTTCACATTGTTGTCCAAGAGATCCTTAGAACTATTACATACTGAAAAACTGGAATTCTATACCCAATTAAACAACCCCCTGTTTCCCCTCCCCCAGCTCCTGGCACCCACCATTCTTTCTTGTCTCTATGAACCTGACTACTCTAGGGACCTCACATCAGTGGAGTCAAACAGCATTTATATTTTTGTGAGTGGCTTATTTTGCTCAACATAATGTCCACAGGTTCTTCCGTGTCGGAGCATGTTAGAATTTCCTCCCTTTTATGGCATTTGTATACATGCACCGCATTCTGTTTACCCATGCGTCCGTCAGTGGACATTTGGGTTGTTTCCAGTATCTTGGCTACTGTGAGTAGTGTTGTGATGAATGTGAGAGTGCAGGTATCTCTTTGAGATTCTAATTTCAATTCTTTTGGATAAATATCCAGAAGTGGGATTGCTGGATCATATGCTAACTCAACTTTTAATTTTTTGAGGAAACATAACATTGTTTTCCATAGCAGCTTCATTTTTACCTCTTACCAACAGTGCACAGGGGTTCCAGTTTCTCCACATCCTATCAATGCCTGCTATTCTCTGGTTTTTCATAGCAGCCATCCTAATGAGGTGGTATCTCTTGGGCAGATATACATGGAGATATAAAAAGCCTCAATTTATGGTATTGAAACCTGCAGCCCATGTTTTTAGATGACATTAGGAAGTTATTGCTAATTTTCTTAAGTGTGATGATGTCCTTGTGGCTATGAGGGAGAATGATCTTACGGAGATGCATGCTGAATACTCTGCGGTGAAATGTCAGGGTGTCTGAAAGCCACTATCAAATGGTTCAGAACATCCAGGTAGATAGAAAGGTATCAATAGATAGGTAGGTAGGTAGGTATGATAGATGATGATGATGATGATGATGAAGATGATAGATAGATAGATAGATAGATAGATAGATAGATAGATAGATAGATAGATAAAGATAGATGATGATGATGATAATGATGATAGATAGATAGATGATAGATGATAGATAGATAGATAGATAGATAGATAGATAGATAGATAGATAGATAGATAGATATAGATAGATGATAGATAGATATAGATAGATAGATGATAGATATCAATAAATAGATGATAGGTAGATGATAGATATCAATAAATAGATAGATAGATAGATAGATAGATAGATAGATAGATAGATAGATAGATAGATAGATATAGATAGATGATAGATAGATATAGATAGATAGATGATAGATATCAATAAATAGATGATAGGTAGATGATAGACAGATATCAATAAATAGATAGATAGATAGATAGATAGATAGATAGATAGATAGATAGATGATAGATGATGATATAGATAGATAGATAGATAGATAGATGATAGATAGATAGATAGATAGATAGATAGATAGATAGATAGATAGATAGAAGATAGATGATGATGATGATGATAATGATGATAGATGATAGATAGATAGATAGATGATAGATAGATAGATGATAGATAGATAGATAGATAGATAGATAGATAGATAGATAGATAGATAGATAGATAGATAGATAGATGATAGATAGATAGATATCACTAAATAGGTAGGTAGGTAGGTTGAAAGATACAGGATAGGGAGATGGAGAGATAAATATATAGAGAGTGAGCAGAGAGAAAACAAGTGTGGCGAAGGTTGCCGTTGAATCGAGGTGAAGGGTGTTCAGGTGTCCCCTGCTTATGTTGGAGGAGAAAGCAAGCAAGGGCAGCGCCCACGCCCACGCGCCCTCACAGCCCGTCCGCCCGCCACCCGGTGCCAGCCTGACCAGCTTGTGCAGAAGTGGCGCCTGCTCTCCCTCCCTCCTTTGCCCCTGCTGTCTCCCTGCTGGCTGGGCTCTGTTGGGCCTAGAGAGGTGGCGGGGCGAGAGGGGACCCAGGCTCAGGGGCATGTGCCACCTGCCGCCCCCAGATCTCTGTGCCACGACTCACTGCGCTCCCAGGGATCACAGGAGCTCCCTGGAGGTGAATGTGGGCACGCACCTGCCTTGCGGGTCCCACAGGGAGCTTCACGCTCCTTTCTTTCTGTTACATTTCCCCTCACTTCCTTCCTCCTGATGCCCCAGATCCTCTAACGATGGTGTGAAATGCACCCATGTCCCCTCCATCCCTCCTCTGTGCCATCAGCACAGCAGATAGGCTGGCATCTAAGTACCTGGGCACAGGTGTCACCAGCCTCTCCCAGGAGTCCGCGGCATTGCCGAAGCCCTTGTCATTTTTTACAGTGACTGGTAATCACATGCTCATTAATCTTCAGATGTAGTCTCAACCTTATCTTATTTGTGTTCAGAGGTGTTTGCACAGTCCTCTCTAAAACAGCAAGAAAAAAATTTTAGAAGTCCTTTTGTACCTCAGAAACACATATTCTTAACTGGGTGACAATTAATTGTCCCAACTCCCTTCATGTCCGCTGTGAGGTAAAGGGCACAAGGTGGGACACTGCGATGAGCTTTGTCACTTAGCTTTGCCTGGCCAGGCGGCGGAAGTCTGGGGATAGAGACGTGCCCTGTGGCTTTCTGCGCCAGGCTCGGGGCTGCCTTCCAGCGTCTCATCGCTAGATGGCAGCGACCCTCACAAATTCCTGGTCAATGAGCCACCTCGGCACCATGCGAACAGGCTGGCTGTCGTTTCCAGCAGTTTTCCTTACAAAAAACAAAACAAAAAGCCGCACAGCACCTAGTGGTTCATTGTGTCCTGGCTGCTAGAACCTCTTCATGAAGAAACTGAGGGTAAGACCCTGAATTCCGAGCAGGAAACGCAGAGAACAGGACGTCCGAGTCTCCTGGGCACTGTGGTAGGGGTTGCCGTACTGTGCCTAACAAAAGAAATGTATCATTTCAAACCATTTTCTAGCAGGACACAGTTAAGAAAGCCAAATCTACTACCGCAGAAGCCCCCTCCCTCCTACCCCCCTCGCTTTGAGAGGTACTAGGCCCT
The DNA here is from genome assembly GCF_054644295.1 of Miniopterus natalensis. Classification (NCBI taxonomy): domain Eukaryota; kingdom Metazoa; phylum Chordata; class Mammalia; order Chiroptera; family Miniopteridae; genus Miniopterus; species Miniopterus natalensis. The sequence goes on from NC_142082.1 coordinate 27,050,895, forward strand.
AGGAGCCAGGAAGATCCCAGGCTAATTTTACAATAGGTGTGGCCAGTGTGGAAGACAGCTACTTTTCCTCTACAATACAGAACTTAATCTCATATGTTAACCCACGATCAGTCATTAATATTTCTCCTCTTTTCTCCCTCTCTCTCTTTCACACACGCACACACACACACACACACACACACACACACCCCTCCTCCTTTCCTTCTGAAGCATCCATGAGTTATTTCACAAGGAACACAAGGAGAAAACCGAACACGGGGTGCTTTTCCTTTTATTGTTCTCTATAACTTTCTGACAGTTGCTTGTTATGTGAACTTAAGCATCTTTTTCAATAGAATTCACAAAATTTGAAAACTTTATTTGTTTGTGCCACTGTCTGTGGACAAGATAAGTAAATCTGGATTATAAAATAGCAATGATTTTTATATTCTAAGTTTATAATATTCTGTAAATAATGTTAATCCTAGAAAATAATCTATATGCCACCTCTTTTTCAATCCTCAGTGAGTCCATGGTTGTCTGGTTTGGGGTGGCTTTACAGAAGCCAGGGTGGTCAGCATGTCCTTTTTGTTCCTATCAGCTCTCTTTCCCACCCCAAATCCTCATGCAATCTACTGACTGTTAGGGGTATTTACTTGGGAGACTAAGAAAGGGTCTGCTCACTTCTGCTTTACCCACTAAGACAAACGGCGAGCCAGAGAACCGAGTGAACTGACAGTATGAAATGGAGGGAAACCCAAGCAGATCTTGTGAGCAGTTAGGTTAAGAATAGCAGTTGCTATGGATCCAGGGCATTCCCTGTAAAAGGACAGCACTCGACCTAACCAGTACTCAGTGCTCGGAATTTTATGTGCTGGATGTTCAAGATGCAGTGGTGATTTAAGTCACTACTTAGGAGCCATTAACCCAAGAAATAACAGTGTAATTAACATCAGATATTATTAATATTGGGAGAGTACTTGTGACTTTACTCAGAGTTAGTTTTTGTCTTTACTACAATACATATAAATAATCCCAAAGATATGAATCCAGTGTCTCCGCAGGGTATGCACATGTTGCTTCAAAGGAAATCATTAGAGGAAGCGTAACACATACTTTTATGGAATTGTGACCTCCGTCTTGCAAACTTCCACTGAAGAGTTATGAGCTCCCTGGGGGCACATACGACTGTGGAATTTACCAGACATTAGTGGAGAACTTTCCAGATACAGTTAACTGACTGATTTATCACATACCTCTTCGGTAAAGGGTGTGTTTCAAGGTGCACAGTGAGCAATTACAAGCTTCCTGGGAGGTTATTGGCTGTATTTTCTGGGAAGAGAAATGAAAGAGTCCTTTCCACCCAGGTTAGTTGAGGGTAGACAGATAATTTCACATAATTATGGTTGGTGGCTAAAATTCTGGCTGCAAGAGTATGATTCAAAATCATTTTAATCACAAGGATGATCATCCAAAATTAAGATCAAATTCATTAGGAATAAACATAAAATACTGATGTTATGTTTAAAAACCTACTCTATAAAGTCAGCATGGATAACATCTTACTTGATAGTAGTTCTTGTCAAAGAGATCTAGTAAGGCTAGCTGACCAAAACTCAAACATAAGTCAAGAACATGGAAAATAAATGATGTTGCGGGTTACATTAATAGAAGCATCGACGCTAAATCATGGTGATGAATAAGCCCTCTCTCCTTTACCACACCTGGAACAGTGCGTCCAGCCAAGCCCCGTATTTTAGGGGAAACGGGAGCAAGAGGGGGACATCTGAAAGCGGGTTACTGTTGAAACAATCTCGATGAATTATGTAAACAAGACTGGAAGGAGCTCCACGTGTTTAACATGGAAAGAGGGGGTTCAGGACATTTGGGGGTGGCCGCAGATATGTGTGTTCATACTGCCAGAGCGGACTGGATCTGTGAAAATCAGACAGCAACAGAAAAGCCAATGGGTGAGAGGTATAGAAAAAGAAACCTCTAGAAACACCAAAGCAGCCTCACAAAACAGTGAAGCCCCATGCAGGGGCTTCCCCATGGGCGTTATGGGAGGACGGCCTTGCTCAATGAGAAATGTACTGAGTGTCTCCTAAGCAACTTCCTGGCTCTGAGAGTCCATGGCATGAGCTCAGCAGGTAGAAGAAATATAGTTATCTGGCTTTTCTGATATTACTGGTCTTCAAGGATTTACATCAGAGTCCATAGTCATCTTAATATAAACCTTATACTCTCTGTTCCACAAACAACTTTCCCTAATCCATTAGCTCTTCCACAACAGCAAATGTGATTCGCCAAAATGATAACACAGTGATATTCTGAATTTGTTTTTTAAAACTAAAGTTAAGGACATTGTTTTCCTCATTGGAGGCTTCTTAAGGGATAGTAAGCTGAGAGTTGATGCAGCAAGAATGAGGTCTCAGAGGACCAAGAATAGGGGTGGGACCTACATACACTGAGCGCCAGCCACATGCCAGCCAAGTGCCAGCAGCGTGACCTCTTGGGAAGCAGGCTTCACCCACATCTGCCTCCTGAGCAAACAGCTGCCCGTCATGTAAACCACTAGGACTCACACAGCTGTTGGGCAGCAGAGCCCAAATTCAAATCCACGCCTGAACCCATCACCAGGGCCTCTGTCCCCGTACCTGCTTGCCCTGGGCATAAAGGAAGCCTTTGATAAAGGCTGTATAAGAGGCCCAGCATGGCAGAGAAAGGCACACAAGCTCGGATATGTGGTCCCAGGGGTAGAAATGTTCCAGTTCACCTCTGGATTCCCAGGGCCCCATACAGGGTGTGGTACAAATAGTTCCTTAACAGTCATCTGTTCGTTATGTGTGCAAGAGCGTTTGTTCAGCACACTACTGAGAACCAATATTGCCCAATGCACTATGGGGAATGCAAGACAAGACAAGACCCTTTTCCTCTGGGAATTTATAATTAGGAGGTTGAAAAGCAGAGAAAGGCCTCTATGACACTAGAAGGAAAGATAAAGGCCTTCATACAAACATCTCTGTTTGAAATGTTCATAAGAAATCTCTGAAATATTTTTTGTGGACTAATTTTGACAATATTACATACTGAGCTTCGCTGTGGTCTGGACACAACGCACTCTACATGTGTTGCTGTACTTCTCTCTCCTGACTTTGACTTGATAAAATAACCGCACAGTATCAGTGTGAGACCTAGAAGCCGGCTGGTTCAACCTCCCATCAAAGGAAGGCTTTTCCTTGTCTGGCCTGGCGTGGCTCAGTGGCTGAGCATCGACCTAGGATCCAGGAGATCACGGTTCAATTCCTGGTAAGGGCACCTGCCCAGGGTTGCGGGCTCGATCCCCAACTGGGGACGTGCAGGAGGCAGCAATCAATGACGATTCTCTCATCATTGATATTTCAATTCTCTCTCTCCCTCTCCCTTCCTTTCTCTGAAATCAACAAAGATATATTTAGAATTAATTAATTAATAAAGGAAGGCTGTCCTCTTTATAAAACACCTGGCAAACAGTTGTCCAGCCTCTACTAAAAACATCCCCAGGACTCGGCAATGGACCAGTGATAGACATCTTGCAAAATCTTACCACAGTCTTCATGCTGAGAAAGGAGCAGCAGTCTGCTGTAAAAGCCTGATTAGGTCACAGGACCAAGAACAGTGCCCCGAAATAAGAAGGGAAGAGAGAGCAGCTGTGAGGCTGGACACACTTGCTTTAACCACAGGCCTCACTGTTCTCCTGCAGGCTCTTAGGTCCCAAATCCAGCACCATGTCTAGCTCATATCAGCTCCAAAAAGATCTGCTCATTGAAACCCAGGCTGTGGTGTCTGGGGGAGGACCCATGGCTGAAGATGAGAGATTGCTTCTTTCAGAATCTGTCCTAGAACATTTCCCTGGGAAAATCCAGTCCCAGGTTCTCAGGGTCAAAATCCTACAGTTCTCAGCTACTGCACAAGGCAACTGATGTCAGGTATTGGCCTTTGGAGAAACTACTGCACATTCTAAAGATCAAAGAGGGAGTAACAGATCAGCAAAATGGCTCCTCGGCTATTGAATGCACAATTATTGCTGAGACATAAAACATTCTGGAACTGAAGCCCAGAGAAAACAAAGCCCGAGTGTGCGATGTTGGTTTTTATGCCAGAAAATACAGACTCCAAGCGACTTCTGGATCTATTGCCGGGTGTCTGCTGGCAGAAACCTTCGTTGTTTCTGATACAACAATAGGAAGAGTCCTTTCTGTTTGCACACGGCTAAGTTCATGTCTGGGATGGAGGCAGAATGCACAAAGGAAGTCTTCCGTCATTTCGAGACAAATGACTCGGATATTACCCGTGCCTGTATACTAGACACACAGAGAAATTAAATTAGTTCTTCTGGGCCTTAGAGAGCCATCCAACTATTTCAGATCCAATTCCCAGATTAACACAGAATAAAAGGGCTGGGCAGAATTCTGTGAATACACTCACACCTTCGCTAACAAAGGGGCTCCTGCTCAAAACCATTAAGGGTGCCAGCTCCTGGGCCCACCTCCCACCAACTCGGTGCATTCACCTGACCCGGCTCTCAGGGCGGCCACACAACAGGCCCAGTCTACTCACCCACTCTGAATCACCCCCTTCCTTTACCTGGATTCTGGCTCCAGCTGAACTGAAGGAATTATAGCAAAAATAACAAAGGGGACATTTTTTGAGTACTTCTTCTCAGGCACTATATGTGTGAGTGTGTGAGTGTGTGAGTGTGTGTGTGTGTGTGTGTGTGTGAGAGAGAGAGAGAGAGAGAGAGAGAGAGAGAGAGAGAGAGAGAGAGAGAGAGAACATCTGGAGATTGTGAAGAGCAGTTTTCGGTTGGAGAATGGGGATTTACTGGAGGAATGAAGACATCCTCAGGGGAGACATCCTATACAGAGGGTGAAGGCCTGAGACTCAAAGCCACATTTTCCACATGGGCAACAATGGACCTGGTTGAATCCATCCACTGCTCATTACATCTCTCCTCGAAATCTCTTCTCCGAAAGTAATGTCATTTCCAAGTTAACATGTGATGTAACAGATATGTGTCTACAATACACGGTCCAAAATTATGCAAATACATCACAAGTATCCAGGCAGTCAGGCCAGGTTCCCTCAAAGATTCCCAAATATTTTCTTAGGCTATCCAAAACATCCTCTAACTTAAAAGCCAGACACCAAACGTATGCCGTGAGCCAAGCCTGAGAGCAAGAACACCTTCCCATGTCTATGTAGTCCCAACATGGTGTTCGAGAAGTCAAGTAGAAGTAGAAGTTTGGGTTATTTTTTTTAAATTTTGACCTCAAAGCTTCTATGAGGCTGGACCACTTGAGTCATGTCTTTATAGGGCTATCAGTTGACAACAATAATCTCAGCCTCAAACCACAGATTATGTAATTAAAGGAAATATGATGAGATAAGTCAGGGAAGAGGGGCATCTGATTTAGGCAGACTCAAGATATAACATTTATTCTTTTATCAAGAAAAACTGAAATGTAAAATTAACTGCAGATATATACATGCTAAATAACAGAAGATAAAATAAATAAAGGATTTTTTCAAAGTAATAGTAAGAAAGCATAAAAGAAAACTTGTACAACAAAACAGGCCTTAGAAAGCCTTCCATCTTGCTTTATGCTCTGCAATACTTTACAGACTATCACAACTGAATGTTCCTTAAATAAAATACCTCCCTGGCAAACTCCACCCTTCCCCCCACTGTTTATGTGCCCCGGAAATCCACTCTTCTACCCAATGCAATGATACTTAAAACAGAAATAAGAATTATCCATGTTAAAAAGTGAAAATCGTATTATGATTAATATAATTATATGCTTTAAAAATTCAAGAAAATCAACATGAACAGCAACCACCACAACAAAGCCACCTTAACTAATGAGGAATTAATAAAGTACCCAGACTCAAAATAAACCAAAATTATAAGCATCCTAAAGCCACTTTGTGTCATACTTTTAATTGTCCAATGTTTCTGTGTTCTCTTGTTACCTCTTTTGAATTTCCTAATCAGCTCTATGGTGTAATGATTATGATAAATAACAGTGATAACTATCATTTATCAAGTGCTTACTATGTTCTAGGAACTGAGCCACATGACTTATTCATCACATAAACATTAATAACTTTCAATATGGCATTATCTTCAGTTTGTAGATGGGAATACTAACGTTCAGCAAAGCTGAGTGTTTCCCACCCCATTGCATTTGTCGTGAGTGGAAAACCTGGATTTTCAGCCCATCTTTCTCTGGGTACAAAGTCCGTTCCCCTTACTGCACACACCTCTCCTAGGTATGTGTACATGTGAATGTCGCATTGATGGCGACCTGGGGCTTCTGCCCAGCCTTCTCAACTTATATCAGTAATTATTAGCAGAAAGTATATTTGTGGGAAAGGGGACTTTACAAAAAGGATGCCACCTACACAAAAGATTAAATACTTACCACCTATACAGGACCCTGGGCATCTGCGGCTGCAGATGCAGGAAGCTCAGCTCCAAGTAGGGATGATGTCTTCCTCTCCCAGAATAAATTTCTCCCGCACCTGTTCTATACTTTCAAAAGCCTGAAATGCATGCTGCTGCTTCAGTGAGCTCTAATTCAATGTCTTTCTGACGATGATCAGCAGTATTTACTCAGAATGTTTTTTCCAGGCCTTTTATTTTTGTCCTAACCCAGCTGACATCCTATTTTTCACTCATTTTATTTAGTTTCTTTCACATTTTGTATTGTTCTTCTCTGAGTTCTTATTTTTATTCTAATTTTTATACTCATTTTAGCAGGGTGGAGATGTTCTTCCCTTTGCTCCTTTTAGACTCAGCTCCCTGTCCTCACGGGGTTTGGTTTAAGATTAGGTTTAATATCTACCATCACTACTGACTATGGGAATGTCAGCAGGGAGCTGTCAGTTTCCAGGCCCGAGTCCCTCATGGGCTCATGACATAAGGTCACGCAGAGAGCGGAGCTCACAGGCACAGCAGAAGATATAGGGGTGGGAAGCTCAGTAAGCAGTGCTTGGGGACCAGGGCCTTCATTTTCTCTAAATTTAAAAAAGAGAGTAGATAATCAGGGGGGAAAGTGAAGAGAAAAATCTCTAAATTTCCTCCAGGAGGTCACCTATACAGACAGCTGCACATTTTCAAGTTACTTTTAAAATAGTGATTGTGTACACCTAGAAAGTTCTGTCTACCCCCATTCATCAAAAAAGGTAAATTTATATTCTTTAAAAAGGTGTGCACATAAAAAATCTCAACACCACTAATCATTAAGGAAATGCAAATTAAAATTGCATTCACGCTCATTAGGATGGCCATGTCAAAAAAAAAACAACACACAGAAAATTACAAGTGTTGGTGATGACGTGGAGAAGCATGAACACACACATTGCAAGTGCAGCCGCTGTGAAAAACTGTATGGTGGTTCCTCAAACACTTAAACGGGATTCCCACAGGATCCAGCAAGCCCAGTTCTGAGTATATATACAAAGGAATTGAAAGCAAGGTTTCAAATAGGTATCTGCACACCCATATTCACAGCTGCATGTGCACACTAATCAAAGGTGGAAATCATCCACTTCCACTGGCAAATGAATGGGTAAACAAAATGTGGCACATTCCTACAACTGGACCTGGGACTTGCAGCCTCCACAACTGTGAGAAGTAAATGTCTGTTGTTTGTAAGCCATCCAGCCTTTGGTACTTTGTTTAAGGAGCCTGCGCTGGCTGAGACAGTGACCATTTTAAGGGTGCGGTTTCTGCTCTAAATGCAAACAGGAGGGGGGCTCTGGTGAATTTTAGGTATAGGGGAGCCGTGATCTGAGCAACATTTAAATGGATCTCTCTAGCTTTGTTGGTAATAAAAATTGCAGGAGGAAGAGGCAAGGAAGAAAGCAGAAAGAACAGTGGCTTAGGGCAGGGTGGTGGCGCTGGTGTGGAGGTGAAAAGCAGGGAGGTTCTAAATATTTCTGCAGGTGTAGCCGACAAGAATTCTTGATGGATTAGCAAGGGGTCTGAGAAGAAGCTGTCTGAGCGACTGGGAGAATGGAGTTGCCTTCAGCATAGTCAGGGAGATCTGCAGGGGGCAGTTTGGGGGAGGAAATCGGGTGTTTTGTTTGTTCAAATGGAGCTGAGATATTAAACATCCAAGCAAAGCTGACATCCAGGCAACTGGTTGTACTTGCCTTGGTTCAGGAAAGGGCAGGGCTGGAGATCCAGGTTTGTGAGCCATAGCAGGGAGGTGGTCTCTAACACTGCAGAGAGCATCCCCAAGGGAGCAAGGGCAGGTGGAGAAGCCCCAGGGCACCCAGCTGTAGGAACACCCAGTGAAGGGCAGTGCACAGGTCAGGGCGCGCAGGATGTCATAACAAACAGTGCCCAATGTTCACGGCTTAACACAGCAGCTTACGTCCCACTTACATGACCTGAGTTGTGAGATTTCTCAGCCCTCCTGGCCAGGGGGCTCCCTGGCTACAGGAATTGCTCCCTGCATCACATCTTGACATCCTTTGGCTCAGCTCTCCCACGCTGACTGTGTGCCTCAGGGCAGTCTGCAGACACCAACCTCAGGTACAGGCTGGGGCTTTGAAGACCATTCCCTGTTCCTCAACTCTCTTGTCACCTTAATGCCGTCCCCTTCCCTTCAGCCCTACTCAAGAGAGACACAGGTACCTCTCAGAGGGATCCCACCAGCCTCAATGTGTGCTACTGTCCACGGTAGGGTTCTGAAGGAAGAGAGAAGGAAGGAAACTGCCATCAATCCCCTCTGATCTCCCCAAACAAAAGGTGCCTGTCTGACTTGGGGATCTGCCTTTGTGTATGTGACTGGCGCCTCCTACAGAAGCTGGGGGGGAAAGAGGTTGCCCAGTAGATTAACTAAATTCATATATATTCTCTCCTTCAACACACTCACTGTACTGGACCCATAAGCCAAGTCAGAATGAAGGGAGGCAGCCGGGCCTCCCACCCCCGGGGCAGATGGTAGGCGAGGAAAAGTGCCTCAGAAAACCCATTCCTCACAAAACCCAGCGCCGTGCATAGTGGGCCCCAGAAAATGCCTTTTTCATAACATAAGCCAGAGCTAAGTCATGCATCTCCCCCAGGGTCCTCTTGTGAAATGTCAAATCTTCAGAAACACAGAATTGCATAATCTCTAAGCACAGGGGAAAAGAGTCAGAAATCCAGCAAAGTACCCTCCCCCAGGTGGGAAGTAGATTGAATATCAGAGGAAAGAGGAAAACAGAAATATGTGTAAAGAGAACAGTTTTCCTGAGAATAACCTCTCATGGACAGGGGAAGTACAATTTAGAGAAATATGAACAAATGGAGGATTTGTTTATAATTGGCAATTAACACAGGCTCATTATGCTAATCCAAGAGTTAGGAGAAGGCCAGGATTGCCTTTAATGACTTTTAATTTGAGGCTGCTAGCTCATTTCCCACAGAGCGCACTGCTGTTGGGGGCATATATTGCACAAATCACTCTGGGGTGGGAAAGCACTGTCCCTGTGACTTCAGCCAATGCCCCAGGCCCTCCAGAGCCTATGCTCGCCCAGGGCACAGGGGTCCATGACTCTGCTTATGGCCACAGCCCCACGGACCCCAACACAACAACACTGCATGATAGAGACAGGGAATCAAGGAGTCGGTACAGCCCGGCCGGGCGTGGCTCAGCAGTTAAGCGTCGACCTAGGATCCAGGCGATCAGGGTTCGATTCCCGGTCAGGGCACATGCCCGGGTTGCTGGCTGCAGCCGATCAATGACTCTCTCATCATTGATGTTTCTGTCTCTCTCTCTCCCTCTCCTTTCTTCTCTCTGAAATCAATTTAAAAAAAAAAGGAGTCGGTACAAACAAGACCCTGCCCAGGCTTCCTTCCACGGGGTCATGAAGCAAAAGGCACTTGAGTTTGCATGTGAACTTTGTCATTCTCTGGAAACTGCCCCTCACAGTGTCGGGTTTATTAAAATCACTTATTCAATTGACTAAAATTTGCAGGTCTCCCTAGCATGCCATTTTATCAGTATCTGCACAGGCCCATCCGCACTGAGTGGAGCGTTGCTGAAGTCAGACTCTGGGCCATCGTCTCCGCTACCACCTTACATATCCATTTTACCATCCCCACCACAGCCACATGCCAATTACCATTTGAAAGGTGAGAGAAATGCGGTTCAGCCAGTTTCAAAGCTGGTCAGTGTCTGAGCCAGGATGGTCGGCCCCCTTGGCCACTAAGCCTAGAGAGTGACCACCTTACTCCTGAGCCCTGAGAGGTTCCTGTCACCTTGTTTCCTTGACCCAGGCACTTCCTGCTTGGCCCTGATCTGTCCCCTAAATCAAGGAACTGGGAGTATGGGATGAGGCTCCAGCTGCACCCCAGAGCCATCCTGTTCCCAGAGACAGACTGGTTGCAGCAATGATAACAGGTTTTCCTTCCATGGGAAACAGGAGTGCACGGGCTTGGTGACTGGAGATACTGGGAGGAGAGAGAAGGCTGAGCAGGATTGAGGAGGGTGCATCCCAGCACCTTCTATTCATGTCTTGAGAACCGGCTTGGGAGGAACTGGAGCATCAAAGAAATGAAGGCCAGTTTGGACATGCTTAGTTTGGACTGCCCAAGTTTCAGAACCTTCAGCTGAATGCATCCAGTAGACAGCAGAAATATAGAGCTGAAGCTTAGCGAAGAGGTGAGTCTAATACTAAAGATTCAGGGTGAACTTAGGTGCAAATCATAGTTGAAGGCAGGGGAATGTAAAGCAAAAAATAAAGGCCAAGGATGGAAACTGGGGAAGGAGCCATTCAAATGTTTGCCAAACACCTGCCTTGGAAGCCAACTAGTCCCTAAATAACCTAAATAACCTAACCTTGGCCTTTGCTCTTCATTGCTAATATAGATTCTTACATTTACAGTAATAATAAGTAACATTTTTCCTACTCAAATCCCAGATTTTGAAAAGAATATTCATAGGAGCAAGGAAAATTGTCATCTTTAAAATGAGAACATTTAAAATCTGGGATTTCATTAAATAAGAAGACAATGGTATGTAATGATCATACTATCCTCTCTCAAATCCTTAGAAAAGATAAAATAAAGACTTCCAAGCAAACAGAAAGAAGGCACCAACGCCACCACCACTCTCATCTCCCACTGGAGCAGAAGCGACACCAACCTACATGCCATCTCCACATGGTAATCAGTAGTTAACATGTGCTGGGAGTTAGGGAAACAGTCTGAGTTTGAAAATGAAGTAACAGCTCCTCAGTAATAAATTTAAAAAAAGAGGAAGAACTCTAGCTTGTTAATTCCCATGCCACAAATACTAGACATTTCATAAAAGTCATGGCTAGGGTCACCAATAATCACTTTGCTTCTACATCCAGTGTCCTCTTTGCATACCCTGACCTGATTCCCAACATTTCACACAACAGACAGTCCCTCCTGCTCTCTGGGTGTCTCTTCTTTGTGACTTTGGTCAGTTTCTTCCTACCACCTACTGCCTTCATGTTGGTGTCCTCAGAGCTTTTCCCAGGTCTGCTTTTGTTTTCATACTTCCTGCTCTCCCTGGCTAAGGAAGTAATTCTTGACTCCCCCTCAATCACTCAATCTCTCCCTACACTCAATCAATCACCAGGCCCTGTCAATTATAGTTCCTAAACATTCCTCAAATTTGATCACTTCTCACCATCAAAGCTGTTGCCTTACATTAGATCACAAACACCTCATCTGTTTCTGCGGCAGACTTTTCATTCATCTTTGTCTCCAGCCTGACAGCTCCATTTCACAGCTCCTTTTCCATCCATTCATGTATGCATGTATGCATCTCTCCATTCATTCTCCTACCTAACCACCCACCTATGTACTCATTCATCCATCTACCCATTTATTTACCACCCATCCACCCATCCATTCACCCACCCATCTACCCATCCACCCATTCACTCACCCATCCACCCACTCATCACCCATCCACTCACTCATCACCCGTCCACCCACCCAACCATCCATCCACCCACCTGTCCCCACCCACCCATCCACCCACACATTCACCAATCCATTCCCCCGTCTATTCACCCATCCATCATACATACATATACCCATCTATCCACCCATCCATCTACCCACCCACCCATCTGCAAGCCAAGGGAAAACCACTGGATTAGTAATATAACTGGTTCACCTTGGGCAGTGTGGCTCAGTAGGTTGGAGCGTCATACTGTAGAAGAAAAGGTCACGGGTTTAAGGTCAAGGATTTGAACCCTGGTTAGACTGGGCACATGCAGAAGGCAACTGGTTGATGTTTTTCTCTCAAATCAATAAACATATAAAAATAATAGTAATATAACTGGGTCAATGTTAAATCTCCCAATCTTTATAACTAAACTGTACATATGTGAAAGAATGTCTTGCTTTTAGTAAACATATACTGGGGTAGAAGGACTTGACTTAATCTCAAATTAATTTTGCATGGTTTGAAACACTGTGTGCTTGTGTGTGTGTGTGTGTGTGTGTGTGAAGAGAAAAAACGATAAACAGATGGTGCAAAATGTAAATAATTGATAACTACATGGAATTTAATTAAACTATTCTCGCAGCTTTTCTTTTTTTTAATCCTCACCAGAGGATATTTTTTCCATTGCTTTTTAGAAAGAGTGGAAGGGAGGGGGAGGGAGAGAGGGAGAGAGAAAATCAGTGTGAGAGAGACACACTGATTGGTTGCCTCCTGCCCAGGGGCAGAGCCTGTAACGGAGATACGGAGATACGTGCCCTAGGCCGGAATTGAACCGGGGGCGCTTCAGTCTGCGGGTCAACACTCTAACCACTGAGCCAAACTGGCTAGGGTGCAGCTTTTCTTTAAGATTGAAATAACATCAAAATTAAAATTTGCCAAAAATATTTTTAAATAAAACATCATCCCTTCTGCAGTTCTTAGCAGTGCTGAAGCTGATTGCCATCCCACTCCACTAACATGGAATCAGATGCCTGCAAGGGAGGTAACAATTTTTTGTCTATCCCAGCACTGCAGATAAAGTGCTCCGTGAAACGTGAGAACTTCAGCAAGTCTATAAACCCTTCCATTTGTAAGCAAAATTGGGTGTGTAAATACGTTTTCCTGGAGAGAGGGACATTAGCTTTTGAATTAAGAATATACACTACAGTATATTTTTTAAAATAATAATAATTACTGAGCTACAGAAAATATATAAAGTCTTAACAAAAATAAAGCCTTCTTGCCCCCTTAACTCAGGAAGACCTGGCTGGAAAGGCTCACAATGATCTGAGAAGCTGGGGGTCCCATGCTCATTGCGGTCACCCTTTCTGGCTAGTGGGTGCCCAGGCCCTACTGGTTGCTAAATATTTAGAATACCACCCTGGCATGTAGGGTGCCAATTGTCCACCCAAGGGAAAAAGCAAAGGACTTCCTTTCCATACATAAAAGTCCAAATAGGCAAGCAAAGCTTTAGTTAATGACAAGTGTGCAAGACACGGTGAGTCTGCGGCCCGAAGTGGAGTCAGATAGCTCACAGGGTCTGAACGCAACAATGTTTGCCAAAGTCCTCTGCAGCTATCTCGGTCATTCCTTAAAAGGTACAGGAAGGGATAAACCTGTCATTAGTGCCTCTGCATTCATGTATCTTTAGGTTGATGCACAGGCCAGACTGCTCTGTAATTACCTGGGAAAGAAAGGGAATTCGACTGCCTAAAAGATTCCATTTCTCCAACAACTCCTCTAACACTCCCAGCACAGAACATTACAAAGGTGCTCGCAAAACACAAAGCATTTCTATAACCATTTAATAAAGCATATTACATATCACAATAGCCGCCTTTCCTGACGTGGTACCTGCGGGCGCCAGGCAGGCAGAGCCAGCTTGGAGAGCTCCGCTTCCATAATCAGAGGCTGCTTTGTGCCCTGAGAGCCTGGCTGTTTTAAAACAGTTGGAGGGGACACTTGGGAGTACAACTTCTTAGTCTAGAGTCAATTTCTATTTCACCTCCCTCCCCCCCAAATAATTATGTAACACCATTAATTACCCGCCCTGTTATTTTGCTGGCAATAAGTGAAAAGCAAAATCCTGCTATTTTTATATGAACAAACTACCTGGTCCCCATTCCCTGCGGTGGCGTAAATTCCACCACCTTCTCTCCACTACTGATATTACAGAGGGGCTGAGCGGCTGAGATGGCTTTTTTATTAAACGGTGGCATATTAAAAAGTTGATGTTAGCATTGGGTGGATTAAAGGATGTCGGAGAGAGTCCATGGCTGCAAGCCTGGGCCCAGATATTCAAATGCTTATCTTGTAGGGTCACTTAGCTTCCCAGGAGAGGCGTGTGTAGGGTTCCAGACATCATATCTTACTTGGCCTTCTCCATCACGAGCAACTTTGCCCTTCAACAATTTAAAGACATCGTTCAACATGTTATTTAAGCCCCATTTTTTATAACCATCCCTCACACAGCTTATATCAACTTTCAAGGTTTGGGATGAGTTAGTGGAATCCACGACACACACTAATCACAGAACACTCGCTAAGGACCAGACCTGAGAGGTCTGCACTGTCCAATATGGTAGCTGCCAGCCACATTGGGCCGATTAAATTTGAATTAATTAAAATTAAGGACTCAGTTCCTCAGACACACCAGCCACATTTTAAAGTGCTCCAGAGCCACATGTCGCTGGTGGCTGTTGCAGTGGACAGCAATGTGAGAGCATTTCCATCATCACAGAGAGTTCTATTATTGCACAGCACTGATACTGATCCACAAAATTACACAAAATAACATTTGAAACATTGCCCAGCTGGAGTGATGGGGGCCGGTAACGGATGAAGCACAGAGCTATGACAAGCAGAATAAGGGTTTATTTAGACTTTTTCTTTCTTCTTCTCCCAGTTCTTCCCTCAGTATTTAATTAGACTTTGTGCACAATTTATTTCCCAGAAAAATAAAGGACTATAAAGGAATCTTTTGAGGGTCTACTACAGATCAGATGCTTTTGTTTACAGGTGATTCTTGTTACTTGTGGTAGTTGTGTTGTATGAAGCTGCCTTGAAAACCGAATTAGTGAAGACCATTACCCCGACCCTGGGGGTCCCGGTGTTTGAACTGTGCGGCCGAAGGCCCTCACACTCCTCAAACCTTCAGCAGTGTCCACAGCCTGAGTGCAGTGTTAGCACTTTGTTTCACAGCCTTTATGGAAGTGAGCTGGTTCTCCTGCTGGGCCCACGAGCACCGGGTCTGGGACAAGGCATGAGAGGCCCTGAGAGTAACTAGACAGACCTCTGCAGGCTGGGAACCCACAGTGGAGACCTGGCAGTGGGTGGGATGGGATAACTTTGTAGTTCTGAAGGGGCAGAGACCATGCTGGCTTCTGAGTCTTAACAAAAATAAAGCCTTCTTGCCCTCTTAACTCAGGAAGACCTGGGTGGAAAGGCTCACAATGATCTGAGAAGCTGCTGGTCCCGTGCTCATTGCAGTCACCCTTTCTGGGCAGTGGGTGCCCAGGCCCTACTGGTTGCTAAATGTTTAGAATATCACCCTGGCATGTAGGGTGCCAATTGTATACCCAAGGGAAAAAGCAAAGGACTTCCTTTCCATACGTAAAAGTCCAAATAGGCATTTGAATGTGTTCAGCAGAGTTCCTAGAACAAATTAGGTAGACAACCTGTTTTATTTGGATTGACTTGAGCAAAGCAAACTCCTAGAAGATCCTCACTGCCTCCAGCTACACATGTGCCACCACAATCCAGGTCTATACTGATCCCCACTGAACTAGCTCCCTCACCAAGTAGTGCAGACCCCATCTCCAGCCCTATGCCCCCAGTCCTATTCAGGCTGTGGATACATGAAATACTGGGAGAGCACCTTTGCCAAAAGGATATGTGACAAAGTTTAATTAGTTATAAGAAAGGCCTTTGACGCACGAACCCAACAATGAGGAGTCACAGGCGTCCCTGAGAAGCAGCGCTATCTCTGGCAGTCCATACCTGCTCCCCTCCACATCCCAGGGTTTCTCTCCTTTGCCTGGGCACCTGACAACTCGGCGTGTCCAGCCTCCTGAACTTCCAAGCACTCCACCCTTGCCAGGCATCGTGGAATGCTGCCAGTGGGGCCCCCGGCTCTGCCTCAGTCTCCCCTCCTCACTGCCCGAGCAGCCACACTTGGGCACAAGGACCACAGTCCCCCCTTCCCTTGCAATTTTCCTCTTGTCTTTGTTCTTTGCCCTTGGCTTTCAGAGTCCTTTCCCCAGCACATCCCCTCCTTAATCCCTCCCTGCATCACAGAAGTATTACTCAAGGCTAAGGCCAAGTCCGGAGTCCCGAAGGGAAAGGAAGAAGGGCTAGAACTTGTCCGAAGTTCTAGAGCACCTCCCTCCGGGTGCTGCCACCCGACCCCATGCCTCACCCTCACCCTGCTTTCTCCCAGTCAGGCTGGGTCTCATGAGAAAGAATGAGGAATTCTTTACTCCACTGGCCATTGCAGAGCTCCCATTATGAAAGCTGAGTCAGAAATACAAACTACATTATACGCACCTCGAGTGAATCTCATGATGAGCCTTTGCCAAGTGGAGCTCACGGAGGTGTTTGGGCCAGGGCTGGTGGTAACTGCTGTGTGTTGTTCCCTTCGGCGTAGAGGCACACAGGAGAGTGACCACACTCACCCAGGGTCAGGCCATCACCTGGCACCACTCAGGTGCAAGGACACAGAACCCCGGGCAAGGAGTCCCTGTCCCTCCTTCCTAGTGACACTTCAGAGCAAAGGGACCGGCCCTCGGAGAAACTCACCCCCACGGAGTGCAGGGAGATGATACAACTGATCCCAGCTATTGTTTTGCAAGTACTAACGTGTAACTACACAAAAGTAACAGTACAATGGAGACAGGAAATGAAGAATCTCAGTCCCATTCACATTCCTCAGAGGACCTGAATAGGAACAGAAGCAAACTGTGACACAGACCAGGCCGCTGTTCGGACTGGCTCCAGGGGCACCGCCTAGAACACAAGCCAGCCCGCTGGTGACGTCCAGGCTCACGGAGGCCCATGCTCTCCTGTGCCTCCCTCCTCCGTCAGCGCTGGATGGCAAACCGGCCCCCATGCAAGGAGGGCAACAGGAGCCAGAAGAGGCAGGTCACTCCAGATGGGTAGGTGGCAGGTTTAATAAGCAGGGGACTCTACCTACGAGGCCTGTCAAGGGCAGCCACGAAACAAGGAGATTTCCACATCAGAATCTTAAAAGATGACAGAGAGACCTTAACTGGCTTCAGCCGTGGTGCCTTCCCGGTGGTCTCAGCAACACAATTACTCTCTCAAGGCTGAATCCTTGAACTGGCGCCCCCTGCAGGCACGGTGGGCAGAACGCACATTCCTAGGACAGAAGGGGGTGAGGAAACCGAGTGCCCAGGTCCAGCTCACGGGATGGTGGCGTCCTCTTGATGATTTCCAAAAGTCATTCGCAACATCTCTTACTTTTTCCATCCATTCACTGTGACTTCACTCTCCCCTTAGGCAGAAGCAGCTCTTCTTGCAAAGGTGTGGCATACTCGTGGCACACATGTGCAAGGGGCTGGCAAGGCTGATGCCAAGTGGCAGTGTGCCAGAGCAGTAAAGCTCAAAGGGTGGAATTTCAGTTCTCACAGAAAGGTGAGAGGGATGCTCTCCTCCTGGCTGGGGTGAGGAGGGCTTCTCCCATTCTTAAACCTGGCCACACAGGGAAGCAGTCTCTGACCCAAAAGCACACATCGGGGACAGTCAGCAGGCACGGGGCAGCTCTTTGCACTCACACACCAGGAGTTCAAAAATTCCTGGCCAAAGGTGAGCCAGGATCTGCTTATTGATATTCTGATAGATTTGGGGATTTTTCTTATTTTTCTCATGTGAAAGCAAGAAGACTTCAAGTCGAAAATTCCTTCTAGACCTGATAGGCTATATGCAGAAAGAAAAAAGACTAGAAGAGTCACTCCAGAGATTAAGAACAGTTGCCTTTGGGTAATTTTTATTATTTTGCTATTATTTTTTCATTTGCTCGAGTTTATCTTACTTTAAAAAAATAAACTTCTGAAATTTAATGATTACAGGGTGGATTTCATATGGGCTTCAAAAGAATTGTAATGGCAATTTCAAAGCATATAGAAACTGTAAGGAAATGTCTTGACTTAAAATAAAAAAGACAATAAAAGTGTGCAGATTTTATTTTTGTCTCTCGGGTTCCAACCTACATTGTTTCTTGTGCTATGTTACTAATCCCACTTGAGCAAATAAACAAATACCCTATGCTGTAGGGATAAATTAATTATATATTTGAAAAGATATGACAGGGCCTTTTCAAAATGCCATCAGCTCCACGTAACGGACTATGTCTACATTTGATTTTGGATAGAGTAGCCAGGTTTGGGGAGGGGTCTCAGAACCTTCCAAGCCCCCCCACATGTACCCCATTCTCTCTATATATCCCCCGAGTGCCCCGAGGTACAGAGAGAGAATCAGGGGCCTGGCCCTTTCTCTGCTTCCTAGGCTGACATCACGCGTGGGTTTATAGAGCCCTGAGCCTACTCTATTTGAATTCATTTCATTTCATCTTTCTTTAACTATCACGTTTGAAGGCTTTTTCCTAACGAATCCGTGCTGGGTATTCTCGGCCTGTGCCTCCCCCTGCACTCCCATCCTCTCCATCTGCCTGGGACTCGGAGCCATCACCCAGTTCTCTTGCTTCTGATTGATTATTGCCAATGGGAGACATTTGTAGAAAATAAGAGTATTCCGGCAAAGAGAGCCTGGGCTGTATTTATTAAGCTGGGCTGAGGTTTAGCAGTGTCTGCCCTCCTCCCTCTAAGATCACAGGGTCAGGAGGGCAGCACAGCTGCAGGCCTGGGGAGCAGAAGAGGCGGGGGCTTCCCCATTGCTCCAGACCCCTCATCTCTGCCTACTTCTTTTCAGAAAATTCTTTTCCTCAATCTCTCTCATTTGCCCCCCCCTTTTTTCAATCTTCTCCAGAGGACATTTTCATTGATTTTTAGAGAGTGGGGAAAGAAGAGAGAGAAACATCTATGTGAGAGAGAAACATTGATTGGTTGCCTCCCGCATGCGCCCCGACCTGGAATCAAACCTGCAGCCTGGGTATGTGCCCTGATGGGGAATTAAACCCGTGACCTTTCATTGTACAAGGACAATGCTCCTACCAACTGAGCCACACTGGCCAAGGTTCTCATTTACCCCTTTTGAAGGTGCCATGAGTTTCCTGGTGCAAACCTGTCCTGTAAATGGGCATAATCTGTTAGAACAGCAATACCGAAGCTATTTATAAGAATAAATAGACATATGTTGGGAGAGTATACAAAGCTTTTTGCATACAGAGACCACAGCTCTAGATTGCCCCTTCTCAATCGGTACTAATGTAAGTGCTCCTCTAAGGACTCCTTTCCTATCCAGGTGACCATGAAAGTGTCTAAATATTTACAGGTGAGAATTTAGAAAGGGAGCCAGATGGAGAACCTGGCACACAGGAAAGAGTTGGAGGAGATCTGGCTTCCCCGTGCCCTCCAGGTGACCTTCCCAGCATCTGAGAGACCTGGGCCTCTTCAACCTCCACCCTTCGCATCCAGCACCACCCCAGTGAGGACAAGCCCCTGCAGTCTGTCCAGCATCTCAGGCCACCCACAGAGTCTTGCTCAAAATTAATAAAGCGGAGCCATCCTCTCCTCGGGTACTGGTCACAGAGCCCCTGTTCTCGTTTTCTGCAGAAAGCATTTTTTGAAGCCCCCTCAGTCACAGAGCCTGGCGCTTCGGGGAGATGGAACCAGGTTCTCTGACGGTGCCAGGGCAGCAGGAGCAGGACCTGGGCAAGCTTTGCAAAGTGTGACCGCCCGGTGGGAAGAGTGCACAGGTCCTGAGGGCGCTGCTTTGAAGGGGTTTAGCACGTGGGTGAGTGCAGTCAGTAACACTCCAGAGCACTGTACCCTAAAATAAGACGAGGTGGACACGAGGAGCCACCCTGAGGTCTGGCTTGAGCTGTCTGTGTTTTTGGAAGTGACACAGGCCCTTTACAAAACTAAGGGGAAAGATGGTGGTTGGGAGAGAACTTGTTTTGTATGAATGCTACACCCTGAAAATCGTTGATCTCCAAGGGAAGGGCGAGAGATTTCAAGTCAGTTGCTTTCGGTTTATAAAGTCTATTCGTGCCCAGGATAAAAGACAAAATGTTCTGTCCCTTTCAAAACAGAGCAGTGTGTGTCTTCTTAAACATGAAGTGCTCCGGTGTGATTGTGCGCCTCACTGCTTCAAGATGCTATTTGTTCTCTTCTCAGTTTTAATGATTTGACCATCGTAAAGCTAAGCAGTCGCTCTATGGTTTCTCTTTTACCTTAGATTACAGGGAAATGGGTTTTGGAAGACAAATTTTCAACAATAATCAATTCAGATACCTTTCCCTTCTCAGAAATCTAACAAATTCTCAGATTAAGGAATCCATTCATTGTTGAAGAGTTAATCTGATTGATTACCGTATTTCAGCAAATCCAAGCTATTACAATAGAAACAGTCTGATTTCAAAAATATTAAAATATTAAAAAGTTCATGTTAGAATCGACGAGATACAGCAATAACAATAGTCAACATTAATTGAGAGCTTATCATGTGCTAACTGTAATTCTAAGCACTTTGGCTGTATTAGCTCATTTAAACCTCAGTACAAGCCTATGAGTTAGATCTTATGACCTTCCCCATTTCATAGATGTGTAAAGCCAGGCTCAGAGAGGGAAGATGGCAGAGCCAGGACGTACCCAGACAGTTGGACTCCAGGGTCTCGGGCCTACTGTTCCCCTGTCAATTATTCCTGGTACCAACTGAAGGGATGTCCACTCTCTATGAGCAGTGTTATGCTTAAATTCCAGCATCTAGTTAATGTTCAACAAAGTTCAATTGTTTGCTAAATGAAACAAATACCATTTCAAAGATGAATAGCCTTTAATGAGAACAGTTACTTACCAAGAGTTGCGTAAATAACCGTAATATTAAGACTTCATAGACCAAGAGAGACACAGCCAATAATTCTATAATCTGACCCATTTTCCACAGAATTGCACAGCCAGGGAGCTCACTGACTACTCTCTCCTTAGACCAAGAACAGAGGGCAGTTCCTGCTCTGGCCATCCCCTGTCAACCTGACTGCCCACCGGACAGTGGGTGACCAAGGGAACATGCTCACTCAGATTGCACCCTCATACCACACTAGGGCTGCCAGGTCCTCAGCATTCCCTGTGCAAATGCACACAAGCCCCCTTCCTAGGCCTGCATGGGCCATTTCCTCGACTCATTTTACGAAAGAGAGATTAAGACAAAGCTGCTTGTGGGGTAGACAGGGCTGAGATTTGCAGGGCAGGAATGAGGCGGTTGGCTATGGCACTGCAGCCAATTTGCCTGAACCTACTAGGTTTCTGTGTCAAGTCCACAAAGGTGTGAATTCTGCTTTCAAATGAGACCTTAGGGTTATCACAAAGGCTATTTTGCCAAGGTAGGAGGCAGAACCTACATTTGTTAGCTTTATTTGTAATTGAAACATCAAGACATGTAATATGTGGGCCTCCATTTGTACTCTAGCCCACAAGTATTAGGGCTGAGAATGCAACTCTGCATGCTTTGAAGTGTGGCTGCTTGAGTGCTGGGTATGTGTTTCCAGAAAAGTGGAATTGTGAGAATTTAAATGACCCCAGGGACCAGTACAAGTAACTCCTTTATTTTCAGCTAAAGGACTTAAGGCCCAGAAAAGTAGCTAATGTCAGGAATGGAAAAGATGGGCGGTTTCAAATAATAAACAAATCCAAAAGAAGGAAAATTATATATTTATATGCAAAGGTAATGAACTATTTTTATCTGTTTTTTAATTGATTTTAGAAAGAGAGAGAAGAAAGGAGAGGGAGAGAGTGAAACAGAGAAACATCCATTGCTGCCTCCTACATGACCCCTGTGGGGATAAAGCCTGAAGCCTGGGCATATGCCCCCACAAGGAATTGAACCATCGACCTCTCAGTGCATGGGACAACACTCACCCAACTGAGCCATCCCAGCCAAGGCAAATAAACTATTTATAAAGAATTAAAATGGCCCAGGCTGAAGGGACAATCATACTTCCAGGTTTCATACTAAATACTTAGTGTTGTTCATTGAGGGCACTGTTAGAGTTTCCTTAACTAATTATTTTTCTTTTAAAGTTATGTTTTCAAATCTTTACTTAAAATGTAGATTCCTAGCAAAAATGTTTTGTAGCAGAACTCAACTACAATTATTTAAATAAAACCAATAAATCCAATTGTATAGATGATTGATGCATGTTAAAAAATGTACTCTTATACACGTCCTTTAAAATCAAAGATGCCTGCAAGATAATACTGAGAAAAGAATAAAAATTAACTCTAATAATAACAAACATTGTCTCCAGAAATAAGCACTCTTGTAAGTGCTTAAACATCAATTGTAAAGACACCAAAACCATGATGTAGGAAATAAATGTTCATGTTGGAAATACACACTAGATATTTTTAGAGTGATTTTTTTAAGAAAAATTCTCTAACTGAATGTTTCACACCCAGCGTCAGAAATTTTGATATAACAATCACATCCTAAAACATTATTTTAGCTTTTAAAAAAAGAATATAATATTTGGAGAATTTAATCCAGTACCTACCAAAGAATCATTTATCCAATGCCTACCAAAGAGTCAATTTTTTTCACTTTTGAGATAAAACATCCCAGATATCTGTTGGATGCCACTTCTAGTGGCATCCATCAATAGATGATTATATATTTTTAGGTTTGTCTCAGTAACCTGTAATTTTTCAGAAATAGCTGGACAAAGATTCAGCCATTAGGTTCATGAAATGTGTGCTGGGGGTGAGAACACAACCTAAAGTGAGATTTGTAAATCTTATGTGTTTGCTGTGCACAGGAAGCAATCATCTGTAAATAAGCTCTTATTTTTCAATAGCACAAGGAAATCTTCCAAGTCGTGACAGGCTTTGTACCAGATCTTTGACCTTTGAAGACATGATTTGCATAAAGCAGTAGAAAAGCATTTAACCTAAGACCTCAAAGTTTTAGGAGGGGGAGGTCAAGTAGTGCAGATGAAAACATTAAAAAAAAAAATAGAAACACCGCAATGCAACTTTGACAGATAATTATCTGCAAAATGTCCTTTGAAATTGTTGACATTGACTGTTAACGTTTTGAAAGCTGCCTATTTTGTAACCAGTTTTTATATCTAACCTTTTCCTAATGATCAAAAGTCATCATTAATTTTAATCTACATTTGGATTCCTTAAAAAAATTTTTTTAATGCATTCAAACATCCCTCTTACATACTTACTACACTTCTTTGCCTTGTAGAAAAGCTAGTCCGGCCAAGGTAACCAAAAATCAGTGATAATCAAGGATTAAAAGATTTAAATGACGTTAATGGGAGAATAAAGGCCCATAATAATAAATAATGAAACGCCTTTAGAATTCATTGACATTCACCTTAATGCAAATTCACATCATTTGCCTTCACATTTACAGGCTCAGTCCACCTTATATTAGGCAACATCACTGAGATGAGATAAGTCACAGTGGAACATTTCAGTGTTTTCCTCTGTGGATTTTTACCCCTTTTTCTTTATTCCTCGCTCCTGCACCTTGATTGTCAATTCTATGTTTAAAAAAAGATCATTAGAGAAAACTAAGTCAGTCAATCTCACATCTGTCAGAAACTGTCATGATCTGATCCACTAAGTATGGTTTCACATGCCAGGGGAAGCACTTACTCAGATCCCTGGGTGCTGATCTAGGTCATCTGTGTGAGAGGTGAGTGACTGCCTGTGTTCCGTGGAGTAAGCTCACTATGGGGGGGTGGGAGTGGGGGGGTCAGCCTCCCTCTCTTCATGGAAACC
Source organism: Miniopterus natalensis (assembly GCF_054644295.1). Lineage (NCBI taxonomy): Eukaryota > Metazoa > Chordata > Mammalia > Chiroptera > Miniopteridae > Miniopterus > Miniopterus natalensis. The sequence continues at coordinate 27,074,803 of NC_142082.1, forward strand.
AAAGAAGCTGCTGCCACCCATACTGGTCTCAACAGCAGGTGGCCCCAGAGTGTGAGACAGGAGCCTTGAGGTGGCGGTGGACACTCAGCCCTGATGGGCCTCCAGGTTGGAGACCAAAGACCTGGTGTCACCACACACGGCGAGATGAACGTGCTGTTGCTGTGATGCATGAGCTGGGGCAGTTCTAGAGGAGTTGGCAGAATCTAGAGCAGGGACCCCAACCAGCACTTGGAGGGTTTATCAAGACAGGTTCCTGTGCCTCACCTGAGAAATCTCTAGATTAGAACCCTGCCTTGTTGGTGTGTCTGTCCTCCCAAGTCCTTGAGTCACTCATTTTCCTTACCCCATCTACCCTGGGAGACCCAAATCCTCAGGGGGGAAAAAGAAGAGCTCCTCTTCCAACAGTGATGGACACTCATCTCTTGGGCGTGGGACAGCATGGGGGCCTGAGTAGGAAGGACAAGAGGTTCCTTGTCACCAGGCTGAGGCTGAAACCAGAGCAAGGATAGGACTGTGAGTGCAGCACACAGCTGGGGAGGGAAGAACTGCCCTCGGCGGTCTGTGGAGAGGGGAGAGGACGCCTTTACATTCTGCCCTCTGCTGTTACAAATTTCATAGAGAACACTATGCACCCAACTTGTCCAGTAGAAGACTCGCCCTCCATGGCGACCCCTAGTCTTTGATTCCAGTCTGAAGGCTGTGGGTGGAATGGTCACCATGCTCCTCAATGCAGCCTGTCCCTCGCGCCTGGGGCAGATGTAAGGGGCTGTGTTAGGACCAGTAGCGCATGTGGACACTATTGCCTGTAACAGCTTATGTCATGACATCATTCACTACTGAGAGGGGAAGGCAGAAAAAATGCACTCGGCCATCCAAAATAGGGGTCAATAAGTATAACCCCCTTTTCTCTTTTTTAAATAACTGGAGAGAAAATTCAGGCACAAGACCAGAGTCTCAAGCACCAACGTTCTCCTTTCCAAACACCTGCCCACTGACTGGGCTCCCCTCCTGGGATCACTGGATCTCCATAACCACCCAACAGAAGCCCTTTACCCTTCCCCTCTCTTTACCACACGTGTTGGGTGTGAAAGAGCAAAGCCACTGCATGTTACAGCAGGATTTCATTGTTAAAAGGAGAACTTTCCATCAAGACCACCAAATAGTTAAAATGAAGAAAATTATAATTTTCAGGTTGAAAACGGGCTATGATACTTGATCAGTCATTTCCATAATGAATAAACTCTATTTCTTTATCATTTCTCCCACAGTGAAAATACTCTGTGAACTTTTCTTTGTCGTTTCCTTTACTTGAAGTTGAAAGCTAATTCTTTGACAATTAGCAATCTTTTCTTTCACACCAATTCAACTTTAGCGTAACAATAAAGCCGCCAAGCAAAGCAGCTCCGTCAGTGGGAGAAAGTAAGGAACTTGTCAGGGCATTTCTGATGTATAATGAAAGCTAAAAGAATCCTGGCTTTTTTCCCCCCAAAAAGAATGAGAAATAGATCTAAAAATCAAAATTTATTAAGGTGCTCAAGATACTGAAAAGCACAGAAGACTAACTGCCGCTGAGTATAATATATACAATTAGAATCCTCATCTTGAAAGGCTTCAATGAAAGTCATATTTGTTAGAGTTGAAAACACACTGAGGTATGTTAAGTAAAGCACAAAAACATAGTCATGTAAACTAATTGGATAATGGCATATATTACCACAACTGTCAGCTTCCACTGTGCCTTTAAAAGTTCCTTTTGTTAAGCACACGATTTCATTGTTAAAACCAAAACAACACAAAAAATACCTGTTAGCCAGCATTCAACCTAGCACGCATTCTGGACACATCTGAGAGCAAATAAACACTCTGCTGTTCTCTCATTTTCTGTTTTCTGATTGTTTCCGTGGGGTAGGCTCACGGTTTATTGATTCAGCTCCTCTGAAACTGTCAAAGTTTCATAGTTTAAAACTGCACACTGTGGTATTCCTTTCAATTTCTCCATTCTCCAGGTCTGAGCCAAGAATGGACTTTGCAGAGCCCTGAGGCTAAACCAGAAAAACACCCATAATTTCGTAGGATCATCACCCAAAAAAAGATAACCCAGAGTGAAACTATCCGTGGACATAAAAGGACCATTGTCTGACAAACAATCAAAATTCAGCGAGAATGACATTATTCTGACCTGTGTTAACCTTCCCACACGACCCAGTATAATTCTCAGCATTCAAAAGGCTTTTTCCTCTCTTTCCTTTTCTGTTAGTCCATTGAACTATTTGCAGATCCAAGAAATTGGAATTTAAAAGGTGACCAAAAATGATTCCCAAACGAATAGCTAAAGCAGTCTACCAGAAGGAACCTCAATGGTCCAGTTAACGCTTCATTATTCTTACAGCTCTGTGCTAAATAAATAGTAACAGCAGATGACCTCCAAGGAACGTCCCCTTTATCTGGCTGGCCCAGTCCTCTGGACCTGGGTCCAGGAACACCATGGCTATTTTCATAGTCTAACATACACATGGGGCTGGCACTCATTTTTGCAATCCTCAGAACATAACTTTTCACCAACTTGAGAGAGAGAACAAAAGTCACTGTTGCCCAAGTAGCAACAGTCAGCGATGAATCTGTATGTGGCAGTTCCAGCCCCACCTAAATCCCAATAGCGGGTTCCTCCCGCACAGGGGCTTCCAAACTGAGTTCAGCAAACACACATCTCACCAGGAGAAACAGTGGTTCTGCCCGCGGGCCACACAGTGCCCTGCACCCAGGTTCCACCAGGTCCTCAGGGACTCCGATCCCGATGACGGTCCCAGTGGCAGCACACATGCCCCCAGGCTCCCTCAGAATGTCCTGCACCATCTCAGAAACAGAGCCTCCCTGGCTCCACCTGTGACCCAGTTGGAAGTCACCACGGTTCAGACAACCAGACACCCTCTCCCTCCACACCCCCCAACACTCAGTGAAAAGGCACAGCAAATTGTCCCCCCAACATTCACCCCTCTTCCCATGGAGCCCGAGGATGCCCTCCTCCGGCAGCCTACCTCCCGTGCCCACGTCCAGCCGCCTGCCCGGTCCCGGGCTGGGGACTCCAGTCGTCCTGCGAGCTGCGAGCGTCCGGTGGCAGCAGCCTGGGGCTCCAGCCGCCGCAGCGTGGCCGCGATGAGCACAGCTGGGGACCAATTAACCAGACATTGTATGGCAGTAACAAATCAACAACGAAAAACCTGCACGCAAATCAAGCAAAGGGCCATTTCAGAGGGATGCTGAAAGCTGAAGTCACCAAGCGCTACATCTCTTCTTCAAGATCATTCCAGCCAGCTCCTTCTGCTATTTTTACTGTACCATAATGCACTAGGTCTGGCTTTTACCCTATTGAAAGAACATGAATATATTATTATCCACACAAAAGAGCAGGTTATTGTTTATGAATTACCAGCCTTCCCAGCAACAAAGGCTATTTTCATAAGAAAACTCAATTTCATTTTAGCTCCAATTTGATTACCAGCTGAAGAAAAGAAGCTCTGCTCCTAACCCTCAAAGGATTTTTATTCATACCATTGAATGGGCTTTATTGCTTCCTTTTCAAAACTGACGTAGAAAGCTTTTAGAGTAAAACATTGACAAAAAATTATTGCGCTGCTATTTTGTGCAATAACAGAGCTGAAGAGGGCAATGATTTCTCAGCCATCCTTCACTGTACTTCAGAATAGCAAAGGCTGGAATTAATGACAGACCAGAGAGAGGAGGCAAGCTCAGGTCTCACAATGCACGTCAAATCTAAATGATCACTATACATTGAAAAGCCCCCCAAAAAGCCCACAGCTGATTGATTCATGGCTTTCACGAGAAAGACAGGCTTGAAGAGTTTATTGCACCACAATTTACTCGGAATTATCATAAAAATAAATGTAGAGGCTGAATGTCACCCTGGCACACTCCAAAAACACACACCCAGGGACAAAGTTCACGCAGGCATTATCTCGTGCACACTCTCGCAGCCAGAGCTAAGGCTGTCAGGGTGTCTGTGATCGGGGCTTAACTCGCTGTTCACATGTTGGGCCAGGCTTGACTTGGGCTCCATGGAGGAGAATTCCCCCCACACTGGAATATTTTTCCATCTTCACAATTTAAATAGAAAAAATCTGCAGCTGAGAATAATAGCCTAGTGTCCCAGAGGCCAGATCTTGCTTCACACCTGGACTGTCCTGGGGCTGCCCTGGAGGGTGTCTGTCGGCTTGTTTGTTTTCATTCCCCAAGGAAACTGTAAGTTTGCAAGGACTCAACTGCCCACAAGAACAGTTTGGGGTAAATGTTTAAATGATACAGGTAGTTGTTGATAAAATGGCTCTCTCCATATGCTCGGCACTTCCATTTTCATTAATATTTGACCAATAATGGCTAAGCTAGTGGGGGTGCCAAAGAAACCTGCACTTGAGATTATGCAAATAGAGTTTACTGTGTATTAAGCTGTGTTCCAGGTGCCCCAGCCAATCACGTAGATGCTTCAGGGAAGAAAGAACCAACCAAAACTGAAAGGATGTTCTTAAAATCTATTTATTGGCCAGGAAGGCAATCTTCCTACTTGATTATATATACGGCACAATGGGATGTAGAACTGAAGAATGTGCAGTTCGATGCTATGTTGGCAAAGCAACATTTATATTTAAAAATAAACCAACCAATGAAGGCAAACTACCCCAGGTGGCCATGACTTTCTTTTAAAGGGTGTTGAATTCAAAAGTCACATGCTGGTGTTTTGCCCTTCCCTGTCAGTCGGGTGATCTGAGCTTCACGGTTTAGTAGGAAACAGGAAGATTTCCAGTTGTCATAAGTCGTTTTCAGTGACTCCCACCACCCCACCCCTTTCATTGCTCCCTGTGGCCACTAGGTTGTAACCACTAGCACTGTATGTCCACAATGTCAAAGATGATATTTTAAAAGCCAAACTTCCATCAAGAGTTCATGTGCTTACAGATAGTTAAATGCTCAGCATTGGGTTAACAACAAATAACTAATGCACATTGCACCTTTCTTTGGGTTCCTAGGCATTCTGCATACAGAGCCTGTTCAATTAATAAAATATAATCAATTCTACAGTCAAATATTCACGGCAGTTATGTTCTTTAAAGCCAGTGTAATCACTGAATTAGCAAATACTGACCATGGCCCCTGGGGAAACAGGGTTAGGTTCCTGTGAACCTCTGGTCACAACTTATTCGTCAACCAATCACATTCTAACCTTGTTTTACATGTTTCTATTTAAAGACATTTTAATATACTGTGTTGATTCATTAACATCGAACTCACAGCCAACAGCGCTAGAACTCATGCCTGAAGGAAGCTCATCTAACACAACACATTTTCTCCAGGAGACACACCACAGCTTCTTGACTTGGGAACACCGGACAGCACTTTAGCACTGTGCTTGGGGGCCAGTTTAAACTGCAAAATCACCCATTAAAAAGCACAAACATTTGAACATGGCACTAAGACTGTGAAAATGACACATGTTTATAGTACTAGAACTGAAACAAAAAGGGAAGGTATCATCTTGCTCCACCTCAGCCGGGGACTTTCAAGGTGGTCGACTCAGCCCAGCCAGCATGGCCCAGTGGTTGAGCATCAACCTATGAACCAGGAGGCCAAGTTTTGATTCCCGGCCAAGGCACATGCCCAGGTTGCTGGATCCATCCCCTAGTAGGGGACACACAGGAGGCAGCTAATCAATGACTCTCATCGTTGATGTTTCTATCTCTCTCTCCCTCTCCCTTCCTCTCTCTGAAATCAATAAAAACTTTTTTTTTTTAAAAAAAAGATGGTCAACTCAGGTTTTTTGCCGCACACACTGTACACGTCCATGAGTGACCTCGAGGGCTCAGCAACTCTCGACACGGGTTGCAAATCAACTTTAGTAAGTAGGTGAACTTGCAGACACAGAAACCATGGATAATGAGGGTAAACTTTATTCTTTTCTTTTTCTTAAGGCCATTTGCTATTGTGTCCAGAAAGCTGCTATAAATTGAACTGTGTCCCCCAAAATGCATACGTTGAAGCCCTAACCCGCAATGTGGCTGCACTTGAAGATGGGTCCTTCAGGAGCTATTTAAGGTAAAATGAGGTCATAAGGGAAAGGCCCTGATTGGATAGAATTGGTGTTTCTATAAGAGGACGAAAAGAAAGCTCTCGTTCTCTTTGTGTGAATGTGCTGAGAAAAGGCAGTGTGAGGACACAGCAAGACAGCCATCTACAAGCAAGGAGAGAGCCCTCACTAGACACCAACCCTGCCAGCACCTTGATCTTGGAAGTCCAGCCTCCAGAATTATGATAAATAAATGTCTGTTGTTTAAGCCTCCCAGTCCATGGTATTTTGTTATGGCAGCCCTAGCTAACTAGGACAAAAGCAAAAGTGGAGAGAGATGTGGCACTATCAATCAATCAATAATCACTAGTTGAACTACTGGTTATTGTCCACAATGAGCAGGACAGGAGCTGGCTGATTGAAGGGATATAGAGACATGTAAAGTGTACCTTAGGGAACCCCGAGCCTGCATTTGGAGGAAAGGTGACACTTGAGGCTGGCATGAAGGAGTGACAGCTCTGAGAAAAGAGCATCAGTTCCCCAGGTCAGGGGGTAGGTCTGGCTAGAGCAGGGAGCTAGGAAACAAAGCTGCAGATAAGGAGCCACTGGGAGCTAGCCAGTGGCTCCTGGGTACCCACCCAACAGAGGGGCAATTTTTCCAAATATGGGCCTTTGACCCCTGACATCACAATCACCTGGGAGTTTAAGAGAAATAGAAGTTTCTGGATCTCCCTTGTTGTAGGGCCCTGGGAATCTGCTCTTCTAACTCACCATCCAGGTGATCCCTAATCCTCCTTAAATTAGAAAAGTGCCACCACCAGCTGAACAGATAAGAAGAGTCAACCTACCTGGAGAAGGTGAGTGCTATTGAACGAACCCGCACAACCTGTAAATTACAGGGTCTTGAAGTGAGCCCCATCTCAGCGTCAGCAGCTCATCCCTCACCTGACCCAGCCCCACTAACAATCTGCAAACCCTCAGCCAGGTACCCATCCTCACCTCAGGAACGTGTCCTCACATGTGCTTACTGAGGCTGAACCGAGAAGCCAGGATGTTCTTAGTCTTTCACAGGGTTAACTTCTGAGAGGCAAAGGAATACACTAAACAGATGGGCAAAACACTCCCCAATCAGTGACTTAATGCTTAAAAGAAACACTAAGGAAACACTGAAAATGGAAGGAAACTGTTTTCCAAGTTGTGGTTTCCAGAGAGCCAAAAAAAATCCGATTTTATCATCAGACAGACCTGCTTTTGCTTGTGGGCCAATTTGCTCAGCCTCTTCTTCTTAAACTATGAATTCTTCAAACATCAGGAGCCCCTCTCATTTGTCTTTGATTTGCAGAACCTGGCTCACAATTGGTGTCCAATGAAAGTATTAAAACGAAATGCCTTTAGGCAATGTGGCTCAGCTGGAGATATAATAAAGACAAAACCCTGAGCATCCCATCTTACATTGACTAAGGCCAAATGCCAAAAATTAATATAATTAGAGATGACCATGAGTAAAAATATTTTTAGTTTACCTTAAAAAAGAGAGAGATTTAAAATTATGAGGTCCCACTTACATTTTCACACAACTTAGAACTCCTTTCAGTCCCTTTGAGTTGGTTTCTTTCCTCCCTTCTCGTCATCTATACATATGTAAGTCCCATTCAACTGGAAACTTTGGTCTGACTTCTAGAATTTAGAAGCAAAGAGATAGAACCACTGATCAACAAGAAAAAGCCCTATCCTGTAAGCAGTTCAACTCTTTGAAATCAATAACCACATAATTTGGCTTCCAGAAGGGAGAGGTTCAGAATGTCCTGCTGCTCTCTATCCTAACGTTTCACCCCTTTAAGCAGTTGACTCCCCTAAGAAGGCAACCTCTGCCACAGGTTATAAGTAAGGAAGTTAAAGCAATGAAAACCATATTATCGCAAGCGATAAAGTCCCTGTGAACCGATCCCCTGAGGGGCCCCCTTCATCCTAGCTGACAGTGACATGCATTAATGGCATTATTGGGACACAGCAAATCTCACCATTTCCTCCAACCTCCAAGCTTCCTTGGGAAGACATTTCCTATCAGTCTGATGACATCATAGGAGACATTCAATAGTCAAGACGTTGAAGAAGCAGGTGACACTGTTGTAAAACTTGTTACTTACTCACTGCTTAAAAAAAAATCTAAAAATTACACCAGGATAAAATCACTTTCAATTCCTTTATTGATTGTCCAGGTTTTATGTTATTACACTTTATGTTTCAAAATTACGTTCTAGATGTTGAAGCCTGTGATGTGATTGTATACTTACCCTTATCTGCTCCTCTCTTTCTCTCTCCTCCTACTATCCAAAGATAGAGAACATGGCCTCGTGTAGTTGGCTCACGAGCTCTTACCATAAACACACCTGCAAATTAGAATCTAGATGGATATGAGCCACTTTGGCCTCTGTGTACATATATAAAACAGTAAGAAAATAAGCCAGACTCAACCCCGAATATAAATTTAGAAAATATCAATTCAAAATCCTTCTGAGTTTGGACAAGAATCTTTTGAACATAGTCCAGTGCTGTTGTTCCATTGATGGGCTAAGTAATAGGCTCCAAGGCTCCTCAGTTGGTCCTTGGGAACAGGTAAGGCCATCTTGAGATGCTCTTCCGATAAAGTACACATACTGGCTGTACATAGCTGCAACCTGAGGGGAGCACCATGCCCACAGCGTGCACTGGCTCTTTCTCAGGGGAGAGGTCTACTCAAGGTGCCCCGTGGGCCCTGCTGGGGTGGCCACCCAGGTCAGGGGGTGAGCTCGCCAACCTAGGAGGAAAAGGGTGCTTGGTCAGGAGAGAGGAAAGGAGGCCGTGATGCTGAGAGGCAAGAGAGCAGCCTAGGTCAGGTCAAGGTGTTCAGAGATGCCCATGGGCTTTGGGGGGATGAGACACAGGCCAGTAGCTGTGATTGTGGCATCTGGTTTGTGCTTCAATCCAGGGTCATCTGCTTCACCTGTGTAAACAGGCCCAGGGCTGGCCAGTCGGGGGCACTCTTCCCAGAGTGTGGTGGGTGGGGGCAGAGGCATTGGGCACGGACACAAGTGGCCTTGAATCTGGCTCAGTGGCCTTTGCATATCCGCAAGCCAGGTGTCCTCAACAATGAAATGATCTGCTGGGTCCCCTCGTGGCTCACCAGGTTTCCCTGTCCCAGGGATGGAGTCCCATGAATATTACTCAGCATGTTATCTATTTTCCTCACCTATTTCAAGAAGAGTGATTTGAGTGCAGAATCTACTCATCCTCAAGCCTTCCACATGGAAGAAGCAGTGTGTGGTCCATATTATCAGCAGAACACCCCCATCCTCCAGAAATTCAGAACGCAATAGAGGTACAAATGTGACCTCATCTTGGATACCCTGGTCACATCTGAGTTCAGATTCTCCTTATATCTGAACACAAGTTCAGTGTGAAAATAATCAGCCAGTACATCAAGAACAGCTATGGATCATTTTATTTTACTAAGAAAAATAGATAAATAAAGATCGAAAAATCTAAAGAAGGTATAAAAACCAGGGAAACAGAAGACTAAGGATTTGGAAAGAAGAGACAAAGGGTCAGATAGAATAAAACACTGGTGTGGGACAAGAACACAGGGGAAATATGTGAGGGGTGAAGGACCAGAGAAAGATTAGGGAGCTCGTGAAGACTGAGCCAAGGAGAAGGTCAGACAGAAGAGAACGCAGTATGGTGATCACTTAACGGAGATAGTATATGTATATTCCACTAAGCATAGGAGAAGGCAGCCCTTGAAAATAAAACCATCTATTTTCTTAGAGAAATAAAAATATTACTGCAGCCCTGGCCGGTGTTGCTCAGTGGTAGAGTGTCAGCCCACACACCAAAGGGTTGCAGGTTTGATTCACAGTCAAGGGCACGTACCTGGGTTGCAGGTTCAATCTTTGGCCCGGTCAGGGAGCTTTCAGGAGGTAACCAATTGATGTGTCTCTCTCACATCAATGTCTCTCTCTCTCTCCCCCCCTTCCCTCCTTTCCACTCTCTAAAAATCAATGGAAAAAATATCCTCAGGTGTAGATTAAAAAACAAAAAGCAAAATAGTAATACAAAAGTCAAAACCACCCTTGTAAGCCTGGCTTACAATAAGAAAAAAACATGATTTGGTGGTTAGCTAGTATAGAAATAACTGAACAATATGTCGATGCCAAGTTCATTTACATCACACACACACACACAGCTTAGAAAGAAAGTACTGGAATTGCTCCTGTGTATCCAAATCAAAGAAAGGAAATAAATATTGCTGAGGGTTTTTAAATGGGGTGGCAAAGCTGTTAGTGAGAGAAATGGCAGAAGCACAAAGCCTCTTCACAATGTAGAAAAAGAGTAGCTGTCAATGGGAGGAATATTCTAGAGAAAGAAAGGGGGGGAAGGCAAAGGGGCGGTTGGTTCAAAAAAGGGCCATAGTAAGTGATGGTCTGAAACAGATGTGCATTGTGGAAAGTGTCTTCAAGAATAACAGAAAAGATCTGGCTCCTACAGAGGCCTGAAGCAGAGTTAGAGAGACACATAGCTGAGCCCCACCTGCAGAGCTGTTCCAAGATAATTTGGACAAAATTGGTCATAGTGACTGGGAACCCAGTGAAAGCTGAATGAACAACAATCGAGCAACTTAAATTTCACCTGATAACCCATTGCCAAATGAACCAGCCACCTTGCCTCATTGCCTGTCCATCAACTGAGACGTTAAAGCCTGACCCCACATTCAAGGTCAGGCTTCCCTCTGTACCATTTGTTCAGTCAGCAGCAATCGAGCAGCTACTACGGGAGACTGTCACCCAATCTACAAGGCACTGAAGCGTCGGCCCTGCTTACAGGTGAGGAATCCAAGGGCTCCTACCCCAATCCAATAGCGTGATTCCAACTTGGATCTCCAAAGTGCAGGCCCTCCACATGAGACCTCCCAAAGGAGTCCTGCCCCCCACCTTCTTCTGGCCTCACTGGATTTGAGGGGCTTTCTCTAGAGCTATGGTGACCGTGTCCTTTGTCTCCCAAGTGGGACAACTTTAGAGAATATACAGGGGATACTAACGATCACACCAGGTGATAGGCTAGCGCTAGGACTGGCCTGGGAGACAGAAGGTGCAGTGACCTCACCCACAGGCCAGCTGCCTCAGCCTAAACAGAAATGAGCATTTCCCTTGCTGGCCTCTGCAAGTTCTCAGCACATGTGCCATTTTGCTTGTGGGTCAGAGTGACCAGAAACGGAAGAGATGGAGGCTTGGGAAAGAGCAGAGCTGAGGGCCAGCCCAAGCCTGGACACAGCCAGCTGCCTTGCTGACACCATCTCAGCCCAACAGTTGCTAATGGGAGGGGTGACAATCAAAATACTTAACAACCGTTGGTATGGGCACTGACCAATCAAATAAAGGAGACATTGTACAAAGACAGAGGACTGAGAGCCCTGATTTGCTAGCTATCACTCCTGCCCGGGGAGGTCCCAAGTGGTGCGGTGGCTGAGGAGTGGGTGGGGGGTGGGGGAGGCTCAGGAGGCCTGAGGGAATATCTGTCACCACCATTGTAGGGGCATTTCAATTTCTAACAACCAGTATAGCTGTACCTCAGTCACTGAACTGAAATAAACCAGAAAAACACAGAGAACAACTTGTAATGGACAGTTTTTGCTGCATAAGAAACCACCCCAAACTTAGTGGCTAACACAACACCTGTTGATTTAGATTAGATTATGGTTCAGGGAGTCAGCAACTTGGGCAAGGCTAAGCCAGGTGGCACACCTTGTCCACCTGGACTCTGTCACACAGCTGTGGTCAGCAGTCAGCAGCTAGTACTCCTGCAGGTTGGCCAGCTCGTGGCTGGGTGAGGGGTGGCTGAGCTCCACGTCCTTAGTCTCCATCAGGAGAGCCTGGGGGTGTTCACAGGGTGGGAGCTGCCTTCCTGGAGGGGAGGGAGACTCAAGACTCTGGAGGACTGGGCTCAGGACAGGGGACAGGACAATCCGAACACATTCTGTTAGCCACAGTAAACCACAGGGTCAGCTCAGATGCAAGGGATGAAGAAACAGACCCTGCTTCTGTAGCAGTAGCGTTGGCGAGGGAGGACAAGAACCATCTTTTCAATCTACCACAAAGTTCTAGAAACAAATGATGTCCCTAGACTTAGCGAGGCCACAGAGAGGGTAGCAGGCAGGGTCCGATCTAGAGAGCAATTCAATTTTCAATGTAAAACGTTAGATGGAGCTGGGAAGAGGTGGTTCTTCTGGATATTTTTGCCTGGAGACTAAGGATAAAACCTTAAGCCAGTGAAGTCAATTTTTGTTTAATGTATTTTCTTTTACTTATTTATGAAATCAACTGAGTCCAGGAGTAATTTTCCTCTGTGATTTCAAATAAGGCTTAAAAGGTTGTGTCCCAGGCTTTGCATTTCCTTGGCAGAGACGCTGAACACAGCTTTGCAGACAATTGAGGGAGGACATATTTATATTTAATGCAGTCGCATTTGATGAGTATTTGGGCGAGGGTTTTTGAAATAGGAAAAAGGACTGGGTGTACAAAAGATCAGAAAGGACACGCGTAGCAAAGGCTGAGAGAGGCCCAGAGGCGGCCTGGGACTCCGAGCTTGTTCTTCAAGTGCATTAAGTCCATTATGACAAAAGCCAGTTTTATTGCTCTCTGTCCGACCTAATGAAACCAGAAACTCTCGACAGTGGACAAAGCAATTTTTTCATAGATAAAACAAAATTCTTCTATTGATTTGTTTTGCATTTAATCTGAATAAATCAGATTTTTTAAAATGGATTCAGTATGATGAAAGATTCACCATTTCGTGTAGAAAATAGTTGCAAGCAGCTGGGATCTGGTTGGCATACCTGGGAAGCAGTTTTGTATTAGTGTTTTAATGACACTCTCCCCGCCACCACCACCCCCATCCAGTTAAAAGACCACGGCACCTCCAGATTGCAGACCAGGATGCCAAAGACCAGAGATGTCCCAAAGTCCCAGAAAATGCACCTGCTGCTGGTGGGTGCAGGCAGGGTGTGTGTGTGTGTGTGTGTGTGTGTGTGTGTGTGTGTGTGCTTTCTTCCCATCACTGCTCTGCCTGCTTCCCTAAAATGACCTCAGACTTAGGATCCATGACCACCAGCCCATGACAGTTCAGCAAAATGTCCCCAACCAGCATTTGTTTTTTCTTTCAGTTTGGTTCCGTGAAGTGATCATCAAACAACTTTTCTCCATGATGTCATCCGTTTATTCTTCAGGACTTATCACACCCTATTCAGTTTCTGCTGCACCCAGGGGACTGTGGATGACACATTGTCCACCCAGATTCTGGACACCCCGTTTCCAATTTCAGTTCTGCCACAGGGATAGGCAGAATTCATCCTCACTTCTTTATGTCCCAGATTTTCCATCTGTGAAAGAAACGTCATTCCTGCCAAATACCTGTCCTCCCAGAGATGAGGCCAGAATGAAACGTGTCTGCTCAACAGCTTGACATTTGGGAACAAAAGGAGCCACAGAAGCAGAAAGTATTGTTTGTATGTGCGATGGGTTTGGGCTTTTTGTTTTTAGCAGGATGGATGTACCCTGCAGAAGCAATGAGGACGGCAGTCTTTTCACTACCATCTCACCCCCACGGGAGCGCCCTGGTCCAATTCTAGCCTCTCTCCTCATGAACCCTCCGTGACTTGGGCTGAGGCAGGCCTTCTGTGCCACAGGCTGGACGCCGACCCTGCCAGCTACTCTCATCAGTCTTGGCCACGAGACGACACTGATGATACAAAGAATGCGGTTGAAAGTGCCTGTGCTACTGTCAGCAGTAGCTGGTGTCACCTTCACCCGTCCTTCTACAGTATGGCGACATTTCAAGACCTTACATTGTGACATCTCACACAGCGTGGGTTCCACCTGGACATTCCGAAGCTCTAACACTACTAATCTTTTCTGTTACAAGTTCAGTGCTAAGCATATTGCGTATTTCTATTCCTGACCTGGGAAAATTCGGGGTGGGTAAGTAACCTTGGCTCTGCAGAGGAGAGGAGCGGGGGCCTGACCTCACGAGCCCTGGGTCACATTCTCCACGGTCTAAAATCTACCCGCCAATCTCTCCTCTGATTGGCTGGAGGTCAGGGAAGAAACATTCAAAACCTACCTGGTTTTTTTAAGCAGTCGGCCAAAGTCATTGACTGTCACCCTGACCTCTGCCCCTGAAGAGCTCTCACACACCTATGCCTCTTCCTGTCACTTCACACTGTGAATCTAATTTTAAAAAAACAACACAGGACCCCGAAGTCTTTATTTTTCAAAAACACATTTCTGTTCCTTGGAGGGGCAGGTCTAGTTCACATAAGCAATCCCCGCTTCTGTCCGGAAAGCGTCGCGTTCTTTTAGGCCCCTGCGGGGCTCCCCGCCACACGGCTGAGTAACGGTGGGTGCCAGCCCGGGTTAATCCAGCGCCGGAAAGGGCACAGCCGCCTTCGCCCAGCGGGTGTCTGGGCTGCCGCACTTCTGCTTCTAGGACGTGAGGTGAGGTTCGGCCGACTTCAGGAGCAGAGTGAGGGGGAGGTTTGCAGTTGACGATTGTTCTAGAAATCACTTAAGAAGATAAAGCAGCACTTATGGAAAAAGCAGAGGTTTGCTCCAGCCACACCGCTCACATCGCGCAGGCATCCTCCAGTGTGTATCCGGAGTTTACACGGCTGATCTGGTTTCCCACAGACGCGTGCCCACTGGTGACCACAGAGCTGGACTGAACGGACGAGAGAAAATAATAAATGAAATGAGGAACAAAGGGGGACAAAGGAAAGGAGATACCCAGTGGGTGAAGAGTAGGAAATGGGAAGGAATGAGATGTGTATCCTCCTTTTGCTATAGCCTATAAAATGTATTCCGTCTAAGAACTTAAATCTGGGGCCCGCACTGAAATTTGAGGAGGGCCCCCGGCTCTGTGCTCGCAGCGGACAGCAGCTCTCCTGGAAGCGGCTGGGGTTCCTCGCCCCACAGTGCTTTCATGCCTACCTTTCCAGTTTCCTGTCACCCTTTTTATGCCTCTTAGTCACAAAAGCAGGCAGTTGGGTAATGGTGGAAAATAAATCTATCAATGGATTAGGAATTGAGAGGGTATTTAGTTCCAACCCTCTAAAAATCAATACAGGGAATTTAGCAATATTTATTAATGTAATCCATGGTGTATTAAGAGTAGCCAATTTTCTTTTTTTTCCCTTTTTTGGGAGGTCAGAAGCCCTGTGTTTTATGAGACCTCATTTGGGTTCCCTTACCTGCAAATTAGAGATTTATTAATTTTTTATTTTCACTTAACAGCATTCTACACGATGCTAGGGGCTGGGGGTGAGAACAAGCCGCAGTTCCTGATCCCAACCAGCTTGGAGATTAGGTGCTTGGAAGTTTAGGTCCAGGGCATATTTTTCACACATAATATTGCCCGAGAATATAGATAAACAAGAAAGAGTATGAAAGTGGAGCTGCTGTGCTGAAGCAGGGAACCCTCAACCTCCGACTCTGGCAGTGAGAGTCTCTCTTCTCTCCCTCCCCCGATCTAAGAACCCTTAGGCTTCCTAGGAGCACAATTTGCAAAACCTCCAGTCAGCTCACTACAGCGCTTCGTTAGGAAACTCAGCCCTGCCCTCACCAGGCCTGTGCTGTCAGAAACGCATTCATCCTCACTGCCCCGGTGTGTAGAATAGCGTTGGATTAAGCATTCTCCAAGATCATGTATCTTTCATTTGCAAGTGACTGAAATTCCCTGAACCCCAATACTTACACCAAGAGACCCTCACTCACCACCTTGGCCCCAATCTCAATATTAACCCTCCAGGGCAGGTCCCCAGAGGCCATCTGGGGTGAGCATATTCATGTCCAGGCACTCAGCACAGGAGTTTTTGCATAGACAACTGCCAGGCAGTACAGGACAGAAGGAAAAGCCTCACTCTGGCTGCCCACAGCCTGGCCATTGTCACCCACCCATGAGGTCAGACCCTGCTCCAGCGCTGGGGACACAGAAACAGGGAGGTCAGACCTGAGTGGCTAACCCACCCTCCTGCTAATGTGCTGTGCTCTCGGGAATTCAATCCTTTGTTAATGTGAGTCATGAATTCTTCCTTAGACAGTTGTCCTAAGGATGCGGAAGAGTGTGTGTAGTGTGTTTGGCACACATCACACTCAACACTTGATGGTACATGGGGTAAAGGAGCCCTTTCCTGCTACTTCCAGGAACATGTCTGCTGTTTTGAAACCTATCTCTACAGTGGATCTCGGCTCAGCCCAAAGTACTTCCCTAATCCAGTGGGTGCCTGGATCAGCAGCATCAGGACTACCTGGGATCCTGTTAGAAATGCAGATTCTGAGGGCCCTCCCCTGACCTGCTGAGTGGGTGGGGGCCCAGCCATCAGGTTTTAACAAGGTCAAGGCAATCTCAAGTTTGAGAACCTCTTCCCTAACCCAAGCACCCTCTTATAATTCATACAAATTTTACAATCAAAGACACCTTTCCAAAGACACCTGCTCTGCTTGTCTTTGGGCACCTGTCGTTTCTTTCTCCATCTTCCTGCAGAAACCACAGAAGGCAGCTGTTGTCACCAGGACACAAACAGGATGTACAAGGCTCCAAAAGCAAGGTTTCTTCACTTTTCATCAGCATGGACCACCCTGGGCAGGGCCTTGTATCCAAGGAAAGTTTAAACCATTCATTTACATTTATAAAGCATTCATCCCAGCAACACAATCATACTTGAACGAAAATCTATTTGTCAATGTTTTAAGCCTCCCTAGGAGCTGGGTTGGCATTATTTTATAAATACAAGATTAAAATGCTTTCCAGACACCCTCCCAAGAATAGTCACAGAGCTGAAATAAGTATACCTAGGTTTCTGGATCCACAGCGTCGGCCCTGCTGGGTGCTACATGAGGTCAGAAGTCTGCCAGGAACCTTGTCCTTCCATTAGCTTGTGCAATGCTGTCTACCAGCAAGGAACCAGTCATCTGCACTCCTGTAGGGAATGTTAAACTGCATCCCTGAACGTAATATGACAAGGGAGGGAGCAGACAGGAGAAGGCTTCTCCCTGTACCTGCAGCCGGAGGTTCTTAATCTGAGCACTGACATGTTCCCATCTCACTGCAAAGCAGCTGCTCTGTCCCCAGGAAGCTACCTGGGCTCCAACACCACCACTGAGCATTTCTGCCTGGCAGTCACAGTCCCTCAGAAGAGAGGGGCCCTCCCTGCCTTGCGAGGCCCCAGCCTGACCCCCTGGTGTGGCCACCTCAGGGAGCTCACCGCAGGGGGGCCATGATAACTGTTTCCATAGCTGTTCTGTCTGCTCATCTCCACGGGGCTGACGCCCACCCCCTTTACTGTACTAGAATTGCACCCTAACAAGGTGGCAGCATTGAGCACAGCGGCCCTCGATCAGATCCACTTCCTCTGAGAAACCGGGGGTGCTGGAGCAGCCCCCCAGAATCCCAAAGTGGCCATCTATCCTTTTTGCAGGTGCTGAGCCCCCCACCCTGTATAGACTGCTCCCACAGAGAGAACACTGCTGCTCAGGGCCCGAGGACCCCCACTCCGGGCCCCGTGACGGCCTGTCAGCCTCAGCCCGCACACCTCCGGCTCTTCAAGGAACACGTCACAGAAGATGACCCTTGCTCCCCTCCAGACAGGATGTCCCAACAGTGCCAGGACCGAGGCAGAAGACGAGAGACCAACGCCCCATGGGTTCTGGTGGCCACGATGTGCTGCAGGCCTATGACAATGCCACCTGAATGGCCCCTTGAGCACTGGGTCCCTGGTTCTCCTCATCGCTCTCCCCACGCCTCCCCTGGAAATGAGGACCGAGCACCATCGTCACCACAGATCCTTCCTCTGCTTTCCTCCAGGTTGGGAACCCGGTGCCCGGTGAGGCTGCCCGGGGTCTGGGCTGAGGCTCCCCCCAGGGCCTGGCATTAGGGTCAGCAGCACAGCAGCAGCAGACACCAGGCCTGGTCCCGCTTGCTTCGCTTCCTGAAAGTAAGTCCAGTTTTTTCATCTGGGAAAATCTTTTGAAAACAGAATAGCTCCTCTTAGCTACAGCACGCAGTGAACCGTGCCAGGGTCACTAGGTCATCCAGCTAACAGCAGGTCTCCCAACCATGCTCCCCACAACTGAACTGTAGAATCATAATGTTTGAGACATGGAACACCATCCAGCAGTGGTTTTCCACCCAATTGACCAAATGCCCCGTTTTTCATGACAATATTTGGTAACAGCCTCTTTATTGTCTTGAAATGAAAGTTAAAAATATAGTATCTTCTTACAGCTATAGTTTCAGAAATACATAATACTGTAACTATAACATAAATAAGAAATAAAAGTAATTCACAGTAATATAACATGTGTACCAGACCCGGTGTGTCACTGTGCACGCACTGACATGGCCTGGAAGCAGCTCTGCTCGAGGGGACATTCTGCGGTGCTGAGTGACTCCCAGTCAATCCCGAACAAAGTATATCTCCATTTCACTGTAGCAGCATTCTTAGGAAAGAAAATAGTGTACGCTAAAAGTGTACAAAAATGCTTTGTGTGCATGTGTAAGATGGGGCTAAGTTTTAAGTTCAGCAAACGAGCACCTGTTTCTTACCTACATGAATGCCTGGCATGATATTCAAAAGTCACGTGGGACATAGGACAAATATGTTCTTCCACACTGCTTCACGGGTTACCTGACGTCTGGCACCGCTGAACTCAACCCACTATATGCCATTACAGCTCACCCCACATCATTAGAACCCCCAAAGGGCTCCCTCCAGTAAGAACTACTAGTGTAGCCCAAGCCTGTCACTGACATGTGAGGACGTGAATGCCCAGAGAGTGATTTGTCCAGTGTCGTGCAGCTGTTCAGTGGCAGCGCTGAGACTACAACACAGATCTGCCCTCCCTCCCAGCACCTCCCGTGGACCTTCCAGTTCCTCCGTGCTGAGGTCTCCAGCGGACACATTGGGCAGCGGAGGAGCTCCCCGATGGCGGAGAGACAAATGTCAAGCACTCAAATGTATCACTGTCGAACACGATCCTGCAAATACCAAGAGTCAGGTAGATTTCACCCAGGAGAATTCGGACTCAAGATTTTTTAAAAATATGTGTTTTATTGAAGTGTTTCTCATTACAAAATAAAATGTGTTCATTGCAAAAACAATTAGAAAATGCAAATGGACAAAAAAAATATCACACGAGGTAAGCACTCTGATGTATTTTCATATGCATATTATTGTGATGGTTAATTTTATGTGTCGACTTGGCTAGGCCATGCTGCCCATGTGTTAGGTCAAAACAGTCAGATTTAGACATTTCTATGAAGGTATTTCTTAACTGTGATTAAAATTTAAATCAGTAGACTTTGAGTAAAGCAGATCACCTTCCATAATGCCAATGGCCCTCATGCAATCCGCTGAAGGTCTTCAGAGAAAAAGACTGAGGTTGGCAAGGAAAAGGGAATTCTGCCCCCAGACAGACAGGGGGACTGCAATCATGTGAGCCACTTCTGTAAAAGAAATCTGTCCCTCTGTCTAATATATGTAATATATATAATATAAAAACTGAATCTTATTGTTCCTATTGAAGTAAGACTTGTTTTATTCATTTGAGAGTAATGCAGATACATTTGTTCATCACGAAATCTTATCCTCACCTCGCTCATTTCCAACAGTTGCGTAGAATTCATTGCCCGGAGAGGCCAGAGTTCCTTAACCAAGGTTCTACTGATTTTCCCGGTGACTCCGCTTGCCTGCTTTTCTCCAGTGCTCCTTACAAACTCCCTTACAAAGGTGACAAAGGGAAAGCCATCCAGGGCCCAGTGGGAATCAGCCTCCGCCCAGGCTCCTCCCTGCCTAGTGTGGAGAGGTCTCCGAGTTTGTGGCTCTCCTGCCCTTCATTGGCTTTGGGGGTTCAGGACAGGGAGGAGTCTGAGGAGACCAGTCTCTTCCATTGGGACCCAACCTACCCTTCATGAAGCACCTGGACCTGCTGCTTGACAGGCCTTCCCAGGTAAGTGGTGAGCACCCCGACGACAGCCTACACCCAGGCTGCACCCTCATTGATAATGTAATTATCAGGAGAGTCATATTGCTGCACACACAGCATTTTCAACCATTTATCACAATGTTGATCTTTATTTTAAATATAAATCAGGCAATCATTTATGTCTTTTATGTTCTTTGTATTTATTCAAGAATATTTAACTCTAGACAAAAGGTGACTTATTCATTATTCATCCTGAACAAGGCAAGTATGGCAATTTGAAAAGGCTGACATTTGAGCTTTTTGCCAACACTAGCAAAATTATATCCTTCCCATTGTAAATCAATGAAGTAGAATCATTGTGCACAAAGGAATTAAATTGCCTTGTCACTTTAATAAGGCCACCTTGCATACAGCCTTCAACCAATGCCACTGTGCAGAGAAAGGGTGCGCCCTTGTCCTCGGCTGCCTCCCATCTCAGCTGGCTTTCCAGTTGCACAGGCCCCCTCTGAGGCCTTCTCTTTCCTAAGAGACCATGTCAGGACGTCACAGGCACAACTTGCTATCAGTGACATGCACGCACGGGAGCAAATTAGCATCCCAGCCATAGCCTTGCTTGGCATTTTGTAAACTTGTTCGTTAGGCCTCCCGCGACTTGGACCCCTGTTCTATCATTGTGTCTCTCGCTTCTCCCACCCGTGAGCACATCTCTCTCCCTCTCTCTCTCTCTTTTTTTCTCTCTCTCTCTCTCACACACATACACCTTGAAAAATAATTCTATTAACTCATTTTTGCTTTCATTGAGAAAGGTCCAAATTTTCCAGGCAGGAAGCATTTTGGTAACAAAATGGCAACCCCCCCCCCAAATTTAAACATCTTAGGTAGACAGTCCAAAAACGGGGGGTTGGTTTGAGGAGCAAGGCAAAACTATAGAAAAGAAAATTTGACAGCAGCCCAGAAAGCAGCTTCCCCTTTAAGACAGCAGCTGAACATCCTTCCTCTCCTCCACCTTAAATTCATCACAACAGAAGGGAAAGGTGGGCACAGCAAGGACAGACGGCACAGAAAAGGCCCTGATAGCAGATACACAGGGTCTATGCGTTTTTGGAAAATGGAAATCAGGTAGACAGTGGCAGCTGACACTGAAAAATAGATAACGGTGAAATCTGAGAGCCTACAGAGTGCAAAACAAAAGCTAGCTGAGTCACCCTACAGGACCCCAAAAGGCTCAGGAAATTACAAACAACTGTAACATTTAATAATATAATAGAGTTGAGATAAAAAACCCAGCCCTATATATATATATGAGACATGTCTACACAAATAGAGGAAAAGAAAGGTAAAAAGTCCGATAGAAAAATGGACAAAACACATAAACAGTTCAGAGGAAACAACATACGAAAGGTTGTTAGCAGTATGAAAAAATGCTTGACTTCATCCAGAAATACAGATTAAAACTACACTGGGATACTATGTCTCGCTTATCATGTTGGCAAGAATTCAGGAGTGTGACCATGCACCCTGTTGGCAAGACTGTGGGAGAAGCAGGTACTTGGACACATTGCTGGTGAGAATGCAAAATGGTACCTCACCCATGGAGGGGAGTTTGGCAACAACTGAGAAAACTATGCATTGACCCTTTGAAATCTCACTTGTTAGAACTAGTCCTGAAAAACACATCTTCACAAATGCATGCCCAGGCATTATTTGTAATGGCAATATTGAACAGGCTAAGTGCCTATCTATAAGCAACGAGTTACATAAAGTAAAGTATAGCCACATAATGTATAATGCAGCTCTAAACTGAAAAATATTATAAACTAATGCAGAGTGATTTCCAGGATATATTTTAAGTTAAAAAATACAAGAGCGTATATAGTATACTGCCTTTCGTGTACAAAAGAAAGTTAAATAAGAAATCTACAGGCTGGAGCAAATGTAGGCTTACAGTAGTGAGTACGCAAAACATAGTGTTTATTCTTGTATTATTATTTATTAATTAGGGTATTATTTTCTATATCAACAACTGTAAACCTACTTTTGCCCCACCCTGTATATAATACATACATATAATATGCACATATGTACATATACATACATATACACATATTTACACAGAAGGATTAACCAGAAACTAATAAAAACTATTACCCTAGAGGCTGGTGGATGGGAAATAAATGGAAGGGATCTAGATGGGAATTAGAGTTCTCTGACTACACTCTTTTATATAGTTTTGTATTTTGAGCATGTAAGAGCTTAACATGTTCAAAAAGTCAGTCAAATATGATGATAAGTGGCATACTTTAAAACTGTAAACCCATAGAAACAAATGATCTTAATGGCATATCAAACTGACAACACAAACCACACCAAAAGAAGAATTAATGCAAGTAGGTTTTCAACACAGTTCACACCTTGTGTTATATACTCCAAGGACAAAAATTATTTCAAAGAAATGTGGAATTTTTCTTTACAAGTTTGTTGTTAGTATGGTGTTGGTGTAGTAATTCTGAAATGAATTTGTGCATGCTAGAGCAAATAGGTGAAATATATTAAGCTTTCAGAAACCCAGGGTCTTAAGAGAAGGGAAATATAGATATGGAACAAGAGGCAGCCTGTGGTATTGGTCTTGAATTGGGGTGTCAGTGTAGATATAGAACTTCTAGCTCTGTCCATCTAAAGGGCCAAAAGCAATGGCATCCCAGTCCCAATTAGCATACCTAGTACTGAGGCCTTTATTTATAAAGCCACTCCCCACACAAAATAACCAAGGGTCCTTAGAAAATTAACTCATTCCAGGTCTTATGCAGAGAAAGCAAAGTGAGTTTGAATCATCTTTTATGTCAGAAAGCAAAAAAGCATTTAAAGATGAATGGGGCATGTCAAAAAGATACAAGAACCTGATTGAAGAGGCTCCTGCTGGCCAAACTTGGAACAATTTGATAAAAGAGAATAATGACTGTAATCGATTATAATACAGTGAATTTAAACAGAATAATTGAGTCTATCGTGAATTATTTTTTAAAAAAGACTAGAGAGATAAAGTTATTCTTTATAGAAGAAAGCCAGTTAATAAATGTGGGAGGAATGATAGAATTAGAATATCACCATTCTGCAACCATAATTGATATAAGCAAAAATCATTGAGTAAAAGGTTATTGGGGAACAGAATATTCATACAGCTTCAATTTATCATCCCACAAATTTCTTACCAATTACAAATAGAAATAGGTTTTTACACTAGAGCAATCTAGTAGTCATCTTAAATAAATGATTAAATTTAACAAATTGTTAGCCCCTAATGCAATGAAACAGGAAGCACACAGTATCACCTATGTAGCAGTCTTGCCACAATATTTGAACTCAATCAAATTATGAGGATACAGCCTGGCAGGCGTGGCTCAGCGGTTGAGCATCGACCTAGGACCCAGGAGATCGAAGTTCTATTCCAGGTCAGGGCACATGCCTGGGTTGCAGGCTCGATACCCAGTCAGGGGTGTACAGGAGGCAGCCGATCAATGACTTGCTTATTATTGATGTTTCTATCTCTCTCTCTCTCCCTTCCTCTCTCTGAAATCAATAAAAACATATTTTTTAAAAAACTATAAGGATACAGCCCGGCCGGGCATGGCTCAGCGGTTGAGTGTCGACCTAGTTTCCAGGCGATCAGGGTTCGATTCCCGGTCAGGGCACATGCCCGGGTTGTGGGCTGCAGCCGATCAATGACTCATCATTGATGTTTGTATCTCTCTCTCTCCCTCTCCTTTCCTCTCTCTGAAATCAATAAAGATATATTTAAAAAAAACTATAAGGATACAACCAAATAATCCATTTTGTGAATATTAATCAAGACAACTCACCTGGACTCCATGGCCTTGATGTCTTGAAAGGGAAGGGGCGTGGGTATTATTCTAGATTAAAGGAATTATAGAGACATTCATTATAAACAACTGTTATGTGTGATCTTAAATTTTACCTAGATTGAAAAAATATGTAGAAGACATTTGGGGACCAACTGGGTAAACTGGAATATGGACTGTCTATGATTTGTTGGGGATGACAATAGCACTGTCAGGTTGGAAAATATCATCGTTCCTAGGAGACATGTGCTGAAGGACTTTCAAATGATTCAAGAATTGTGTGTGTGCACCCGTGCACATGTGTGAGACACAGAGACAGAGAGAGATAGAAATACCGAGAAGGTACACGAAAATGCACCCATTGGTGTTCTCGATAGGATGGAGTGAAGGAAAAAGTATGAGCATGGAGGATATGAGAGTGATCTAGACCTCCCATGATAGTAAGTCTATTAGGATACACAACACTGATAAATCAAAAACCCTGGCACCAGAATGTCAGAGTTCAAAGCCCCACCTTCCCCTCTTACTGTGTGTTTGTGCCACCTACTTAACCTCTCTGTGCCTCAATTTTATCATGAAGCCAATGATAGTACCTGCCTAATTGGGCTATTGAGAAAATTAAGTTAGAACATGGAAAGCACTTTAGAGAGCACCTGGCACAAAGTAAGCACTGGTGAAACAGCTACTTAAGTAGATCTAAGCAGCTCTTCAAGGAGATGGCTTGGACATATGGAGACAAATACTAGAAGTCACCATTGAAACAATGAGCAGTGGCTGCCCCTGGGGAGCAGGCCCTGGGGGGAAGGAAAGAGTCAGGGGACTGCCATTTCTCATTATGAACCACATAGGAGTATTTGCCTGTTAAATTGTGCTCATGTATCAATCTGATGGAGAATAATTCTTAAGAAAGTAGCAACACAAGAGTAGAGGTGCAGCTTTCAATACCATCTGGGTAGAAATTAGGTCTGAGGCTGAGGGACCTCTGTACTTCCATTTCTTCCCCTGGGAAATAAAAGGGTGAAAGATCTGAGCACCCAGAACACAGCCTAAATGATTTTTATTCTGAGAAATAAAAACCCCACAGCCAATGAAATATTATATAAAATCTTGAGGTTAAAGGGAAAAACTACAACAAAAATATATTCTATTGTCTGACCCGCTGTGGGCTCTATTATAACGCTGAAAGTTCACTGGTCTGCCTCAGCCTCACCTATGGGTGCAGCTCTGTGGAAGTTGGCACCTCTGGAAGCCACTCTGCCTGCAGGGTCATCTTTCCCATTAATTGGCTCCAGGCACCTTTCAGGTCTGACAAGAGCAGGGAGCCTCTCTCAATCTCAACCCACACTGGGATCAAGGAAACTGCAAATGTCATTATCAAGAGCCAATAAAGCTTCCCTGCCACCACAAGACACAAAATAAGTATAGTTTTCCAAATTTAGAAACACACATACACATATGTTGTAGCATTAGAGCTCTTTCTACTCTCAATATTTAGTCCTGTTTTGAGAGTTTCCTGAAATTACATGACTCAAAACATAGTCCCACAGAAGAACAGCGTGTGGTGACAATGTTCTTAGCACTACTTACACTGCCAGTTTCAGCTGGAAAATGTTAATACCGAATGACCTTTTTCTGAAGGGTATTTTCAGGAGACAAAGCAATTTTTTGTAATACGGTTACCATAGTGATTGGCCCTTTAAAAAGGCTGGGAGAGAAATGACGTACGTCTGTAATCAACAGCCACTGAAACAACAAATGGTTTGATAAAGCAACATTTGGGGATTAATTTGAAGCAGAATAGATAAGTGGGGTTTTTAAAAGTCAACAACAACAACAAACAACAACAACAACGGACTCTGCCGTGCTGCACAAGCGGGGCTTTTGGTAGCCCGCAATGACCTCTGCTCCCGCAGAAAGGGTAACCAACTGCTCAGGGGCCCAGGAAGGGCTCACTGATGCACAGAGGCCCGTGGGTTCCCAGCGGTGACAAGTCAGCAGCTCCTCCCTGGGGAGTGAGGAAAGACCCTCCTGCCCCTCTCATAGTTGAGTTTGGCTGGAGCTGGCATCTCATGTTTTAGAATAAAGGAGGCACCACTAAAAGGAACCAGGGCTTCTTGGAGAAATAACTGACCCCAGGGCTGGGGAAGGGAAGGTATAAGAGGAGTCTGAAATATTGTGTTGTGTCAGAAAGCAGGAAAATTCTCAAGGAATGATGCCAAAGAGGCACAGGAGCCAGCTCACAGGGGCTTCCTTTGGCCAAACTTGAGAGGATTTAAGCATCAAAATAAGTAATGATAGTAACAGATTATAGTCCATTAAACCATTGCACCATGAGTCAATACAGATATGGGTGAGTGGATGAATGAATGAATGAATGAATGAATGAATATGCAAATAGGAAGTTAAATGAGGATACTTACACAATTTCAAGGTACCTGCACACAAAATACTAATTAAGAAGGAGATATGAGTAACATATAATGGATAAGCCTTGCAGATGCCATCTTGATCTAGTGATTTAAATGACAAATACCATATGATTTCACTTATATGTGGAATCTAAAGAATGATATAAATGAACAAACTAAACAGAAACTGACTCATAGATACAGAGAACAGTGATGGTTGCCAGAGGGGAGGGCTTTTGGGGGCTGGGTGAAAAAGGTAAAGGGATTGAGAAATATAGATTTGTAGATACCAAATAGTCACAGGGATATAAAGTACATCATAGGGAATATAGTAAATAATATTGTAATAATTATACATGGTGCCAGGTAGGTACTGAAAATAGCAGGGGGAAATATTGTAAAGTATATGATTGTCTAACCACTATGCTGTATACCTGAAACTAATACAAAATAATATTGAATGTAAACTGTTATTAAAAATAAAATAAAATAAAATGACCATTACCAGCAATGGAGCTATTTAAAAGTGGTACTTTATAGATGCAATGATTAGACACAGCATCTCTTCTGTGATATTCACTATGAAGATGCATCGCCTAAATGTATTCATGAGGGAAAGATCAGACAAGTCCAAAGCAAGGAGTCCTACTAAGTAATTCATCTATAATTTTCAAAAGTGACTTTTCCACAATAGTTCACAAGCCTGAGGAATGCTCCAGACTGAAGAAGACTAAAGGGTAAATGTAAGCTGTACTGAACCCAACCCTTTTGATGTAAAGGGCATTTTGATTGGGAGAATCAGCAATATTTGAATGGGGTCCAAGAATTAAATGGTAGTAAATATCAGTGTTAATTTCCTGATATTGATAGCTGAATTGTTGTTATATAAAAGAATTTCTTTGTTTGTTAGAAATACATATTAGAATATTTGGGAGAAGGATATTATTCCAGCAATTCTGAAATGGTTCAGTGGAAAAAAAGTTTTGTACTGTAACTTGCAATTTTTCTGTAAGTTTGAGAGTGTTTCAAAAAATAGATTTAAGAAAGAAGGCAAAATGCTAATATCAAAAATGAAAGGACATCATTACAGACCTCATGGACTTTGAAAGGATAATAAAGGAATAGTATTAAAAACTTTATGCCCACAAATTTAATAACTCAGATGAAATACACCAATTCCCTGAAAGAAAATCTAAAAGAATTTTCACGACCACTCTTGGAACTAATAAGCAATTATTCCAAGATTGCAGGGTACAAAGTCAATATACAAAATCCATATCTTACATATCAACAATGAACAAATGGAATTTGAAATTAAAAACATAATACCATTTCATTAGTACCTCCCAAATGAAATACTTAGGTATAAATCTAACAAAATATGTACAAAACTATATGAGGAAAACTATAAAACTCTGATGAACAAAATCAAACTAAATAAATGGAAAGCTATTCCATGTTCATGGATGAGAAGTCTCAATATTGTCAAGATGTCAGTTCTTCCCAAATTGACTTACAGATTCAGTGTAATCACAGTCCAAATCCCATTGAGTTATTTTGTGAAGATTGACAAAATGATTGTAAAGTTTATATAGAGGCAAAAGACCCAGCCTAGCCAACACAATGTTGAAGGAGAAGAGCAAAGCTGGAGGACTGACACTACCTGACTTCCGGACTTAACTATAAAACTACAGTAATCGAGACAGTGTTTTATAATGAGGGTGATCACTTTATAAGTTACATAAATGTCTAATCACTATGTTGTATACCTGAAACCAATATAATACTTATTGTATATCAACTGTAATATTTTTTTAAATTTAAAAATAGTAATTAAAAAATTTAAAAGACAGTATGGTATTGCCAAATGACTAGATAAATAGATCAATGGAACAGAATAGAAAGCCCAGAAATAGACCCACATAATGATTTGACACAGATTTTACACCCCTCACAATTAACTCAAAATGGATTACAGACCTAAATGTAAAATGCAAAACTATAAAATTATTATTTTCCAAGGTCATTTATTAGAATTTCCTTTATGCATCCTTAACCCTCCACCCCTTCCCTCCTATCACCATACTTGATTGGCTACACTACAACCCTACTTAATCTGGTTGTCCATCACATCCACACTCACATCTACAAGGCTGATTTGATACAACCTGCAACTGTTCTAATGGGTCTCACCTTAAATTCACAACCACTTGGGTGCTCAGAGGTGCTTGTAGATCCTACCTGTCTCTATCTACCCAGTCCCTACTTCCCTGGCCCAAACAGGCAGCTGCTGGGAACACTTTTAAATGCATGTTCTGACCTCATCTGTCTGGTATGGGCATGGAGGCCTGCATTTCTAACAAGCTCCCAGATGATGTTGATGCAGCTGGGCCCAGGAGCACGCTTGGTACCCAAGGTTCTAGGTGGAGACTTTGTAGTGGCCCCTCTCTCCTCAAACCTCCAACATCACTGTCTTAGTTTTCTATTGTTGCCATAACCAATTACCAAAGATTTAGTGGAACAATACAAACGTGTTATCTTACAGTTCTGCAGGTCAGGAGTCCAGTGCAGTCTCACTGAACCAAAGTCAAGGTGTGGGCATAGCTACTTTCCTTCCAAAGACTCTGGGGAGCATGCTTCTTGCCTTTCTCCAGCTTCTAGAGGTACCTGCATTCCTTGGCTCCTGGCTCTTCCTCCATACTCAAAGTCTGCAAGAAGGCATCCCTCTGCCACCCTTCCTTGGTCACTTCTCCCTCTGATCCCTGCCAGGAGAACCCTCCACTTTTCAGAACACTTGTCATTAGTTGGGTTCTACTTGGATGATCCCAGATTATCTCCCCACCTCAAGGTCACTAACCACCCTCATATCTGTGAAGTGATTCACATATTCACTGGTTCCAGGGATTAGGACGGTGTCATCTGGGGGACGGGGGGCAGTTGTTCTGCCTCTTTCCTGTCCTCTCTCCCAGCTGAGGACAATGTTTTATCCTCGGGATGTAGGCAGCTTCACTCTCACCCTTGCGTACCTGGGCATGCTCTGTGTTTTCCATGGATCTCCCCCAGAACCTGGCTCATGCAGACACTTCATCAAAGCTGGTCCCCTCATTCATTCGAAAGTGTTGATGGCAGGCTGCTCTCAGTCAAGATGGAACCCTCTACTATCAGCGACTCGGCCAGAGAAAAGGCTCCACTCCACCTTGCCCCACATCCCCCATGGCCTTGTTCACTCCCTCCTATGATGCCACAAACACCGTCCCAGACCAGGAGGTTCCACACTGAGCATCCTGACGACCCACCCTTGTCCTACAACCTCGGCCATAGGGTCTCTGTTTCTATTTAAAGATATATCCACAGACATGACACAAAATGTGCTCATCCCACATTCCAGCCACTCTCCAGAAAGAAAAAAGCGTCCAGGAGGAGGGAAGACAAAACCTGCGGAGCAGAGGGACTTCTGGTGACCTTTATTCTAAGCATCCGCGTTTAATTTGTAAACTCTATGAAGGCAAGAGACTGAGATTCATATTTTTCAATCCAAAAATTTTGCTTGTTTTGCAAGCCGAAAACAAGCAAAAAGAAAGGCTCTGGAAATCATCATGGGAGGGAAAAGAGGGTTTGGAGCCAAAGAAAATGCTCCTACTTTATTTTTCTTCTTTGTGAAGAATCAATAGTAGCCTGTGTGTGGATTAGACCCGGAAAGGGCCCTGTCCCCACAGGGTGACATGTCAATACACATGTACACACAGAGAATGGGGGAACTCGCTGAACCGCCTCAGGCAGTTAAATGCACTGGGTCCAAATTAAGACTTATCAGCAAGTTCATTATCTAAAAATAAATCAGCTTTTCTTTGCTTCATCAAAAGATCAGATTATAGTGTATGCAGCCTTACTTTCAGAATAAAATGTTTTTATTCTTAGACAAGTGAGGACAATGAAAATTATTACATAATGTGTCAGGTACTGTACAGGCCGATCCTAAAAGGGTATTGTTCCTCTGAGATGAAGGTTAGCTGGTGGTTTCTCCCATTGTAAAAGCACAACAGATTTCAACAGTTAAGAACAAAAACAATCCTCAAATTCAGCATGTAAAGCAGAAAACGTCCATTGCAACCATTTCATATGGGATGCTCTCAGCTAGGATCTCAGGTTTCCTCCAGGCACAGAGGGCCCTGGCACCCAAAGGTCAGAGTTTGGTTCTCTCCCACGTTCTGCATGATCTTGGCTAAATCTCTTTTTGTGTACATTTACAAACCTGAGATGAGTACTGAACCTGCCCCTTATAGTGTGATGAGAGTAAAGAAGAAGGTGGGTCTAATGTCCCCCACTCTGAGCACCAGAGCCCATCTTTGCAAAAACCTGTAAGTCCACCTCTCGCCCCAACCAGTGGGTGGGGCCAGGCAGCAAAATTTCTGCAGTGACAGGGGGTACAAGGGACTTTTGTCCAACTGCACAATCTGAGGTACTAATTTCCACAAGACTGCTCTTACTTCAGGTGCCAGTCACAAAGTCAGGGGGTCCTCAGACCACCTGCACACTTCAGACCAGCTGGTTGCAAATTCGGGGGCTTCATCATCACACTCAAGTTCCATAATTTGCTAGAACAACTCACAAAACTCAGGAAAGTGCTATAATTATTATTTCAGTTTTATCATAGCAAAAGGATGCAAATTGCAACCAGCAAAAGGAAGAATTAGGTGGGAGGATCCCACAGGTAAAGCTTTCATGCTCAGGACACATCTCCGGGCACATCGATGTAGGTCAGCAACCAGGGATGCTCAGTCTCAGTGTCCAGAGTGTTTACTGGGGCTTCATTCTGAGACATGATTGAGTGGATTGATGCCCATGTGGCTGAACTCAATCACCAGCCCTCTTCCTTCCCAGAGATGGGATTGATATCACCTAGTTGGTCTTTCTGGTGTGACCAGTCCCCATCCTGTGTCATCTCATTAGCATAAACTATCTAGGGACCCACTATGAGTCACAAAGATACTCCTCTCACATGGGAAAATCCAAGGGCTTACCGCCCAGACATGGGGGACAAAAGCCAAACCTCTTTTTGTGCTGAGGCCAACTTTTCTATTACACAGGGAATGTATTGGCCAGGGTTCTCCAGATCAAGAGAACCAACAGGAGACTTACTTATCTATTTACTTATTTAGTATAACAAATGGGCTCACACAACTGTGGAGGCTGCCAAGTCCCAGGGCCTGTAGTCAGCACCCTGGAGACCTAAGTAGCTGATGGTATAAGGTTCCAATCTGTAGGTTGGCAGGCTCGAGACCTAAAAAAGCCCATGTTTCAGTTCAAATCCAAAGGCAAGAAAATATTGATCACCCAGTTCAAAGGCCATCAGGCAGGAGAATTGCCCTCTTATTTGTAAGAGGGTCAGCTTTTTTGTTCTATTCAGGCCTTCAGCAGATTGACTAAGGCCCACCCACACTGAGTAGGACAATCTGCTTTACTCAGTTTACCAATTTAAATGTTAAGCTCAACCCAAAATGTCTTCATAGAAATGCCCAGAATTATGTTCAGCTAAGTTTCTGGGCACCCCCTGGACCAGTCAAGTTGACAGGTAAAACTAACTATCACAGGGGACAAAGACAAGTGCCTATTATTGTCCCAGAGGGCAGGATGGACTCAAAATACTGTGCAGTTAGGAAAAGAATGAGAAAGAAATACCTATAATCAAATATCAATTATTACAATTTGGGATCATGGGAAAAATTTATTTTTTATCTTCTTTTCTGGATTTTTCATATTACTTTTCTTCTTGAGGGCATCATGCTAAGTGAAATAAGTCAGACAGAAAAAGATAAATACCATATGGTCTCATTTATTTGTGGAATCTAAAACCAAAAAAAACAACAAGAGCTCATGAATATAGAGAACAAATTGGTGGTTGCCTGAGGCAAAAAGGGGGGGTGCAGAGGAGGTCAAAAGGTACAAATTTCCAGTTACAAAATGAATAAGTCATGGAAATGTAAAAAATATTCTTTTGTTCTCTTCCCTAGGTTATAAGTTCAAAAGGGAAAGACCTTTGTCTTCATTTTATCCTGTCCATAACGGCATTTTCCATTCACTCCATCCCACCTCCTACTGCCAACTTGAATATAAGCTTATTCAATTTTATGTAGCCTTACTAATAATTTAAACTTAATTTAAAAATTAAATTTGACTTTCAAATCATGGAAAATATTCCAAATCAAAAGACATTGCTATTTTTCTATATCAGAAACATCTTTTCCACTGAGAATATACTGGCCACACAATATTGTATAAAGTGTGAAATTGCTTTACAGACTTTGAGTTTTTTAAGGCCAACAATGTAATCCAATCCTGACACCACTCAGATCTCTGGTATTCATGCTATGGAAAGGGTATATTAAGTTCCTGGAGGTGGCCTGTAAGAGCTCACATCACATTCTAGAATTAAACCAACCTTTTTTCCATCCCTTGCATCAGAGGAAGATAAGAGGGCTAGGCTACTGTTTTCCAAAAGACTCACCCTCTTCAACAAGCCACTCCATTCTTCAGGTAGCTGTCATCTCTGTCAAGTTTATTTGAGTGCATTCCAAGCAAAGCAGTGTCACAATAAAACATTGCAAGATATTGCCCACCTTTGAGAGGAATCACTGTGGTTCCTAATCCTAGAGGAAATCGGAAACAACCCTTGGGGCTCCTGCCAACATTCAATGCTCCAGAATCCAATGTGATTATGGCCCTGGTCAATCTGGAGACCTATGAGTTCAGCTTCATAGCCATGTCGCCATCAAGAAAACATTATCTTGCCAACTTCCCTCTTCTGTTCTGAATATTTGCAAATTTTTCAGAGTCTCGCTCCCCAAACACCCAGAAACTCTGTCATGCACAGTATTTCTCTGTGGTAACTTCCTCCAATCACGGATATCTCTTAAGCATGATGAAGTTCCAATTATTTGTGACTCCTTGGAAGTGTCTTCCACTTTCTCAGGTTTTTGGGGGTAATAAGTGTGCAGGCTGCTTGCACATTTCCTTGTTAATGATTTTTTTTATCCTTACTGCATAAGTTTCCACATTGCCAGCATCTATATCAGTGTGTCCACCTGATCAAATGTAATTGCAAAATCTCTGACCTCCACATTTATCAATATTTTCTTCCCTTAAGATGACATTTTACAGACTACTTTTTTGGATAAGCAAATATGTTTTGTTTTTTTTACCATCACTTAGTTTACAAAGTTAAAATATGTAAAGCAATTTCTTCACAAAGCATTTACCATAAAAGTCTATTTATTCTGAGGAGTTTGAGAATAATTTTGGAAACTGGGAAATGTAAACCACCTGTGTGGGGTTAGAGTGAATATTGCTCTAGATGTATTAAAGAGAGAGGGTCAGTCCAGAGAGTAACCTGTTGTGATGAACTCACAGTTCACAGTCTAAGAAAAAAGAAAGAAGCAGTGTTCAATGCACAAGGCCAAATTTCATATTTTAATCAGAAACTGAGTAACAAAACAGAGTCAAGGTAAGGACACAGAGGTACATTATCACAGAGGTGACAGAGAATGAAACAGAGAAAGTATAGGCAAGATTTTTCTGTATTTGAGAGAAAATGTATGTACAGTCTGGGTTAATGGGCACATAAAAAAGAAAGACCCTGGGACAAAAGAATTTTTTACACAGGAGGTCTGAAATCTTTTATAAAATAATATTTTAAAACTTTCTCTTCTTAATCAGCCTTGTCAATATGAAAAGATGCTCTAGTATAACGTACAATAGCAGTCTAAATAGGAAAGACTTTTTACTATTTTTTCCCTTTTTTTGTGAAAAATTATATCATACTGAAAAGAAAACACAGAAGAAAAGATGCAGGATAATTAAGGAACCGTGAACTATTATTGCAGGGAGCTCAGTGTCAAAGATTCATTGTTGACTTAAAAAAATAGTAAAGGATTGCCCTAGCTGAGAAGCTCAGTTAGTGAGAGCATCATCCCAAAACACCTAGGTTGCAGGTTTAATCCTTGATAAGAGCACAATCAAGAAACAACCAATGAATGCATAAATAAGTGTTACAACAAATTGATCTCTCTCTCTCTCTCTCTCTCTCTCTCAAATTAATAAAAAACTTTTAAAAAATAAAAAATAAATCTTTAAAAAACTAAATATAAATAAATTAAGGAATTTGCAAGTAGGTAAAAATCAGAACTTGGCTCCAGGGAACACAAAAGACATATGGCAACTATCACATGTGTGTTGTGTGACTTATTAGAATTATAGTGCAGGCCTGTGTTTCATAATAGTTTAATTCTCCTCTGATTTGGATCTCTCAAACTGCACAGTAATCAGAGCTCTCTTTTGCTATTAAGATGAACATCACACCCATGTTTGCAATCTCTACAGACTAGGTTCATGCTGATTGACTTTTTAGAGCACCATGGCAATTTCACTGGCCTGTTTTCTATGTCAGAAAGACTTCTTTGAACATTTTATAACTTTTTATTTTGAAATAATCATAGCTCACAGGAAGTTTCATAAGTAGTACAGAAGGGTTCTGTGCATCCTTCACTCATATTCTCCTAATGCTTACATCTTATATGGCTACGGTACAAAGTCAGGAAAGTAATTCTGGTCCAGTGTGTGTGTGTGGAATGGAATGCCACGTTATCACATGTGCAGATTCATGGGACCACCACTAAAATCAAGACACAGGTCATTTGAGCACACAAAGACCTCCTTTGTACAGCCTCTGTACAGCACACCCACACCTTTCCGCCACCAACCCACAACATTCCTAACCATCTCTACAGTTTTGTCATTTCAATAATGTTATCATCTGAATGAAATCATACAGTATGTGACTTTTTGAGATTGGTTTCTCAACATACTGTCTTTGAGATCCATCCAAATTATTGCATGTATCATTAATTTTTCCTTTTTATTGCTGCATAGTATTCCCTGATATCGATATACTAGTTTTTTTAACTGTTCACTTGCTATAGAGCCATGTTTCTAAATTTGGGGCAGTTACAAATAAAGTTGCCAGGAACATTCATGTACAGATTTTTGTATAAACGTTACATGAAGTTTTTATTTCTCTGCAATAAATGCCCAGGAGCACACTTGCTAATTGTATGATATATGTATGTTTCAATTTTTAAGAAACTGACAAACTATTTTCCAGAGTAGCTATACTAGTTTGAGTGAGGAATAGAAACTGTATTCCCTTTTCATCACTTTGCTTTCACCCATTTATAATATGCTGGTCTTAGATCACCTACATTGAAAACCACATTATAACAGTTATAATTATTACTTCAACTATCAAACATAATTGAGAAAATTCAAGAGAAGAAAAATCTCTCTCATTTCCCTTTGTTTTACATTGTTCTTTCTTTCTCCCTGTTGTTTTAAGATTCCTTCTTTTACAACTTCCTTTCTGTTTCCAGAACTTCCTTCATCCATTCTTTTAGGGTAGGTCTGCTACAAACAAATTCTCTTTGTTTTCTTCCTCTGAGAATGTCTTACCCTTTCATTCCTGAAGGATATTCTCACTGGGTATAAAACTCTGGGATGGTTCCTTTTCTTTCGGCACTTGGAAAATGCTGTGTCCCTTCCTTATGACCACCATGGTCAGATGAATAATCTGCTGTAATTAGAATCTTCTTTCCTCTATAGGTAAGGTGGCATTTCTCACTGCTTTCAAGATGTGTTGGGTTTTTTAATCTTTCGTTTTCAGAAATATGAGGTTCACTAGGCTTCTTAAATCTCTAGGTTTATATCTTCTGCTGAACTTAGGAAATTTTAAAGCATTATTTTTTCAATTGCTTTTCAATCTCACTCTCTTTCTCCTCTCTTTGTGGGACATCAATGGCATGGGTGTTAGATCTTTTGTTATGTCTTACAGGTTGCTGATTTTTTTTACTCTATTTTCTCACTCTTGTTCATGTTGGATCATTTCTATCTTCAAGTTCACTGATTCTTTTCTCTGTCCTTTCCATTCAGATGCTGAGCGTATCCATTGAATGTTTCATTTTGGTTATTATATTTTTCAGTTCTAAACTCTTTACTGAGATTTTCTATCTTTCATGTGTTTTGACACATAATTTCTTATTAAAGGGTTTTGCATGATGGATGCTTTTAATCCTTGACCGACAGTTCCAGTATCTGTATCATGTCCACAATGGTATCCATTGATTGTCTTTTCTCATTCAAGGGGAGATTTTCCTGGTTCTTGGTATGATGAGTGATTTTCAATTGAACCTTGAATGTCTTGGCTATTATGTTATGAGACTCTGGATTTTATTTAAGTCATATGTTTTAGCACCTTCCTCTGACACTGTGCTGGTGGGAGTTGGGGGGCATCACCTTGTCATTGCCAGATGGGGGTAGAAATCCAGCTTCCTGTCTCAATTTCCATGACACCGTGAAATGGGAGATCTTGGGGGCTTGTTATTATTGGCCTAGAGTAGAAATCCAGTTTCCCTTCTTAATCTCTGTTGATACTACACTGGCTGGGAGGGAGAGAGGTGCCTTGTCACTGCTCCTCATGTGGCCTCCACTGACTCTGTGTGTGTGGGGTGTGTGTGTGTGTGTGTGTGTGGTGGGAAGCACTGTGTGGCAGTGAAAGTCCAGCCAAATGGGGTAGAAATGGGGCTTTCCATGTGATCTCCATTGACACCACAGTGGTAGGAGAGGAGCTCATGACTTCCCAAGGGGCTGAAAGTCCTGATTCCCCACTTGGCCTTCTCCAAACCATCCCCCAGCCCCCAGCCCCCAGCCCCCAGCAAGGGCACCTTGTTAAGGCCTGGTGGGGTGGAAGTCAACTTTGTTCATCATTATTGCTCATGGTGAAATAGTAGATAAAAGAGAAATAGTTGAAATAAAAAGCTAAAATGCTCTGTGGAAATCTCTGAGAGTATTAATTATATATACTAATGGTTTTCAGGAGTTAGAGTGGGAAGTGACTTTGATATGTACCTAGTGGGCGGTCTGGTATACTCCTCAACTGTTGTACAAATACAGACAGAAGCTACATCCAGCCTACGTTACCACGGCAAAATAATAATATGCAGTATTAATTAGCTTTTGGTACTTAAGAGAATTTTTGTGCCTGTATAGTAAAAATAAGTAATATTTAAAGTACTACTTCTGAATTCTGATAGTTTTTCCTCAAGAATCTTAAATCATTCTCTAAGCATTATCGCTGCACTTCAGCTCACAATGACATGAAACATGACGTAAGGATCAAATATTTGGTTGAAAATAGAAAACATGAGTGAAGAAAGTAAAAGACTTGGACAATACAGCAGTGGGTTGTACTGAGCCGTATGCCTGGGAACTAGAAGTGGTCATCATTCTCTTCTTCCCTGATGGTCCCAAACAACACCAGGCCCATGACTAACCATCCTCCGAGATGAGCCCCATCCCAGGAATCAGCTCAGCTCCTCTCCAGTGAAAACTGAGTTCACTTAAGGCATTTTGTTTACAGTTCCTCCATTGAAGAGGAGAGCTGAAACCACAGGCTGGATCAGAATGGTGTGAGAAATGATGCTTGAGGTTACCATTCATCTGAAATCCTACTCCTATCCCTTTCTCAACTATGGGCAGTCCAGAATATTTCCCCCCTCTTCTTCTCTGTATGTACCCTAGGTGACGTGCCTGGCTAGAAATAATAACTGATTCAAACATTAAAAACATGTGTTTAGATATTTTGACTTTTTAAAAGTGTAACTACTCTTTATAAAAATATTGCTTTTGTTACCTAAATACCTGTCAGATCACTATACAACATTAAAACAGCTGGATAATTCTCTGTTGTGGGCTGTCTTGTGCACTGTAGGGTGTTTAGCACCTACTAGATGCCAGCAGTACCTTCCCCCAGTTTTGACAACCAAAAATGACACCAGACATTGCCAAATATCCACTTGGAGCAAAATTGCTCAGGGTCGAGATCCACTGGTATAGAGGAAGGTGAACAAAAATGGGGATGCTGATGGATCTTTTATGAGCCACCGGTTCAACCATACCTCTGGAGGAGAGCCAAGGGCACACTCCATTCACACCAGCATGAAAAATGCATCCTTGTAAAGCCATCTGAAGGCTGCCCTGTGCAGGATGTAGATGAATTAATGACACCTGATCTTAGAATAATGGGATTCGAGCATGGGAAAGCAGGTATTGGCTGTTAACAGAGTCAGTTTGGGCACAATTACAATAAGCTATAGGAATAAATTGAGCATCAGAGGTTCTTGATCTATAGGGGTCACAGAAATGGCCAATTGTGGAATCCCTAGAAAAAGATGGGCAAAAAAATAGGGGTTCACTAACCACAGCTTGCAGGCCAAATCCAGCCCATCACTTGATTTTATACAGTGGTACCTCGGTTTTCTAAGGTAATGTGTTCCGGAAGACCATTCAAATTCTGAAACGTTCCAAAACTGAGGGATCAACAGCCAACAGCTAGGCCTCAGGATCTTGCCCTCAGTGGAAGCCATGTGGCATGTTCAACTTCCGAGGCATGTTCGAAAACCAAAGCATTTACTTCCATGTTTATGGCGTTTGTAAACCAAAATATTCGTCAACAGAGACGTTCGAAAACAGAGGTACCACTGTATAAAGTTTTATTGGAACCTGCCACATCCATGCATTTCCATTGTCTGTGGCCACCTTAGTGCTACACCAGCAGAGTTGAAGAACTGTCAGAGCTTATGGTCCATGGAGCCTAAAATAGTTGTTGCCTGGTCCCTTACAAAAGTGTGCTGGTGCCTGATCCAGACCAACATAAGGGCCAATGACCAAGGTCAGCAGGACTATGAGAAGAAAAGGGCTGGCCTCTGTCCTTCTTCCTCCTTCATCTTCCCTTCTCCAAGAAGCCTGGGCAGTGAGACCTTGACCAAACCTCTGTTGCTCACATGCATAGAATTTACCAGCTAGAAAGTAAATGAGGGCTTCTGGGGCTCCTACATATATATATACACACACACGTACACATATACACATATACACATTACACATGTACACACATACACATACACATATACATAATGCCTGCAATGTATGGATACATAAATCACAGCTGCTCTGGAGAATGCACGTTTCCAAGGTGAAAGCCAGATTCTCCCTGGGCTGGCTTGCGTCACCCACGGTCAGCACTGTCAGTCTCTCTGGAACATACGTGCATCCTGCCCTGGATGAGGCTTTGAGGAAGCTGCACTGAATGGCTCTGGGCCTCTCAGAAACTGATGCTGCTCTTCTCGTTAGCACAGCTTACTGCTGGGCAAGTCCAGAATGTCGTGCAAGTCCAAGTGACAATTCCACCCTGCGGAAGTGTAGCCTGTCTTCTGAAAAGGGGGCCTCAGTGGCATCGCCTTGTATCAATGCGATAAGCTGCCTTGATTTTGGTATCAGTAACAAATAGCGTCACTTAAAAAATCAAAGTTTCTGGTAATGTTCTCAGCTTCCAAAGGCTTTCTCTCTCCTAAGAGAAAACTACAGCACTGACTAAGATAACATGGAGCAAAAGCATTTAAAATACCTTTATTTTCTTTCCAAAATGGGTGGTCATTCCATCACGTGTTTTAACAGTGGTTCACCAGCAGTACCATTTCATTTGTACATTTCTGCCAATCTTCACATAAGCTTCATCATGATATCAATCCTCAGTTTCTTCATTATTCATTATCGTCACTGTTGCTGAATTTAAAACAAAAATAAGTGGTTTTTGTTTTTTTAAGAATGATTTTTAAATTGATTTGAAAGAGAGAGAAGAAGGGAGAGGGAGGGGGTGAAACATCTGTGTGAAAGTAAAACATGGATCTGCTGACTCCTGCATGCACCCTACTGGGGATCGAGCCAGCAACCTGGGCATGTGCCCTGACCGGGAATTGAACCTGCAGTGTCTTAGTCTATGCGACTATGCTCAACCACCCAAGCCACACCAGCCAGGGCTAAGTGTTTTTTTAAAAATGGGGTAGTCAGCAATGCCAAGGAAATTTCATCAAGGTCTGTGAACACATCTATATGGCCCACAGTTGGCCGTGGTGTACTCAGTTATGTTTGGTTGGTGGGTTTCTGTTGCCCTGTCTCTCCACTTATTCCTGGTCTCCAGATTATAGCCTCCACCTCTCGCGGCCTCACTCTGCAGAAAGCACCGAGGAGGCGACGTCACACCCTGTGCACAGACACAGCCGTGGTTAGGGGCGAGCATCGGGATCCTCGGAGACGTTTGGGCAGGCTACTTCTTCCTTTTCCCATTTGCTCCAGTAAAAACAAGACTTTGTGACTAATGGATAAAAAGACACCCAGACAGTGTTCCCATACAAACATCACCTAAGATTGAGCTGATCATTTGTGATGTTTCTTTATCTACCTGGAAAGTTGCTGACTGTGAAAAGCATCCAGCAACTGCCAAGGCCTCCTAAGAGCTAATAGCATACAAGCAACTTTGCTTCCTGAAAGACTTAGCTGTTGGTAGACTTAGCTGTTGGTAGACTTAGCTGTTGGTAGACTTAGCTGTTGGTAGACTTAGCTGTTGGTAGACTTAGCTGTTGCTCACATCTCTTCAGCCAGGACCACCAAGCTGCTGGGAGCCACAGAAGAAGCAGTGCTGTCAGGCACTACTGCCAGGAAGCACCCTGATTAAATCTGCCAGGGTCACAGGTACACCCCAACACCACCCCTGCCCCTGACCCACTGCCCACCCAAGCAGCTGGCCCAGCTAAAGGGGATAGGGTGGCAGAGAGAGAGAGGAAAGAAAAGGTCAGAGGCAATATTGAGGGAAGGAGACGCGCCTTTACAGCAGGAAACCCATGCTCAGGGCAGACTCCACCTTACAAACTAGACCCTCCTCATTAGAAAAGGTAGATTACAATTAGTCCAAACTAAAAAACAAGCACAACTTTTGTTGAAGGGCCAATATAGCTACTGTCTTTCACAGATAAGATCCCTTGAGGGAATAAAGCTATGCCCTGTGCCTGACACCTTACCACCTACCATCCTTCGCTGTACATCCATCACACTGCGATGCTTTGCCAGCCTGAGCCTTCAGTGGTGCCCACTTAACGGAGGGGGCTGCCTCCGCTTTATCTCGGAACTCCAGTGACAAAGGTAATTCTATAGAGACTTCCTTTTCTCTCTTCTCTTGAATAACTCTGAAGGGAAGAGAGTTTTTATCACAATCAGAGAAATTAAAGACGGAAAACTATGGGCTGCCATCCAGTCCTCCACCAGGATATCCCCCTAAAAATATAGGGTTCATGATTATGCATGTAGAACATGTGTCAAGGTAAATGCTTTGCTTTAATAGTTCTGGTTTTAGTTTCTTATACCTGCCTCAAACAGATGGTCTGTAAATGGCATCCAGACTCCCAAAGACAAAAGCAGGAGTGGGGAAGGTGTGTGTTGTGTGCAATTTACAGCCAGGTCAGTTACTCAAGACACCACCTAGCACCACTCAGGGTGGGAAAACAGTTCTCCTTGTTACTGGACAAAGTGACTCAACTAATCTCCAGGGCTTTTGCTCAGTCACAGGGAGAGACTTGTGGTGGAAGTCCCCGGAGTGAGAAAGTCCTGCCTGGGGCAGCATCCAGCTTGACCACCCTCACCACTGAAACGAGAGGGGGTGAGTCTT
Organism: Miniopterus natalensis; assembly: GCF_054644295.1. Lineage (NCBI taxonomy): Eukaryota > Metazoa > Chordata > Mammalia > Chiroptera > Miniopteridae > Miniopterus > Miniopterus natalensis. The sequence goes on from NC_142082.1 coordinate 27,116,754, forward strand.
GTTTGAGAGCATGGCCACGACATGTCTCTGTCACAGGATGAAGGGACATGGTCAGCCTGGGCTGGGAACAGCAGCCAGCCAGGGCTCTGCAGACACAGCCGGGGCAGGAGCCCCCACCTGCTGGTTGTAGGAGGCTGTGGGATGACATGTGAGGTGCTCATTAAATGCTGGCTGGTATTATTATCAAGTTCTGGAAAGAAAGGTGGATCTTTAGGCTTCACATCCATGGCAAGCTGTTCACGTGGCTCCAACAGCACTGAGCCAAGAAGGGGAGTCCCCCCTTAACCAGCCCCTCTCCCACCAAAGTTCTACGTGTGAGTCTGAAAGAACAAAGTGACTGACCTGTAAACAGTGGTGATGATAAAGGCCCCGGCAATGATCAAGATCAAGGCAAAAAACACTTGCACATAAACTGAAAAACAATTTCCGTCGATCATCATTTGGGTTAATTGCAAAAAGGCATCTTCCTCCCCCGAGTTGGGCCGCGGCCTCCACCCTGCCGCCCTTCTCAGCCCAGCTCAGCCCTGACCACTGGCCTCTCCACTATCACTCCCCTCCTGAAACACCACCAAAGGGTCAAGGTCACCCACTGACATATGAAGGCTCCACATGAGAGGTACTCAGGGTGGCGGCCGGTGGCTCCCCCGACAACAACGGAGGGCAGTCCACCGAGGGAGCAATGCCTAGATGGCTCCCTTGTCTGTTCCCTAGGAAACAGTGGCATTGGGCCCCCTGCGATCTAGCACCTCTACCCTGCCCCCAACTCCCTAAAAAAGATTCCTCTGTACTCAGGTAGTTATCCTCAAAGTGAATGTAAGGAAAATAAACACTTTTTGGATGATAAATTCCACTGGTCTGATTTCAAATTTTATTAACTGAGTTTTTCTGTATTAACAAGGGGCAATTGCTCACAGCTTCTCTAATGCCACCCTCAAGAGAAGAACCAGAGCCTTCAAAGTGACTCTTAGGGGGTGGCCTCTATTCCCATGTTCCCCTGTGTAGGAGCATTATTTGGTCTAAATTATCTGCCCCTCTCCACTCCCAGGGAAGGAGAACTGGGCATGGCCCATCCACCTGAGCTTTCTCTAGGGGTGTAGCATAGGGCACAGAGAAAGTGCACTTTAAACAATGTTGAATGAAATAAACTGAAATGAACTAATAAAGTTCATTTTATTTGAAAGAATGAAATGAGAGGCTTTTACAGGACAACAAGGTAAACCTCAAATTCTTGAATTCCAGGGAATGTGTATGCCTTAGTGTGATCTCATGTCTTGGTTCATGCAATAAATTCAGAATTAATATGTGAGTGAAGTCCTGTTAGAAGAGACACATATTAAGACGATGTTTCAGCATTCGATCGTCGGCATATCTTCTATATCTTTATATGCGCAAGTATTTGTGGTCCTTGAGGTCAAGCTCCTGGAGGCAGAGACTGAGCCTCTGTGACTGCATCTGAACAGTGTCTGGCCAGCACACTATTTGTTATAGACAATATGTATGGTTTTTAATAAACTATATACAATAATTGATCATTCAGAAATAGCAGCCATTGAAGAAAGCATTATTTTCTTTAAGAAATATCTTGGGAAGTTCTGCCCCATATACAGTTAGTTAAACAAAAGTTTTTAAATCATCTCGGCAAGTGTCATGAAGAAACTGAAGTCAGACACTTCGGAGAAACGACACGTTACATAATGTGCCCTAAGTCGAGACTGAAGCGTGAAGGCAAGTCACTCTCTTTGAATCCCTGATTCTTTCTCAAAGATCTAATGCTAATTCCCCAAGTTCATATTCTTAATAATACAGATTATGCCATAACACAATGTGCACTTCAAACCAGCCAATTTAAGAAGTGGGTGAAGCTTTTCATAACATGGAATTATGTGCACAAAGAACTCCTAATAGCGTCACCGAATACTACAACTTACACAGCACAAAGGTTCACCGCCGTCCCGAAGGAGGAGACGTCAAAGAAATGAAAAGGAATTTGGGGGCACAGTGAGAACCCACATGTAGGGCTCACTGCCCGGACCCTTCTCACAGATGGCCCAACCCCTCAAACTTGAAAGAAGTCAGAAGGTAAGAAAGAGCCTAGCCCACACAACTCAGTTATTAAAATTGAAAGGATGCAAAAGGATTAATACAGGGCTCCGTGCAAAAACGACAGGCCCACTTGCAAAACAGTGGGCTCTCTTCAAGTAGAAAAAAGTTATTGAGAGTTTGTGGGAGTCAGGAGGGGGAGGCAGTCCTTAGAGACACTGATAATTAAGGTGCTGTAAGGAATAAGTCTCCTATGTCAAATGAATGACAGGCCCAAGGTGGTTATACTGATTTAAACAGTGTTTGCAATACATACTAACATTTAGGAAAGGGCCAACTCCCACAGGAAATTCGGATGGGAAGATGCTCAGGGGGTGGGCAGCTGGGGAACGAATGCAGCAGCAGCTTGGATTTTGCTCCCGGCTAGCTGCAGCCCTCCTTGAATGACCGCTTACACCACTTCAAGCTGTTGAGGCTCTGTTTCACTGGGGTATGAGAAAACTGGGATAATTAATGGCCAAAGACGATGACCAGTTCTGTGGCTTGACTGGGACTTGAATGTCTTCTACACCTTTATAAGTTAAAGAGTGAAAGAACAAACTCAAATACCCTTTGGCTGGGAATGCTTCCTGCTTTTAGGAGCCCAATGGTAAAAGTCTCTGAAAAACTAAGTTGCATAAGCGCCTAGGACATGGGAGTCCTCTACGAAGCAAAACCCTGTGATGGAAATTAAGTGAGCTGTGTCCTCAACTCCAGCCTTTTATATCCCCCAGCTCTTCCAAGGAGGCGGGATCTCAATCATTCTTCTTCCATAGCAAGTCTACCCATCTGGGAGTGGACTTTCTCTGGTGGCCTAAGTCCCAGTCGCAGACCCTCAAAGCCTTCTGTTCTCACTACTGCAGAGAGATGCGACCAGGGAACAAGACAAGAGGCTTGTCCAGCACTGGAGACCTGGGGAAGGAAAGCAGCCCCCTCCTGGGCCTCCGGGGCTTTGTCCATGTGGAGTGGGCCTGGCCCGGATACTTACTGGAAACTGATTTTTCATAGCAGACGCCTTTATGAAAGCAGCACCCGAGGCCCTTACACCAATCTCTGCTGACATTGTAGTCATTTATGTGGTCCAGAGGAATGTCACACACTGCAGAGCACAGACACACAGACCGGTTATCGCCCAGAACATGGCCACCACTCGCAATTCTAAACACCACGGGGCTTGGAGGGGAAACTTAGGGGTTTGTACAGTGGGTTTTGTTATGTTTTTAATTATGCATCATACAAATCTCACTTTGAAACTAAGATCTGGAATAAATTGGATTGCTGAACAAAATAATGTCAAAGTTAATTACACAGAATAATGCAGGGTCCTCTAATGATGGAGATAATACATCTCCGCGGAGCACTCGCCAGGCTCTGCGCGCCACAAAGAAAACGGGAAACAAAGATCTAATACAAAGGATATTTCGGAGCTCGGGTTATAATGTGTAATTACTTCGCTTGTAAGCAGACGGTGAATTAAAATTATTACTATGGGCTGAGGATTATTTCAGAATTTAAAAGTTGAATCAAAAGGACAGAAAGTTTAATGCCAGTTTTGACAAAAAAGAAAAAAAAGATAATGACTGTGGCCAGTTTCAGCCCAACTCAGCTCCCCAACACCTAACACACTTCCAGCTTTGAGGACACGTGGTTCCTCTAACTGGCAGCAAGTAACGTCTGTCCCAACCCTGCCGGGGGTGTGTGTCACAAGGGGAAGGGGAGGCGGGGAGCCCAGCCACCTCTTGGCTTTCTGGTGAACTAGAAGCATTTTCCTAGGGTTCATTTAGACTTTCAGGCTAAGGGATTCCAGAGAAACCGCCGGCCCTCCGGCCCTTCCCTCCCTTTCCCATGACAACCCCCACTCCAGGTTTACTAAAGACTGTCACCGTGGCCGCCCACGCCTGGCAGAGATGGGATGGGATGGTGATGGCCCTCTGAATGCCACTGCAGCCACAGGGGCACACAGCTGGACGCTCCCGCATGGTCGGAGGATGCGAGAAATCCAGCTGCTAACCTCCCGCAGCGCCCTCTCCTAAAGCTGGGTCCCGGTGGCCAGTGCACAGCTTGCTGACCAGGATGGGTAGAGGGAGCCCGGGCAGCCAGAAGGGCCTGTCCTTGGTACAGCTGGACTAGAGCGGCTAAGAGGCTGTCCCAGGAGGGCCATGGTCTGCTGGCCTCCCCTGGTGCCCTGTGGTCACTGAGCTCTCAGTCGCTCTGCAGAGTGGCCATCAGTTTAAGGGAATGAGAGCTGTGCTGGGTTTCGCTTCCAGGGTGGTCCGGGCTGCAGGGAGCCCCACCTAAGGCCCTCGGGGCAGTGATGACCCGGGGACACAGCACAGGGAGCACCACCGCGCCTGCCTGAGGCTCCCACAGGGTTTAGCTGGAGCTGTTGACAGTCTGGTGGCAGCAATCACTGGCTCCTGTGTGCTTAGGGTCCTCGACCTCATCCAGAAATATCCTGGAGGCCCAAGACCACACAGCTGGTGGGAAAGCTGGGTTCCCTGTCACCTCCACTCCCCCCCCATGGGGCGGAAACACCTCATACAGTCCCTCCACTCATAGCCAAAGGGACAAGGGTTCCAGGCTTGCTCCAGGTGACAGCGGATGTTTATTCCAGTGAACACCACCGGCAGGAGAAAATCACTGACTGAAGCATAATTTGTGTTCATACTGATTGTTCTCCTGTCATCACCACACAGGTGAGAGTGGCCTGGTACCTATTCCCCATTTTGGTGCCTTAATGGACTATTTTGGAATAGCAGCTGTTCCCTAGGCCCCAGCTTGATGAAAGCTCAGCCTCCCCATCACATCTGAGACCCCTGGGGCCTCCCTTGCCTTCCCCCTTCCCCTCCTCCTCCCGGCAGTGTTTTATCTGCCTGGACCCCCCATGATGTCTCAATGCATTTCTTTAAAGTCCCCACACAGGAGCCTCTCGCATCGCCATCCCTGGCCATCCCAGAACCTCCCTAGTCAATCCCTTTTCCAAGCCAAACAAGCCAAAAAGGAAAACCAAACTTCTTCTCCTTCTGTTTCTTTCTCTCTTATTACTATAGACATGCATGAAGAAAAGCTCAGCTGAGAAAAAAATTCAAAAAACACATGCACAGTGGAGGTGACACTTCCCTCTTCTCACCCATGCCCCAGTGGTCTCACTTCCAGAATTTTCCTCCGGTAATTTTAAGTGACCCGATCACTGTATATACACACCAACCATGTGCCTTGGAGAAAGTCACATTTACATAAAGTTTCCTTCAACACCCAGGCACAAGTGTCCAACTTCACATCCTAGGCACCCAGGATGGGGGTGGGGAAGGTGAACTGTACTGTTAAGAAACATTGATTCTTTAAAAAATCACTCTTGCCATAAAAATTATGAAGTAGCTTTAGTACGTTTGGCACAGCATACAAAAACATCTTTAACCCTTTAGACCCCGGGGGAATAGTTAAATATATTTCTTATGCTGAAAACCTCAGGTTCAGGGGTTTTTGCAATGAAATTTTAAGAAAATGAAAACTTGACAGTATTTTCCTACATTACTTTAAAAAGCAAGTTTCTTTGCCTTCCCTTCTCAACCTGGTGACTAACCATCAACACCTTGGGTTGAAACCGGCCCCAGAGTGGTCTTTTCTCATTACCTGCAAAATTCTTCAGGAGATGCGAGGGGGGCTTGTTGAATTCTGACACGTATCTCATTGTAACAGCTGAAGGATGGGTGAGGGTTCAAGGGGACCTGGGGGAGAGAGAAGTCAGCACAGGCCAGACAGCAACGCAGCCAGGCTGGCGTGGGTCCGGGTCTCACCTGCCCATCATGTCCCAGTTGAGCCCCCAAGCCACGCGTCTCCCAGTTACACTCCAAGGGGACTTGTGAATCCAACAGGAAACTGGCCACCTCCTCCCTCCCGCTGCTACTGCTGAGTCAAGTGTGGAGTGAGTGGCTGGCCCGCCGCTTGCTGTGATGTCACACAGCCCCATGACATCACAGAGAGGGCAGGACTATGACGCTGGCCACTATAGGGCAGACAGGACACTGAGGAGGGCGGGCGAGCCTTAAGGGCAGGCATGGCATCAGAAACCCTGCCCTCCTCCAGACCCTGCACCTGGCTCTTTTCTGTGGGACACCCGCCCCCATTGCCCAACTAGACCTGGCTTTGGAACCAGTGTTTGAGTCCTGCCATGTCCACCCTCACTTCACTGTTCTCCTTCCCTGCTGGGACACAACAGTGAGCAAAACAGACAAAAGTCCCCACCCTTAGGGACGTGTATTCCCGTGGAAGGAGACAGACAGACATGTCAGGTCAGACACATGCTGTGGAGAACAGGAAAGCAGAGCACACAGATTAGGCAGCTCCCGGAGCGGGGAGTGGCTGTTTTACAGGGGTGAGCAGGCAGCTCTGAACTAAATGGCACCTGAGCAGGTTTGGAAGGCAGTGAGGAAAGGCACTATGTGGGCAGCCTAGCACGTGCAAGGCTGAAAGGAGCAAGTGCAAAGGCCCTGGGGTGAGGCAGGCCTGGTGAACCTGAGAAGCAGGGAGGCCAGTCCGGCTTGAATGAAGTCAGAGACAGCAGAGGGACTGAATCATAAGGTGGGGGTTACTATTCAAACTTCGGCCTTCACACTAAGTGAAATAGGGCGCTAAGACAGGATTTTGTGCAGAGGAGAAAGTGGGTTGTATTTTAACAGCATCACTCTGGCTGTGCTGAAAATAGTAAGGAGGCCAGAGTGGGGAATGACAGAATCATCCGGGAGAAAAATAAGGGTGGGACCGGGGTAGCAACTGCTTGAATTTTTTTGTGTGTTGTTTTAGAGTCAACGAGATTGGCTGACAGATTTGTGAGAGGGAACAGATCCTGATGAACCCAAGGATTTTGCCTGAGAGGCTGGAGCGGCAGGCCTGCCACGTGTAAGATGGACATGAGAATCCAAGAGGGGGGGCCAAGCAGATACTGTGCCCGCGTCTGGTCAGGGCTGCAGTCCCGGGGGGCCTGCGCGGTGGGCAGCTGGCATGGAGAGCCATCTGCACCGGGAGAGCACCCTGGGCTGGTGGGGCAGAGAACCTGCAAACTGGAAGAAGTGGCAGGGAGCCTAGGTGGTGGGAGGCACAGCGTGGCATGGTGTTGAGACGAGAGAAGAAAGTGTTAATCTGCAGAAGAGGAGGGAAGAGCACCCCCGGACCAGATGAGAGCGAGGCAGCTAGGCGAAGAGGCGCCATCCCCACCCAGGGGACCAGCCTGGCCGCTGGACCGTGTGTCCCCCTCGCCAGGTGGCGCGGTGAGGAGCGGGGGACACTGCACTCCGCCAGGGTTGAGGTTTCTGCAGGACGGGGTGGCTGTACTGGCAGGAATGATGCAGGGAAGGAGACGTGAGGGCGAAACCAGAGGGGAAGGTGTCTGGGAAGGGCCGCAGGGGGAGGAGAAACTACCCAGCCCCCCTCACCATCCAACCATCCGAAGGGGCTGCACCCTCTCCGGTTCCCAAACTGAGGCAGGCAGGCTCTCCCTCCTGGGACAAACCCTGGCACGTTGGTTCAGGTTCATTTCTTGACAAGCTTCCAGGGAATTCATGGAGATACTGAGTGTGGTCATTTAAGGCTGAGGTTCACACTGGGAGCTGAGGAAGCTCTTGGCTGCAAGGAGGATGCTCACAGGATTCCAGAAAGAGGCGAAAGAGGGCCTGAATCCCAGAGGATTTATTCAACTGCAGACAGACAAGACATGGCAGCTCGTGGACAGGGTGCAGCCTGCACTGGGCACGGGCAGGCAGCCTTCCAGCGCAGGACACAGCTCCAGCGGTGTGGGTAGGACCGAGAGAAGAAACAGGATCCACTTGGGGGGCACAGGACAAGGAGATGCCACTTCATCCCCACCTGGGCGGCCAGGATCTGCAGAGTGCCACTGTTCGGGAAGACCCACCCCCTACCCCAGGCATGTCAGAGGGATGGCCGGCACCGCCAGAAGCCGCTGTCCACTTTGCTGACTGGCCAGGCCAGGCCTACGGAGGACAGGAAGGGGAGCCAGAGCGGCCAAGGTTCGTCTCCGCCTTTATTAGCCCTGAGTCCTGTTCCCCTGTCACAACCAGCGACTGCACTTGACTTAATTTCAGCTGAGAGCAGACCATTGCTGTCCCTGGCTGTGCCATCTTCCCAGGGGCGAGTGCAGGCACTGTTGTGGGTTTCCTGAAATAGGAAAAGTACCCTTGGGATCCTTTACAACCTCTGCAGACTCCCAACTACTAACCCTTTATTAACACTGTAATAGGGTTTAAATAACAACTGTAGCAACACTCGGCCTAACTTCTGGAAGGGCAGGTACTGGGTTCAAGTCAGGGGTTCAGGCCAATGCCTAGATATGAGTCCACTTTCCCTATTGTTACGGGTTGAATTATGTGTGTCCCCCCCCCCATAAAGGCATGTTGAAGTCCCAATCCCCAATACCTGTGCACATGACCTTAACTGGAAATAGGGCCTTTGCAGATACAATCAAGTCAAGATGAGATCATACTCAGGGTGGACCCTAATCCAATGACTGGTGTCCTACTGGGAAGAAAAAATGGACACATACAGGAGATGGCCTTGTGAAGACACACACAGACGGAAGATGACCATTTGTGACAGAGGCAGAAACTGGAGCCATGAGGCCACAGGTAGGGACCACCAGGGACCGCTGTAACCACCAGAAGTCCTCCCCTGGAGCCTTCAGAGGGAGCGCGGCCCTGCCAAGGCCTTGGTCTCAGACTTCGGGCCTCGGAACTGTGAAAGAATGAAGGTGGGCTGTTAGAGCCCACCCAGTTCGTGGTACTCCTCACAGCAGCCTTGGGACACTCATACACCCCCGCTAATGGCAATAACCAGAGAAGAAAGTCTCTTGAAAATCGTAAGAAGCACCTGTGTAATATGGCTCTTAGAAAAGACAAGCAGCCCAACCCATGTGGATTCAAGGTGGGCCTGGGCCCAGGTCAGACCTGGGTCTTTCATTCCTGGGCTCCCTTGGCACTATGGGCACCTCAGACCAGCTCCCACAGGCCAGGGTGGTCTTAGGCCCAGTTACCCCCACTCTCCGCCCCCCACCCCAGTGCCTCTGTCAACTACACAGTCCAATCCATCAGCTGTACAGTGACAGCTGGTCACCACGCACCATCACAGAGCAGACTCCCTGAATAATTAATTCCCTCATGTTATGCAGCCGCCAGCTTTTAGTTTTGCAGTTGCAATATTCAGAAGAGCTGCCACTTGCCTACCTCCTTTCAGTTATTAAATATCAACCCCTCTTGTTTACAAATAAAATCTTTAAATATTGCATCTAAGGAAGAAATTAAAACAGCATCCATTTCATCCAGGCAGAACCCAGATGATCAGCATCTGGCACTGTTACGGAAAAGGCGTCCCTACGTAATCATGTAGAAGGTAACATTTTAGAGGGGCAACATGTTTTGTTCCGTGCCACCATCAGAGCAGTGTTCAGAGACGGTGTAGTGGGGCAGCATTTGGCTCCTCAGACAGCTGTAAGGCTGACAAGCTGGGCCTGGCTTAGGAGCTGCCATCCCACAGATTTGCTAACCCCCCTCCCTGATGTGGACAGAGCCACGTGGGCTTCCTGGCCAGCCTGCCATCTGCCAGTTGGAGCCCCTGCCCTCACGGGAAGGACAACAGCCCTGCTCATTCTATGTGTGCACATTCCAGCATCACAGAGATGACAATTGTAAAGACAAAAAAAGCTCAAACGAGAAGAATGAACCCTATGGCAACAGAGAATGTGCGCGTTTGCAGGTACGTAGATTCTCCCGGGGACCTGCCTTTAGCTCACTCAGTCATCAGGCAGCTGCAAAGCAACCACCGAGGCATGGCAAGCAGGGGATGGGGCTACAATGGGGAGAGAAGCAGATGCCACCCGCACTTCAGGGGTAAGGGGAATCCTTGGAGTCACAGGCAGGTGTATGTAACCACATGGAAGGAGGGAGAGGAGGACTGAGCTGGGATATAAAGGAACTCGAGTCCACCAGGCATCGGGGACTTCCAGACTGTCCCAAGGGCAGGGAGGAGCCAGGCAGGCTCAGGGACCGCACTAGGAGCAGCTGGAGCAGTTGGGCGGCAGAGCCAACCAGGAAGAGGGAGGAGTGGCTGCGTACACAAATCTGTGCCTTTCCTAAGCACAAGCAAGGCCACCTGGTGAGCACCAGACATCAGCATGTCTTCTCAGGCAGGTGGGGGGGGCAGGAGCTGGAAAGTGTACACAACTCTTCTGAGAGGTCTAGCTATAGAGGGGAAAGAAGTAATTTGGTGGCCAAGGGAAAAATGTGAAATTTAAGCAGCTTTGTAAAAACATGTTTAAAAGCCAGTAGATGCAACTTGTTTACAAAAAGACCACCAGCCTGCAGTAACAGGGCCAGGACTGCAACGTAAACCACTTCTTCTAGGACAGACCTGGAGGCGGCCTGGATGTTGACTCTTGCAGAGTAATGACCATTATTACATTTTTATATATGCTTAGTATTAATCATACAGCTACACTCAATGGCTGCACAGTCATAGACTAGCATATGCAGTGGAGCATTTCTGCAATAGGAATGGCCCTTCTGCCAAATACCTAAGTGACCAAAATAAACTGTCATCCATTCAATCAACAAGTATCTATGTAGCTGTCAAAACAATGGGTCAACCTACATGTGCTTATATGGAAAGAAAGCTAAGACATATTAAAAACAAAAAGCAATCTTAGCAAAAGGTCATAAAAATTCTGTATCTTCTAAGATTTTCAAGTTTTGTTTTTCATATGTAGGTCTTTGATATACCTGGAATTTTTGTTTTTTGATGTAGTATAGGGATCTACTATTTTTCCCACATGGGTTTTTTAAAAAGGCAAGTTTGAGAAGTAGACCTCATTTGTGGGGAATGATATTGTAGACACAAATACATATATTTGCATTTGCCCAAATGAACAAAGAATAGATAAGACACATCACACTGGTTACTTTTGTGGAAGGAGAGGATATTGGGAGGGAAATACCGCTTTTCACTTCATATCCTTGTGTAACTTGTATCTTCCCTATGAGCAGGTTATCTTATAACTAAAGGCTAGCAAAAAAAAATGAATGCCTAAACTGCTCCCCATAAGACAAACAATTCAAATTAGAGGTGTCCAATGTACCATGAATTCTATTCACAATGCAATTCAACACAAGTGATTTTTTTAATGCCTACTCATTTTAGCTGGAAATGGGAATCCTCTAAACTCTGGATACCAGCTGCATTTGGGTTCTCGGCAGCCAGGCACGCCCCTCGGCCTACAGTCACTCTACCCTGTATGGCTGAGAGCAGAGCCAGGTGCATGGACATACTGGGCAGAGGCTGCTTCATCTTGAACTCAGAAAGCCCTTCCAGAGACACCCCATCACCCCACACCCAGCGGGGACCCAGGCTTCCAGCCTCAGGCTCCCTTGTCCCAGGCAGAGCTCTCAACTGGGAAGCACTGTCCTTCACAGCTGCAGGGTGGCCTGGCTATCCGTCCTCACCACCTTGGCAGGCCTGCCTTCTGGAGGGTTAGAGGGAATATTAGAGGGCTGTGAAAAATGTGAACCACCACACAGATGCAAGTTATACCAGCATGAGGACAGACCGGCTTTTCTGCAAGATACACAAACCATTTACCTCCTGAAAACCTGGTACAAAGAGGACAGACAGTGGTTACTAAGTTATCTGACGGAAACCACAGTGGCTGAGATGGCAGTGCTACAGCTCCACTCCCGAGGCTGAAGGGCAGAAACTCTGAGAGGGAAGGAGAACTTTCTACGCACTCCCAGCTTGGCAGTTTAACTCGTGGCTGTTTCCTTCCCTGACCACTGTTTTCCAGTCCTCCTAGCTGGCCAGGGAGGCCCTGCCTGGAGGGTGTCGGAAAAGGCTGGTAACAGACAAGCAACTTTCTGTTGTCACGACATTCCTGTAAGGGCCTCCGAAATCTTGAAAAATGCTGTCACTCGTTCAACCCCACAACATGGTTTACTGAGCATCTCCCCAGACGAAAGTCATTATTCTACTACAAAGTGGAGGCCACACCTAACAGTGTCAGTTCAATTTCCTAATCTTGTATCTTCAAATACTCCCAAACTCTAGATTTTAAAGGCAAACGTCATATTTTCCAATGTCAAAAATTCACCCCAGAATTTAAAAATATAAAAAACTGTCAAAAAAGTGTAAAGGCCACACGTGCGCGCACACACCCACACACAAAACACCTCACAGAAAATAAAGTGACATATTTGTAACATAAGAAAAATAATCAGTTTAATAATTACAACAATGTAGCGTGAGTAGTCAGCGCCAGGACAGTCTGCGGCATTTGTGTGAAGTGTCCCCACTGCTGTAAACGGGGACCCCATGTGTCCTGGAGAAATGAAGTGAGGGACAGCAGGAAGTCCACACAAAGCCGGGAGGTTTTCGACGCTCGGATGCCCTGGCACACTTCGACAGGCACACTCCACAAGCACAGTGGACAGAGCTTCCGATGCCACATCTCAGTATCGTGGGGAAATAAAAGTGCTTCACATGTCAGGACAGGAATGGCTTCGTCTCCTTGACCATGAAAGGTGAGAGTGGAGAAGTAACCCTTCGGGTAAACAGTGCCACTTTCTACCGTTCCCATCAACTCCCAGCCCCTCAGAAGGTCACATGGAGAAACGTATCAGTCTGTTTATAAAATAGGGCAGGTTTGTAGAAAGAATTGCTCTCAGATGCATTTTCTCTGCTCCCTAAAATGTTTGGTAAAATATTGGATCCTAGGGAAGAAAGGTAATGCATCACACGGGCATTTCAACCATCACCCCATCAGGGGAAAAGACAGGGAAAACACAAGTGGTCGCAACACAAGTGGTCGCACTTGTCGCTTTAATCAACAGTTAAGGCAGGTTCTGTAAGAGACCCATCCGGGATGCTGACAGCAATGTTGCTCATCGCGAAGTGGTAGAGAGATCAGGTGATGAATGTTGTTCCTGAGTTAAAATTTGCTTAAAGACAGCAAACTCCGGTACACTCAAATTTAATTATTTTTCACTGCAATGTCTTATGCATCACCAAAAAAATACTACTGTAAAAATAGGGCTTGCAAAAAAAAAAAAAAAGACAATCTTTTCTAGTCCTAGCACTAATGAACAAATGCTAAGTACAGAAAATTGGCAATTCTAGTTGAAAGGTCAAGTGTGGGCAGGTCAATGCTGGGCCCAGGACACACCTGCTGAGCTTGCAGCCCGGAGGGGGCCGGCTCAAGTAACTGCCCTCCAGGGGAAGACGGGCGGGCATAGGGACTGATTAGCAAGGGCATGGAACAAGAACCATGGACAACCAGAAAACCAACTAGTTCCAAAGTTGCCCGGTTCACAGGCATCAAAGATTCTGATGCAATTACAGGGTCGCTTGACCAATAAATAGATAGAAAATCACAAAAGGTCACAGCTGATGCCCAATGGGTATTTCTGAGAAGTCTCAATGCACAGTGCTGTGATTTTGCTTTTTAAAGATTAACACTTGTTCCATGAAGAAGTCATCTCACTTTAAAACAACCTCTTTAGAAGAAGGAAACGGAAAGCACGGTCCCTGTGACACTGTGATCCTATCTCCAAGGCTGGGGCTTCCTGCCCAGGGGCTGCTGAGGCTCCGAGAGGCCCTGGCCCAGATGTCAGTGGAGCCAGGCGAGGACCGGCTTCCCCCTCCATCTGCTCTGCAGTCTGGAGACGGAAGGAATGGGCCCACACCAAAACTGTCATTCCTCAGGTGGAATTTAAGGTGGATATTGCTTATTCCTCTCCCAGTGAGCACTGCCGTAATGCTTGCTGCACCCTGATGGTAGCACAGAGCTCAGGGCGCACGCTGGCCTGACACAGAAATCCTGCCCATCCACGGCAGCCCCCAGCACCACCTCGACTCGCCCTCACGGCTGCAGATACATAACAAGACATTTTATTTACAGGTTCTAGGGAAGCTGTCTCTTGAGGGAGAATGAAACAGTGCACTTTGTCAAGTTATTAAACTAGCCCACATATAAGTCTGAATGATGTCGCCAGGTCAGTGAAGACTGATGATCACAGGATTCACACGAAGCAGAAAAGAGGGTGCGCCTGCAGCTGGACGTGGTGGTGCGTGTGGGATTTCCTTGGAGTCCTGGCTGAGGCCAGACCCTCAATCAGCCAGAGTGTGGCATCGGAGCCACCCATGTTGGTGACATCAATACTGCTTTAACAGAAGACTTTCAAATGGCATTCAAGTGTCTTTGCAGCTATAAATAAGGTTAAATTATTAGGCAACCAAAGTGGGAAGTACTTTCAGAGCACTGTGGAGACTACGGTGGTGGAGAAACAGGCATCTACCAAAAGCCGCCCTGGCCCCTCTGGGTCTCTGTTTTCCTGCGAGCCGAAACACGACTTCTAGGTCAGGGGACCAGAAAGGTTAGTGGGAAGAAGTCCTAGCACAGGTGTCAGCCCAGAAACAACAATCATGGGTATGCATTCAAAATGGGGTATTTACAAGGAACACGTATATATACTTATATAGATTCAACAAGGGCCTAAAAGACCAGGATTTGTAGTGAGTCACTGCACTTATTGCAAAATGAGGTAATTGAGATGTTACCAGAGTAAGATTAATGCAGTATGCCCTCAGTGTCTATACCTCATGTTTGGATTCTTCAGAAACAATGTGACTGTTGCTATTCTCGTAAACTCCAGCTTTTGTATGCACAGGAAGCAAGAGGATCTCCATCAGCCCTCCCCCTGGTCCTGAATGTCACATCGGCTGGGTCATGGGGTTCCTAGCTTGGTCTCGTAACTGGTCTTCAAGATAGAGCCAAGGACATTCCTTAGAGGTTGGTCTCATCCCAGGCAGGGTCGTTCATGTTCTTTAGAACTCTTCTCACCAGCTTTTCCAGGTCTTTGCGGGCTCTCTGCTCTTCCTCCAGAGATTTCTTCATCTTCTTGTTATCCTGTAAATGAAGCAGACAGGATACTAACTGTGCAGAGCTCTGGAGAGGACTTTATTCTACCCAGGAGACTTGCGGGCCTCGCCAACTGAAATCCTGGGCTAGCCCTGGCAGGCGTGGCTCAATTAGTTGAGTGTAGTCCCATGAACCAAAAGGCTGCCAGTTGAATTCCCGGTCAGGGCACATATCCGGGTTGTGGGCACGATCCCCAGCAGGAGGTGTGCAGGAGGCAGCTGATCGATGTTCTGCTCTTACATTGATGTTTCTCTTTCTCTCTCCCTATCCCTTTCTCTCTCTCTAAAAATCAATCAAAATATTTTTTTTTAAAAGAAAAATCCCAGGCCGAAATCTGCCCTGTGCTGTGGTCATGGGAGTATTCAAGAGGACTGCCCAAATGTGCAAATAGACACTTGGGGCTCCTTACCACACAGGTGCTCCTGGGGGCCAAGACAAATCACAAATGAAGATAACAGTCCCATTGTCTCCTACAATTTAAGTTCCTACTATTGGAGAGAATCTCTATGATATAACTCTAAGAAAAAGGCTGGAAATAGCAAAAGCAACAACTCGCATCCCCCCTACTTTTCACATCTTGTAAAGATCTTAGAGAGTTATGTAGGGATGGAAGTAACAGCAACCAAATGAATATAAGCACCTACTTCCATCCAGTTTGCACCCAGTCACACCTCTGCACAGGGAAGGTGCACACACAAAGATACATCCCACTGCCAAGGGTGAGGCACAAATCCAAAGCCCTCAGAGGAAGAAAAGGACTTGGAAGCTGCCTGAGACACTGCTGATGGTGGCTGAGAGGCAGCTCTGAGCACGTGCCCAACCCCAGACCACACTGCGCTCCCACTTCTCCTCGGCCTCCCCTCTAACCTCCTGGCTTGTGAGGCAACACTTACTACTCCCTCCTTGGAGACCGAAGCCATTTATATAAATAATATACATACACAAAATATGCTTCGTCTAACTGACTTGTTTTGGTTTCTCAAGAACAAGATCCATGTGTTACACTAAAAAGAGAATAGTCACAGTAGTTAATAAAACTTTTAATTAGATGGTATTTTAGATATTTGAAACGATGAGGATACCCTTACGGAGAGGAATGGCGGGGGGGGGAGCACATCGATGTGAGAGAGAAATATTTATCAGTTGCCTTCTGTATGTGCCCCAAACAAGGGATTGAACCAACAACCTTTAGGTGCATGGGATGACACTCAACCATTCAGGCCAGGATCTTTTCTGTATTATTTTGCTTAAGGACAACTGGCTTCATTTTCGATATAGTGTTTTCCTCTTTTCCCCCATTAAAAAAAAAAAAGATTAAAAAACTGATTATGCCTGGGTTGGCTCGACCCCCAGCAGGGGGCGCACAGGAGGCAGCTGGTGGACGATTCTCTCATCATTGATGTTTCTCTCTCTCTCTCCCCCCCTCAAGTTCCTTTATCTGAAATCAATAAAAACATATTTAAAAGAAACAGAAACTGATGATGACTCACCTGTCTTAATTCTTGGACTTCGTCCTTCAATGCATAGACAGTGTCAACAAGACTCCTAGAAGAGAGAAAGGAATGAAGCACTCCGCCCGGAGACAGGGCGGCGGCAGGCGAAATACACGGCTGCTCGGCCGCCCTCTCGAGCACCTAAACTCACAGACCTCAGAGCACGCAACTCCTTCCGACGGGAAGTCGGAGCCTAGTCAATGTTAACTCCGGTCCATGAGGACACAAAGCAGTAGCTTCTGAAGTCATACCCAGCCCTCCTGGCATTTCCTGAGGCCAAGACTCCACTCTTCCCCTCCCCACCGACCCTCACCCTCTGCTCCACACAACCATCCACGCCCCTCCACACCCCCCCTCCTGCGCACACCCGCATGCCTGCTTTAAGATACTGGAATACGTCTTACTTTTCTTCTATCACTGTCTGACCATTGCTTTTAGTTTCTTCAACTATAATTTTTTCTTCTTCTGGAAGCAAAACTTGTGGTGCAGATTCTTTACGTGAACCTATCATCGTTAAAAAAACACAAAAAAATCCCACAGGTTAATACCACAGCAAAACTAAAAAGAATCTCACTATACAACACTATTTAAATATTAACATTAAATTCCAGAGATTATACATTAAAAAAATTAGTTTCTGGATAAAAGAGGGAAAGGCAACTTTTGCCAGTTTTCTTTACCTCAGTCTACTGAACCCAGTCTTCTTCATGCCTAAAGCATTATAGACGAAAGGAAACAGCCTTTTTCTAATTTATTCAGCTTCAGTTTCTAAATCTGCATTATGGATCAATTAAACCCGGTAGTAAGTTAAAGGTTTTGCCCATAGTGTCCTGGGTATTTTGGAATAAATATCCCAATCAACAAAACCTTGAGACATATTCCAGGAATCTCAGAAAGATGTGTCAGTCTATATAGTACATAATGCTGAGTGTTTATGAATGTTTAAAAAACTGGCAATTAAAACACTTAACTCTACAGTGGCAGTTAAAGATAAAAGATATTATGGCACATAACTTAGAAAAAGTGAAATTTATCACTTGGTTCTTTTATGAAAACTTTATTCTACATTCCCTGGAATATACACATTTTTTCCAAATGGAGTTAAACGGTTCATAATGTCAGAGAAGTTTATGCCATTTAACCAACTCCCAAGCACAACAGGGTGCCTAGGACAGTATCTCAATGAATGTTTGCCACAAAATAGGTACTTTAAAAATTAAATGAGAAACCCAAATATTTATTTTAAAAGATGAGAAAGGAAAATCAAATCTTACTTAAGGATACAAGGGGAAAAAATCTTAAAGAAAATATTAAAGGCTATCTAACACTATAACACATATCGTTTATATTTTTGAAAAATTACATGAGATGCAAATTTGAGGAAGGATATAGTCTACAAGAGAACAAATACCTGCAAGTGGTACTGTGATAAAGTAAACATTTCTCCATTAAAAAACACACTTGATGTTGATATATGCTAATTACACAGATGGTGGTTTAACTTGCTTGATTTTGTTTTTTCTGGTTTATCTTTAACTTGCCTTCCTAAAAGTTCAACAAATTATAAGATGGCACTTATTGTACATCCTTGTATCCTGGGAACGTTCAGAACAAGACCAATGCTTTAACAGCTTGATTTTAAAGAACAGTTTCACCAGCATTGTGCTGTAAGCTTTTACTCCTCTGAATGGAACATGATTAACAATCGCTATCAAGGCTGGATGAGAGGGGGGCTCATAAAACGTTACTGACATCCAGAGAGTATCTCTATCATTCCCACGGCGGCACACCACGGGTAAAAGGACTCAGGGCTTTGGCCAAGTCTCTCCCTGCTGCCATCTGTACATCTGCAAAGCTTTCTCTGTCCCAGTCTCACAGATTGGGAGGGGTATCAAATACAAGCACGCTGGGAAACTGTAACGTTCAGAACAGAACAAAATCGAGATGCTGGCCTCCTCCTTTGTTATCTCAAGTATAAGAAAACTAAGCTCTGGGTAAGCAAATACAATTTTATGTTACACAGCACAAGCTTCTATGCATGTATTTTTTTACACCAATAAAGGGAAGGGTCTTTATGTGTACTAAGAATATCTTTACTATTACAATCAAATGCAGTACTTAGAATTTTGTCACAAGCCTTAAAAAGCTGGTATATGGGAGTATGTCTGTACATAGGTTGTCAAATACTATTTCAAAGGCATTCCCACCACGCTGCAAATCCTGGACCAGCAGATCTTGTCGCTGTCAGGCAGTGGGAGGCGTGGCTTCGCTCATACCCCTCAAGGCCACACTCTACCCTTCACACAGTGACCTGCACAGCCAGGAAATTACTTTTTAGACAGAGTGTAATGTCCTTCAAGACATGGTCTCAGAAAGGAACACATCTCTAAAGACATTATGATGCTGGCAATAACCCGCCTCCCGGGGTACTGACTGCTGCAGGTGCCATGACGCCATGAAAGGCTGTGGCCTCTCTTCTCCTTCGCCTTCTGGATTAATGGGGAATGCTGTTGGGACATCTGGGCTACTTGGGGAAATACTGCTTAAGAAGGAAACCGGTATGTGAGACAAATTACTGAGAAAATACAGGAATACCAGCCAGCTTAAAAATTCTGAAGGCTGAGGAAAATCCTGCGCTTCTGATACAAATGTAAATGTTACCCGCGTTTTTATAAGGAAGTTAATTCATGTGCTATTTTCCTAGAAAAAGAGAAAAGGATTCATAGATTCAGATATGTAGAAAATAAATTTAATTTGCACTGTGGAGAGAAGCAAACTGATGACATCAGACAATTTAAATGGCTCATAAATTTTTCAACTGGTACCTGCTTTGAGTCCAAACAGTTGTTGACTGTGTTACAGTCAAATCAAAAAAGTTATCAATTATGTATCTGTCACATTCAGTTTGTAATACAACATTTCTTCAAATGGATTAAGGAGACAAGAGGTTGAAAATGTTCTGTATAACAGCACTTGAGGGAATATTAAATTCTACACATTTCAATTATTTTTGCACCTTCTAGCTTCCTAGGCAACCTATTTACACTATATTTGCAGTATTAAAATGTTCAAATAACATAAAATAGAATCACAAGGGGTATCCACTTTGTAAAGAGGGTCAGACAGCAGTCATCTGTCCTGCAGAGGGGTCGGGATTACCTGAACTCACACTCACACCCCATCTGTGGGAGTCGTCAATAAACTCAGGCCCCTCAACCACTGAGCTGCAATTCCATTATTGGTAAAATACAAGAACAAAACTAACCACCTCTATACAGCTGTTCTGAGGATTAATTTAAAAATTACATTTTATAAATATTTTGCCAGATGAATCTATAAAGATAAAAGCCTTAAATTCTGTTATGTAACATAACTAAATCAGAGAAACTAAAATCTGTAAGAACTGGTATAACAGTTGTATACATGCGTGACATGGTTCTTATTTTAAATACACTTAAAAGCACACAAGAAGAATTCAACTATTACAAAAATGTTAAGTCTGAGCCCTGACCAGCGTACTTCAGTTGGTTGGCATCATCCTGTGCATCAAAAGGTTGCCAGTTCGATTCCCCGCTGGGGCACATGCCTGGTTTATGGGCTTGATTCCCGGTGTGGGGTGTGCAGGAGGCAGCCAATCAATGTTCCCCTCTCACTCACATCAATGTTTTTCTCTCTCCCTCTCCTTTCCTCTCTCTCTAAAAGGCAATAAAAAATATCTAAGAAAGACAAAAGAAAGTTAAGTTGAAAATACTATAGACAGATGTACTAAACTGCTTGATTCCTGAGATGTGCCAATATAAAAAAATGTCATTTATGGATTTGATGGTGAGCTAGAAGGCTTGTTAATGAAGATTATTTATTTCCGGCATAGAAACCCATAGGAGCCTAATAACCTGCCTAGTTACAATATAACATATTTTTTAAAAATGACTGAAAAAATGTTAGGTCTTTCAACAAAACCACTAAGCGATAGATATTCTCCAGCCAGGTTTATAAGGTGACTATTTCTTTAAGAACAAAGTTTTAGAAAGTAAACAGATTTAACACGTTACCTCAAAGATTACTGAAGTATTTTCAGAGGTATCATCGCAGCATGTTTTGCCTGAATTACTTAGGTTGGAAAAACAATTTAACAGCAAAACTACCAAAAATGTTCTATCGCTTTATTTAAAAATCCTCTAAAAGGTCTGAGACACAGATGAACAAGTTCATGATGGTTCTAGTACACTCAAGATCTGTGTTTCCCAAAATCTGTGTTTTACAGGAGATAATGGGTTTCTGCAACACATCATTTTGGAAAATGCTGAATGCTATACAGCCACTTCTTAGAGATTCACAGGGCACATGTAACATTGTTAAGGTTTTCAGGAGGTTTGCAGTAGAAATACCTGTTGAAGTTTAATTCAGCAATTCCTAAATCTGTCTGAGTGCTGAACTCTTTTTCTTCAGCATTAACGTTTTGCGGTTTTCTGGGTAACAATCTGACGAGTCCTCGACTAACCTCAAATCCTGTCTATAAACACACACACACACAAATGCTGGTTGGTTTTGTTGTTCAATATGGGAGTAAATGTAAAGAAACAATAATTTATACTTAGCACCAATCCAGCTTTTCCCAAACTTGAGGACTGCAAGAACAGGTCTGTACATGCTTGGGATCCAGCCGCCAATGGCTGCAAACAGGTAATGACAGTTCCCCACAGTCACCAGCAGGGGTCACTCTGCACCACACAGCTGGAGAGACAGTAGGCACTGGGGCCCCTGGGGGGAACTCAGAGGTGTGATCCAGAAGCTGGAGACACACTTAGAACCCTGCTCTCTAAAGTTGTCACAGAACCCTAGAGCTTAAAAACCTGCCCCCTAAAACATTCAGAGAACCCCAGAGAACTATGGGTTTTTATTTGAGAAACACAGATTGATTGAATACTTCCATTTTATAGGCAGATGACTTGCCCCAGGCACGCTTGTCTTGGTTGTCAGAACACTACTTTGGTGCCTGATCTGACTTAGTTGTTAGAACACAATTTCTGTGTCTAATCTAACAACACACGACTGTGAAATCCAAGGCATGAGCACGGTGTGTGTGTGTGTACAAATGAGAGTTGGCCTCCACCAAAAGCCTAGAAATAGTTTATCAGAAAAGACCATCTGCCTATCTGGCCAGCAATCTAGTATATTTGTAGCAAAACTCACTTCTTAAACTCTTAGTATTTCTAATATCTGCATCTATTTACACTCAATTGAAATTGAGATAAATTTCAGAATGAAGCAAAATATTACACTTTAAAAAATCTACTTAATAAAATCTCTCCAAAAGGCTGCTTTGCTATTTATGGCTATAAGTCTAATTTATTTTTCTTAGGAAATGGAAATACGAGGATTCTCTTTAGAGAATGATTTGCGTTTGTTCATAGTTTGCGCCTTGTCCTAGCGCCACGCTGGCACAGGTATTTCTTTTCCTTTTCTCTTATTCTGCTTTTCCTAGTAAACTGGGCATGCACTTTAAAAAAACAAAAATAAAAACTGACCTTAGTCTAAATAAGAAAACATTAAAGTTGGGTTTTTTATCTATTTATGTGCGCGCGCACACACCCCCCCCAAAAAACAAAAACGAGATGCTTCATTCTGAAGACATACCTTCTAGTGATTGAAAGCTTGTTAAAAAAAATTAAAGGAAAATAGATGAAATAAAAATGTACAAGGAGTAACCTTGTATTGTTTAGAACATATTTAACCTAAGAAAGTGCAAGCTTCTCTATCAAGGCAGATAGAAAGTGTTCTATTGCCTGGCCTGCCTTCAGGAGAACAGCCAAATCATATTAAACTGCAAACTATGCTACTCCCCCTCCCCCCGTAACAAATATTAAAAGCCACAGGCTAGCAAATGCAAAATTTATTTCAACTGTACATAACAGATGTCTTTTTTTATAAAACAAACACTTCATTGCCATATGCAACCACAAACAATAATATGATACTGTACAATACAATGCAACATTCAGGTATACATCCAACTGAGTCTTCAAAGGGCAGTCACCCACTAAAAATGGCTTTCCCATTCACAGATAAAAAGCACAATATATAAATTTTTCCAGTTCTTATACCACTATATACACATTACTGTGTTTTGGCAATTTTATGCAAAACACAATTAATATAGCTTATATATTTGTGGCAAGTGTTAATTCAATGGGAACACCATTTAGGCCATTTGCAAAGGGCCTGATAATGGCTTAAACCTACCTTCTAGTTCAGATTCTTCATCCTTTCATTATAATACTAACTGTACACATAGATATTACAGAATTGTATAAACATAAAATACTATTTCAGCATGACTAAAGTTCCACAGAAGTAGAAACACGGCCCTTTGGACGCCTTATCACCACTGCCACACAAGAACTGTTTTCAGGTCTGTGGCACTAATACTTCCAACCAGATCACAAGAGCTAATGGTGCCAGACATTCCAAACAAATCCAAACAAACAAAAAGCCAGGTTGTTATTGTGCAATGATCTTAGCATCAACAAAAATCATCGTCAAAATGGCTTTAAACTAGTACAAAAGGAATGATGGGAAAGTGTCAAAACTTCGGTGTATAGAAAATGAAAATGTCTCATTAAGACAACCCAAATGATACTTAGTGTTGCAGAAAAATCCAAGTGCAGCAACTGTACTTCAATGCTGTGGTATATTCAGCACATGACATAGGCAACCCAAGTTTACTAAGGCATGGCAAAGGCATTGAGGCCAATGCACCAATTATTATAGTCTCAAAGCAAACAAAGAGATGTTCTATTAATATCAGAAAAGGTGACTACTCTATGTAATATAAAACAAAATTGCTTCTAAACTCCTTGCATGATATTGAGTGAGCATATGAACTTTGTAGTATAGCTTTCCAAAAATTCCATTTGCTATTTGGCCTAACATATATAAACCCCATCTCTATTGTGGGTTAATACTGGGCTTTAATTTTAAAAGATTGCTCCTCAAATTTCTCATTTATATTAATTGATATAAAAATATGAACTCTCCAGATGTCATAAGCTTGAAAACAGACAGATATGTGGAATTATCAGTTTTCCCAATGACCCCATTGCATGCAGTACTGAAGCTGTCCGACTTTCTAAGCAATATGCTACTGCCGGGAGTTCACTAGCACCTCTGGGCTTGTGAGCAACAGGACCCAGCTCCCAGGAAACAATGACATAGTGCATCAGAGTTGTCTCTGTGCAAACAAGATCAGAACACTGAATACATGGGTTGGGGAAGGAGGTATGGTGAGGGAAGAGAGAATTCACAGCCACCTGGAATTACAGCCACCCTGAAGAAAGGAAAACATGTTATTCCCAGTTTGTTATGGCATCTTGTTTTCTGAAGCTGGTTTCAATGAGTACTTAAAACACAACCTTAAGGTTCCATTTTAACATCAGATATAGCGTGCATGCATAGGAAAGAACACAGTTCTTCCCCTCTAGCCATGACCAGATGTGGATTTGGATGCTACAACTGAATGCAACATGTCACATTCAGTTCTTTTTGAAGCAGAAATTAGTCTTGAGTGAGGCCAGTGAAATCTCCTTACAACAAATCCCAGGAAAGTGGGGGAGTCCTCCCCAAACTGAGATTTCCTAGTAAGTGAGTTACATGGCAACTCGTAAGTCTTCAACAGACTCAGATACCCCATTACAATCAAGGATGAGGGTTACATAGGACAGGGTTGCTGTAAATGGAGTTTCACTGAAGCTAAGTGCTGAAAACAAACAATGTGTCCATCACAGGCAGTATAAGTATGGATGTCAGGGTGAAGCCAGGCTGTGACTGAAGCCAAAGCACTAGCCTTTTTAAGTATACAAAATGCCTCTCTGAAAGCAGTCTAATCTACACTTTCAGAGGCTCAATGCTTCAGAGTTTGGACTTTAAACCTTCGGTAGAGTGGTACAGGCTTGCTAAGTGCCATTTAAGAGAAATTACTCCAATTAAGGAAAGTTTGGTGTGATAATGACAGTGTCTGAACTCTGGCAATAATTTGGCCTTTGGAGAGGAAAACTCCCACCCACGGGCAAATGAGGAGCACAGAGAAGAGCATATGTGGCACACTGACAAGCACAGAGCTGGGTGTGCGGACAAGCTCTTCTGTGCTTCCAAGGCCCAAAGACCACACCAACACATGGCTCTTCATGGTTACCAAGTGCCCTGAGGAGTCCTCAGAACACACTGTCTGAGCTGCACTCAGAGTAATTGTGTTGCATGCTTTTTTCTTCTTCCCTCTCCACAATGACTTGATCAGTGTGTCTATTGTACATAAAAAATTTAGATCACTATATATAAGGCCAGAGTCTCCTCCATGTTACTGGCACTTAGATCACAAACCTGTATGGTTTCAGTATAAAATATAAAAGTGTTCATATAGCTGTATCCAAAAAGAAATGAGACAGTTGCTACACTGAGAATTAAAAAAAACAAACCGTTTAGGGCTATAAAACCACCACTACCCACTGAGAAAGGAACCTTAGGTATATTGGCTGTGTGAATTCACCATCTCCTTCAACAGTGAGTAACTTCAAATGGATACTCGAATTGGCAATTAAGCCTCCACAAAGTACAATGGGAAATATCAGAAATGCTCTCAAAAGTTGTTAAAATATCACATAAAAGAGACAAGGAACAGCAAGAAAACATCTAAGAAAAGCAGGCTGCGATACAACAAGCATTTGTTAAGAAAGCTCAGAAGTGCATTAGTTCTGGTGAGAGATATATGAGCAACAGCTCTTACGAGATGTAGAACCCATTCTGTAACTATGGGCTGTCCATATACTGTCATAGTCAGAGTCTTCCGAGAGGTCTGAAGGCTCCAAACGAGAAAGGCTACTGCGACGACCCAAGGAGTCTAGACTTGATTGGTCATCATCAGCCAAGACGTGATTATGCATCAGGTCAGTGCCTTGCCATGCTAAGACGGGGGTGGGATGGAGTGACAGGTGTGACAGGCAAAGGTGGGATGAGGAGGACGGACAGGAAGAGCCACAACCAAAAACATGAGAACAAAAGCAAAAGGTGATGGGAAAGAAGGAAGAGAGAAAATATTGTTAAAAAATGGCAACAATGTTCATTTCTCCTTATTTATGGCTGGATTTTAATAACAAAGTTAGCACAGCCTTTAGAATAAAACAGATCAATTATTATTTAAATAAACCTAAAGCACAATATTGTTTCCAAATTGTTCCTTTATAAAAATACTGCTATTAAGTCCTCAGTTAAATCTTTTTCAAATTAAGCCCAGGTCCACAAATGCTTCCATAGGCATTTAACAAGTAACCAATTCTATTCCACATTCTTTTAACAAATAATCTCATTTAGGACATTATTTGTAAAAGGAACCATTTATGTAGTTAAAAACTGTTTCCTGTTCATTAAGTGGATATTGATGCAAAATAGTTTCAAAGGATTTTTGACTTACTTCTTCAGCTATCTCTTTCCCAGACTATAAATCACCAGAAGTCATCTTAATGATGGGGGTCTAAAACTTACCTTATCAACTATAACCTCTGTAAAAATTTCAGAATGGAGAAAGGAATTAAATAGGGTCCAGTTCCCACTCAAGGCCCCTTCCCATCGCCCCACATCTCTACCCAAGAGCACGCAGCCAGTGGATATGGGAAGCCATGTTGGCTCAAATGTTTCAACCCCAATGCAGACCCTTTTGCTGGCAGGAAGAGCAATGTGAACTGGTAGTGCCATTATATTAAAAGGAGGACAACAGAAGAGGGAACAAAATGGGAAGATAGAAATAAGCCCATGAGTGGTTGGCATCCATGAGTGATGATACTGGGCAGGCGGCTGTGCGTGAGACATGCAGGCTGGAATGGGCCAGGGACCAAGGGTGCTGGAAGGACACACTCAGTGGGAACTAGAGGCCCCTCCGTTACAGGAAATGTCACAGACAGCCACTACTGGCCCCATCCAGTTCCTGCTTCTGATCAAAGTAATTCCATTACCAAATCCATAACAAACAAGCAGTGGCCTAGTTTGGATTTCTTCAACTAAATCTCTACAGGCTATGAAGGTCATTAACTCCTTGAGACAGAAAATCAATACTAAAGATGTTTGGTTTGTAAAGTCTTATTGGCATCTAAATGTATACTGAACTGAGCTGAATTTTAGGTAAGATATATTATCCTGTCTTCACTAAACATTTTATGAGAAGAGCTGCTTTCACTCTGATCCCATTTCCAAATGTATTAAGGATATCATCTTTCCAGCATAAAGGATCAATTTCCCCTATCCGACCTGTTCTTAAGAATGTTCAGGTTAAGGACATATATGATTGTATATATGAGACCACAGAGTGATTAGCTCATAATATTAAAAATAAAAATCAATGTATTGTCCAATGCTTTTCTTGCAGAGGAGAAATAGAAACACATAATAAAGGCAATGACATAAGAAAAGATCTGCACAAACTACGGGCCATTCCTTTCAGGCAGCCAGAAGCAGCAAGGCCATAGGCACATCACAGGGCACTGTCTCTTGGATGAAGAAATGCAGCTCACACAAAAACATACATGAAGCTCTTTTATTTCAAATAACTGAAGTTGAGATGAGTAATTCTTTAGCATCTCAAATTCAAAATCCAAAAAACTATGGCCACATTTTATAGCCTATTAACTTAAAACACAATCTCATCAAATGTATGAAACTGTATGTAATATCTTAAATGACAGTAATCTGTAATTATAAATGATTGCTTGATTTTATGCACACGCAGTCCATTCAGGCCTTTCCATTTCTCTCCTTCTCTGGTGACTGGTCACTATGAAAGGCATGTTCACCAGTGAGAATATGGGTAAAAAGTCTTAATGTCATAGGTGGGATATGTAATGTCCTGGGCACAAGGAAGTTTCTAGATTATCTGTAGATGCCGCTTGAGGTTTAGACCTATTAGCCCTATCTTCACCTTCAACAAACCTAAAGCAGTTGAAATTTCTTTTCCCACTTTTTCTTTTTCTCATCATTAGTTTAAAAACAGGACAGGACACTGATTCCAATCACCATACTGCGGGTAGTGAAAATGAAGGTGAGATAAGTGATTTGCCAAATGTCAGGGCGGAAAGGTAACCAAAAATACAAATAATAGACATCAATTTTTATGCCAGAGTAATATATAAACCACCCAGTTCTAAAAAAAAAAAAAAAAGTCCACCTAAGAAACAACAGTTCAAAAGGATACCCCTGTGATGCCTGTGGCCCCAGCATCAGCAAAGTGTAAACTTGGCCCCTTTCTTCTGAACAAACCACATGTACTATCCCATCTGCCCCACTGTGCTGCACTCCACTCTCAAGTACTAGGGAAGTTTAAAAAAAAAAAAAAAGGAGGCCCCTTTTAATCGTTCTCACAGTAGATTCATTTTTTTCACTTTAGACATCAAGCATAAAATGCAGGTAACTTCAGTGGCACTGAAATCCAATAAACTGATTGGTGTCTACTTCCAAAAATTTTTAAATATAATCATTTTCAAAAGGGCATAGACTAAAAGAAGCCTTGCTCTTTTATAAACAAGAAGGCTTGCTTATATTTTTAACAACAATTTTAAGAAGCTAATAAATAAATAAAATAAATAAAATCCCACTACCACACCAACAGTTTAAATAGCTTAAATAACTGAACTGAATGAATCTTCTGCTGATGTCTGAATACATCTTTTCTAAGCAAAAGAAAGCTTTATAAATTCTGGCAGTACCTTATACTTAAAGGTTTTCCAGTAGAATCTTCTCTAGAAATCAGTTATCTTACTGACAGTTCAGACCCTTTCACTGATCTGGGGATGTCAGGCTAGACCACAGAAGCATCACTCACTAAGGACCGTTGAGGCAGCACACTGAGGAGCCGTGCACAGGCCCCCGGAGCTCAGTTTCCTTCTAATTGTGATTTTAAACAAAATGAACCACCACAATTCCTAGTACACTGCTGTAAAACTTACTTGAGTTGAGTGTTTGCCGTGTTTTGGCGCTTGTGCAGTAAGCTTCGATGACTTTCAGAATCTGCGCGTCTTCTTCCAAAGCAGCTGTGCCTGTCAAGAGATACACAACATATCACAATCGAATTAAAAAAGACAAGTACAACATGCCACAATCTAAAAATAACTAGTACAATTAAGTGGAGGAATTCGAAATCAACTCAACCCAAATGATGACAATCAAGACAATCTCTCCTCTTATTTTCTTGTCAAACTGTTTTCCAATATTTACAAAATAATAACATCAAAAAAATTTTTAGTTTTCTGAAGTATTTTTTGTCTGCAACATATCTGACAAAGGGTTAATATACCCAAAATACATAAAAGTTATCTTAGTAATCCATAAGAAAAACAGTACCGCATATCCTGAAATTTAAAAAAGGGCAAGAGCTAGAAACAAGCAGTTCACAAAAATAGTCGGTAACAAAAAATATTCAACTCACTAAGAAAAGAAGTGAAAATTAAAACAAAGCATCAGTTTTCCACATGCCAGGCAAAAAACGAAAAAACCTGACAATTCTCAATGTTGATGTGGATAGCGGAAAGAAAAAGTCTTCCCTCCACCCACAGCTAGTAGGAATGGAGACAAGCAAAACTCTCCAGAGAGGCGTTCTGACCACATTTATCAGAGGCTTTAAAAAGAACATTTCCTGACGAATTCCTACTAGAGATTTGATCTAAGAAATTTATAAGCACAATCTAAAGCTTGAAGGTGTCATCCCAGAGCTCTTCCTTAAACTTTGGATTATTCCAGACACTGGCTTCACACTCAGAAATCAGACACAGAGAATAAAATCTTCCACACTTAACAGCATCTAATAGTATTAGTACTGCGCACAGAGCCTCACACCCAGCATACTTCACATGATACTATGGTTAAATTGTTTCTCTAGTTTGTTTTCCTAGATTTTCTAAAATATTACTTGGGTGTATTTTTTAAAAGGTTCACCTACTGTAATAAAAATGTGTAAAGAACAGAATGCTGAAATATTTATAAGTTGCACAATAAAGCCTCGACATCGCTTTATGATAGTAAGATAGATATACAGGGGTACCTCGGTTTTTTAATGTCTCCATTGAAGGACATTTCGGTTTACAAATGCCATAATCCCGGAAGTAAATGCTTTGGTTTTCGAACATGCCTCATAAGTTGAACATGCCACACGGCTTCCGCTGAGGGCAAGATCTGGAGGCCTAGCTGTCAGCTGTTGATCCCTTGGTTTTCGAACATTTCAGAACTCGAACAGTCTTCCGGAACTCCAGATTATATTTGAAAACCGAGGTACCACTGTATACAGAGCAAGTCAAACATTCCCTACTAAAAGATAAACCCCAGTACCAAGAGTTTAAGACCAACTGAGAAACTGACTTAAATTCACTAACTGGGACCAATCATTTAATAGGTTTCCCATAATAAGCTCCTCTCTTAGGAGTAAGAAAGATAATGTTTAACTAGTTTAATTTCAGGAGATGTTGCAAGGTAACTTCCAGGGGCAAGCCGTTCCCTCTGTGCAGCTGGTGTAACTGGATTATTGTCTTCAGACACAGAGAAGGACAGACAGTAGCCACCTCCTCAGTGCCAAGAAAGCATTATGAAGTCAGAGGGGGCACCGGCTTCCCGGGAAGGTTAAAGGAGGAAAACGAATGAGAGGACAGCACATTTTCTATGTGGCACAGACTATTCTACAAACTAGAAAAATTTCTACGATTCTGAATGTAACAAATTATTAAAATAAGTTACAAAACTAAGATTTGACTTTAAAGGAGCCAGGTTTACTAAGCACAGGCACTAGTTAACACAGTGTTCCACACAGATGAAGTTTTCTCCACACAAAAACCCTTGGTTTTCTTATGACCTCCTGGTCCTTCTTCTGCTAGCTCCTTACCTCCCCCACCTCCTAAGATTCAGGTCCTTTCTCTTTTCTGATGATTCAATTTCATAGCTTGAGAAACAATCTAAGCACAGGGAACAACTCTGAAATTCTCACCACCAGCTCAGACCTTCCCCCGGACCTCAGAGTCCTGTTAACTCTGCTGTATCACAGTGCCTACAGACGAAAGCCTCACTTTCACACTCCCTGAGTCCAATCCAACAGCATCCCATGGGCCTGTTTCTCAACTATAGATGGCACTACTGATGTTTGGGGTCAGATACTGTAAGTCTTCTCATCAATAGGTTCTGCAACTTTAAGCGAAATGACATATAATGAAACCAACTTCACCACACGCTAGTTGATATAAACAAGAGTTAAGTTCCTATGACATCTCATCAATGCTATAACAAAACATTATTCAAGGCCCTGCTGTAATTCTTTGCTGTGGAGCTGTCTTGTGTACTGTAGGGTGTTTAGTAGCATCCCT
Organism: Miniopterus natalensis; assembly: GCF_054644295.1. NCBI lineage: Eukaryota > Metazoa > Chordata > Mammalia > Chiroptera > Miniopteridae > Miniopterus > Miniopterus natalensis. Next base: position 27,147,677 of record NC_142082.1, read on the forward strand.
GACTTTCACCTGCCAGATGCCAGCAGCACCCTCACCCACTAGTGACACCAAAAATGTCTCCAGGCATTACTAAATGTCCCTTGGGGGGCAAAGTCATCCCCAGTAGAGAACCACTGCTGGAGGTTCCATCTTCAAAAAAATCTGAACTCTGCCCACAACTCACTTGTACGTTGTAATCACCTTGCCCAGGCTGTCATGTCATCCTCCCTGGACTACTGCACAGTCTCCTACCTGGTCTCCCTGTTCCCAACTCTGCCCATGTGTTCAACACAGAGGTCAGTAGTCCTATTAAAACCCAAGTCCCATCAAGACCTCTGTTCATAACTGGACTGTTGCTGCAAGTTTGCCCTTTAGCATCTTTGGGAACCATCTCTCACTATCTCCCTGTCACTGCCCACCACCCGAATCCCAGGCCAGGGGCTCCTTACTGTCCCCTGAATACACCACAGAGGTTCCTGGCTTAGGGATGTGGAGCCAGTGTCTAGAAAGCTCTTCCCCAGAGAGCTGCTTGGCTGGTTTCCTCAACCCCTTCACGCTGCTTATTCAGAAATTCCCCCTCACCCAGGCCTCCCAACAACCATTTAAAATGGCCCAACCACATCACCCTCCCCTGCACTTCACATCAACACCCTATCATTCATTTGCCTATTTGGTCTCCCATCTGTACCCTTCTACTAAAACAGAGCTCCATGGGGACAGGGGCTTTCATTTCTTTACTGCTGTGCACCTAGCACACAGAGGCACTGAATTAATCTGCCAAGGGAATGGCATCTCATCTGCAGCCTGTCCCAATGCCTAGCACAGAGCCTTCACACTAAAGGGGTCCAGCAAATGCCTGTTAACAAAGGGATCCACCAAACACTCCCCAGTCACCGCTGGTAAGTGCAGAGCAGGTGTTCAGTTCCAGGTCTGGCCCTCCTCACTCCATTTCATTAGCTGCCCTGGAGTGCCCACTGATCTACACTGTCAAAATCTGAGGAAAACGACCATCACGATGGCAGGCAAACATGTGGTGCCCACTGCAGTGTCCATCACCTGTCAGGGGCAGTGAGAGAGCTCATGTTCACGGAGCAGCCTCTAGGCTGTTACTGCATTTACTTCTCCCAACTTATTATCACCCCCGTTCTAAGAACAAGGAGGTCTCACAGTGACTAGTGGCAGAGCAGGCTCAAACTCAGGCTACCAAGCCTCCGGGACCACCTATAGCTACTGCACCCTTCCTCCAGGTGATGTTGGCCAAACGTTCTGACCAGAAACACCTCTCCCAGGAGCCTTCTTTTGGAAATGAATCCCTGAAGGGTCCCAAATGGTTATGGCGAAAATGAGGAGCAATGCTCCAAAAAGTCAGGAAGACCTGTGACAAACCATGATGCAGGCAGGCTGAGCAGGGACAGAGGAGCAGGGAGACAGAGTCCTTTCAGATAGATCCCACAACTTCCCTGAGGTTCCCACCAGGCAGGGCTACCTCCCACCAAGGTTCTCCTGCAGTGCCAGATAGCTCCACCACCATCTATTCACATGGAACCCTTCCTGCCTGTCACACTGGGAAATGGGCTCAATATGGGGAGGGAGTGGGCAGTGTATGCTGGAACTCTCCAATTGCTTGCTTCTAAACAGCTCTACTTATTCACACGCTGTCCACTGAGCATCTCCTGTGTGTGAAATACTCCCTGTGAAAGGCTGAGAAATCCAGAGCTGAATTCGATACTATACTGGGCATGTCGTAAGTTTACACTTGAGCAGTGAAGGGTGTACAAGCACATAGGTCTGGGGAAAATGAGCCCTACAGTGATAGACCAGTGTGGGGTTGCAACCCTGACACGTAGAAACCACAGGACATAGGGGGACAGAAAGAGCAGGTGGTCCCAGGTCACCCTGCACCCCTGGCCTGGGTTCCCAGACAAAGTGATCAACACAGGTTAAGAGACAGCCAACAGTTCCAGCAAGGGGACAACCACACGCATGCTTCATCACTAGTGTCTCTCTCCTGCTTGCAAGTGTCTACACTGCAGTGGTTTGCTGCTATCGCTGCTCCAACAATTTCCTTTAGAAGTGACAATAAAGCTCAGACCCTGACTTATGTCTGAAGTCCTTGAAAAGTCACCGCTATATCCCATGAACACTGTGCTGTGCCTGTGTGAGGCAGACCCATGTCTTCATGCACACATACTCACTTTTCCTCAGCGCAAACTCTTCATCAGAAGGCTTCCGCTCAGGTTTACGCTTAGGTAGCAGCTTTTTCATGGTCTTAGGACTCTTACTAAGATCCTAGGGAAAGAAAAAAAGAAAAAAATGCTGACAATTTCCAAAGGCAGTAATTTTTACTGGTGTATCACTAAGGGTCACTGTGAAGGTGTAAAATATTAAATCACTACAGCCATTCACTCTTAAGAGTTTCCTACTTTTCTCATATTTTGATTTTTTGCCAGCTGCTGAGAATTTAAAATCAACAATACAGCGATGACTCTGATAAAAACCCTCATGTTACTTGGATCCATCAGCCCTGTCACAACACACAGCAGAGGTGTTGCAGGCTTGCAGGGAGGCTGGCAGCTTCTGGAGAGGAAAGAGAGGACAGCTGGCTGGCGCGGGCACAGAGATCCACGCATGCTGCTAATTCTGGAGCAGACCCATCTGCTGATGATGACTAGAAAGAAATGAGGAAACTAAAGCTATTTTTAAAAAATTTTTATTTATTGATTTGGGGGGGGGGGGGGACATCAATTTGTTGTTCCACCTATTTATGCATTCATTGGCTGATTCCTGTATGTGCCCTGGCCAGGAATAGAGCCTGAAACCCTAGCGTATGGGGACAATGCTCTAATCGACTGAGCTACCCCAGCCAGGGCCCAAGGCTATTTTTAAAGGAAAAGTAAGTAAAGAACTAGTCCCTTAGGAAAATATTTGAGGCCTTGAAGGAGAAGAAAAGGGAGTATAGATCAGCCTATTGGCTCTGAGTGCAGACGCACAGAGAAGACGAGGCGCTGTCTCTACGATGCACTCATGCCAATTCAGAGCTGCTGACAGCGTAACGGTCTGCCTCTTATCCTATAACACAGATGCTAAAAACTGTGCAGGAGATGAAGGTGAGAAACTGAGCGCAGGACAAAGTCCAATAGAGTGGGTGATGTTTCAACTGTCAAGCATGTATTAAATATCAATATCAAAAGGGATTAATTTCTGCATCACTTCAATTACATAAACCATTTCTGAATCTTACAATGAGAAACCAAGGCTCAGAAGGTGACATGTGCTATGGGATGAATCAGACTGAAGGCACAGAAGGAACAAAGCTTGATGTTTAAAGGTATCCCTTCAAAATATTTTCCGTAAAAATAAATATTTAAAAAGCTCTTAAGAGATGCAGCAGAAATCAGTTCACAAAGAAATAAACACAGTGTGTGTTCTGTGGCTTCCCTAATTCAAAGCACACAGGGAGAGGCTCCTGCCAAAGCACCAGACAAGGCTCACACATGCAGAAGGCACAAATCCACGCACATCCCGACTGACTCCTTGACCCAGGCAAGGCTGGCCACTTCATTTTTTGCCATACTCTGTAAGGTTACTTTTCACTAAGTGTTTTGCGGTGCTCAGTAATACTGTACAATAACTATGGCATGAAGCTTTTTCTCTAGCGTGGGGTCCAGCAAAGCAACTGGAGCCAGACTTACCAAAACGAGATGCTCATGTTCACTGCCACACATCTTCCCTTGCCTTTCTGTTCCTCTGCTTAACACTTTTACCCCAATTTTCCTCCCCAGTAATGACATCTCCACTAGTGCTTGCCTGTGCTATCTGTAAACACTAAACTAGGTAAGAAAAAATATCTACATTCTTTAAGGAACTTCCCACAATAAAGAAATTCTGACTTGGGCATATAACCATCAGCAACACATATATCAAAAAATTAAAATTCATTAAGAACAAAAAAATGTAAAGAATTGATAATAATGTATGTAGTACTTTTTTAGGTGTTTAAGACTCTTAGAACTGCTAGCAAGGATTAAGGGAGAGTCTGCTCCAGATTCTTTGACAAATTTGGCCCTTGACTGGATGTGGAGACTCACTCCAGGCAATAGTGCTTCACCACGGTCACACTCACACTCAGAATAATCACAATCATAACCACATTCACGCACAATAAGCAGTTACATGCTCACACAACATACACTCACGAGAACCACATGCATTCTCACACTCATAACTACATTCATACTCATGCTAATATAGTGACCACACTCACACAATAAACATACTCACTCCCCTGCTCACCATCCTCACCCATACTCACTCATTATAACCACAGTAACCACACTCTCACCCACACTCATGCTCAATCACATCCACAGTAACAATATTCATTTCATAATGACCACACTCCCAACTTATACTCAGGCTCATACTCATGATTTCAATTATCAAGCTTCCTCAAGTGCTAAGTTTGACTCTTGCAGAAGTGTTCATTTTCATCAAATGACTGCACATGTCAACTTTCCCCTCTCAAATGGGCATTTTTAAAAATACAAGATCAAAATAGATTTTAAAAAATATATCATTTCTGATGCCTGTGTTAGTAACTATATTTTGACTCACTAATTATAACCATATAACGTAGTTCCCAAGACACTTCCTTTCTAAATCAAAGTAGGTTTGGTATATAAAACCTGGTGTGAGAGTGTAGGAAACTGTTAACACTTATTTATGGATGAGAATTATATTTTACCTACATATAATACACATAAAAACTCTGGATTAGAATGGAAAAGAGCAAAGTGCACAAAGAGAAGAGCTGTCATAATTTTCTTTCATTTTTTATTTGTAAATGTAGAGTTCCTGGGCAAGATCTCAAACTTGAAAAAGGGTAATAAGGCACAGCAGAATAGCATGCAAAAGTAAAGTGAGACCCATCATGACTGGAAGCTGAAAATAATTTCAGACTCAGCAAGAGGCCCAGATGAAGCCCATGTGAAGCTTCTGATTCCTCAAGGCAGGGCCATGGTGAACACAAAAAAGACCCTTCCATAAAAGGCACATAGAAGGTCCAATGCTGCACTAGCTGCCCCCATGAAGGTCTCCATAGCCCTCTCAGGCCCCCAAACAGCAGAAGGAAATGACACACAAAAAAGGGCAGGAAGACCTTTCATAGTTCAAAGAAGCTGATCTGTATTTTTTATGCCATGGATAGAAATTCGTGATTTTCCATTACTTCTGAATTTACTGGAATGAAGCACAGAACGACCAACCTAATAAGTCCAGATGTCAAGTCACACTTTGCTCAAATCTCACCTCCTTGTAGCAGAGAGCAGCTGACGGCCGAAGGGGAGGTGCGGGTCGCAGACAGCTCAGACTCCATGGCTTCGGGGTCTTTGGAGGCTCCAGGGGCCCCCAGTTGATGGTCGTATGTGGGGTGCCATGGTGGGAGGGGTGGGGCAGCGTGTGGTAGGCAGGCGTCAGTGGCACCGGCTTGCTGTCTGCATGCTTGCTAGATGGGGTGATCGAATGGGAGGGGAGCTGCCCATGGAAAAGAACAAGGAAGAACAGAAAGAGAACATTCACCATCAAAAATACCTCAATCAAGTACATTTAGTGCCACTAAGTTTTAAAAAAAGCATCCAGTGAAAAGCACCCGGTTATCATTTCTCTTGCATCTCTGACTCCAAGCAGTCGGATTCTCGGATGCCCCTAAGGTTCTGCTCAGGCCACGGCCAAGCCTAGGTTAGGAGGCAGCAGGATGCAATATCTTAAGCAAAAAACACCAATAAAGAGAAGTTTTAAATGACACTTTGGTACTGATCTTTTTTGAAATGTTTAAGTATCTAAAAAGCCAATGAGCTGAGCTGTTGAGCTTTTCTAATAGAAATGGATTTCTTAAAATCAAAATACTGAGTCGAAAATTAAATTGTAATGCCTTTAACACGAATCTGGTCCTTTTCATCATCATAAGTACTTGTTTTTGTTTTGTTTTTTGATGAAACATAATACAGTTAAACTTCTCAGAAGAAGCATGCTCTTGAAGTTTCTGTTGAAAACCCCCAGTACGTTAGTCTCTGAGGCCCTCTGAGCACAGAAGCAAACTCCTGCCCAAGTGCCACTGAACTGCATGTGACAAAGCACAACTTAGTGCTGTTTCACAAGAGTGCTCACTGTGAAGCTATCCACTATTCAATGGAGATAAATAAATATTTGCAGAGAAATACAAGGCAAGTATTGTGCGTTATTGATCCAGATATCGATAATGCTTTAAATTACTTGGTCACTTGCTGACAACTCAAGCAAAAGCTGACCCTGGAGTTTGGAGGCAAGAGAAGTACAGGGTCCTTACAGTATGAGACGGCACAGAATGAGGCTTAATGGGGGGGTTGCTGACAGATGTGACTTTCGTTTGCTTCTGTAGATGGTCCACCCATTCATGGAGATCCTGCTGGTTGTTGCATGACACTAATATCCGCTCAATCATGCTCCCTAGAAGAGATGAGAAAAACAGGCTGAAATGGAAAAATAGGTAGAAAGCACACACATGCACATACACACACCCAGAGTATAATTCAACAACGTTAAACATCAGCCCTCTGAAATAGTCAAGCAAGATCTACACACAAATGGTAAGCTGCCTCTCATCATCACGACAGATAGCATCCACAAAGTTTTTGCCTATCACCTGATATTTCAAATGCATTTCTATGATTTTCACTGTCCTCAAGCTTTGTGATTGTCATTCCTGTCGTTGGTAGCTTTCCCTAAAAAAGACCCCCCCCAAAAAAAAAAACAATTAGTGCTTTTCTAGTAAAGAAGGTACCGTTATTAAAGTAAATACTAAATAGTTTTAGAAATGGCAGAGGAACTGCATTTGTAAACCACGAAAGCTGTTGTTTGTACCAGGATGCACGTACAGTACAAAAAAACCTCTATCTCAAATAATCATACTACTATAATCAACAAATTGAGCCATCAAAAAGATACAGAGCAGCAAACTAGAATACAAATAAATCCCAACTGGTGAGTTACTCTAAATATAAACATGAGGACACAAAAACATTACACATTATAAATAAGTAAATAAACTAGAGTCTATGGTAGCTATTTTAAATGACATGTTTATGAAAAGCACAGATTTGCTTCATAAAGAAATGCAGAGAAAGTTCCATGTCTGAAGGCAAAATAAGGAGGAAATTGGAGCAAGAGGAATTGTACAAGTTATACTTGGTTGCCTACCAGACAGGAAGTCAGTAGTTGTGCTGGGCACTGCACAAAATGCAGAACATAGCAGCCAACCTGTCCATTCTGAAAACAGAAGACTTGGGAACTGAAACAGGAAATGTCACTGGAGAGATACCAGAAAATGATTGCCAACAGCCTTGCAGGACATTTGGTCCTATCCAAAACACCCACTGAGACATTTGGTTGACACCAAAAGGTCCGTGAAATTTTGTTCTGTCAAAAACGTCCACCCTTACAAAGACATCCCTGAGTTCAAACAGCCCATAACATTTATTTTTCCTTTTGGTTTACAGGATTAATACATAAAAAGTTATAATGTTTTATTGGTCCAGTGATTGTGTTGTGGCTATATGGCGGATAACCTTTCCTGCCTCGGTAGCCTAGCTGGTTCATGGCACAAGGGAGTTAGGTAGATGGGTCGGTGTGGACCAACTGTCTCCATGGTACCTGGTGACCACCCAAGTATTTAGGAAAAGTCTATCAGTGTTTAGGGCCAAGCTGTCTGCGAAGAAGGACTCTCTCAACACCTCTGAAAACAGCAGTTCTCAGCAAGGTAAGGGGGAAGGGCTGTCTTGCAGAGGACACTGGCAAAGTCACAGAGATGTGGGTGCTCCTGATACCTATAGGGAAGAAGGCCAGAGGTGCTGCTGAACATCCATCCTACAGTGCATGGGACTAGAATGATCCAGTTCACCACATCAACAGTGTCCAGGCTGAGAAAGCCTGTCCTGACGTTCGGTAGGTGAAACAGCCAGTGCTTGGAACTTCTGTGGTCAGATGCACTTGAAAAAATGCTGTATAATGCACACTCCTTTCCAAGATTTATAACACACAGAAGTGTATTAGTAGCTTTGAGAAGTTCTACGGAAATAAAGCTGTGTGGCTGCATTTAACCTAATAAATCAACATCAAGGGATAGAACATTCCGGCTATTGCTAGATTCAATGCTTTTTAATGTCCCTCAAAGCCAGAAATAAATATTCACAATACATAGGTCACAGCACTCAGAGATTGACACATCCCAGGAAATTGTGCCGAGCAGGAAAACAGGTCCTACTGATGGGATGAGGTCTCCCAGGTGCATCAATGCCAACATCCAGCAAACGCACCAGCCTGGCCAGTAGGGGCCTGACCTGACCCAAAGGGCAGCCTCTGCTTCCTCAGCCAGAGCAGGGTACCATCACAGCCTCTTCAGGTATAAAACATGAAGCCAGAGAGAGCGGACGAAAAAAGACTCAGCTTTATGTTTATCAGGGTGATTTAACAAAGCAGGAGCTGCCAGTTTAGGGGAACCTAAGTAGCTGCTATATCAGCCACAGACATCTGCTCAGAAGCAGCGTTACAAATCAAGAGGCATTATTTTTCTGGGTTTGTTCATATATATTTGCTTTATCTATTTTGAAGTGCCCCTTTTGGAATAACTGTGTGATGCCAACTCCTCTTTGAATGGCAGACAAAGCTTTCTGGAGATACAAACAAGCTGTAGACACTTTTGACTCAGGATTCACTAGTGTTCTTGTTGAGTACAATACAAAACAACACACTCTTCTGAAGAAATGCAACTCAGAGGAAACAAAATGGTGACTTCTATTGAAGCAGTACCTGGTGATTGGCTAGGTCTTTGCATACTGATGGGAAAGGCATTAGCTTCTATAACTACATAGAAAAAAGGCAATAAAACTTTACCAGAAGCACCTACTAGACATACAGGGAAAATATAATCTACCCAATAGCAGCACTGTAAATTACAGCTGGACCTCTGCATCCATGTTTCATGTCCACAGATTCAACCAACTGCAGATCAAAAACAGTATTTTCTACCCATGACTGAGAATCCGAGGATGGAGAAGGCCAACTGTATGCATTGTTCTATGCCACTTTATGAGAGACTTGAGCAGCATCTGTGGATTTTGGTATCTGAGAGGGAGTCCCTTGCAGATACCAAGGAATGACTGTGTTAAAAAAAAAAAAAAAAAATGATATTCCCTTACATTTTCTTCTTAAATCAGCTCTCACATCTTCTCAAAGAAAATCAGTGAAATTATGAAATATAAAGAGGTTAAATGATCATTCACTACTACTTATATCGCCTGACATCTGCCAACATCTCTTACAGTGTTACACCACTTATGAAACATCTCAGCCTGAAACACTGTCTCACACCCAGCCCACAGCGGCATCCACGATGGCACAATGACCACGAAAAAAGTGGCAACTGCAAGACATGACTTCAGGGGGTGATACAGCTGGCCTTGCACCTCAGTATTTGTGCCCTTAGGAGAAAGCTCTAATAAATTTATGAATAAATGAATAAATTTAATTCGTTTCCTTCCTTTTCTGCTTAGGATTAATACAAGGATGTCTGTACAGTGACATCAAAATAGACAGGAGATGTGTGTACATATTTGAATGTATAATACTATAAACGTAACACTACATACAACACATAAATAGGTACAGGGAACATTTAATGCAAAAATTCAAAATATGCCTGGAAATGATTCTTAGATCCACAATAAAATATAAATTTAAAATGTGTTTTACCTGATATATAAAACCACTCATCCTGGGACTGGCAGACAACATTAGCAAAATATTTGGGAAGAGCAGAAGGTATCTTTCATTCTTTTCCTAATGTAAAGAACAAACAAACCCAAGTAATTTTTTAAAAAAAAACATATTTACAGATGTGAGAACAAATATTTAAATTAAGTCTTATGAAACATTATACTATATTTCCTGCTAAGGTATTTCTCTCTATCAAATTATATTAGCTAAATTAAATGGAAACAAAATTAGAACGAATTCCTAGACTCACAAGTAGCCCATGTAATGTCTTTTTTAAAAACCTGGTTAAGGGGTTCAATTCCTCCATTAATTCTTTTCAATTAATCTAAAATTTTCTTTTTGTGATCGGAAGAAAACAGAACAAAAGAACTTGTAAAACTTTAGTGGGGGCAGGGGTAAACAGGTGGACCCTTCATGCTAAAAAATGGGTAGAATAAAATGTTAAAATCAATTCTGGTCTATTAATAATTCCTGGCACTTCCATAAAACTCCCGATTTGTCAATTTAATGTTGTTTGCATCCATCCCGTAAACTTAATCTAGTTCACATGAAAGACTTAAAAGCATATTTATGTATTAAAAATCATTCACTTCCATAAGATAAGTAAAGCCCAAAGACCACAACTAAGGGACAGAAATTCCCAGGACCTAAAAGGAGACACAGAAAGTGAAACGCAGACAGCCCTTGTCACAAGTTGCCATTTAACATCTGCCCACAGAAGTGAAATATTAGGAATGAGTGTCCCCAAGCAGACTCCAGAACACCAGCCATGTGCAAAGTGCCTTGAAAAAGACATTCTATACTCTAAGTTGTTGAAAACTACTTATATTCCCCTCTTAAAGATGTACAATATACATTGTTAGGCTCTGAGAAGCCCTGTCAAAAAGAAATCTTTACAACTAATTATAATATTTTCACTCGTGATCATAACAATTTTGAGTAATTTTTGGGTGACTGTTTTGTAGATCTAATATTACAAAGAAAACACTTTGGGAAATGTTTCTATAGATTTTTAAATAAAATTTTAAAGTGCATAACTAAAAAACAATCTGGAAAGATTTGGGTTTTTTTTTTTAACCAATGTAGCCTATTAGAAAGTTGTGATTTCTTATGATATCCAAATTAGTACCTAAAGGGCTGATAATCATTTTTTAATTTCATAGGCAGGAAGAAATATGCATTGTGAGGATAAGTTTCAGTTTTCTTACTGTCCTGAAAGTTTCATGTTTGAAATGGTTCATTCGTATATTTTGATCATGTTCATTATTTTTTATAAAAATAGAATAAAATTCAAAAAGAGGTAATCGCACAGCAGTATGTCACTTCTGGCACACCCAATGGACATATAACTCGTGAATACTGAAACACAAATTGCTAATTTTCACTGTGTGGGGATATCACAAGAATCTCATTTCATCTCTCACTTAAACAGAACCTGTAAGACAACTATGATTCCCATAAGCCAGGGGTGGGGAACGTCTGGCCTGCAGGCCAAAATCATTTGGTCTGGCTCTGCTATGCCAACTGCTGGCAGGACTAGAAATTCAATAAATCTAGGAGCTTTTCTCATAGTTAATTTATTTTATATAATATATAATATATCTCGATTGATTTCAGGGATGGAGGGAGGGGGAGAGGGGGGGAGGGGGAGGGAGAGGGGGAGGGGGAGGGAGAGGGAGAGGGGGAGGGAGAGGGAGAGGGAGGGGAGAGAGAAAGAGAGAGAGAGAGAGAAACATCAATGATGAGAGAGTCATCAGTGATTGGCTGCCTCCTGCACACCCCCGACTGGGGATCGAGCCCGCAACCCTGGCATGTGCCCTGACCGGGAATTGAACCGAGATCTCCTGGATCCTAGGTTGATGCTCAACCACTGAGCCACTCCCAGCTGGGCTCATAGTTAATTTTTAAGTTGATAATTTTGAATGGCTCAAGAATGATGTTATAAATATCCAAATGGCCCTTGGCAGAAAAAAGGTTCCCCACCCCTGCCATAAGCAAATACCAATTAGTATACATAATAGAAAAGTATAATGATCTAACTATCGAAAACAGTAGATTTCCTAGAATGATAGTGTTGGTAAGAAGCCCATGGCCAGAGGCACATACTACTGTGGCAGACATTTGTAAAACTGAACTCCTAATGAGGGATCTAAAATCAAAATCCCATCTGGATACCATCTCTTAGTTGATATTGATACAGACTTTGACAATAACTGTTCTTGGCTGCATCTCTAAGCTGATCAAGTAGTACACAGTCAGCTAAGCCTCTAACATACCAGAAACCAAAAGGTAGACAACAAATTTTAAGATAGGAGTCCTATTAAAATGTTCTCATCATTTGATAGTCCTTTAAAATCTTGTATTACACAATCATAAAAACATAACATTCTAAAGTATTTATAATTTTGACTGTCAAAAAGCATTGATAAAACATAAATAACATTTAATGCAAATTATGTTCAGCTCTTAATTTTCATTCAAGGCCTTTTAATGGTTTCGGGGAAACCAATGAGAGACTGGAATAATAAATTCCAACAGCACATGGCTGGTGTCATTTCCATGTGTTTCTTCCACTGCTGTTCCCACCTACTCTTCTCTGCACAGTGGGGCAGAAACCTTCACAGCACACACTCACACAGCAGTACCTCACTTCCGGCACACTGAATCATGACCTGGGACATGTAAATGACGTTGCCCAGGGTCTTAATGTCATCTCCTTCCCAGCTCCGGATGGCTTCCGTCAGGATCTGCAACTCTAGCTCTTTCCTTTTCCGTACATCTTGACACTGGGCCTGAAAGACACAGAAGAATACTATTAAAAGAGAAAAACATCCAGGATTGTAAGTTTTGGCCACATTGCTTTTTATCTTACTTCTTCTTAAGACAAGTAATTTACTGAATGATGTGTCTAATTGACAAGTATGGAATCAATGCAAGAAGCAAACCTGCTCCAGAATAAGAAAACTGTTTTAGAAAAATATAGCAGGTTTTGCCACCTTTAGAAGAAAGAATGTAGACTGGACAAGAAAAATATTTTGACTTTATTAATATCTGCCAACATAGAAGACTGAGAAGAGAAGGGAAAAAAGTATCATTTGTGCTATAAGGTGCGTATCTCAGAAACATACAAAAAATAAAAAGGAACCACTAGTATTCCATTTCACATTCTATCACTATAGACACTGGATGGAGGTTAAAAACAAGTTTAAATCATTTTCAGGTAGCTATAGCATCAATTATGTGGTGCCTTTTAAAAATTTAAGCAATTATTATTTCATTGTTCTAGTGTCCAAAGCCTAGCAAAGCATGAGAATCCATCAGCCATGGAATAACTACATACTATATGTATGCTTATTTTTATTTCATCAGAGTAAATTATACATCACAGGTAATTTTTTTTATCATCTAACTTTTTTAGCTGATAAACAATTTTTCTACATTCACTTGCCATGATACTGAGAAAAACACTCCATAATATACTTAATCACTTACTGAAAGGTTTTTGAAGGCAGTCATGGATTTTTGAATATCTTGTCTATCTGGATGATAATCCTTTGAATAAAAGAAACACCCCATTAGCTTTCATAATGAAAAGCTTTTTCTTAAAAAGGAACTCTCTACAGACTATCTTGAATCGTCCAATGCCTTTTAACCAGTAATGCATCCTCTTTTTCTCAGCATTAAAGTACCACCTCTTATTCTTTAAGGGAATCATGGAGCCAGCGGCCTTAGGAGAAACAATTAATTTGGAAGAGAGAAGCCAAGAACTGGAGTAAGGAAAACAACATCTGCTGTGGTGAATGCAGATAGCACACACCACACCCACTCCTTACACATGGCCTCTGCTGCCCTTTACAGAAAAAGTTTACGAAATCCTAACCAATAGCTTGAACCCAAATTTCTGCAAGGCCCACAGCCTGTTATTGGGAAATAAGATAAATACATATCTCTAATCAAATGATGCTTTTTACATTATATTACTTTACAACGTATACATTTAATATTTGTAGCTAAATGCTCCTGAGAGGACTCCTCAATGTTATTAACATTTTCTACCTTTTAGAACTTTTTCTATCAGCAGCAATGGGTGAAAGAAGAGATAAAGGAGCTGGGATAGGAGAAAAAACTTAATATTTAACAAAATCATTGGAAAATCCACTGAATTAAAAAACCTTGGTAAACTTTTTGTTGGTTCTGGCATCTAAAATTAATCAATAATAATAATAATTTCTTTCACAGTGGATAACAGATTCCAAGTGACAGACACGTGATAAGCAGTACCTCCATGTGTCTCTCGAGTTCCTTGAGCAGAGTGGGGTACTTATCCAGGCGCATGAATGGTTTGCTGAGGCCAGTTGTCAACACGAGAATCCCCGGACTGTTGGCACCTTTCATCTCCATGAACTCTCCCAACTCCTCACTGAGCAACAAGCAGCCAGCAATGAAAGAATAAGACACCGCTGTTAAAGTTCAGCTTGATGACACTCCCTTATCCCCACTAGCAATCACCAAAAATATAACAGGGTATCATTAATATTGTTAAAACCACACTAGCCGAACATGTGTTGGTTATTTCAAAACACCAAAGGGGAACCTCAGAAAGTTCATGTTATTTCTCTCATTATGAGCAAAAACAATTGTGCATAATATAGAATACATATGGTTTCTATGCAATTGCACTCATGCAAGGTCATTTCGGCAAATCAATTTCATAGACGTCTTCAAATATAAGTGTGTATTCTTAGAGCTAGAATAGACTTCAATTATCTGGGAACTTCAAGATGGTAAAAAATGAAAGAGGGAAAAGATGCTTTAAAACAACAATAACCTGAATCAGAGCATTAACACTCCAGATGCTTATCAGTCCACCAAACAGCCTTTGAACATCGACTGTACCCTAGAGCATTTGTGAGGGAAACAAGCATTTCCCAACCTTCAGAGTGCACAACATGGCACAACAAAATAATTAATACTTACTTAGGCTTCAGAATTTCAAAAGTATTTTCACATCACCATTTCATTTAATTCTTACAATATGCAAAGAAGAAAATTATCCCCATTTAGTGTTGAGGAAACTGATTATATATTCAGAAATTTTAAAAGCTTGAAAAAGAAGTTTTTAATATTTTTACTACTCCTCTTTCACCATCAACTTCACTATTATTCATGTTCCTTTCACAACCAACAATGCCGTCCTGATGCCTGTACTATCGTGTACACTATTTGCCTCGATAGTTACAATTCAGCAGCCACGGCATTGAGAATGACCCCAGGATGGCCAGAAGTGCAGTGGGAGTCAACCTCTGTCACTGCCCATTTATGACTCATATCAGTGACTGGAACTCTTCGTTTCTGTCTCTCCACCGAAGGACAGATGATGTTTAGGGTCCATGTGAGGACCTGGGTCTGTGTTCCTCACTGTTGCTGCATGTGTCATTCCAGACATGGGACACTAGCGGACAGACAGGCTGGGAGGAAAGGAAGCACCAGCTCAGGCCACCCACTAGGAAGAGAACACAGTGAACTCTGAGTCTCCGTGTCATCTACTGGGAAGAGCATTTAAGTGATGTCATAAAATAAATAACCTGGAGTATAACTGAACACATCGGACCTCAGTGTAGGTTACCTGACTCTGAGCACAGGGACCAGCTGCTGCCTCGCTTCCTCCATCCCTCCTCCACACAGCTATACTTGGCCCTCTGCCCAAGCTTCTTGGGAACACCAGCCACACTAAGGGCTCCTTACCATATTTAGGCTAAACCATTTGAAACTGCCAGCTCAAAAGTGGTTAACATAACAGCTTCCTATGGTTCAACCCAAAATGACTTCATGTGGGGAGGTGTGAGAACAAGAGTTGGTGCTGGCACTCCCCACCTCTTACTCCATCCTCAACTGATCATACTGATTCTGCTAATGTACCTAAAGGAGAAATCATCTTACTTAACTAAACCAACTTAGAAATATAAGATTTCAAATATCAGGTTGAAAACAAATTAATGAATCACTAGGAATTAGCTTTACATTGCTTAAGCATGTAAGACCTCTTTAGAAGACTACTTCTATCTAAACTCAGGTTTGTGAAAACTCAGGTGGTGTAGTTAAACAAGCAAGGTGCATTGCATTTAAAATCAGAATGCATTCCTGGGCTACATATAAAATACAGTAATAATGTTAATAGTACCTGCTATCTAACTACCAATCTATCTGTACATACAGATTTTTAATATCACTTTTTTAATAAATATACACACATTTAGGAGATATTATCAAAATCAAAGTAAAGTCTAAAAAAAAAGTGCAAACATAATCCTAGTTATAAAAAAACACACCACATATAATAAAGTTTCTCATTTCTGTAAGAAATAAGGCTTCATGTAAGATAGGCATCATGGTGATGCAATTTAAAATGTCACCACAGAAGCTGTCAAACTACTTCTACGGTTGTGTGTGTGCCTGCTTTCATAACCAACACACAATTCAGTATCTCTGAGTATATAACTTTGTGCTTTCTAAGAATGGTTTTCTCAGGAAAACCACAGCAGGGCTGGGATTACGGAAAGCAGGAATAGTGATATTTCAGAACCTTGTTGTGGATTAGTTTAGCGTTTATCCCAGAGGTCACGGTCATTTAAAAGCCATGAGCAGTCTCCTGGAGTACCTGTTTGCATAGTTTTATCATTATTTCGCCTTTTCCTTTCTTTAGCATTGACTTCTTCCCATAAGAGATGGGTAAGTGAAGAGTGCTCCAAGACTGACTCTCACCTGTACCTCCTCTCCCACTTCTCCCCAGCCCTCTGCTGAGCTCAGGCAGAAGTGAGAGCTGCAGACAGAACAGTCAGAGAGAAGGGAGTGACACTAGGGGACAAGCACTCTGTGCTGGGCATCAGAGCAAATGCATCTGTACATGATTCCTGTAAACATCACTCTGGGCCTGTGCCACAAGTGTTGTTATGCATGTTTACAGATGAGGATGCCCAGTGAAGGCCACTGCCTCTGTTCTCACTACTAGCAGGACAGCTGAACTCGAGTGGGGCCCCCCGAGCCTGAGTAGACACACTGTGTCTATCTGGCCTGGCCCCTCTGACTACACCATACTGCTTTGTCTTTCACATTCACAATGCCCTCCCCATGCTCCTCATAAATCCTTACTCAGAAATGCTCCTTTTCAAATTACAAACTCTGTCAATCCCTAAAGCATGAGTAGAGTAAAATGATGGATTTAAGAAGGAGCAATTTATATCTTATATGCATTTCTCTAAGTATTGAACAACTGACCAAGCACAGTCTCATAAAAATGAAAGTTTATGGTACTACAACTATATTTCAGCTCCCTTAAATATAATCCACGCAGGGCTTTTCTATCAAGAAAATCACAGAGGAGTCTATTCATGTCATTTTTGATATTTCAGGGTTATATTTTAAACTCTAGAACTATAGTTATAGCAGAGAAAAATTAACAAAACTAGGCAAGTTATCCTTATCACCCCTCTCCACAAAAAAACCCTACAACTAAAAATGTAAGTGAACTTATACAAGCAAAAGTAGCTTCTTTTAATATATATGACATTTGTGTAAAGCCAGAACATGTACAGTTAAGAAACAGAACTTTATAAATCTTTATAAATCAGTTTCATTTTTTTAATTTTAAAAAAAAAATTTAGTACAATAAAACAAAACAGTTGGTTACAGCTATTTTGACAAAACAATGGCTCTTTCAGCTTAATTTCTACTGATGTGAGCAATCCTTATACAACATTATCTCCTCTGTATTTACTGAAATGACACTGTGGGCTGCAAGAAGGCAACAAAAGGAACACAAATAAGGAGAACTACCATGTAGCCAAGCAAAAAGTAACAATTAAAGTGCTGGGGGGGGAAAAAACTCATTTCACAGACTAAATTATGAAACCCATAATTCATTCAAAATAGGCAGGCATGAACACATGATGTCTATTATCATATGATAATGCAAAAGGTACATATCAGTTATAATGCTAGAACTGGTGGTTCTGTAAATGCATTTACAAGATTCACACTCAGAATTTAAACTAATCCAGTAAGACTGCAAATAAGTCTTTAAAACTTCAAAACACTACACTTAAATCAATCCTTAAAAAACATATTCAAGCATAAACATAGATGAATCTACCCGTAAGTGTGACAGCTTTAAGACTTCAACAAACGTAGGGAAGAAGGAAAGTGGTTACAAGTTAAGATCCCAGAATGAAAAGTGGTGAACGCTAACAGAAGCTACTAGCCAAATGCGATCCTAGTCTCCATTCATGGACTTACGCTTCAGAAGTGGGGTTTGACCTGTGAACAGAGTGGGGACTCTCACTGCTCAGGGACCTCAGGAGGGCACACAGGCAGCGCATCCTGCCTCACCCAAGTCTTCTCTCAAGGCTCACGCTCTCGGAGCATGAACTTTCCACCCACCTCCTGACTTTGGGACAAGCCACATGGAGGAGGCAGTTTCCTCACTCTGAAACTTATCTGTATTCTTTCTGTTATTCTGAGAAAATGCTACACTTACATTTCAGCTATGACACAGTCGTTAAAGTAACAGTACAGAAGAGAGGACAAACAGCACATACTGGCAAGCATTTCCCTTTCAAGTGTTATTTTAGGAAACTTTAACAGTCTGAATTTGCTTTAAATGTCATCTTCAGGGCAGATCCTCACTTCAATGGGAAAAATACTTAGAATCTTTCCCTAAAATTGTTCAGCCCCCTCCATACTTCTAACCCAATCCCACAGAATCAATCCCCCCAAAAAGAGGGAGAGCAAAGATAAAAAAGATTATAATTTTGTCCTAACATTCTGTTTACTTTCTGTTTATCTCCCCCATCACTTCATCAACAATTCCTTTACAATTTTTCAGAAACATAAACGTAATCCTTGCATTCCACTTCTGGAGAAATTTCATTTAATTTATAACTCCCAGGAGTAGACAGAAGAGAGCATAACTGAATGCATGTTTCATGGTTTCAGAAAGATGCACGCTAACATAGCCCACCCTCCTGGAAAGGTGGGGGGATGATGAGGGAGGGGAAGTCCTTTGGGTTTTTTGTTTCAGTTGGACCCAGTATAACCTAATCTCCCCTCTCTTTATCACCATGTCAAAGACTGCTGCTTCACTTCAGGACATTTATCATGTTCACTCACTTCTGACCAGTTTATACATGTTTTGCTTAATGCTTACAATAACCCTATGAAATAGGCATTCTTAGAGATGTGAGGTGACCCAGGCCCACCAGCTTAAAAAGGGTAGTAAGGGCTCAAACCAAGTCTAACTGATCCAGAAGCCCTGCCACCACTTACATACTCACAGGGACACGACACTTGAAACCCCAACTCAGTCTCTAAGCAGCTCAGCAACGCTTGCTTACCAAAAGAGTTCCTAAGTTTTAAGGTGAAATATTTAGAGTAAGAGGAAGTTAAATATTAGAACTAGAAGCATAGTGGCATTTATCTTGATGCTAAGTATTTTTCCATTTATGGTTTAAAAAATTTTTGAAATGTTTTCGAAAGAAACCAGAAACATTTTTCTAAAACACTTTTTAATAAATGTGTGTCTCTTGTACTCTAACATCTGCTAATGACTGCAGCGGTTTCTAAGTCTTACAATTCTCAGGAAACAGACTTGTCTTAACAAACTAGCAGAAAATCTGTATATTCTGTTTCACGTGTTTTAATTTTGTTTCAGGTTAAAACATTAAAACTAATGGTCGCCAATTTAAGGTTGAATATATCTATAAAACCCAGCCCTAATTTTAAATGGGACATTTTCTTTTACAGCAAATCTAACTCAGACTCATGTACTTCCAGTTTTATGATCTGAGAGAAATGTGATTCTGGTACCCTGATTTAGCTTGCAGCTACATTCCAGAATACTTACCAGCTCCTTCAACTCACTGTCCAAAGGGCTCTAGAATGAAGGGGAGACATCAAAAAACATCCTTTTCTATTACAAAAATGCTAATATGCATTTCAAAGACTTCTTACCAGTACTTTTCAGGCACTACTTGTAAGGGGTAATTAAAATTTTCATTGTTCAATAATCAAGTGAATATTATCATTGTTTTTTGGAGGGTACCCCAAGAAGTCCTTTCCTTTCAGGTAAGATGTCTAAGTGAACGCACCTGTGCTCCGTGAGAACATTCACTGCAGATGGGTGATTGGCACAATATGAAAGGTACAAGGTTTTCATTTGTGGCATCAGATTTAAAAAGCAGCCTCCAACTCTCTGCTGAGCTTCAGGCAACCTGGAGATATGCAATAAAAAGGAAATAATCCTAAATTTTACAGACAGAAGGAAAATTGCTAAGTAACAAACATAGACTATTTTGAGCAAGAAAGACCTCCTTGTGTACCACCTCTATGAAAACAAAATATACAAATCATAGCACGCATAGAGCAGGGAGAAGTACCTACCTTCAAAGATGCTCTCTACAAAACAGTGAACTAATCCTCAACCTTTTCTCCAGCATCCAGATGCCAGGACCTGTGCAGAGCAGAGCTACAAACCCCAGTCCAAGCTTTTTTGGGTGGTGAGGAAAATAGATATCACAAAGCCTTACATTTTGCATAAAATGAGAATTATAAAATGTGGCTATATGGTAAGGTTTTCTACCAAAGTAGCATCAAGGTAGGCACAAGCAAAAATACAAAAGCCACCTTTCCCTTCAGGTGAAGATTGGGCATTGAGCACATCAAGCCCTCTCCTTCCCAAATCCACACTATAATGACGGTTACCTTGATTCTTTAGGAGCCATAAACTCACAAGAACAGAAAGAACAGAAAAAGAGATGATTAGAGCCAACTATGGAAGCTGAAAAGCAGATGATGAACGGTCAAAACTGGGCAGGGAAATCCAACTCCAAGACCACACCTGTGCCCCTAGCTATCAGGCCGCCCTAAGGCAGTGGGGCCACAAACATAGCTGGGTAAACGTCTGTGAGGCAGCAAGACACTCACCTCTGAGGACCAGGTCACTGGTTGAGCACACGAGCAGTGACTCAGAGCAGGGTTCCTTAAAAAACAGGAAGCATAAAAGGACACTGACCCACCCTCCCTCACCCCAAGTCTCCCTTGCCCACCAGAAGCCTAAAGCACAGACAGGAAGGATTATAACCTTCAAAGCAGGAAAGCCAAGAGAGACTTCTCTTCTTCTGAGAGAATCTGACCCAGAGAAACAGTGACCAAAACACAGTAACACCAGGGGTTCCCCAACAAAACAGTGAACGAGGTACAACCCATGGTCAACACTTTCACTCAAGTGTTTTAGTGCACCAATCTTAATTTTAAGAAGACACAGAAATATGACCAAACACTTTTTGGGGGGAAAAATCTAACAAGAACAACAAAGGACAGAAGGCAGGCGAATATGAAGGGGGCAAAACATTATAGTTACTCTTCAGGGAGCAGAAAAATATTCCAAAGAATTGTAATTAATCCTAAAAGAAATTACACAAGATCTACAAAAAAGAAAAGGATGCTTTTGTGGGAGGGAAAAAGGGGTTCTACAGAAAGTAACCTCACAGGGTGATCTGATCATAAATTCCTAACTGGGCAGGTCATGGTGGGCAGTCATGGCCCATACACATTTTTTAGTAAAAGGTTTTTCTTCTCTTAACTATCCTGTAATCCAATCCCCACCTTGCTTTCTCCCATCTCTATGTAATCTTCCTTAGTTCCCTCCTTAATTTCAAATGCACAGAAAGAAACTGTTATTCCCAAACGCATTTATCTCAGTCTGTTGACAGGATATTGCTTCCAAGTATATCCTCAGTTTGGCTCAAATAAAATATTACAGAAATTCTCTACAGGTTTGGACATTCTTACATTGACACCTTGAAAATAAAAACATTCAGGACAAAAATAAAGCTTTTGAAAATTAAAATGAAATAGCAATTAAGAAGTCAATAGGAAACCTGGAAAATGAAATTCTGAAATCTCCCAGATTAATGGGAAAAAGATTAGAAAACCAGGGTCAGGATAAAAATTCCAGATACAGGAAACAACCAAAAGAAACAAGTAAATTGAAGAAATGATCATAAAACTTAGCAGACTAAAAGACATGAATCTCCGGGAGGAAAGAACCCAAAGTGCGAGCAGGAGGGATGCAAAATGACCCAAACCAAATGCATCAGCATCGAAGTTCAAGGTCCTAGAAACAAAGACACTAAAGGATTTGAGGGAGAAACACAAGTTTCAAACAAAGAATCAGGAATTAGAACGGCCTGGGACTTCTCAACAACACTGAACCTTAAAACAGTGGACGGAAATAACTTCTGACAACTCTTCTCCATGCATCAGAATCAGTCTATGAACATGGACTAAGAGTGTACGCCTTCCATACACTCTTTCCTCAGAATGTTCTAGAAAATGAGAAACTGCAGCAAAAACAGAGGAAGCCACCAGCATCCAACACAGAGGTGAAAGGCAGCGGGAAGGCAGTCAAGGGAAGCTCTGAGACCATGCAGCAGGGCTAGAGATGAAAACCAGAAGGCTCCAGAGTGACTTCTAGAATATATCATTAATAAGTAGCTAATATATATGAATATGTTGTAAGAAATGAACATAAGCCAGGAATAAATTAGTGGTAGGTATAGAAAAAAACCCACAAGCAAACAAAACATGAAGGCAATTATCATCATTACTATTATGAGAGAAAGAGCGGGAAAGGCAGTTATTCTGGCCTAGAACATGACTCAGCTGTCAATAGCATTTACATAATGCAGTAACCGGCTTATCTGGGGTTTTACGGTTTAGTTCATTTATCCCTATCTTAAGTCAAAGGAAACTAGCATCTGCACTGCTAGCAGACTCTTTTCCAAGTGTGAACTCCTAAATGAGGTTTTTAATAGTCTTCAGGAATTAGCCACAGTTCTATCTCCAAGATAAACAGTCACTGACCTAACAACTAAACTTCAACTATTTATTCAGACACTAGGAACAGATTAAAAAAGATTAAGAAGTCTTCTCTACCTTAAAAGTGACTGCAGTCTTTTTGGGTAATATGAAACAAGTAGAAAAGTAGAGGGACTATAAGACAGCCGATGATGCCTCAATTTTATGTTACAAACTGCTGCCAGACCACAGAGGAGGAAACCACACGCCCTCCAGGAGAAGGCGCAAAGGCCAGCATCCTTTCTAAGTCACCAAAGACCAGTTATCACACACTGCAATGATGCTGCACCAGCTTTCTACCAGGATCTAGACACCTAAGACACATCCATTTTCAGACTACTATACAGACATTTGAGCAGGTGATGTTCAGGGACACAGTGCAATAGAACCTGGCTTCTAGAATGTGAGAGCTCTAGCAGGGAAACCCAACTGCCGAGCTGAGGGGATTGAAGGTAACTGCAATGAAGGGATGATAAAGTTTTATGAGTAAGAAAAGAGCATGGTCAGAGATGTGCACATGAAAATGGTTAAGTTATAATGATTGCATAATACTGCTCAGTGCTGTGCCATATACTATGTTATGATTTCACTTCCCACCAGGTCCAATACCAAAGCCCCTGATATATTCAAAGGAGAATGTACCTAAAATCTAGATCAATGGATTTTCATTTTTTATATTTCATCAATTAATTAAAATTAAACTGTATTTTAGTATGGCTTATATATGAACAATTACTTCATTATATAAGGTTTTGTTTCTTTCTTTGGCCCCACTGAGCCTGGCCCTAGAGTTTCATTGCCTCTCTCAAGCCAATTCTGTAAGAATTCACTATACTTGCCACCACCATATAAATACAGCTTTACAGTTTATAAGCCATAGTAATCCATACTCCCTAGATGGCACCAGCAGACAGAACTCAGAAAGATTACATGAGTCATCCTAAGACTGGAGCCTAGGTCATGTGCTAACATGTCTCACACATAACACCATCTAAAATCACTAAATTAACAGAACAAGCAAGCAAAACTTACAAAGATGATCAATGCAGAATATGACAAGTATTAAAATTGAGGATTTTTATTTTGTTTCTCTCTTGTGCTTCGAGAGGTTGTTTTGCAGAGTATGATAATACGTAGGCAGGGCGTGCAACATGGTGTTGACGCCAGGTGCGAAGGAGCAAAGGGTGCACTGGGCTGTTAATGTCAGCCACTTCCGAGGCCTTCAGGTAGTGCTAACACCAAAATCTGATAATGGAAGTGGTGTTATCAATGATCTGAGAACAATAACAATTATTATTTTAAAAATATACCTTTATTGATTTCAGAGAGAGGAAGGGAGAGGGAGAGATAGAAACATCAATGATGAGTCACTAATCCACTGCCTTCTGCACACCCCCTACTAGGGATCAAGCCCGCTACCTGGGCATGTGCCCTGACCGGTAATCAAACCGTGACCTCCTGGTTCATAGGTCGACACTCAACCACTGAGTCACACTGGCCAGGCATGAAGAACTTCTAAGATTTCATTTTCTACAGATTTTAATCTACTTTCCATCATAAAATACAAGTAAACCCAGAAAATACAAATGAGTTTATCTGAAAGCTTGTTTTGAAGTCATTGTTAGATTCTCAAGTCTCATTAAATAAAAATGTAATAGGATTTATAGTAAATCATTACATTATAGGGATCACTCTATCATTTAAAATAGTTATTTCAAAGGAAAACTGCATTTCAAAAACTATTTTGTAGAGCACTAGCCATCTCATCTCCCAGAGTCCTGAAGGCAAGGCAGGGGACTGTTGCACCAGAGCAGGGGCTGCTCCACGTAAATAGAGGGCAGGGGTGAGAAGAATTGGCCCTGGGAAGAACCCACTGGCTGCTGACAAAGAAGCAAAACTATAAATCAGAGACTCTCACCAGGGAAAAGAGTCCTGGGAATCAATCTGTCTTTCAGACTATAGTGACTGGAGCTAGGATGGGGTGATGGGGCCTGGGGGCTCTGGATTTAGTGACCTTGGGAAAGTCACTCAACCTCTTTGTGCCCTGTCTTTCTCATCTTTTTAAAATGTTAATACAGCAAATTGCATGAGGATGTTAAAAGGAAGCCTATAGTTTGTTTTGAATTGTGAGCATGATTACTACAGAAAACATGCTTCCAAGGAGCCTACAACACAGAGAATCATGATTTGAGAAACAGGAAAAAGACTGGGTTTTATATACATCTAGGAGGTTCCATTTCTGGTTATAACTAAGTTACTCGTATCAAACTTACTACCTGAAGGCACCAGAGAGCAATCAGTGGTACAAAGATTCTGAAGGAGGTCTGGCTTTGGAGAAGAAAAGGGCAGTGGACATGTCTGTTTTCTCTGCTTTTAGGCCAATGGTGGTTAACTCTGTGTTATGTGGGACAGTTAAACCCCTGAGCTGCTGGGAACTCAGGGGGAAAATCCAGGAATGAGAGTTAGAGAGAATGCAACCCTGAATTTTGTCTCTGAATTCTGCCCAGATCTCTGAAAATTTTCAGAATATTCATGATTAACAAGAGAGAGACAGAGAGAGAGAGAGAAGGGAAATGGTTGATAAGGAAAGCTAGTCTCAAACATCTATTTCATCATGGGAAATCTAATACTTCATATCTATGTACCATAACCTCGAGGAACTTGACCAAAATAATACCTAAGTCAGGCCAAATTCAGAGACCATATAAGGACTGAAGCCTGATTAGATATATTGATATAGTAGGCACTTCGACAGACATGAGCAGACTAGGAATGATAGGCCAGGTATACAAGGTCACCAGGGTGGAAAGCCCCGGGTGCCTAGTGTGGACGAAAAGGGGCCATATGCTAACCTAACTCAGGGAAGGCCCGCATGGCGGCCTTGCAAACTCAGAGACCTAAAGTAACCACGAAGAATGGTCTAAAATTAAAACTTTTTTAACTAAAAGCTGTTTATGGTGGGTAGTCATGTGCTAGGCCAGTACCTTCCCTGACAAAGGTCAATCTTTACCTTAACTGAGCCTGTCTATTGTCTTTTGCATCTATGATAACATTCCTTTGGAATGTCAGGGTAACACCCCTTTTTCCAGACCCCACAGGTCACAACCAGTGCACTAGGGCAGAGACCATAAATCCTCATTGTTTCATCATGTTAACTGTTGACTGTTAACTATCCTGTACCCACCTATGTAAAAGATGTATGTGTCTACCATTTTACTTTTCATTCAATCCCAGAGGTCCCCCGACCCCCACTTTGCTTTCTCCCACCTCTCTATCACCAATGGATTTCACGTAACCCACTTGTGTCATCTCTTTTGATTGCAATGTATAAAATAAGGTGCAAAACTGCCTTTCTCTGGAGCATTAACTCAATCCGTTGAGATTTTGCTTCCCGGAGAATGTCGACAGGCTCAAATAAACTCACAAAATTTCTTTGCAGGTTTGAATGTTTCTTATGTTGACACTAGCAAAGGGCAAAACTGGGAAAACAAGTATTACAGGGTGGGATCTCACCCCCGGGGTGACCTTTCTTCTCCTAGCACGCTGCTACAAGATGTGGTAGACCGCTTTAGAGGAGGAACAAGGGGGCAAGAGAACTGCCTCGTTCAACTCCCATACAAGCCCCCGCATGACCACTCCCTTAAGCATTAAGCCCTAAGGACAGGGAGGTTCTGATCCACATCAAATATTCTTAGGAACAAAGCTTTAAGCCTGCTGACCACAGTGACAGTTTTGGTCAACTAAAGATAACATTTAAGCCTCAGTTCTGTTTCAGCTTCAGGCCCAGGAAAGAGGAAGTGACACAGTGGCTGACATCAGGACCAGCTGCATAACTAATGACCCCCTATCCTAGGGCCAATCAACCAGTAGAGACCAGGACCAGGAAAGGAAACACCTGGGAAGCTGATGAATATTCTATTGAGATCCTCCCAAGGCCTCCCCTAAAATCCGTCTTTGCAAAACAGATAAAACCCCTTAAGAGGAAGGACCCAGTGTGCACTCTCCCACTCTTGAGCACACTGATGCCTTTCCCACTTCCCTTTACTCCCCCCAGGCACATATCTTTGCTTTCTTTCTCCTAAGCTCCAAAGGCCATTCTTTTGCCTCTGTAACTTGCTTCCTGAGTCCATGCAGCCCAGCTGGCTCACTTCTACCTCTGTGACTTTTTAAATAAACTTTCCCTTATATCTGAGTTCTTGGCTCTGAACTCTTTCTTATCTAAACTAAAGGACTGAGGTCTGACATCTGGTGTCGTTCACCATTAACATTCCTTTACTACCCTGAATTTGTTTTTAAATCTATACTGTGAAGATAGTAGTATCTGCCCTATTTCATAGGGCTGACATGAGGCTCACAAGAGATACTGTAAAATGTACTAAGTAAGTATTAATTTATTTAGTCTACATTACCTATGCTAGCAGGAAAGGGGAAACAAAAATTTACTTCCATTTTGCACACAATAGGCCTAGCCTCTTGCAAAGACCCCAAATGCTGCCAAACGATCTTCATTCACCAAAAGGAAAGCAAAGCGATTCTCAAACTACTCTTTTTATGATTATGTAAGTAATCTCATTTTATGCAAACCAAAATACTGCAAACAAACAAAAATGTGAATTTCTGTTTGAGAACAGAATTTGGTGACATTGAGCTTTCCTTGCCCCACTTTCCAATATGAAGCTCCTCTATGAAACCTTGAAGCCAAAGCTGAGAGAGCAAACCTACTTTCAGCACGGCAAACTGTTACCAATTTAAAGAACTGCTGGCACAGAGAGCAAGCCACCCTTCACCATTTCCAAGATTGAGAAAGACACGTGCAAAAAGCTGAAAGGAAAACCAGAGACCAACTAGAGAGAAAAAAGTTTTCTGGTCCTTCTGGTGGCTACAAAAATAAAGATAATGCAAAAATAAAAGGTGTTACCTTCCTTTATCAAGCCCACAAATAAACAAACATCAAATATCACCTGGTAGCCTAAAATCTCAAAATTTTTCACGTGCATTATGACTTTAAGTCATCCAACACCCAGTGGATATTAATATCCTGTAACTTCTGATGTTAACAAAGAATATAAAATAGTTGTCACACAGAAAAAAATCTCATGTCCAATCATCCAAAACATATCTGTCCCCTACCCCTGAAAAAAATCTTGGACAAGTGACAAAACCAAGTCCTTAATACATCCAAACAGCACATTCTGTATGTAGTGCTTTACAATTCCTCAGCTTCCTGATGGCTAGGAACAACACATTCTGGAAGATGGTGCTGGGAAGACTTGGCCTGCAAGGGTATGTACACACATACCTCCTCATGTAGCACATGGGTGGCAACTGGTGCCTCCACCCCCTTTCACATGCCATCCTCTCCTCTTCAGGGGTTATTCATCCCCTACTTTCCCCTGAACATCTTAAAAATCATCACTAACGTGAAATCCTCCTCCTTTCTCTGACCAGTCAGTAGATCCCTCCTTCAGAGATCACTACTATAAAATTTAGATAATCTAATAAACAGCTTTTGCTATAGAATATACCTAAAAAATTCAAAACAACCTAGTTTCCATCTTTGAAAATATAAATTCTAAAATTATGTTAAACTTGATCCTTGAAATACCAGTTATACCAATTTGAATTTTATAAATTTTAGCATCTTACTTACTTGGTGCATTCTTCTAAAGACTGTACGAGCATTTGCTGGAAAGAACATATTTCTTCTAGATTTCCCATTAAATATGAAGTGTTTGCTGAACTTAACCTAGAGCCAAGAAAAATAACAGTAAAAAATATGTAAACAGTTTTACTCATATTCCTCTCCCATCCCAATGCCCTATTAAAGTCTTAACCTAATGAACAAACTACTTAGGTCTAAGGCAAACTGGCACACTAAATTCTGTCCTAGTACTTCACCCTCTATTCTCTGAAAATACAAGAGAACAACCTAAGGTAACAACTATTCTACAGTTAACACAATTTATCATCTAACTTACTTTTCACTGGTCTGCAGTGGCCGTAGATAGGTTGAAAGCACAGTCTGAAGTTCTTTAGAATATTCATTTTCTGTTTCCAAAATATTCTGTAGCACCTACAATAAATGATGAGTATTATTAGACATTAAGATATTTATAAGTTTTTAAAAGTTCATCACCATTGTTCACATTGTTGCTTCTGTACAGTACTAATGTGTTTAATATCATAGACCCCTATGATTACTAAATCCATGTAATTACTATTACCACGGCTACACCAATGATTTCATCTTACTATCAAGCACATCTGACACAGGTATACCTAGAATGAGACTAGAATGAATTCCTTCATCATATAAGAATGCCAAATCTATAGATAAAAAGGAAAAACCACTGATAATCACAAAAGCACAGATGCATGAATGAATCTCTAAACACTGTTGTGCAAAAGAAGCCATTCACAAACCACGCATCCTGCATATTCCATTTATAGTAAGTTCAAGAACAGGCAAAACTAATCTGCAATGGCAGAAATCAAAAGGGGGGGGGGAGTATAACAAGGGGGAAAGGGACATGACATAAATTACTAGGGTAATGGACATGTTCTATATCATGATTTGGGTAGTTGTTACACAGACATAAACACTTGTCAAAGCTCACAGAATTGTATCCTTAAAATCTATGCATTTTAATATATATAAAGTATATTTCAACTAAAAAAAACATGATGTTTACTCTTTAGATTGCATCTAGGAAATCTAAATCAATTTCTGGGAACCAAAGACCTTCATTAGATAATATGATAGTCTCAGATCATCCTATACACATTTATTAAAAATTAAAGATCTAGCAGTATAAAACCACCTTTAAAAAGCCACTACAGGCATACCTCATTTTACTGCACTTCTCTTTATTGCACTTCACAAATGCGTTTACTTAACAAAATGAAGGTAAGACCCTCCTCCACTAGTAAAAACATTACAACTCACTCACAACTGCAATACTCACTTTATTGCAGTGGTCTGGAACTGAACCCACAATACCTCTGAGGTATGCCTATACTTTATTTAAAGATACCAGATTAACTGTAAATCAATTAATGTAAATCAGTTAAAATGTTTCCTGGTATCCTAATATTAGTGTAGCAAATTTAGCCAAAAACCACTTAACTCCTAAAAATATAATATAAAAATTAAAATATAAAAAATAAATATAAATTGCAAAACAGCTGAACTGAAGCATGAGCCTCTTTCCATCAGTAATCGCCAAGAGCAAAGGCTCCTCACAGGATAAGGCAAGAAAACGCCAAGGTCTGCAAGCGGAGCCAGGATGGGCAAGCAAGCCTAAGACTAATTACCGATGCTTACTACATTCCCCCCACAAAGCAGGGGGCTTGCAGTCTGAAGTTCTTTAGAATATCTCAAAACCTTTTCCTTTTACAGAGGAAAAGACCGAAGTGTAGAGAGATTAAGTTACTCATCCAAAGTCAAACAGCTAGTGAACAGCAGGGCCAGAACGTGAGCCTAGATATCCCTGACACTACACTGCCCACCACTGCCTTCCCCAGATACCAGACTTTAGGGTATGAGTCAGGGCTCCTATGGGACCTGACATGAGTAAAGAAAGTGAAATCCCTTCTTCAACTATCTTTTTCATCCCCAGCATCATCTTTAATGAGGAAATCACATTACATGTACTTTCTGAGAATCTACTACATGCACTAACATGTGCTATATCTTCCAAGACTAACAAATCATCCTAAATTAATGCTACAAAAGAAACTGCAGAGAATAAAGCTATTAAATATACTCAGTTTTCTCCCCCTGGTTTCTGATAATCAAAATGTATCTTTAAACATTTAAGAAAAAAAGTAAATCATTAAGCTAAAAACTTAGATTACAGCATTAATAAGTGCACCATGGATTGTTATTCTGTTCACAACTGTTTTCTGTGTACTCTGAGGAGAGACTACAGTCACTCATAAGTAAATGCAAACCTGATTAAATAACTTACATACTACACTATTTAATTTGAAGAGAATCAGAGGTTCTTTCACTGTGACACTGAACACTAGTTTTGCCGCTGAATGGGCCTATTCATGGAAGACTGGTGGAGTGAGCCAGAGGGAGGAGGGGCTGCTCCAGAGTTCATTCCTTTGTGGAGGAATCTGGGTGCTGATCCTATGATTATAATGTCATCCTTCGAAGAAATACTCATTAGACACAAATGTCAAAGAACCAGTGGACAGAGAACACAGTGTGACACCAGCCACTGCATCATCAGAGAATTATACTCAAACCTGATTTTCTCCTTCAAAAATAACATGAAGTAAGCCAAGTATAATGGGTCATGGAAGTAAAAATAAAAATGTCACAGATATGTACAATGAAAAGTCCTTTTTCAATGTTAAAACGAAGGTTAAATTATATGATTTCATGTCTTAATTACAAATATTAGGAATTATTAGCAACACTGGTTAGAGTATGCTTGAAAACCTAAATATCTATTTTATAAATAGAAAACAGTTCCTAGGAGACAGAAAAGGAAAACTGCGAGAAAACATTACTAGTGTGAGTGAAAGAATAAAACGACGTTTCCTCAATGGTAGCATTAAGCACAGCAGGCAGCTGTAAAAGCTTTCATAAAAAATGTAGTACCAAAAACAATCCTCTGCCAAAAAAGCTACATTTATTAAGGCAGTTTAGTTCGTTCATTTCTACTACTAGTCATAAACATTATCTTCAAATCGGTGCTAAAAACAAGTTCCATAATACTGCCATTCAAACAATCCAAGTTACACTTAGCTTTTCCAGAAAAGGAGGACCAAGACTTGGCTAACTGAGTCATGCTGACGCTGACTGTCCACTCTGCCAGGCGGCCACGAGTCCCTCCTTCCTAAGCTCATCAGCACATCTGTACTCCAGTCATCACCTTTCTTCCCTTTCTTGACTTCTGCACACTTTGGCTGCTGCAGGACCCCATGAGACCTAACAGCCAGGTTGCCAAAGTTCCATCGCACGAAGACAGGATGCCAGTGAACGTGTGCAGTTTTCACAGAAAGCAGTCTTTACTCCACAGCCGTGAAGAACGACCCAGCCTGAGCTCAGCCTGCGTGAGCTCTCCCTGAGGCAGAAGGCGTGGAGAACCAAGTCCAGCCAAACAATGGTGCCACACAGAAGGAGGACATCAGGGAAACCACACAGACAATCCCTGGACTATCAGCCATTACAGTAAAGCAAAACAAAGGACAACTGATGTCAGTAACTTGCAGACACATCGAAACTCATTTTATTATTACTATCATTAAAGTAGTGCGTAGTATTGCTGCTTTTACAAATCAGTTACAACTTTCATTGTAAATCTTGGTGTCAGATGTTTTATTTTATATGGCAGTGATAGTCCTTTAAAAATGAATAAATGATATACATATAAGAAATGAAACAAGTAACATTAGATAATTTTTTAAGATTTGATCCAAATAAAAAATTATCATAAACTAAAAACAAATTTCAAAAACATAATCCCGTATCATAAGCACAATGGGAAAAACTAAAGAATGGCACAATTGTTCTAACCCCTCTCCCACCCACCTAAACAGACCCTCCCCACACAAGGAAAAATAATCACTGCGCATTCTCTTTCGATCCAGTCTATTTAAACTGTATTTAGTACTTAAATTTTCAAACAGTAAATTATAAGATAGGACCTGAGCTGCAAATAAACTATCAGTCTCTAGGGAAAGGAGAGGAAGGAAGGGAAGGGCAGTGCTGCTGGAGGAAGCAATTCCTACAGCTCCTCCCAGCTCCACAAATCCAGAGGCCAAAAGGACACAGAGAAGCAACCCCACTCCCACACCCACTGGCAATTACTGATTTAATGTAGTCTGTTGATCTCTGCATGTTAATACTTAACAACATTAACTCTCAAAAAGACTTTGGAGGTGCCACATAAAATATTTTATGTTACTGTACCTATTGAAAGAAGTTATGTTATTATAGTATTTCTAAATCTGGGGAGTCACAAGGTCTTGGGATGTATTTCTTCCAAACACTAATACAATAGCTACAGCAAAGGCTGCAGGTTCACAATGATGTATGTCACCAGAGAAAGCTGGCCTTAGCAAACAAGCTGATGGGCACGACTGCACCACGATATGTGAGGAGCTGGTCTTGGGAGCCTGGCAGACATGGTGCTGCTGCATCCTACCTGGTACTGTAGTTGTCTATAGGTCTATCTCCTTTTTTTACAAAAAGGGGTATCTTTCTCAAGAGCGTCAGCTCCTTACTTAAGGTAGAAAGGAATCTTACAAACCACCTAATACAGCCTTCCAACCCAAACATGCAACCCTATTTGGAGCTACTTCTTACGTAACTCTATTAGTCAGGAGGTAATTATTTTACAAGACGGCCTTTTCCATGTTTAAATAACTCAGTTCTTTATTCGTTTAGCAAATGCTTAGCTCTACCCTGTGCCAGATTACTGCTATAACCTGAAAACCTTCATGTAGATCCTGATCTATATAAAACAAGGAAAGTATATAAAACAATGGGAGCAAAATTTGTCAAAGACATCAGCAGGCCCTCGCTGTAGATATGAAATGTGAGTGGGATATAAGAAAGGAGGGCAACAGTTCTCTAGGAAAGCCACAGGGGACAAAGCTGCATATCCTCCTATAATACCCACGGCATGTGAGATAACGGACTTTATCCATACACAGGCCCAAGCAGACACATCAGACTTTAAAGAACTGAAAGCAATCTTGATAAAGTTGGAGAGAAGCCAAGGGATAAGATATAGCAGCAAAATCAGGGCTGAGGTCAGGCTGCTCAATGTACACATATGATGTCAGGTCAGAGGCTCAGGCGCTCTCCCCAGCCCAGCATGTAGAGGTTCCAGGCAACTGAAGGAACAAAGGGGAAAAGGAAGGGGTACTATTTCTCTGGAGCACAGAAAAGGTCCATGGAAATTTGCTACAGTATTTTATGAAAGATGCATGTCTATTTTTTACATTTATTAAAACTAGTGATTGCTACCTATTATATCATATTTACATGTTTCAAAGGCAAAAGCTGCCCCATCTTTTCATATTTGGCATGATGGAAAGAGAGTCTGCTCTTCTCATACACAAAGGATACTGACATAACACTTTTAAGACTCAGTGTTTCTTCAATAAAACCTGGAAAATAAAACCACAATGTACCACTGAACATGTAAGGTCCTAAGAACCTGTAACTCCCCAGACGGACATATTTAAGAAAGATGATTCTCTAATGATGACTGAGGAGACTCCTGACCCCTTAAAAGAGGTGACTCAAGACCTTTCACTCTCTAGGGATGGGTACAACAGAAAAGCTTTCTCTCATCTCTATCAGGAAAGATGTCTATTACCATCCTGCAGGTGCAGTCAATGTTCCTTCATTGTCAAAATCCATCAAGCTCAGCCCTGGCCAGTGTGGCTCAGTTGGTTGAGCATCATCTCATGCACTGAAAGGTTGCCAGTTCAATTCCCAGTCAGGGCACATGCCCAGGTTGCAGGCTAGATCCCCAGTCGGGGTGCATTTGGGAGGCAGCCAATCGCTGTTTCTCTCCCCACCCCCTTCTTCTCGCGAGGAAAAAAATACAAAAACACATATCCTCAAGTGAGAATTAAAAATTATTAATTTTAAAAAAAAATTTTTAAAAAATAGCCCGGCCAGGCGTGGTTCAGCGGTTGAGTGTCGACCTGGGATCCAGGCAATCAGGGTTCGATTCCTGGTCAGGGCACATGCCCAGGTTGTGGGCTCGATCAATGACTTTCTCATCATTGATGTTTCTACCTCTCTCTCCCCCTCTCCTTTCCTCTGTTTGAAATCAATAAAGATATATTAAAAAAAAAAAAAAAATGAACAACACCTCAGAGACCTGTGGGATGCCACCATGCTTACCAACATGTGTATAATGGGAGTTCCAAATGTAGAGGAGAGAGAAGCAGATAATGAATCCTGCCATAATAATAGTCATAAATCACTAAGAATCACTTTTTACTTCCCAGTGTTTTTTGGTTTGTCTTGAACATTATACACCAGCAAAAAGATACATATCCACCAGCAGAGAGATACATTCATGCTTATCTCCTCTGTGTCTTACTTTCAAAATGTTTGTACCTCCACCTAGAACACTCTCCTTACCACTTTCCATTGATTCCCAACTTGAGACTTTAGTCTTTCATGTAACTGTATTTAGTAACATCAGCCCACAACGGTCATATCTCTTAGAGAGCTTTCTTATCTTTCAGTGGAGTTAAAAATGTCTATACCTCAGTAGTTTTCTCTGAAAACAAAACTGCAAAAGGAAGTATAAAAATAACATATTATCTACTATATTTTATTCTGTGTGTTATATATTCTGTCCTATATGCATTTTACCTTTTTATATAATTATAAATACAGAATTCAAGAAAGCTAAAACTGATTCCTGAATTAGTCGCTAATCACTGTGTCACCTTGGGCGAGTCCTTTCACCTCTAGAGCTTACTGTTTTCTCTACTGTAAAATGAGAGTGCTATACCAAAAGATGATTTCCCATGAATTCCATGAGTTTATGTCCCTAACTGCAATTTTAACATTCGCTATTTACTAATGTAGCCTATCTGAATTGCCAGCATCACTACTTTTGCACTTTGGGGCCATTATTAAGTAAAATAAGGGCTA
The DNA here is from genome assembly GCF_054644295.1 of Miniopterus natalensis. Lineage (NCBI taxonomy): Eukaryota > Metazoa > Chordata > Mammalia > Chiroptera > Miniopteridae > Miniopterus > Miniopterus natalensis. The sequence goes on from NC_142082.1 coordinate 27,183,021, forward strand.
CTTGCACACAAGCACTTTGATATCACAACAGTCAAAATGAAAACTGAGAAGATTACTAAGTGACTGACTAACGGGTAGCATATACAGCATGCATATGCTGGACAAAGGGATGATTGCTGTCCTGAGCAGCACAGAGAGGGACCACAGGAGATTTCATCATGATACTCAGAACAGGGCACCATTTAAAACTTATAAAGTGTTTATTTCTGAAACTTTCCATGTAGTATTTTCACACCGCGGTTGAACTCAGTTAACTAGAACTGCAGAAAATGAGATCACAGAAAAGAAGGGACTATTTTAAACTCCAGCAGAAAATAACTAGTTCCCTCTTTGGACATCACTGTGGATTACGACTGCATCATTTACCACAGGAAGCCCTCCCCAGGAAAGAAAGCATATGTCTCACTTAAGAAAGCAAGAGGAAAAAGGAAGTTCCACCAGTTAAAGTTAAGTTTTTCTACTAAGAAATCCTGAAAAACCATAAAAAGACTTTATCTTTTTTTGGCTATGTGTACAAAACCACACATATACCATATTACATACTAAGAAGCAAAGTTGTTAGTGGAATCACATCCCAGGAACAAACACCCCACAGGCACAGGACTGAAGAGGAAGTGGAGGGCTGAGCATAATCAGGAAAGGAAGGTGCCCCTTGGAGTCGGGATACAGGATGTGCTTAGGAATCCAATGTGCTGATAGTTGACAAAGTTGAGATGGAAGTCAGAGTTCAGATGAAACAGATGAGATTGGTAAAAAGAAAAAGAAACCAGGAAAGGAGAAGGTGAGACTCCAGTGAAGGACTTCTCAGGAACAGAAGATCTGGAGTTGACCAATACAAGGAAAAGAAGTCAAAGACTGCTAATGGCATGTGTCCAGGACATCCCACGCAGAGACTAGTGAATGAGAAGTGGTAAGGTGAATTTATGAAATGGACACAGGAGGTGAGAAAAAACAATTAACTGTATCGATGCACTAGAACATATGCTGACAAGGGAGAAATTTCTGCCATTTCTATTCACTGCTAAAATGCCCAGTGCCTTTAACAGGGCCTGGCACAGACTGGGCACCTATTAACGATTTGTTAAGTGAATGAATTTTCTCTAAGACCAAACTGTTCTGTAAGATTTGGGGGCAAATGGGAGGTAAGTGCTTAGAAAGCTGAATATGCATCCACAGTAAAGACTGTGGCAATAGGTCAGTGTGCCAGAATTGACTCGTGTTCAAATCTATCACAACTGTCCAGGCCAGTGTGGCTCAGTTGGTTGGAGCATCATCCAGCACACCAAAAGGTCACGGGTTCAACTCCTGGTCAGGACACATACCTAAGTTGCAGGCTCTATCCCCAGTCCCAGTTGGGGTGCATGTGGGAGGCAACCAATTGATGTCTCTCTCTCCCTCTCTGAAGTGCAATGGAAAAAATATCCCCTGGTGAGAATTAAAAAAAATTATTATAAAAAAAATCTGTCACACCTTTTCACCATTTCTTAATAAAAGTACAGAAAATGATACACTCATGGTAAAAGCGTTGCTGCAAAGAACACTAATCAGTTGTTATTTCACTTCAAAAATTCTCATGGTCTTATATTTATATATCTCCTGGTCAAGAAAATAAAAGATTGGAAGTAGGGGTAAAAATAAGTAAGTGCACACTTTGCACAGAATTCAAAACATAACCATATTTTAAAAGTTTACTTTGCTTGTTTATCATACCAAGTAGATACATAATAGCAATGTAAAATTTCATCCAAATAAAGATTATCATTTTCTATTTTCTGTACAATATGCAATTGTGTAGGGACAAAGATGGTTTGGATTAGATAACAGATTTTAATACCACAGATATTTTTAAGCTCACAAATTGCTCATGCTAAGTTTCAAAATGCAGTCAAGTTTTAAGATTCTGAAACACTTGTCTTTACTAGATATGTTTAGGCACTCTCCTCTAACTTCATGCTATTTGATATTTGTACATACATATATATGTATACACACACACACACCCCAATCCCAGGAAAGACCATGTTAAGATACACTCAACTATATTGATCTAAAATACAATCTACTCCAAATGTAACCGTAATAGCATTCAATGCAAAATAGAGTCAATGCACATAAAATCTTTAAAACACATTATACATCTTTTTAAACTCTCACTTTTGAAGACTTGGAATGGTATGGGGATATAATCACAATACCAAGTTACGTGACAAGAACAAGGTACAACTGCATATATAATACTTAAAAGTATATATAAGATTATAAAATAGAGAGATTAGAAGGAAATATACCAAAACATTAATGGTGATTGCATGTGTGGTTACATGATGATGATTTTTATTTTTATAAACACATCATACTCTCGGTAGTTTACCTATATTCTATATTACTGAGTTTCTGAGACATTCAAAAAACAAGGTATTCTTAAAAAACATTTGGCAATTACTCACCACATTATAATAGCTTTTGTTAATGGCAGTCGTATCGAATCCTTTGGGAGGGCTTTTCAATGTTCCAGATTTGGGAGACACAGGCTTTTCTGAAATAGAAATGTAATGTAGTTTTACTGATCAAAACTAGGCACAACCAAATGCACCAGCCTCCCACACAGCTGAACATGACTGGTCGAGCAACCTTAACTGGAATAAACCATAAAGGGGAAGCTGAACAGAAGGCTGCACACATCTGGGAGGTACCACAGTGCCTTCACCCTCTTCTCATGCTCAGCAACCTTAGGTCAGGGAGCTGAGGAAGAGGTAAAATATTACCCAAACAGAATTAGAGAAAATGTTGGCGGATATGTGACAAAATTAAAATACCAAGACCCATGGTCTGTGCTATATTTCAGGGATTCTGATCACTCAGAATGCAAAAGTCTCTCAAAATAATATGGTCCGCCTCAAGGCAATAGACAAAAGAGAAGGAAGGCCATCCAAATGGGCAAAAATCAGAAAAAAAAACCTCTACCATAAGAACTTCCACACAAGTGACAACAACGAAAGCAGTCATAAATAGTGCAAGGATTCAAATATTTGTAAATTGCACGGCTTTCATTTCAACATCTATTCAAGAGATATTAAGCATAATCAGTACTGACGAAGTGCTTGCTGATAAATGGCTGTGTGTGTGTGTGTGTGTGTGTGTGTGTGTGTGTGTGTGTCACTGGTTCCATGGGGCTGGGTCTATCACTGGTTCTGTAGGGAGAAGTACGTCCCTCTACCATGAGTCCTAGGTGTGGGTTTGTCTATCACTGGTTCTATGGAATGGGTGTATCTATCTATCTCTGGTTCTGTGGGGTGGGTGTCTGATAGCTAAAAAGTGGTAACTATTCGCTATTACTAAGGAGTGGGGAAATGGTGAGAACATAATTTAGTGCTACCTTTCTGGAGGCCAAATGAAGAAACAGGTCTTCCCTTTCTTGCAATAAACTCCAAGAATGCTGAAAACAACAGAATTTAAACTCAGATGTTCTTAAAAAAAAAAAAAAAAAAAAGTGCGAGGGTCTCCTAGGTGCCAAAAGTAAAGGGGATGAAAACACTGGCAATGACAGGAAGGGGCCTGTGGGGGGTGAGCGATGGAGGCCCCAGGGACTGCAGTGCAAACCAATGCAGGAATAAGACACAGCCCTGGTGCAATCTGGGCAGAGTAAAATGGGATCATCTCTTGGTGACCTGTATGACTGATGAAAAGAAGCCTAGAAACTTCTGTCCAAGCCTCTTATCTGCTGGTCCAGAGGAAAAGCAAAAAAGTGTGCTGGCTACTCAGAGATTGGGTTCACAACCATTCAAAAATGAAAACTCAGAGTCAGACCCTGCCAAGGTACATCCCAAATCTACACACCATGCTCCTGCAGGACCACCAGGATTTGCCTAGTGCAAGAAAACCTCTAGGGAAGCAAATGTTACTCCTCTCTGCAGGAATACTTCTGCAACCAAAGCTACAAGGGTATCCCACTGAACCACCAGAACCACCACCCATTCCACACCAAAGAAGAGTGAGGGCTAGACAACATGCTTATTTCTAGCAATACCAAAAAACAAACAAAACAAAAACAAAACACCAAGATTCTGTTACCTTTATCCCTTTCCCTGCAGAGAAAACATTTATATCAAACACTGTTCTCACTGTTCTTTCACAGCTAAATTAATAACTGTCACTTTTAGCATTTTATGTCACTTTTTGATGTCAAAAATAAACAGAAAATATTAAGTGACAAACTTAGGAAGTGGCAGTGTGACTGCTCATTAAAGATCTGTGTTAGCAAATGACAGTCATATTTAAGTTCTCAAATCACTGCCAAGCATAGCTTATTACTCATCTCAAGTTAACTAGCACCTAAAGTAAGGGTTTAAAAAAAAAAAAAAAAAAAGCCTTTACTGTACAGATAATGAGCTACTTAGAAATGGGAGAGATTAACTCAATGCATCAGAAAAAATCCTCAGAAAAAACCTGGTGGATGCGTATGCACGTATGAAACTGTACGTGTGAGGATACAGAACATGACTTGTTCACCCAGCCAGCTTAGCCTCCAATGGGATTCATTTCCCAAATGCATTCACCTCACCACACTGCCCACTAATGACTGAGAGCGTCCATGTTTATAATGACAGCAGCAACCAATGTCACTCACTCCCAGAACCAGCCCTGTTGTTTTCTGTCCTTCCATCTCCCTTGAATTTAAGAAATTCTCTATTTTGTGTGTAAAACACATGTCTGTGTGTATAAAACGCAGTAGCTATCCATGGGTTTTACATAGCAAAAAAATGTGTACAGAAACCAAATGCTAAGTAACAATGATGTATCCCCCATAAAATAGTACAGATTCAGAGAAAATAATAGCAGGTTTGCAGCAAGCATTAGAAATATCCTTATGCTGACTCTGAATATATTTGTCTTTAAAGAGGAACAATTTCAAAAAATTACATACAGGTCAAAGGTACAAATACATGAAACTTGACCAGAACACTGCCCTCTCTCACCACAAGAGGGCAAACAATCAGAGCTCCAAATGCTTCCCCAAGAAGTGGGAGAAATTGGACAGGCTTGAGAACTTTTCTGGAGTATGCAGCCCTAAAGACATCCTTTAAAGGTAGATCTCAGTTTTGTTTATTCACCAAAATATTTGTAAATCAAATCAAAGGAAAACCTCACAATTTAAAGGAAGTCAGTGTTTCTGCTTCACAAGGAAAGAATCCTGACAAGATCACCAGTTAGAGGAGCCTATATGTTTAAGACCTGGCATATTTTACTTACAAAAAAATGAAGCATTAAGTACACTGTAAATTACAATGCTTACATTATACACACTTTCCAAAAAACATCCTATTCTAAAATCAGAAAACCACATAAATTACTAAAAAGATGCAATACTGAAATGTCACTGTGATACTAGCATTTTATTCTCAGTTATAAAGTAATATAATAAAATATGTGCTTTTGCATATTTCTCTCTCAAATGCTGACATTTAAAATCAGACAGGGATAACTTTCCTTAGAATATACTCAGGTAATTTGAAAACACTAGGGATGAGAAGTTATTCCTAAAAGAAATTATCCCTTTGGTTCAACTGTGACATAAAGAATAATTAGCAATCCAGCCAGAGTGGCTCAGCAATTGAGCATCGACCTATGATCCAGGAGATCTCAGTTCAATTCCCCACCAGGGCACATGCCCAGGTTGCAGGCGCTATCCCCAGTAGGGGGGGTGCAGGAGGCAGCTGATCAATGACCCTCTCATCATTGATGTTTCTCTCTCCCTCTCCCTCTCCCTTCCTCTCTCTGAAATCAATACTTTTTTTTTTTTAATTAGCATAATAGATCACTAATATGAGCCAATGCTACTCCTTATACCTTAAAAAATAAAGAGAAAAAAAAGTCTCCAGAGTTACCTGAATATGCAAACTAGGGAGTCCATGTGACACCCACCAAGAGCTCTTGAACAACAAATGGATTCATGTACCCTTATTTAAAGGGTCTGGGTGTCACTGTCTCTTTGTCTCTGTGTCTCTCTGCCACACACACACGGAAACTCAGGGTAAGATGAGAATTGCAGGCAAAACAAAGTGATGCAGTCATTCCTGCCATGAGTAAACACTTATAAATATGTAACGGCTGGTTCTTCTTAGAGCTGCATCTGTCCCCATGCCTCACATCCTACTCCAAAAATGGGACCTGAGAGCAAGATATGCACGCTACATTGCTGAACTTTAAAAGGGTAACAGTGTGCTATGAAACCAACTACAGTTGATTCTTACACAACAGGGGTTTGAAATGCACGAATCCACTTTTGTTTGGGTTTTTTCCCAAAAAAATACTGGAAATATATATTTTCTTAATAACATTTTATTTTCTCTAGCTTACTTTATTGTAAGAATACAGTATATAATACATATAACATACAAAATGTGTGTTAATCGACTGCTTATGTTATTGGTAAGGCTTCCTCACTTGGATTTTTGGCTGGGCAGAAGGTGGCACCCCTAAGCCCTATGTTGTTCAAGGGTGAATTGTATTACCAGAAGGTGATGTTGATGACATTCAAATCCATTTGAAAATAACTCCCAGAAGTCGCCTGAAGAGAACTTTGAGACCCACAAACTCTTATCTTTCCAGTCTAATTTCCAATGGTTAACTTTGAAAACTCCAAGAAGAGAAATACATGAAAAGTACAAATTCATTCATTTGTATTCTTACTATCAGACCAGAATTCCCATTTAAATGAGTCATTCACAGCAGAATTCAAGAAAGCTCAGATTCAACAGACATCTGCCCAGTGGGTTCCACTCCTGATGATGTACCCATTACAAGCTCTGTGACCTCCTGATGGTGTGCCAATTACGTTCTGTGACCTCCTGATGGTATGCCCATTACCAGCTCTGTGACCTCCTAATGGTGTGCCCATTACTAGCTCTGACCTCCTGATGGTGTGCCCCATTACCAATTCAGTGACCTCCTGGGTGTGCCCATTATCAGCTTTGAGACCTCCTGATGGTGTGCCTCATTATCATTATTGTGCCCTCCCAATGGTGTGCCCATTACCAGTTCTGTACCCACTTCATCCTCACTGGTAAAGGGAAAGACCACCTCATCCCTCCCCTCCCTCCTTGACTCCAGCATCCTCCTGGAAAAGGCCCAAGTGCTCTTCTCTTGTCCCCAAGAGAAAAATGAATCACTGAAATGTGAGACTAGCCAAAGAGCTGCTGTTCTCAGAGCCTGTACTCAGCCTGCCCCAACGCTCAAGCTCGAGGGTCAGCGCTGGGGCAGTCCAGCTGTCCCATGGACTGACCAGGTCCAACCAAGTTACAGACTAAGCCACATTTCCCAAAAGCTGTGTCTATCAAGTCAAAATGACATTTCCATCCCAATCAACCTGATAATTACTGTGCTCTCAGCTGGTACTACACTTGGGTAGATTCAAAGAATATTTATTTGTACTATATGCCCTGGATATCCCAGCAATACTTGCCTTCTGGGGTTGCGGTGAGGACTGAATGAGGTCACAAATAAAAAACACTTTATACAATAACCAGAACACAATAAGCCATTACAAAATCTTCACTATTGTTAATTTTATTATAATAATGATGAAAAAATAGTTTTTATTATAAACCACCACAGAAAAACAGAAACAATGAGAAATTACTTCACACCCATTAGGATGGCTATTATAAAAAGAAAAAAGAAAAAAAGAAACAAAACAAGTGTTGGCAAGGATGTGGAGAAATTAGAACCCTTTTGTATTGCTGGTGGGACTATAAAATGGTACAGCTGCTGTGGAAATAGCATGGCTGCTCCTCAAAATTTAACATAGAATTACCATATAAGCTGCAATTCCACTCCTAGGTATGTACCCAAGAGAACTAAAAGCAAGAACTCAAACAGATAACTGCATACCCATGTTCACAGCAACACTATTCATAATAGCCAATAGGTGGAAACCCAAATGTCCAGCAATAGATGAATAGATAAACAAAATGTGGTTGTGAAACAGAAAATATACGTATTTGTCTCTGCCTCTGGTTCATAGCACAGAGCTAAAACCCTTATAATTTCCTAAGTGGTAAGAGCACTAGGAGCATCTTTTGTTCTACTGAGGTGACTCTCTGGGTTAGCTCCCAGATGAGGGCTGGTCACCAGAAATGCCCAGCCATGATTAGAAGCTTGGAATTCCTAGCCGAATTCCCTGCCCTCAGGAAGGGGAGAGGGGCTGGAGATTTCAGTTAATGATCAATGATGCCTATGTGATGAAGTCTCCATAAAAACCCCAACAGTATGAGGATCAGGAAGCTTCCACGATGGTGAACACATGTTCTTGCCAGGAGGATGGCACACCCTAACTCCACAGGGACAGAAGGTTCTGTGCACAGGAACCTTCAGGACCTCACCCTTTGTGCCTCTTCATCTATATCCTTTATTATATAATAAACCAGTAAATGTAACTAACATTTCCCTGAGCTCTGTAAGCCACTCTGTAGCATACTATCAAACCCAAGGAGGGGGTCATGGGGACCCTGATTTACTGCCAGTTGGTCAGAAGTCATTATACCCTCAATGTGGGAGTAAAGTAAAAAATTATTTCCATTGAACAAAAAAGAATAGGGAAGAATTTCAATACTCAGCCCAAGGTCATTTACTCATTTACACAAGTTCAACTGAATAAAAGCACTTAGTATATACGTGGTGAACACATTCCTTTCTTTCTGTTTCTTCTCCCCTAAAGGAAAAGCATCAGTCCATTCTGCCAACACTCCACTTACCACTGGGCTTGATCTCTCGCACGTAGTTGCTGGGGAACCAGCCAGTCCTGCCGTTGTGTGTGCCCTCCCACCAGCCCCCTTCTTCCACTCGAGTGACATGGATGACATCTCCTTTCGTAAAGGAAAGCTCATCTTCATTTGTCTGCTGGAAGTTAAACTTTGCTCTTACTACCAGCTGACTGTTGCTATTATCGGTCATGTCCTAAAAAAGGGAGAGAAGAACAAAAATTTCATGAAATATAGTCTAAGTCATAAAATATTTAGATATTTTACTATTATAAATGTAGTATGATTGCCCTAAACAGCAGAGGAAGGTTTAAATTTGAAAAATTTAGGTTCTCCCACAGTGCACCTTGACCATCCCACCACCCCCATTTCCAGTCCAGGAGGAAACTCTATTAATGGCTTGAAAGGTCTTTCTTATTCCTGTCATTGTTATGCCTATATATACACATTTTCACATACATTTTTATGGAATTATATTATAATACTTCTCTACAATTTATAAAAATTTAATACACTATAGTCATTTTTTCAGCAGTACCTATAATTACTTTAGTCTTAACTAATTTTATGGCTATGTCATTAATTACATAATTACTATGCCACCAATTCTCCATTACTGGATTTAAGGCTATTTCTAGTATTTTTCTACTGCAAAGCAAGGCGGCATTAAAACTATACGCACATCTATCTTTGAACATATCTGTAAATAAGCCTATTATATTAAACTCAGGTCAGAAAATATGTTTGACATATTTTAGATTTTAATACCCACTTATTAATTGCCCTCCAAAAACATTCTACAAACTTACACCAAGCTACATTCCAACCAACAGTATCTAACCAATACTGAATATTGTCAAGTATTTTTGTTTTTGTCAATTGTTGGGAAGAAATGGTACCTCATTTTAGTTTGCATTTTTCTCACAGATTAAGCATATTTGCAGATCTCTGAAGTGTGGGAAGAGGAAGGCAGACTGCCTAGGGTTTCTTTTTATCTCCATCTATATCCCAAAGTGGGTTTTAGGGAGTCTTGCAGCCCAAAACCCGTAAGAGTAAACAAAGCAAAAAATCCCCAAGAAAATTGACTCCTCCCTGGCCAAAGGAGCAGCAGGCACTGACAGTGGGTGCTGGCACTCAGCTTGCACCTGGGTGTCCATGTGGACTGAGTAGCAAATCCCACACCCCACAGAACACCAGCACTCTACCTTCTGAAGTGAATTAGCAAAAACCAGACAGAGATTCCCAGCCTCCACCCCCACCAGGTGGTAGCAGGCTATCACATCTGCCAACAAGGCAACCTCCCCTGTCCCCCTGCATTCCACCTAGCCTCAGGGGACAATCCAGGCCCAGAATCTCCCCACATTCCATTCAGCCTCAGGAGAGGACCAAGGCAAACTAAGCTGTCACTGGAATCATAGCCTATCAGCTTAGGCCAGGACCACACACTAAACCCACTCAGGACCAGGGGCTACTAAGGTACAAGATTTAAGTAGGATCCTGCATCTCCTACCTAACACCCTCTCCAAAGTGTCCAGGATACAATCGAAAACACTCCTTATTCCAAAAACCTGGAAAGTCACAGCTTGAATGAGAAAAGACACTGATATCAACAGTGAGATGAAGCAGATGCTGGGATCACCAGAAAGGGTTTTCATCATCAAAAGGCCTCAAAAAGCAATTACAAATTTTCTCAATATAGAATAAAATAGAAAATCTCAGAAAAGAAACAGAAATAAAATTTACTCAAACTGACAGAGTGGGGGGAAAAAATGAGAGCTCTAAGGGCTTGTGGGAAATAACAAAGATCTGAGCCTGGTACTATCAGAGTCTTAGAGAAGAAATAGAACAATGCTGAAAGTGGTATAAGGAATATGGCTGGAAATGTAAAAATTTGGGAAAAGACACAAACATATGTATTCAAAAAGAGTGAAACCCAAACAGCATTAGCCTAAAGAAATCTAGACCAAACCACAACATAATTAAACTTTAGAAAACTAAAGACAAAAAAAAATCTTAGTATCAGGATAAAAACATCTGCAGGTATGCGAGATCTCAAAAACTTTACCTCCCATGTACCCTTTCTCAAGAAATTAGTAAAAGATGTGCTCCTTCAAAACAGGGGAAATATCCAAGAAAAAAATGATAATAGAGAGAAAGAAAAGAGGCAGAGAAGTTTAGGTCACAAGAAGTCTACAGGATGAAGAAAACCTCAGGGGGGGCTGCTGGCAACAACCTGGCTGACAACCAAGAGGCTCAAGTGGGCCAGAAGACCTCAAGTTCCTCAAGAAGAGGAAAGTGAAAAATCCTAACATGTCTGAATGTACAAGAAGAGATTTAAAAAAGGCAATAGAATAGGACTGCAATCTGCAAAAGGTACAGAGAGAACTAAACAAACAGGCAACAATTATTAAATCCAGAAAACAAAATGTTGCCATGAAAGGAAGAACAGTCACAGCACAGATCATGGCTCCATTATGAGTCTAAGTCTAATAATATTATGCTAAACACTGACCCAACAGAAGCCACAATGGAACTGTGGCTTCTGTTGGAAGAAGAGCCAGGAAGCATTTATGCAGGTAAGGAGCTCAAGAGCAGTGGAAGAGCCCTAATCCCCTTCTTACACTGTGGGAAGTCCACACTGATAACACCTCAAGTTAAAAAAAAAAAAAAAAAAATCAAGCTTAATATAGACATTTTATTCAGAGACACACAGGCAAATACCTAAAGAATCAAGAGGGGGGGAAAGGAAAGTTGTTGTCTCTACTGATTTTTCCCTAATAGCAAGTCTTGCAGAATTAATTTCTTGTGTGTGTAAGCACCCAGATCAAGAGACAGAAATTGACTGGCACCGCCTGCCTTTGTTGTGTCTGCCTTTCCCAAGGGCATCTGCTGTCCTGATTTCCAATAGTAAAGATGAGTTTTACCTGTTTTGTATTTACATAAATGGAATTCCACAACATATACTCATTTTATAACCGGCCTCTTCTGCTCAGCTCATTATGTTTTAGATTGTTGTGGAGTGTCATACTGAGCCCAGATAGATGACAAGGTATAGTTTCAGAACTTTTAAAAAAGAGAAGGAAAAAAATTCCAAAGTAATAAATAGTGATTAAATACATCCTTTCCAGATTCCTGTGACACTAGTGACAGTGACGGGAGCACTCCTGACTCAGCCGTTGTGATGTTAGTCTGAAATTGGTAGAGAGATACTGTAGTACAGCTCTTTGTAGTGCACCCTCCTTTCAACCTGTCTTTGGCATCTTGCCCTCTAATCAGCACTCTTTAGAGCAACACTGCAAAAATCTATATATCCTTTGGTGTAGTAAGTGCTGAATGGATGGAAATTTGTGGAATCAGAAATTTTAAATGGATCTAGACTGGCTGCCTATACTCTATGCCTTTTTTCCACCTCCTCTCTCAGACATCTCCCTGTTTTTTCCTTAGTGGAGTGTCCGTTTCTGAAGTAGAGAAGGTGCCAGTGGTGTTTGCCTAACTCATGCCTTGAGTGTAGAGAATTCATAAGTGTAGGGACAATGTAATTTACCTCGTTTATAAGGTCCTGACAAGATACCCCCATGCTCGACTTACACTGAGGCCAAAGCTGTATGCAGAGAGGGCCTCAGTGCCAGTCGCTGAGCTGAGGTGGATGGGCAGTAGGGTCATCCAGGGGCAGTTTGACCTCCTTAGGGGCCTGCTCTGAGAGTTTATTCGTTGTGTTGTATTCTGTTGTGGGGATTTATCACCAGAATCGACTGGTGTGCTTTTACACAAAGTCAGGATAAGCCACAAGAAAGGAGAATAATGCAGATCACAGCAGACAACTGATGAGTGAGGACAATGATTTGCAGAAAAAGAGAACCTGATACAGCATAGTAAGCCAATAATGTTTCACTGAACTAGAACAAGGAAAAATGTGCCATTTTTCCAAGTGTAAGCTTCACATGGACAAGTGAGCTTTATCCCACCCATAACCATTCAAGTGCGCCAGCAAGTATTATGTTTGAGGTGACAGTTGTCAGCCAGAGCTTTCATTGCCGAATGTCAAAGACATATTTCTTAAGTATTAAATATTAAGTATGCATTAAGTGTTAAATTACAGGAATATTTAATGTGTAAACTTGAATTATTAAATATTTATCTATAACAGTTACTATTATGTATTTATAATGTATAATAGATATGTAAAATAATATATACATATTTATAATAATATCTACAGTATAAAATAGTTGAATAGTTAATATTTAAATAAACAAGCATTAAATAAGTATTTTAGGAATTCTTTCAGCTCCTCTTGAAGATCTGCCTTAACACTGTGTTTGTGCTTCATCTTTATCTTTTTGCCCTCCCGTCATTAACTTTCATTGACATGTAACATACATATGGAAGTGTGTATCCTAAGCAGAAAAACAGTCAAAGATAAACAGCAATCAGAGTTAGCTTGAATTCCAAAGTTCAGGAACATGTAACAACTATATTCCTTCTAACATTTCACTTTTTAACACGGCTTCGTGAACTAAACTCAAATTTCTTTCACTCTACAAAATACACCTCTAACTACACTACATTTTATTTCTTTAGGATCACCATTAGCTTACTTATTTCCTTCTGTGTTAAAGTAGATAGAAAGCTATGGTCCCCAAAAAACTCTACAAGAATCAGCCTCTCTTCAGATTCAGGTTATAATATCATTTATGTCTCTAACACAAAATAATTTACTAAAACACTGCATGAAAGCAAAGTCACATCACTTGCTAATCAAACTAAATGCCAATCACCCATTAGCTCAAAAGAGGGCTCAGTGTGTTTTCACAATGACAAGAGAGAGAAGCCTCATCCTGGTCAGCTGATGTGATGGCCTCTTTCCACACTTTCTCCATTCAGCACTATATTTAATTTTTCCCCAGTTTCTCAGTAACAATTTCACTGTTAACCCTGTGTTCTTTGCTCAGAGCCTGTATCCTGACAATTTATAAATGGATTTTTCTTCACTTTCCAAGATGACTGTTAGTCTAAGTTCTGTACCCATCTCACTACCAGCCATTAAAAGGGAATCCCTCCTTCATATATAATGTACCCTGACTCAGTAAATCACTCTAAGTCAAGCCTTTATTAAGAGAAAAACCACCCTTAGATCTTTTTAGCTTTCAGCCATTTCTTCTTTATAGCTAAGTATTTTACCAATATAAATTTCTTATTCCTACAGTTCTGTACATTTGTGCATAGCAGGTGAGAAAATACTATGCAAGTGATCAGGGAAATATCTTAAAGCTCACATCTCTCTAGATAAACTGATCATGCATCTTAAGATATAACACCCAAAATACAGAAGTTTCTCAAAAGCAGTAACTTAGTATTATATTTGGATAATTTGGTGATGAGCAAACACCAAAGCCAAGTAAAGGAACAATGGGGACAAAGTCAAACCACCCCTTACTCTGCCACTCTGTTAATGGAGGCATGTGCATCATTCCAGATACACCTACACACGCACTCGCTTCCCCACATATTCCAATTTCAATAACCACCTCTCTCAAACTTACCAAACTTCGATACTGGCCCTGGAACAATTTTGAAGTCCGACTGTGTGAAGGCTGGGATCCCACGGAGTCAAAAGACTTTATCCGATGAGATGAGGGCCGGGCACACACAGAGTCACTTCCCAGTCCAATGTCTGAAAAGGTCGTGAACGGAGAAAAGAGTGAGCTGAGACGCCTGACACCATGCACCCTCACTGCACACCAGATTCTAAACTGGGGCAGCCCCCAAGGGACTCACCGCAGACCTCAACAAAGCAGGCCATTTATGCATTAAACAAAGCACAGATTCTGTCTGCCACAGAAATGACTTGCACTCATTCTCCAATCACCTTTCCAGAAATTAATTGGAGATAACTATTTATCAGTTTTTTCACTAGTACAATTTTCAAATTTGTGAAATGTTCTATAACCTGTTTTTAATACTTTCCCTTCATCTGGAAAAAGAACCACCTCTCAAATTCAATTACTTAGCAGAGCACCACCCAGTACTCATTCCCAACACATCGCCACCACAGGCCCACTTCTCCAGGATCACGGTTGAGATAATAAGCAGCAACAATTATTTGGCAACAAAAGAAAAAGACTTACCTAAAACCATCAGAAAACCCCCTTGCATTTTTCAGCCAAAGACCCTTCTGAGGGTTATTTCCTTAAAATGAAGGCAGCCCAAATTTTATCTCACAATGTTGGTGAAAGAATCAAAGTGAACAGCTATTAAAGGGCTTAGTTTTCTCTCTGGAGTTTCTTCATGATTAGACACTCCACTTAGGCCAACCAATAAGTAAATGTTAGCAACACACTTCTTCAAAGTTATTTGGTTTTTTTAAAAAGGAGGCCATGAGTCGTTTTCTAAGGAAATCACTGTTCTGAGATGCACATGCCTAGCAATTTCTTAAAGCTGCATGGGGAGCCTTCTGTAAAAATATCCTTAAACTGATGGTCTCCAGGTATATTTTCCTGGCAGATGTTTGGATTGGCTTACAGTGTCTTGTAAAATTTTCAGTTAGTTCTCAACAACTAAAAGTCTGAAGATATCACAGGAAAATCCAAATTTCCAGTTGCTCTTGAAGCACAGGCAGCCCCTGGACAGTCACCTCAGCAAACAAGTGCTGTGAGGGGGCACCAGGGATGGTTCCTGAGTGCAGAGGACCTCCAAGCCAGGACTGTAGCCCCAAGTGTTCTCAGTTCCTCCCAGACACAAAGAGGTGAGTATACCCCATATGAAGTGCCAGGACAAAAAATGGGAAGAAACTGGGACAAAATAAACTTAAGGGGTCTCTGATCAAAAGAGACATATCAAAGTCTAACTTCCCCTCAGAAATCTGAAACTAAAATCTGTAAATAGAAAAATAAAAATGGCCTTAAAACAAAAGAGCCACTAAGTCCTTCTTTTAGATCCACAAAAACTTCTTGGGGCTCATGTGACGGGCGTAGCCTCCCTCAGAGGAATTTGCACAGAACTTCTCCTTGTCCTCACTTCGGTCTGGGAGGCCAGAGAGGTATACTGTGTCCAACCTCTACTCACCCCTCTCCATGAGATATGACTGGGGCTCAGAACACTGTAAACCAAGTACCCTGAGTATGTATCCTCATAGCCCTCAGGAAACCTGGCCCAGGTAGGTGTTTACTTCAGAGGCCAATTCACTGGCTACTCCATTGTCATGATAACACTTCAAAAACAGTCACTAGATCTGCTAATAAATGTGAGTTTTAATCAGCCTAATAAAAATCTAGAGAAAGTGCTTCTAGCTCCAAGACAGCCCATGAGTGTAGCCACATGAACAAGACATTTCTCCTCTGCTATATTTTCAAGCAGTAACAGCTCTGCCCACAGAAAGGAAAACACCTGATACACCTGAGGACCTAAAAAGGATGATTCTGTTCTAATAAGAAAAAAATATTACAGCAAAAGTGACAACCAAAAAATTTAATGCAACAGAAGCTAATTTTTTGAATTTGATAATGCTCATATGTACTACGAAAAGGTTTTTGCCCTTTTGTCTTCACACCCCCTCAAGTTCAATTAAAAAAAGGTCTTACCTGCTGTTACTTTATTTAGAGTCACTAAGGAACTGAGAACCTTGTTAAAATTCTGCCCTTGGTACAAATCATTTGCATCAAATGTCTGAAAGGAAAAATTAAACAAAATTAATAGTCTTGTTTTAGGTGCAGGATAAATGAAGTTTTCCCAATAAAGAGAGAACCACATGTAGGATTTCCAGATGAAATCCTAAAGATGCAGCACAACCTGAAAAAGCAGGGCCAGTGAGCTCAGCTTCCAGTCTTGGGGTGGGAGGTCTAGCAGAATTCCCTTAAGTGTACCTTAATCCTGGGCCTGAGAAGAACTCCCCACCCTCCTTTATAGCCTGGAGTGGGAGCCCTTCTCAGGTTAGGGAGCCGCTCTGCCAGCACTCAGTGAATGCTGGGATGGCTTCCCAAGCCTTTTTTCAGATTAAGGCAGAGGCCGCAGGGCAGTCATACTACATCCTCTCCTAGCCACAGTCAATTCCAAAGCTAACAGCAGCAGAAGAGAAACACAGGCAACAGAATGGATGAGAATAAGAGGGGAAGACAAAGGCTGCAGATTCCAGAATGGGGGGGGGGGGGGGGCAAGGAGGTCCTTGACCCTCAGGGCAGAGGGCTGAGGTAGGGCTGAGGTCAGGCCAGAGCTGTCTAATCTGAATTTCTTTCACTCTGAGCAGCCTAAAGACAAGGGGAAGGATGAGTCAGCCCCAACGCATAGACATGTTAAAACAAATACAGAGCTCATTACCAAATACTATCTGAAGACTACATATAGCTTTTCATCACCCAATAAACCCCCCACAAAAAAATTTTAATAGTCAAATCATCCACAATTCTGCCAGAAAAATTACAAAAAAATTTCTTTCAAAGATGCAAATAACAGAAAGACATAATAGTATTTAGATTCCAAAATATAAATTGTGTTTACATACTTCAAAGCTTCTCTCAGTGGAACAAAAACGAACAAACATGACTAGACATACAAAATGAGTATCAGCACAGGAGGGCACTGACTTCCTCTCCAGTTGACTGCCACCTCTCCCCTCGTTTGGTCAGTTCCTCTATCTCACAGGTCCTGCCAGGAACCCCCCCACACACACATACACTTCCTGCTTCCCCACTCCCGCCCCCTTTCCTGGCTAACTCTTACTCATCCGACTTCTCCCAGACTCACTTCCTTCACAAGACTTAGTCAGGTCCCCTAACCAGGCTCTACCAGCACATTCATCACAAAGACAACTTTACATTCAATGTTTATATACCGACCTAGACTGTAAAGTCTACAAAAGCGGATTTTATAACACTTAACAGCTAGCAAAATAGCAGGCACACAGTAAAAACTCAAATTATTTGCTGAACGAATAAATGCACCAATCCATCCACCCCTCCACCATATAGCCAACTGCACTAAATGTCACTGTGAGTGACATTCACATAAAGAGCAGCTAAGAAGAGCTATTCCAAATCTAAATATTTATCGCTCTTTCTCAAAAATCATCTTCAGTTAATGATCTTCTGCCTTTAGTTTCTGGAATAATGAGTAAAAATCGTCATGAGGTATGTTTAAAAATGAACAAACAACAACAACAAAAGAAAATCCAGAACTTGAAAAACTTCAAGAAAGGAGGCCATCAAATCAGACTCAAGAGAGAAGCTGAAACACAGCTCACTTTCTAAAAGCTGAAGAGGAAACTAATGGAGCCACAAGACTTAGAAGATGTGAATACATCTAAGCATTCTGTATACAATTATTGATGCCATATTTCATATAGTTGAAATACAAAATAAGGCTAATTTCATGATGCCAGATCCTTCCTGTAAAAAGAGGTAACCCTTAGGAAAGTCTTAAAAATCATCTTATATAATTTAACTCATTTATTCTGATACCTATTTTTTAAGAAATTCCAATTAGAATCAAAGCATTATCTAGGCTGACATATCCATCTGCTTTTTTTAATGGGTTACTTCTTTTTTTCAAGAATTAAAAGCATTAATCTCAGTAGAATTCAGTTTCCTTATAAGAACAACATGAAAATTCCCCTACTTGTAAAATGCTGGAGTAGGTGATCTGCATGTCTTTCGGCTCTGAAGTTCTAATTCTAGAGCCTGGAAAATTAAAACTGTGTTATTCTACAAAAAAATATAAATAAAATGTCTACTAACCTTCATTGTGGTGAGGCAGCGAGTCAGTCACAAAATCCAGAAAAACAGGATGTTGAAAAGTGAAGTTTCCTGTTATTCCAGAACTATATAGCTTTCTTACTTGGATACCAGGAAGCATCTGGTTGGCTAAAACTGCCCACCAGTGAGGTTCAATGTGACGTCAGAATGTAAGTGAATTCACATATATCCCACATTTCTTAACAGGAAACTACACAATGAAATGAGAAAAATGGTTGCCACTAAGAGGGAAGAAATGCATATTCTGAGTCAATAAAATGTTTTGACTAGAGTGCTTCTCCAGAGAAAGGTAACAGACTATTTCCTCAAACAGAAATCTATTCAACAAAAAGCAAGCCAGAAAAATCTTAGGGCACTGAGAAAGCTGGTACTATGAGAACAAGAGGAAAGTCTCATTAGAACTTTTACAGAAATATTTCTGCAAAGATAAATCAGCCTGTACCTGAGAATGACCAGGACATTTAGCACACTAAACTGTCCCCTGGGTCACTCGGTACTTACAAGGAGATAAAAGCCCTGGGAGCCTGCCCCATCTCGTGGGCTAACCACTGATGCTGTAAGAGCAGCACACTCTCACTGCTAGCTGGAATATGAAGCAGGAAGGAGGGAGGCAAACACAGTGGTCCCTTTTCTTCAACTGGTATTAGGAGACTGATTATCAGGAGGAGCTGTACATTAGGATCTTCCAGAATTTTATAAAACCAAGATTACTTTACAAAATCAAGCCATATCTCAGAACAAGTTATTACAATGTCTATGGAAGGGACCCAGAATCAACATGTTAATGCTCTCCAGTTGATTCTGAGTGACCAAGTGTGAGAAGCACCTCCCTGGAGAAATATAGAAAGTGACCTGAGTCCACTCCCTATGCAGGCTCACCCCTCACACCCATCCCTTATAAGCACAGTAAGGAGGGAATACTCAATACCCCACAGATCTTAGAATCTATCCAGTTGAAAAAGTATATTACCCAAAACTCACCCTTTTACATTTAAGTGAACTAAATGTGCAGTAGAATAATCCAATATTCTCAACAACAAAAATTATCCTACTAGTATTCCACCAAAAACTCACAATATTAAATACATTAGAGTTTATTTTTAGTATTTTACTTTTAATAGAAACAATACTACATAATGAAATGCAACAAATACAAACCATATAGAAAACAGGATAGAAGAGGCCCAGAGTATTAAAAGTGGAACATAAAAATACCTTCTAAGAACACTCTCTAGTCTGTCATGGTGGAAAGAGAAGTAGGCTGAACTAATGCGATGAGTTATGTAGTGGGAAGGAGGCAATACTGTTCTGTGTGGACAGTTAACTTTTCTGAACTTGAAGGCTGCCCCCTGCTGGTTATAGCCTTACACAACTTACTGAAGCCCTCTGTCCATCCCTAAAATGGGAATGAGGTACTGAGATGATGATGATAGGAAGGAGCAATGTGCGAATGCCTCACATGTGTAAAAAGGGTCAAGATTTAAAACTACTCTGAATCTTGCACACCAAGCCTTAAGGTCCTTGTAAAAATGAACCCATCAATAATTATGTTCTAACAAGAAAAATTTTCTAAAATACAAACTACCAAGGGGAAAAAATCTTCCTTGATTGCTGTAGGTGCTCAAGAACACCTTAAAGACCATCTAGAGAAGGGATCACAAGTCTCCACACCACATGTTGCACACAACACAAACACACACTGCTTCTGTAACACACACCATACACTGCACACGCTGCACATGCACAATGCTTCTGCAGTACAGCCCGTACACTGCACACACTGCCCATGCATGCTGCTTCTGCAGCACACACACCACACACTCTACACACTGCACATGCACACTGGTTCTGCAGCACACACACTGCACACGCAGCACATACACCACACATTGTACACACTGCACATGCAGCACATGCACACTGCTTTTGCACCACACACCATACAGCACAGCACACATACTCTCTGGCACCCGCCTCTACTAATGGACATCAACATCAGCAAGATCCCAGCTTATACTCTAACAGGATATTGCCTTATTCCATTATCAAAATGCTAAGGTTCCCATCCAGAATTCTCACCCACGCTGCTGCTTCTGACACAAACCCCTGCCCCCACACTCACCTTTCAGTCTCAAAAGTGTTGGACTCTTTTGCCAGCCCAAGGCTCATGAGGGGAAATACAGACACCAGCACTAAAAAGGAAGGATATCCCTGCCTGCACTCCAGGTCTGCTCAACACTGTGGATGTAATGAGCTGTGCCTGCTGCCCATCACCAAAACAGCTGTCCCCATTTGGGAACACTGCTGTAGAACTATTACTCCCCTCACTGTCTCACTGTCTGCCCAACACTGAATTATCCAATGCCTTTTCCCACTATTAACTCTCAGAATGGGAATCATGGCTGACCTCACCTGAGCCCATTTTTATAAGAGCCCATTTTAAATACAATGTGAATAATGCACAATCATAAAATCCAAGCAGCACTATCAGCAAAGGTGCGGGTGTCAGGAGAAGGTTGTGGCTTTCTCTACCAACCAAAAGAAAGCAGGAAATGAACTATTTTAAAGGAAAAAGTTCTAAAATCCAGGTTAATGAAAGTGTTTTTCCACAAGATTAATTACAGAGATATTTTCAAAAAAACATGAAGTGCAGACATGGCAGAATCACCCCAAAATTAACTTCCTTTAACAAGGAAAAGTTCCAAATACCAAAAAGATTCTAGCCAAGAAAGTATCATTCTCCTTGAATCAATCAAAGCAGGGCACTGTTATAATCTTCCTAAAAGTATCAGCATAAATACTATTTGTTTCTGCAGAGGCTTATCTAACTTCCCCACAGCAGGCAGGGAGCACAGGGAGTCACTAACAGTCCCTGCTTACAAAACTCAACTTAATGGCCAAAAAATGTCCTCAGAGCAAAAAGAAAGGAGAAGCTCTTAGGCATGGCTTCTACTTTTTTATCCAGTTTTTCTCACAAGCATATATATCCCGTTCCTCTACTGGAGGAAAACCCAGAATCATATAACCCCAACAGAGGGTTACAATTATCTACATAAACAAAAAAGAGCACATCACTAACCCAGCTGATACCAAACCTAATAATGAAGACTCCAAGCTGGTTTTTCCAACACAAGCTAGTCCTAGATATCATCTTACACAAGGTACAATTTGAAAAGAAACTTGCAAGAAAATTAAAAGGACAAACTGATGCAAGAGAACTCAGAACACAGGAGCAGTACAAAGACGACAAGTTGAGACTAGATGGGAAATGAGCCAACTGGACATGGTAGTCACTGCAGGACACACTGGACTCACCAGCCACACCGAGTCACTTTGAAAGAAAGAGAGCTCTATCAGAAAATAGTCCAGGACAGCAGGCATAAACCAGGGCCATGCCAGACAAACCAGGCTCTATAGCCTCCAGAAGTCTCTGATTTCCCAATTCAAACCCAGAAGGGTGGGAAGGGATGACAAGTAAGTACAGGCCTTCCAAAGGCGAGCCTGCCTCTGAGCACTGGCCCCTGTGGACAGGTCACTGCATGGCCTGGGTACCATTGTTCTCACCTGGGAAGGAAGAGACATTCAACTGGCTGACCTATCCAAGGCACCTCTGACACAGTGCACTTTTTAAAGAACCACCACCGACTTGGAGCAAGGAAGAACCAGGGTCAAGAGACCTGGCCAAAGGGAAAATGTAAAGGGTGGGAAATTCAGGAGCTGGCTTTTCTGACATGCCTTTGTAAAGGCTGAGGCAGGGAAAAAAAATGTAGATATATGGGGAAAATGACTTGCAACTCCACAAAAGGTAAGGCATGCCTCTGTACTAGAGCTGCATCCCCTATGACTAGGTTCCAGAGAAGAGAGGCTCCAGGCTCCAGAGGACTGGAAGAGGGACAAAAGAAACTGCTGCTGGGCCTGGAGAGGCGAGGAGGTCACCAGGCTCATGTCGGTCAGCATTCTCCCAGAGAGGACACTTGTGAAGGCCTGACAGGACCCCCTTCCCACCTAGCAGGCAAGACAGGTGCTCACTGAAGCTGTGGCCTGCCTCAGAAGAGACAGGGCTGCTGAGAGCCCCAGTTCACTGGCACTGTGCCAGACACTACAACTGCAGGAAGGTTCAGCCTTGGCCTCGAGGAAGAAAGTACCTGCTGTAAGACTTCAGAAAGGGCTTCCAAAAGAAGCTGGCAACTGTGTGTGATCTTAGCAGATGTGCAGACACTCAGCTACAGACAAAAAGGAGAAAAAAGTTGCACCATCTCTATCAGAAGGACACTGTCTGGCCTGAGAGGCTCTCAACCCTACCCAGTGTTCCTCCCCGATCTGTCCAGAGCACGCCCACCCTGACCACTAATCCCCCATAAAACACTGTCAGTGAGACACCACTGAAAGGGCTAAAACTGACCATCGGAGACTTGGCGATGTGGCCTGGCCTTAACTTTTGCTACTCCTCTAAAAATATCCTATTTGACATACTCCTTTTTTATATGGTCACATTTAATATCAAGTTTGGTTCCTAAACTAATACCTGAAATAAGAAGGGCTCACCTATACATAAATAAGATGGGGCTGTGTAACACACATCGACCAACTGTCACCAGTGCCCATCTGGCAGGGTGACTCACTATGTGCACTTGTGAGAACTCTCACATGCATAAGCCTCTAGCTACGTAGAAGATGACCTCGATTTAGAAGAAACAGCTATCACGGTTTTCAGGAAAGCCTTGTAACCAATAGAATATTGTTGAAATATAGAGGTTTCAAAGGCACAAGTTATAAGAGCTGATGCTGATCCAATGTAGAATTTTTACATTCATCTCACTATTTTCAGCTTCCTTTGTTTCTAATTCAAGGCCCTGCAGCTCACTATGTCACTGCTTTCTTCCATTCACACCCCTCTCTGGAAGAGAGTTGTGCATCCCCAACTGCCACATCTTCCCATGGGCTCCAGCCAAGATGTGAATGCACATGATACGCATCAGCTCTGAGCAGGACGATGCAAGAGCTTTAGGAGGCTCTGAGTGTTTCTGCCAACCTCTCTGTTCTTTTCCTTTAAATGACTACCATACCATATTGTTAGTGAGAAAGGAGCCATCAGTGCAGCCCAAGGAAGGGGGCCACAGCCCTGCCTTTAGGAGGGAGGAGTATCCAAAAATGTGAGGACAGTGTTTGAAAACCACCAGCTTGCCCACCCACTGTGGGAGACATGCCTTCATCCGCCATGCTTTTCTCTTTAAATTGAGTTACCACACCTTTTAATTGGATAAATCAGATATCAAATCCATTCTGCAGAGCGCTGACACACCTAACAAAGAAGTACAACAGGGTTCTCAAGGGTAACTAGAAGATGCCTGAATCTAAACGAGACTTGAAAGGCTCCTCATTATCACCGAGTTTGCCTCACCTTGGTTTCCAAATTCATCAATGATATTAGGTATCAGGGGTATCTTCAACATAATAAAATAGAAAAGCAAACTTTATATCACTAAATAGACTGTGTTATGCATCATATAATGAAGATCTTGTTAGCCAGGAATGTTTCAACTGCAAGCAAGTGAAACTCAACTCAAACTGGCTTAAACAAACAAAGAAGTATCAGTTCACATAACTAACAAGTCAAGAATGGCAAAAGTCACACACAGCACAGACATGGAAAGCATAAGGCCATCTCTTTCCTTTGCTCTCCTCAGTGTGGGCTGCAGCTTCAGGAATATTCCTCTTTGTAAGGTACCATCACTGCCAGCAGCCCCAGACAGCCAACAAGTCCACTACTTCAGCAGCACCTGGCTGTACCTGCCTGACTCCAACTGCACAGCTGCTATGGCAGAGCACCAAGGAGAGTTGTGCAAGTCAATCACGTGCACAGCCTTCTGGCAAACCTGCACATGTGTGTGACTCACAGTGTGCCCATATGGTACCAGGACTAACCAGAGGCAGATCGATGGGATGGATACAGGATGACACAACAGTAATGAGCTCTATTACAACTGCTTTCTCACACATCCCTCTCAGAGTCTCATCAACAATCACAGCAACCTGGACTGATCACAGAAACCCAGACATCAGCAACCAAAACAGATTCTGACCCACCTGGCCATACTGATATGAAAGCAAAAATAGATGACTCCCACCTAAATGATGTCACTGGCTGATAACACCCATAGGTATGCCTAAAGAGAAAATATCAAGGAATGTGGAGAGAAAAAGTCCTTTCCACTATCTCTGTACTAATGGAAAGACCCCTACAACGTAAGGCCAACTAACCATTTTCTCAATCACACAGTTTGAACATTCCAAACGCAACGAGCCAGGTTAGCTCTTCCAATGAGTTTATGAGGAAGCTATTTTTGACACAAGAAATTGTTACTTTTGGCATAGTTCTAGAGTGTGGTTCCCGAAGTTTAAAAATATAATTTTGTTCTATCACATTGTCAAACGGAATTTGGGATTTTAGAACAAGATGAGTAAAAATGAATCTTAAGTAAGTTGTGCTATTTGAGTTTAATGCAAATGGTCCCTATTGTTGGGATATGTGAAAACCAGAGAGCCAGCAGTGAATTTTCGCCTTCTCGGCTTCCAAAGACTTTGTACTTAATTCCACCTACTCCCACACCCCAGGGGTAAAATTAAAGTTTGATGATGAATTCTACATATAGCACTTGCACCCAACATGCTCCCCAAACAATTTCTTCCAGTGTAAAATGAGAATTAAATCATATTCAGTTTTGTGGATTCTACTGTATTAACACCCAAACCACGAGAACAGGGACAAATACCAGGCAAATATTTTAGGTACATTTTCCAAAAAGGGCTGAGGGAAGCGGAGATTAAAGTCCTGAGAAGAGAGGCAAGACAAATGAGCAATGAAAGCATTGGGAAGTCTTGGTCACAAACAGAAATCACCAGGGAGGCTAAAGCACAGGCAGCAGAAAAGAGGAGGGATGTAGCATCCACCGGGAACAAGGCCCCTGGGGGCCCTGCTGGAGACTTCATGCCAATCTTATTTTACAAACAGGGGTGGAGAGGAGAGGCAGACTGGTTAAAGGCTTCGGGACCCAGGAAACAACATGGCAGTAGGTTCTCTGGATTTTCTTTTTGCTTCAAATGCCCCAGACTAGGTGCTAGAGAAAACTGCACCCAAGACACACCAAAGGGTGCAGAAAAAATACAGCCTGGAGAAAAGCCCGCCTTATCTGGCCAGATCATCAGGAAAAAGGCAGCCCAACAGACAAAAAACTTCTAGATAGTAACACCAGGGGAAACGTGCCCCACCCTCCACCCTGCCCACCACCACCATGTCTTGTGGAGTTTCTCATTTTTCATAAAGGAGTAAACTTAAAGATGATAAATCAAGAAATGCAGGTTTCTGCCTGGCCAGGCGTGGCTCAGCGGTTGAGCGTCGACCTGGGATCCAGGCGATCAGGGTTCGATTCCCGGTCAGGGCACATGCCCAGTTGTGGGCTTGATCAATGATTCTCTCATCATTGATGTTTCTGTCTCTCTCTCTCCCTCTCCTTTCCTCTCTCTGAAATCAATAAAGATATATAAAAAAAAAAAAAAAAGAAAGAAATGCAGGTTTCTGGTACATTATTTAAATTTATTAAACTACTGGAAAATTAAGAACCACCGAACAGTGCAATTAAAAAACTGGGATACAGAGGGGTTGTGAGGGAGGCAGGAGGCAGGGCAAGTATACTAAATCCTTCCCTTTCATGCTGATCCAAATGACAGAAGCACAGTGGGAAACAGAGGAAGTGGATTAGAAGAGGATTTCACAGGTAAAAATGTAAAGGGCTTTGTAACGATTAGTTGTTACAATGATAACATAAGAAAGTAGAAGTACTTTATAAACTATTCCATGCTATACAAATACAACTTTCACCATGCAACATGAAAAGTTCAAAGAAAGTTTTGAGTGATCAGAAGACAACAGTAGATGGTGCTTGACATGAGACTTGAGGGTAGATGCCATCAAAACATCCAGAAACTCAGACACTCTCAGAGAGAAAGAAAAACATAAACTAAGATCAAGTATTTTCTCTTTAAGAACAATCTTATATTTTAAAAAATTAGGGCCAAATACTTCTAAATGCTATAAAATGCTATCTCTTTGCCTTTCTCAACGTAATTTCTGTTTCCAGTGCATGTACATTGTGTTATTTCAAAATAAGCACCATTTAATAAAGCTTGCTAGCATGAGCACAATGACACAATGTGACTGCTGGCATGCTGCATCCCCAGACCTCTTCACCATTTACTGGTCTTAGTTCTACCTTGTAGGGCTCTATTTGAGTCCCTAGTGCTGAGCCCAATCTTTATTAACTTTAAAAAAAGGCTTTCTAAAATGTTTGGCACCTGTCTAGGCTAGGTATTCCCCTTCCATGACTATTATAATCTCCAAGATCACTAAAATTTCCCCCAAGTTACGAGGTTATCACATACCCCAGGCAGTTAAGGCCCCAGAATACCACAATTCAGGTTCCCCTTTAATTCCTATTTAGGACAGTTCATCAAATCCAGGATGTTTTGTTGGTTCAGCCCAACAAATCAACTTGAGAAGCATGAAGGCCAACCAGAAAGGAGTGGCAGGCTTTGCCCCCACCCAGGTGTTTTATCCATCCATTCTTTCAAGCCTGGCCATCTGAAAGGTCTCTAAATCCCAACCCGGTGTCACTGTCCCTCTTGCAGGCCCTACGGGAGCTGCCTGTATCCCAGTTATGTGTATTCATTTTGTTTGCTACAAAGACTCTTCAATGCTTCCAGAAGAGACATCTTGTGCATCTGTGTGTTCCTTCAGGGCAGGGCACAGGTGCAAGGAATGTCCTCATAAGTTGTATGCAGACTGACTAACATCACCAGAAGAAGCACTTCCCTGTTCTCCACTAGCAATGAAACACAAACTTGCTCTTCGCTGTCACATTTTTCAGAACACATTCTATCCAATAAACGTTCTGGTCAAAAAAATCTCATTGTGAATGATGTAGCAATCTTCCTAAGAACATTTCTAGTCACATATGAAATTACCTTCTCTTCCATGGGCCAGTTCTAAACTAAGACTCCAACAAGTTGCTGAAAATCAGGAAGAAGGTAAGTTCCCAGGCCTTGTTTTGGCAAAGAGATTTTAAATTTAAAGTTGGGACAACATGAAACTTACTACACAAATTTCCAGTCCCCTAAGCTACCTTGTCCGGTTTCTTCAAACATCTCCATTTGATTGATGTTCTTCAAACTCCTGACCATGATCCATAATAAAAAGTGCATTTTACATTATAACCAATACACACACACAAAATCCAAAGTTGTTGTGCAATCTGAATTTTTAATAAATTCACCCCTAAGAGATCATAATTAGCAAATGCAACAAGGATAAAATTTACTCAAGCTTTTGATAAAGTTGCTAATGATCCATTAACTCTAATTTCTTTATTCTCCAGGTTATAAATCCTTCACTATACTGAGTGGCTTTAACTGAGTTATCCACCACACCCAAAATGATGGGGGATATGTAGAAAACTAACAGTTTACAATTAAACATCCTAAATGTTAAGTAAATTCTTTGTCAGTAGCATGGTGCAAATTAGTTAACACATTAAGAATTCAAAAGCATGACTGTTACGGACACTGGCCTGCCTAGTTTTCTGAAAAGATCAAATGTCCGAGGGTCCATGATTTTCCCTCTGTCCCCTCCCCTTTCACAGAGCTCCCACCAACTGCCACCATCCCCTTGTTTCAGTTGATCTTCAATTCTAAATTTAGAAGTCCTAGAATCTCCATAATCCTGATTCAAATACAAACTCTGCCACTTGGTAAATGTCACATATCAGGCATATTTCTTACCTCTCTAGATCTCAGTTTTCCCCCAGTGTACACCAAGGCTAACTGCATCTAACTTACAGCATTACAGGACTTAGGAGCCACTCAGTAAGCAGTTGCTATTACTATTAAGCTGCTGGTATGAAGTTTTTAAAGTTAGTATTACATTTCTATCTCTTCTGCATTTTTATCAGTTCTTCTGATTAGTACAATGGAAATGCCCTGCTTGTTCCTTCCTCTTCAATTAACTTTTTTACTATTCACATCTAAAGTCCACATAGATAAAACTGAGTTCATGGCTTCAGCATGAGTCAGAGACTGATTGGTTGCTCGCTGATGGAAAGCTTGTACAAAGGCAATACAGAGCTCAAAAGTAAATAACTGGGTTTACAAAACACAATCTTCAGATTCTTGAAAGCAGAAGTAGTAACATCTTCTCTTTCACATGCCAAAATGCATACAACTTTCTGGCTTAGACGCCCACCACCACCCTCAACAGAGCCTGAGGTCACAAAAGCAGCCTCATACCATCTGGCTAACACCATGAGTAACTAATTCAGGAAGGATGATCAGGTGAAAGGTTTCTGGGGGGACCACCCACAGAT
This sequence comes from Miniopterus natalensis, assembly GCF_054644295.1. Taxonomy (NCBI): domain Eukaryota; kingdom Metazoa; phylum Chordata; class Mammalia; order Chiroptera; family Miniopteridae; genus Miniopterus; species Miniopterus natalensis. Next base: position 27,211,941 of record NC_142082.1, read on the forward strand.
TACATACTAAGTACAAAGGGAAAGGGCAACTTTACAACGGAGAGGTCTGGTGAATGTCACCTTAGCTAAGTGAGGGAACTTAGCACTGGCAATATGGAGTGTGTTGACAGTAAGCTCGTTTTGATATGACCCATGGGAATACAGAACATCACTTGTGTAGAATTCTTACCTAAAACATTTAACCTAGATCAGATCCTGTCCAGACTGTGGGATATTTACATAACAACCCTGTATGCCTCAAAACCATCAGTCATAAATGATAAAGGTGGAGGAACTCTTCTGGAAATGAGAGAGACTAACAAGACATGACAAACCAAACGCAATGCATGATCCTTGTTTGGAGACTACATTAAAGAAAAAAAGCTACAATGGTCACTTGGAGACCACTGGGCAAGTGTGAATCTGGACTATATCTGACATAGTATTACTAAGACAACAAAAAAGTTCTTAGATGTGCCAACAGTACCTTGGTTTATGTAGGAGAATGTTCTCATTTTAAAAATATACATGCTAAGTATTCAAAGGCAAGCATCATGAGGTCTACCACGTGGTTTAAATGGTTAACAAAATACAAATGTGTCACAACACTCAGAGAACAAAGGGGCAAAAGTGTCTATACGGTGATCTAAGTGAAGGAACAGGGGGTTTACACTAGTTTTCCAAACTTTGTTAATTATAAATTTTTCAAAATACGATAAAGGGTGGGGGGCATATTATGAGGCTCTCTCTAGCATCCCCTCACCACCCCAGCCCCTCTTTTAAGTAGAAAATAAAAGCGTTTCACTCATCATCCATAGACCTTTCCTATAAAAGAGGATTCAGATGAACAATTCTAATAGGCCCAACATCACTTCTTCAAGATCTCAATCACTGCCACGTGGATTTCCCTCAAATTCCCACCACAGATAGGCTGGCCTAGTTTTGCCATGAATAGGCTAGAGGAAAGTGTGCTTTCCTCTCTGCCTTGCCTAAGCTGGATTCTTGGCTCTTCAAGCATGGGAAAGTCATGCTGTTCCCTCTCCCAGCCAGATCTCTCCTGACCTCACCACACCCTAATTTTAATGACCCAGCTGGGTCAGCTTAAACACCAAACTAATTAAATAAGAAACTCTCCAAGGGGACCCTGGAATCAGTATATTAGAAGCTCCATGCTCTGCAATCCAAGAGGATACTATCCATTCTAACCTATAAATCTTCCCTGAAGAGCAAGTGTACACACTCCATTAGCGTCAAAGTGGGAAATACTAATGGTCACAGGAAGTAACATCATATCATTTCTCAACTCAAGGACCAGTTAATTACTCTAAGCTAACAGAGAAAACACCCAATATAGACTAATAAAATTAGATCAAAATATTCTGGTTAGAAATATTTTTTAAAACATACTCAATGCAGACTTCACATCTAAATAAGACCTGAAAAGCCTTGGATTTTGTTTTGTAGTTATTCACGGGAACCTGTCCTTCCTGGTTCCTAGGACTTAAAGGAATTCTTAAGGGATACAAACTGCTTCAGGACAACTACCTTTCAGGAAAAAGAGGGGTGAGGGAGAATTTATCCTTCCCACAAGACCAACTGGGATTTTCTTGATTTGTTTTTAAGTGAAAATAAAAAAGGGATGACTTAAAGATATTCAAAGAAGCCTGTTTTACTAGACTTTTTTAAAGTGATAAATAGGAAGTAGAGGGAAAATGAGGTCAAAAGGCAAAACACCAAGTGACTAGAATTTTCTGTAGACAGAGGAACAGGCAGTCATGACCGCACATGCGCACGAGTTCCAGATTCATACTGTTCTCTCTCATCAGTCATGACTGACATTATTTCATTTTTCACAAGTCCTTATTGGAATATAAGAACATGGACCCTTAATAAAGAATTTTCCCCACCAACTGGCCAACACTAGACATCCTTGTCTAATTGCAAAATGAAAAATGCACGTGATATAATAATCCTCAAAATAATGCATGTTTCATACACAAACACACACTTCTTTCCCTCACTCTGATGATGCATCTGAGGTCAGTGAGAGACCTTCCCATGCACACCCAGACATCCCCATGTGGTCAGCTGAGCCAGCCCAGACAAGCCAGCACAGAGCAGCAGCAGTGCCTAAAGTGACAATTGCAAGCACACCACTGGCTGTAGAGTCTAGCACAGGCAGGCCCTCCCTTCTCCTCAGTGAACGTGACCCTCCTTGCACTCCACACCCATGCAGAATTAATCATATCCAACACCTGACGTAGCTCACCTGGATCAAATACCTCTACCTGAGCTGTTTCCAAAACCACCAACAGGCTGTGACCCACTTGTAACAGAAGAAAGATTCTGGGCCCCTTCCCGCATAGAGAGACAACAGGTTGATAACAGTCACACATGGATTTCTTCAGTGTACACATGCTGCCCTCCTTCCCCCAGATTCTCCTACGGTCTCCCACATTGGAGACTCCAGAAATTTCCTGTCCCTGTGTAAGGAATCCAAGGAAGCTCTGGACATTTTGCAGCACATCACCCCCAAGGAGGCCTGAGGGAAAGAGGCTGCACAGAGCTTCTGTTCCACTGCTGCTCTCTATAGGACATCCTCAGTTTCTCTTGTACCAGAACTAGAGAAATTTGCCAAAATCAGTTTTCTAACCAGGCTCAAGGTCCTTCCTCATTCTAAAACTGGAACTGCCAGGCCCTGAGGCTGTCTCCCACTGTGCTCTGCCAAAGGTAGGCCATCACCAAGAAGAGTCAGGACCCATAACAACTTCTCAACTACAGTCAGGCTACACAGCACAACTAGCTGCCCCGCCTCTCAAGCTAACCCTTGTTTATTAGGATCAGCAGACACCTACTTCATAAAATGAGAAAAGGCTACTTTTTCAGTTATATTTTAGCTAGAAGTAGTTCATGAAGGAAGGCCATGAAAGAATAAGACAAAAGTTTAAGGAGTGATGAGAAAGAAGAGTAAAAATGTGAATGGAGGTGGGAGGTGGGGAGAAAAGGCTGAATTGTTAAGAGAACGGATGGGACTCTCTACAGACATGCTGAGCGCCTTTACCAATGGTCTAGATGGGGCACCCCACAGAGCTGTTACCAATTCAACACATATCTATTTAGTGCCTGTTAACTGAGACACTAAAAACTCAAATATTAAACAAAAACACAGAATCTGCCCTCAAGGAGCAGACCAGGGAGACACAGGTACAAGTAATGATGCTGTGTTGAAGGTGCCACAGGCAGAGGCAAACAGCAAAATCCGTCTGAAAAACCTTGGGAGTGGCAGCAGAGACGAGGTTAGCCAGCTTGAAAGAGAAAAACCATGCATCTGGCCACCTCAAGAAGGGGCTCCTGGCACAGAGACAGGATGGGAATCAGGAATGGCCCCCATGGTAGATGCAGGCACAGCCCGACTCCCTGTTTGAACCTGGCCTCACCACTCAGTAGCTGAGTAACTAACCGTCGCTCTGTTCCTAAGCCTCTCTAGCTCAGTTTCTCTTCTAAAGTGAAAGTCATTACAAGGTTTAAACAAGTTAATACACGTGAAGCCACCAGAACAGCAGCTGGCATAGACCACAAGCCACTATTTATAAAATTAAACAATTAACAAATACTACTGGGCACCTCAAATAGCCTGACATACATGGAATAGAAAGTCCAAGAAAGAGCACAGGGGAGGGCCAGAAGAAGTGGACAGGGTTCAAGTCATGAGAAGTCCCACCCACTATGGTAAGGCTCCTGGGCACAACCCCTGAATGATGGGGATCAGGGACAGGCAGGATGGCAAGACAATGGGCTGGAGGCCACATGGGCTACCCCACAGGTGGCAGCACTACATGAGATACACAGCAGGTGGAATTATTACCAAAGTAAAGACCAAGAGAAAGAGCCAAATGTTAAGTTTGCTTCTAGTGTAGGACAGGTAGAAGCTGTTTCCTTCTAAGCCTTGGAGTATGCTACATACACAACTTACTTGAATAAAAGAAGTTTTCAAATGCAACCTGATGACATGTCCTTGATGTCCTCCTCTAAGTCCTATGCCTCTAGCCCAAAGGTCGTCTTCTCATGGTGACAAAATAGCCTCACTATTTTACTGGGTGTGTTAAATAATGCCAGAACTTGCTGAATAACTAATTGAGATTCGAGTTATACAGCTCTTAGGTGAGCCTGACCAGCTGCATTGAAACGACTTACAATGGTTACCCAAGGAGGCCTGACCTGAAGTATCTGAGTCCCACATCAAGGGCCTTAATAAGGAAAATTAGAATCATGGGCTAGGTCCTGTTACTAAACCAGTAGCTAGTGGAGGAGGTAGGCAGGAGTTTCATTCAATACTACAATCCTGGTTTTGCAGAAACCATACAAATATCTGGCCTGATGCTCAGCTCTAGCTGAGTCCCCTTTGTGGAGGCACTGGGGAGTTAGACACAGAGGAGAAGATGCTCTCCAATTCTTCCAAGAGCCTCTTTCTCCCCTGAAACCTGAAGTTCTCCCACTGGGAAATGCACACTGGCTCCTACTTCCCACCCTCTTTTCATCCCAACACCAGATGGCTTTCTCAAAAGGATCCTTTATAAAAACAAAACCCTGAGTCTGTATTATCTCCTGTCATTACTACTGACAGGCAGATGGAATGGTAGCGGCCTGGGGAGCTTTCAGAATTTTTAGTACACAAAAGATACTATCTTGGTTCCTAGCAGAGGAAGCGCTCTCACAGGGGCATGGGTGTGGACTGAGACACTGTATCATGTGTTATTCTTGTTCCTCCACCTCCTCTTGCCTGGGATCAGGAACACAGTTTATTAGGCTTACCCAGCCTGCCTGGGCTTTAGCCTTATTAACACAACAGATGATAGGAGCTTAAAATATGTGAGCCATCTTCACTTTTCCGTTTTTTACACTTAATTCCAAATTACTCTATTCCTGTGCCTCTTCAGAAAGTTTCTCAGGGTCTTCACTGTTCAGGAGTCCTCTGGTGAGGTGGGACAGTGGGATGTTCTCGATCTTGGGCAGGTGCCCTACTTCCTAGTGCCTTAGTTTTCTAATCACAGCTTGGGGATAATAATGATACAACCTAATAGAGCTGCTTAAAACTGCATTTAATACACATTTAAAACAGGATCCAGGACATAATGAGCACTCAGAAAATGCTGTTTATTCTTGTTATCTATTATACACCTCTAAGTAAAATGCCACCAGGCTGAACCAACTACACAATTTGCATGGTCCAGCACAAACGGAAAATGCAGAGCTCCTTGTTCAGTAAGTCTTAAGAATTTCAGACGGGGACAGCAGAGCATTAAACCAAGTGCAGGGCCCTGTGAGACTGACTACAAGGGTCACACACTCCCAAGGCCAGCCCTGCCACCAGCTGAATTCTCCTGAGAACTTACCTATGGTTCTTGTTAGGAGTCAGGCTAACAGTACTGCCTTACAATCATTAAATAGTTCAACTACCTCAACTCCAGGTGGCAGCATGCTTGGAAGAGCCCAGTCTGTGGAGCCACGGGATCCAAGTTCAAATCCTGACTCTTAGTATCTCGGCTAAGAGCTGGGACCTCTTAACCAGCTAAAGTTTCAATCACAACTGCAAAATGGGAAAAGCGACATCTTCTTTACAGGGTATTTGGGAGAATTAAACAAAACAGTACATATGAAATGCCTAGGAACATAATTTGTACTCAACAAATATTACTCCCATTTAATTTTAAAGATGACTGTATTTCTCCAGCCTCTTCAATGATCTACACTTTCACTGTCCAATGTTGGGCAACTTGCCACATGAGCTGTTGAGCACTTGAAATGTTGCTAATCCACAGTTGAGATACGCTGTGAGTGTGACAAATACATACCAGATTTTAGAAACTTAATGTGAAAAAACAAAGTAATAAGCTCATTAAAACTTTTATATTAACTACACATTGAAAGAACATCATTATGGATAGATACAGTAGGTTAAAGAGAATGCATTATTAAAATTAACTTGTTTCTTTTTACTTTTTAAGTTATTGGAAATTTTTAAATTACAAATGTGGCTTGCATTATATTTCTATTGAATAGTGTTGATCTAGACAATGAGGCACCCAAAGATCTGAAATGGAGGGGAAGGTCTAGTTATCTACACTTGGAAAAGCAGACTAGAGACAGAAGTGACCAAATGCTCACCCTACAAGACAGTTTGATAAAGAAATAAAGAAGATATAAGACAGAATCAACTTAGACACTTTTTGCCAGGAAAAATTAAAATACAATTACAGTATCTGAGCAGAATTTGGCTTTCTTTGCTTTTAAGTACCTACAAAATGTTCAGAGAATACCCTTTTCACCTCTCAAATGACCCTTTCTAAATTATATAACTTATCTCAACTTCTTTAAAAGGCAAGTTCTGGTAAAGGCACAAATAAACTGACTTCAAAAGTTTATTCAATAAGTCAATCGATAAATACTATGCCATTACCTAGCATTTCCAGCTTACCACTGAATCAATACAGAAGATGACTAGCTAAGAAGCAAGACTGCTGTGTGGCCTCAAACACCCTCGATGCAAAGCTGCAGTATACAGTTTATCTATCTAAATCTAAAATGAAGGTAACACTTGGGTGGGGCATCCCATCCCTAGGGAAAAGACCATAGATACACTTTTGTCTTTATTAAAATTCTTTGCCCTAGCCAATGTGGCTCAGTTGGTTGAGCATTGTCCATGCACCAAGAGGTCTCTGGTTCAATTCCAGATCATGGCACATGCCCAGAATGTAGGCTCCATCCCCAGTAAGAGGCATGCAGGAGGCAGCCTCTCTCACTGATGTTTCTCTCTCTCCCTCTCCCTTCCTCACTCTAAAATTAATAAAAACATATTTTTAACAATTAATTCTTAAGCCTGTGTCAACAAGTTTTAATTTTCTACACAAGCATGTGTTAATTACTATATTTTTTATTTTTTTGTTATCCTCACCCAAGGATATTTTTTCCATTGATTTTTAGAGAGTGGGGGTGGGAGGGAGAAAGAGGGAGGGAGAGAGAAAGGGAAGGGGAGGGGAAAAGGAGGAGGGGGAGGGGAAAAGGAGGAGGGGGAGGGGGTGGGAGAGGGGGAGAGGAGGAGAGAAGGAGGGGGACATCAATGTGAAAGAGACACATCAATTGGTTGCCTTATAGAACCTATAACCCAGGTACTTGCCCTTGACAGAATCAGTGTGCAGGCTGACGCTCTAACCACTGAGCAACGCCACCCAGGGCTAAGCTTTATCAATAGTATTTTAAAATATTTTTTTGGCCCAGCCAGGCGTGGCTCAGCAGTTGAGCATCAACCTAGGATCCAGGAGATTGGGGTTCAATTCCTGGTCAGGGCACATGCCCAGGTTGCGGGCTGCAGCCGATCAATGACTCTATCATCATTGATTGTTTCAATCTCTCTCTCTCCCTCTCCCTTCCTCTCTCTGAAATCAATAAAGACATATTTTAAAAATAATAATAATATTCTTTTGGATGAAATCTCAGTCATCACCTTGGCTAAAAATCTAGAAGAGAATTGAACATTAGCACAAATAAGTATCATAAATAAAAGAGTTTGTCCTTCAGAAATACACAGCGAAGAAGTGTTTTAGGAACACATAAGGGAATTTCTTTCCCAAAACCTCACCCTAAATCACTAAATCAGCCCAGCTGATTACAATACTGGAGAGTCCACCTGAACACCCTTCCATACTCTCTCAACTTAAAGTGAAAATATTATCACTCTCACACAAAGAGAAATCATCACCTTTGCAGTCTCAAGAAGCACTTCTAGCCAGAGTTCCCACTTGTACAGAACAGCCGCAGAACACCTCCGGCCAGCACCAAACTAGAGGTTACTTGTGAGAAAGCTGGACGATAATTGCAAACGTCTGAGGTTTTCAACTTTTATTTTCTATTCTAGCAGCTTTTCTTTCACATCCTCTTTCAAAAGTCCAATGCAGGAAATCTTGAGTGCCTCACATTTGCCTTAGTTTACCATGTTCCTAGGAATACAGGCACTGTCAATACAAAGAAAAAAAAACAAAATGTTTATCCAAAGAGGCTTCCACCTTCCTGGATGAACGAGAAAACATACCAGGTACAGCCAGTCACAGGACTGGAAAGGAGTGCTCTCATATACTGGTACTGAGCAAAGGCACATTGATAAAAATGTCTCTGGAAACAATTTGGCAGGAGGTGTTCAAAACCTTTAAAAGCTCCTACTTTTGACCTAGCAGTGCCCTATCAGGGAATTTCTTCTTAAAAGGTAATCAATGATGAAGGATTTTTTACAGAAATGTCCATCGCACAGTTCAATGTTTACACTAGTGAAAAATCAGAAATAACTTCTATATCCAAAAATGAGAATTACCACTAGGAACTATGAAACACCCTTTTAAAAATAAGTAGACAAATATCTAACATTCACACTACATTAAGCTAAAGCATTTACAAAAACATTATGTGTGCTATGTTGTCATGGTTAATTTAAAATATATTTACATATATGTAAAGGGAGAAAAAAAGACTGAAACCATAATTTTAACACCGGTTATCTCTAGATGTAGCATTATAAAACTTTTTTTTTTAAATATATCTGTATTGATTTCAGAGAGAGGAAAGGAGAGAGGGGGAGGGGGAGAGGGAGGGAGGGAGGGAGAGGGAGAAAGAGAGAAAGAGAGAAAGAGAGAGAGAGAGAGAGAGAGAGAGAGAGAGAGAGAGAGAGAGAGAGAGAGAGAGAGAGAGAAACGTCAATGATGAGAGAGTCATTGATCGGCTGCCTTCTGCACACCCCCGACTGGGGATCAAGCCCGCAACCCGGGCATGTGCCCTGACGGGGAATCAAATCCTGATTACCTGGATCCTAGGTCAAAGCTGAACGGCTGAGCCACGCCTGGCCGGGCAAAAACTTTGTTTTTTTCTTACATTTCTCTCTTTCCTGCACTGTCCTAACAATAAACACAAACTGTACAATATTCCTTTAAAATTAAAACTCCTTTGATAATAAGAACAACTCATTGGGGGATAATACCTGATTTTCTACAGCTAATTAAGATGTGTATGCAATGAATTAACTAATAAAGTAATCATGATGCTCAGTTCCTCTTTTCCTTTAAAAAAATCTTAGGATAGTTTAAAATGGTGGTAAACAAGCAAATGCACATACCAAAAACAGACAGTCTGTTACAAAGAAGTCAGTCTAAACAAACTCCTGGAAAAAAGCACCTTGACACTCATAACTATACAAAAACTAATCTACAATTCATGTGGTCAGTTTTAAGTTTTGTGTAATTTCAAAAGGTTTCTTGTCTTCCAGAATTGTGTGAAAATATGTGTAAAACCTAGAATGCATTTCAAAAGTGTCAAGGTCCTTCCCTCCTCACTCCCTTTCAACATATTTTTCTTTAAAATCACTAGGGGTAGGGGGTGGAGGTGGAAGAGGGTATGGAGGGGTAAACGGTGATAGAAAAAAATTAAATAAATGACCAAAAAAGATGTGAAGGAAAATAAAATCACTGGGAAACTGCTGCACTGTGGTCCAAGTGCAAGGCCATCTTCTAGGAACAGGCCTGTCCCTTCAAACCACAGATGAGAACAAGCCTAGATACCTGTTTGATCCATACAAACTCCTCTTTCAGGGTAAGTTCATAAAAATCTGAGTGACAAACAATTTATGAGGTTTTTTATTGCTTTTTTATTTTTATTATCTCTAATGTAATTAGGACTTTTAAAAGTGTGACTTACAAATGACCCTTGATAGAATGCTAACAAAATATGCTTCTATTTTAAGTTTAATGAAAGTAGTATTTACTCTTTAAAAACAGCATGAAATAATTCATCATTTCCCTTTACCTTAAAAAATAAAAATTTGCTATCAACTAAACTTCAAGCTACTCAATCAATTACAAATATTCATTGAAGGTCTACTATGTGCCAAGCACTGTTTAGATGCTTAGGATATGTTAGTAAACAAACTCTTTTCTAAAATATCTTTAAATAAACTCTCAGTTATAAAAAAGAGTCACTACATGACATTTCAACAGCAACCTTTGGAAAACTAAGGATAAGGGGTTTTAACACTTACCTTTTTTTAAAACTCATTTCTTAAAACATCTTTCACTAAAGTTATCAGATTATAACCTTAATGTGCAAACTGAGTTTCAAATTTACTATAAACAAAACTCATTAGTTTAAAGAGGATAATAAAATTCCACAACAAAGGTTAAGAAAAAGCAAAAATTGCTACAAGCAAAACAGATCATGACAGCCCAATAAGGAAATTCAATGATAAAACAATAAAGCCCATCCAGAGGAGGAAAAGGCCCTTCTGAAACAACAGCCCATGTCTTTAGAATCTCCACTAAGCATCCTCACTTATCTGTACATGATTTCCTCGCAGTCATCAAACACTCCCAACAATAAAATATCTCCGTTTACAATCATTCATAAAAACAATATTTTGATCTCTATGAATCCCTACGTGTGTGATTTCAAATAACAGATAAGCTTTCCTTATAACCTCCCCTCATAGTGAATGACTTCTAGCTTTTTTCCCCAAGAAACCTACACTAAGAGTTTGTCCTTCACTAAGAAAATCTTTATGGGTGCATCTTACATAACAGGTTCTGTCAGAGATGCTTTCACAGTTATCTAAGAGTTCAGTATCACACTCACTTTTCAGATAAGGAAACAAAGGCTAAGCGTGTGGTAGAGAAGGCAGAAAATATAAGATTTAAGCACAGAACTAACTACAGTCACATCAGTCTTTAATTCTGAAGTAAAAAGCTAGATTTCTGGATCTAAAGCACTACCTCAAGATTAAGACAAATCACATGTTAAAATAAGATGAAAAAGAGAAGTTTGCAGCTTCCCCTGAAAAGCTGTATTTAGTGAAAAAACCTTAAGCAACATGAAAAAGACACACCGTCCAGTGTGCTAACCAAGACATAAGTTAGTATGTCTCTAATCTAAACACCAAATGTGAGAGTACAAACCACCTAATTTCTGGAAAGAAAACACACAAGAAGTTGGGGCCCATTTTATTTCTGCCTGGCTTTGCCTCATTACCTCCTGGGGATTCTGGCGCGCTGACCCAGGCCTGGATGCGGTCGTCGGAGAAGCCCTAAAAGCAGCAAAGCTGAGGCAAGCGCCAAGGCATCAGCTCGCACCGTGACACGCAGTTGTCGAAAATGTGTATCACCTGCACCACAAGCTACTGGAACCACTTTTCCTCATTGCAGACAGAGAGCAAAGTTTCGGGCTCCGTACAGTGGCTCCTCCCCGCCCTGGGACCGCGTTCACACCCCCGAGCAGCCCGCGCGCCGGGTCTCCGGGTGCCCTGGCTCCGGGCCGTGACCCCGGCAGCCTCTCGCCGACCCAGGGGTCCCCCGAGCCCCTGCCAACGCCCGCGACACCTGCTCCGCCAGCCGCGCGTCCCCACCCGCTCACCTCCAGGCGCAGGGAGGCCCCGCAGCCTCGCAGAAACTCGCGGATGTTGCTCAGGCACTCGCTCTCGCTCCGGGGCTCCGGGTAAACCTGCAATACAGAGCACAGACGCTGAGCAAAGCGGGGAGGCCGCGGGCGCGCCCCGAGGCGAACCCGCGGCGGCCCCGGCGGGAGGCTCCGGAGGGCGAATCCGGGCGGGCGAACCCGGCGGCCCGCAGCGCCCCCGGCCGCCCCCGGCGCTCACCGCTCAGGCACTGCCGCTCCTCACCCTCTTTCCTTCCTCCGGGCTGCACCAATCTCAGGCCCCTGCCCTCACCAGGAACTGCACGGGAGCCGGAAGTGACGTCTTCAGACCGAGCGCCGGACGGGCCCCCGCGCGCCCTCTTCCGGTCCTGCACCTGGACCTCGCACACGCGGCCCACCTGGCCCCACGCGCGGCCTCCTCTTCTCGGTACCTGGTCCTCATCCTCCGACTGGGCCCACCTGGCCCAGCCCCCGCGCAGCCACCTCCTCCCGGCGCCCGGTGCCCGGTGCCCATCCACAGACTCGGCCCACCTGGCCCGGCCCACGCGCGCCCTCCAAACACCTGGTGCTGCACTTCAGACGCAGCCCCTGGGACGCAGCCCGCCAGGCCCGGAGCAGCCCGGGTGAGCTCGGCCTCGGCGGCTTGAGCAACCCCAACGGGCTGGGAAGAACCTTGTGTTTCTTCAGTTCTTCCCCGCCCGGGACTCGGGGGAGAGTGGAGCTAGCATTCTAACGCATGGTTTAAAATAATTTGCAACATACATTATGCAGGTTGGAATTACAGCGCAATGTTTCTTTTCCCAAATACAGACCATGTGCTTCATGAACGATTAACCAAAATAGCCTGGGGAGAAATAGTGGCGAATGCAGCCTCCACCACAGGTGAAGAGCAGCGAGGCGGGCTCCTGCGGACTGCCTGATCCTTGGTCCTAGGTAGAACTGTGAGGGCCACCAGGCACACATGTAAGTAATTACTGACAGTCTCCCAAGGCAAGAAACATGAAGGAAACCAGGAACAGCACCAGTTACACAAAACAGTCAAGGGAGAAGCCAGAGACATCAGAAGAGCTTTTTGTTGTGGTGTTCTGAACTGTATATGAAGACTTTAAGTTTTGGTAGTTACACTAAATCATCATCCAAATTTCTAGCATTTTTTGAGGACACTCAAGGCCTTTTTGTACTGTCTTCTAGGGGGAAATCAGGACATCCCATTAGGTATCTCTGTGGTTTCAACTCAAAGTGCTCAGGTCTTTTACAATTACAAATCAAAACAAAACCAGCACACTGAGAGGTGTGAAATGAGAGGAAATGAGATTTTTCTTCCCCTACAATTTAAAAATTCTTTGAAGAAAGTGCCAATATATTTCCCTCCAAAATGAACATTTGTTTTTGTAGACTGTAGAATAGAACAGCAAAATCAAAGCTGCCTCTTAATTCATTTTGCTCCTCTCCCTAAAAGAATTTTGAAAATCTATGTACCAAATGTGTAGTTAACATCCAAAGTCTTCTTAATGTTAAATAGTTGCAAAGTATTAATTTCTGACACCCTGATGACATTTTAAAACTAAACAAACATTTTTAAAAAACATATCCAATAGAAAATACAATAGCTATAATACCCATTCTCCATCTAGAAAAAAACTTACGCACATGTTCTTCTTTAAAAGTCAAAAATTTCACATTAATTTCTTTCTCCTTTAATTCATTTCCTTTCCACTTCCCCCACAAAAATTGTATTCTAAAGTGATATATATTGCCCTAGCCGGTTTGGCTCAGTGGTTACAGCATCCGCCTGCGGACTGAAGGGTCTTGGGTTTGATTCCAGCCAAGGGCACATACCTTGGTTGCAGGCTTGATTCCCGGCCCTGGTTGGGGCAAGTGCAGGAGGCATGTGTCTTTCTCACATTGATGTTTCTCTTTCTCTCTCTCTCCCTTCCACTCTCTCTGAAAAGCAATGGAAAAAATATCCTCAGGTGAAGATTTAAAAATCAAACAAAAATAAAGTGATACATATTTATGCTTGAAAATGTTACTGATCACAGTTTTTGCAAGAGACCCATACAAATACAGTTAATCCTCATTCACTAATTCTTTATTTGCAACTTGGCCTACTAGATAAAATGTATGTGTTAACCCCAAAATCAGTACCTATGATACTTTCTCAGTCATTTACGGACGTGTGCATAACAGCAAAAAATTTGAATTGCTTTATGCACATATTCCCAGCTGAACAAGGCCATGCTCTGCACCATCTTGTTTTAGCTCATAATATAAGCAGATGTCCTTTCCACAGTCTACTAGTGTCACATTTTTCACATTTTTGTGCTTTATGTTGATTTTACTGTTTTAAATGGCCCCCAAACGTAGTAGTACTAAAGCACTGCCTACTGTTCCTACTCGCATGAAGTCTGTAATGTGCCTTACAGAGAAAATACTTGTTAGATAAGCTTCATTCAGGCCTGAGTTATAATACTGTTGGCTATGAATTCAATGTTAATGAATCAACAGTACGTTATATCCATGAAAAGGAAGAGGAGATTCACTAACCTGTATATGAGGCTGCTCTGGAAAGTGCTAAATTAACATCCATAGTGCATGATGCAGCTATGGAAAAGATGGAAAAGCAGCTAAATTTGTGGATTCATGAGATGACAACCAATAAAAAGAGTATAGTGGATAGTGTTGTTGTGAGGCTAAAGGCCAAAGAAATATACAATCATGTTACCCAGGATCAAGAAAATGTTAAACCTTTCTCAGCTAGTGCAGGCTGGCTCACAAAAGGTGATACCACATGAAAAATACTAAATTTGCAAGCAAAGCAGGTCCTTCAGATCAGGAGGCTGCAGAAGAATTTTCAAAATATCTGCTGAGCATTATACATGAAAAGGGAGGTTTTCAATGCTGATGAGACAGGCTTGTTTTATAAAAATGTTGGGAAACGAACCTATGTAATACAAATGGCTTCCAAAGCCCCTGGCTTTAAATCATGCAAACACCTGGCAATCTTGCTATTATGTGCCAATGCCAGGGGCGACTTTAAGTGCAAACCCCTAATGGTACACAGCACAAAACCCACAAGCGCTGGCAAAGAAAAAACTTGAACCATATGCCAGTCAGTTCATTGGAGGTGAAACAAAAAAGCATGGATGGAGTCTGAAATATTTTGGGATTGGTTCCACAACTGCTTCATCCCAGTTTGCCTTCAGGGTTTTGTTAATTTTGGATAATGTTCCAGTTTATTGTCATGAAGAATTCTAAAATGCCCACCCCGACACAGAATTTCTCTTCATGCCCTCAAATACTACATCTCTCATCCATTCCCTTACTTAGGGCACAATAAAAGCTCTCAAGGCTCACAATACCAGGGAGCTTTATAGCAGTGTTTTTGAGGTTCTTGATGCCAATGAGGAGACCACCATAATGGACTACTGGAAGTCCATCACTACTCACAATGTTATTGATTATATTGGGACAGCATCAAGCAAGCTACTATCAATAACTGTTGGGAAGCCCAGCCGGGCATGGCTCAGCAGTTGAGCATTGACCTAGGATCCAGGAGATCGCAGTTCGATTCCCAGTAAAGGCACATGCCCAGGTTGCAGGTTCAATCCCCATTCAAGGGCTTGCAGGAGGCAGCCAATCAATCATGACCCTCTCATCATTGATGTATCTCTCTCTCTCTTTTTCTCTCTCTTTCCCCCTCATCTCTCTGAAATCAACAAAGACGTATTTAAAAATTAAAATTAAAAAAAAATAACTGTTGGGGAAATGTTAGGCCAGACTGCATGAAAACTTTTGAAGGCTTTGAAGGTGTTACAGAAAATGTAAAGTGCAGTGTCAAAAGCATAATGCATATTGCACAGCAAATAAGTGGAGAAGGTTTCAATGACATGAATGAAAAAGATGTGGAGGAAATCTTGAAAAAAAAATAGAACCCACCAACAGAGACCTGGAAGAAATAGTAAAACATGGCACTGGATTCAGCAATGATGAGGATGGTGATAAAAGTCAGCCTAAAACTCCAAGAATCATCCCTCTCACAGCAGCCAAAATAGCAGAATGAAATTCTGCTCTGGAAAAAATTTTCAATGACATGGAAGAATGTGACCCTATGCTTGAACACGGCCTCACATTTAAGCCCCTAAAGTCCACTGCATTTGTCCCTTCTGCCAAGACACTTAAAGATTTGAGGTGAAAAGCCAAGCAGACAGGGCTGAAGCAAATTTTCAATCCAGTTTGGGAGGGACTGTTGCTGATACCATCAAGTTGTGGAAACCAAACTGAGGTAGAACTGCCAGATCTCACATCCTACCCTCATGGATGCCTTTCCTGTCTGCCAAGTAAGTTCCCCCACTCTCCCTCCGTTTTCATTGGGCAAGTCAAGGTCAAGAGGTTTAACCCACTGTGTACTGCCCCATCACACATCCCACATCTCCATCAACAGCAAGGTTTTAGTTAATGTGTTCATAAAATTTTAAATGTTTAAACTTTGCTTAATGCTTTTTTCAGGGCTTTCTTGCATTACTATACTATACAGCACACATATTTACTGTGTGTGTGTATGTGAGCACTATATATGTGTACTGTGTATTACTGAGCAAGAAAGTTAAACTAGGACCATTACAGTAGACTATGTTATATAATGCTGTGACTGAAATAGTGTTTTATTGTAAAGAAATACTGCATGTCATTATTTGTAAGAAATATCTGTCATTAAATAGAAATATAACTAAAACAAGATTATTTATTGATTGGTTGATGAAATGTTGGGACCAGAGTCTCAAAGAAACTAACCCTGTATTTTCCCAGGAACAATGGCTCAGTAGTTACTAATTTAGTATTTGCAGTGACTCTGCAGAAATAACTACCACAAGTAATAAGAATTGACTCTAAGATTATTAAGCCATAAAGATCTAATTGTTACTTTTCTTCTAAATTGAGTTAACACAACTATGATGATTACACAAACAATGGAAACATTATAGTTTTTAATGAAAATTATTAAATATAAAATACAAATTTTTATCTGGGCATGTATATCTTAATGAGATGTATAAGGGTTTTTTAATTAGTTCATTTATCCATGAATGACTATTACATATTGCTAGAAAGTGATATGGTCCAGCATCAATTCTATTCCTATCTTGGGGTTTTTTTAATTCCAATACTGAGTAACCTTTTATGTAAAAGTAAGTACAGGTTTCCCCCACTTTTCAAAAATTTGCTTTACACTACTTTGCTTTACGAAACACCTACCTTAGTACCTGTTTTTACTAACTGAAAGAAATCCCAAGAGGGTTTTCGCTTTTACAAAAAGAAGCAAAAATATCATCAGCATTTGTTCTGTAGCAAGCTCTTGTACAAGCAGCTCGCACCCAGAGCAGCAAGAGTGGAAATGCCAAGCTCCTTCCCTGGAACTACTCTCAACATCTCAGCAGCATGCCACCATAGCTTTGAACTGTGTCTGTGAGCATCTGTGCTTTATCTTGATTTATTTTGTGCATCCATTAGCAAGATGTGTTCTAGGGTAATCATTTCTTCACTTGATGCATTTCAGCTGACCAAAGGTTTCACAGGAATGCTCTACTTTTGGACAGCAGAGGAAACTTGTATGTTGAAATGGAAGGAGTTTTATGATGTAACTTGATTCTTTGAAATCTGAGTTACACAGCCAAAGTCCAGATATAATCCATCATAAATTTTAAAAATTTTAAATCATCAGTTAACCGTTTGATTAGGGTCCCCTGCAATTTTGTGAAAGCTAAGAAGTAGAAATCCCTAAGTTTATTCATTTCTCAACACCATGGATATTTCTAATTGTTCCTTTGTTACAAGGCCTGGAGGTTTTCTGTGTTACAGCAGTGTACCTCAGGAAAGACAACAAATGGGTGAATGGTCTGCCCTTTTATGTGCAGTGGGAGAAAGGCCATTGTGAAAGGGGAGGTGGGACAGCTGAACCAGCATGATGCCCTCCTTGATCATAGGCTAGTCAATTTTAGGTAAGTGATTATGCAAGTTGATCTGGAAATGGATTGCCTTAAACTGTCCTATGCCTTCAAAAGTCATCATGTACATAGGTACATGCAGCTAGCTAGTTCAATGAACATTGTACCTCAAAACAACATACCTGTTTGGAAAACTGTAATGTAAAATAAAAAACTCAAAACTTCACAGTAAATCGTCCTTGACTCTGTAACATACATGCTGACCTTCGACAAGTAACTGACCCCTCTGGGTCCATGCCCTGATCCCCAGTTTAAGGCTGGCATGTTAGCCTTTCTCACAGAGCTGCTGGGAGGACCAAATGAATAATAAATTAAGTCACAATGTTGGGCAGAGACTCCATGCCAGCTCATGTCATAAGCACAGTGAATGAGAAAAAGAGGGAGGCAAGGTCCCTGCCCTCAGTGAGGCAGGGAAGAACTGCACACAACATGGCAAATACAACCACAAAGATGTGCACTTAGCACCGTGGAAGCACAAAGAAAAGAAATTCTAGAGACATAGGGCAAGGGCAGAGGCTTACCCAACCCAAAAGGTGACATCGAAGTTGGGGCCAAAATGGTGAAGAGGCAGATGGCAACTGCATTTTCAAAGGTGTGACATTCAAGAAGTCCATGGTGTTTTAAAGGGTGGTGAGCAATTAAGGGCAACTGAGATCATGGGTGAAACTACAGGAGGAAAAAAATACATGTGGGATACGACAGTACAAAAGAAGATATTTAAAACTCCCCCTTATTTCGCTAAAGAAGCTATATGAACAGTAAGTGAGCACATGAAAAAGGTGTTCAACATCACTAGTCATCAGGGAAATGCAAATTAAAACCACAGATAACACTACACACCCACCAGAATGGATAAGATGGAAAAAGCTGACAATATCAAGTGTTGGCAAGGAAGGAGAGCAACTGGAATCCCCATACATGACTGGTGGGAATATAAAATGGTACATTTGGAAAACTGCAAATTTCCTGCAAAGTGAAACATACCTACTAAGCCCCAGCAATTCCTCTCCTAGGTATTTACCCAAGAGAGATGAAAACATGTCCACAAGAAAGCATATACAAGAACATTCATAGCTTTATTTGTAATCACCAAAAGTGGTCTCTCCTCAGTGCACTCTCCATGGTATTTAGAGAAGAACTCGCCTCAAATGATCAACAACTGCCCCGTTCACTTTCCAGAAATCCTGTCCCAAGTTCTCCACTAATAAACTCTAGGCTTTTCCATCAAGAACTCTAATCAGGCAGAGGAATAGGCAGTCCCAAAATCATTGTAATTGTCCTTTCAAATATGGCTTTTGTACTTAATATTTGATAAAGGGTGTGTCTAATGTTGAAAATTTGCTACAAACTAAATCATGAAGCAATATAAGGTCGGACTTCAGAGACCTCCACAGCTGTCCAATTTCCTTCCACCCTCAGTCCACACAAAGTGCCAACTAAGGCAACTGCCTTCTCTCTGACTCTGAAAGTGTTTAGAGAGCCTGAGGGTAGAGAGAGAAAGTGCATGAGAAAGAGAACTGGCAGTTCTCTGAGGTTACAAGTTCAGTGTTACCACAACAACTAAGATCAAGAGTATAGAAAACTTATAACACAGCTTATACTATCTGGGAAACACTTAACTCCCCAGGACCCTAGTTAGCCCAGAAGTCTCTCTCGTGTGTGTGTGTGTGTGTGTGTGTGTGTGTGTGTGTGTGTGTGTGTGAGAGAGAGAGAGAGAGAGAGAGAGAGAGAGAGAGAGAGAGAGAGAGAGAAGAGAGAGAAAGAGAGAGAGAGAGAGAGAGAGAAATTCCCCACCTGACTGATTTTCAGCCAGGTTTGGAACCACCGATACGGTATAACTCACTGTTTCTCAAATGGACACACACATCAGATCACCAGGAGTAATATTACTAGGACTTGCCACAGAGTTTGAACATTAGGTTTGGGGTGGAACCCAACAATTTGGATTTCTGACAATGTCCCAAAGATGCTGATGGTACTTAGGAAACCAGTGGTATAAGTAGACTGTGCTATTCAAGAAATGTTCCGTTTTGCCCTAGCAGGTTTTGCTCAGTGGTTAGAGCACTGACCTGTGGACGGAAGGGTCCCAGGTTCGATTCTGGCCAAGGGCATGTACCTCCGTTGCAGGCTCGATCCCCGGGTACGTGTGGGAGGCAACCAATCGATGTCTCTCACACCAATGTTTCTCTCTCCCTCCCACTCTCCGGAAAGCAATGGAAACAATATCCTCAGGTGAGGATTAAAAAAAAAAAAATTGTTCCATTTTTCCCCCCATTGGAAAAACAAATGCCCAAATACAGAACAAAAGTCTCCCCACATCTCTGCCATTAACAACAGTCTCATCATCCCAACTACAAAGAGTCACTTCCTCTGAGCACCTGGTTCTGTCAGCAGCCCCCACCACATAGCGGGCCCTTCTGGGCATGCCTTATCTTACCCTGTTAGACATAAACTCCCTAAGTGCAGGCGCCCATAGCATCTCCTTCTGCTAAACAGTCAGCAAGTATAACTAAATGACCTACCCACTTAGGTCACTGAATTCACTAATCACAGAGACTTGAGAGAGCCTTAGTGCAGAAAGGGTCTATATTCAAGGCAGATCTGTTCTTCTACAGATGAAGACACAGGGACTTAGGATAGATGACCTCCCCAAAATTATGCAGCTTGGCACTTCATCAACCTGCTCTGTGCTCCAGGATGCTGACCTATGAGGACTGTAGCAACTGGCTCCCTCACCAGTACACTGGCTTCTGGTGGGATTCAGCCAATTGGTGGCCCTCGTAGGAACCAGGCCAGCGGCGGCTCTGCTGAGCAGCTGCCTGACACAGCCACAGTGATGTGCTGGAGCTGCTCACAGAGCTGGCTATATGCTTCCCACCCCAACTCTGCATTCAGTAACGTCACCTTGGGAACTTGGAATCGGGCACAGTATAAGTGTTTACACCGCAGAAACTGGCAAACATGACAAATCAGGGATCCTCACCACAGGGAGCCTGTTGGTAAGCCTTTACCAACAAACTACTGGCTGTATTCCTCAACTGAAGACCACAGCTCCTGTCAGGAGCCTTCTGTGGCTAAAACTCTCACTGGCTCCAGGGACCCACTCCTCACACTTTCCCCTTCAGGCCCAGGCAAAGCAGTGGCTTCCCAGGACAATTCCACATCATCACAGGGTGTCCTTATTCCCGCCCCCGCTTTGTGAATAGCCTCATCATTAAACTCTCCCAACCACCTCTGTTTAGCATGCTGTTTTCTGCTGGGGCCCAAACCTAGTGAGCTTCCTGGTGGTACAGTTAAAAATAGAACACAGGGTCACAGCAGAAGATGGTACATAATTTAGAGAAAGGATTAAGTAAATTATAGTACTTCCACAAAACAGAGCATTACCCACCACACGGCCTTTTAAGAAGAGGCAGTTTTACATACTGATATGTTACAATCTCCTAGTTACAGTAAGTAGGGGAAAGGAACAGGGAAGAGTATATATAATATGCTACCTTTTGTGTTTAAAAAAAAAAAAAAAAGGAAAAGACAAGAAGATGTGTGTGGGTGTTCAGAAATGCATGGAATAGCTCTGGAAGCACATGTCAGATACTTTTAACAAGGGTTTCTTGCCTCCGGGGAAAGAAAATGGGGTCTAGAGGACAGGGGAAGAAGTAAACTTGCTCTTTATTTTTTTGTACCCCTTCAATTTTGTACCACATGTAAGTATTATTAAGTAAATATGTTTTAAAAAGAAGAACACTCCAATCTAATGTTCTCCTCAAGCCAAGTGCCTTCTCAGTCCTTAGCAAGCTGGCTGTCAGTGTTGGGGTACTTGTAGGGACAATCTCCACCACTCCAGGCCACGTTGCAATGCCTTTTAAAAACCTTGAGCTTATCTTCTAAAAGTCTAATTAGCACTTACTGATTCATCTAATTTTTAATTACCTGGGAACCACTGCTTTATTCTAATTAGACTGAGGCTCTCTCCTGGTCAGGAATTGAGCTCTTCCATAGCACTCTGTGTTCATTCAACAGTTAGTGATGTTCAATGGGGTGAAAATGTAGGTCAATAGCACTCACTTGGCAGTCTATTGGGCAGCCCTTCCTCCAAATCTATTGGGAAACAAATGAAGCACCCAGCAGAAATTTCAAGAATTCTGTTGCTAAATATCTCCCCAAAATGCACAGGCTAGGATTACAAGTAGTTTACCGAAAGAAACTTAAGCTTTTAATAAAGTATATTTTTCCTTTGCTCCCTTTCTCCCAACTTATCCCAAAGCCCAATGCTGCAATCATCTGGGGAAAAATAAACCATGTCCCATCAGTGTGGAACTAGCCAAATTACAAAGGGGAATAAGAAATATGAATGTACAAAATCTCCAGTTCTCAAACTAAATTCAGATAACCAAGCAAGACTACACAGCTTAAATTAACTCATGTGTCCCCTGAGGTTTGGTTCCCACAAACTCCAAAAGCACATTTTAAGTCCTTCAGAAATGGTCACAACCATCCAAATTCATACCATTGCCAAAAATGGACTTTTTAAATGTAAGCATAAAATATGCATCAGACAACCTAGAATAAACTTCTCCACTAAAGTTATATTTGCTCCCCCAATAATGTTATATGGAAACAGGCGGGTGTGTATTAATCAAGCGCGTGCGCTCTGGCAAACAGCACAGACCCTGTCTGGCTGTGATCCGGACACCAGGGAAGCAGAAGTGCAGGGGATGGGCCGTTGTTAATGTCTCGTTACGTTCCTTAAGCAGATGCCATTTCTTATGCCTTTGAAGGATCTTGATACAAGAAAATAGAAGAGTACAAATTCATAAGACAACTCAAATTGGGCCTGTGGTCAGATTTTTCTTACCTGAAGTTGTCACCTGTTCATATGGACTAATCATCTTTTTTCCTCTCATTCTCATGCTTGTGCCTAATGAAAATAGCCCACATATTATGGCAGAGCATTCTGTAAATCTGAGCCACTGCTTACTTTCTTCTTAAGCTCCACTCCTATGCTGTTTCTGACCCTTTGACATCCATTTCCTCTCCTGCTGAACACATTTCAGGATGGTTGGTGGTATCTTCTTGTCGTCCACTGGTGGAAAAGCCTGTGGAGAAGGCCTGTGGTCTGGTGGGAAGGTGCTAAACTATCTAAAGCAGGAGCTGCTGTGTATTCTTATAGCATCAACATGGCAAGTAGGGCTGAGAGCCCTCTGCGAGGGGACAAATGCCTACACTCTGAATGGGATGCTGGTGGTGACTTGGTCTCATGGGTCCCTCAACCTGATGATCTTACCTTTGATCAAGACACCTCAGGTTAAAATGTGAACTCCTGCCCTAAAGCCACTGAGTATATTCCACTGTTTAAATGTGTGTTTTCTGATATCTCAGAGGGTTTTGTGCCTGCCCTGCCAGGCCCTATTTGTTTTACCCTAGCTATCCATGCTTGCTTTTCACGCCCCCACCCAATGCCCTTCCCACACACAATGAAACTGCAGGGCCACAGTGGGACACAGAGCAGCACATTGCCTTGTGCATGACCCTCCTACCTGGGAAGCTGCATTTAAGGAAAGTTAGAGCCTCAGAGCCGGAAGATTGGACATTGCCCACCTAGGAAAAAATTCCATTTTAATCCACATGATAGCGCGTGGGAGGTTTGAAGGCATGCAAAGAGGGCTGGCTGACTTTGGAGAGAGACTGGGGAGCAAAAGGGAGCCTTCGTTTGAGGAAGAAACCTGAATGAGGAGAGAGAAAACAGCTGAGGACAGTCACTGGCAAGCCTGCCTCTATAAATAGCAGCCGAGACCCTCCCTAGAGGGAAAGGCAAGGGAAAGGAGCCACCACAGCCTGGAATACTCATGCTGTAAAAGCCTCTTCATGAAAGAACTCAGCAGCCAATTGAGACTTCCATCATAACTGTAATGAAAAGGTGATAAAAAGGGCATTATCTCTCAAAACTCTAAGTATCAGCAGAGTATGGGATGAAACAAATAGGGCTGTAGCTGTGAAGATGTGTAGCTGTCCGTATTTGGGAAATATGTTTTCAAAAATCACTTAGAAAAACCGACCTTCATTACTTAAAGAGAAGGCTGCCAGTGTATACTCAGGAATTATATTTCTTCCATATTACTATAACTGGAATATCTCACTTCATATTTATAATTTGCCTGTCAAATCACCCCTGCGCTCAAAACCCTCAAAAGGGCCCCATTTCACTCAGCAAAAGTCAAAGTCCTTTAAGAGAATGAAAAGACAAGCCACAGACTGGGAGAAGGTATTTGCAAAACACACATCCAATCAAGGACTTGTATCCGAAACATACAAAGAACTCCTAAAACTCAACAATAAGAAAACAAACAACCCCATTCAAAAGTGAGCAAAAGACCTGAACAGACACCTCACCAAAGAAGATATACAGATGGCAACTAAGCTCATGAAAAGGTGCTCCACATTTTATGTCATCAGGGAAATGCAAATTAAAACAATGGGATACCACTACGCACCATTAGAATGACACCAGTCCAACACTGACAACACCAATGCTGGTGAGGATGTGGGCCAGCTGGAACTCTCATTCGTTGTTGATGGGAATGCAAAATGGTGCAGCCACTTTGGAAGACAGTTGAGCTGTTTCTTACACAACTAAACATCCTCTCACCATATGATCCAGCAATCACACTCCTTGGATAAATTTGCTTTACCAAAATGAGTTGAAAACTTATGTCCATGCAAAAACCTGCACACAGATGTTTATAGCAGCTTTATTCATAAGTGCCAAAACCTGGAAGTAATCAAGATGTGTTCCATAGGTTAATGGATAAACTGTGGTGCATCCAGACAACAGAAGACCATTCAGTGCTAAAAAAAAATGAGCTATTAAGCCACAAAAAGACATGGATGAACTTTAACTACATATTACTAAATGAAAAAGCCAACCTGAAAATGCTATATGCTACATGATTCCAATTCTATGACATTCTGGATAAGACAAAAACTATGGAGGCAATAAAAAGATCAGGGGTTGGCAGAGCTCAGGAGGAGTGTGGGATGATCAGGCAGAGCACAGAGGATTTGGGGGGCAGTGAGCCTATCCTGTATGATGCTGTAATGGTTAACCCATGTCGTTATGCATTTGTCCAAACCCACAGAACATACAACACAAGGTACACTATGGACTTTAGTTAATAACATATCAATATGGGTTCATCAGTTATAACAAGAGTACCACACTAATGCAAAATATTAACAGGGTAAAGTTTGGGGGTGGAGAAGGGGTATATGGGAATTCTCTGTATGTTCTTCTCAGTTTTTCTGGAAACCTAAAACTTCTCTAAACAATAATGTCTTAATTTTTTTTTTTAAGTCAAAGTCCTTATGATGGCTGCCAGGGCTGCCCCCTTGTTCCCTCTGTGACCTCATCAATCAGCTACTATCAGTTCCCCCACTCACGCTGGCCTCTGCTGTCCCAGACCTTCCCGGCTGGCTCCTACCTCATGACCTTTGCACAGGCACCCCCTCTGCCTGAAATCCTCCTCTCCCAGTCAAGTCACGCCTTTCCTCCCATTCAGAAAGTCTTTGTTCTAATGTCACTTCTGTTGTAAAACTGCAACATCGCCCTGATTGCTGGTCTTCCCCAACCTCCTCACTATCCCCTGTTTCTCTCCATAACACTTATCACTGTCTAACATACAATGTAACCTACTTATATACTATGTATGTTTACAGGACATCTCCCTGCGCTATGAAATATACGCTCCATATGCAAGTATTTGGTTTATTGGATGGGTGCTATATCTCACACCTGGCACATACTAGCACTTATTATTTGTTCAGTGAATTAATGAATTCATTAAGGACCTACACCTACAACACTAATGACCATAAATTACTTGATTATAGTTACCGAAAGTGAAGTTGAGTGATAACGACATAGCACCTAGAACCAAAAGGAATATAATTGGTTTAATATGAGAATTGAATATTTGAAACAGGAACTATCCTGCAAAAAAACTTGGACATATAATCACCACAGGCAAAATGATACAGAGAAAAGATGCTCTTGGGTTTTACCGTAAACCCTCATCCCTTTCTGTCATGACTGACAGATGCATCTTATTACCACGGGCTCTGCCTGAGGCCGGCTGGCTGCCCAGCTGCTGCCCAGCTCTCTCAGCGCTGCCCACACGCGGTGTCCAGGGCTCCGTTTTCTCTCTGTGTGTATCAGGGCATCGGTTCGCCCTGTGCTGTCAAGAGCCAGCACTCTGGTTTCAGCTCTCATCTCTCTATCACTAAGGAAAATCGCTGGCTCTGAGCTGGTTTCCCCCTAACCAGCTGCTCTGCTCCCTCAGGCCTCCTGGAGCTCCTGCTCGCCAACACTTTATGCAGCCGTCCCCGGGCCTGCATGTTTAATAAGGTGGCCTTCTGTTTCCTAAGTTTCACAAAGGGGCTGAAACAAACGGATGAAGACCTCAGGTGATTCTGACATTTCAGAGGTGAGAGCCAGACGGAGACCCGGAACACCAAGCAGAGGGAAGGGAAAAAGTTAAGGGCAACGACCAAACTGCAGTTACGCTATTTTTGTTACTGTGTTGTCATCTGTTTTGTCTCACGATGGCCTCAGGGAGAGTGTGCACCTCTCCTCGTTTTCCTTCAGGCTGTTTTCTCTCTGTTCAGACTGAGCAAATTCCAGCAATGGGTCCTCAGGTTCACTGGTTCTAACTTCTGTCACCTCTACTTTTGAGCTCATCCAGAGTTTTTTGTTTTGTTTTTTTGGAAATGTTTTTATTGATTTGAGAGAAAGAGGAAGGGGGGTGGAGAGAGAAACATCAATCGGCTGCTTCCCATACGCACCCCAACCAGAGGTCGAACCCACAACCTAGGTATGTGTCCTGATGGGAATCGAACCTGCAACCTTTTGGTGCACAGGATGACACTCCAACTAACTGAACCACCTGGCCAGGGCCCATCCACTGAGTTTTATTTCAGTTATTCTATTTTTCAGTTCTATCATTTCTATTTGTTTCTTTTTTATAAGACCTGTTTCTTTGCTGAGATGTCCTACTTTTTCACGTTTTGAGAAAATTTGTATTGCTTTTTGAAGCCTCCTTAAAAACCCTTGTCAGGTCATTCCAACATCATTCTCTGGAAGAAGTAGTAGTCACTAAAGATCATCTCAGCGATGACATTTAGAAAAGCAATCATCTAGAAAAGGAGTTTACTGTGACCAGGCTTGGGGTGGCGGAGGTTGTAAAAAATTGTCACCATTTTCTCCATATTTGGTAACAAAATGAATTCTTAATTGGCTACTGAATTGAAAAGCATAAACTGGAATGAAATCAAGGTGCTTGTCCTCAGTGTTGGTGGAAAGCTGGTGTGAGCCTCACAGATTCCTCCAGACTTTCAGAGAACAAGGAGTCCCCAGTTTAAGGGTCACAGACCCACCACCCCTTCGAAGCAGCATTAGAATGTATCCTACAGCTCAGCGAAACTCCGCCAACTAAAGAGCAGCAGAGCAGCTGCCAAGTTATGTTTTGACACAGCATTCCAGACTCCTCCTCCCAGAGGCAACTCCCTCACTCCACAACCCAGGATGGGTGATTTACTTTTCCCTTAAAAGCACTGTGTTAAAGGAGAACCCTTACCTAAAAGTGTCTCCATATCTCTGGGTAGCTTTTAGTGACTCATAGTCTTATTTAGCCACAGTTCTCCCAATTTTTTCAATATTTCAAGGATCTGTCCTTAAGTAACTCAATATAATACATTCATCAAATCTCATACAAACCTCCTGAGCTGATCTCGTAATGGAGATGGGTTTCTCTTCTGTTTTATACAAGAATTTTCTGGATGCACAGAGACAGGTGAGGAATCCCATTTTTCAGGTGTATTCTGAGTGTCCCTTCCAACCCAAGGCAGGACTTCTTTCCAATCTACCTCCACATGTAATGCTCCAGAAGTCCACAGGGCGGCAGCATGGGGTCTGCTCCGTCTTGAACTGAAAGGCTCTAGTTAGGAAACCTCTCAAGCCTGAGGGGGTAACCCAGGTAGGCAAGCAGCCAGTGCTCCCCCGTGGGAAAGCCCCCGGCTGGTCACAGCTCATTCTCCTGTCTTCCTAAAGGGCCACGCATGCATTTGGGCTGGTTAGGGCACTGCTGGGCTGATGAGTTCAGTGGGTGGTCCGTGGTTCTCAGATGCGGTCCCCTGGACCAGCAGCAGCAGCATGACCTGAGAACTTGCTAGAAATGCAAATCCTCCACCCTCACCCAAACCTACTGAATCAGGAACTCTGGGGTGGGGTCCAGCAGTCTGTATTTTCACAAGCCACCAGGTAAATGTACACACATAAATCTAAGACCCACACAACCAACCTAAAATCAAAGGTATAAAATGACGGAAAGCCCATCATTACTCGAAAACAACATGAAATGCATATACTACTAATTCTGATGTCAGTAATAGGGCTGACATTTTATATATAATGGACAAAAATTAATGTTGGGAAGCTACGCCACATCCAGCTACAAGAGAAGGAAAACCAAACCAGCCTAGAAATTTTCAGTCTGTAAGCTCTTCAATGAGTGTGTTTCTCACATTTCCTTCCCTCAACACCCTTACCCCTACTCCCAGTAACACTGGCCCCACCATCCCCTCAAAGGGAAAGGAATGGAAAAAGAACTGGTGGGCTCACATCTCCTACACATGGAGATAGAACTGAACAGTCCAATTTTATTGCTCTGAATTGGAAAAGTAACACCCGAAGTTAAACAGTGCTTTATTGTGGTTATTTAGGAACAATATTTCTAATAACCACCACTTGATTTACTTTTACTTCCCTTCATTTGTTATGATATAACAAATCATTAGCAAATTCCAGGCACATGTATGTTCATAAAATTATAATACAAATAGTCGATTCAAACCTGCACTTTCTAAAAATTATATTTGCATCCTGATAATGCCTTATCATATGTCAGATCTGGGCTTTCAAATGTCAAGTGCAAAATAGAGACACAGCAAAGAGCAGTTAGTTTTCAGCAGTGTCACCAAGTTTACCTCAAAAGCCATTTATTGTAAAATGAATCAAAGGAGGAAGATTAAACATCTGACATGAATACATTTAAGATAAGATGGAAATCTCAGAAGTGCTCAGAGTGGCAACTGTTCAGCCTCAACACAACACTCATTGGACTTAGACAAACATGTTAAAACATATAGGAAATGAAAGAAAAAAAATGTGATAGCTATACTTATCTCCCTGAAGCTACTGAAAGGAATACAGTTTAGTTCTAGAGTCTCCTTTATCAAGGAAAAAACAGCTGAAGATCAATTTCCTCTTAAAATTTTCAAGAAAGTTGATAAGCATCATAATGTCCTGCTCAGTCCCCTGCAGAATCACTAGGACTTCATACCCTTACATTCGACAGGCTCTCCATGGGCTCCCAGCCATCCAGCCACTCTCACCGAATCAACCCGCTCACACTCCATACTCCATTGCCAACATTTTCTACTCCCCTCAAACCTGAGCTCAAAACTCCCCCCACCATCTTAACAAACCTCCCTCCTCACCCCCCCTCTGTCCTGAACCCACCCTCGCCCTAACCGGGCGCCCACCCTCAGTACTTCACACAGGCGCCCTTGCTAAGGTCCCTAGTGACTGGGGAGACCACCCAGCCAGGCTTGCCCAGGACAGTCCAGTGTGTTCCTGTTGGCCTAGAACAATCAATAATAGTGGCCTCTTTCCCTCCAAGCTGGTTGCCAAAGCTTTTCTGGGTTTGGAAGCACTGTCTTGGCCACCCTCTTGCACTGGTCACCACCCTCTCCTCTGACTTAACCACCCTTCAACCAACGTCCTTGGCCTCTTCAGGCTCGTCAGCACTGCCTGCCGTCAATTTCCAAGTTCCTCGAGGCTTTCTCCAGTTCCCACACTATAGTTTCCCCATGAGAAATCTCACCACTCCTACACTTCAGTCCACATCGCATATTCATGTTCCAGGTGGGTGTCCTCTCTGAGCTCCAATTCAACACACTCTGCAGTGAATCCACCCATGACCTTCTTGTAGCAAACCTATGCCCCGCCCTGCCTGGCCCATATGTGTCCCTGCAGACTAATCACAGCCTACTCACATTAGAGCTCGGCTGAAGCACCACTTCCAGAGGAGAGCCTTCCCTAAAGCAACACCTGTCCCCATCGGCCAAGTGTAAGTCAGGTTCCTCTGCTACACACTTTTAGAAATCTGGTCCTTGCCTTCAGAGCACGTATCTCAATTTGTAAAACAGTTAAGTTCATAGAATTATTTTAATGTTATTCTCCACCACTAAGAGAGTGTGCGAGTTTATTTTTGATAATCATTACATCTCCAGTGTCTAGCACAATTCTTAAAATATAGTAGATACCCAATAAAAATGTGATGAGAAAATAAACTAATAAATGAGCTCTCTGGCAATCAACCTAAGTATTCTATTTACTTTTATGCGTTAAAACTCTACACACATGCTCAATCCCCAGTCGGGGACCTGCAGGTGGCAGCCAATCAGTGACTCTCTCATCACTGATGTTTCTTTCTCTCTCTCTCTCCCTTTGTTTTCTCTCTCTGAAATCAATAAAGATATATTTAAAAACAAAAACAAAAACTCTATACACGTTTTCTGCATTCACAATTAGGTTCAAAAGTAGGGTACTGGCAGTAAAATGAATTAGAGCTCCATTACACACAACAAAAATTTAATTATACCCACAGCGAATACTGTCATACAGCACATATTGAGATATAATTGACATACAATAAAGTGCTCGTATTTAAAGTATACAATTTGATAAGTTTTGACATGTGTGCACTTTTGAAACCATCACCAGAATCATGATAATAAACATACCCATTACTCCCCAAGGTCTCCTTGTGCCCCTGAAGTGTCCCTAATCAAACAGATCTACTTTCTGTCACTATAGATTACACTGCATTTTCTAGAATTTTTTGTAAGTGGAATCATACAGTATGTATGTTTTTGTCTGGCTTCTTTTACTCTACATAATTTTCCTCCATTCCCTTTTATTGCTGAGTAGTATTCCATGGATATATCATACTTCATTTATCCATTTACCAGTTGAAAATCATCTAGATTGTGTCCAGTTTGTGGCTATTAAAACAAAGTTGCTACGAACATTTGTGCACAAGACTTGGTACGGGCATGTCATTTCCATTTTCTTGGGTAAATACATAGAAATGGAATGACTAAATCGTTTGGCAAATGTATGTTTAATATTTAAGAAACTGAAAAACTGATTTCTAAAGCAGTTGTATAATGTTACATTGCCATAAGCAGTTCCTCCATGTCCTTACCAATACTTGATATGATCAGTCCTTACATTTTAATCATTCTAATAGGTGTGTAGTGGCATCTCATTGTGGTTTTCATTTCTATTTCCCTAATGACCAATAATGTTGAACATCCTTTCATGTGAATGTATATCTTCTTTGGTGAAGTGTCTGCTCAAACCATTTGTCCATTTTTTGAACTGGGTTGTTTGTTTCCTTACTTCTGAGTCTTGAGAGTTCCTTACGTATTCCTTAATAGTTTGGTAGAATTCACCAGTGAGGCCATCTGACCTGGAGTTTTCTTTATGAGAAGCCTTTGTAACTGCAAGTTTAAATTCTGTAATAGATCTAGGGCAATTAAGGTTATCTATTTCTTCTTGAATGAGCTTTGATAGTCTGTGTCCTCCATGGAAATTGTAGGACATTTCATCTAAATTGTAGAATTTATTGGCACATAAATATTCATAATATCCAATTATTATCCTTTCAATATGTGGTGTCTTCTCTCCTTTTTTCCTGATCAGTCTAAGAGGTTTGTCAATTTCACTGATTTTTCTCAAAGAACCAGCTTTTGGTTTTGTTGATTTTCTTTAGTAATTCTCTGTGTTCTGTTTCACTGATGCCTATTCTGTTATATATTATTCTCTCTTGTCTATTACTTGCGTTGGGTTTAATTTGCCCTTATTTTTCTAGCTTAAGGTAGGAGCTCCAAAACAACAAAAGACTTAATTGTGTGCCCGGTGAGTACTCTCTCACTCCCAGAATATTGTTTTAACAATTCATGAACAGTATGCATAAGACTAACACCAAAAAAATATGACTGCAGTTATTTATTTGAAGAGCCAACCCTGGATTGCTGACATAACAGTTACTCGGATTCAACCTCAGTAAATGTGCTTTGTTGGAGGTAAAATGAATGAATTCTTATTTGTCTCCATTTATCATCAGTTGATCAAGTCTGCAAGATACTCAATTCCAGTCTCTTGTCACTTAAAAATCTGGCTTCTGTGGTACTTTCTAGAAGTTTAACCTTTGCCACAAGTCTGTCAAGATTTTGACCACACTCTATTTATAGAGCTTGTTTTCAAAAGAAACAAAAATGCACAAATAGGAGAACTATGACCAGAAAATGTCATTGTTTACATGAGAAGAAATCTGTTACCAGCACCCATGTTTTACGAGTCATTATACAAACACAGGTCTTGAACAAGGCAATTCTTCAGCACCACAGAAAGATCACAAAAGGTTATTCAAGAAATAAAGACCCAGAATAACATGCCATATGTTCTGATGGTCTCTTCCTCCTCCTGGAGAGCCAACAACAGAGATGAACAGCGGCAGGACGATCCCTCTAAAACTGAATTTTCTATCAAAAGCACTATAACATTCTTCCTTAAAGCCAATGACAAAGTCATAATCTTTGTGCATATGTTCAGAAAGCAACAGGCTTTTTCAGAAAATCTGTACTCCTCACAAAAGACTTCTGAATAAATTTGCTAGCTGCAGTTGGATACTTAAAAGTCTCTTATGAATTTAAATCTCTTTTAAGGACAGGAAATAGGTGGGAAAGTGTCTTCTTGGCATAGGAACTTAGTAGTGAGGCACTCGTAATTGAGGAAGAGAGGCCATTCCAGGTCAGGGTATTTATAAATAATCCCAAACTTGACCATTTTAAAGAAGGCGTTACTAACAAAAATCATACTGCCAGAGCAAGACGTCACTGCAAGAAACTGCAAATTCAAAGCAAACTTGAAACTGTGGATTCCCATTCTAGACTAAAGCAATTTAATATAAACTGGAAGAAGCTTAAATTGCTTTTGTGTACCCTTTTGGAGTTCTGAATTACATACAGCTTCTTTGGAGAAAAGACAGGAACATTATGAGCCCCTTTTGAAAAAGCTTCTCCAAATGTAATTATAACAAAGCTATGCACAAAATTCCACTTCCACTCTCCATCACTGTACCCATTACCTATTGCCACAGTAAGGCTGAGTAACAAGCAGCCACAAAACCTCAGTGGCAGGCTGAAATAAGAGTGTTTTTGTTCTTGAGGCTACAGGTCACGTGGGCAGTCCTGCTCTCTACTGGGCTTGCTTGTGTGGCACTGGTCAACTCTGGTTCAGGTGGTGGCTCTGCTGATCTTGGCTGGGCTCTCTCCAGTATTTAGAGTTGGTGGGCTGTAGGTGCATACAAGAGGCCTCAGCAGGGACAACTGAGCTCTCTGCCATGTGGTCTCGAATCCTTCAATATCTAGGCCCTGGGCTTGTCCTCGGGGTGGAGGCAGAGTCTGAGAGAGCTGGAAAAGATGCAAAGCCTCCTGAGCCCTTGGCTAGGAATGAGCACCTGTCACTTCTGCCACATTTCACTGGACAGCTCAGATTCAAGAAGTGAGAAAGTGGGCTCTACCTCTGGATGAGAGGAGCTGCAGTGTCACTCTACAAGGAGCATGGCTGCAGGGAGGGGTGGCCGATTCAGGCCACTTCTGTAATCTACCACAACCTTTTAATTTTCTTTGTGCCCTAGGAGGCTGGCCTCTATGGAGGCTCACCTCTCTGTATCACTGCCCAGAGCCCTGCCCCAGCACAGTCCTGAAGACACCATTCATTTAGACTGCAGTGTGATGATGCTCCCAGACTGTATACAACTTACACAACCATATACAACTGCCCTCAGTTAACCCATCTGTAAAATTATGAGTTTGGACTAGATGACCTCTTGAGAATTTTTTCACACTGAGAATTCACAAATGCTTTACACTTAAGACTCTATGGCTTCTCTTATGACTTGCCTGAAAAGGTGGAACAGAAAACACGCATGTGTGTGCATGTGCTTCTGTGTGTATGATATAATACACTAGCAGCGTGCACATAATATGAACCCAAAAAATATGTGTGTGTTCCTGTGCTTCTGATGTGTACACTAGCATACACACGTAGGAATCCAATAAATACATTAATTAGATTTAAATAATTTAAATGTGTTGGAAATGTATCTTCACACATCCAATGTAAACATCCTTACTCTCTCCCCCTGGCCTTTAGACTACAGCACACACAGCATTAGCCTACGAAACAGTGCTAAGAACTACCAGTGTGGTCCATGAAACTAAAAATTCAGCCTGGCCGGGCACGGCACAACGGCTGAACATTGATCTAGGATCCAGGAGATAGCAGTTCGATTCCCGGTCCGGGCTCATGTCTTGGGTTGCGGCTCAATCTCCAGTCGGGGGCGTGCAGGAGGCAGCCGATCAATGACTCTCTCCCATCATTGATGTTTCTCTCTCCCTCCCTCTCCCTTTCTCTCTCTGAAATCAACATATATTTTGAAGAAGAAGAAAAAAACAAAACCTAAAAATTCAGAGCTAAAGTTAGAAATACAAAAAACATTAGGAAATAAATTCTCCTAACCTAACTTGGTAGAACTGATGGAGGGAAATGTCAGAAGTCGGACAGGGGACACAGGGCCAAGGGACAGCCCCAACACCCTCCTCCCGCTGCAGACACAGGGCGGGCTGTCCCGGCCTCACTGTCCATCTGTGACTCCTGGCCCTTCTCAAGCATGAAACTCTATATATGTGAAACCTGAGCCCCCAGCCTGCCCTCTGGCCGCTCCGAGCCAGCAGCTGTGTACACTCAGCAGCTGCGCAGGGACCCAGTGCTAACCAGAGGGCCCTGGAAACCAAATTCAGTGGTGCCACCAACCCACACAATGGTGGTCTGTCAGGGTTGGAAGGGAGGGTCACCAGTTCCCTAAAGCTGCAAGAATCTGCCCTGCTGTCAGAATAAAGAAGTATTCGTGGGTTTTGATGGCCTTGAAGTTCAAATCCTGGCTTAAGAGTTTTCCTGGACATAGCAGAGAAAGTTTCAGTGTCGGTCCATAAAATAATAATAACTACTGTGTACTGAGGACCTACTTCACCCAGCACTACACAAAACCCCTCACAACTACTCATTTATCATTCCCTCCAGGCATATATCATTAATCTCATTTTTAGGAGGAAGAAATCGAGACTCAGAGAAGTTAGACAGGTTGCCCAAGGTCACACAGCAAATGGATGACTCTAGAGTACATACTGAGACCACCCATCTTACAGTGGCTCCAAGAGGGACCTGGAGGTCTTGGGAACCACTGAACCCTCCAGCCCCTGCTGTTGCCCATAGCAGAGTTGAGTCCCAAAGGGATGGTGTGCCTTTGCTGCCTTTCGCCAACAAGTGACCGAGGCAAGGGCAACTCCAGCTCCCATGTGACTCCAATCCAAAAGGCCAGAGATGCCCCCACCAAATAAGAACTAACAGCTCTTCCCACCACCCCTCCTGTGGCCCCCCAGGCCCCTCTAATTGTTATTTTTTTTTACAGTGAGCAGCTTCCTCTAAAGGGAGAAGAAATTCATTACATATGTGCATATACAGTGCTTTCATTTTAAGTTTATTATATACATATGCATGTCATAGGTGTGCAAATTTATATTATACTGTATTATATTAGTATATCTAGGTATAGGTGGCTACCCAGTAAACTCAGAGTCAGACAGCCCAGGAACCACTGTGAGGGTTATTAGATGCCAGGGCTAGAGCTTAACGGAAGTCCTGGGGGTGTCCTCCCATGGAATCAATGAGAAGGCTCAAAGTGAGCTTTCCGAGGCCATACCCCAAGGACAGCACTCTTTCCAGTTGCCTCTGGGTTCCTGTCCAGCCAGGGAGGAGCACTGGTCTCACCAACAGCTGCCTACCCGAACCTCCTGAGCGTCCCCACTGTGCCCCCTTCCTCCTTGGGAGCCCTGCCGACTGGCAGCCTATGCTGCATGACCTAGCCCTGGACTTTGTCCGCTGTAGTCCCTCAGGCTTTCTGACCAGCCTTGTGATTCCTGAAGGCATAACTACCTATCTTCCCCTAATTTAGCACAGGTTGGGCAGCCAGCAGGTGCTCAACTAGCAGCAGTATTGTCATCGCTATGGGGCTCTGGCAGCAGGCTGACCTGGGTTGGAATGTTCTGCTTCCATATGCCAGCTGGGTGCCCTGGGCACAGCAAACTGCTGGGCCTCAGTGTTCTCATCTGTGAAATGGATGTGCCAAGAGATGACATTGGATCAGCCCTTTAGCACGGTGCCTGCAACTCAGGGCGCACATTTTTTCTTTAAAAGAGACCTATATAAAGACAAGGAGGGCAGTGCTTAAAGAAAAGAGAAGGCCATTATAGGTGTTATTTCTATTAATAGAATGAAGTCCTGGGATAGCACAAACTGAATTCCTCCAGAGAGTTCACGGAGGCTGCCCCTGATGAAGGCCATCTCGTGATCCTTTCCCCTGGTATCCTCCAAACCCAAGTCAGATGTGTGTGTGTGTGTATGAGAACACAAACGTGTGAGTGTGCACATGTGTGATGCCAACAGAAACACTATAGCGTGTCTGGTGTGGCTCTCAGGAAATCACTTTAGGCATTTCCAATTTAAATTGAATTCAGGTTTGTTTGCTTTATGTTGAATGAGCCAGCAAATGCAGTTACAGCTGCCCTCTTCGCAGGGCCTAACACCCAAAACAGGAATCACTCTGGCTTAGGTACTTTAAAGTCACTTGTTTCAAAAGCAGATGTTGATTATTGAAAAGTTAACTATTCTGAAACTTTAAGTAGTTTCGGTAGAAGCAACTTGATATAACCAATAACTCAATCTGCAAGGTTTAAAGAAATCTCCATAAAAACGCAATAGGAGATAACATGTTTTTTAACTAGAACTTTCCCTGTGAATGCTTTACCAGCCTATCAACAAGTATTATGAACAGCTATAGGCACAGGCCTTCCAAATCAAAGCGAGACTCTCACCACCACAGCACGCTGCCATCACTGACCACCACATCCTGAGGGCAAAGGGGCCTAGGAAAAGGTAAATGTCTCACAGTGGGCACTTAGAACTGCTGCCCAGCAGCTACTGAGACTTCATTTCTTTCCCTACCCCATCCCCAACCAACCCCAGAACCCTAGGGCTGATCAGAAAGCCAGTCAAGTATCAGTTAAGAAACAGCATTGTCTTTTTCCTCTGTTGTATCAGAATTCACTGATTTTCTGTGCTGTGGAAGATCTAGGGCTGCCAGGTCACAGTTTGGGGAAATACAAACCATATACTAATCCATGGGTCAAAAAAATCATCAGAGGCTGGACAGCTCAAATACAGTCTCCTTGGATTTCTTAATTCTTCTGTTTTTTTCATCTACACCTAACTTTATGACTTTTGATTTCCTTCTGTCTCATATGGTTCTTGTACGTATAGCTGTTTTCTCCTGTAACAAAACCCCCAAGAACCCGTTGTATAGTTTTTTAGCTCCCGTAGCTCCTGGCACCTGCAGGTAGACAAGTACTCAATAAATGGAATTGGTTCAAGTTTATTATGCAACCTGTTACAGAGTGAATTGTGTCCCCCAAAAAGATGTGTTCTAGTCCTAACTATGCAATACTTCAGAACATGATCTTATTTGAAAATGAGGTCATTGTAGATGTGATTAGTTAAGATGAGGTCATACTGGGGTAGGGTGGTCCTATTCCAATGACTGGTGTCCTTATGAAAAGGGGAGGTGTGGACACAGAGAAGAGACCACAGGGGGAGCACCTTGGGAAGACTGAAGTTGTGCTGCCACAAGCCAAGAACCACCAGAAACTTTGACAAGGCCTGGACAGATCCTCCCCTAGCGCTTGCAGGGAGGGTGCGGCCCTGCCCACGCCTGGATCTGGGACTTCTGCCTCCAGGACTGTGAGAGAATAAGTTCTGTTGTTTAAGCTGCAGGGTGTGTTACGGTACTTTGTTACAGCAGCCCCAGGACACTCATACACAGCCCAACAGTTTAGACACATGCACACCTGCACACCCAGGACATCTAGCAAGACCAGAAAGGTAGCATCCGACTTTCAATTATATTCTGCAAATATTAATAGGGTGTCAATAAATATTCATAGGGTGTCTCCTGGGCAGCACTGTATGGATTACTGTGTGTTCTGAGCACAGAGAGAAAGAACCGGGTTCCTTGAGTGTTTCTTGGTGAATCAAGCAAATGCATCTGCCAATTTACAGGTAAAATTAAAGCAGCGTTTCCTGATTTTCACTGTTTTAGTGTGTTTTACTGATCTTATATTAATGTTCCATCTCCTAAAACTTCCGTATCCTAATTTCACCCCCTGTGACTAAGTAGTCTAGGGATGTTTAAAGTGTTAACTCATGAGCTCAATGCTAACAGGGCTTGCTGGATTCTGTGGTCTTTGTGTGTTTCTCATCACAAGAGGAATGAGGGAAGCAAATAGTGTGGGTAGGTCAGCAAAGCACCCTGGCCATTACTAGAAAATCAAAATGCAAGGTCCTCATACACAAAGACGTGGGGAACCATGTAATCCCCACTTTTTGCTCCCCTACAACAGAGAACCAATCGTCAGCCATCATGAAACATGTCTCTTTTCTGAACTGCTCTTGCAAAGTTTATAATCCCCTCTTTTCCCTGTCGAACCTCCCACCTTAAAGAACTGCATAAAGAACCTGAACAAAAAACTTTTTTAAAGTGAGCAGAGCAATCTGAACCAAATGAATGTCCTCTGGGTTCTCCACCCTTTTACTGGCTCTAAAATAGAAAGAACCAATGAGCATAATGCAAGAAACATATTAGGGTGTGTTTTCTTAATAAAAGGCACATGGGAAATCTGAGCCGCCCCAAAACTTTTAATTATGCACTATCCACAGTCTAATGGTTTAAAGTTTTAAATGATGAATTTCCAAATGCTAAGCTGTGGGCTGCTGACATCCCATTAACCAGTTGTCAGTATGTTCATGTGGAAAAAAGGGGTAAAGTTAAGATCCTTTCAATTCCATGTGAATATTCAGTTCAGTTTCCAAATGTTCCTTTTTAAGGGGAAAAAAAAAGTCCTCAGTCTAACATTCCCACATTCCAGGGAAAGCTGTTCAGCATGTGTGCTTTGTGGCATATATTATTTGGTGTGCACACAAACAACCGAAAGTTCAAATAAATAACTCTTCTCAGAAAATGGAAAAGGCTCATGAAACTTCTAAAACCCAAGGTTTTCAGGGCCAGAGAATAGCTAATATTTTACTCCAAAAACCTACCTTTGAACCACAGAAAATCAGAAGCTCTGTCTATAATTGGCTACTTTGCTGTTAAACTTTCATTGTAATAGTGTCAGTCTAAAATAAACCAATTGGGGCCTGGGGTAATAAAAGGATAGTTTTAATATAAGAACCTTCCAAATGACCATAGTTTTAGAATATGTTGGGTTGTTTCAATTTGGCTGCAGCAAGCTAAACATTTTATTCATTCCTCTCTTTCTTGTGTTAGAGATGAAAGGCATGCTACAGTGTTCTAAGAAAACCTCTCCAGAATGTAAAAGAAAATGATTACTGAACTTTGCCAATCAATATTAATGCAGTTAAGATGCATTGATAGTGATATGTTTTTATCTAGATGGCATATGAAGTTTCTTAAAGCTTCACTCTTTGAGATGGAACAGTATTTCATATAAGCCTATTTTGGTAAACTTAGCATGCATGCATTTCCAATTCTTTTCAACATCTGTCTTTTATTACCAGAGGTTCTGATATCCAGATGACAACAAAGTATTTTGAGTGCCTTGAAAGTTAGATCCTGCTCCTTAGTCCTGTCTTAAATCATAATTTTATCGTGACATCAGATTCATTTACAAGCAACATTTTTCTTTCCTGGACAGGAAGGTAGTTATTCACTCTAAAATGTAGATTCTGTTTTCATAAATACCTCCCAAGTAAGAAAAACACCTAAAACCAATATGCATTCAAAATTCAAATGAAATAAAATCTTTCCTGACCTTTAAAATGTAGCATCAGGACATGCACAAACTTCTAAGACTAAAACATCTTACTTTTCAAAAGTCACCGAAAACTTTTATTAGCAAATTGTTATTGTGCGTTGGGGCCAATAAACCCATTTTAAAAATTAAATAGTTTTTCCTATTCATGGCGTACTTCAATTTCTACATTTAACACCTTTTAAGTAGTTGTTGGTTTTAAGATTAGGTATTGGCCAAAAAAAAATGGAGTAAGATGGCAATGTTTCTGAAATACAGGGAACGCATCAGTTTTAAAAGCGCTTCCCTCCCCTCACCTCACCCCTGCTTTGTCAGCTGTGGGAGAGGAAAGCAAACTTTAATCACTCACAGGGATGCGGGTCAAGGTTCACACTCCAGCCCCGAGGAAACCACCAGTCACGAAAAAGAGAAGTAGGACCTGTAGGGCTAGGGATTCTGCCCAAAATCAGGTAGGAACCTGAAAACGAAATCTAGAATATTAAGCCAGCCTTGAAATGGCTTTTCCAACCCCGTGCTTGCTATCCTCTGGGCTTGGAGACAGGAGGAATTCTTCCACGGGAAGGGCAATAAATCATTTCACAGCCTGGCCCTCAGCTATTGATGAATGCATCTTTTAAAAATGCACAGCAATCGGTGAATTAAAAGGGGGATGAAACTCTCATACAATACCACCAACAAAAGCTGTTCAAACAAAGCCTGTGAGGCAGCAGCGCGCGCCGCTGGAGCACGGTTTTCTGGTGGGGTCACGGCGAGGGGCGACCCTACCTTAGGGCGGAGCACGGCGCGCCCCGTGGCTCCCGGCCTCCCCCGGGTCGATCCCCCGGAGCGCGCCCCGGCCCCCTCCCCAGCCCACGCCGCACACAATGGCGCCCCGAGCTCCCGCCACTGGGTCCTCGCGCCGCCAGCGCGCCCCCCGCGCGGGCCGCGCTCCCGGGTCCGCGCACAAAGGAGACGCGTGGGCTCCACCGAGCCCGGCCCTCTCCCAGCCCCGCGCGGTCCCCAGGTGCGGACGCGAGCGACCCTACGCCCGCGCGTCTCCGCGCATCCCCGGCGGCCGCGCGGGTAGGGCGGGGCGCGGGGCCTCCCACCGCCCCGGGCTCCCACCGCCGGGGCCTGTCCGCCGCGGGGGAGCGGGCCCGCGGACACTCACTTTCTCGATGGTCCCGGGCAGCAGGCGCTCCAACAGCCTGCAGAGGACCACTCCATCCTTCAGAGACGCCTGCAGGAAGCCCTCCGGGTCCGAGATGGTTTTCTTGGGCGACTCGAGCACCCCCAAGGTAATGAGCCACGTAACGGTCTGCTCGGCGGAATTCATAGCGGCGGCGCGCCCGGCCTCCCCGCGCCGCGAGCCGGTCTCCGCGCCGTTCACCTCGGAGCGGCGGCGGCCCGGCGGCTTGCGCTCACCGCCCCCTCCTCCTGCTCGCCCATGGAGAGGCCGACGACGGCGATTGGCTCGGGCGGCGCCGCGGTCCGGCCGGCTCGCGCTCCCTCGCGTGCGTCCTGGCCGACTGTCAAGTGCCTTTTCATTACACGCACATGAACCTGCGGCGGCCGCCCGGCGCCGCCCCCGCCGCCGCCTCCCGGCTCCCAGCCGCTGCTGTCGATGACATCACTGCGAGGAGAAGAAAAGACGCCGCGCCGGAGCGGCCCGGTGCCCGGCCCCCCGGCCGCACACGCACTCCGCGCTCGGGCCGCGCCGCCCTGCCCCTGCCAGCCCCGGGCCGGGCCGTGCGCGCGCGGCCGCACCTGCGCGCCGGGCGGTGGGCCCCCGCCCCAAGGGCCCGGTGACCTCCAGGATGCCACAGCCTGCCAGCCGGAGAGGGCTCGCCGGGACTCCCAGTCCGCGGGCGGCGCGCGCCCTTAACCGTTTGCACCCCGCGGGGCTCATGCGCAGCACCCTCCGGACCCGAGAGCCCAGCCAGGGCCCTCTCATTGCCCTGTCCCTTCCGCCGCCCTCCCCCCTCCATGAAGGACTGGGAACCATTTGTTTATAGTCTTAATTTATGAATGTTTAAATTATTAAATGCCTCCCAGAATGCTCTTTCTATTTTTGCCAGCTTTATTTCAAGAGGTTGGGGGGGGGGTGCTCGAAACGAGACGTTTGCTTCCCCCCCCCCAACCTTGCAAGCCAATAATTAGAGAACACAAATGATAATTGAATCTTAACCAGATGGGTCTAATTTGGGGAGGAATTGATTTTCAGGACGCTGCTGCGATCCTTGGGGAAGGAGAGGCGTGGACACCCCCCTCCCCAGCTGCGCCGCGGGTGTCAGGGGTGTCACGCATGCCCCCTGCTGGGGGGCCCACTCCTGCGCTCTTGTGACCTCACTGGCCAGGATGCGGCTGGCTGGCTCTCCGGGACCGGAAAGAAACCTTGGAGCTACTCCACTTTAAATTGATGGCAACGTTTCAAACACTGTGGGAGAAAGGTCAAGAAAACAGCAGAGCCTAAACTGTGTCTGCAGATAATCTGGAAGGAAGGACTGTGGCAACAGCTCAGCGCAAACAGGCCAATTGGCTACGCGCTTGGACGAGATGCTGTGAACCTGTTCAGGCTGGACCT
The DNA here is from genome assembly GCF_054644295.1 of Miniopterus natalensis. Classification (NCBI taxonomy): domain Eukaryota; kingdom Metazoa; phylum Chordata; class Mammalia; order Chiroptera; family Miniopteridae; genus Miniopterus; species Miniopterus natalensis. The sequence continues at coordinate 27,254,076 of NC_142082.1, forward strand.
GAAGAACTCGAAGTCAAATGACGCTCAATGAACGAGTTTCTTCAAACAGCCGAAGACACTGACACATGTATATGCTAACCGAGGAAGAGAGCCTCTTGCCAAAAGGAGCAGTGTGAAGGTGTTGGTGCATGTCCATTTTCTCCATCCAGTCCCTGAGTGCTTTCCTTATTTGCATGCTGTGAATGCCCATGGCGATTTAAAACAGCATTAGCACTCACCTACAGAGAGCTTGCTATGTGCCAGGCACATATATTAATAGAGTTAGTGACAAAAACTCAGAAACCATATACAGATTTTAAAAAACACCAGAGGCTTAAGTCTCATCTTCCTCTGCCTTCTTCCAGAGTACTTCTATTGTAATCATGAGTTGCATTTATTTCCAGCTTCAAGTTAAGTGGAAAATTTTCTTTCCAAATGCAAAGTAATTAAGAGAGCAGTATGAATTCTGAAGCATGAGGGCTGAATATTGGGTGGTAACATCTACCACTCCCTAACCACCCTGTGTCTCTGCCCAGTGCTCTCTCCCTGCATTGTCACCATCATTACTACAGCCCAAGGAAGTTTCTCTCACCATCCTCATTTCAAGGTCACACATCCACCAAGTGGTAGAGATGCATTCAAACCTGGGCTCTGACTCTAGGACACACAACTCACCTGTTTTCTAGACCACTTCTCTATACACTTTCTAGGAAGCAAAGCAAGTAACACCTTCATCAAGTTTTGTGACCAAAGACTCTTTATCAACAGAAGGGTGTTGACCCAAGAATAGTTGTCCACTTAGGCTCCTGTTTGCTCTCATTGCTGCTGAATTGGAGACATAGTTTAGAATACAGTCATTATAATTTCAAATTTCATTAAATTAGATCAGGTGCTTATAACCTGGTAAACAAGAGTAAGATTCAACTTGGCTCAATTAAATGGCCCTACAGAAAGACAGCTCTAGGCAGTAGCCTTCAGTGACCAATGAACCTGGCAGCCAATTATTGTCAGAACGGAGACCACAAGCCACCTCCTATAACTGGTCGTAGAAGTCCCTTGGCATTTAAATACTTTATAGCTACTAGTGTCACTCTTTTACCTTGGGTGTACATTCATTTCAAAAAAGTTTATTTGGAAGGGATTCTGGAAAGTAACATTATTCAAAACTAGGTATTTTAGGTGTTTAGTTGAGCTGTTTTAGTATCTACAGTGGGCATTTGGTTAAACTTAACTTTTTTCCAAGTTCCTGTTACAGAGGACATGCGCTATGAAGAACTCAGTGTTGTATTGGGTTGGAGCCAATTGAGATTGTTGTCAACGTCAATGCAAGCATGCATTCTTCAGTTTTCTAGTCTCTCAAGAGAGAACTTCAGCCTCATGTCCCAGTTCAGCTGCCCATTAATGCCTGATCCCAGGCATTGTTAGGGGTACACCCACAAACAGCAGCAAACCAATAGCCAGCCACCCAAAGTTCAGCTGAACTGTGCTAAATTGATTTGTTAGCTTGTTGGTGTTTTGATGATAGTATTACAAAAATGTTAAAATCTACCCCAACCTGAAGCCAGAAGGGCAAATGGCTGTTTACCTGGCAATGTGTAGCAGTCACTCCCTGTAGAATTCATTTTATTGACTTGGACCATTATCTAGATTGAAAAAATGCAGTGAGAAGCGGTTCTATGCAGCTCATTCTATCTATTGTAAATATGTTATCAGAGGCACTCACTTTGTCAAACAGTGTCCTATTTATTTGGCATAAATATGGTCAAATGCTAAAAATTAAAGATGCAAGGAAGGAAAAATAGCTTACAAACATATATGGCTGAAAAATTACTCAGAATTGGAAGACCTTTTACAAATATAGTATATTATGAAACATGTTATTGAGGCATTTATTCTAGTTTGGGTTCCCCCAGAAGCAGCTCCTGGGCCAAAAATGGGTGCAAGTAGTTTTTTTGGGAAGTGACCCTAGGAAGGACAAATGAAGAAAGGAAGAAAGTGAAACAGGAGGGAGAAGAGTGGATGAAAGGTGTGTAAATGAGTAACTGGGGCTCAGTTCCCCTAGGGACCCTTGAGAAGCACTGGAGCAGGTCACAGAATCTTCTGACCAGAGGACGAGCAGGCTAAGATTTATCCCTCAGCTCCCATCTCCCGTGATTGAGGATCTCCCCCCAGGTCAATGACCTCTAATTCAGCAGAGCCTAAAGTTGCAGAGCAGAAGGCACAAATTCCCTAAATGGACCGCTGAAGTGACTGTGGCACTTCAAGCCGGTGTGGCACAGCAGTTGAGCATCGACCTATGATCCAGAAGATCGCGGTTCAGTTCCTGGTCACAATGTGCACAAGGCAGCCGATCAATGACTCTCTCATCACTAATGTTTCTGTATCTCTCTCTCCCTCTCCCTTCCTCTCTCTGAAACCAATAAATACATATTTAAAAACAAACAAACATTGGTTCAATGTATATGCCACATCTTAAAGAATCGGTCCCTTAACCCTGCAGGAAGTCATCCTCAAACTGGCTCCCTGCAATTATCCACCTAGTGAGATAATCGCTTCTCCCTCCAGGACTGCAGGTTAGAATCAGCCCTGCTGTAGGTGGCTGGGTTGGTCTTGGTGAGAGGGAATTCACAGTGTGGGTCTCCTGCACACCTCCATCCCGCCACCATGACTGGGCTGTCCATGGCCCCCTGTACAGGGACAGGGCTGGGACACAAAACCGGGGCTGGCTGCACTTGGCTACTGACACCATTATGTGCCTGGTTGCTGGGTGCCCCTTCCTCAGTGATGCTCTCTGGACATTGATGTGGGACTCAAGATCTACAGGTCTCTCCACACACCTCCCTGCAGCCACTCATTCCATCTTGCCCCCTCCAGGCACCCAGACAGGAGCCCAGCTGCATCTGTGCACAAAGGAGATGACCTGTGAACCTCTCAAAGCTTCGCCTGTCAGAGTGCTTCTCCTCACATTGTCCTTTAGCGCCACCCTGGAGTTGGGCTGTGGCATGGCAGTCACTGTATTTGGTTCACACCAAATTTATCAACCAAACCTATTTCTAAATCAGGCCAGCTCTCTATCGGCCAGTCATAGTCAACATTCAACGTCACAAATACGAGCTAAGGAGTACTGGGAGTCCATCCGATGGAGGCAAGTGACATGGACGTCTGGACCATTTGTGTCAATAGCTTACTACACCCTCAGAACATGCCCATGCCCGGTCCCAAATGTACACGGTCCCCAATGGGATGACTGGCTGCTGTGCCAGCTCCTCCTGATCACCTGGTGCTCCTCCCTGACTGCTGACTTTCAACTTTTCTTCACCATTTTGTTGTAAGTTGGGTTGTGTAAAGAGCATGAGCTGTGGTTTATTTTTATGCCTGTTTGACAGTGGCTTTTTTAAAATAAGAAAATAAGTTCATTCAGATGTCATGTATGGCATGATATACTTTATTTTTTCCTATTACTTCAAATAAAGTATTATTTATTTTACATAGTTGTAAACCTACTTTTAAAAAAGCAACAGACATTTGAAGATTAAACTATTCCAATAATTTTGGGGGTGTATAAATTCTAATGATGCTGTAACAGACAAGGTTTGTTGGAAAGCAAAATGTTTTACGAGTCTGTGTTCTCCTCCATGTGAATTTACCTCGGGGATACCAGTGACTGTCATTCTCAGTGCCCTTGACTGGATACTATATAAAATAGTGGAGATAGGAATAGACAACTCTTGATCTCTCGTAAAGTCTGAAATAAACATTGGTCTTAAAAGTGGGTGGTGCTTTGAGTTTTCTTTTAAAATACCCACTGATATTTTTATATATATTCCATGTAAAACGTAAAAAAAAAATTCTGTTGGGAAGTACTTTTTGAAAAGGAAAGAAGCAGATACCAACAAATATTTGATGATATAATTAGTTGCCTGCCATATTTTATAGTAGGGCAGCAAAAGCAATCTTACATGAAAATTTTTGCTTTCTAAATGGCTTCACCCATTTGAATGTGATGTCAATTTCCAAAGGGAAACATTTTTAATTGCCCATTTTCTGTTCTTTTGATTTATTGCAGAAAAAGATACATCAAACAAATTATGGGTTCGATCCATTGAAACCCAATTTTTAGAAGCCACTAATTATTGAAAATAGAGAGGTCCCCTAGGGAACAGGGCCTTGTGTGCTTGTTCCAGTACCAAGTTGCATTAAGATCCAGCCTGGACAGTGAGCAAATTAGCCTGGGGCAAAGAAGCCTCACTTGCCACAGAACAGTTTCTGATGGAGATGGTTCTCTTAGCTCAAGGAAACCGAGTAGCGTTGAAGGTGTCCAAGTGAAATATAAAGTTTTTAAAGAGTTAAGAAAATAAGGGCTGCAATGACAAGCCCAGTAGAAAAGTAATTAAGCAAAGGGGTTAAGAGAGAAGGTGGAAAGAATGGAAAGCTGGAGAAGCTGGGCTGAGCAGAGATGGTTCTAATAAGATGTGGAATACCAAATAATTTCAGAGTAAGGTAGAATGACACAGAAGGAAAATGTGAGGATAAGGAATACATCCAATAAAAATTTAATATATACACGTTTTCATAACAGCATTATCTATTAATGTGGGAAACTGAAAAATATTCATGTCATTGGGAAAGAGCTTGGTAAATTAGTAACTTTATGGCTCATCTTGAAATAAGTGAGATGGTAAGTATGATGAGTGTGAATTAAGTAGATATAAAATAAAGCCAGAATTATTTATGCGATGACTATCACTGAACACCAGCAAAAGTGCAGAAGGGACCATGACTGAGGTGCTGAGAATAGTGAGGAATTTTGATTCTTAACACTGTGCAGGTGCATCTTAATTATTTCCGAGGTTGGAAGAAAATGCAGTGTTTCCTGCAGTGGGATGGTAACTACCTAGAATATGAGAATACAGAGCTGAATTGCATCCCTACCTGAAAAGGAATCCGACCTGTATGTCTCTGGTCTCCCTCATCGGCCGCCCCTGGGTAAGTCTCCCAGGGGTGGGCACACACAGAAGGACTGAAAGGTGGCAGGCAGGAAGGCGAGATGCCTTCCTGTTTGCTTGTTGCTCCTGCCACCCCTCCACCTGGCATGGGCTGTTTGTGGTGGTCTCCAGCCTAACCCCACACTCCTAGAAGCAAGCCCTCTGCAGATGTCTGGAGGCTCCAGCACCACGGGAAGACCCCTCTCCAGAGGGCTGCGCCCCAACCTCTTGGCAGCATCCTCTGAGCCTCCGAGCTCAGAATTTATCTTAACGTGATATACTTTTATATTTAAATGACTTTTATTAATCACTCTAGCAATACTTCCTGCAGGAAAAAATACATATATAAATAGTAATATATATTTTTTAATGTGATCAGTAAAACTCTAGCTGTCAAAAATATGTATTCTAGATTGTGTTACCATTATAACTTTTATCAGTTCACAATTGATCAAAAATTTATCAGTTCACAATACAGCATATCAATTTTTATAATGGATTATTAAATATTAAAAAAATGACTGTTTTAATGAGATGGATGGGCTAGTGTACTTTTTAATTAGTTCACAGATGTGTTCTTTGTAAAAAATTTTCCAGCTGCATTTTTTTTTTAAATACATTTTTATTGATTTCAGAGAGAGGAAGGGAGAGGCAGAGAGAGAGAGAAACATCAATGATGAGAGAGTCATTGATCGGCTGCCTCCTGCATATCCCCCACCAGGGACTGAGGCCACAACCCGGGCATGTGCCCTGACTGGGAATCGAACAGTGATCTCCTGCATCCTAGGTCGATGCTCAACCGCTGAGCCATGCCGGCCGGGCTCCAGCTGCATATTTATGATTTGTAAACTTTTCCAAACATATGCTGTTTCGGTTTAAATGTTAACTTAAAAATATATCTATATCCTTTAAAGTTTATTTGTAGACATTTTGGAACATTAGTTTTGAGACTGAAGAATACATAAGTGAAATTAGTGAGTGGTAAAAATTCTATCAAATTCAAGGAGTTAAATAAATATTTATTTTTAAAAAATGAGTCAAAATTTGTGATCTTACAATTTAAGATATGAGCAGAATAGTAATAAAGCTGTTGATCAACGCCCCCTATTGGCCATCAAAGTAAGTGCAGGGTAGAATCGGCAAAGGAAATTAGATCAAGGATTGCTAGCTCTAACAGCATCTTTGCTCAGAGGAGTTACAAACCGGCATTAAAGTTTAGTAGACAAAGTGAAAAAGAGGTTGGGATTGTAATAATTGTATTGGTAATTAGACAGAGCTGTAACAATTGCAGCTTTATTTCAGAACATTTAGGTATCTCATTAGACATTTAACCATCTGGGTGCTCACAGGATCAAACCCCTCTGCCCCCCATGCTGGAGCACAGTGCAGAATCATCTGAGAGGGAAGCAGCGTGAACAAGAGCCAGTGGCTTTACTCCACTTTATTCCACAATCTGCTGCTGCATGGTGCTCAAAGCAATAATGCAATGTTCAATGCAAAACAGATGCTCCCGAGAAAGTGCAGCCATCTGACTGCAGCCAGTTGTCAGAGGGAATTAAGGATATCTCCAGAACAAATATGGATTCTCCCACATCACATCTTTCTGTTTTGATTGGTTTTGTTTGTTTGTTTGTTTATTTATTTATATCCTCACCCAAGGATACTTTTTCCATTACTTTTCAGAAAGAGTGGAAGGGGGGGAGGGGAGAGAGAGAGAGAGAGAGAGAGAGAGAGAGAAACATCAATGTGAGAGAGACACTTGGATTGGTTGCCTCCTGCATGTGCCCCGATAGGACCTGGAATCAAGCCTGCAACCGAGGTAAGTGTCCTTGGCTGGACTCGAACCCAGGACCCTTCAGTTCATGGGCCAATGCTCTAACCACTGAGCCAAACTGGCCAGGGTATTTTTTTAGAGAGAAAGAGGGAGGGAGAGAGAGAAACATCGATGTGAGAGGGGAACATCAATCAACTGCCTCCTGCACACCCACTACTGGGGATAAAGCTCTGTTGGGCATGTGCTCAGATCAGGAATCCAATTGGCAACCTTTCAGTGCACAGATGTCCAAGCAACTGAGCCACACTGGCCAGGGCCCATATCACATTTTGTTAAAAGGCCCAGATGCAGGCTTGATGTTGTTTTTCCAACATCTGGATTCTGGTAAACATCCGGGGGGCGGGGGTGCTAATTACCTCCAGCACCTCCTAACCATTGGGACAGTATATAGATCTTTAACACAGTTCCACACGAGGGCTTGATACTAGGGACAGCTTTCACCCGATGAAATGAATGGATTCCTTCGTATCGACAAGTTGGCACTCTGGCTTAAAGCAGCTATTTGCTTTTTTTCTCTGTGGCACACACTGCCCAATGCCCATGAAGGAGTGTGAAGGTGCCATCCCAGGAGCCTTTCCTGGAGCTTCTAGAGGAATCTGTCTGTCCCAGTGTGCACTCTGCACCTAGCCCATGGTTCCCCCAGTATAATTTCTAATATGTGACACAGAAAATAAAGCATTAAATAAGAATGAATACTAGAAAGATAAAGAGATGAAAGGCAAATAAGTGGTTTATATGTTAAAGTGAAGAACATGGTATCCATTTATTTTTTAATTTTTGCAACTGTTATAAAATATACAAAAATTCACTATCTTAGCCATTTTTAGTGTGCAGTTTGATAGTGTTAAATGTATTCACAGTCTTGTGCAAACAACTTTTTCATCTTGCAAAACTGAAACCCCGCCCCATTAAAGAACCCTCCGCTCCCCTCCCCCAGCCCCCCACCCCACCCCTGCACCCACATTTGAGGGGAGATGAATGGGACTCCTTTCTGGCTCTGAACCTGACCACTCTAGGACCTCCTATAAGTGGGATCACACAGGATTTGTCTTTTTTGACTGGCTTATTGTTATATATTTATTTTAAACAAGAAAGACTTAATAGACTTTTTAATAAACCCTGGCTATTTCTGTGTCACCTGTTCCATAAGCTCCTCTTTCTGTGACAGGTTTTCCCTTCCTCTCTGTTTCGATCCTTTATTCTCCTGCTTCTACCTGCCTCTTGCCTTTGGTGCATGTCATGCTCCCTTTCCAGTTTGTTCCTCTTCGGTCCCGTTTTCCATAGCACAGCTGGAAGGAAATGGTGAGGAATAAATGTGTAGCAGGATGATTTGTTGAGGTCCGCGAGGCAGGGTGTCCTGGTGAGAAGCATCCGAGCTGTCACCCAGCCGCACACCCGGAATCACCGAGAAGCGCTTCCCTTACCCCAAGGGGGCAGTCATCGCTCGCCTGTCGCCGGCAGAGGCCTGCAAGCTGAGCTGCCGAGAGAAAAAACGAAAAAGGCTCCCCACGGCCACTACATATTTTCTTTTCCGAGAAGGCAAGACAAACGTGACTAGGTTTCAGGGGCCATCTGGGGACTGGGAAGGAGGAGAGGGTCCTGGGTCAACACTTGGCCAAGTGAGAAAGAGAAAGATTCCAGAAGGGAGACGACAAGTGGGCCCTCTCAGAAGAGGGGCCAGAGGCCAACCTGACCCCGAGGGAAGGCGGGGGCTGCCCGAGGGGAGGCCTCTGCTTGCGAGGTCGGCTCGGTGACAGGGCTGGGCCACCTAGTCACCTGACGGAGGGCAGAGAGCCAGAGGCCGGTGGTGTTACTGACTTTTCTGGTCAGCTGGATTCATGTCTCGTGGAGTGGAAGGATGAAATCACAGACGATTCGAGAGGTAAGCAAAAGCAGAAGTTTTTTGAAAGAGAGACAGAAGCTCCCGCAGCAGCGAGAGGGGTCCCCGAACGAGGAGCCTCAGGAGCTTCTTTGTCTAGGGGCTGTATCTACCTGAGTGTCCTTCTATTGGCTATTTTGAAAGAGCCTGCCCTGGCCACATCCAATTCATTTAAACCTTTGCTCCCGCCTTTGCTCCCAGCCCGAGCTGCACCAGCCCCAAGCTGCCTGCCAGATGTCACACAGCCTACTTCCCGGTCATGCCTTTCTTTGTTCTTCCCTGACCCCATGTCCCTTATGTGCCTGTTCATACGCTTAACTCCTCAGTGGAGTCTGCGGTCTAGAGATACCGTGAAACCCCAGGGCCCGCATCCAAAGGAGGGACAAGGAGCCTCCCATGATATATGTTGAGGCTGAATTGTGTCCCCCCAAAAGATAGTTCATGTTCTAACCCCCAATACCTGTGAATGTGACCTTATTTGAAGAGCGTCTTTGCAGATATAATTCGCTAAGATGAGGTCATATTGGAATAGAGACTTTAATCCATATGACTGGTATAGAAATGAGTTCGGTTTCCCCCATCTTGGATGTATTTTGAGATTTAAATTCTTTTCCCAACAAAGAGATAAAGCTAACTACTTTTTAGAAACATATTTTAAATAGCAAAGTAGAGAAGATACACACAAAGAGCTTTAGGTTTGTCTTGCCATACTTTACATTTCCTCACCTCATAATTCAATTCTATATAATCGAGTTATAACAATGAATTGGCATTTTCTTGTGGAAGACAACCATGATTTTCTATTTTATGGAGTCAAGTCTTTTATGAGCAAAAGCAGCTGACATGGTGATAGAGCTATTTCTCTTGTCTGTTTTTAAGTAACAATTTAACAAATCTTCTGTGAGCACCTACTGTTTGTCAGGCAGTGTACCAGGAGCTGGGAACCTAATGATCAGTGAGATCGATGTGATCTGTGCCCTCCCAGAGCTCAAGTTGTACTCATATCATAGCCTATACTTCCCCTTTCCAAGGCTCTTTTGTCTTCGCTTATTCTCTATACAGACTGAGTGCTTTAAAAATCAATGAGATTAAATCATATCCTGTAATCATGGACAAGTTACTACTTCTCTGATTTTCCATTTATTTTAATACAAAAGTTGGCCACATGCTTCCCGATTTTGACTGCAGAATTGAGAGCATCGTGGACATGTTATTACCTCTAAACATGTGTTTCATATTTATTTATAGGTGATTGGAAAAGTATGCCTATACTATGTAAACAGCTAAAATGTGATGGTTTCCATTTCACGGAACAAGAAAGATTGAATAAACTGTAACACTTGCCATCTTTTGTTTAAAATTTCTATTTATAATTTGAAAGGCAATAGGATGAAACAAGAGAACATGAACTCAGTCTAGCCCCACATTGCAAGAGTTCAACACAGGGTGAGTCATTGTCATGTAGACTACATCCTAAAAATATGGAGTGACAGCCCCACATCAAGACAGAGAGAGCCAGGAAATAAGGAAAATGGAATCCCAGGTGAAGTCAAATCCTCAGAATCTTTTCTCAACAAGTAGTTGAGAAAGAGCACCCATGTTCTAAGATGACTAATGTAACCAGGGATGGTTTGGGGACTTGCTAAAGAATCCTAAAACATGAATGAGAAGGTAGTGAGCCAAAGGCTTGGGAGGATGGGCCACAGCTGCAACAATGGCAGCTTGTGAAAAGAAAGCTGGCCTCATCCGAGACCTGGGCCGTGGGCCCTGGTAGTCGCTTCCATTGCAAGTGGCTTCATTGAGCATCGACACCAAGACTAGACAAAATGAGGCAGAACCAAAGCCAGGACAAATGGTCAGAGCCAAACTACCAGCAGCAAGTAAAACAGCCACAGCAGATTCCTGTGCTCTTAACATTATCAAAAGTATAACTCTTTGGATTATCTTATATTTTACAATACACGTGTGGCATTGTGCTGGGTACACCCAGTTGGAGACTCTGTCAGTTGCCGAGGATGTTTATAGCCAATGATGCACCCCAGAGCTGGGGAGATAACTAGGATGGATTTGGGAATCCAGCCAAATTAATCTTCCCTAAAAATCTCTAAAGTACAGGATTCAGAGAGAGTGTTTCCAGGTGAAGGTGCTAGGAGGGTGTGGCACGAGAGGGCATGGAAGCTCTGTGCCCTTTCCCTCATAAATATAAAGCTCAGCCTCCAAAACTGTGAGGCAGTAAAATTATGTTGTCTTAAACTACCCAGTGTGTGGTACTTTGCTAGTGCGCCTCAGAAAATGAATACTCTATTTATTATGGCCATTATTTATTGAGTGCTTCTTTGCTGGTTATCCTATCGACTGCATTATCCTCTCTGCTGAAATACCCTCTCTCCTGGATTATCCTTCTCCTGGATTACCCTCTCTCCTGGATTACCCTCTCTCCTGGATTATCCTTTCTCCTGGATTACACTCTCTCCAGGAGGGAGGTTAATCCAGGAGAGAGGGTAATCTAGGAGAGAGGGTAATCCAGCAAAGAGGCTAACCCAGCAGAGAGGATAACCCAGGAGAGAGCGTAATCCAGGAGACCATGTGATCCAGGAGAGAGGAAATTCCATGAAAGAGTGTAATGCAGGAAGAGTGTGTTCCAGGAGAGAGTGTATTCCAGGAGACAGGGTAATTTAGCAGAGATGAGAATCCAGGAGAAGGTGTAATTGAGGAGAGAGGATAATCCAAAAGAGAAGATAATCCAGCAGAAAGGAGAGTCCAGAAGAGAGGATAATCCTCAAATGAGAGAAATCCACCAGAGAGGATAATCCAAGAGAGAGTAAACCAGGAGAGAGTGTAATCCAGCAGCTAGGCTAATTCTGTTAGAGTGTAATCCAGGAGCGTGGGTGATCCAGGAGGTGGGGTTATACAGCAGAGAGTCTAATGTAGGAGAGAGGGTATCCCAGAAGAGAATATAATTGAGGAGAAAGGTTAATTCAGCATAGAGGATAATCCTAGAGAGAGTGAAATCCAGGAGAGAATTTAATCCAGAACAGAGGATATTCCAGGAGAGAGTGTAATCCAAGAGAGAGGGTAAACCAGAGAGGGGGTAATCCATCAACTAGAATAATTCTGTTAGAGTGTAATCCAGGAGAGAGGCTTGTCCAGCAGAGAGACTAATGCTGGAGAGAGGGTATCCCAGGACAGAATATAATAGAGGAGAAATGGTAACTCAGCAGAGAGGATAATCCTAGAGAGAGTGAAATCTAGGAGAGAGTTTAATCCAGAACAGAGGATATTCTAGGAGAGAGTGTGATCCAGGAGAAAGAGTAATCCAGCAGGGATATAATCCAGGAGAGAATGTATTTCAGAGAGAGGGTAATCCAGAGAACAGAATAATCCATCAGAGAGTGTTATCCATGAGAGAATGTAATCCAGGAGAGTGTGTAATCCAGGAGAGAATAATCCAGAAGGGTGTTATCTAGGAGAGTGGGTAACATAGCAGATAATATTCCAGGAGAGAGGGTAATCCAGACAAAAGGGTAATCCAGCAGAGAGTGTCTCCTGGAGAGAGGGTATTCCAGGAGTGTGTGTAATCCTGAGGAATGGGTAATCCAGCAGAGAGGTTAACTTAGCAGAGTGTATCATCCAGGAGAGAGTGTAATCCAGGAGAGTGTGTAAACCAGGAAAGATGGTATTCCAGCAGAGAATATTGTCCATGAGAGAATGTAACGCTGCAGAGTGTGGAATCCAGGAGAGTGTGATTCAGAAGAGTAATCCAGCAGAGATATAATCCCAGAGAGAATGTATTCCAGAGAGAGGGTACTCCAAGCAAAAGGTTAATTTAGCAAGAGTGTCATCCAAGAGAAAGGTTATTTCAGGAGAGAGTGTAATACAGGAGAGAAGATAATCCAGCAGTGGTTGTAATCTCAGAGAGATGGTATTTCAGGATAGTATGTAATCCGGGGGAATGGGTAATCTAGCAGAGAGGTCAATACAGCAGAGAGTGTCATTCATGAAAGAGTGTAATTCTGGAGAGGTGTGATCCAGCAGAAAATATTCCAGGAGAGAGTGTAATCCCAGAGAAAGAGTAATCCAGTAGAGATATTATATAGGAGAGAATGTATTCTGTACAGAGGGTAATCCAGTCAACAGGGTAATCCAGCAAAGAGTGTCATCCAGGAGAGAGGGTATTCCAGGAGAGAATGTAGTCCAGGAGAGAAGATAATCCATCAGAGTGTGTACTCCTGGAGAGAGGGTATTCCAGGAGGGTATGTAATCCGGGGTAATAAGTTATCCAGCTAACAGGTAAATCCAGTAGTGTGTCAAACTTGAGTGTAATCCAGGAGAATGTGTAATCCAGGAGAGAGGGTATTCCAGGAGAGAGGGTATTCCAGAGAGTAATCCAGGGGAATGGGTAATCCAGCAGAGATTGATCCAGCAATATGCATCATCCATAAGAGAGTGTAATCCAGGGGAGTGTGTAAACCAGGAGAGATGGTATTCCAGCAGAGAGTGTAATACGTGAGAGAGAGTATTCCAGGAGTGTGTGGTCCAGGAAGGAGGATAATCCAGCAGACAATATTCCAGTAGATATTATAATCCAGGAGAAAGAGTAATCCAGCAGAGTGTGTCGTCCATGAGAGAGTATAACCCAGGAGAGTGTGTAAACCAGGAGGGCATTCCAGCAGAGAGTATCATACATGAGAGAGTGTAATTCTGGAGGAGTAATCCACCAAGTAATATTCCAGGAGAGAATGTAATCCTGGGAAAAGTGTAATCCAGCAGAGATATAATCCAGGAGAGAATGTATTCCGCAGAGATGGCAATACAGGAGACAGGGTAATCCAGCAGAGAGTGTCATCCAGGAGAGAGGGGATTCCAGGAGAGAATGTAATCCAGAACAGAGGTACTTCCAGGAGAAAGTGTAATCCACGAGAGAGTGTGATACAGGAGAGTGGGTAATCTAGGGGAAAGGGTAATCCAGCAGAAACTGTTATCCAGGAGAAGGAGTAATCCAGCAGAGATATAATCCAGAGGAGAGTATGTATTCCAGAGAGAGGGTAATCCATGTGCAGAATAATCCAGGGGAGAGTTATCTATGATAGAGTGTAATCCAGGAGGGAGTAGTCCAGAATAGTGTGATCCAGAGAGAGTGTAATCCCGAAGATAATATTCCAAGAGAGAGTGTAATCCAGTAGAAAGGGTAATCCCACAGATACAATCCAGGAGAGAATGTATTCCAGAGAAAGTGTAATCCAGTCAGCAGGATAATTCAGCAGAGGGTGTCATCCAGGAGAGAGGGGATTCCAGGAGAGAGTGTAATCGAGAAGAGAGATTATCCCAGGAGAAAGTGTAATTGATGAGAGCATGTAATCCAGCAGAGTGGGTAATCCAGGGGAAATGGTAATCCAGCAGAGAGTGTCATCAGGAGAAGGGGTATTTCAGGAAAGAGTATTATCCAGGAGAAAGAGTAATCCAGCAGAGATATAATCCAGGAGAGTAAGTATTCCAGAGAGAGGGTAATCCATGTGCAAAATAATCAAGAGTGTCCTCCATGAGAGACTGTAATCCAGGAGAGTGTGTAATCCACCGGGTAATACTGCAGGAGAGAGTGTAATTTAGGAGAAAGAGTAATCAAGCAGAGATATAATCCAGGAGAGAATGTATTCCATAGAGAAGGTAATCCAAGCAACAGGGCAATCCTGCAGTGAGAGTCATCCGGGAGAGAAGGTATTCCAGGGAAGAGTGTAATCCAGGAGAGCAAGTAATCTAGCAGGGAGGATAGTGCAGCAGAGAGGATAATCCAGGACAGTTTTTAACCTATTAAAGATGGTAATCCAGCAGAGAGACTAATTCAGCAGTGATGATAATCTAGGAAAGTGCCTGATTTAGCAGAGAGGATAATCCAGGAGAGAGTGTAATTCAGTAGAGAGGATAATCTAGAAAGAGGTTAATATTGGAGAGAGGGTAATCCAGGTTTTTGTTGAGAGGAAGTGGGAGAGATACAGAGTAAAAAATACAAGTTTATTAATGAGAAGAAAAATGAGATGAGCCATATACCCACACAGGTGATTTTGTGATTCAATGTAAACATTTATGGAATTTTTCATTTATATAAAATGCTCATGGCTTTAAATTATTTTAAAATTTCATGTTTCCCATTTCTGGATGCTGGAATGTCCCTTCATCAGTTGGGTCCTCTCTCATTCCTGGGCACCTCTTTTAGGGCAATATGTCCATAGTGCTTCCTACACTAGCACTTCAGCTGGCATCTTTCTTTCTACCGGTTCAGCGTAAGGGAAAGATTTGATAGAAATCAGGAAACGCTTCCAAAAATTGTTGTTCTGCCCAGGTTTTTTCTTTTCTTTACCAAAATGAATTACCTTCAGGATGCCAATAACATAGTATTGGAGCTAGACTCTTAAGTTGGACAAAACCCTAAATCAACTCTAAGAGTGGATTTATAAACAAAATAAACAAATATTTTGGATTCAGCTATCATAACTTTAATAAAAATTGTGAGTCAATATAATGACTCACTATTCTCAGGGAAACAGTTTCATGGAACAGATTGTTGGAAGTGATTCTGAAACCACAGCACCCCCTGCATATTGGTTAATGAGGGCCCTCACATGGGGTTGCTGAGTGTGGGGTGCACCCTCCCTTTTCCCCCTCCACTGAGAAGAGAGCGGAATCCAGGCTGCAGGCTGAGCAGTGACCTGCCTCGGGCTGCTGCAAGGCAAGACTTTGCAGAGGGGCAGTGTGAGCACTAGACCCAACCTCCCACCAAGGTCACATGATGTGTGTTCATAGGTCCTTGAAGTTTTACAGGGAGAACAATTTCTCCCCTCCCCTCCGCTCTCCTCCCCTCCCCTCTGTTCCCCTCTCTTCTCCTCTCCTTCCTCCTCATATCTGCTTATAGCTGCCTTAGCTTGTATATTAGTTTTCCAAGGTTACCATAACAAAGTACCACAAACTGAATGGCTTAAATCAAAAGAAATTCATTCTCTCTCAGTTTGGAGGTCAGAAGTCTAAAATCAAGGTGTCGGCAGGGCCACACTCCCTAGAGGCTCTGGGGAAGGACCCTTCCGCACCTCTCAAGCTCCTCAGAGCCCCAGGCATTCCTTGATTTCTGGCAGCATCAACCCTGGCCTCTGCCTTCCCCTCCATGTGGTCGTCTTCTCTCTGTGTCTCTCCGTGTCCTCTCCTCTTCTTATAAGGACACCAGGCATTGGATTTTGAGTCCAGTTTGAATCCAGATGCTTTTATCTGAAGATCTTTTGCAAAAACTCAACTTCCAAATAAGGGTACATTCTGAGGTTGTGCGTGCATGTGAATTGAGGAGGTACTATAGCTTCAATGCACTATAGCTTATAAAATAGAAACTATTGCCTTTGTACGATGTTAGGGGGAAAATTCTGCTTTCTCTCCCCACTGTATTCCTTCTGGTAAGAGGAGGAATAAGGTTGAATATTCCCAGATCATGGATGTTCTAGACTCTCTTAGTCTGAGAAACCTCCTTTCTTCAGACACACGCGCTCACATCTCCCTCATCCAAAAACCGATCAGGCTGACTCTGTGGTTGTCCCGCCTGTGACTCAATGGGCAATTTCAATCTGGGGCAGGGGGATATTGTAGAAAGCCTAGATTGGGGCTCAGGTCCAAGCTCTGGTCTCAAGTCCATCTTGACCAGCAATACAATTCTCATCTGTCAGACTTCTGAGCACACTCCTCAAGTAGTTTGGAACCCAGAGGGGGAAGGGTGTGACTGAGAAGCACAGGGGTCCCTGTCAGCAGCCCCTATCAGCTATTCACAACTGTCCCAGCAGACAGGAGGCTGTAGCACCAAAGAGAGAATTCCTGAAGCCCAGCAGGCCTGCGCTTGCATTTCAGATGATTTCCCTGGGAGCAAGGCCCTTAAGGATCAGACTGGGCTCCAGATTAAAATGTCAGTGCCCAGGCCTGGGGACCACGCTCTTTATAGGAGGACAGGAGGGTGGGGGTGAAAGCAGATTATGGAAAGGAGAGTTTGGGAGGGGAGCCAGGACAGAAGCCCAGTCCTGTCACTATTTTTCTGATGGTTCCCAGGTTGTTCTCTCCCAAGTCCCATTGAGGAGGTGGGGGTGGGGCAAGGTTGAGTAGGGATCAGTTAGGCCCAGTTGGGGCACAGCTTGTGGATGGAGGTGCGGGGCAAAGGGCAGCTACCAGTTATCCCTTTACATTCTCTAGGCCTCCCCTCTGCCCCTCAGGCTGAGGCCTGTGATGTAGAACCAATCCCTCTTCAGGCCTACTGGGAGCTAATCCTCCTGAGAGAAGCATTTAGTCATTCACTGTTTTTTGTTGTTGTTTTGTTTTGTTATTGATATTTCTCCATTGACATAGAGAGAGTGGAAGAGAGGGAGGGAAGAGAGAGAGAGTGACATGGATGTGAAAGAGACATCTATTAGTTGCCTCCCACACATGCCCCGACCAGGGCCGAGGATCGAACCTGCAACCCAGGTACATGCCCTTGACCAGGAATCAAACCTGTGACCCTTTGGTGTGCGGGCCGACGCTCTAACCACTGAGCAACACTGGCCAGGGCAATCATCATCCACTGGTTTTGATAAAAAGTAAAAGTCACAGGAAAATCTAGGTCCTTAAGCAATCGGGGCTTTTCCGCCCATCTGACCATGGCATGAGTGCTGAGAGCACAGGACTCTGCAAGCTGAGCCAGAGTTTTAAAATAAAAATAACATGTGACAGGACATTTCAGCTGGTTGGGAGAAAAACTCTGGGTTCGAGGTCACTGCTTCAGATCAGGACCGGGAACAGCTGGGCCTGTGATGCAGGGCCATCTGAGACCTGAGTTCACACATCAGTTAGCTAGAATTTCTGTCTGCTTCCTGTTGGACAGGTGTCTCCATCACAACTCACTGGTCACAACAGAAAGGCCAAAACTGGAATGGGCCTCGAGAAAGAGCCATCTCACCCTTTCAAACAGGGCCAGCGCCTGGCATTATCCAGCATGAAGTGGCATTACTGTGGGATTTGTCATTCAGCAAACAGACTTTCATCAGAGAAACAACTGTTAATAGCGAACAAATCTATTTTAAGAGTGCCAGAATGAATGGGGGATGACAACAGCATTTATAGTAAAAGTAGCTCCCTAAACCATCATTCTATTAAAGTAGCCAGTATTTGAGAGGTATGACTTCATTACAAGACAATTAAGACTTAGTCACACGCTGGCCGGATAGCTCAGCTGGTCAGAGCATCTTCCCTATACACCAAGGTTTCCCCAGTCAAGGCACATACAAGAATCAACCAGCCTACCTTCCTCTCTCTCTAAAATAAACTTTTTAGAAGAGAGTCACAACATAGCCAATTCTGAGAAAGCCATGCAAGGTGCAGAGACCTGGCAAGGACACATAAGCTCTTGATAAATGTTTAGCTGTGACATTGGTGAAGGGTGAGCACTGGCCCGGGAAGCGTAACAGCAGCTGGTGTGTCTCTGGCGAGCCTTTGATGATTTCATAGCAGCGACTGTGCATGTTCACCTGCATTCCCGAAGCACACACTGATAGTCTAGGGAAGGTGGCCTGGAGCATTCTGTGTTCATTCTGGATTAAAATTTTGATGCACAGAACTGAAAGACTGAGCAATCAGAAGATGACTAGAGACATAAAAGTAAACGCTGTTTAAAAATTAAGAAAGGTGATTGATTTAAATTCATGTGGTCTATTCAATGATTCATCCTATACTTCTAATTTCTGTTAGTTTTCAGATGCCAGAAGCAGTGCTCTCCTAACGGGCAGGACTTTATGTCTTCCCACCACAGTTGCCATCCGTGTACAGGGAGAGGGAGACAAGGTGCGAAGGATTTAGGAGCAGCATCTGCAAACAGGTCTCGATTTTACAGCAGCAACATTAGAGGTCACTTTAGAAATCCCTTTGAGGCTGGGGGTTGAGATCTCAAAGTAGTCCAGATGGGTGTGAGATCATTTCATTTTTCTACCCTGCAACAAACAGGAGAAAAGAAAGGGTAAGGATGGCCTTAACGACCATACCTAGCAATACTGTCTGACCCAAACACCACTGCCTTAACTGTCCTGGCTGCTCGGGGTCCCTGGCATGTGTCGAGAGGGCACAGTGCCCACAGAAATCTTGACCAACCCTGTGGTCCGAGAGCCAGGCAAGGAAGAAGGCCTCCACGGGCAACTGAGAACCATTTCAGTGGCATCTGTTCAGCTGGATATGGCTTCTCTGCACACTGAGCAGTGGAGGCCATTCTTTCCCAGTCATACCCATTGCAATTTGATTTCCCAAAGCAGGTGGGTCCACAGAGACCTTGACCAAGAACACATGGAGATTTCTCCCGGAAAAGGTAGTGGGAGACCTGGGGGCAGCCTAGAATGACTGTCTCAACAGCAGAACACAGCTGACCCTCAAGAAGCAGCTGCACTGGACTTACATGCCAAGGGGACACGCTGAGAAGTTGGCAGCAGGAATCCAAAGTTGCCATCATGGAAATATGGGCCAGAGGCACAGAGACTGAATGTAGGTGTGCACCTCCAAACCTCAGAGCACAGGAGGAGTCGGAAACACACTGGGGCTCAGCCAGAATCTCACGTAGAAAAATACATGCTAAGCTGGTGTGATGGGCATGGAATGGAAAGCAATTATTTTCTAGGCCAGGGCAGGGTAGGAGCCAGCAGAGTGGGGTTGAAAGCATTTTGTCAAAGAAAATGAAGAGCCGGGATGAGAAGCAGTAGGACAAACAGAAGCACTGGAGGGAGGGAGAATGCATACAGGACCAATGAAAAGAGGGAAACAGGAATCGGTGGGTGCTAACAGAATACAAATCTCACAGAAAATACATAGTGAGATTAAACTATGTACTGCCATTTTATGTGGGGGGTTTTTAAACACATAAACTTAATGGTATTACAGAAATGTTCTGCAATGTCCCTTATTTATTTTTAACTGCACACTCTAACCCCCTACCATCCACAGGACTTTCACTGCTTTCAGAGCACTTCCTCCTATTTAGAGGGTTAGGGTTTTAAATGTCTTCATATTTTATGTGATGGAGTTTGCATTTGTCTTGTTCTTCTTTCAGCTCTGGGGCCATTTTTGTGTGGTTAGGAGGAAATACTTAACTTTATGATATTTCCACGAAACTGAACATCTTTTGTATATTTTCTGTTGGGTGTGTTAGGGTTATATCCCTCATATAGTATAGTTTTTGCTATAACATGAAGAATATTTTTTTCACATCTTATAGCTGGTCATTACTAACATAGAAAAACTATTTACTTGATTCTATTAATCTTATATCCATCATCTTGCTAAACTTGGGGTTAAGGGTTAATGCTAAAAGGGATTTGAGGATTAGTTAGTAATTAGTTAGGAGGTAATCTATGGAATGTATTATTATATAATGTGTAATGCATCAATGTTATTTTCCTGATTTCGAAAAGTATTTTGTAGTTGTTTGGGGTGATGGAGTATCATGATCATAATTTATTCTCAAATGGTTTAGGGAAAAAAAGTGTCATTGTACTGTTACTTGCAATTTTATTGTAGGTTTGAGATTTTTTTTTTTTTTTTTTTTTAATTTGTTGGAAAAAATACTTGGAGATGCCTGCTGCTAAGGAAGTGAAAACTTAAACAGAAGAAAGGAATGAAAGTGTTTAGCCAGGAGGTTTTTGAATACATGTAGCTGTGATATCTTCCAATTCAGAAAAGTGGAAACATCTGGCGAGGAGGCCATTAGCTGATTTAACTCAGTCTACGCAACGCCCGTCGAAGTCAGGTAGTATGGTACCAGGACAGCCGTGTACCAGATGTGTGCTCATCCCCGAAACGACTCAGATGAAGTTGTCAGCCCCAACAGGCACGGCTTCTCATCTCATTCTTTCGTGACTGCCTTTTCCACTTGACTTTTCTGGAAGTTTTAATCCCATAATCAGCTGCCAGGTATGACCTTCGTGTCTTGGTCTCAGTTGAACTTGTAAAAAAAAAAAATACGAATGCTTTTCCAGGGCAGGGGCTGGACAAGTCACATTTAAACCCCTTCCAATTCTGTGATTCTGGATATAAAAAATCGGTCATGAGCAGAGAGCAGCTTGGGGATATTAATTCTCTTCAGCTACTTCCCCTCCCCCCTCCACCTGCTCTGAGCCAGATCTGCAAAGGGAACTTCACACTTAAACCAACTCAGCTTTCCGGGCAGTAGATTTAAAGGAAATCTTTAAATAGTAGCAGCTGTTGCTTTCTCAGGGAAGTTTCTGGGAATATGTCTACTTAGTTCAAGTAATATTTTGGGATTTTCTTTAAGAATATTCTATTAATAAAAATGAATATTAGTCTCAAAAATCAGTTTAGTCGTATATTCAGAATTTTATGTTATACACATTGAGAAACTGAATATACCAATGGACAACAGCCAGAACATATATAAAGTTAGAACTTTGACCCACAACCTGCCTCAGCCTGCCCAGGAAACCAACCCATAATCTGCAATAAACACCCAGGAAGCAGCCTGCTGTAAGCCAGGTTCCAAGGAGCCAGGTGGCTATCTCTAGAAATGATCTAGGAAGCTAAAGCATAACTTCTGGAACAATCAGCCCCAAATGGCCAGGACTTGATCAATAGCTCACAGCTACCCTAACTTTTGTCCCTGCTTACAGTTTAGGACCGACCAGAGAAAGCCAAATGTGCGCCCCTACCCAGTCACATGAGATATCTGCTTCTGGTTAGTGTCTCCAGTTTCTGCTCAGAAGCATCTGTTAACGTAAGAAACATTCAAACCTGTGAAAAATTTTTATGAGTTTAGTTGAGCCAAACTGTCAGCACATGCAGGGGAGCAAAATCTCAACAGATTGAAATAATGCTCTGGAGAATGGCAATTTTGCACCTTGTTTTATAGGTTACAATCAAAGGAGGAGCCGTAAGTGGGCTACCTGAAATCCATTGGATATTTGATTAGGGAGGCGGGAGAAAGCAAAGCAGGAGAAACCTCTGGGACTGGAGAAAAAGTAAAATGATAGACATGTGCTTCTTTCACACAGGCAGGTACAGGATAGTTGGCAGTCCACAGTTAACAAAATAACACTAACAACCAGAGGATTCCTGGTCTCTGCCTTGGTGCTTGGGGGGGGGGGGGGGGAATTGGAATTTGTTTTGCAAAGGCGTGTGTTATCTCAGATGCAAAAGACAACAGACTGGCTTAGTTAAGGTGAAAATTAACCTTTGTTAGGGAAAAGTACTGCCTCAGGACATGGCTACCAACCATAAACTGCTTTTGTTTAAAAAGCTTTAATTTCAGACCATCCCTTGTGGTCATTTTAGGTCTCTGAGTTTGCAAGGCCGCTACACAGGCCTTCCCTGAGCTTTTCAGGTTTAGTATGTGGCCCCTTTTCATCCACACATCCATCAGGGCACACCTGAGAGTCACTCTTGTCCAAGATAAGTTTTCCCCTTCTCTGCCGGCTTTGTGTCTGTCAGACCTCTCGTTGTTGTTTTCTTGTTAACTGTTGACTGTTAACTATCCTGTACCTGCCTATGTAAAAGAAGCATATTTATTGTGACTTCCTACTCTAAGTGAGCTCTGATTAAACAGACTTTGCTTTTCGAACTTAGGTAGTGTTCATTCCTTTCCCAATATTTTGAAATATTTTAATACATATTATCCCACTTGACCCTCACACAACCAAGCAAGAAGGGTGGAGCAGGCATCCCACTGTGTCATTAAAGACACAAAACTTCAAAGGACCCACCTGAAGTTGCTCAAGGGCAGGGTCAACACCAGAATTAGGTCATCTGATTTTTCATCCTGGGCTCTTCCCGAGGCACTCCTTAAAGAATGTTATCACTTACTATTGTAACCTTGCATCTGAGGCTACACTGAGTCAAGATTCTTAAAGATAATTTAACAGGTTTTTTTGGTGTTTTCTTTTTAAGTTTTTTATTGAATTTTGTACAGGGTATCCAACTCCAAAATTCTTTCCAACCAAAAATTTGGTTTGGTCTCCAACCAAAAATTCCACCCAGACACTGTGCCAGTAGAATAACCCAGTTTCCTCCATCTCTCTGAGCAAATGGGAAACATGAGTCTACCCAGAAACGCAGAGAAGGACATTCCTAATAAGACTCCCTTTAGTGAGTCTTGCCCCAGTGTGTCCCCACCTTTCACTGAGCTCTGAGGTTCACCAAGACACTTTCACAGTGCAGCCTGCTCCGCTCTCCAACCTAGGCACTGATCTCCACCATCCAAGCATGAGCTGAAGGTCTTCCTCTCTCCAAAGAAAGCTCTCCTGTGAATTCAGTAGAGTGAACTTGCTGAATGCATACTCTGCCCTAACTGAATGTATAGACTGTCCTTCCAGCGTTAAACTCAGTCTCATGGGTGAAAAACATAAATAATAATTAGATCAAGGCATCTTGACCTGCCTTTGGGGAATTCTTAGGGTTTCGCTGATGCACTTTAAGGGCTGTAGATGCCTAAATTGTAGGTGATATTTGATGTGAATGTACATTTTCTTGGAAGAGGTTCCATTGTTTTTGTTAAAAGACAATTTTTTTATAAAAGCAAAATCATGGCTCTCATATAAAACATAAAATGAACACATGTCAAAGATTCTGACCAATAGGATGTTGAAGAAGACTTTAAAGAAAATTTCAAAGAAAATTTCAAAATACCACACATTTATAACCATAAAGGAATACTAAAAAGCATTTACAAATAGATGCAAAACTGGCCAATATCTACAGGGCAATAGTAAATTGCATCCCGCCTAACAGAATGTGCATTTCTGTAGATAGGAATTATCTGCTATCAGTTTTTTATGTTATTAGTTTTCTACAAATTATGGAGTTGTAAAATAGCTCAAAGCCAGTAAAAGGTGGAGATAACCTGGATGGGTAAGCTAGATATAACACCCACAAGTCCTGTTTTAATTTTTTCTCCATTTCAAAGCCTTCCAAAATCTTTTCTTAGAATCTCCCTTGTGACCATAATAATTTCAAGGATTATTTCTAATCACAGTATAAGGCCTGACTATGTAGGGGAAGCAGGAGTATTATTTTACCTTGTCACTACAATAGGCCTTGGTAAGATTAATAACCTTCCACAAAAGAAAGCACCAGAGCCAAATGATTTCACTGGTGAAATGTATCAGACTCTTTAGGAGGAAATGATGTCATTTCTGCACAATGTCTTCCAGAAAATAGAAGCAGAGGGAATACTTCCTAACCTATTCTGTGAAGCCAGCATCACCCTAATACCAAAATCAGGCAAAGACATTACACAAGATGGAAACCATAGATCAGTGTTTTTCATGAACATAGATGCAAAAATCCCCAACATAATATTGGCAAATAGAATCTAACAATACATCGATAGAGTTATATGCCATGGTCAAGTAGGATTTATTCCAGGTATGCAAGCTTGGATCAACATTTAAAAATCAATTAATATAATGTCACATCAACAGGCTAATTAAAAGTAATCATATAACCATATCTATTAATGCAGTAAAAACTCTATTGGTAAGTCTGATGTGCATCCCCCACTGAAAGCCATTGGTTTAGAAAATGTTAGATTCAAATTAAACACTGTGACCAATCAATATTCTAAATAATGACTGAAATGTGACCGATAACAGTAGGCTGTTTTGCCTGATACCCTAGGCCTCTAACAAAGGTGGGCAGCACTATGTCATGAGTTTTAATCAGTGTCCCCTGAGATTAAACACACCATGGGTAGCAAGGGCATTGACAAATCTTCAGGGACTTCCCAAGCCTACAATTTCTGAACATCTCTTCAGATCTGACAGTTTTCTCCATGAAACTTTACAGTGAAGCATGTCAAACTGAATGATGACTCTGAGCCCTTCTCTGAAGAATCAGAGAATTTTTTTTTTCACTTATCCTCAGTGATGTTTAGGTATAAAAGGTATCCTGAAAGTTTTATCTTATTTTTTCCACATTTTATGATCTGACTTGGGGAAGGCAAATATCAAAGTTGTTAGACTTGCACACTCGGTTAAGATAGCATCACGGGTGCCTGAGGTCCCTTGGTTACCTATTTAATCAAAGTGACAATAAAACATTTAAAATAAACATAGAATATATGTCACTGTTTTAAAGCCTCATTTGTTCATAAGTAAGGAAACCCTTCTATTCCTCCTTAAATAATTAAGAACATGAAGTCAACACATAGTACTGAAAATGATTTCGGTAAGACACAGACTCTCTGCTGTCTAGGGATATTACACAGGAAGAGAAGAACAACCCTTTGTATTGTAGCAATGTCATTAATCAGTAAACCAAGGAGACAAGCCCAATGACATTTTGTGAACCCTGCCAAGATTTCACACATTTCATAGTTGTTGTTTTTTTTGTTTTTTGTTTTTTTGGTTTTTTTTTTTTTCAGATTCAGGTATTCTAAACCCAGGCAAACACAGTTTGCTTTCCAGTTTTTTGTTTTTGTTTTTCCCCCTCCATTATGTTCCTAATATTCTGAAACAGATGTTGGGGCCCAAGAGGTGAAAGTTGATTTTATAATAATTCTGAGATTTTATTTATGTTATGAGGAGGAAAAGTAAACTCTTTCCTCTTCCCACTTTAGGCTCTCCAGCTGGGGCCCTGTAAATTAGGCCGACAAGAGGCAGATTCCCAAAGGAAAAACAAACAGAGGTTTTGCTCACTAGTGCATCCTGCATACAGGTGGGAGTACTCAGCAATGAGCAGCTCGGAGGGGTGGTTAGAACGTGGGCTTTTATAGTATCTTAATTAAAGAACAACACATGTTTAGAGAAGTGACAAGACAAAGGAAATGGACTTTCAGCTTCTAAGGAAGACAAATTGTGGTGAGGCAAATACATGGGAAAACTAATGGTAGACAACGGCTAATTTGGGCAAGATTTGTTATGTGGCTTCCTCCGGTGCCATCTCTGGGCTGGTAAGGATCAAGAGTTGTCTCTGTCCTTCCCAGGAGAGAGAGGAGACACCTTTACAAATGTATGACTATTTTTAGGCAAATGGGGGAGGGCAGAGCTTTTCTTATAACAGCTTCTCAATTGCTTTCAGCTCAAAATCATCCTTATACCAAAATGGCATCTTTGGGGGTGGCATGTCCTGCCACCCTTTAACATGCAATGCGTTTATCGTTGCCATCTCAAATGAAACAATAAATGTGTATTTTTAAATGTCCCAATATCCGTTTTTAACATAGTAAATGGGAATACTTACAACTGGCATAAACAAAAATTAAGGTCCTCATTAAGTCCCAAGGGTGTTAAAGGGCCCAGTGACCAAAAAAAGTCTGGAACCACTACTTGAGGGCAAAACTATCTTTTCCATGCAAGAAAAATCAAAGGAACACACAAATGCACTTCTCCATCACTGTTGCTGCTAGTGTGGCTTAATTACTCATATTTTATAAAGAAAATTAAGGAGTGAGATTGGTTAAAAACTATCTGTCATGCATGAGCACTTTAGCAGACTAGCAAAGCTTATCATACAACTTCCTAAAGCCACACACATTCCTATTTAATGTGGCAAAATAGAATGCATTCATTAACTTGAGCCAAAGATATAGCCTTTCTAGCACATAAAAATAAACAGAAGCATGAAAAATTATGCTTAATGATTGAAGAACAGAGTGAAGAAATAAAATGGAGTCACTATAGTCAAGCTGCTAAATTACTAAAATCATAGTAGGTTGAGGCATGAGGAAACGATTCTGTTTTTGTTTTAAGTAGCCTGGGAACTTGAACTTTTGAACTTTCCAGTCCTGTGTCAATGCCTGGATATACATCAAATCTCCAGATAACCTTCTGATTATTATCTGAAGGACTAAGGAAAGAATGTTCACATATCCAGACCCCTCGACGTCTATTACATACACTATGGTTATCTAGAGGATTACTATCTAGGACCAATTCTAGGCTAAGAATGCAGGACTGATTCTTCTCAAGAATGTACTATTCACTATAAGAACTCAACTTTTCTTTCATTTAGGAACATTTCTGGGTTTTTGCCTATCTGTAGTTTCAGTTTATAAACTCTAAGACCCTTGAATAATACTTATCATTTATTGCTAGCCAAAGCTCCAGATTCTTTTAGAGATCATTTGACATGATCAATGTCTCAATATATCTTACTTAAAAAGTATCTAGGTCTCCAGAAATTATCCATTAATTAATGGAATTTGAAATTATTACATAATTTTATTACCTAACAATCTTGGAAATTATCATCAAGCTGACAATATGAAACATAATTACTGTTGAAATAAAAATATCATCACCATACTGCCTCAATTTACTTAAATACAAACTTATATTTTTCATAATCTGAAAAGTTACAGAAGGGTACCATTAGCATGCTTGATCAGTAAACGTGTTTTAGTTTAAGTATTTCAAGATGGAAGCAAGTTGAGGGGAACTGACATTCTCCCAGAACCAAACTGGAACTACAACTAAAATATAGAAAAACCATCCTGAATAATCAACTGAACACTAGCTGGAGAGCACCCTCATAACCAAGGACCTAAAGCAGAGATCACGTAGAGCCTGGTAGGAAGTGCAGAGGCGCAAGAGGGCTGCCTGGGCTCCCACAGGCAGCAGCTGAAGATCCTGAGGGATATCTCAGCTGTGGGGGTTCCCACTGAGGACTCTAGGGTCTAAATCCCAGGCTGGGCTACACAGCCCAGAGCACCAGAACTCCGAGGGGTGCCCACATAACATCTGGCTGTGAAAAGCAGCAGGGTTTCTGCTGGAAATGCAGGCACCCTCTTAAAGGGTCAATGCACAAAGTTTCATGTGCAGCCACTCACCTTGGGCTTCAGCAGAGGGAGAGCAGAGCGGACTAGAGCTGTGTGAGAAAAATCCAGGGGTGCTGGCAGGGGGGTAGAGCTCAGAGGGCAGCCATCTGGATTGTGCTGAATCAGTCCTCCATACTGTAGAGGACACCTTTCAAAGGCAGATATTTACCTTCCAAGCAGTTTTTACCTAGAGGGGAAGCAATTGCCTCACCCATTGAAAACCTCTCATCCTTCCCTGTGGAGTTTCTATAGCCTGAAGCTCATTAAGAGACTGCATAACAGTCAGCCTCTGGGTGCTTTGAGTCTTTGCCTGATTTGCTTCTGGACCCAGGGCTTGGAAAAGCAGTCCTTGGTGGGCATCTTGGACCTTTCCAAACACACCCAGCCCCAACAGAGGGAACTGTGAGGACCCACCAAGACAGACGCAGGCCCCTAGGCCCCGGGGCAGGACAAAAGGCATACATGAGTGACTCAGTAAACTGCAGAGGGTGGAGGCAGTTCCAGGAATTAACTTAAATCGGTGGGTTTGACAAATCAGGTGCACTCAAGCTTCTGGCGCCTGTGAAACATCCAGAGCCCACCCTTCCTAAAGAATTTATAACCCTTGTAAGGACAATGATTGCTTGCTCACTGTAACCCTATATAAGCTTGTTGTAAATTTAGATCAGGGTTCGAGTCAGAATTCCACTGCGTTGGATACGACCAAACCCCAGCTAGCTGGAATAAAAGTCCCTTTTGCTGTTACATTATCAGCTCTGGAGTGATTGTCTTTCCGCCACATAGGGGATCTGATTCTCGGACATAACAGAACCACAAGCTTCAAACAGGGTACTCAAGGCCAGTCACAAACAGAGTCTGACATTGGCCTGCACCAGGACCATCCAAAAGACTGGGAGTCCTAGCAGATCTACCTAATGCATGGAAACAAATCCAAACAGGCAGCCAAAATGGGGAGACAAAAAAAAAGCCCCAACTGAAAGAACAGGAGAATTCCCCAGAAGAAGAGCTAAATGAAATGGAGATAAACAATCTATCAGATATATAGTTTAGAGTACTGATTACAAGGGTGCTCAACAGCATGAGGAAAGATATGGAAACTATGAAGGAAATTAACAATGACATAGTAGAAATAAAAAAACAAAAACACTGGAAGGAATAAACAGCAGATTAGGGGAAGCAGAGCATTGGATCAGCGAATTAGAAGACAGGGTAGAAAAAATCAATCAATCAGAGAACCAAAAATAAAAAATTAAAAAACAGGAGGATGGTATAACGGAGCTGTGGGACAACATGAAATGTAACAACATTTGCATCATAGGAGTGCCTGAAAATATAGAAAGTAGGCAAGGGGTAGAGAACCTGTTTGAAGAAATAATGGCAGAAAACTTCCCTAACCTGGTGAAGGAAAAAGTCACACAAGTTCAGGAGACACAGACAGTCCCTAGCAAGAAGAACCCAAAGAGGCCCATGCCCAGACATATCATAATTAAAATGCCAAAAATTCAAGACAAAGAGAGAATCTTAAATGCAGCAAGAGACAAGCAATCTGTCACCTAAAAAGGAGCTCCCATAAGGCTGTCAGCTGATTTCTCATCAGAAACTCTACAGGCCTGAAGGGAATGGCATGAAGTATTCAAGGTAATGAAAAGCAAGGATCTGAAACCAAGGCTATATCCAGCAAGGCTATCATTCAAAATAGATGGTGTAATAAAGAGCTTCCTAGACAAAAAAGGCTAAAGGAGTTTAAACACCAAACCAGCATTGCAAGAAAAGTCAAAGGGACTGCTCTAATAAGAAGTTGAAATAGAACTAGCATCATAGGCATAAAGAATTAAAATGGCAATAGATAACCCAGCCGGCATGGCTCAGTGGTTGAGCCTCAACCTAAGATCCAGGAGATTGAGGTTCAATTCCAGGTCAGGGCACATACCTGGGTTGCAGGCTTGCTCTCCATTAGGGGACATGCAGGTGACAGCTAGTCAATGACTCTCTCATCATTGATGTTTCTCTCTCTCTCTCCTTCTCTTTTCCTTTCTCTGAAATCAAAACAGACATATTAAAAAAAAAACAATGGCAGTAGGTAAGTACCTATCAATAATAACCTTATATATAAATGCATTAAATGCTTTAATCAAAACATAGTGTAGCTGAATGGATAAGAAAACGAGACCCAAATATATACTGTCTACAAGAGACCCACATCAGAACAAAAGACTCACACAGGCTGAAGAAAAGAAAACAAAAAAAAATTCTGGAGGACTTTAAAGGAGAGATCAACAGCAACACACTCATAGCAGGGGATTTTAACACCCCACTGACTTTACTGGATAGGTCTTCCAGACAAAAATCAACAAAAAAACAGTGATTCTAAATGACACACTAGATCAGATGGATTTAATTGACATTTACAGAACATTTCACCCCAAAGCTGCAGAATATACAACTCCTCAAGTGCATATGGGACATTCTCAAAGATAGGCCACATGTTAGGACACAAAACAAGTCTCTATAAGTTCAAGAAAATTGAAATCATAGCAAGCATCTTCTCAGACATTTACACAATGGAATACTATGCAGCTGTTAAAAAGAAGGACCCCTTACCCTTTGAGATGGTGTGGTGGGACCTGGAGAGTGTTATGCTAAGCAAAATAAGCCAGTCAGAGAAAGATAAATATCACATAATCTTACTCATATGTGGGATCTAATGAACAAAATAAACCTTTGAACAAAATAGATTCAGAGACATAGAAGCATGGAACAGACTGAGGGAAGGCAGGGGGTCGGTGGGGGTGAGAATAACCTAAGAAATTATATGCATATATGCATAACTCATGGACACAGACAGTAGTGTGGTGAAGGCTTGGAGGAGGGATTGCGGGGTGGAGGGAATCAATGGGGGGAAAAGGAGGACATTTGTAATACTTTCAACAACACAGATAACTTTTAAAAAATAAAAATAACAATAAATAAAAATTTTAAAAAGGAAAATAAGCTTAAGTAGTTAAGCATTTTACTTAACATCAATAAATCAGGGACAGCTATTTTTTAAAATGAATTTTTAGGTTAAATTAGTCTCAGTTGCTAAGGATTTGCCTAATCTGTCTACTTGGACTCTTAAAGTATTTGAGTTAGATTTTATTTATTATTATTATTATTATTATTATTATTATTATTATTATTATGGTTAACACCAGTACAGATATCTCCCTCTTCCCCCACCTTTACCCGCTTCCACCCAACCCCTGCCCCCCTCTCCCTATGGCCATCACCACACTGTCTGTATCCATGAGGTTATATGAATAATATTTTTTAAAATAGGACATTTAAGAATATTTTAAATTTAAATTTGATTTTCTCAAAATTTTAGAAATATTCAACTTATATAAGTGCTTTTTTATCTCTGAAAACCAATCAGACAGTGCTTCTTTAACAGACTTTGTAATCTGATTTATTAATACTCTCCAGAGATAGGCAAACACACACTCCCTCAGAAATGAAGTCCTTTGTGAATTATGGACAAATCATCCCAGAGATTCATAAAGAACTGAGCGCACAGGTTCAGACATGAGGAGCTGTGAAGAATTTAAAATTCTATAGTCATTTAAGAAATGACTCCAGTCACATTTTAAAGTCATTTGTGACAGTAAATTGCTATCACATTTATAGCCATAAAATGCTGAAATGAATTTATAAATAGATGCAAAACTGGAAGCACTGGCCACTATCCCCAGGGTGATAATTGACTGTATTATGCTGGATACAGTCTACATGTCTATGGCTAAGAAATATTTGCATTTTTATTAGTTTTTGACAATTTACAGAGTTGTAAAGTTTTTCGTTTGGGTTTTTTTTCCCCATTTCAAAATCCTTTACAATTTTCCCCTACAGTCTTATCAGAATCTGAAATGTGCCAAGTGGTCTAATCCGTCCTCTAGGTCTCAGTTTAAGCGCCGCATCCTGGAGCACAGCTTCCCAGAGCAAACAGTCTCAAATACGTTTGGCCTCAGGTTCTCACCCACAGTTGTATTTTTTCTCTTTGCAGCACTTATCATAATTTGCAATCATATTTTTAGTGGAGTCTTATTTAAAGACTGTGCATCTCATAGGGTAGAGATAATTTCTATTTCACTCACCACTCTACCCCCAGTATCTAGCATAATGTCTGGTTACTCACGAATATTTGTTGAATTAATACATAAAAGAGAGAGAACCAGAGAAGCGGTGGACAGCTTTCTGAAAGCTGGCTCACTCCAGGTTCTTTATGAAACAGTCGTGAGGGCCAGAACAGGTGCCACAGGAGGCTTCCTTTGTATCTCCCACCTTAAATTAGATCCCAGAGTCCTCACAATGCCCTCCAGAGCGAGGAGGCTGACCACCTGTCCTAAAACTCCTTTCGGGTGGCGTTCAGGGCCACTGAGGGTGTTGGTGGGAGAGCAGGTCTAATGATCCACCTTAGCGTCCTAAGGCAGGTGCAAGCGCAGGCCCCACCGGGGCTCTGCATGTGTGCTCAGCATGGCAGTCTTCACAGAGCCTTCTCTTGAGCCTCACAGCTACCTTAAAGATGAGAAAAGTGAGGGTTCAGAGACTCAGAAACCAGGCCTTTTTGTTACAACAGGAGTTACTCTGGAAGGTTTAACCCCAGCCAGGCATTTGACACTCATCATCTCACTTAAGTCTCCCAAAGGCTCTACAAGGCAGGAAATGTCATTTTACAGACAAGAAAATTTAGGCAAAGGGAAGTTCCCAATCAGCGGGGAGAAGAGGTAGGATATGGAACCACGGTGGGAAATAAATTCCACGGCCTGTGCCTTTGGCCGCTGTATTTTGAGTTTCTTCCCATTGCACTTGCACTTCCAACTTTTGTTGCTCCACACTACCAGGTCTCCGTCCAGGAGCCAGAGATGCACTAGAAATCAAGACCCTGGTAGAAAGGACAGTTATGTTTGCTGGACGGCGGCTACTTCAGAAGCTTAGCTTCTAACACCCTCTGCTTACACAGCCAGGAAACCAACAGGGAGAATTCGGTGATATGCAGAGCTATGCAGGCCTGTGACTTCACAGCCAATTATGCACCTGTCCTCAGAGGTGAGAAGAGGGGTGAAAGAGTGACAAATAGAGAAGCTCTCCACCTTCCTCCCAAGCTCTTGATAGGACACAGCCTCAGGAGAACACACCTCTATGGAGGACCGACCTAGAGGAAACAGCAGAGGATGAACCCTGGGACCCTGGGCACTCAGGACAACCTGGCCGTTCTTACAGACAAGCGGCTATAAGTGGATTAGACCAGAAGGAAAGTGCAATATTTTTTTCCTCCCAAATATTACTAGACATTTGGAATTAATAATAGGTATAGAATGGATTGGATAGAAAGAATATAAAAGCAGGAATTCTAAGTTTAATTTTTTAAAAGGTGTGTAAAACTGTATATCTTTTTAAATGTATTCATTCTTCATCCTTCAAATCACAGCTTTAAAAAAATGATGGTAATAGCTTTATAGGATTTTTTAAAGCCTAGGAGTAGAGTTTTCAAGAAGCAATTTTGTTCAAATGTTTTATAATCTACTTAATAGCTCTCTTTAAATTTTCTATTCTGTTTATTATTTCTAGTTAATGGCCTAAGCGTTAAATTTAGTTATGAATTTTTTATTTTAAAAAATCTCAATTCATCAGAGGCAAGAAAAAAAGACTATAATCCTTCTCATGAATCTATTTAAAAGACTAGCTTGTCATGCTAGCTAATTACCCATATATTCCTACTCATGAATTGTCATCCTGGCTAATTCATTCAACCAGGAAATATTATGGAGTTACCTGCTGCATTGGTATCATCTTCTGGATAAGAAAGTGACGCTCCCAGGGCCACACTAGGGGTATCTGCCTCCAGAGCCAGTTCAACCCCTGCGGTGGGGTCTCTGATCTCAACCACCCCAGTGTGGGCACCCTTGCCCCTCCCCCACTCATCAAAGACTGCTGATCTTGGTTGATGGAACCCTGCTCTGTGACAGGCTTGCCTGTCCGTTAGTGACTTCTCCAGTGGGTCTGAAATGAGTTCTCCCACGGCCTCATCTAACCATCACCCCTGGACTGTACTGACCCTATGTGGTCCACACCTCTATCTGCCAGACCCACAGTTGTGTTCTGAGTGAGATCTGCATCCTGGCCCTGCCAGGATTGTTGTGGTTCCATGCAGGGGGCTCCCATCTCAGAAGTTTCTCCATAACCCACAAATCTGTTCTAATCACTTGATGGGTCCTAAGTTCAGATGGAGTTTTATTCCCCAAAGTAGAATTTTCTGGAGTGGTTTCTACTAAGGATAAATCTATGGAGAAAGTCTCAAATAAAAAACAGGCTCCAAGGTCAAAATACTTTGAGAAATTTCCCTTGGAGATCACAATACACCATCATTTCTGGAAAGCTTTGCGTAGAGAAACCTGCTTCAAATTTCTGATTTTATGAATTTTTAAACTAAAATTTATATCCTAAGAAGTTATGACATTTATCATGGATTCATTCTGCATTGCCAGGACTCCTAATATCCCCTTTTATTTTAAAGGGGCTCTACACCCAAAGGAATCAAGTGTAGTTATCAGATAGCTAAAAGGCTATATTGTGCAAGCATTGAGTAGTGGTACTCCCTTCAGCTCTATGTTGAAAGTTGCAGATGGTCTGATTTCTTGGTTTCACTGATAAGGTAATTCATATACTGAAGCACATTAAATCCAACTCTGTCAACCCTTGTCCCCCAAGTCTGGCAAGTGGGCTGTGTCCCCATAGACTACTCAAGAAAGAACCAATATGTGTGAAAGATAATTGCTTTTAATTTTCTAAGTTTTCATTTATGCAACATAACAAACGCAGATTTATGTGACTTGATATGACAGTTTTACAAAAACATTTTCCTCCAACATCTGTTCATTAGCATGTAAATATTTACAATGAAAAAATAGTCAAGGAAAAAGGAAATCTCCATTCTTCAAGTCAATTTCTTTCCAGAATATTAACAATAATATTGTTCTGTACCCACTGCGAGATACAGCATTGAGCAATTCAGAAACTGTCTCTATCTGGTGAAGCTTCTATCAAGTAGGGCAAGAGATAGCACATAAACAAAGAGGTGAAAGGATGCACTCAGCACTACCCGTGATAAACTGAGCAGGGTGCAGATAACACTGAGGCGGGGGGAGTCCTTTCAGACTGAGGAATTCATCTAGTCAATCTCCTTATAAGGAGGCAGAAATAAATGTCAAAACATTATGATTACAGGGAAGAGATTTCTACATTTATTTTCTATTTACATATTTAATCTTTGAAGAGGAATTTAAATTATTAAATTATTAATTGACTTTCTTTTAAAAAATTTTTTATTTGATTTACATTTATTTGTTTATTTTTACTCCTCATTCAAGGATACGTTATGATATGCTTGTTATTGATTTTAGAGAGAGAGGAAGGGAGAGGGTGAGAGAGAGAGAGAAACATCGATGTGAGAAAGAAACATTGATTGATTGGTTGCCTCCCCTACGTGCCCCGACCGTGGATTGAACCCAAAATCTGGGTATGTGCCCTGACCAGGAGCCAAACCCACAGCCTTTCGGTGCATGGGACGACACTCCAACTGGCTGCACCACACCAGCCAGGGTTGGCTTGGTTTACATCTATTTATTTAACATATAATTAACAACAGCTTTGAGGAATAAAAAAACGTACTGCAATGAGGCTATCATCACTTTAGCGTATAATTTAATGATTTCTGATAGAAAACAAAACACTTTATAAATACAGCATGAGTAATCTAAAAGGCTATTCAACACCATGCTAAACCTCATTGTTCGAAAATTTGCCAATGAACAGGTTAAATTAATTTCCCGTACAGTTTTTATCTGCTCGTCACTTAGGCCGAAGAGCTAGTTTCTACAGACAACACACTAATTTATTCTGAGAGTTGGAGTGCAGCCATATTGTTATCAATATGAACAATAAGAAAATTTAATGTTTAAAAGCTAAAAAAAAACCTCAGACAATTCTGCCTTCTTTAGAAGTTATGAAAGCATCACTTCATCTGAGGGCAAAGTAGCATGCAATTGCTCTACTAGCAAACGTCTAGGAGCAAACACTGAGAGGAATAGGTACATCTTAGAATTTAATTAATCCTGTGAAAAATATACTGTTATAGAGGAAAAATCAAGGTCAGAATATAATTGCAATATGCTCTTATTTTATTGATGCATTTTCCACTCGAGATTCTTTAATTTTCAGCTTTATGTCAAACACAGAAAGAACTGAGGGGAAAAATAAAACATAATTGTACCACGATTTCTCATTAACTGTTGGACAAATGCCAAGGCCTCCCGACTAAACACAGAAGTGAAGAGGGTAATTTTCTTAGCAAGCAACTTAGTTTCTAAGAACCAGATCCATTAATACAGACCACAAAAGACCCAACTTCAACATGTCAATCCTGCAGGCAAATACCAAGAGATCCACACCTAGAGAAGCTAAAATGGCTCTGAACCAGAGGAAGGGGTGAAAAGGGAACTGACAAGGTAAACTGATAAATTATGCTAGTTCCGTGGTGGGGCGTAAAAGAACCAAACAATAAAAATCTTATACGGGAAACTTTTAAATTTCAGTAATTCCCAGCAAAAGTATAAAAGGAACAAAATAATGAGTACTGAATATATCCACAGAGATAGACAACCCCAAAAGCAGTCACTGCATTATCTACAATTCAATGGCCTTCCAACTTAAGAATAGAGATTTTTAGGACATTATTAGAGCATTTAAGTAAACATTTGAAGCAAGTCTGAAATTTTTCTAATTTTGAAAGCAACAGTGCCTCATTCTTACTTTCCCCCTTTTCTGCCCCAGTTTGAAGCCCTGGTCCTTTACAGCTCTGACAAGTTCACCCTGAAGCCTCTTCTTCCCGCCCATCTACTAAACACTGAGCTGACTCCTCGCCCACAGCAGGCTTGGTTTGTTTACTGCAGTCAGTTTACGGGGTGAGAAGCATTTAGCCACAAAAGGCATAAGGATATGGTTTCTCCAGATATTTTAGTAACAAGTGAAATTTCCTTGTATAATATTGCTTTTCCTTACAAAAATTATTAGAAGCTTTCTCCCAACAATTGAAAATGCTTTCTACACTAATAATTCAGAATATCTGTAAATTATTATAGTACTTTATTTTCTCCTGTCTTCCCATTTCATTACAATAAAAGATAAACAAAAGTTGGACACCAGTCCCTGCACCACTGGGCTAGGGGATCATGTCTTTTTTTTTTTTTTAACCCTCACCCAAGGATATTTTTTCCATTGCTTTTCAGAGAGAGAGAGAGAAACATCAACGTGAGAGAGACACATTGATTGGTTGCTTCCCACATGAGCCTAGACCAGGGCCAGGATCGAGCCTGCAACTGAGGGACGTGCTCTTGGCTGGAACCGAACCTGGGACCCTTCCGTCCATAGGCCGATGCTTTAACCACTGAGCAAAGCAGCTAGGGCTCTTATCGTTTTTATAGCTAAAAGTAAAATGCCAACCAGTGGACAGCCAGAGGCCCATTTTAATGACGCCACACCAAAAATAGCAAAGCTCAGATGCCACCTAGAAGTTTTTATTTCAGATGAAAAGTAAAAACTCAGTCTTGGGTTGCAAATCAGCCAAACCCAGAGGCAGTTAAGGCAGGACACTAAGCATTATCCAGCAGCAGGAAGGGAAGAGAAAACCTTTCCTGGAAACAGGTAACCTTGGGCATTTGAAAGAGCTTCCCAGAGGGACAACAGCAGCAAAGCTACTGCACCTGAAGTGAGCTCTGAAAAGCCATCACAGAGAGCCTACTGCAGGAAAGTTACTGAGGAGGCGCACACAGCTGGGTCATGGAGAGGAAGGTCCAAGAAGCCCAACAAAAACAAACAAGGACAGAGATGGTTCCCAATCCCACGTGACTGGAATTCCAGCAGTTCCAAGGCAGAAAACCTAGGCATGGATGTTCACATTCACACCTCTGATAACTCTGCAGAAAACTAGCTCCAAATTCGTAACTTTTCCTGTAAGTTTTGTTCTAAATGAGGGTTTCTTGACTTGGAGTCCACAAGCACAGAATGGAAAGGGGTCTGTGAACTGAGAAGGAAGGAAATTACACCTTTATTTGCACTATTCTCTATCTGAAATTTAGCCTTTTCTTTTATTATAAATGCAAATAACAAACCAGTTTCTGTGACTCTGTCAAATAAAATCCTGTATTTTCACATCGCATGTTAAGTTGTTGTACATACCTCGAAATAGCTGCTAATTCTTATTATTTCATATATTAATAAAAATACACATATATTACTATAACACCAATTTGATGTTAAGTTTTGAAAACACTGAATAGAGTAAGGTTAGACAGACTTCTGGACTACAGAATTTCTCAGAGTCTGATATTGCAAAGAGGAATGTGAATATTTGAAGGGGAGATTTGGTATGCAAAGCTGGTGTGGAATAAGGAGGCACTCTGAATTCATCTCCCTTTCATCACTCTCAACCTTTAGGACAAACTCTGCAGATGTCCCACACAAGTCTGGTTGGTGCTGCAGGGGATCAGAGGGTGAGCATACCAGCTGCTGCACATCAGAAACAATGCAGAGCTTTGGAAACCCTCAAGTCAATGTCACAGTCATGTTAAAATACCCTGCAAGGTTCCCAAGTGCAGTCAAAGGGACATGCAGACTGAGAACCACCACACTTTACTTGGACATGGTGACTATGTGGATAAAGAAGATGTGGTATGTATAATGGAATATCACTTAGCAATAAAAACATGGATAGACCCAGGGGGTATTATGCTAAGTGTAGTAAGTCAGACAGAGAAAGATAAATACTGTATGGTTTTATTTACATGTGGAACCTAAAAAAAACACAAAAATAAATGAATAAACTGACACATAGATATAGAGAGCAAGTTGATGGTTGCAGAAAGGGAGGGGGGTGGAAGCATGAGTAAAATTTGAAAAATAAAAAACAAAGAAGATGTGGCACTTGCCCTAAAAAAAAAAAAAAAAAAGTAGTTGGTGTCCCCAAGGGTGGGTGGAAACAGCCACTAGCTACCATCTCATGATGACTTCCATACTAGACCTAGAACCCTTCCCATCTTTTAAAACATCAGCAAAACAAGATCCTGTAATTAATCTGTAAAGCACCAGAACTTTGTAATATGACACAGTTAGTCATTCCTAGTTACTCTACTTAAGGTTTTCTGAAGACAAAGGTAAGAAGACAATAATACAGACTGCAGAGACCAGAGAAAGAGGAGTAAGAGAAAGAGAAGCTCAGATACCTAACAACAATATAACATAAACAGCTCTGCAGATAATAGTATAAAGTCCCAGCTAATAGACCAGTTTAACATCTGAATGGATTCACAGGCTTGATTAAACACTGACAACATATGCCATAAAAGAAGATCATAAGTTGTAATATGTCTTTGTAAGAAGCAGCTTATTAATCAGTTTGTATACTTCTCCAATTACATTCCTTTAATTCTTTCATTTACAAAACAATTTGCAAGATTCCAAGATGACAGCAGATTGAGAGGAAGCTACACTGACACTCCCAGAACCAAACTGGAATTACAACTAAAATATAGAAAAACCATCCTGAATAATCAACTGAACACTAGTTGGAGACCACTATCATAACCAAGGACCTAAAGCAAAGAACATATAGAGACTGGTAGGAAGTACAGAAGCACAAGAAGGCTGGCCTGGCTCCCACAGGCAGCAGCTGAAGGTCCGGACAGATATCTCAGCTGTGGAGGGTTCCCACTGAGAACTCTAGGGCCTAACCCCCAAGCCAGGCTTCCCAGTCAAGAGCAACAGAACTGAGAAAGGTGCCCACATAATGCCTGGCTATGAAAAGCAGTGGGGTTTCTGTCTGCCAGGGAGAGATAGATAGAAATTCAGGCACCCTATTAAAGAGCCAACACACAAAGTCTTGTGTGTAGCCACTCACCTTGGGCTTCAGCAGAGGGAGGGAAGAGTAGATCAGAGATGTATGGGGAGAATCTAGGGATGCTGGCTTGGGGGATGGAGCTCAGAGGGCAGCCATCTGGATTCCTGTGCTGAGTCAGTCCCCCATATGGCAGAGGACATCTTTCTCAGGCAGACATCTACCATCCAAGCAGCTTTTGCCTAGAAGGGAAACAATTGCCTCACCCACTGAAAACCTCTCATGCTACCCTCTGGAGTTTCTATAGCCTGAGGCTCATTAAGAGACTGAATAACAATCAGCCTCTGGGTGCTTTGAGTCTTTGCCTGATTTGCTTCTGGACCCAGGGCTTGGAAAAGCAGACCTTGGTGGGCATCTTGGACCTTTCCAAACACACCCAGCCCCAACAGAGGGAACCACAAGCTGTGAAGTACAGAAAGCTTCAAACAGG
The DNA here is from genome assembly GCF_054644295.1 of Miniopterus natalensis. Lineage (NCBI taxonomy): Eukaryota > Metazoa > Chordata > Mammalia > Chiroptera > Miniopteridae > Miniopterus > Miniopterus natalensis. The sequence goes on from NC_142082.1 coordinate 27,293,968, forward strand.
GTACTCAAGGCCAGTCACAAACAGAGTCTGACATTGGCCTGCAACAGAGACCATCCAAAAGACTAGGAGTCCTAGCAGATCTACCTAATGCATAGAAACAAATCCAAACAGAAACAAATCAAAATGGGGAGACAAAAAAAAAAAAAAAAAGCCTCAAGTGAAAGAACAAAAGAATTCCCCAGAAGAAGAGCTAAATGAAATGGAGATAAGCAACCTATCAGATATAGAGTTTCGAGTACTGATTACAAGGGTGCTCAACAGCATGAGAAAAGATATGGAAACTATGAAGGAAATTAACAATGACATAGTAGAAATAAAAAAACCAAAAACACCAGAAGGAATAAACAGCAGATTAGGGGAAGCTGAGCATTGGATCAGCGAATTAGAAGACAGGGTAGAAAAAAATCAGAGAACCAAAAGTAAAAAACAATTAAAAAACAGGAGGACAGTCTAAGGAAGCTGTGGAACAACATGAAATGCAACAATATTTGCATCATAGGACTTCCAGAAGGTATAGAAAGTAAGCAAGGGGTAGAGAATCTGTTTGAAGAAATAATGGCAGAAAACTTCCCTAACCTAGTGAAGGAAAAAGTCACACAAGTTCAGGAGACACAGAGAGTCCCTAGCAAGAAGAACCCAAAGAGGCCCATGCCCAGACACATTATAATAAAAATGCTAAAAATTCAAGACAAAGAGAGAATCTTAAAGGCAATAAGAGACAAGCAATCTGTCACCTAAAAAGGAGCTCCCATAAGGCTGTGAGTTGATTTCTCATCAGAAACTCTACAGGCCTGAAGGGAGTGGCATGAAGTATTCAAGGTAATGCAAAACAAGGATCTGAAACCAATAGTGCTCTCTCTATCCAGCAAAGCTATCATTCAAAATAGATAATGAATAAAGAGATTCCTAGACAAAAAAGGCTAAATGAGTTTATCACCAAACCAGCATTATCACCATACCAGACAAAAAATGTCAAAGGGACTATGGAAATAAGAAGTTGAAATAGAGAGAAAGAGAAACATAGGTATAAAGAACTAAAATGCCAATAGATAATTACCTATCAATAATAACCTTAAGTATAAATGGATTAAATGCTCCAGTAAAAACATAGGGTAGCTGAATGAATAAGAAAACATGACCCAAGTATTTGATGTCTACAAGAATCCCACCTCAGAACAAAAGACACAGGTTGCAAACAAAGAAACAAACTTCTGGAGGACTTTAAAGGAGAGATCAACAGCAACACACTCATAGCAGGGGGCTTTAACACCCCACTGACTTTACTGGATAGATCTTCCAGTCAAAATAAGCAACAAGGAAACAGTGACTCTAAATGACACACTAGATCAGATGGATTTAATTGACATTTACAGAACAGTTCATCCCAAAGCTGCAGAATATACAACCTCCTCAAGTGCACATGGGACATTCTCAAAGATAGGCCACATGTTAGGACACAAAACAAATCTCTATAAGTTCAAGAAGATTGAAATCATATCAAGCATCTTCTCAAATATTTACACCATGGAATACTATGCAGCTCTAAAAAAGGGATCTCTTACCCTCTAAGACAGTATGGTAGGACCTGGGGAGTATTATGCTAAGAAAAATAAACCAGGCAGAGAAAGCCAAGTGTTGCATGATCTTACTCATATGTGGAATCTAAAAACAAAATAAACGAAATAGGTTCAGAGACATAGAAGCTTGGAACAGACAGGAATCTCAGAGGGAAGGCAGAGATGGGTAGGTGGGGAGAGGTCAACATAAAAACGTATATGCATATATGCGTAACCCACGGACATAGACACAGTGTAGTGAAGGCCTGGAGAAGGAATACAGGGTGGAGGGGATCAATGGCGGGGAAAGGGGGACATTTGTAATACTTTTGACAATAAAGATTAATTTTTAAAAATAAAAAAATAAAGAAAACAGTTTGCATTAAAATAGCCAGCATCACTTCCATTTTTGAAACAATTGATTATATGTATATTGCCAAATTAGGGGTCCACAGCACATTTTCATAAGAGAAAATGTTAGTGTAGGTAGCTAGGTATTAATAAAGGAAGGAATCAAAAGGAATCAGACATTAAGCATAATAAACCAGGGAGCTGGATCAAATATTGGATGTGCTTCACTAGGAAGCTATAGTGTTCACGGTCTCATTCACACACTCATGGAGACCACCGCATCCTTGGGAATTAATCCTTGGGCAATCTTCAAGCAATCCCCTAAAGGGCACGAAGAGTCTCCCCCTCAAACTTTCTGCTGGTACTGGTACCGGATTATGGGTTTGGGGGGGATTCCTCTGCTGGGCACTTTCGCAGTAGAGGCCAAGATGGTGCAGGGGTGAGGTAAGCACATGCGCAATAGGAGCCAACATGGTGACCATATAGGCCTGTCTGTCTTGCCTGGGAAAAGGTATGGATTGGATAAGGGCCACAAGCCTGGGAATGATTGGAAAGTTGATTGGTTATTTTGAAAAAGCGCCTGGCACTTCCCAAGCCCCAGATAATACAATCCAAGTTAACAAAGTGCCCTCTCTCGCTCTCCATAGCGGCCATGCAGGCCTAGCAGCTGCCTGAGGTCTAGCAGCCACGCAGACTGTGCTTTGAAAACGACCTTTAATTGGGAAATTTAGTGATATAAGGACAAACTGGGTTTTTTGTGTTTTTTGTGTTTATTTTTGTTTGAAATATTACAGATGTCCCTTTTTCTCCCCAATGACCCACTCTACCCCTTCCCTACCCCCTCCCCAGTCCCTCTCCACACCATTGTCCGTGTCCTTGGGTTGTGCATATATATGTATGAATTCTTTGGTTACTCTCTCCTCCTTCACCCACCCGCCCTCCTCCATCCCTGACATTCGTCAGTCTCATCTATGCTTCCATTGAATCTATTCTGTTCATGAGTTTATTAAGTTCTTTAGATTCCACATATAAGCGAGATCATGTGAGGTTTGTCTTTCTCTGCCTGGCTTATTTCGCTTAGCATAGTATTCTCCATGTCCACCCATACTGTCCCAAAGGGTACAAGGTCCTTCCTCTTTACAGCTGCGCAGTAAAAAATATGGAATACTTCACGAATTTGAGTGTCATCCTTGCACAGGGGCCATGCTAATCTCTGTATCGTTCCAGTTTTAGTATATGTGCTGCCGAAGCGAGCGCAGGACAAACTGTTTAATGGCTGAAGGGTAGCAGAATATGTCACCCCAAAAATATGCCACTTAGGATTATTTTGAGCTGAAGGCAATCAAGAATCACAGATACAGGGCAAGCTGTGTGCCCTCTCCTTAAAAGCCTAAGAGCAAGAGCATACATCTTCCTTCGTGAAGGTGGAGCCCTCCCCATACCAGGAAAAGGGAGCACTCTTGGCAGCTGAGATGAAGAGTCCATGCTGAGCATTTACAGACACAGACCTTACTAAATTGCCCCCACTCTTCCATTAGTTCCCCCATGTATTTCTAATCACTTCCCCATCATTCTTCATCCCCTGAGGTCCAAACCCCCTTTTTTCTTTGTTAAAATTGTACCTAAGCCTCCAAATCTAAGTACTCTTTGAGTTTCGCTTCTTTTCTGTGAACTCCCATGCGTGTAAATATTGATAAAAATTGCATACCTCTCCTCCTGTTAATCTCCCTTTGACACTTCAGTTTGCAGGCCTCAGAACCTAAGGGGGTAGAGGAAAAGTTTTTCCTCCTTGACAGTTTTGGCAGCAAAGATGGTCTGGGATCGGAGGGGACCTGCCACTCACTCCGGAGGCTGTAGCTGGGGTCTTGGCACCCCTGAAAAAGCTGTGTAGGTAAGAGTATGAATCCAAGTCAACCTTCTGGATTTCTGCTCAGAGTCTGCTCAAGTGAGGGTGCTAAGAGCCTCTCCTGTCTTTTCCTTTCCAAATCTGGATTCAGAGAAGAACACATTGTAATAATTAGTTCTTTGAATATTACGACTCTTAGGAATTTGAGTTTGAGTGCCCTTGTTACTGAGCTTTTCCCTTCCAGGCGTAGCCATTGTTTTCCTTTGTCTCTGTCCTTGATGTCATTTGTCATAAAAAGGAGAATCAAAGAGAAGAACATAGGCATCGGTCCTATAAAGCTGTTCAAGGCAGCCTTATAGACTGATGTGTTTACAGTTCTCACAGGATCGCCATCCATTTGGATAAACTTTTCTGTGAGTCACCAATAAAAATGATGGATGAGAGTCTCCTTCCATCTTGTTTTGTGTCCTGAGAGCTTGGCTTGGGTCTCCCAAGACAAAGAGACGCCAAGGAGAATCCTAACAAACAAGCTTTGCTGAGTTTCCCTGAATTTACTATACTTACTTCCTACCCTTTGACTTTTCAGAGTCCTCCTAGAACAGCTGGTCCAACTGTTTCTTCAGATCTCCATCTCCTTATGAAGGCTTCTGTTTCACTGCCCAGTCGGGCTCCACTCTCCTTCCCAGTCCCGGACCCTGACTGTCTCCCACCCCACACACGGCGCAGGGCCCAGCTCACTTCCTGCCGTGATGTCACAGGTCCCTGGACATTCCACAGTATCCCGGAGACTAAGGCGAGGGGAGCTGAGGGGCCTTCAGGAGGAGGTCTTCCTCCTTCAGCTGGAGGGAACATGGCAGTGAACAGAGGAGTGACCTTCTTTGTCCTGCTGCTGTATTGCTGTCACAAGGCTGAGCTCAAGCCGATTAACACGACTTCAGGTACTGTCACAGTGGACGGTTGTGGCAGGTAGAAAACATGCTCTTCCCTGGGCCTGAATCAGGCGGGTGGTGGCCTTCTGCCACAGGCCCCTCTTCTTCCCCATCTCCCTGGGGGAATGGAGCAAGTTGAAGTCTTTTTTAAAAGCTGGAACTCCATGGGAGAGTAGCATATGTCATGTATTTTAACTATTTATTAACTGAAATTTTCTAACTTACCCAAAAGTAGAGGAATAGTATAAAGAACCTCCATCACCTGGTTTCAATTATATACATTTTTCCACCTTGTTTTTTCTACACACACACACACACACACACACACACACACACACACACACTTGTTGTTACTGGGAGTATTTTAGCACTGTCCAAAATGTCTTATCATTTTATGAAAACATTTTCTTGCTAAGATAAGGCCCATATATATATATATATACACACACACACACACATATATATACATATACATATACATATACATATACATATATAATGTCATTAAACACTGACAAGAGTAACAAAAATCCTGTAAACAATTGAATATGGGTTCATACCCATGGTCTCAGAATGACCTTTTGGAGGTGGTTGGTTCCATTCACACACAAGCAGCACCCATGTGCCTTTGGCCCTGGTTCTTTTGTCCTGAGCACTTACGCATTGAGAAGTGGAACAGTGGAAGGGGTCACCACCTTGCCCACCACTTTCCAGATGAGAACCCAGATCCAGGAACTCCGTGCAGGGCTCTGCAAAACCAAATCTATTTAGAGAGAACTCAGTGCAAATTCAATGAGTATTGTTCAACTATTATGGTTTTTATTATCCCATTAGGTCCAGTTACTGAAAAGTTATTCAAATCAAAAATTCAGAAGGATATGCCTGAAGTATTTGGTAAGGGGCTCCTCTTATCAGACATGTGGTCTGTATTTGGATGGGCTTGGGTGATTGTCAGTGGGTGTTTTCCAAATAACCAGATGCAAAGTGCACAAGGTGGAGGTGATTTGGTTTGAGGCTAAAATCATGTTCCCATGGCCCCGCAGCTTATAGCCTTTAGTGGCTCCAGGAGACCGCCCCCTGCTTCGTGCATGGAGCAGACTGATTCCAGGAGCACCCACTGCTTTGCTCTAGTCAGTCAAGCTCCTGTCCCCTGCCCGTCCCTACTTGCCCCCAGCCCCTGTGGGTTCTCTGTTATAGCTGAAGCACTGTGTGTGGTCACATCTGTAGAGTCTTGCCCTTCACACACAGCTGGCTTGCTCAGGACATAGACCAGGGACCAGGGCTGGGTCATCCTTGACCCTTCAGTTTGTGGTCCACAGTAGGTGCTCAATAAATGCTTGTGGTTCCCATCAATATCTATTCTTCTTCATGACCTAGAAGCTAACTAGACATCATGATTTTTGAGGGTCTTAAAATTGGTTTTTCTGTATATTAGCTGGCCCAGAAAGTGGCCAAGGTTTTCTCAAGGTTGAAGCAGGTATTGCCAGAGCAGCTGCACAAGGTAAGAATGAGACTGGCTACATGAACAGAACCTGAGTGGCAGTGGCTCAACTACGCAGGGGTTGTGATCCTGTGTCATCAGCAGCTCAATGACATGAGGCCATATTCCTGTGGTCACTTGGCCATTCCTCGAGCTTGTGCCCCATGGTCAAGCATGGATTCCACAGCCGCAGACATCATGGCCACTTCCAGGGCAGGAAAACTCAGGGGCGTACAGATCCAAACACCATTTCCCTTTTATCAAGAAAAATTAAATTCTTCTCAGAGTCCATAGATTCCTGCTTACCTTTGCATGTCCCATAGTGTCGTCCCCCCCCCCCCGCCCCCCGCAGGGCTCTCAAAGTTTCCCACTGGGTGCATACACTGCCCTGGCCAAGTTCAGGTTCTGTGGTGGAGGAAGGAGGAGAGTGTGGCTGTTGAATGGGAATGTGACAGAACTGTGGAAGAGTGTTTGCCCAACTATGTTTGTGACACCTTAGTTTTCAGTGATATGTAATTCTTCACCCCTTTACGCGTGTATTTCACATGAGCGGGACCTAGGGTGACCGGCATCTGCTTTGCCTGGGATGTGGAGTTCCCAAGATGTGGGACATTCATGCTAAACCAGGAAAATCAGGGCAAACCAGGGCAGGTTGGTCACCCCCACCCCACCCTAGCATGTGGACTGGCTGGTCAGGGTGTCCATTGTGCTGCAGATATGGGGGTGCTGGTCAGCATAAGCATTGTATTGCACAGATAAAGGGTGCTGGTCAGCATAGCATGATCTCTGTGTTGCAGAAATGGAGGGCTGGTCAGGGTGACCACTGTGTTACAGATATAGAGGGACTCACAGCTGCCATCATCGCAGGCTAGATTAATGCTTATATACACTGCTTTATTTTAACCTCATAAAAGTCCAGTGTAATACAGACCCCATTTTACAGAAGACAAACCCAAAAGTCAGAGAGGAACTTGTCAGGATCATGTTCCCATGAGAGCAGAACCAGAATGTGTGTCAAGTCTGTCCAACACAAATCCCTGCCTAGACTGTTAAGTTATAATCTTCCTAAGAGAGGTCAGAAGGATGTAAAAGGAAGAACATGTCACATTATGTAGCAACTAGGAAAGACTTTTGTGCATACACAAGGATAGCTTGGGGAAAGTCTCAGGAAGGGGACAAGAATGACAGCAGGGGCAGGAAGGAAAATTACAAGTATGTCTGAGGCCACACTTCCAGCCTCATATCTTAGGGGAGCCAATGTTCATTATCTAGAGAATCCGGATAGGTTCAGGTTTTCAGGAATTAGTTAGGGAGGTCCTCTCACTCCAGACAAGTTTCTTTAGAAAGCCAACTCCCTCCCCTGCTTGTTAGCTCAGTTGTTTGGAGCATTGTTCTGTGCACCAAAAGCTTGCAGGTTCGATTCCCAGTCAGGACACATACCTAGGTTGCGGTTTGATCCCTGATCTGGGTGAATATAGGAGGCGGCCAACCAATGTTTCTCTCTCACATTGATGTTTCTCTCTCTCTCTCTAAAAAAAAAAATCAATAAACGTATCCTCAGGTGAGGATGAAAAAGAAAACAAACTACTATAGAAAGCCAACCCCCCTATGAGTTCCTGTTTCCAGTCACGGAATTCACAGTCTGCCTTAGGTCCGTGTAGAGCAAAAAGGTGTGGGTTCTGCATCATTGGCTTTAACATGTCCTTGTGTGCTTTTCCCAAGATGAAATTCTAGTCCAAGAGTTTTTAGATCCAAATAAATCAACATTGTTTGAAACACAAAGACCACAAGAAGAATCAATGAAGAGTACCAAGGATAAAAGCAAGTATACATTTTTTAACCCCATAATTGCATGTATTCCCGGGGGTCTATGGCATTAAAGGCACAATTCCATCATTTTAGCATTCTTAAGGCCAGCTACTTCTGGGAAGAAAGCAAATGGAGATTTGAAAGAAGCAGTTGTCCCAAACTGTTTCTATAACCTGCCTGAGATTGAGGAGGTCAAACCCAGACTGGCAGAGACAAGTTCCCTTCATTTTGGGGTGGTCATTTTGGGATCCATGTGCAAGCAAGGTCTTGGGCTTGGAATGCAACTGGGGTTCAGCCACTACAGGAACATGGGGCACAGGAATTTTGTATCCAGGTGTAAATTCCAAGCCCTTAAATTAACTCACCCACATCTGCCGAGACCCAAACTGCTGGGTTCAAGGCAGTCAGATGATGCCTGACTCCCTGTTTACATATTAACTTTCCAACGCACATTTCCAATGGGACTTGAAAACTCTTATTAGCATTCCACCCTAATGTTTTAAAATAAAGTATGGACCAAAATGAGAGTATATACATTTATGTTTTTTTCCATTTTCCCCCCATGCTCTTCATCAAAAAAGCTTGTAATAAAATGAATGATCAGACTGATATAGAAGAGAGTGATGAAAAGAAACCCTCTTTCGAGGATGAAGACAGAATTTTCTCAAATGGTAAATGCAACCTGGTAATTCCCCTGAGTTCAGAGGGTAGTGGGGAGCACAGAGAGGCCAGACAGGTGCAGGTGGAGACAGCTCTTTGGTAGAGTATGTAAAGCGTGGTTGGAGAGTATGGCCATTTCACCAGGTTAGGCTGATTTCTCATCATTTTCACGGCTGAGGGGCAGCCAGCCCCTACCCCTGCCCATGGGTCTGACCCTGGAAAACTAGAGCCAAGAGTAGTGGGCAGGTGGATGCCAGAAGGGCAAGGAAGGCACTGTCACACTGCCCATCCCCTCCCACACTTTCAGTTAAGTCACTGCTCCTTCCCTATGGTGGGCGGGATGGTGAGATCCCAGAGCGTCCCCCAGGATACCCACAGGAGTGAGGGAAAACATCCTTCCAACAGACAAGTTTGCTGAAATGAAAGTCAGTGTGCCAAAGCTCCAAGGCTGAGGAGCCAGCATCCCATGGGTGACAGGTCTTTTCTTTACCCTGAAGACTAAACAAAAGAAGGGACACCTGTGCAGCTCCTGGGACACCCCTATGAGACCCCGTGGTGGACCTAGTGGTGGGACCAGGTCACAGCTCCCAAGCCTGATGGTACAGGAGGCACAGGGAGGGGAGCTGACTCAAATACATATCTGTGGGCCCCACCCAGTGGCTCTGCAGGTGGGCCCAAGGACCTGCATTTCAGTCCATTCCTCCAAATAGCCTTCTCCAGTGAGCCAGCCTCTCAGGGTCATAAGGACTGAACAAGAATAGGATTCGAGTTAAATTTAATATTTCTAACATCTCTGAACGTGTCTCACTCATTGATGTCTGCAAATTGCCTGATGGTTATCAATTTTAAAAGGCTGGACATCTTTTTGGCAGTGGGCCCATAATAGGAGAGATGACAAGGTGGGTCTCTACTGAATGGACTGCCCAGGAGCTGGAGTGGTCTCAAGAACACAATCCCTCTGCATTGTATCCACTGCATTCCCTGAAGGAGCAGGAGAAAATGAGAATGGACTAGAAATTCTGAGGCAGGCTGAGAATGAGTCCAGGAGGAAGAGTCTGAATTAGGGGTAGGAGGTGAGGGGAAAGAAACTGAAGAAGGCAAACCACTGCCAGAGGAGCCACCAATCCACGAGAGTCTTCACAGGAACCATGAAATGCCCCAACCTGCCATGTGTGCATGAATTAAAAGCACACAGGCAGCGCTGGTCACTCTCTGGCTCCCAGGCAGGCCTGTCTCTTAAGCAGTGTTCTGCCATTCCCCCTCACACTGCAGGACACAAAGAATGGCACGAACTGAAGCTGCCTTGGGGTGGGCAGACCAGAGGAGCGCCGAGGTTGACCGCAACTATAAAACATTGTGTTATGGCTGTGTGATTTTTCCTTTTAATCATTTAGACTATTTGAGTATAACTCAGCTAGCGAAGGACTCCTAGGCTGGCAACAGCTTCAGTGTGACAAAACTGGACTGTGCTCCACCTAGCTAGAGAAGAAAATTCTTCTAGTCCTACTCCTGTGTTTTTTCAGATGGAAAAACTGAGGCACTCCGAGGTTAAGGGATTGCCCTGTATTCCATAGCAGGCTATAGGTACATTGGGTACTGGCATCCAGGCAGGCCCGATCACCATGGTATGAAGAGGTAGTTCGACTTTTGCTAGAGACAAAAGCCTTAGCATTTTTGTTCGGTCACAATAGAAGCCTGAATGGAGAGCTCCAAGAAGGGTGGGGTGGCCCATGGGCAGGAAGTCTAATTCGCCAGTGAACCAGGGAATGAATGAACCAGGGATGGTGCCACTTGGATGCAGATAAAGTCACCCAGATCCATGGAAGAGCACCTTCACTTGCTGGGAAGGGAAACCAAGGCTGGCCTGTCCCTTTCTCACTCTCTGATGTAATGCCTCCAAGCTGCAAAGGGGACAGGAAAGGAATTGCTGAGCAGGATGGAGAATTACCATTCTCAGCAGAGGTTATGATGATTCATCTTCATAAAGATATCTATTTGCAAAATGTTGTTGTAGAGAGGCAGGTTGTCTCTGGCTACTTATTAATGGAAGTGCGTTGCTGCTGTGTGTGCCCGCTCATAATCCCAAGTGTATAGGTATGAGTGTTGGCATGTCTGGGAAACAGGTAACAGGAAAAAGGATGGGTAAAACAAAGACAATGCTAGCATTTAAAACAGTTTCTACCCTAAAATAATTTTAGACTTACAAAACATCTGTGAAAGCAGTACAAAGCACTTCCTGTGTTCCCTTTACCTAGTAGTCCCTGGTGTTAATATCTTACATGACTGAGTACCATTCCTAAAACCAGGACATTGACAGTGGTGCAATACTGTCAAATGGCCTACAGACCTGATTCTAATTTTGCCAATTACCTTTTTATTTTTTTCCCTGTGGCTCTAGGATTCATCCAGGATTCCACTTTGCATTTAACTGTCATGTCATTTTAGTCTCCTCCAACCGGGGAGGTTCTCTGGTGTGTCTTTGTCTCTTATGACCTTGAAGAGTACTGGCTAGTTACTTTGTAGAATCTCAATATGAGTTTGTCTGTGAATGATTAGACTCCAGTTATATATTTTCAACAAGAATGTTAAAGAAGTGATATTGTGCTTTTCTTTATACAGCACATGAGGATGTGTTTGACATAGACATATCTCATTACCTTGGTCAGTTATTCAAGGTGGTGTCTACTAGGTTTCTCCATAATTAATTTCATATATTTTTCATTTTTAAATAATTAGTACCTTGCGGGGAGATACTTTCAGACTATGAAAATATTCTATTTCTCATCATATTTTCACCTATTAATTTAGCTTTCATTGCTTTTTACTTTCAAAAATTAGGACTGTAGTAGTTGTCAAAAAGTGATTTTCTATTTCTATTATTCCTTCTATATTGACTAGTTAGAATTCTACTGTATGGAAGAGCTGTAACTTCTTCTCAATTGTTTATTCTGGGAAAGGGAAAAAGGAAACCTTCTACCTCAGAGAGAGGAGTAGCAGATGCTCATGCTCTCTGGACTCAGTCAGATCTGCTGCTCTCTATCTCAAAAAAATGAAGTAGGTATTGTATTTGGCCCAGTACTCTTCACTGATACTATAGAACTTGTTTTATAGGTTCCCTAAGATTTTCCTATGTAAACAATCACATTTACAAATAAGAATATATGTCTCTCTGATATTTATGCCTTTTGTTTCTTTTTCTTGCCTTGTTGCACTGGCCAGAACCTCTAGTAAAGTTTAAATAGAAGTGGTGAAAGTGAGCATCATTGGTTCCTTCTAGACCTGAATGGGAAATAGTTCAGTCTTTTGTCAGTAAGTGTGATGTTGGCTGTAGGTTTCTCATAGATTTAACTTATCAGTTTTGAAAAAGTTCTTTACTGTTCTTATTTTTCTGAGCAGGGGAACCTCTTGGAAACTCACTCTATTTCCTGGGCTAAAATTGTTCTCTTACACTAGTAAGAGGCATGATGGCACTTACAGTGGAATTTCTCCTTTTCCCAATATTTGATTTTTTGGCATATTCTTTTATATTTGGCTTCTTAATGATGCCTGTCATACTCTAATGGATGTCTCATGACATGGGGGTGGAAGATAAAGGAAAAAGAGGCAAACACATAGCCTGTTATATACTTGTCAATGAATAGGTAGAGTATGTGTTGACAAAGGAAATCCAGCTGATGCTTCTAGCACCTTTCTGAACTGATGGGGTGGAGAATGAAAGTCTTATAGTGGGACATAGGAGCTTGGGAGACAGTGCAGGGGAGAAGCTAAGAACTTGGGGCTGAGAGCCAGATGGCCTGGTTGAAAGGAAAAACTTGAGTTTGGAACTAAACCATAATAGTCAAATTTTGACCATTGTGCTTAATTTTTCCCACAGGAGAGGAGAAAGAAATAACTTATCAGATTAAAAGCCTAACAAGCCTGGAAGATATCATTGACAGTCTTCGAAGAGCTTTAGGTAAATGAAACTTGGGACCATCTTAGTGATAGGTAAACGTGGAGGATGACCCCTCATTCTGGGCCTTTGCTTTTTTTTTGGTATGAAATGAAGTAAAATGTCTACTCACAGGACATGTATGCTTGTGAACAGCACTCTGAAAAAGCAGGTGACTCAGTCCCTGGGTAGACCAGCTGTGAGCCCCACAGGAGTTTCCTGGTAGCTGTCAATGTAGGGACACATGGCCCATTCAAGTCAAAATTTGAGGAGTCATGGGCTTTGTATGGGTGTCCTCTCTCCCTTCTCAGCCAAACTTATTGAGGAGCCATTTCACTCTCTCAGGAATAACTGTGATGCATGAGGCCACTGTTACACACCCACATTGTGATGGTTGCCTGCTCCTTTGACCAGGCCCAGGAAGGTCCCCAAACCACCTGTCACACCCACCTCTCAATAAATGTGGCCTCCCACTTGGGATTGAGTCTCACATCAGTGGGGACCCCTTACCTCCCACCCTTTCCCACTGCCTTTTCTGATACGACTTCCTAACTGCTGAAGTCAGTCCACTCATTTCCCCCACGGCATCTGTCCCTGGCTCGATGCTTCGCCCCAGAACTTTTCAGAAAACCTCTGAGCCTCTTCTCCTCCTCCTGTTCTCCCAACCTCTCTGAGTTAGACTTTATAGTCACATTGATGGTTCAATATCTTCAGTATTCTACATCCCACACATCTGTCCACATACCCTAAGACTGCATTGGTTCTGGGGACACATCACACCATTAATTTCAAGCTAATGCTAATGAAAACTTCTAAGGATTTGGTAAATGTGCTATTGCTAAGTCACATGCAGTTGGCTTTTTGTAGATCCAAGTGCAGGACCAAACATTTAAACTTGGTCACCTTAATCCAACCTTTAATGCTTATTGAGCATCTACCATGCACCAGGCACTGTTCTAAGTTCTCAGGATTCATCACCATAGATACAGAGACCTCTCGCCTTGTGGAGCTCACAGTCTAAGAGAAGGTCAGCTGTGTCTCATCATTCCAGCCTGTTTGAAAATTCCTGGGTTCTGACTCTTCCTATCAGCTTCTCCTCCATGACCCTAACCATCCTGCACGTGACAAGCCTGCCATCTTGTCCTTTAAATGTCAACAAGGATGGAGTCTCGTGCATAATACTAGACACCTCTCAGTTGTACAAGTTGTCATCAGGCACAGGCCAGGAGCTGCTCTGAAGTGGGACTCTCCCCATCTCAGACTTTACAGAGCCAGAGCCAGTCTTGGGGCCACAAAATCTCAGGCCCCATGGTCTGTACCCCCACCCTTAGCAGGACCAGTCCCATACAATCAGAGGTAGAAAGGGATGGTAGTGGTGGCTCGACCTGCTGCAGATTTACCAACTGTACTGTCATCCAGCAAATTTCTACTGCTTTGATGCAGATTTCAGAAGAGACTGACAAATTCCCTGTTCCCTGGGATTTGAGTGTTCTGACATGAGAATAATAAACTCTCCTGTAACCCAAGAAACTAAAGACAGGGGCAGGGGCCTCTCTACTTAAACCCTTCTGTAAGTCACCCCAGCACCTGTACATTTCGGGGGCAGGCAATAGAAGCTCCTTGAATGACAGTGGGGTGTACAGAGCTTGGGGCTTCAGCAATGCTGGGACAGGAAAGACCAAAAGTCCTTGACCTCCCTAATATAACATCACAGGAATGGTTCCCCAGCAAGCTGCCCCTGAAGGAAGAAGCCAGCAAAGCTTAGAGAAGGCCCCCACTGGGTTTTGAGGCTGAATGCAATGGAAATGAGATATTAAACCAAACAGACTGGCTAGGGCAAGCAGATTGCAGCCTGGCCTGCCGGATTCTCCTCTCCCCACTGTCCTCCTCTCCCTCCTCTTACACCTCTGCTGATTCCTCCTCCATCTGGGCTTCTTAACTCCCCCAAGAACCTGCCAGTTCTCTCTCCTCCACCTCACTCACTGCCAACCTCACCTAGGCCCACACTGCCACTTTCCCTCCATGCAAATAATGCCATGTGAGCCCTGACTGCTCTGGAGTTTCTGTCTTGCCCTTTAACATCCTCTCAGCATATCCAGGGTGAGGTTTGCACCTTAAACTTGGAATGCCCTGTATCAGTCTCATTCTCCCACCCAGGACTTCTCTTCTTACATCTCTTTCCAGTCACCCAGCTCCTCTGGGGAAACTGAAAAGGAGACTGCCACTCACTGAACTGCCCGTCTACGTGTAGAACCAGAGGATCTGACTCAGTGCTGGTAGGAGCTAGGTAGTGGCTCAGACTGCAGGATTTGTACTGACCTGGTTTCAAATCTCTACCCAGACCCAAAAGAGTTGTGTGACATTGGGGTGACCTTGGGCAAGTGACAGCAAGCACCTCTTAAGCTTCAGCTTCTTCATCTTCAAAGCCGGATACTCAGAGCACCTGCCTCATAGGGGCACAGGGGGTTGAATAACGTTTGATGAGAGCTTAGCAAGGTGCCTGCACACATACACACCCACCTGGACCTATGGGAGGGCCACACCTGTAGTGACCAGAGGAAAGTGTTTGCTATGGGTCAGGGACAACAAAGGAGGGAATCTAAAGCAGCTCCCAGCCCCATACTCCTCAGTCTCACAGCCCCATCAGTGTTCATTAATATGAGTGAACCACAGGAGGGTCTGAAATGCAGGCTCATAGGAACAGTTAAAATTTATTAAGAAAATCTCTTCTTTTCAAACAGTAAACACTCTCAAGCAAAGAAGGAAGAAAAATAAGAACTTGTTCAAAGGAGCCAAACGCCAGAGTGTGAAAGAAAGCCTAAACCAAGAAACCAAGACTGCCTAAGGGACTGACCACTCACTCCCACCCTGTGGAATAAAAATAAAACAGAATTATTGATTATACAGAATAAAGAAGAATCATTTTATTCAAGGAGTGCCAAATAAAATGAACATATTTAAATATTAAGTTAAAGGGCCCTGGCCGATGTGACTCAGTTGGTTGCGTGTCATCTCGAGCACCAAAAGGTTGCCGGTTCGCACATGCCTGGGTTGTGGGCTCAGTCCCCAGTGGGGGTCATGCAAGAGGCAGCCTATCAATGTTGCATTCTCACATCGATGTTTTTCCCTCTCTCCTTCTCTCTTCCTTTCTATCTAAAAATAAATTTAAAATATTAAAAAAAAAATATTAAGTTAAAGGTAATGTGTGTTTTTTCTTAAAAAAAGAAAATCTAATTGAACCTAAAAAAATTAGAGTGCTCAAAGCTTGCTATTCTCCAACAGAATGAGTTTTAAAAAAATATAACCTCAGAGCCTGTACAGTATAGTCATTAAGGTCTTTCAAAGAAACAGAACTAACAGGATGTATACAAAAATATAGAAATTTATTGTGAAAAATTGGCTTAAGCAATTATGGAGGCTGACAAGTCCCAAGATCTGCAGTCAGCAAGCTGGAGACTCAGGAGAGCCATTGGTGTCTTTTCAGGAAGAGTTGTTTCAGTTCATTTGGATACAGGAAATGGCTGATGTCCCCAGCTGGAAGGCCATTTGGGAGGAGAAATTCCTTCTTATTCTGGGGAAGGTAGGCCTTTTGTTCTAGTGAGGCCTTCAACTGATCAGATGAGGCCCACTCACATCAGGGAGAGCAATCTACTTTACTCAGTCTACTCATTACAATGTTAATCTCATCCAGAAACAACCTCATAGAAATATCTAGAATAATGTTTGGCCAAGTATCTGGGCACTCAGTGGTCAAGTTGACACACAAAATTAACCATTACATCCTGTGAATAATTCTATCCAGGAAGAGCCAGAGTTTATGAAGGCCTGATAGTCAGCCCTCCCATGTCTCCCTCCTGCTGTGACACCAGCAAAGTGCACACACACATATAAAGTATACATGCACACACAGAGTAAATTTCATTGCCCCATGAAGCTCAGAACGTGCACATTGGGTTTCTGGGATGTGGAGATAAAGTAGCATTCCAGGGAGCACATGCTGCTAACTTGAATGGAAAGCCAGGGCTGACATTGCCCTTCAGTGTGACTAGGCTATTTACAGCCAGTGTTCAACCTTGAGGGTGGTTAAATATTTTGAATGTTATCCCTGACTGAAACCAAGATCTCTACAGAGAAAAAAATATATGTTTTCCAATCCCTAGGAAATGACCAAATTTCAAGTAATTTTCAAGGCATTGAAATTCTGGTTTAACAAAATTAAATAGGCTATGGCTCAGAGACAATGGGGAGTGCTTTGAGAGCCAACCCAGCCCTGTACTAGTGAATCTTGTTACCATCAGTATTTTAGGTGCAAAGGATTTAGCCTACCAACATTTTTAGGGGGTGATAATAACATTTCTTTGACTAAAGTTTCTTCCAAGTTTTCATACCCAAGGTAGTTCTGGCTGTGGACACACCCTACCTCTTGAGGTGACCAGTCTGAAAAATGTTATTCAGGTTAAAATGTGAAATTGTCCCATTTCTCCAGAAAGGCAGGTTTGGGGAAGTTTATGAATCTTGTCTTAGGAACAATCCTGGATAGAGAACTTCTATTTCCTTTGTGTGATTTTAGCAATGGATTGGTATTCTTTCTAAAATATTATTTTAAAAGGCAAGTGGAGATTGTATTAAACTACACCATTTTATTTTAATTACTGGCTTTATGCTTTTCTCAAAGACAAAAAAGTCCTATACTCTCTTTCCTTGATGTCAGCAAATCACCTGTAAAATACAGGACTGGAGCCTGGGAGTCAGAGGGTGTTTGTACTGGAATGGCCTTTTGAGGCCTTTCATCCAACCCTGCGATCCCAAGAAACTGAGGCAGAGAGAGGACTCACAACTCAGTAATAACCAAGTAAGTCAGTGGAGGAGTGAGATGCAAAAATCTCTGATTCCCAGTCCCTCCCCATTCCTATGAAGCCATTCTGCAGTCTATCAATAAATGGATATTTTAGTGTTGTTATTTTCTATTTTTGTTTCCTACTTCTCTCTGTATTAGTTTGCTCAAATTGCCTTAACAATGTACCACTTATTGGATGGCTTAACCAACAGAAATTTATTGTCTCACGGTTCTGGAGTCTAAGATCATGGGCAGGGTTGGTTTCTTATGAGGCCTTTCTTCCTGGCCTGCAGATGGCCATCTCCTCCCTGCCTCATATGGTCTTTCCTCTGTACATGCATCCCCGGTATTTCTGTGTGTGTCCAAATCTCCTCTTCTTATGAGGACATTGGTTAGAATGGATTAGGGCCCACCATAATGGACTCATTTTAACTTAATCACCTATTTAAGACCATATCTCCAAATACAGTCACATGCTGAATTACAGGGGGGGTTAGGTTTCAACATATGAATTTTGAGGAGACACAATTCAGCCCAGAATGCCTCTCAAGTACTTTGTGACTTGTAAATTGTTTTCATGCACATAATACCATTGAACTCTCACCATAGTGCTGGGAGGGAGGTATCACTTCCACTTTGTCTTTGCTCAGAGATATTAAGTAACTTTCTCATTGTCACACCATAGCATGGTCTGTGGTGAACCCAATACTCCAGCAGGCTTTCTAATTCAGAGGTCAGGGTCTTCTCACTAAATGTTTTTTGTTTTGTTTTTTTAATATGTCTTTTATTGATTTCAGAGAAAGGAAGGGAGAGGGAGAGAAAGAGATAGAAACATCAATGATGAGAGAGTCACTGATCAGCTGCCTCCTGCAAGCCCTGCACTGGGGATTCAGCCCGCAACCCTGGCATGTGCCCTGACTGGGAATCGAACCGCGGTCTCCAATCCCAGATCGATGCTCAAGCACTGAGCCATGCCAGCCAGGCTCACTAAATGTTTTAAAATCATGACCATCACTGTTGGTGAATCAAGATATACTGATATAATCAATTTACATAGCAGTACTGCCCTTAGATAAGACAAAATATTTAAAAATTTATTTCATTACCTTGCTGTAGGTTGAACAGATATGTTTGAACTTTTCCTTCCCTTGTTTGGCCTTTGAACCTTATAGCATCTCTCATCACAGCAATTTTCAAAACCTGAAATTGTAATGATCTAATATTTTGACCACATCAAAATGTTTCCAATCTGACAGCATCCAAAACAGCCGAATGTATGTATTGGGTCCCTGGAAGATAGTTGAACTTCCACTCTCTGTTGTACAACAATGTAAATACACTACCGAAATGTGCATTTAAAAATGGTTAAGATGAGCCAAGCTGGTGTGGTTCAGTGGTTGAGTGTAAATCTCTGAACCAGGAGGTCACAGTTCAATTCCTGGTCAAGCTAGATCCCTAGCAGGGGGCGTATGGGGGGCAGCCAATCAATGACTCTCTCATCATTGATGTTTCTATCTCTCCCTCTCCCTTCCTCTTTCTGAAATCAATAAAAACATATTTTTAAAAAGTGGTTAAAATGATAAATTCAGTATTATCAGAAGAAATTTTCTGCAATAATATATCTGATAAGGCACTTGTATCTAGAATATTAAAAGTTCTGTTACAACTCAATAACAAATAACTTAATAAAAACGGGCAAAGGATCTGAATAGATGGTTTTCCAAAGAAGATATACCAATGGCCAATTAGCACATGAGAAGATGCTCAACATTATTAGCTATGAGAGAAATTCAAATCAAAATAAGATACTACTTCACACCCACTAGAATGGCTATAATAAAAAAGACAGGTGATAGGTAATAACAAATGTTGGGGAGAATGTGGGGACATTGGAGGCCTTGTACACTGCAAGTGGGATGTGAAATGAGGCAGCTGCTTTGAAAAGCAGCCTGATGGTTCCTCAGACGGTTTAACATAGTTACCATATGACTCAGGGTTTCTACCCGTAGGTTTATAACCAAGAGAAATGAAAGCATATCTCCACACAGAAATTTGTACACTTATGTTAATAGGGGCATTATTCATAGTAGCTGAAAAGTGAAAGCAATCTAAATGCCCATCAACTGATGACTGCACAGACGGGTGTGCTATGACCAGGCAATGGAATGTTATTCAGCCATAAAAACGAATGAAGCACTGGCCCACACTACAACATGGATGAACCTTGAAGATACTATGTAAGTGAAATAAGCCAGACTTGAAAGACCGCGTATTATATGACTCCATTTACATAATATGTCTACAATAGGGAAATCTAAAGAGACAGTAGATTAATGGTACCTAAGCAGGAAGTATTGGGACATTGAGGGACAGCAGGTAAGCCGCATGGCATTTCTTTTGGGGTAAGTAAAATGTTCTAAAATTGATTGTGGTGATGGTTGCACAACTCTGAATATACTAAAAGCCATTGAATTGTACACATTAAATATGTGAATTGTATGGTATGTGGATAACCTCAAGACAGTTTGGTATTGGCGGATAGACACATGCAGAAATGGAACAGAATAGAGAACCCAGATATAGACTCACAGAAATATTTTTTGACAGATACAGTATGCAAAAGCAATTCAGGGAAGGAAAGAGAACTTTTTCAACAAACGGTGCTGGAACAATTGGACATCCACACATAAAAACTGAAGCTTGACCTAAATCTCATAGAGTATAAAACATTACTTCAAAGTGAATCATGAATTTAATTACAAAAAAAGAGAAAACCCTAAATCTTTCGAAAGAAAACACAGAAGAAAAATTTCAAAACCTAAAAGTGGGTGAGGAGTTATTAAACATGACATCAAAAGCAAAAGGAAAGATAAATTGTACTTCCTCAAATTTTTTTTGTACTGAATCAAAAGCTTTGGGGCTGTGATGTACCCTGTTAGAGTAATGAAAAGAAAGCCTACAGACTAGGAGAAAATAGTTTCAAACTATATATTTGAGAAAAGTCTTAAATCTGGTAGTTACACATTCTTTTAATATTCTTTTAATGCTTAACTTCGCTATGCCTCTCTTACTAGAATCTAAGACACATCAGTATTTTACCACTGTATCGACAAGGCAAAGGCAATAGGATAGTCGACTCTTATTTCTGCATTCTCCATCTTTTTGCATCTTTGGGCTCTAATCCGAAAGTGGCAAATTGGTAAAAGGAACCCCTGCTCCTGGTGGCTGCCCCTCGCCTGGTACATGACATGACAAACAGGCCGAGCTGGGTTTCAGCCCCCGGCTGCGCCCTTGGGCAGGTGCTCCTTGGGTATGAGCCCCAGATCGAGAGTCCAGTGAGGACTGGTTGGTCCTGGTAAGGAGAAGAAGACATTTCATCTTCTGAGTAATTAGTAAAGGGGAGAGAATGAAGATACAAGGCTCTTGAGGTGAAGGAGGGTTTAGGGTCTTATGTGGAATTCCAGGGACATGGCTTCTGCTACTCTGTCCCTGAGCCTGTTCCCTGCACAACAGAGGGAGAGGCTCCTCTAATTCCAAATCAGACTTAGTGGATATCATGGTTTGAAGCTGCATTTTGCATCTTAATCCTGCAAATTAAAATATGTAACCCATGACATTATTATGTGTTGGCTTCCGGTTATAAGAGGCATAGTTTGGGAAGATGTGCAACACCTCATAGGTTTTTACACAGCATGTTCTTGGCGATAATCCTAACTACTAGGTAATTTCAGTTATTTCCTTTTTGCTTCTAAAACAAGTTAGAATTTTTAATTTTCCAAGAGGTTACTTTTGTTTATTGTTATTTTTAATTTTTATTATGGACATAGATCACCTAATATTTGGGGGAAAGGGAGTTACTGGTGATTGTTGAGATTCCCTTTTGGCAAACTGTATTTTAAAGTGTGTTATAAAGCTACAGGGTATAAAACTGTGTGGCACAGGAATAGACAGAATATCAGTGGAATGGAGTAAAGTGTCCAGAAATTTTGATAGCATGATGTTTAATATATGACAAAGAATCATTTCAGATCTATATGGGAGGTTTGGGGACAATGGGTAAGCTATTGGGAAAACACTAAGTTCAAGCTTTAATGCATCCACACAGGAAAACAAACTGAGATGAGTCAAATATTTAAATACCTGACAGCAAGGGCAAGAAAGAGAACAAGCACAGCACTCCCGGACCAGGACGGAAAAGTGCCACCCTCCTGCCATGTTCCTCCAGCATCTCCTACTATTGAAGTTCCACACGGTGCCTACTGCAAAGGAGAAATGCTTAGAGTCTCTGATCCATTCTGGTAAGGCGGATACCAAAGCTGAAACTAAGAGCCAATAAATTGATAACGAGCACAGAAATATTTTTATCATTTCAGTGTACTTTTCTCTTTAAAAAAAAAAAAAATCTTTATTGATTTCCGAGAGAGGAAAGGAGAGGGAGAGAGAGACAGAAACATCAATGATGAGAGAGTCATTGATCGAGCCCACAACCCAGGCACGTGCCCTGACCGGGAATCGAACCCCGATCGCCTGGATCCTAGGTTGACGCTCAACCGCTGAGCCACGCCCGGCCGGGCTCAGTGTACTTTTCTTAGCATGACTCCAAGGACAGAAACTATAAAGAAAAATACGATGTCACACTTGACTACATAAAATAGACAACCTTGGCAAAGTAAAAGGATCCACTAAAATAGTTAAGACAACTCTTTGTGAAATAACAGAGTTGATATTCTTAAATATGAATGGCTCTTATAAATTAACATTTACAAATAATCAAAGCCTACCAGTTGGCAACTCAGTAGTAATACACAACATATGGAAACATAAACACATAGAAAGATGCTCAGTATCAATCTCATTATTTTACAAGGGCACGTTAAAAAGGGCATGTGGCAGGTGCTTGACAAATACTTGTTGAATGAATCATTTTTGCATAACAAACTTCCTAAGTTTAAAAATATGACTAATGCCCAGTACTGACTAGGGTGTGTGGAAATAGACACTCTCAAACATTGTTGATGGGAGTCTAAATTAGCCCAGATTTTCTGAATGGTAAGTTGGAAATGTATGAAAAGCCATTAAAATGTGCATAAAATTAACCTAGAGATTCTACCTTAGAAAATTGGGCAAGTGCACCAAGGACTACATGTAAGTGTATTCATTGCACCATTGCTTATAATTGCAAAATGCACTCACCAATAAAGAATAGGTAAATAAATGCTGCCACAGACACGCATTGGGGTGCACAGCTATTAAAAAGAACAGTAGCGGTTTCCATTACCAGCGTGGAAAGCTGCCTAAGCTTTAGTGAGTAACGACTCTGCTGCAGACAGTATGTAATATGATTCCATTTTACCTGAAAAATCGCGGGTAGGTTAATGTATAACTATGCTTATATTTGTGTGTGTGGGCATGAAAATATATACAACAAATGTGATAGTCTCTGGTGTGGATTACCAGGGGTCGCCCTATATTTGGGATGAAAAAGTCAAGGGAGGGCAGTGCCTTCTGGGCACAGGTCAGCATGCTGTCACCAGCAGCCCTGTGGACACCAGTGCCCCGGAGGGGCCATTGGTCCCAGGAACAGGGCAGGGTCCAGGGGACGCTCACAGCAGCTGGCATGCACTGAGTGGTGCCGCTCTCTGACAACAAGGCCCCTGGAGGTCTCAGCTGCTGAAATTTAGCCTTCAAGAGAAAGAAAACACCTAACAGCAATATTTCATTCCAGGAAAAACTGGTAACTGAAATTATTATAAATTGCTTGGTCAAAACAAAAGGTACTTTGCAGAACATTTAATAACCTGTATCTTCACAATCTAAAATCCCTTACACATCCACAGTCTCTTCTGACCATGACAACGATCATTGGGCTGGAAGTGGCTGATTTTTGTCTTCTTGTAGTGAGTGAGGAGACTAAGTTAGAGAGGCTGAGATGCTCCCTCCAGCAAGGGAGGTCCAGGAATCTTCTTTCCTAATAATTCATCCAGCCCCCAGAAATGGAGAAAGGGGGAGAAGCTGTCATAACGAGAGCTGAAAGTACCCAGCCACAGTGCCCCAGGGCCACGGCTGCAGGATGTTGCTGTGTTTCCATCCCTCACTCTGACTGCTCCACCTCATGTTCCACAGTCACCTACAAAGATCACGCCCAAGTTTGAAAGAACCAGGGGTGCAGGATTCTAGTGGAGTGGGGTAAAAAGACAAATGCTCATTGGTTTGTATTCCAAGTAGAGACCATCTTGGGACCCAGGTGCCTGGGTCTGGTCCAGGGAGCATGGTTAGCTGCCTCTGCCCGAGGACTGTGGCTCTGTCTGGAGGGAAGTCATCCTCAGAGTGGCAATGTGGGATTTTCTGGCCAGCTCTGTGGAGGGAGGTCGCCAATTCCGCCCACTGGGACCACTGAAGCATATTTTAATAATAGCGATGATGACACACTAGGGAATTTTTCTCCAGTAATAACATTGGGAAATTAAGGAATAGGCTGAACCATTTGAAAGGATTCCGTGGTTGCCAAGTTAAAGGTCAAGGGGTCATGAGACCACATGTGGTCATCCTCAGTGGTCGGCAGGACCCTCCTCAGGAGCAGCCCCAACCCTGGCTACCTCTGTCTATACAATGGCAAGTACCAGACCAGCCAGCTGTTTCCTTTTTGTTCTTCAGACCTTTCACCCCTCCATCCCCAAGTATTCTGCTATTGCAAGTCTGCTTCTGAGTGGAGCATAGGTCCTTTTGGTTTTAAGGACATTTGTGCTTGCGAAATTATAAGAAATATATATTGGCCTCTGTCCCCAGTTCCTGGCAGAGCTCCTAAAACCCTTGTAATTTCCTAAGTGATAAGACACTAGGAGCATCTCTTATTCTAAATCTCTACACACTTGGTGACCAGAAGTGTCTAAAGTGAATGTTCTGTATGAAGGTAAAGGAGACAGATGTGGAAGAAACACACAGTAGGAAAGAACTGGGGGTTTTGCCTATGTGAAAGGAAAAAAAATTGAGTTTTTTTCCTTTATAGTGCTAATCACTTTTTAAACAAGTAAGATATAGGACAATAAGTAAGATTCCAGAATCTTCATGTTCTTTATAACCAAGATCCCTGGTCCGTAGCAGTTCTCCCCTTTCTGAAAAGGAGCTACCAGCTGATCTGAGTTTCAGCCTGCAATTTCATGTCAGCCAACAAATTTGCACTGAGGACTTAATATAGATGGGGTACTGTCCTGGTGCAAGGGATACGGTGATAATGGAGAGAGATAGAGGCAGAGACCAAGAGATGGAGAGGGGACAGAGACAGAGAGGAAGAAATAGACAGAGACAGAGAGGGAGAGATGGAGAGAGAGAAAGAGAGAAAGACAGAGATAAACAAAGACAGAGAGGCAGAGATGGAGAAAGAGAG
Source organism: Miniopterus natalensis (assembly GCF_054644295.1). NCBI lineage: Eukaryota > Metazoa > Chordata > Mammalia > Chiroptera > Miniopteridae > Miniopterus > Miniopterus natalensis. The sequence goes on from NC_142082.1 coordinate 27,318,751, forward strand.
AGACAGAGAGAGAAAAACAGATGAAAAGAGAGATAGAGGAAGAAACAGAGATAGTAACAGAGAGAGATGGAGAGTCAGAGACAGATGGAGAGGGAGAAACAGAGAGATGGAGACAGGGAGAGACTGAGATGGAGAGAGACAGACTGAAATGGAGAGACGGAGGTAGGGACACCTATCTATTATTTTATTCAACAGAATACCTGATATGAAGTGGAAAGCACGGTATTTCAGAGCAAGCTCTCTGAACTGCCTGGGGGCCTCCCTTGCAGAGCAGAGGCAACGTCTGAAGACAAACATCTGTTTTGACACTTAGAGCCGCCAGAAGCAAACTTCTGGCATGCTTCCAATCATCAAGAGATACAGGAATGTGGAAAGGCAGTCTCAGGGCACACCTACCTCTTCACTATGAAGATTTCATTTACTTCATTTTTTTTTTTTTTTTAGATTTTAAAAGTTATTTCATAATTAAAATGAGTAATATTTACTTGTTGAGTTTTTCAATTTTTTCATTGGGGGTGACAGGAAACTAAAATTCCAGACATCTGGAAACTCTCCTCCTAGAAGTCTGGAGGGAACAAAGCTGCTGTTGTTACCAGGGTCATGGCTTTTGAAAGCAGTTCAAGGAGCCAGGTGCATTCAAAGGTGTCTGGGCAGGGCAGTGAGGGAGCCTCCCCAGCCTTTAGTGTCTCTGGACTGAACCAGGACAGGAGGGTGTGTTCGTGTCCTGGTGCTGCCAAAACAAAGTACCACAAACAGGCAGCTTGAACAATAGGAATGTACCTCTCACAGTCTGGAGACCAGAAGTCCAATATGAAGATGTCCACAGGTTGGTTCCTCCCGAGCTGGGAGATTCCACCCCAGGCTTTCCCCAGCTTCTGGTGGTTGCTGGCGTTCCTCGGCTTCTGCTGCATCACCCTGATCTCTGACTTCATCATCCTGTGGTGTTCTCCCTGTGTGAATCTGTGCCTAACTTTCCTTTTTCATGAAGACACCAGACACATCATTACTATAGTTAGCTAGTTATTGATGGGAAAGGAAGCAAAGGGAGAGTCAGACAGTGCTGAGCATACTCCCCTGGAAAGCAGAGGCTTATTCGCTTCACCAGGAAGCTTCAGCCTCACACCCCAAGAAACTGCAGTGTTGTCCCTCCAAGGGGATTAACACCCCTCCCTTCCCTCTGTTGGTACTGGATTGTGTTTGTGTTTGGGGGGAGCAGGGGCAGATAGGGACATACGCAATAAAGTAAAAATGGCACAGGGGGAGGTACTTAACCATAGGGGCTTTTCAGTCTAACCTGCAAAAGGGACCATTAGTCATGGTGTGGACCCCAGTGCAAGCCCGAGAAAACTTGGGAATATGATTTGTTATTTTTAAAAAGCACCTGGTTATAATCTCAGGAGACAAAGACCGCCCCCTCATCTTCCCCTTCCCCCATGGTGACTCTCTCCCTCCCCCTCCATGACCAGCACTCACCCCTTTCCTTGGTGTTCAAGTTGCCATCTGCCCTGGGAGCATTCTGATGCATATTGAGTGGCCAACTGGGGCCCACACTGCGCAGGCTCCCTAAGACTATGAACCTTTGGCCACTGGCTTTTATTTTGGCCCTGCTGAAGACACAGTTAGACTTTTTCCATGGCAGTATGGAGGGAGATGGGACATTGGAGCCTAGGGGCAACCATCACAAATCGTCTTGCCACATCCACATCACAGTCTCCCCTGAAAGGATCCTTGAAATGCTTTTCTTGCGATCCTGTGAAAGACCCTAATTTCTACCAACAACTTTGTGTTAGAGGCCTTTGCTCCACTATGGCCTCATCTTAACTAGTTACACCTGCAAAAACCCCATTTCCAAATAAAGTCACACTCAGAGATACCGGGGGTTAAGACATCAACACATGAATTTTGGGCGAACACAGCTCAAACCAAAACAGAGAGTGTACTGGGGACGGAGTGGGAAAAGCCTCTAGGGGAGGCAACCTTTATTTCAAGAGCTGAGTGGACAGCCTTTTAGGGGGAAGAGGTGGGCAGGCCTCAGCTGTAGGTACACATTTTATTACCTGAGGAGTAATTTCCAAAGCAAGGTGTGAGAACCACTAATGGTGGACCAGATTTGGAAAGCACTTGAACAAACTTTATTTTGTCGCGTATTTGTTTAGATGGGTAGAGAAGAAAATGTAACTAGCCTGTAACTCATGGATCTTTTGTCAATGAAGAGGATGTGAATAAAGTTGGTAAGTTTTATATATATATATATGTATGTATGTATGTATGTATATGTATATATATGTATATGTATATTTTATATATATATTTATATTTATATATTTTTTAATCCTCACCCAAGGATATTTTTTTCCATTGCTTTTCAGAGAGAGTGGGAGACACAGAGAGAGAAACTGACTTGAGAGACACACATCGATTGGTTGCCTCCTGCATGCACCCAACTGGGGGCTGGGGATGGAGCCTGAAACTGAGATATGTGCCCTTGACCAGAATCGAACCTGAGTCCCTTCAATCCTTAGGCGAGTGCTCTAATCACTGAACCAAACTGGCTAGGGCAAAAAGTAAACATATTTTAAGAAAAATATGAATAGCACCAATCTTACATAGATAAAAATCCACGTAGATGTGGTAAAAATTCACATAGAAGTGGTATCTGAATGACCAAAGTTTGGGAAATTGTTGCTATGGACTGAATATTTGTGTGTCCCCAAAACTCATAACAATGTGATGCTACTTGGAGGTGGGCCTTTTGGAGGTGATTAGGGTTAGATGAGGTCAGGAGGGTGAAGCCCCCATGATAGAACTAGTGGCCTTATAAGAAGAGATATGAGAGAGATCTCTCCCTTTCCACCAAGTGAGGACACAGCAAAAATGTACCATCTGTGAATCAGGAAGAGGCTTCTCACCAAAACTCAACTGTACTGGCACCCTGATCTCAGACTTTCAGACTCCAGAACTGTGAGAAATACATCTCTGTTGTTTAAGCTACCCAGTCTATGGTATTTTGTTATGGCAGCCCAAACAGACCAAGACACTGTCCTTATGTACAATTTTAAGCAGATTTGCCTTCTTAAAAGATGGATCTGGGACCATAGTGGGAGATGGATGGGAGAAGAGAAAAGGCAGATGAGAGAACAGTAAGACTTTGGTCCCACTTTTAGGCCAGTGTGAAGGCACCATCACAGTGGGATCTCCCACTTCCCAGAATCAGGTGTAAGTTGGGTCTGGTTCTTCCTCAGAGCCCTACACCCTCGCCTTACCTAACGCCACAGCAAAGCCCCTCACTAGTCCAACATTTTCAGGAATTAAAGACAGCTCCTTAGTTTGGTGTATAACCTGGGGCCCTGGCCTTCTCTCCAATCTCATCTTCCACAACACTGTTCACTATGTCCAAGTGTAATAACAGCGTTCAGAAGAGGCCCACCAATGTCTACCAAGTATGTGGATACTTCTATGCATTTCTGACTGGGAAATTTCCTTCAACTGAGCTCTGCCCCACTTGAGCAATTCCTCACACAACATGATCCTTTTTTGGAAAACCACAGCGCTAATCCTAAACACAGGGTTTTGGGGTTTGGTTTTGATATGTTGAGTCGAGTCTTCCTGTTTTCTTTCATGTATATGAATCCTATCTTCAAGTACCCAAATTTGCTAGCTTAAAGAAAAAATTATTATTCGAACAATTAAAGAAGAGAATTGTTCAATGACACTTGTTAAGGCATGGTAAAGTAGATTTTATTCAAGTGGGGCCATAACGATGGGTACAGGGACCACTGCAATGGGTAAGACCCCATTATTTCTTGTAGTGGGGAGAGAGATCAAACTCAATTCTCAATAAAGCATGGACAAGTTGGAATGTATAGCCACAACACAAGGTGGGTGTCCATGGATGGAAAATGGTTAAGAGGAAACATCAGCTAAACATCAGGGATTCTGACTAAACCAACCTAACAGGATTCTTGCTGAAGGCAGGCCAGCATGAGCAGATACCACCTGAGGGGTGTGGGTAATGAGGAACCTGATTGGACAGATCATATATGGGGGATGGGGGAATTCTAGCTAAACCAACTTAGTATTCTTGCTAAAATTGGACAATGCAGAGACAAACTCACAAGTCCATAAATCAAGGCCTAGCTGAAATTCAGGGGAGCAGAATAGAGTTTAGTCAAGGAGAGAATCTTTGTCACTTATTTATGGTTTCTTTGTCAAATAAAATCAAAGGATGTGAGTTATGAATCTACTTTTTAAAAAAATTTTTACTAGAACTTTTTAGAAACAAGAGTCCTAAAGAAAATCAAAAATTGGTAAAAATTATAAGAGTTGGGCAAAGCTTGGGACCAACCATTATGAACATTAGCACTTGGGAGCACTCAATTCTCATATCCACAGTTATCATGAGACATATCTTAGGGATCCATCATCATATACAGGGTGTCCCAAAAAAATGTATACACACTAACAGCTGATAGCTCAATTTTGAAAATGAAATGTATTTTAATAAACACTGCCTTTATAATTATTCAAAGTGTGTGTATACATTTTGGGGGAACACCCTATATATGTTGGTCTATTTTTCTACAGTTACTAAATGTATAGTCCAAGAACCCTCAAAAAAACCAGAAAGTGATATTAATTGAGAAAGAATGAACTCTAAGAATCCTATCACTCACTATAACCTACTTTACTTTCCTCTTCATGCGAAATAAATGCCAAGGTTAAAAAAATTTAACAGTGGGTTAGAAACTAGGTTTGGATATTATTCTAACTTCTGTTAGAGGAATGCAGGAACTTCACCCTTGGGCAAGTTCCTTAGCTTATCTGTGTCTCAGTTTCATTCTTTTCAGACTGCAGGGTAATAAAGAGTAATGCCTCCCTCGCCTTATCATGAATCAGAAGGCAGGCTTTTGTCCTTTTGCAAAATGGGGTGCCTCTTTCCTCAGAAGTGTGGGAGTCATTATCAGGGTGTATATCTTAAATAGATAATTTTATTAATATCAGCATATTGTATACAAAGAAAAATGATTAAATTCTGGAGTGGATCAATCTTGAAATGCATTTATAGCATATTTCTACCTTTTTGGTCCAAACAAAAAAGTACTGTTTGAACCACTGAAATATTATTTTTTGCCTCATCAGATTATAAACTCCTTGACAGAAGACAGATTCTAAATTTCATTCATATTTCTCATTCATTAGTAATTGCTCACTGAATTGAAACACTTGCCATTTTTTCTCACTTACTTTATCTAGAGCATTTCCCAATGTGTTTCATTCACCATTGTACTCAACACATTTGTTGTATGAATAGAAAGTTGGCATTCCCTTTGTTAGGCACTGTTTCTAATTTCTTGTTTTATTAACTAATGCTGCAATGTGCTATCTTATGCATCAATATTTTCCCAGACATGTGGCTACCTAGTTACAGTTTAATTACTATGATTAGAATTCTGAAAAAGAAAAAAAAGGAAAGCAATATATACAAGGAAAATGAATATATACAAATCAAACCATATGGTTAGAAAAGTACTATAAGTAAAATATCCATAAACGTTAATAGTGGTTATTCCTTGACAGTGAAATTATCGATAATTTTCACATATTACTCATTTTCAGAAAAAAACACACACCCTACTTAAAAAAAACCCCCACGATTCTCAATCCTTGAAAAAGAATCCAGTATTTCTTTGCATGCAGCAATGTTTCTTTCTCATTATTTTTTGCTGTCAATTCTCAAAAACCACCAGCAGGCGCCCTAATTAAGACAGAAAGAGGGGGAATTGGTCCTTCGCTCCCGGACTGGGGTCTCAGATCTTAAGGAGCAGTCATCGCCCCCATAGGATAAACTGGGCGAATTACAGGCGCACGGCCGAAACCTCCCGGGGACCCGGAATCCCGCTTGCGGGGAGGTCACAAAACCCCAAACCTGAGACTCCGGGCGCTTTTTATTAAGGAGGCCGGGCTTCTCCCCAGAGGGCCCGCTGCTGGGCCACCCCCCGCCCCCCGAGGGACGATCAGGACACGGCCTGGCCAGAGACCCGGGCAGGCGGCGCGGCCAAGAGCCCCGGGCCTGCGGGCCCAGGCGGCGGCCCCGGCAGCCCCACCCGCCCCCGCTCCGAGCCGGGTCCTCCGTGCAGGGTCTTCGGTGCCCGCAGCCCAAGGCGTCTGCCCAGTCCCAGGCCGCGCCAGGCCCCGCCCACTACTCCGGGCTCCACCCACTGCTACTGGCTCCACCCCAGCCTCCTCGGCGCTGCCTCCAGCTCCCAGCCCCTCCCGCGGTCCCCGCCGCCTCAGCCCCCGCCGCGGCGGGCGTCTGCAACTTCTCCTGCCCCGCCGGCTCCACCCCCCACTGTTCCAGGCCTCCCTACAGACTCGGCGCTTCCAGCCGCCAGCCCCGGCCCGGCCGCCGCAGGTCCCGCCCTCAGCCCCGCCCCCGTGCGCGCTCGGCTCGGCAGCCGGCGGGACGCAGCGGCAGCGGCGGCGGCGGCAGCGCTGCTCTCGCTTCTTTGTGCTCGTGTGGCGGCGCCTGCTTCTGAGGTCCTCACCGGCGCGTCTCCTCGGCCCGCCAGCGCAAGCTCTTCCGTGACTGACCATGGCGGCGGCGGGAGCGTGTCCGGGCGTGGAAGCGGGCTTTTCTAGCGAGGAGTTGCTGTCGCTCCGCTTCCCGCTGCACCGCGCCTGCCGCGACGGGGACCTGGCCGCGCTCTGCTCGCTGCTGCAGCAGACGCCGCGCGCCCACTTGGCCGCTGAGGACTCCTTCTACGGCTGGACGCCCGTGCACTGGGCCGCGCACTTCGGCAAGGTGGGCGCGGGCGCTTTAAGGCGCCATTTTCGCGGCTTTCCTGTGGGGGGTCGGGGAAGATGGGGGCTGAGGCGAAGCGCTGGGGGCGCGAGGCGTGCCGGGAGCGCGGGGAGGGGCGTGGTCGGCAGCTCCGGCGCCCCTAGGGCCCGGGGAGTGCTCCGAGCGCGGGGCGGAAGCGGGCCTGGAGGCGCCCGCGGCGCTCCGTTCGGCAGCGTAAGTTTCAACCCGGGGCGGCCTCCTGGAGGCGCCGGCTTCCCAGAGGCGCTGCCCCTGGCCGAGTAAGGATTTGTGCCTGCGGTTGCGAGGGAGATTCGGGCCCACCTCTGGTTGCCTGTGGTGAAGGCCCGGGCCTTTCGCTGCTGGCCAGCTTGGGTGTTGGTGAGGAGACGAGGCCCTCGTGGGGACTCGCGGGCTGCCCGAGTCCCGGTGCCTCTGGGGAGAACCGTGGGGCCGCCGGGGCGCGAGCGCTGTGTGACTGCGGGCCCTAGAGGTCTTCTCGCTCCGGCTCTGACCCAGGGGAGGGTTACAGGCTCCGGCAGCGAAACCGTGCGAAATGCGGCGGATCGGTGGGCCGGGTTAACCTCCTTAAATGCCAAGGGTCGTCGGCGCCGAGCTGCGTCCGCGGGAGTCGAAAGGAGCCTGCGGTCTGCGGCCGTCGGAGCTCTCGCCCCGCGTGCTGGGAGGCACACCTCCTCCCCTCCCCCTGCTCCTCGGCTCGGGTCTGCGCCCTGGCCCGCGTGAACGATCGTGTGCACGAATTATCTGGAGACATCTGTTAGCTGAAGGTTGTATTTCAGGTGATTTCGGTGGTGGGATAACCTGATTGAATTGTAAAGTCATCATACCGTTGTGTAAGGTGAATGGTGATACTCCTTGAAAAAATTGGTTTTAGGGTACAGTGTCCGTATGCTTCTGAGACTCTTAGCTTGTCCAGGTTTAGTAAAATCAGTGATGGTTGTATTATTTTGCATGTAAATTACTGTAAAGGTGTTAAGTTAGGTAAAATTATCTTCCTGTGATAACTTGAGAACAGATTGCTACTTTAAATTTTTTAAAGATTAGATAACACTTTCCTCGTCTGCGCTGTAAATGGGGTTATTTGATTAGAGAAGTAGTCATGAAGTGAAATTTTTCGGTGCATTTTAAAAGTAACTGATGAAGATTTACATGCCAAAATTCAGGGACATTTAAAAATGTTTCCCTCTGAAATGAGGTTAGATAGAAATGAACGTTTTTTGCAGAAATAGGTGCAAGATAATTCGAAATAAGTTATTTTATTTTAAGAGGACCTGAACATCTTAATACTTGCATTACCAGTTGCTGAATGGTGAAGTTGCTTTACTTTGCTCTTCTTGGTGCTGCATTCAGTAATACAGTTGTGTCTTTGGGGAACAGTTTCTGGTTCCTCTCATACATTGGAAAAGTCGGGGTTTTTTTATTGAAAGAAATGAAAGGGAGTTATGATTAGTGGGGCTATGAGGCAAGTAGCTTAATCACCAGTAAGATCCCATGGCACCAGTCTCTAAAGTTGTGTTACTATAGTACCAGTTGCTGAAAATGAGCACTTAAGGGAAATCAGCTTCTTAAACAGAAGCAATAGAACCCTCTTTCCTGCCCTTCTCTTTCTATCCTTGAATGTAGATTTCCCAAGGCACTCAGTAACCTGAGGCATTATCTCCCTCCTGAGTGCATCTTGCTCTGGTTTATTTTTACATTAAACTGTAGATAACTCTCAAAGCATTGGTTCTCGACATATTTTTGTCCCTCTGTGTTTTGGGGAAAGGCACACTTGTAACAGGCAAGGACAGCTTTTTCGAAAAGCCTTCCCTGTTGATGCCCATCCTCCTTACTCTGGTAAAGTGACGTAGTATTGTAGGACAACCCAGTACATTCTGTAGAGTGCCTAACCCTCATTAAAAATGGTCATTTAGAATACTTATTTACCAACCCAAGGGTGCCTTCAGTTATCTCTAGGGATTACTAATGGCCATAACTGCTTTAAAATGGTAAGTTTCATGTCATGTGTATTTTATGACAATAAAACCGACTTTTTGAAAGTGTCTACTTTTATAGAATATGAGTAGTAGATTAACCTCAGACAGCACATGTTGTGACTAGAGGCAGTTACTCTAGTGTTTTCACCCATCTTTAATCGTTATGACTGTATAGTCTTCAATACAGAAGGGCCATAGAAAGCAGCATTCAGTCTTTGAGAAAAAGCTGTTACAACATATTAGACCAGGATTTAGTGCTATAGGTTCCCAATCCAGTCCCCCCTAAACACCCCCACGCCACTTGAAAATAGCCCTCCTTTTTTATATACAGTTCTTGGCCCAAGCAAGAGCCAATTTAACATTTAGCATATTATGAAGTATTTCCAACTTTCAAGTTTGTTTTCCTAGAAATGTGCCAATTGTGCACAGGTTACCTAACCTTTTATGAGGCTTATTTGTTCCCAGAGCACTACACATTTAAAATCTCTAATTATACCTTGCTTTTACAAGCTTTATTATTGAACAGTACTTTTTCAGAATTCCAAATCCAGTTTCCTAAATTGAACTGATAGGTAACAGATCTAAGTCCAGGGAGCTCTCAATTGATGTTAAGATGAACTGCTTTTGGCATGCCAATTGAGAAGAAGGGAGATTGGGGGGGGTATATCCATGATGAGAGAGTTATTGATCAGCTGCCTCCTGCATGCCTCCCCCTCTGGGGATTGATTGAGCCTGCAACCTGGGCATGTGCCCTGACCAGGAATCATAGGTCGATGCTCAACCGCTGAGCCATGCCAGCCGGTCTTATCCTTATTTCATTTTTGTTGGATTTAACGGCTGTTCATTTTATCACTAGTATTGGCACTTTTCTTTTTTACTGAGTACATTAATAAAGGCAGTATATTAAAATATACCAAAGTTGTCTCTTTATCAGCCACAATTCCAATATTCAGGTTCCTTGAAGAGAGCGATCATATTTTAAATCAGTGAACTCCCGCCCGGCCGGGCGTGGCTCAGTGGTTAAGCATCAACCTAGGATCCAGGCGATCGGGGTTCGATTCCCTGTCAGGGCACATGCCCGGTTTGCCGGCTGCGGCCGATCAATGACTCTCTCATCATTGATGTTTCTATCTCTCTCTCTCCCTCTCCTCTCCTCTCTGAAATCAATAAAGATATATTAAAAAAAAAAAAAATCAGTGAACTCCTAACTGTAAGAGTTCATCTCACAAAAATGTTGATTTTGGTAATGGCTGAAAGAGGATAAGAGACATGGGGTGAGATGGGAATGTAGCTATTTGTTCTTCATTTGAGGTCTTTCCTCTGGAAGAGAAAGAATTTTGGCAGTTAGAGCTTTTTCACTAATTGTGCATGGTGCTTCCTGAGCGGAAATGGGGCAGTCTGGAGTCCAGCATCTGAGGACACACCAGGTGGAAGAGTGTAAGTCTTGAGAACAACAGGCCTTCTTGGGCAGTGCTTGGCATGTGGTAGTCATTTGTTAAATGTTGAGTGTGATGAATTCTTTACCCAGAGGATAGTATAATATGGAACCTGGCTGCAAAGTCTTAGCTTGACTGCTGTGTTCCTTTTAGTCACCTGCTAGATACAGAGCTCAACTGTGCTTTCCCTTTTTTGCATTGTTGTTTTTTGGGGGGTTTCCCCCCATACAATCAGTTTGAAAAGACAAGTCCTACCCTCTCACTTTCTCTGCACATCTTTTCCCTGAGAAAATAATCTGAAGGGTGGACCTCAATTGAGTATTTATCAAATGCTGCATTGTATAAAGGTGTACAGTTGTGCAGACTGCAGAAAACAGCCTTTGACTACGAAGAGTTTACTATGGCTACCTAAACTTTTTTTAACCTACCAATCACTAACATTTTTATTCTTTAGAATAGTTTGTGAAAGTGGCAAAACCTAGTTTTGAGTGAAGTCTGAATAATCTTATTTTGTCTTTTTTCAACTGTAGGAAAAACAAAATATTTAAGTTTGGGTAGTGTCAGTCCTTTTTACTTTATATTTCCATGTGCCAATTTTTTAATAAAGAAAAATGTTCTTTTAAATGCCTTTTAAAATTTGTGTAGTATTGGGAAGGAACGACTTACTTTGTTCCCTTGAACAAAAAAATATTGGCAACAAAAAATGCCACTTAATCTCCATTGTAGAATTAGATTATTTGTGTAACATTTAATAGTATACCGACATTTATGCATGTTTTATTTCTCCTGCTGTTTTCAAAGTTGGAGTGCTTAATACAGTTGGTGAGAGCTGGTGCTACACTTGATGTCTCCACTACTCGTTATGCACAGACCCCAGCCCACATTGCTGCTTTCGGGGGACATCCTCAGTGCCTCATCTGGTTGATTCAAGCAGGAGCCAGCATTAACAAACCGGTAAGGGAGTGCCAATGATTGACTTGGTTTGTTTTCTTTTTCCAGTTATAATTACATGATGTTGAGTTTTAAATTGAGGCCTTAATTAGAGTTTGATATTTTTACCTGTGGGCTAATTAGAATTTATGTTTATTGAGCTACTGGTGGATAATAGGCCTTTCATATAGCAATACTTTCTGTTTTATAGAGTACTCTCACCTGTTACATGACTTACTGTTGATCCGCAGTGACCCATAGTGATTTGCCCAAGGTTACAGCTGTGACTGAAGGAGTCTGGACTTAAGCCCAGCTTTCCTGGCTCTCCTGCTCACAGCTGCCTTAGCCTCATTTCCACTGATAACTGTGAAAACATATCCATGCTAGCAAAAAAATGGCTGTTAATTCATCTCTGCGGTTAAGTTAGCCTTAGCAGAATGACCAATATGAGTTAATGTTGCTTTAGATACAAGTTGGGGATGATGTTGATGGAGATAAGGAGTCATTAGGAAGTGATTCCTGAACACCAAATGCAAGGATTTTGTATGTAAGCTTACAAACACGAACATGAGAGTGCCAGTGTTTAATGGTGTGTTTTCAGTATTCTTTTTGCATGAGTGAGGGGGAAAAACACCCATAAGAAGAGTGCTTAGCTTATTGGGAACTCGCTTGAACCAGGCGTTTGGTTGTAGAATACTCCATGGTAGTCTGACAGGAGCGTCCCCAGTCTTAGCACCCTGCCCCAGGATGGATTTGTCGAAGGGACTTGTGCCACAGGCTTTGCAGCTATTCTGTATGTCTTCCTGGTTTTTTCCCCCTTTATCCTATTTTTATATTCTTTTCCTACTAATAATCATCAAGGGCCTACTGTGTGCAAAGGAACTTTCATTTCGTCTTTTCTGCTTTTTCTTTTCCTAAGTTCATCCCTTAATGATAACCAGATATAAAGTAGTTGTGAGCTCCTCTCCTAAAGATAACACAGCTACCCGACCTACAAAACAAGTAATTGAGGAGGTGTTTTAGCAGTGATTTAACACAAGGATCAATGGGAAAGGGGAGCAAGGAATAAAAGGGTAATTTTTTCTCTGCACTAGACTTTTAGTAGAGAGGACGGTAAAATCCTTTACCTGTTTCTGTTACTCAACTGGAACTCAGGAAGTGGCACAATTTTTAGGCTTACTGTGCTACCTACCCCTTTCTCTTCCTTCCATCTCTGCACATGGATGCCTTTATACAGACCTCTGTGCCACTTTGTAACTTTTTTTTGTTTTTTAAGAATTTTTAAAAATATGTTTTTATTGATTTTAGAGAGGGGAAGGGAGAAAAACATCAATATCGATTGGCTGCCTGCTGCACTGCACGCGCACGCGCACACACACACACACACACACACACACCCACACCCCCCCACACACACCCCCCCCTTTTTGCTGAAACCTAGGCAAATGCCTCGACTGGAATCAAACCAGCAACCTCCTGGTGCATGTGTCAACACTGAACCACAGTGAACCGCACTGGCAGGGCGACTCTGTTACTTTTATCCACCTATTCGGGCGTTATAAGTTGGCAACTGTACATCATTGCTATGGGCATTGCTTGTCTCTCCACTTGTTTCATTTCTGATCCTGCTTTCTCTTCTCCTCTCTCTTTCTCCCAGTAGAAGGGGCACTGGGGCTTGATTCCACCCTCTACTTCCTCATCTCTCTTGCCTAGGGCAAGTCATTTACTTTGTGGCTCAACCTTCTTGTCAATAAAATATGGACAATCCATGAATGGCAGTAATTAATGTTTAATATTAATATGGAATTTAAGTACAGAATATTCTGCATGTTAATTTTCATTAAATTGTTATGTCGCATCTAATTTACAGCTAAAGAAATTGTCTAACGCTGCTTTTCAAACCTTTTTAAAATAAACTTCCTGCCTGGCCGGGCGTGGCTCAGCGATTGAGCGTTGACCTAGGATCCAGGCGATCGGGGTTCGATTCCTGGTCAGGGCACATGCCCTGGTTGCAGGCTCGATCAATGACTCTCTCATCATTGATGTTTCTATCTCTCTCTCCCTCTCCTTTCCTCTTTCTGAAATCAATAAAGATATATTTAAAATAAAGTTCCTTTTCCTATAACTTTTTTAGCAGCTCAGTATTTGTCATGGGTAAAAGTTGATGCCCCTCACCCCCTCCTCTGAGCTGCTCTAGATAGTATTGTGTGGAAATAACTCCTGAACTTTATTCCCAGGGCTAGAGTCTCTAGATCCCACTCTCTCCTTCAGCCCTCCCTGTGTTTTCATTGTTCATGTGGCTCAATATCTCCAAGTCCTCTCATGCATGTGGGTGTCACTTGGATTTCTTAAGCATCCTGGCATTGCTCCTGAAAGGATCTCAATTGGCTGTGGTCTCCTGCTGAGCTTTGGTCTGAATCTCAGATGTCATCTTGATCTGTTAGGTAACAGTGGGACTGCTATGATAGGCACCTAGTGACCCTTGAGGTCCCAGTAGCCCTTTTGCTGGCTCCTCCAACACACTGTTGACTCACCTTGAGGTAGATAGTTTTTCTCATTTTCCAGATAAACTATTATAAAGTGAGATCCAGGTTTTCTTAGGCTTTTATTTGTTTGTGTGTGTGTAACTTTTTTGAACCTAGCATAGTATTAATAACATTTTGTTAGTTTTAACTCATCTTCTGGTTTTGATCTTTTGACATGTTAATGACTAACCATTTTCTCAAGTTTAGTAGGTAATAACTCAGCCATCTTTAAGGTCAGCATAAGGGGTTTCTGAAACTTAGATGTACTGTCTGGCGGCTTAGTGTTCTAAGTTTACATAAAGGAAGTGAAGTTAGTTTTCAAGTGATTTATTTTGTAAGTCTAGAGCAGCGATTTTCAACCATTTTCATCTCACAGCACACATAAACTAATTGGTAAAATTCTGCGGCACACCAAAAATTTTTTTTTGCCAATCTAACCAGATGGCTGTTTTCATTTTTTTACTTGACAATCTACGGGAAAAGAGGCTAGCCCCTCTGACTTGTCAGGTATTGCATATTTTAAAAATTCTTGTGGCACATAGGTTAAAAATCACTGGTCTATCATAACTACCCATGGTTGTCATTTTTTGTGTTTGCAAGTCATCTCTTTAATACCCCTTCTAGAATTTTGCTGGCATTTGCTTATATAATTTCTTGTAACTAGATTAGAAATAAGATTTTTCTTTATTAAAATTCAAGGTAACTTGTTTGTCTACAGATTTCTGGTAACCTCTCCCACTTTCCTTTATTACTCAGAGTTTGTTAACAATACTTTCAGAATCAGACTACAAACTATTTGGTATTTTTGAAATGTGACTGATCTGAAATGTAACCTTAAAATGGCTCTTTACTCTTACTCTCTTGGCTGCAGTTTTCTTTAAATAGTGTTTATTCTGCCCTTCCCACTTTAATGATGTTCTCCTTGTATAACACAGAACAGGGGCAGGGTAGTTTTGCTTTTTCTCTGTATTCTGTTACTGTCCCATCCCACCATTTTCTGAAAATAGTAGTGAAAACCCTTACTTCTCCTTCTTCTAAAGGTAGCTTTAAAAAAAAACACTTTATTTTTCTTGAGAGTTTTTGTTGTTTTGCTTTGTTGTTTGTTTGTTTGCAAAACCTTATCTAAATCTGAGTTCTACTTTTCCTGGCAATACTTGTCTGTAATTTTTATTTGTCCTTATGTACCCCCACCCACTTTGGGGGAGGATAGGGATATGTTTTTGTTCTTCAAAAATCTGAGTTCAGTCAATAGTTACTTTTATAACCACATGGTTTTCTGTGTTTCTTCAAAAACGGGATTATTCTGTTTAGTACTTTATGGCATTTTTGAGCATATTTTAAAATAAATGTGCACACTTTTTCCTCCACTAAACTATCAGGTCTTTTATATTATATTTTTCTGTAAAATAACGTACCACTCTTTTTTTTAATTTTAGCCCCCACCTCAGTTTTTCCCCCTGTGAATTAATATGCGTTGGTGAGGAGCTCAAATATTGACCGAATTTATGAATGAACTGTTTTTTAAGTACTGTACCAGATACTATGCACAGTTGCCCCACTCCTGGTTTATATCTTTATCCCTTGATTATGTGGTACGGTTTTTCTGCCAAGTTCAGCTTCCAGTGACATTGAAGTGTTATTGATTCAGGAACTGTTGTTCCTTAGCCACTTGGAATTTCCCAGGCAAAAAGTCCTCAATCAGTTTTTCTAGCAGAAATAACTTCTCTTGATTGCTGTATCTTTCTTTACCTCATTTATGTGAGAGCCTGTAAATGAAGTTGTGCTTCAGATTTTTCCATTCATGCACTGTAAACTAATTCATCTTTTTGAGGGGTGACTACATTAGTGTTCAGAGTTGTTTCCCAGAGTCTCCTCACTTCCTCTGCCTCTTCCAGCATTGTATTCTGCAGCATAAATCTGATTCAAATGCAGCCTTTCTAAAAGTCCTTGAACAGAGTTGCCCATCACAGACAGTCTGAGTTATATGCGAACTGTCTGTGTTTGACCCTCGTGTTCTCCCTTCCCATCATTTCTTGACCCTTTAACTTCAACCATGTTCTCTAAAGTGTAGTCCTAATTCAAGTTCAAGATTAAAAAAATCCAAGGGAGGAACTGGTGATGTCTTGAATCTAGCTAGTGTTGTGGTTAGTATTGATAAAGTAGACCAGACATTAGATATTGGTGCTATTTCTTGGCCTTGATAACTTTTTTGTGACTTGTCAGAAGATAATTATTTCGGATTTTATTTGCAACATATTTGTGCTGAGATCCAGCATGAAATGATTTCTAAACCATCATCTCGAGTGTACATGTTATCATACATGCTATCATTGCTGTAGAGTCCCCACAGATTTTTTTTGTTCTTGATCAAAGCATTCCCTTTCCGTGGGCTGCTTTTATTTTCTCCTCACGTCTACATTTCTTTGTGTTGTGCTTCAAATTTGGCTTACCATATTGTTTTATTTCAAAGATGAATGGGGTGGTGCTTGGTGCAGGGGAGCACATCTGCAGCTCACCCAGGCCCCCTGCTCCCTGGGAGATGTGGGTGAGCTGCTGTCGCCCCAGGCACTTGGTCTATGTTAATTATTTTTAAATGTGGAAATCTTGTTAGATCTGAATATTTGTGTGTGTTGCTTTTTGTGTTTTCAGGACTGTGAGGGCGAGACTCCCATTCACAAGGCGGCTCGCTCTGGGAGCCTAGACTGCATCAGTGCCCTGGTGGCTAACGGGGCTCACATCGAGTAAGTGTCTTTGTTTATTCTTCCCAACCAAGATGTAGTCAAGGGTGTTGTGTTTAGAAACAGAGTTTAGAGCAAGCAAACGTCCTGAACTTTGCTTTTAATGTTAGTAATATAATTTTGCTTTTTAGATCAGTTGGTGTTGGTGAGCAAAATTGTGTGGGTTAAATTGACCAACAGAAGGAGCCTTAGTTTCCACAGTACTATCAGAATCCTTGCCATGAGAGAGAACATATTAAGATGGAGAGAACAGTTAACTGATTAAATTTGGAACCTAGCATCATGGACTTTGCCACTCATTTGTATCACTGTGGGCAAGTCTTCAAACTTTTCTTAGCCAAGCTGTAATTTTG
Source organism: Miniopterus natalensis (assembly GCF_054644295.1). Taxonomy (NCBI): domain Eukaryota; kingdom Metazoa; phylum Chordata; class Mammalia; order Chiroptera; family Miniopteridae; genus Miniopterus; species Miniopterus natalensis. The sequence continues at coordinate 27,335,529 of NC_142082.1, forward strand.
AAACAAAGGCCTTGGATTGGACTTGAATATTTTCAGGCCTCTTGGCTCAAAAAAATCTTGCAGACAATTCCCTTTTCTAAATTTTTATTTCCTCATCTTAGATGTGAGAACATTGTTTTAAAGCCTATTATAACTTTTGATGATTTATAACTCCTTGTAAAATGTAACTACTTACGTTAAAGACTTCAAACTCTCTCTGAGCTTTTGATATGATGGCATTATTTTAGAATATCCTTGTTTTAGCCCAGTTTACATCAACTAGCTTATTTATAGTTTGGTAAAACAATATTAATATTTGAGTGTATTAATTTTTAAATGTTATTTTGTATGCAAATCATTAGCTAGTCATGGCATACATTTATTTTAGGTAGTAAATTCATTTGTATTTACTTTCTCTTAAAGATTTATATTATAAAAATTTTTCTTCTGCAGTTCACAGCATTAACAAAATGGATGCGGTTTTCACCCTTAAATGTTGAGTGTAAGCTATAGAGCTGTAATAACCAAAATAACTATGATATATCAGCCTTTTTGTTTTACTTTTAGTTTCTTGACTATTTCATAAAAATTAATTATAAGCCACTTTATTCTAATTGGAAATGTGAAATTTTAGACTTTGGGAGAAGTAAAACCCACAAAACTAACTTAGTTTAACCCTTTGGTTTCCACTTCATTGTTTGACTCTGTATCATAATAAATATTGAAAATGTACCCTGGAGAGCAAAACCATATAGGTTAATGCAAGACCTGTGTAATACCAGGGGCTGTCATTAGGCTCTTAGTATCTTAGCTTCTGTTTCATTAAGTATTATTGTTAAGAATAGTCATTAGTTTGGGCTTGGATCATTTACTTATGTAGTGATTTATTTTTGTAAATATGACTTGTATTAACTGTTACATTGCAGGGAACCTTGTGATTTCATATGTAGTTATGACTTCAGGTAATGTAAAAACAATTAAATACATATTATACAATGTTAAAACATTGAGAATTCTCAATGGATTGCTTTAAAACAAAGATATATATGCAGTTTTCTTAGTTGTATTTAGATTAAAAACTCATCTTTAGTAACAGAAACTTTGCTTATAAAATACAGAGTCATATAAAATAATTGATTAAATTGCTTGTCATTTATTGAAATAATTAGAAGTTGATCTTTTTAATGACTTATTTTTCTAAACAATTTTCTTAATTGGTCCTGAACATTTTATTACTAAAATGTTAGTTTTATTCATTTTAATGACTAGCTTAATCCTTTAAGCCAATAAATATCTATTGCTATGTCCTTTTAATAGGTGTCTTTTAAAAATGAGATCATTTTATTTACAATTCTGTCCTTGGTTACAGGACCCTCGAGTATCTCTTTTCCACCAAGTGTGACTGAGCATGGCCTCAAGTGCCAGTCTGTTTTTTCTTCTCAGTATAAGAGCCACTCCCTCGAGACCCTGCATTATGGTGATTTCCCTTGACTGAACTTTCAGATATTTTTTAGAAGAAATATTTAGCCTGAGCCACCTAGCCAAAAGCAATTCTTAAAATTATAAGTCTTTGGCCTGGAGATGGAGCACAAGTAATCATTATTTATTGCAATTATATGTGGGGTTATTTAGTTTTAACACCTAGATAAAATGTCAGTTTTACTAGTAAGCTAAATTGTAAATTGCTTTTTGATATTTTTTTCGGCACATTTTTATAGTTTTAACAGTTTTAGTCTACCAACAGGTAATAGTTTGATTCCCCCAAATTATGATACTTAGATCTATTTTACTTGTTTCCTATAATACTGTTCATATGGTAAAGTGTAGTCCTAGCAAATAAAATGCCTTTTTCTATTTTAAGATCAAGGGATACATAATTAATTTACTTAAAGTTACTTTTCTTTTTTCAGCTCAGAACAGGCCAGATTATTACATTCCATAATACTTAGGAGATAATATAAATTTTTCCTTTTCCCATGAATAGATTAAAATTGTCTCATATCAGTATTTTATCACACTTGGTGGGATTTAATAATTTTGTTATTAATTTCTACTTTGCTTTTTATATATCAGCTGCATAAAGTGGCCAAAGTCTTAAGTTGCTGCTTTTTGGTCATTGGGTAGATAGTGGTTAGGGCAGCTGTACCACACATCTGTAGCTAGAATGGTTTGTTATGTAACTTAACTTGTCAATGTAGGCTGCATCTGTAAGATAACGCATGTGAACTGCTGTGCATCGTATTACATTTTCTAGCACCACACGTGAGTATATTGATGGAGTTTCTTTTTCTTCTCTTATTTTACATCTTGAGTTTTGGTGCCAAGTTTTCTTTTTCATGTGAGGTTTTGTTTCTACTTGTTATATATGATGGTCATTATTATTTGTCATTGTTTAGACCTAAAAATAAAAATACACAATATTAAACATTAGTTCTATGACCAGACTAAGTGTGTACTTTAAATGATCTACACTTGTACAGATGCTTCTCATTCTCATTTTTTCTCAAGTATGACAAGTATGGAGTTTTCATTAAGTTGGTAGTCATCCTTAATTTTGCTTGTATGGCAGTTCAGTTTTTCAGTGCAGCGAATAGTTGAATGCTGCCTGATCCATATTTAGGATTTTTTGAGTGAAACAAGGGCCTACACTTGGCATGGAAAAGTTATTGCCTCATTTTTCTTTTGTGATCAAATTAGTAACAATATAAGATTTTCTTAATGTGATTTCAGAAAGAGATGCTTGAAAACTTAATATCTGCTGATAATTAAGACCTTTTTACTAACAATTTAAAGTGCAGGTTTTGAGCCTTGTATTATCTTTTAGTATTTTTGCACCTATTAATTTTGGTTACTTTATATTTTCTTGAGAGATTGAAGTGGAGAATGTTTCCATATCAACCAGATATTAAAGTAGCTTTTCTTATGCCTTGGAGTAAAAAGAAGGGGGTGTGGGTTTAGCAGGATTTAGAGTAAAACCAGAATTACTTGCATTTCAGGCAAATTTGCTAGTCCATTTTAATACTACATTATACAGGTGCCAGTGTTTAGGTTATGACAAAGTCTCACAGCTTTTTGTAAGAGAGCATTTCTGTAGAAGCCATTGATTCTGTCATAACCAGATCTTCAAATGGGCTATGTATATTTTAACATAATTATTTTGATCCCAAGAAGAACTTAACTGTAATTATCAGATAACTGAAGAAGCTTCTATAGCCTTAAATAAACAAGTTTTCAGTGACTCACTCTAAAAAATCTTTCTTGCCTAATTTAGAAAACAGGCACAGTTCGCTGTAATAACAAAAATGATCGTAATAGACTTCAGTGTTGCCAAAAAAAGTATGTTGCTGAACTTTTAGGAATTTTTCATTGAAATACAGTTGGTTTAGTTTGGTTCATAGTTGGTGGCCATATTTTTATGACTCACATTTATTTATCCATAGAACCCTCTGGAAGCAAAATTTTTATTAGGGCAAATCATGTGATGAGTGCAAGAAATTTGTTCGCAACTTTTACCCTTGGCAAAATAATCCAGGTTTACTTTATTAGCCATTCATTCATGTTTGAAATTTGTGGGTTTTTGTTTTTTTTTGTACTTTTGGTGGTTTCTTTTGTTCACTTATTCTTCAGAATAATCCAACTATGAAATATATTAGAATTATAACTCTAATTAGTAGTTTCTGATTTTGGATCCTCTGCATTCCAGTCATTCTACCTAGTGTTGCGTCCCTTACCTATTTGTCGCTGTGGCAAACTTGTCTGATCTTACTATTTCCTAGGTCTTTTTTTCTTTTATTAAAGTGTTTCGAGCAAGGTGGAGGAATGAACTTGCTGAGCTAGCTATTAAAATTGTGCCTGCTGGGCAGGAGCAGTTGGTGGGCTGACAATATTGTAGAGTTGTTGACAAATTTAGTTTAGAATTTTGATTATTTTTCATGTTTGAGTAATATATAGGTTTTAGTAGTTGTTTAACCACTGCTTTTATAAATAGTGCTTTCACATAAAACCAAATTCAAAATATATTTCTAAATTCAAATATATTTTTCCGTTGCTAAAATATAGTGGGAGCATGTTAAATATTTCATCAGAGTATTTGAATAATACTCTTATATTTTAATGTATGCAAACATAATTGGGGTTCAGTTGCAGTGTAAAAACTGTCCTCAACAATGTTGAACTTAAAATGAAAACTTGGCACCAAATTAATTCAGGTAGAAACTTTAAAAAATAGTTTCTTCCTATTGTTACTTAAAGAATATATTTAAGAAAGTCTTCATAATTATTTAAGAGTTTGGATACCAAAGGGTTAAAAATACACATTTTTCTTTTACTGAAGAAATTTTATGATGTTTGCTAATGTTTTGTTTGTACAAATGGACATTTAGTAATGTTTTTAATCTTTTTTTTTTTAATGATTCCATGTATTTGCTTATTTCCATCTAGGAATAGTTACTAATGTATTTGAGATACAGCATACCAAATTTTAAAGTAACCAGAATCGTGAGTTAATGGTTTTTAGTCCATACTGTTAAATTTTGTTGAAATATTGACATAATTAAATTGGCTTCATGCTAAAAATTATTAGAAGTGATTGAGAAGGCAGTGTTATAGAACAATAGCTTTTGGTCAAGGAGGTCACATGACTGGCTTACGCTCAATAAATGTGCTTCTGCACTTCATGTATGTATATGTATTTTTAATCCAAATGTTGCCTGCAAATATGTGATCCCTTGTTATTTATAAGTTTCCTGTTTTATGAACCATTGCCCGTTTTAAATCACACAGAAGATTCTGAATCTGTAAAAACTACACATGTCAATGTTTTACAGCTACGTAATTCGAATTGACTTGATTTTTTCAAGTAATCCTAGAAAGGGGGAGCATTCCATATAGAAACTGCTGAAACTGCCACAGGTGCTTCTCCGAAAACCTTACAGTTGTGGCATTGAATGTTCAGTATGGCTTCCTTTCTCCACACGAGGCATACTGTTGAGGTATTTGTTGCGGTGATTGGTTTTAATGCTAATCTAGGAATTCAGATATAGATTCTTTAGATTTGCATGCTTTGCTTACCCTAATTTATGATATCTACCTTTTTATTTGTAAACTAACAATAGTTAAGTTGAGATCAGAATTTTAACAGAAATATTATTTATATAAAAATTGTGGTTATCTTTCATTGTCACATGGCATTAACAGAAAGAAAACATCCTGAAGGTGATGTGACAACTCAGATTCTAAAAATTATATTTCAGGTATTTCCTGATCCGTGGTTTTTCAAATTAAAAATAAAAACTGTTCTTATTAGAATGGCTTCTCATATATTCTAATTTTGTGACACTATAAGTGGAAAATAGATGGGGGATTGGCTGGCAGCAGAGTGGAATTTGTTTTAAAGTTCTTTGGAGAGGCATTCTTAGGTATAATAAACTTTATTCTATTTGGAATTTTATTACAGAAAATACAGTATTTTAGCATTTATGTTTTTTAACTTTATTAAAGTTTAAAAAATACCAGTTTGATTTTTTTTTCCAGTTATTTAGCAGAGCAAATAATTCATAGTTACAGACTCTTCCATGTCTTTCCATGTTTTCATATTCCAGTTTTGAAAGAATACTAGGAACCATTGGAAGAAAGTGGGTGGTCTACCCAAAGATAGCTTTTCATGTTCTTACTATTTCAGGAACTAGAACCTACAGATCACTTCCATAATAAATAGTAGCATATTGATTTTACTAGCCTAAAAAATCTGATCATGTCAACTTTCACTTACTTCAACAAATCGGACCTGATTGGAACATCAAGTTGACAAATACCTGATTTCTTTAAATCTCTGCCCATTTTCAAAGATTTTTAAAGTGAATATTAGGACCAGAGAGGGTGAACTAGAGCTGTAGAGCAACTTAGTCCCATGTGGGACATCTCTTGTTTTCAGAAACGGACAAAGGAAAATTTTAGATTAGGCATAGTCTGTGTGCCCAAGTGTGTCAATTAAAGGCACTAAATTCAAAAGTGTATGTTTTAAAAATATTTTGTCTAATGTGTACACTTTCATTACTACAATTTTCATGCAAAATAACGTTTTTTGAGAGTAATTTTGAACATTTTCTTCCAGATACTATAAATTTCTCCTTGGACTAGTGTGTGTCAAGACTGCAGTTCATGTTAACGTTTGTCTTTACCAGTACCTCACTTGAGGTTAATAGGAGTGGCCAGCAGTTAGTGCAGTGTGACCTTATCACACACACAGTGAACACCTATGGATTGATTGAAAGATAAAAGCTTGACTGTTTAAAAAGTTTCAGCAGAACTAAGTACCATATTTGAATGTGAAATTATCACAGAACCTGTAAATCCTAAATCAAATTCATGTGCCCAGCTCCTGTTGAATTTTAGGAAAATAACGAGATAGCTTAGGTTTAACACCTACTTAAACTGGGAACACTAAATAGAGCTTGAAGGGTTAATGAATTGATGATACATTTTAACCAGGATTACTGTTTCAGCTCTTAAAACAGAATTTTAAAACATCAACAATGAAACATGCTTATCAAATAGGATAGCTTATATGAAAAAAGAATTTGAAGATTTGAGCTGCTTTTGTTAAACAATAAAGTGTTTTGAGAATGCTACCATGTAATGATTATTCTAGTTTTTACCTGGAAATCCACGTGATTTTCAGGCTCTATAGTTCATATGAAAGTCCTCTCTACTTATTAAACTTTAAAAAGTGGCTTTTGAGGAATTAAGACCTATAAAGACAGTTTTTACATTATTCATATTAGAGACATTGCCTAACTGAATTGTAAGACACTTAGAATATTTAATAGGAAACACTCAAATGGAATAGAATAGTTATATTCTGCATGCTCTGTCAAGGTCTTTTAGTTTACATCCTTCTAAAGTTTGCCTTTAGATATTTTTCTTGGTATTTAACGTTTTGCTATTTAACAGATTCAACAACTTTTTAAAAGTTATCTTTTTGTTTGAATTGAATAGTTCATAAAAATACTAGAAAGACTTTTTCAAGAACTCATAGACAGCTGTTAATAGAGAGTACTAGTTACCAGTTTCGTCTATTGGCTGAATGTTAACAAACCCAGCCTGATGCTTGTTTTTGAATGGCCCATAAACTAAGAATGATTTTTACATATTTAAATGGTTGACCAGAAAACAAAAGAAGAATATTTTGTGGCTCATAAAGTCATACGAAATTCTAATTTCAATACTCACTAAGGTTTTTTATAGTACATGTGAAGCTCATTTGTTTATATATATTGTCTGAGGCTGCTTTCAGGCTACAATAACAGGGTAGTTATAATTGAAACTGTGGCTTCTAAGGCCTAAAATAATTATTTTCTAGCCCTTTACAGAAAAGGTTCTCCCTCTGAATTAGATGATGCCTAACATTCCTTTCCAGCCAATTTCTATACTGTCCATTCTGTGATTGAGCACCACTTGGAAGTTTTTAAATGTGAGCAGAGCAGAATTAGGGAGTTTAAACATTTCACCAGGGTAGAGAATGGAGGAATGAATGTAGGGAAGTAGGAGAGGAGATGGCAGGGAGAACATTTAGAGGCAGAAGAGGGGAATGGTAGTTTTGGTTGTTGTGTATCAGTGTTATTAACAGATCTTTTGCTTGAGAGGAATATAAAGGCTATTAAAGTAAACTATATAGTGTGTATATTCAGTCCTTAGTAACCTGGGAAATAATATACTATAGTTGAAATCTTCTATAGCTCCCTAGAAGTAGAGAAAGGATACTTCTATTCTGATAATACTATAGGAATATTGCCAATATTATTATCTCCTGATTAATTCTCCCACAGTCGTTGAATGTTCCAGATTCTGATATCTGTCCATATACTTTATAGAATGTTTAGTCTTCCCTTTTGGATCACTCTAATTTCCGGTACCCCAAAATTATGTAAAGAATCAGTTTGACTTGTGATTGTTCTCCCTTCCTTGGTTGGTCCATGCATAGGAAGTATATAGTATGAGTTGACTCTAGTTCTTTTGAATTTTGAAGATAATACCTCACACAACCTAGAAATTTGGTTGACTCTCAGATGAGTGACGTGCAAGTGTTTGACTACTTTTGGGAAGGAAGGAGGCAGGGTAAGGTGATGTCTGGGTCTTAGATCTAGGCAGATAATTCCACACTCTCTACAGTCTGTGGATATTGGCATTAATTTGTTGCTTATTTTTCTTTAAGGTTATATTTCCTTTGAAGAAAAGCAAACTGCTATTCTAACCCATATTCAGTCTACTGTTCAATTTCTGAATGAAGAGTAAAGGAATTGGGTGTATTTGAATGTTAATCTTTTCAATAACTTCAGAACGTTGCCATGCTCCTTAAACAAGTTTTCCATGGTGAACTGGCATTTATGGTGGTAAATGCCATTTAAAAAAAATCTGTGTGCTGTTCTTTTTTATTCTCTGATCCACTAAGGAGTAATCTTTACTGTCACCTTTATTTGTTTCAATTTTAAGCAACAACTTCTCATTTCTGTATTCTTTGATTTTGGAGAGCAAGACATATTTAGCTGTAGAAACGATCATTGTGTAAAGTTTGTTTATGTTCTGGGTCTTCATCTTTTCAAATTTTGAAGAGCTAGAATTTTTTTAAAAAATTTCAGGTGGCAACTTTTACTTTTGTGTCTTCATTCTTGAAAAAGACCTTTTTGGACCATCTTCACTTACGGTATCTTCTGAAAATGAAATTACACCATTTAAAAATCAGCCAGCTGTACACTCACTTTAATGTTACATTTGAATAACAAGCTGATATTAAAAATCAATGATCATTTTGTATACATGTAATTTGCTCTGCCCAAACTTTGGTGTTTGCTTTCCATTTAATTTATTATGTATTAAAATAAAAATATTAAGAATTCTAGAATAATCAGAATTCACACCCGTGAGGTAAAATTTAAATGTCAATTTTAGTCCTCAGTAGCTGCACACAACTGCCTTATATGTTTAAGAAAATATTGTTGGTTTCTGGGACTCTTAAATTTTGTCTTTTATATCTGATAAATTTTGTCTCTTTTATATCTGATAAAATTGAGTTTGGGCTTCTGCCTTTCTTCAAAATGTATGATATATTTCTTTATCTCATTTTCTAAGAAGTGAAGACACGTTTAGTGATTGTCCAAGAATATATATAGAGAGATTTTTCATTCCTGAGGTGGAGCTTTATGAGTATAATGGCTGGAAATATGAATTCAAGGCCTGTTATATTTAAAAATGAAAAATGCTTATTTGTCCCCAATTCTCCAGATTTCTCTCTGGGAAAAAAAATTATTTTCTTATTTATTTTTGTATTAATACTAACCTAGGAAACAAGAATCAAGGGTTCTGCATTGGTTATTTCACTTACACAAAATAAAGCCTTCTTTGGCCATTCCTTTGCTCTGTTCATAGCATAGCTTGCTGAGTAAGTATGGGAGGTATCTTTGCTGTTTGGTACTTCAGCAGTTTCAGTTTATCAACCTGTAGCTAACAACCTGTTCTGCTTTTTTTACAGATTTATTTCACAGAGCAGTGTATTTTCTTGTCCTCCAGGGGAACTTCAACATGGAATTGCTTTTGTTCTCTAAATTTTTATTGTTTTCGAATTATGATCTACAAGTTCAACTGGTTCTTTTATATTCATCTTACTCAGATCTTTCACTTAGGATCCGCCACCACTTCCTCCTTTAATTTGGATCTTAGCTACTATAGAAGGCATCAGACCTTTACTTGTTAGTGCTGTTAGCCACGCAAAATGTTGATTCTGTTCTGTAGTAGGGCTCTCAGCCTAGGCCATGAGTTCCTAGAATAGTATTTGGCTTTCACAGGAAACATCCACTCAAATGCTCTAGAATGCCAATTCCTGCAAATTTTCCTAAGTAAGGCCAAAAAAAAAAAAAAAAACTCCTCAGCTTTTCATATCTCCAGTCTAATGATAAATTATTTTAATGTCAGGACATCCTTCTAAACTTCCACTTATAGTGTCACATGTTAGCATAAAATCTGGCTTGTTGGTAAGCCATTGCACACCTTTGTTTTTAGGAAGCCAATTGTTATGAATGCCATGGACAATTTCAGTACATGTTTGTTTGTTAATGATTTTACTCAAGCTAAAGGAATGGATTATTAAAATTAAGTGCAGATAATATAGAATTCAGGTTAAGTCTGAAGTTAGCATAAATTTAAGTTCTTCAGACTAACAAAAAAATGATTTTGAGAAGTTAAATAGGAAGTTGCCTTTTTTTAAAGTTTACTATATTGATTTTTAAATTATCTCCCAAATCTTGCTTAGTAATCAAATGTGCATAAGAGAGAAGTTAGTTACAGAGCTAGGATGAGTAATTCCTTCTTTAATGAAGACTTGCTGTAAATCTGTATACTCTTTCATATCACCTTCAGATAGTTAGTCAGTTCGGCAGGAGCAGAGACCAGATGAAAATGCTAATGGGATGTAATTCAGTGTTTTTGTGTCATACAGCCTGAGAAATGCCAGTGGCCTGACAGCAGCAGACATTGCTCAAACCCAGGGTTTCCAAGAATGTACCCAGTTTCTCTTGAACCTCCAGAATTGTCATCTGAACCGTTTCTATAATAATGGCACCTTAAATGGGGGCCATCAGAATATATTTCCTAATCATGTTAGTGTGGGAACAAATCGCAAGAGATGCTTGGAAGATTCGGAACCCTTTGGAGTGAAGAAAGCTAGAACTGAAGGTGAGACCACTTTGTAGGGTGGGAAAGAGCAGACTTTTTTTTTTTAACGTGTTTTCTTTTTTATGGCTGAAAGCACCTCAAGATGGGACCTTCACTTAAGGTGGCACTGTGCCTGGAGGATTCTGGTGCAGTGATGGTGGAGTTTTTCCTGTGTTACTACTTTGAAGATTGGCCATTTACAGAAAGGGAGGATATCAGGGGGCATTGTTGACAGCTCACATGTGAACGTGTGTATATAACTGTTCTGCACACCGTGGTTTACCTGCCATGAATTAGAAAGAGTTTTCTTGTTTGTTGTACCTGTTGGAAATATAACTATTAAAAAAATTTTGCCCCTGTGCCTGATTTTTTTGTTTCATGTAAATGTCCCTGAGCTTACAACAATTGTTTGTCTGGTAGTAAAACATAGTTTCACATCTGGGAATGTAGGTGTTTGCTGTACTGTTCCACTTGCACTGTAATTTGGCCTCAGCTGGTCTCAGTGCCTGCCCCACAGTGTAGTGTGTATCGTAAGACCTGGTATGTCACTTTGACATTGAGGACTTAAATCTCTAAGGTAAGTCAAGTTCTAGGTGTTATTCTGTTTTTTTTTATCTTTAGTTTTGAAGTTTGCAAATAATCAAAATCAGCTAGTAACTCTAAGTTGGGGAAAAAACCTCCCTTTTATCTAGGAAAAAGTTATATATATGTATATCTCTGTGTAAAATATCTTAATAGCTTAGCAGGACAAATTAATAGCTTGGCAAGAATATTTAGCAAACTTAGAAGGAAATTTAGAGATGACAGTGAAAAGTAATTCTGAAGTTACACGCTCAGATAAGATTTGCTAAAAATACAAAGTTGTGCCCTTTGGCTTTAAAAAAAAAAAAATCAACTATGCAAGTATAGTATTAGAAAACCCTGGCTGGCTAGAGGTTTTAGCTGATTTTAAATTTGATGTGGGTCAACATCTCTCTTCAGTGCTTTGTCTCTCTTTTTTTTTTTTTTTAAATATATCTTTATTGATTTCAGAGAGAGGAAAGGAGAGGCAGAGAGAGAGATAGAAACATCAATGATGAGAGAGACTGATCGAGCCCACAACCCGGGCATGTGCCCTGACCGGGAATCGAACCCCAATCGCCTGGATCCTAGGTCGATGCTCATCCACTGAGCCACGCCTGGCCGAGCAGTGCTTTGTCTCTTTAACCAGAGTATATCCAGACAAAAACATTTTTGTTATGACAATAAAAATTATAGTATCTACGTAACTTAAAATCTTGGTCACTATAAAAACTTGTGATTATGTGACTTTTTTGTAGAAATGAATGTATAAACTTAAGTGTAATAGTTTATCAAATTCATAGTGTTCATAAGTTATGAGCCCAGTAATCTAGAAGGTGCTATAATAAAGCACATAAGGAGGTATGTCTACACTTTAAAAGTGGTGTTTTTTAATGAAGTGTTGCTCAGCATTATCATTTATTTGTAACATGTTTCAGTATATTTTTTTTAATGTATTTTAAAATCTCTTAAAAATATTTTAAAAAACAATTAGTTTTTGTTTAATGCCTGATTAATATTTTGGAGTGGTATTAAGTGTTAGCTTCATTGTGCCCTCATGCAAGAATTGTATGAGTCTGTGACCATGAGTGTAGGCTTGTAGGATAAATCTTAAATTCTGTTTGTTTTTAAAAGGATTGTCACTTAAATTCTAATAAGATGCAGAAATGTACCTAGAGAGTTTTTAAAACTAGTTTCTGAAGGTTTTACAGTGAGCTCATTTGGCTAGCATCTCTGTTTTAAGCATCCTAGGTTTCCTAAATCCTTTTACTATATAAATTTGATTTGAAGCATCATGCAGGTTTTCAGGGCATTTTATTTTCCTTCTCAAGATAAGGATTCATTTTGGTGAACCAGGGTTAGCGATTCACATCTTGCACACTAAACTCACCATGCAGCCTTCCCAAATTGCCATTCCTAACACTCGGCCTGAGGATGTCAGTTCAGAAGACAGTGTGCTTGACGCCTGGCATTTAAGTTTGCAGGTAATAATTATGCAAACCTAAGGATGAGCACTGTTCCACATGTACATGAAGTGATAATACTCGTCACCATCACCGGAGGAATCATTGCTTGACACCAGGTGAACTTTCATAGCTCCTCTTCCAGTGTTCATCATTTGTCTACTGAGCATTATTTTAATTATTTACTCCTTAAGTTTTATAATACTCCAGTTCTTGGCAGTGGTAGTCCTAAAATTGTTCTGCATGTCACTTAAGAGAGTGTGTGTATAAGTTCATATTTGTAAGCATAGATAAGCACACCTGTCGCCACTCCTCTCTTTGGGAAAGGAAGAATTGATTTTTTTCATTTTACCATTTACTTGCTGTAAACAGTGTATTGGGGCAGTAATTCTTAATCACTAAAACAAGATTCCCCCTTCCCCCCAACTACCTGAATGTTCTAAGTGAAGTTGTTCTTGGATTTAATAGCTCTAGTTATATCCATTCTTTGACCAGGTTTTTAGCATGTAATTTTAGATTGGTTGCCTTAGTTCATTTAATTTCTGGCATTTTGTTTTGATTTGCTATTTAAATATTTGAGCTTAAGTCTCTGCTCATTCTGAATTTTTTTTTTTTTTTTTAAATCCTCACCTGAGTATATACTTAGAGGAAGGGAGAAACACTGATCAATTGCCTTCCATAGGCTCCCTGACTAGGGATTGAAGTCTCAACCTACGTGCCCTGACCCGGAATCAAACTGGCAACTGTTCAGTACATGGGGCAGTGTTCAGCCAACTGAGCCATTCCAGCCAGGCCTCAATTCATTCTTTAGATAAGTTTTTGGTTCTCATGACAAAAGTATTTTTTCCCCTAATGTAACATGCATATAAAATATTTTTTAAAATAACTTCACATGTAAAAGTATTTGGAAGAGTTTAAAATAATTTCTTTTGAAGTACAGGTTTGGCTTTTTTTATGGGTTCCTGAAATAATATCTTGGCTACATAAATGCATAGTTTGAACCACCTCTTAGAGATGTTCCCTGTAAAATTCACTCTTTAATTTTTTTACTTTGGTACCATGAATCTGAAAGTTACCTATTCTCCACAGTAAGGAGTTCAAGAAACCATTTTCAAATATTTTAAGGTAATTGGAGTGATTTTCCCTTGGAAACTATATTGATGTAAAAGAACTAAAAGGAGTAGTAATTCCTTGTCCTTTTTGTACTGCTCAAATATAAACAGTCCTTTGGAAGCAAGTTGTACTACAAAAATTCATACCTTAAAAGATCTTTCATGCAGTCATGTTTATCAAAACACTTTGGTCAGAACATAGACATCGTAGATATGGCCTTAAACTCTGGAGGGTGAAATAAAATCCAAAGTTATTTGAGTGGCTGATTTTGATGAAAAGTGCTTTGGGGTAATATTTCTCAAAATGGGGTTTTGTTTATGATGGTACAAGGAAGTATCTATGTAATTAGGTTTAGGGGTTCCCCTCCCCATTTATAAACCATTTGCTCAATATGGAATAACAGGACTTCCGGACTTCAGCTGGAGCTGCTTTATAAAAATCATTTAGTTTTATTAGCATTGTCCTGGACACCTTCCTGAATGGAGCATCTTTCTTGTCTCTGGAGGTCAAGGATGAAGAAGGCTTGGGCAGTGATTCTGCCTGTGGGGGAAGGAAGCTGTTTATTTTGAGCCTATCTTAGGGGATTTTTCTGTCATAAAGGTGCAATTTAATGTACTAGAATCTCAACAAATACCTGCTTTGGCAGTCAAAAGGTAAGGGTATTTTACAAAATGTTCAGTAATTTTTCCTTTTAACTAGAAGTAAGGAAAGCAGGAAGGGAAGGTGCTTTTCCAAAACAATCAAAATTTACAATTTTGGAAGAAGACTTTCTGAAATGTTTACAAGCCACCTTTCTAAGATGCAACATGGGATATTTAAATGGTTCCTTTGGCAATGGTGATAGGTATATGTGGGAAGAAAATGCCACAGGTGACGTCTGTGGCTTTCAGAGAAAGGAGTTAAGTCCAGATCCAGTGTTCTTAATATTCTCCAACAGGTCAATTTTAATTTCATGACTTATGCAATTTTAACAGACAAATGCAACCTTAATGCCCCCATCTAACTGAGCACTCCCTATTTGCAAGTGTTGAGAATGAAGATGTGAGGGCATTCGAATGGAATCAATTACCCAGGGTTCTGGGGCAGCTGGATTATCAGCCAAAGTAGTGAAATGTCCTTGCAGATATTTTATGGGAACAACTCTCTAAAAGATTGTGTATCCCCAGGGAAATAATTAAATTCTAGGCTGGCTGAATTAGCATATGCTTACCACATTAAAGAATTTGACTACCCAAATATGAAAGCCTTTGTTCTTGTTTCACTTTTATTTGCTTAATGGAACAGTTTCAGAGGAGAATTCCTAGTGCACTGAATAATCCTCTAGTTAAGGTATTAATTTTTGCTTTAAAATAGGGTTTGTCCAGCTCTATATACATATTTTTTTGAATGTCCCCAAACTTCCTTTGCCTCCGATTCTCTGGCCCCCTAGTGGCAGATCTGCCTTCCTGTCCCACTTCCACTCTTATGAAAAGGACTGGAATTCTTTCGATTTTACTGGTTACTCTAGTTAATAATTTTTGCTTGCTTTCTGTGTTTGTGCTTTTTCTGTCTAGAGAGTAGGTTTCATTCATTGATATTGGTACTATTCTACGCATTGGGCTCAAAGAATGAGTTGACAAATACCCTTTTAGGAAGATTGTGGGGGTGGGGATGGTCTCTGTGTCTCTGTCAGGTTTTTTTAAACCTGCTTTTCACAGATCTGAAATTGCAGCTGTAACCTAGTTGCCACTTTCCCCAAGGAACACTGGCACCTGAATTCCAAAACAAAACCAGACACTTGAGTATAGCTACTTAAAGCTGCATTGTATCCCCAGTGATGTTTCTTTTGCAAGGACATTTGTGGTTTTGCCGTGAACGTCTGCACCAGTTCTCGGTATATTACCTGGTTTGGCTTATCAGGCATTGGAGAGTGCAGAAGGGGGGAAGCCAGACCCCATGCCGGCTGCGGGTTTATCTCTCAAAAGACTGGCTAAGAACTCCCTTAAGGTTGTGTGGAGTCTGTCAAAGTATCTGGGACACCCCTCACCAATCACCCCTCCCCCCTTTTAAGATCGCTTATTTTAACCACTGATCTCTCCAAAGGACTTCACTGTTTGATAGTGAAGATAGAACCTTGCCTATCACTGATTTGGGCCTGTGGAGGATTACAAAATCATTAAGTAGAAGGGACGGAAATCCGTGGTTTAATGCCTCTGACTTTAATGCCAAAGCACCTCTATTTGTAGAATTGTTTTTGGCCTCGTACCTGTGCAGACGTCTGTTTTTTCCCAGCTACACAAAATCACACTGTTCTGTTTTTCCCATATACTAATTCAGAATTTGTTTTTTTTTTTAAGACTACGTTATCATCTTTGGTTTCAACAGTTAAGGGAATAATCAGGAATATGCTCATTCCTATATTGAAAATGACTTGTATGCCTCTAAAACTGGAAGTAATTAAAGCTGCAAAGTTCAAATCTCTGCTTTTAAGTTATTTGAAAAATACTTAGTATTAAAAGTTGTTACTTATTTGTTGTATATATTCTTTGAGCCAAAAATAATGCTGGTTATTATCTGAATAAAGACTCATAAACATGCACAAAGGTGCCTTTACAAGGATGTTAACTTTAATTATGGTATTCACGATAGGAAAGAGAACTGAAGCAGCTCAGACAGCGGGGGAATTTAGTGGGGGTGGAATTACAATACAGCCATACAGTGGGTTTTCACTTTAAAGATTCTTTTGAACTTAGCTGATGGGGTGTATTCATGCCATTGTAAACGAATAAAAGCAAAGCATAAAAGTGATTTTTAGGGTATGGTTTTGAAGAAAATACATGCGTAAGACTAGATTTGTCTATCAAAGGAGAGTGGCTGCTCCTGAGAAGTGGGGATTACTAGGGTTTATGGGGAGAAGTGTTTCCGCACAGAGTATGTAATACTTGGAAGAAAAGTGTTTAAATGTGCATATTAGCTTTCCTCCAAGATACAAAGAATGATAATTTCATAAGAAATGTACATATAGCTCCATCTCCAAATGTCTTGGAACTAAGACTTCCATGATTTGTTTTTCCATTTTTATTGTGTCTTGAAGCACAGGAGCTAGTGCCACATGGGGACAGTATTGACAGGCCTGGCCTGTCTTGATTCTTGGCTTTTACCTTATTTCTGTTTCTGAAGTCAATGATTTTTTTAAAATTTGAGATTCATTTTCATGGTTTTTATGTTACTCAAGAATTCTCGTAGTATTTCTTTATGAAAAACAATTGAATGAACATTTCGAGGCATAGTATAGAATATGCTGAATTTTTTAAAAAATGTTTGTAAATATGTCCAGATTTTAATTTATGTTGTCCAGAGAACAGCCTTAAATGAGAATTTATGCCATCGGGTAAACCTAGAATAGCTATCTTAAATTCCATGACTTTTCATTGAAACTGCACACTTTGGGAAATACTTTATACTGTGGAAAAGTTTCTCAGTGTACTAAGTTCATTCGTCATCTAGATTATGAAATTGATTATTTTGGAATGTTCAGTGCTCTGACAAAAAGAAGTGAGAAACATTTGTCTGAAAGTCTTTTTGTATGTACAGGGAATCTAAAATTGCCTTTGTTTCCTGTGCAGCTCAAAGCTCGGACTACTCCATGCCACTAGTGAACGGCGAGGCAGAAGACGATGCTGACAAAATGCACGTCGATAGAGAGTTTGCTGTTGTAACAGGTGGGAGTGGACAGTTTCCTGTTAGCTGCAACAACAATCCAATGGTCGAAGACACCACACAGCAGGAGGGTGGTTCTGTTGGACCAAAAGAAATAGAAATATATACTGTTTCAGCAATGCAGACCCCTTGTCGTTGCAAGAATCAGTATGCATATTATTTCTAACAGCTGCTTTCAAACGAGTTTTGCACTTTGTTGTCTAGTGTTTCAAAGAATGTTATACATAATTTGCGTATATTGGGCAAGTTTGTAGATACAAGGATAAGTGTTTTTGGTGCATTCTATGGATATGAAAAATATAAGTGCAATCTTTCTATTTTGATTTTAAACTTGCTTAATGTGCCTTGTTTAATTTTAATAAGGTTTTGCATTTTCAATTTCCTGATGGAGGACTTTGAGCAAATATACCGAGTGAACATCTATTGCTAGTAATTTCAAAGTGATAAACAGCAAGAAGGATGACTCGCCATAAACATTGAGAACTAGTTAACATTGTGATTTTGACTTGTAACCGGTCGTGCCAGTACGGACTCTGTCACTCGACACTCAGTGGTTGCTCTGGTTTCTGTGCCATGCACTCTGGGTCTAGTAAAGTGCTGACCACATGTCTCGCAACACACATTCTATACGCTAACATTAAAATTTTAGTATTGATAGTCATCAGTTTTTAAAAGGCAAAGGCTCAGTTCTTTTAGCTTACAGAATAAAGTTTATCCATTTAGTTAATGCTTTTTTCCTACTGTTCTCTGATTTAAGTGACCATGAAAACATTTTAGGCATTCTTTTGCCATATTAATATATTCAGAAATAGATACTGGCTTTTTAAAAGTTTTATTAGTATGTCTTTATGCTAAATTCTTCACTGGGGATAAAAGATTACATATTTTGTTTCCCAGACTTACATAAAAAAATAATTTCTGTTCAATAAAATGAAATGTGTACATCTTTCCAGAAGCTACAGAATTGTTGTGGGTGGAGTCACCTTTTTGCCAAATAATTAAATGAAACAAAACCCAAAGGCAGCTTTTTAAAAAAATGGCATTGGTACATGCTTTTGAAATGGCAGAAGTAATCACTCTTTAATCTTCAAATGTTAATTCCCTGGGTTTTCAGGTTAAATTTAATACCAAGCTTGAACATAACATTAAAAAAGCCCAGCTCATCCCATATACAGGTACCAAGTGAGCATTCCCATATTTTCCATCATTTCATTTATAACATTATCTGACTGAATAAACAAAAATTTTAAATTGCTAGAGATTACTTGCAGTAGATAAGTAAATGAGTGAGCGGGAAGTGTGAGTCCTGAAAGGCACTTTGGAGCAGAATAAAGGACAGTATTGGAGGTGGCCAGTGATGTGTGAGTCCCGGCCAAGCGTGGTTATGTTTTAGCCAGTCTCTAGCATGTCTGCTATTTTCATGCTCAGTTTTATTAGATTTTTCACAATGATATAAGGTTACCAACTAACCTTGATTTTGACATTGCATAATGGAACTAATTAACTGGGCACTAAAGGAAAGCAGTACACACACAGTGAACATTAAACAAAAAATAAGCCTCAACTCAGATTTCTGAGGAGGTATTCATTTTACCTTTATAGACCCAGTCACCTGAAAATAGAATTTTCATCTTTGTTAGTAGTATACCAGTTATTAATAACTATCAAACTTGCCACCATATCCATGAGTTTTATCACCCAGGAACAGTTTATACTTTTTAAAAAAAAATTAATATAAATATTTTCCGGGAACAACTTTTTTTCTTTTTATTTCATTTCATGTTTAGTTCTTGAAACACTTGTTCTCTAGCTTTGAGTTTTGACTAAATAGAAAAGCTGTCATTTAATTTTTTAAAAAAATTCATAATCCTCTGAAGAATTTATAGCAGTTATTAAACTGTGATTGTCACTTAAATTGCCAGAAAATTGATGATTAATGAAATGTGTAGAAGATATTTTTGTTCATTGAACAAGCTATGATTTTTTGTTGGCAGGGAGATTTTCAGGACACAGAATGCCTGTGTTCGAGTGCAAAGTCAGAGGTCTCTAGATGACAAGCCTGAAAGTAGGCCCTTCGCAGGGAGAATCGCCCCATGTGAGATGTTTAGGTGACTGGATGAGCAGAGTGGGTCCTCATCTCAGAACTCGGCTCTTCAGTGTTTATCATCCATCATACCATGCTTTAATAGGGCAGGAGATTGGGATAAAATTTAATACTATCAAGCAAGACATAAATTTAGATCATTATACTGTGCTGTGAATTCCTGTGAACGTGAATATTAACTCTCTAGTTTCATTATACAGAAAAATACCTTGTAATTGCCTATTCCCATGTGCCCAAATGTTTTGTGATTGATTTTTTTTTGGTAAGACATCCTTCTCAATGGATGCAGATTAAACTATCAACATTTTCCAACATAAGTTGTTTTTGAAAGTGGAACCTTGGATGTCATAATCACCTTACTTGCTGAACTCAGAAGAAACCTCAGAACTGCTAGTGGCCCAGGACTGTGTGCACGAGAACCATTAGTTCCTTCCTGTAGTCGCTGTGTTCTGTGCTCTGCGGAGATGCCATGTGGCATTTGGCAGAAGTACTGTGTAGATGTGAGTGTTACAAGGAAAAGCGGTTCCTTTCATATTCCTGTGTGTGCTTTCCTGACTTGCGAGGTGTGACACTGTCTCACCTCGTCCGAGGAGCTGCCTTAATTCACCTGCTTCACAACCACTTTCCTCCTCTTAAGAGCTGGAGAAGTGTGTGTTTTACTTCCGCCCTTTGTGGGAATCCTAACACTGAGTTCTGCTGGACTTTTTCAGGGTTGATTTTAAAAACCATTCTCTGAAAATAGTCTTAAAATGGGAAGTTTTTTGATGGCTTTTTGGTACCATTGGTATTTTTCATGTAGAATATTTGTCAACTTAAGTTTTTTTATTTTTGACTCCCCAACACTGCTGAAATTTATAAATGTTTCCTTTCTTACCAGGAAAATGCTACTGTTGTGTTTTGTTTTTAAATCTATGTACAGATTTTTCTTTGCAAAAGGAACTGGTTTGTTTAAAAGAAAAGAAACTAAGTCCTTTAAAATTGTAGCAGCAATGCAGCAATTTATAGTTTCTCCTCCCTTCTGGTTCTGAATTTTGGTGACAGGTGTATTTCTCAATGCAGATATGAAAAACAGTAGCTCCGTATCGAATACATTGACAAACGGATGTGTCATCAATGGACATTTGGACTTCCCTTCCACGACTCAGCTCAATGGGATGGAAAGCAGGAATGACCAGTGCTTAACAGGATCTAATGGAATTAGCAATGGATTAGTTCCAGGACGGCCATTTCCAAGTAGCCAGGGTTCTCTCTATGTTAATGGGACCGAGGAGCCAGAAAAGACCATGAGCATTAACCCTGAGATGTGCGGTTCTCTGCACCTGAATGGCAGTCCAAGTAGCTGCATAGCTAATAGACCTTCCTGGGTGGAAGATATTGGGGAAAATTTGCACTATGGACATTACCACGGGTTTGGGGACACTGCTGAAAGCATCCCTGAGCTTAATAGTGTAATAGAGCATTCCAATTCTGTGAAGGTGGAAGAAAGATACGACAGTGCCGTCTTGGGTACCATGAACCTCTACCATGGCTCTTAAAGACAAGTGGTCTGGCTCTGTCTGGAAGCATTAATTCTTCCTAGAAACCAACTCAGAATACTAATGTAGCATCCACTTAAAGGAATGCCATAATTTGTCCTATTTTTTTATACTTTAACTTTCTGAAAAAGTAAACTTGTATTTGACGAATTCCTCGTGAGTCCTAGTGAATGCACGAGTGGAGCTTATTTAGTGCATAGGTGTTTCTTGGATAGCAGACCTCTTAAAAGATGCACTTTGAGAATTTAATTTTTCTGCTGCCAGTCTCAGTATTTCTTCTGAATACTGTCACCATAAATTGGCATTTTTCCTTTTGTCAAATTAAATTGTATCTGATGAAGATAAATTGGAGGCAGTCAGTGAGGTGCTTGGTGATTTAACCCTTTGCACACGGGCATCATTTTGAAAGTTTGCTTTTCCTCCTTCCTGCAGAATTTTTGACAGAACACAGCTCTTTCCCTATGCAAGGTCCAGCCTTACAAAGATGACTTGGAGTGATTTGTATGAAGAAAAGAATATTTGTGCTTTTCGAAGTCCTTTCATTGAAACTTTGCAGCTTGCCTTGTGAAGGTTTACTTGTAGACACACACAGTGGTTTGGATGCATAAGTTATGTCCCTTCTTTCATGATGTAACTCACTCCCTGGATTTCATTGAAAATACACGCACAGGGACTGACTTCCGATTGTTTTTATTACACATTTCCTACTTTGTCTCTAGAATTTTTACCACAGATAACGGTTTCCTTTATATGTAGTGGAAGTTACTATTTGTAGGAACTGTCAGGTCAAAATATTTAACTGACTATTCTGACTTATATTTTCTTTTTTCCTTGTTTTTGTTTTTTGGGGGGTTTCTGCTTTACAATATATACCACTATGTATATTCAGTAAACTGAGAGAATTTTGAACCTCTCTTAATAAAACTGTTAAGTTTATGGTTTTATAGAAATTAGCTTTTGTTTCAGTGACACTGTGGTTACACTGTGCAAATATTGTAATGAGTTTTTACTTTTCTGATTTTTGTAATAAAAATTGGTGAAAATAGAGAAGATGTCAAATGAACAGGCCAATGTTCTAGAGTGTTACTAACATTTTGTTTTTAAACTGTCCTTTACAAATTGAATAAAAAAAAAACCTCTCACACTCGATTTGTTCCTAGGGTGTGGTTTCTTTCCAGGTGGTGGGGGGGGTGTCCGTGGAAGGAGTGGGAAGGGGGAGGTAGAAGTTTATTATTGCCTTTCATTTTGCTTGTGAGATTTTACATTACTTTTCTGATTCCCACCGTATAGTACTTTTTACCACCTTTGGTTTATACTGCAGTTTTATGGACACTTTGTCTTCCTGGATGCGGGCTGAGGGAAGGGCAGGTAATAAAGTGCTGTCAGCTAACAGTATTGTCCTTGCGTTATTTTCATAAGTGACAGCAACCACACTTAACTTACTTGGGTCAGCAGATATTATGAATATAAGCCTTTTTAAAATTTAACTTACAGTTAATAGCCATTCTGGCATGTGTATACATGTTATTTAAAACACTTGTTATTGTATGCGTATTATTGTAAAACTTGAGAGGCCAAAATGAAAAAGCATTAGGCTCTGGAAGTGTCACAAAAATGACTCTCATGAGAACAGGAAAATCTGCTGTGTCACCACTGCCTTCTCCCATGCCCACGGTGGGCGTCAGTAGTCAAGCTCCAAACCCAGATGCCTGGGAAACCTTTTTAACAGACTGACCCGAGAAGCCCCCCAAACAAGAGAGATGAAACCTAATGTCTTTTATTCCCTCTTGACAATTTTGTATTTCAGAGACTTCCTAGGTGGTATTTGCTGGTGAGTGAATCTCTTAAAAAATATGCTGAAGGTCAGAACATTTGGTTTGCTTTGGAAGTTGAACAATGACTGCTTCTTGGGGGTAAAAATATTGCGTGGAATCTATAGTAGGGCAATATCCACACTTCGGTGGGTATTATGCAAAGTTTGTCATATTGTAGTTGAGTCATTGACACTAGTACATTCAGTTCTTGTTGAGAGATACATAAGGAAATTATGATGGAATTATATCATGCCTGGAATTTGCTTCTTCATAATGGAGGAAAGTGAGTGGAGACAAAGCTCAAACGAGATTGGGTGTGAGCTGATGTTGACACTAGGGACATGAAGGCTCTTTCTACTTCGTATATATTGGGCGGGGGGATTTTAGATAGGACTTTAAGAAGAAGAAAAAATGTTCTATATTTTAAAAAATTGTGGACATCATTTTAACACTGATTAAAAATAAGCTTATATTTTGCAATGTTTAACTCACCAAAACTAAGTTCATGCTGAAATACTACAATAGTTCACTGATTCCTAACTTTTTGGTCTGAAGACCCTTTTAGATATGTTTTTGTTTTTGCTTTCTAATTCTCCCCCGAGGATATGTTTCTGTTTATTTTAGAGAGAGAGACAAACATCAATGTGAGAGGGAAACATAAATCGGTTGCCTCGTACAGTGCCCCAACCAGGGATCGAACCTGCAACCTAGGTGTACACCCTGACTGGGAATTGAACCTGCAACCTTTTGGTGTTCTGGACGACTCTCCAGCCAGCTGAGCCACCTGGCCGGGGCAGATGCTTGTATTCTTAAATACTAGTGGCAAACAGTTGGAAAATGAGATTAAAAGTCCATTTATGTAACTCCCAAACTGAAATACCTAGGAATATATCTTCAGAGGTGTTTAAGACCACTACACTAAAAACTAAAACATTGCTGAGAGAAAAAAGGCCCAAATAAATGTTCTGGTTGAGGTCCTTAAAGAAAATCTGGCCTCACCTGGCTGGCATGGCTCAGTGGTTGAATGTCAACCATGATTCAATTCCTGGTCAGGGCACATGTCTGGGTTGCAGGCTCATCCCCAGTAAGGCTCGAGCAGGAGGCAGCTGATTAATTATGACTCATCATTGATGTTTCTATTTCTCTCCTTTTCTCTCTGAAATCAAAAACATTTTAAAAATGTAAGAAAGAAAATCTGGCCTCATAGAGATAATTGAGAAAAGGAGGGATATTTTAATAGCTTTTGGAATTAGTTAATCATAGGTATTTGATGAAACACCAAAACCACAGTGGTAGTTCCTTAAAGTTAATTGCAAAGTTGAATCAGAAGCCAGTGTCAATGAATGTGCTGTACTCAGTTACGTAGAATCTGTGTATCTTGCACTTTGAATGGACTGCTACCCCATGCTTGTTTTTTTTTTTTTTTTTCCATTGCTTTTCAGAGAGAGAGAGAAACATTGATGTGAGAGACATCAATTGGTTGCCACCTGCACAAGCCCCAGCTGGGGCTGAGAATCAAGCCTGGAACTGAGGTACGTGCCCTTAACCGGAATCGAACCCGAGACCCTTTAGTCCAAGGGCCAGCACTCTCACCGCTGAGAAAACTGGTGAGGGCCCATGCTTGATTTTATAACATTATGCATTAGCTATTTGGAAAATATTCTTTGAGTTCTGCAGATCTTCCAAAGGTTGAAACATCCCATTTATTTAATATTAAAAATCACATACCACTGACAATCTCATAAAAATCAGACGTTCTTGAGCACATGGTGGTGGATACAAGTTTTGCAACACTCTAATTTTTGCTTGAAAGCTCAAGTTTTATCAAAGACCACAAATACTGTCAGTTGCTTTCCTTGAAGTGGCAGGCTCACTTGGCTAGTCTTTTAAAATCATATCTGCAAAACACTCAAATCTTAATAAGCATAGTTTGTCAATCATTCTTTCAAATAAAAATGATGCTTTCAGGAAAGAAAACTAGTTACATTGTAGCACAACAGCCAGACAAGTGTTTATCCTGGAGACAACCATTGAACTTGGGTGTTCAACAGAAGCCTTTCAGTGTACTTCCCATTTATCACACAGAATGTACTCAGTGGCTGAGATTTAATACAATTATTTTTACTGCATCAAGGACGTTATTAAGCGAAAAAAATCTTTTACTGCACAGCAGAGGGAGGAATATCGTGGTAACCAGGACAGTTGTTGCTAAGGTTTTGAGCCATCAGTGCAAGTGTCAACATAGGGAAGAAGGCAAATCGCATATTGGTGATATACTTGTAACCTGTTGGGTCCCCTGAAACGTCCCGAGACCCCAAGGGTCTGCAGATCACAATTGAGAACTTGAATAACTGCCTTTAGTGTTTGGAGCAATGAGAGCTCAGTGATGGATAAATGCTGGGACTCTAGAGGGGTGTTCATTGAAATACTCTTTCAGCTTTTCTCTAGATTGATTTTTTTTTATTTTTATGAAGACAGGTTCCTCCCTGTCTATAACAGTTTATATTAAACTATAGGTATGTATGATGATAGATAGAGGACCAGTCCCAGATTCTTTTAGGCAGAGGAAGATGAAAGTTTCTTCCTGAGTCTTGTTTCTTAAAAATAACCACCTTAAAACAATATCCCCAAAAGGTATTTTGGGGGGATGGCAAACTGGTTCCCCCAAATGAATGAAATTGACTCAGGCATGTAGGATGTTTATGGCATCTTTTCCCCTGTTACAAATAATGCAGGAATGAACATCTCTGTGCAAACCTCTCTTTGGTTTTATAGGGTGCGGAAGTAAGATTTGATTAGGTCTTAAAAACCCAGGTTTTAAAAAGTTAGACTAACTGCTTTGGTGGATACTCCTGCAGTTAGGAGTTCAAAATTTAGATGGTGATTTTATAAGTGAGAATGAGATTAAGAAGAGAAGCTGCAAAGACTGAATGGGGTAAAGAGGCTTAAAGGCGCAGACAAGGAAGGAGAAATGGCATCCTTGGGACATCTGTATCCCTCTGGGAGCCATCAGCAGACAAACCACACAGTAATTTAGAGGGAAGTTTAATGTAAAAAGACAAACTATGATGGGAGGATAATTAGATACCTGGGAAGAAAATTCTGAATGTGCCAGGGCTGAGGGTGAGGACTTGGGAAGTGTAACCTTAGAAAGGGGTCCCTTGACCAAGCTGCAGTCTGAGCCTCAAGGGGGAGCTGTGGTCACAGCCCAGTGGATGGCGAAGTGCCCTGAGTGCCTGGACCGGGGTGGGTCCACAGACCCAGCAAGCAGGGAGCACGTTTCTGTGATGAAGTCAAGCTGAGGCTGGTGGGGGCACCCAGAGGTCACTACTGTCAGCATGAGGTTCACAGCGAGGTGGTCACCAGGCCCTGGCTTCAGTATCCCTGAGGGGGTGACTGTGAGTCAGAACACCCCCTGACTCACAGATGACTGTGGCAGATGACTGCCACAGTGCTATCACCAGTGAATTTTACTTGAATGTTTTTAGAAACGTCTACAAAAATTGCAGCTCAGATACATGAGTGAGTAGGACCCATTCCCTTTCTGGGATATCCCACCACCACCACCAGCACCGAGTGTGCAATAGGGGCGAGAAAGTGCAAACCACATCCCGCCCAGGAAGAGACCCCGCGCTCCTGCTGTGCCCCCTCAGTGCCCTCCATGCCCACGGTGAAGAAGGAATGCTTAGAGTTCAACCCGTTGTCACAGAGCAGTGCCGAAGGGTGAATTTGGATTTAAGAAGCCATGAGTTGCCCGGCCGGGTGTGGCTCAGCGGTTAAGCATCCACCTAGGATCCAGGTGATCAGGGTTCAATTCCCAGTCAGGGCACATGCCCAGGTTGCGGGCTCAATCAATGACTCTCTCATTACTGATGTTTCTATCTCTCTCTCTCTCCCTCTCCTTTCCTCTCTCTGAAATCAATAAAGATATATTTAAAAAAAAAAAAAAAGCCATGAGTTAACAACTGGCACAGCATCCACCCTGGACATGCCTTTGTCAATTCTTTGCAAACAATTGTTTCTTTGTTTAAAAAGTATAAGAGCTGCCTGCTTTGGTCATTTCTTTGAGTCTCTTATTTCTATGAATTTCATGTGTACAAAATTAAATTTATTTTTTCTCTTGTTAATCTTAGGTTGATTTAATTATTAGGCCAAAGAATCTAGAAGGAAAGAAGGAAACACTTCCCTCCCCCTATGGATGCTGGCACCTTTAGGATAGGTCGCCCCTGGGAAAGGGGGGGGGGGGGGCAGTGGGTGGGGGAAGGGCACAAAGGAAACATCAGTGTGTGTGTTCATTTTATTGCTGGGGTGTTTTTTAAGGAAGACCTGAAACAAATACATTTAAATAAAAACATTTTAAGGACAAAATAAGAAAGATTGGATTAGAACAACTCTGGTTCATCTAAGTCCCTCCCAGCTTTCTACAATTCCACTCCCCCAGCACCTCCCTGAGCTTCAAGATTACGATGCAGTCAGAAAACAACTCTGGTTTTTCTGTTTCACCATTTATGACTGCCACGGTGCTATCACCAGTGAATTTTACTTGAATGTTTTTAGAAACATCTACAAAAATTGCAGCTCAGATGCATGAGTGAGTCGGACCCATTCCCTTTCTGCTAAAAAAATTTCATTACCGTCATTTGCTGGTACGGCTTTTCTGACAGTTCATATACTTCAAGATAATCTAGCCAATTTTGCAAGCAAAACAGCATGGACCGCTACGTCAAATAGCACATTAAGTCTCCAATACATAACAGTGGCATTATTTCCTCATTGCAGTGGTTTTGCAATTCTCTCCAGAAGAGAAAGGGCCGAGAGTGCCGGGCCTCCAGCAGAACAAGACCTCTTCATTCCGGGCCGAATGGGATCCTCCCACCACGGGCCGGGAACCAGGATTGAAATTGCAGCTATTGAGTGTGCCCGCCAGGTTCCATAACAAGAACAAAAATGTTAATATATGTGCCGGTAATGACACCCATTAGCAATCTCTACCTGCTGTGAGCATCTGGGTATGACAATGGCGCGATCCCACCACAAAGGGAATGGATGTGGCATTTTCTACATCGAAGGCCAGCCCCCGTAAGGAACAGAGGTAATGCCAGACCCGAGGTCAGGTGACTAGACTGGAGACGCAGGGACACACTCAGTGAGACTCTCATCTTGGATGGTGAGGCGAATAGACATTAGCCACACGAGCCCCAGCAAATTCTCGCAGCGACAACATGAAGGAAACATCGCCAGGCTGACGGCCACCAGCGGGCAGTCTGGCCAGAGCCTCGCCCCGGGCACTGCCTGCTCATCCGGTGGACAGCCCCGCCTGGTGCACGTGCCTCGCGTTAATTTTTGCCGTTACAGTCACTGGCGTGGTGGCTGTGCCCCGCGAGCCGACCGGCGCACTGGGTGAGGCCCTCACCTGCACTCGACCCTGACCGCCCAGAAACGGGCGATCCCCCCCGAGCGTCCCAGCCCGTCGGCCAGAACAAGCCCCTCTGGGTCTCAGATGGATTTTAATTTGAGACACAGATTTATTGAGGTGACATCTGCCGAGTATAGTGTTTGTGTAGAAACCGCTCTGCCGCATGCGATGAGGGCCCGGGAGGCCTCTCCGAGACGGGGGCTCATGAACCCCTGGTTGCTCTCGGGGCCCCTGGGACAGGGAGGTGTGCGGCCGTCACCCCCCGGAGCTCCAGCCGAGAGCGGCACAGAACTTCGTTGCCTCGAGCAGGAGGGATTGGTACCGGCATCGGTGGCTAACGGCCGGGTCTGTACCCACAGGAGGAGGCAGAGGAATATGCTGGGGAGACAGACAAGCCCAGGGGAGTTTATTTTGTCCTGATCGAGGGAAAACATTTTCTACCTAAGAGTCACCTGTGCGAGTCTGGCGGCTGCCAGGCTTGCTAAGGGACTTCTCGGTGTCAGATTTTGTGGCTTAGGTGACATCACTGGGCTAATAGGCAGGAGGTAGTGCCAGGTCGCCAAGCACCAGCAGGTGCACTAATGGGAATGGGGCTGTTGAGGTTGTCAAAACAAAGACAGTCTGATAAACCCACAGCCGGGAGTCTAGGGAGGCATGTAATGTGTGTGGTGCCTAGAACAGAAAACAGACATTAGCTAAAAATTAAGAAAATCTGAATAAAGTGTGGACCTTCGTTATAACACGCATAAGCATTGGCTCCTTCATTGTGGCACATGTACCATCCTAATGTAAGATGTTAATAATAGTGGTGTATGTGGGAACTCAGCACTATCTCTGCAATTTTTCTGTAAATGTAAAACTTTTCTAAAAGACTATTTTAAGTGGGTTCTGTAAAAATTGGCAACATTTGCATGACATGCCCCAGATGTCACTGAACTAACCCTCGGGGAGAAGGGTTCGAGGTGTGGGACTCTACCTTGTGGACCCTGTTATGTAGGGGGAAGTAAAAAGTAGGAATGATTATAAGACACCTGGAAAGTGGAACTAAGGATGGCGGGTCTGTGCACTTTACCTGGTCACCGGGTGCATGCATAAATTTGTTAAACATAAAAAATTGTTAGCTACATCGCTTCTTGGCCTTTTGGCTAAGGTCAAGTGTAAAAATTGTTAGATATGTGTTTAGAAGTTTGCTGACATGTGGCATTGACAAGTGTGCAACATGGGCAGTTGAGGGGGCCTGGGAAGTTTTATTACTTCAAGGCGGCATATCGCCAATTAACATGTTCAGAACCTTCTACGGCAGTCCACCTCCAGGAAGAATTTTCTGCAGAAATATTCACTATTACATACACAATATGAAATGACGGAGACCTTGGCCACAGTATTTGTTGTTACAAAACTTTGGAAGCAACCTAAATGTCATCAGTGGGGAACGGTTCAACTGTTTCGATGGCACAGGATATGGGAAACCAAGGAGAAGAAACACAGGACAACCCCCAAGTTCTGACAGGCAGACACCTCCGGCAGCTCAGCAGGTGAAAGGACCATGACTGTAGCAGAATCCCATATGTGTTTTATTGATTTATTGATTTATTGATTTATTTTCCATTGCTTTTTTCAGAGAGAGTGGAATGGGGAGAGAGAGGGAGAGAAACATCGATGTGAGAGGGACACATCGATTGGTCGCCTCCTGCACTTGCCCCACCCGGGGCTGGGGGGCGAGCCTGCAACCGAGGTATGTGCCCTTGGCCAGAATTGAACATGGGACCTTTCAGTCCTCGGGCCGACGTTATAACCACTGAGCCAAACTGGCTAGGGCCCCGTATGTGTTTTAAAAGAAAAAAGACCAACTCCCAAGCTCTATATCTATGTATGAATGTGTACGAGAGGTGTAGACACCACTCCGCCGGGAGGGGTTAGCTCCGGGGCGAGGGGTACCGGTGGAGAGAGGGTGAAGAAGGACTTTCATTTGGGAGCTAGACTGCCTAGGTTCAGATGCTGCTCCTCCTCAGTACTGTGCAACCCGGGCAAAATACCTAGCCCTCTCTGTGCCTCCATTTCCACATCTGTAACACGGGATCTATCACAGTACCTACCTCACAATTATAGGATTGCAGTGAGGATTAAATGAACTCATCCTTGTAAATAATTCCCAGTCCCTCCCATGCCCTGGGAAGAAAATGGACCAGGGAGTGAGAGGGGGGCAGGTAGATGGTTGGGCAGCCCCGTGACAGAATCATTAGGTCACTGAGACAGTGTAACTCAGGGGGACGTGTGCTAGGGATGATCCAGGTCACTCAATCAACCTGGATTATTTGAGGTCCAAATATTGTTTCTGTTTTAATGTGTGAAAAGAGAACCTGAATTACTCAGTAATGTAAGTCAGAACCTTG
The DNA here is from genome assembly GCF_054644295.1 of Miniopterus natalensis. Lineage (NCBI taxonomy): Eukaryota > Metazoa > Chordata > Mammalia > Chiroptera > Miniopteridae > Miniopterus > Miniopterus natalensis. The sequence goes on from NC_142082.1 coordinate 27,366,310, forward strand.
CCAAATTTCCACTACTTTACACCCATTAGAAGTAGCCCCTGAGATGAGAGCCCAACAAGGCAGAGGCTCTGCAGTGGGAGCAGCAGCAGGCCTGGGCCTCACGGTCACTCCTGCCGTTAATACGGCCAAACCCAGCAAGACGGAAACCCCACTCCCATCACCACCTGGTGAAGAAAGCGGAAAATTGGTTTTAACAAATACAGTTTAAACTATTTGATCCAAACAATTTCTATTGAAGATGAACTGAACAGCATTCATTTTGACATAGGTATTTCATCTTTCTATCGCTATATGGAGTGTCCACATAAAAGAAAGAAGCCCGGCTGGCTGCTCCCCTGCTGGGACGCTGAATGAGAGAGCTCCAACACGAGGGCTACATTTTTTAAAGTATAGAGTTCAGATCAGAATAGAAAAATCAAAAACAACCCTATGGTGTTGAACTGGACTTGGAGACATTGGTGTGAACTCAGGTTTTTCAATATAGATAGATACAAAAACAAATCTAGATGTAAACGTGTGCGCACACACATGCACACGCACACACACACATGCACACGCACACACGATGGGGTACACAGAAACGGTGGGTCCCCTGGTAGGACGCAAGTGGGAGGAAGGAAAGAAAACATGGTTCAAACAGATCGCTCGAAGAAACCGGCACAAATGCTGGCTTTGGCACTCTCTGGGCAACCCCTGTTTTCTGTCATGACTAATAATAGTCCCATTGTTGCAAAGCCAGTCCAAATCCTACCAAGTTAAAAAGGGGCCCTCACCAACTTGATGGGCGTAGGTGGTGGCCCAAGTCCGCCCGCACCAAGGGATCAGCTCGGGCAGGAAAGCCCCTGCGTGCCTCGGTGGCCTCGTGGGCAGGGTGCTCAGGCCAGGCGTCCCGGCGACGTCCTGCTGCTGAGACAAGGCGGAGGCGACGGGCCTTGGCCCCGTTTTGCCCTCTCCCAGGGCCCTTTGTGTTGTTCTCCCCCTTGGTCCCTGACTGAGGCTCAGCCCGAGCTTTTCTGTCCGTAAGGGGGAGGCCTCAAGTCCTTTAAGGCCTCACCTAAGAGGGGGAAAGGAAAACACACTTCCCCTCAGGATGGGATGTCGCCAAACCGTGAAATCGCCTCTGGCGTGTTGTGCTAGCCAGGTTCTGTGGCTTCTCTCTTTTTTTCAAAAGACCTAATTTTATTATACTTTTTTGGTTCGATCTGGATCCCTAGCAGAGGGATGGGCTCGTGCTCTGCCTCAGAAAGGGAAGGAGGGCAGATAATCCCATTTACTGCATAAATAATGAAGCTATTTATATCGTTGAGTGTCTGGCTTTTCCCATATTTGGTATTATTTCCTGGGGAAGGGAAACATAATTTTCCTCCTACCTTCTAAATTATTCTAGCTGGATTAATCATCAAATGAACGCAAGACAGAGTAACAGGAGTGACCAAATGTATTAAGTATATACATGGGAGGGAGGATGGTTCCATAAGAACCTGAGACCCAAAGACAGATCAAGCAGTTGAGGCTTATAGGCCACCTTGGGCTAAGGCCAAAGTGGGGGGGTGAAGGACTTCAAAGGGCAAGAGGACAATTCACATGCAGATGGAAAAGCAAATGTTTGGTAAGTGACTGTTTGCAGGGCGATCTTGAAGAAAGGGACACAGCAAGCTCTTCGATCAAATGGGCCTTGCCAGGCCCTCCCTGTCTATCACTCTAGTTCATACTGACCTATAGTTATCTATGATGATAGCTCCCTTCCTGGAGCAATTCCTCTATCTGAATTATTTTAGGCAATTAGGGGGAAGGTCAAAGTTTCTTTCTGAGTCTTTTGTTTCTTAAAAATAACTAACTTGCCCGGCTCAGCGGTTGAGCATCGACCTAGGATCCAGGAGATTGCGGTTTGATTCCCAGTTGGGGCGCATGCCGGGGATGCGGGCTCCATCCCCAGTTCGGGGCCTACAGGGCGCAGTCAATCAATGACGACTCTCCCATCATTGATGTTTCTCTCTCTCTCTCCCTCTCCCTTTCTCTCTCTGAAATCAATAAAGATGTATTTTTAAAAAATAATAATAACAAACTTAAAATAATCTATATCCCCCAAAATAATCTATATCACCCTATATTTTAGGGTGGCAAACTCTGGTTCTTCTCATCTCCAAAAGAAAGACAGCATTTAAATTTCAGCACACTCATTTTTTAAAATGTCTGTGTGGAAGGGGTGAGGAACGGCAGGGGGAGGGGAGTAATTTTGGTTGAAACTGTAGAAAGCTGTGATAAGCAAAGGCTAGTTTTGTGCTTGTAGGTTCTCAAAGAGCGTGGAACTGATCCTTCCTTTCTTAGCTACCAGTAGACTGAATATTCTACCATGCACCTGTTTGGCATTTGCTGTTGAAAATTAAGTGACACAGGTAATGTGTATATCACAAATATTTAAGTCTTAAAAGATGCTAATGCCCTGGCCGGTTTGGCTCCGTGGTTAGAGCATCAGCCATCTGACTGAAGGGTCTTGGGTTCGATTCTGGCCAAGGGCACGTACCTTGGTTGCAGGCGTGATCCCCAGTTCTGTTGGGGCACCTGCCGGAGACAACCAAGTGATATTTCTCTCTCTCTTGCGCTCTCTCTCTCTCCCTCCCACTCTCTCTGGAAGCAATAGGAAAAAGTCCTCGGGCGAGGCAAGGACTGAAAAAAAAAAAAGGCTAAGGAGTTTCCTCATTCCTCCCCAAACACATAAGGGCTCACCTGTCTAGTTGAAAAAAATATATGGCCAAGTCACAAAAGAGACCCCTTTTAAAGAGATGCTGAAAACCGGCACAGAGAGAGAGGGAACAAGATGACAGGAAAATTAGCATTCCATAGGAAGTCTGGGACCAGAGGAGCCAGGAGCAGTTTTGCCTCCAGGAGCAGAGTCAAGGGCAGACCCAGCAGCTGGGGTGTCCTCAGACCCGGCAGCCGGGGTGTCCTCAGACCCGGCAGCTGGGTGTCCTCAGACCCGGCAGCTGGGTGTCCTCAGACCCAGCAGCTGGGGTGAACGGTGCTGCCCGGGAAGCCTCGGGGAAACTGCGTTCTCCACTTTATCCCAAATGCCCACCGCGGCCCAGTTTGCCTTTAATAGCATCATTTTATTCAAATTACTTTAGCTATCAATCTTGGAAACCAACTTCGATTAAGTTGGCTCCTTGACTGTGTGTGCATTTTGAAAGTTGAAATGGTGATATTTTAAGTATTAGTGGCTATTTTTGAAACGGGAAAGGCAGTAATTCATTTCACCTTGAGAGAGACAGCTCATGGAGAAGAAGTCGAAACATGCTAGAAGGGAATTTAAAGTGCGCTTAAAATGGAACCATCAGATCTGCCCAGGTTACATACGTTGTCATACAGGAAGCCGTCGGCTACGTTCCTCCCACCCAGGTTTAATCTCTGTACCTTGTGAAGGATGGGAAAAATTCTCTGAGACTGATTTTATTTATGGACTGTGACAGTGTGTTTCTGCCAAAATCAGGAGTGCATCCTTAAAACGATAAGACAACTCAATTGATCAATCTGCATAGTGAATAAAAGTATGTAAATTTTTAAAAAGCAAGAACTGTCGGTAGGTCCTGCCAGATTTGGCCAAAATGAGAAGATCAGATAACGTGGGGTGGGAGTAAGCGAGAGGCCATCTGTAGAATGCAAGAAAGTATTTTCAAACCATGTACCTGATAAAGGTTTCATTTCCAAAATATGTAAGGAACTCCTACAACTCAATAGTCAAAAAATAATAATGATAAATTTTAAAAACAGGTAAAGGACCTGAATAGACATTTCTCCGGGGAAGACATACACATGGCCAACAGGTACATGAAAAGATGCGCAACTTTTTTCACTAATCGTCAGGGAAATGTAAATCAAAACCCCACTGAGGTATCACCTCACACCATTAGGATGACTATTATAAAAAAAAGAAAAAAGGTAATTGTTGGCAAGGATGTGGGGAAGTTGGAGCCCTCTACACTGCTGACAGGAATGTAAATTGACGCGGGTACTATAAAAAACAGTATGGAGGGCCTACAAAAAATTAAAAATAGAACTACCTTATGATCCAGCAATCCTACTTCCCAGCTATTCAAAGGAAAGGAAATTAATTTCAAAAAGATATCTGCACTCCATATTCATTTCAGCGGCAGCCAAATGTTCAACAAGTGAATGGGTTAAAAAATGTGGCATGTAAATACAAAGAAACGCTCTTCGGCCTTACAGAAGAAGGAAATCCTACCATTGCGACCATATAGATGGACCCGGGGGACGTCATGCGAAGTGAAATAAGCCGGTCACAAGAGGACAAATACTGCATGTTGTTTCTCTTATATGAGGCCCCTAAAATAGTCAAACATATAGAAATAGACAATAGGATTACCAGGGGATAGGAGAAAGAGAGTAACAGGGAGTGGCTGGTCAATGGGTATGCAATTAGTTATACAAGGTAAGCAATTTCCATAGTGCCTACAGTTAACAGTAAGGTATTGTGCACCTTAAAAAGGAGCTCTCACGTTACGTGTTATTACCAAAAACAACAACAAAGACACACAAGGAAACTTTTTGAGATGACAGATGTGTTTATTACCTTGGTTGTGGTGATGGTAACACAAGTGTATATATGTATGTGTCCAAACTCACCAAATTTATATATTAATTATGTGCAGTTTTTTAATACTACATACCTCAATAAAGCTGTAAAAAATAAAGTTAACTTTTAGCCATTTAAAAAAACAAAACTAATGCTCACTTGGCTTTTCTTTGGCAATATTTACATACACAATTCTCTCGCTTAATTGCTTTGCTTTGTCTGAAGCAATATTACGTATTGGGCATTTCTAAATTGTTTCTGCCTTTGACGCCTTCAGTATTTCATCACTTAGGGTCATATTTGTTGTTGGTTCGTGGAAAATGCTTTTCATTATATTATGTAAGTTCAATTTCTATTTACATCAAGTTGTGATTAGGAAATCTATTGAATTTTATCAGGTGCATTTTGGTCCCAGAGTGATAAAATCAGGTGGTTTTTCCTCTTTGGTATGTTGTATGGAATGAATTGTGTTGATGGATCTCTTAATGATAAAGCTTCCCCATGTTCTTAGAATAAGCCCTACTTCACCACAGTGCACGTTTTAATATATTGCTGGGTACAGTGTGCTAATATTTTATTTGGTATGTTCGTATCTGTCCTCATAAGAGAGGACTGTCTGTAACTGTGCATATGGGAAGAGCCATCTTTATTAGGTTTCTCGTGAAGGTTTTATGAAATGATTAATTCTTTATATTCCCCTCTGTTCTAGAAGAGTTTGTGTAAATAAGAATCACATGTGCCCTGGATATTGGGTAAAATTACTTGAAAAGTCATCTGGTTTTGGCAGCTTTTTACCTTTTTAAGTAGCGAGCGTGCAAGTCACAGGATTGGTTTATCCAGACTTACTCTCGCTTTGTGGGTGAATTTACCTACAAAATCATCCACTTCATTTAAGCTTTTTAATTTACTAACAAAACTCATGGATAGTTCTCACAACTCTTTTCCTCTCCTTCGTCGCCGTCACTCCACCTCCTTTCTCGTTCTGAAATCTGTCTACATCCCCTCACCTTCCCTGACCATAGGGCTTGCCAGGAGCTTGTCTTCCCTAAATATGTCTTTAAAATACCAGCTTTTGGTGTTTATTAGTTCAAGTTCCTGTGTTCTACTTTATTAACTGTGTCACTTTTGACTCTACCCTTCTCTGCTTGTTCTTTGGTTTCTTATATTGAACATTTAACTTATTTCAAACTTTCTTGCTCAACAATAAAAGCAGTTAAGGGTAGAGCTATAACGTTTTCTCTTACTATGTCTTTAACTTCATTATAAAGGTTTGAAGATGAAATACACTTATTTTATTGATTTCTGTGTAACTCTAGTCACCTGTAAGTCATTTGCCTTTTGATCTGGGCTTCATTTTCTAAAGCGCTTTTCAAATTTCCAAGTGAATAAATGTTTTGGCTTCTTATTGTCAGTTTCCAGATGAGTGTGCTAAGAGCTCTGTTTTTCACAATGTATGAAAAACTTCTTTGGTATAAAATAAAGATAAAATTGGGGGGAAATTTTATTGTCATAAGGAAAAAAGATATAATATACACATTCATGTACACATATGCACACGCACACACACAAGCACACACATGCACACATGCACACACATTACTTCTCATTTGACTCCTGAATGTCTGTTGATTCGCTTCCTTCTTGACCGGTCAGTTCCTGGGAGAGGGGTATTAAAGCTTTTCTCTGGGACCGGGATTGTAACAAACGCTCCTTGTATGTTGGGGGGTGCTTCATGTATGTATGTGGCTTGGTACATTGACTGTTCACCTTTTTTGTTGCTGTTGTTAAGCCTCACCTGAGGATATTTTTTACCATTGCTTTTCAGAGAGAATGGAAGGGAGAGAGAGAGAGAGAGAGAGAGAGGGAGAGAGAGAGAGAAACACCAATGTGAGAGAGACACATCAATCACTTGCCTCCTCCATGTGCCCTGGCCGGGGTGGGGAGCGAACCCGCACTGAGGTACATGCCCTTGACCTGGAATTGAACCAATGACCCTTCCATACATCGGTGGACGTTCTAATCACTGAGCCACACCAGCCAGGGCGACTGTTCACCTTTTTAAGTGGATCATTCATTTTAACTTTGCGACATACCCCTTTGCCCAGGTGATGCCTGGGTGCTACATGATTCTCTCCAGATCCCTGTCCCCTGTCCCCTGCTCACTGCCCTGGAAGGCTCTGACCCGCCATGGACATCCTCCTCAGGCTCCTGAACCCTGGCCAGCGGTCCATCTCAGAGGGTGGAGGGCCTAGCAGACTGGAGGGAGGAGGCCCATCTTTATTCCCAGCTCCTTTCCTCTAGGTTTGCCTTGGGTTAGCTCTACTCATGGTGACCTTTTCCACTGACTCTCTCCCTCTGAACGTGGTAATGCTTCCTTCCCCACCCTTTTGAAACTAGAACAGTCCTGCGGTTGCCAGCCACCGAGTGCTACCTGTGGGTACTCAAGACCCTGCCACCCCTTTGGAAACTGTCATCTTCCTAAGCCCTCCCCCAGCTACCCAAAGGTACCATCTATTTCCTCTTCCCTCTTCTTTGGGCCTTAAATTTCACTTTGTCTGCTTTTCTGTTATTTTGCATGTGCCTGTTCTTTTTTTAAAAACATATGTTTTTGAAATTTTTCTTGGTTGTTTCATAAAAATAATATAATTGAGTTTCATTTTTTTAAACTCTAATCTGAGTGATTGGGAGGGAGCACCAGGGTCATGTTCTATTTCTTGAGCAGGACTATGGTTTCACAAGTACGTTCACTTTTTAATTGTTCTTCAAACTGCTATATAATAGTGATCAGTGCACTTTCCTGTGTATGTTCTAACTCAATGAAAACATAAAAACAGAACAAAGCCGGTGCAGTTTTTCCCTGATGTTGACCTGTCCCCAGAGAGAGCAGCAAAAAAGCTCAATCCTTCTTGGTGTTATAATAGGGTCCCATTGTTTCCTCAGTGTGAGGACAGAATGCTGCTCATAGAAGAAATACTCTTTCTTCATAAAGGTACAAACAGCACTTGTGAAATGTCTTTATTTCATCACTTAGTGGAAGAGCCAGCAGGCCCTTAGACAGAGCTGGAGTGAAGGCAGAGGTGGAACTGGAGAACCCGTCTTCTCTTCATGAGACCAGACCCAACCTGCTCCCACTGTGCCTGGAAGAGCAGACCGCCAAGGTGCAACGGAAGCCTGAGTGGAATATCAAGGTGCATCCAGGGAAGCCTAGCTGGACAGCAGGCTCCATGCAACACAAGTCAGACCTGAGCATCAGGGTCCGTCCAATGGAAGCCCGAGGGCTCCTTGAAGTGGCATGACATGGAGAAGGTCCAAGCAAGGTGACAGTGCTCCTTGTGAAGTTTCCTGAGGGGAGGAATGGAGCTGTTGGCCTGAGAGACTTGTAATGTGGGGCCTAGGTATGAACCCAATGGCAGAGGAGCCAGCTTGGTATGGAGGGAGCATCCCTGGTTCCATATATATATATTTTTAATATATCTTTATTGATTTCAGAGAGAGGAAAGGAGAGGCAGAGAGAGAGATAGAAACATCAATGATGAGAGAGTCATTGATCAGCTGCCTCCTACAGGCCCCGCACTGGGGATCGAGCCCGCAACCCGGGCATGTGCCCTGACCAGGAATCGAACCCTGATCGCCTGGATCCTAGGTCGATGCTCAACTGCTGAGCCACACCTGGCCGGGCAACCTGGTTCCATATCTTGAGGTGGATCTCCCACCCTGCGCAGAACAGAAATAGTCTTTCTTCGTGAGGCTCTGGGAATCAGCAGACTTCACCAGAGGTGTCTCCCTTCACGCCAATGGACTCATAAGCTTCCTTCTCTTCTCTACATGGAAAAAGTGGGGCACCTAAGTCACCATGTATCAGGAGCACCCCCAGTGACCCCCCCAGAAGCCAAAGCCTCAGGTGCTAGTGGGATCTTCTCTAAGCTGAGGCGGTAGGTCAGCCTTTTCCTTCCCTAAAGTAACTGTTCACTCCTCAACAAGCTGGGTGGGAAAAGGTGAGAGAAGCGGTAACAAATCCAAGGGAAATCTTTCCAGGACCCCCTTTATCCCATGTCTGTGAGCACCAGTTATCTGCTTAGGATTCTGAATTGTTTACCAGCCCCAAACCCCTTCCTGAGCTTCAGATCCAAATATTCATCTCTTTTCTAGAAGACTCCACTTGGGTAACTCTTTTCACCCTCAAAACCAGTCATTCTCCTCTATCCCCTATCCTGGCCAGTGAGAACCCCAGCCACCCAGCTCCCAAAGCTGGAGGATGTGAGTAGCCCTACTCCTCCCTCTTCCTCAACTCCAAGAGCCACAGGCCAAATCACAGTGACTGTAACTCAAGTGCACCTGAAATCTGTCCTCTCTCCATCCCCACTAATGCTGCCTCCATTCAGGCTTTTATTTCCTCTTCTTGGACTGGAACTATCTCTTTTGTTTGTATACTTCTCATTTCCACACCATTGACAGATTTCTTTCTAAAACACAAGTCTGGCTGTAATAGTAGTAGATTAAGACATTTTCATGAAAACTGGATTCAGATCCCCTTACTGTGAAACCTGAGGGGATGTGTTGTCCTGACTCACCTCTGCTTCACCCAGGGAAGGGTGAGGAAGGGACATGAGAAGGAGAGGGCCTCAGAGCTGCCTAGATAGGTTGGACAGCAGAAAGGCTATGGCTCAGGCTTTGAGAGCCACATTGCCTGGGCTCACATCTCAGTCTTCCCAGCTGTGAAATGGGGAAACAGTATCTACTTCACAGATTAGTGTAAGAATTAAATTAGTCAATGCATAGAATATCCTTAAAAGGTTCTAGGCCCATGGAAAGCACTACATAGGTATTAGTTATTAGCACCTGTATCAGTTTCCTGGGGCCACCATAACAAATATAAACTGAGAGCTAAAAAAACAGAAACTATTGACTCATAGTTCTGGAGACCAAAAGCCTGAGATGGAGATGTTGGCAGGGTTGGCACCTTGTGAGGACTGTGAGGGAAGAATCTGTTCCAGGCCTCTCTTTGGCTTATAAATCTCTGCCTTCATTTTCACATGGTGTTCTTCCTCTGTGTATGTACCTAACTATGTGTCCAAGCTTCCCCTTTTTATAAGGACACAGCTGTAATGGATTTTGGCCCACCCTAATGACCTCATCTTAACTCAGTCATGTTCAGAGACTCTATTTCCAAATAAGGTTACTTTCACAGGTTCCAGTGGGTTAGGACATCAGCCTCTTTTAGGTGGGACATAATTTAGCCCCTAATAAGCAGACATGAGAATATCTGGTTGGCAGTGAATAAATGAGTATTCTAGTCTAGGATTCAAGAATATCTAAAAAGATAGGTAGATTTAGATGTATTAGATTCTAGGCAATAATGGGAGTGATTTTTATCTAGGGAGGTTGTGTAGAAAAAAATAGGAAAAGTTGTCATTTGAAGGATGGCCAGAGAAAGAGGAGCCTGAGGAGAAGACTGACAAGCTGTGTGCATACGTGTTGGATGAAAACTGAGGGCAGGATGGACTAGAAACTGTGGAAGAGAGATTTCAAGAAGGACGGTGTGCTCGACAATGCCCAAAGCTTCTGAGAGATCAGGTAGGATAAGAGCTGGGAAAGTGTCCAACTCAACTTGGAAGCAAAGAGAACACTTGTGAGAACGGGGCTGCAGAAGGATGGTGGCCAAGGCCAGGGAGCAAGGTTGATGAGCCCATGCAGGGAAACAGGCGATGCGTCAGGCGGTTCCCGCTAATATTAGTTCTAGGGGAGGTGGGTGGAATCACCGGGGTGAGGGCGATGGAGGAGTTGGTGTTTCAGGATGGGAGGGACCTGGGCATGCTTTTCTCCTGAGGGGAAAGGCAGAAGGGAGGAAGGACTCCAAGCCACAGGAGACAAAAAGAACAACTGACGGATTGGAGTCCTTAGAAAAAACAAACATAGATCTAAGTCCAATAAGCATTGTTTTTAATGAGGTACCCAATGTTTTGATGCAAAGAAATAAAACTAAGAGAAATGGAATGAATAGAAATTTAGTACCCATGCAGTTATGGAGATATTTTGGCTGGAGGCACTCTCAAATTACTTCAAGGTTATACTGAAGCCGAACATAGATATTATTTAAATTTACAGTAGGTCGCTAAATTAGCCAAAGGTATTGTGTTGGAGAGGGAGATGTGTTGGAATGAGAACCTCAGTGCCTTGTGCCCCGTGGACATGAGATAAATACTGGCTCCTGGCTGGTCCGTTTAAAAAACTTGCTAGTGTTTGGTATGCAGCATGACCACATTTGTGGGTGCAATCCTAAAATATAACTTCCTGTATATTTTATAACCAAAATCCCATCTTGCTTTGGAGGTCCCATTCTGCAATGAAGCATAAGGATGAATGAATGGATGGATGGATGGATAGATAGATGATAGATAGATGATAGATAGATAGATAGATAGATAGATAGATAGATAGATAGATAGATAGATAGATAGATAGATAGATATAGATAAATAGGGAATTAGGTATATAGAAATACATAGAGTTAGATAGACTTAACATAAAGCCTGTTATAGTTTGTGGATTGAGTGAAATATGGCCTGCAAGTTTAATTTTTCTTACTGAAGTTCAAAGTGCTCTCTTGTAAGAATGATAGACTCTTTAATTGTCCCTGTGTTTGGTGTCCCAGATATTTGTATTTTACATTTTATGTCTGTTTTTCTATCTACCTATCTTTCTTCTGAAGCACTGGAGAGTGAGTTGCAGACATGGCTTATCCCTGAATTCGGACTTTCTTTTATGTAACCTCAGCATAATTATCAAAGTCAGGAAGTTTAACACTGACATAAAACTATTACCTAATATGTAGTTCATATTGCTATAAAGAACATATGGGGACAACTGGGCTCAAAAAAACTGAAAGGGAGGTAGCAATTTTGAAAATGGCCTAATCCAGGATTATGCATTGTTAATTGCTGAGTTTTGTGTTGTTTGTTGCTGTTTTGCTGTGTGTTTTAGTCACTGTCAATCTGGAATGTCCTTCAGCCTTTCTTTGTCCCTAAGACATTGATATTTTTCATGAATACAGACCAATTATTTTGTAGAAGGTTCCTAAATTTGGGTTTGTCTGATTTCCCTCATGATTAGGTTCAGGTTATGTATTTTGGGCTGAAATGCCCCAAAAAGGATACTGTGTTCTTCTCAGTACATTGTTATCAAGAGACATCAGTGATGTTGACCTGCTCGTTACCGGTGATCTTAACTTTGACCACTTGGTTAAGATGACGTTGGCTGATTATTTCCACTGTAGAGTTACTGCTTTTCCCTTTGTGATTAGTGAATAACTTGTGGGTGTGGAAGGGATTCCTGTGGAACCGTGTAAACATATTGTTCCTCATCACACTTCATGGAGTAGTTTTAGCATCTATTGATGATTCTTGCCTGCGTTAAATATCCACATGATGTTTGCAAAACAGTGATTTCTAACTTTATCAGTTCTTCTAAATGTATTAGTTGGCATTTTACTGTAAGTAATCTCCCTCCCTCCCTCCCTCCCTCCCTCCCTCCCTCCCTCCTTCCTTTCATTTCCTTCCTTTTTTTCTTTCTTTCTTGACCTTTATCTTTCTTTTTAAGGTAGACTCATGGATTCTTATTTTATTCAATAGGTTATAATCCATTACTGTTACTGTTCATTTTTATGTAGCTAATTGTTCCAGCTTTTGCGAGTAACAGCCTCTTTAGGCTGACCTTTGTGCCCTTTTTAAATATCCCTTTCATTTTTTGGAACACTTTCTTCACTTTTTTGCTTAATTCGTTCTAGGCTTATCTTGTGCTTTTCCTGTCCCTTCCCTGGAATCTGCCATTTCTCCAAGGAGAAATGAATACCATTCAGCATGGAATGGTATTTAGAACTCAAGATCTTCATGAGAAGTATATGTGTTGCTTCTGGGCTGTCATTGTTTCTAGGCCCTTTCACTGGAAAATGCTCCTTCTGATTCGTATTCTAAGGGCTCGTAATGAATTCCCATGAACTAGGATACAGGTTCTTTCTTGCTTTCTCCCATCCCATAATTTTATCTCCCTCTCTAACACTTAGAACATTGGCTTCTAATAAAATCAATATGTTTGCTCATTTGTTTGATCCTACGACATACCCAAAGCGGTCTCAGAACCACCACACCCACTTGTCCCATGAGAAACGAACCCGCGAAGCCTTCACGGTTTGCTTCAGCTCTTTCCCCCTTCAGACTAAGACTCTGAAGGTAGGTAGGTTGGCTGTTTTCCTGTCACTGTGTACTCACTTGGAGTACAGTAAGGCTTACTGCTTCTGTTCGCGCTCAGCCTAGTGTTTTACCCCCATCCTTGACTATTTTATTTTATTTTCTTGAGCATATATATCATTAACTATAATTCAAAATTTAAAACTGGATAAGAAGATATATTCCTCTATCCCTTCCGCCCCCTTCCCACCCACCTCTACATGTAAATGATTTCCCTTGTTTTGGTTTGTCCACCCCATGTTTCTTTCTGCCAAAAACCAGCAGGCTTTTAAACTCCAGAGTGGCAGCTCCAACAAAGGAATGAGTTTGTGCCCCTATGGACATGGCTGCTCCCATCCGCACTGCTGTTAGGTAGGATACATTCACTCCTTCATCTGCCACAACAAACACTGCTTTTATGATGATTAAAAATCTTCTTAAGTTTCTGCCTTTTCCCCAATAATGGATAGATTAAACAGCATCTCCCTAGGGCAGAAGGGCAGGTGTTCAGTGGACGCCTGATATGGTTGTGGAAATGACTCTTCACTGAGCTTTCTAAAGGCGCCCTCTACCCGGGGGCCCCTAACCTGGAAGATAGCATGTGCACACATACATGCAACACACACAATGCACTATGAAGACACACACAACACACAATACACACACAATACACAGACACACACCACACATGCCACACACCACACACACAAACACAACATACACAACACAAGGCACACCACACACAAACACAGCATACACAACACACAAGACACAACATACACAGAGACACACACAAACACATCATACAAATACACACATAACACACAAGACATGTAACACATAAGACATACAGTACACACACAATACATAACACAAATGCAGCACACAAATATACACATCACACACAGGCACAAACAGACACACAACACACATACACTAAAGAAGCAGTTGTTTCCATCTGGTGCTACCAGCTGGGAGGCTTCTGAGAGCCCGCAATCATGACAGTGATTAGTTGAAATGGCATCAACATTATCTTGAATTACCTTGTCTTCAAAAGTAAATGTCCTATTAAGCTCTTGATCCACATGGAGGACCTATAATTTGGAACAAGTAAATTTATCTGTCTTTTTCTACAAATCATTATTTCTGTTCTTCATTGTAAGGCTAACAACGTAATTGAGCTGTCAATGTTCCAACTTAGGTAATAGATGTTTCTGGAAAAATGCTTCAAACGTACTATGAAACAGAAGGTGAATCTGAGCCACACTTACCATGTGGTGCTTGGACTCGAAACATGATGTCGCTGGAGCTGTATCTTTGCACTTGGACCTGAGATGAAAATTAGTTTTTAAGTAAATGTTCTTACCTTTTCCCCATCATTTCAGTTCTTGAATCCACCATCAAACAATTCAAGAGCCTTACCTAAAAGTAGACAAAAGTATCGTTTGGTAAATAGCAGTATCTTTGTGTCTGTTATATCTCATCTTAGCCAAATGAACCACTTCGTGCCAGGCTGCCTCCCCAAACACCGTGTGAAATTATTTGTGTGCCTTTAACATTACCAGGTGGAAAATCACTGAGTGATCTGGAGATCTATGCCAATCAAATGTCCTCTGGTGTGATCTGTGGGGCTGGGCCATGTCCTACTTGTGGGTTGGAGCAGGGACTGGGGTGAGGCAAGAAGCTCTAGATTCTTCCAATTATTCCTAGCTTGTGCCTGAAATAGGTATTTCTTTGTTTTGGTTTAGTATGAAGCTCAAAAGCCAGGATTTTGACACTTTTTTCTCTGATTTAGGTGTGACAAAATGCCTGGTGGCATTGGAGGTTTCTTTTATTGTGGCTTAAATATGGGGAGAAAAGGCAAGGAGAAAAGGGAGAGGGAGCTACCTCAATTGATACTTAATTCTGAGATCCTCCACACCAATTTGGGTAGAATCCTTCCAGCTTCTGCTGGGGGTTGGCGACCTTCAGGGTTCTTTGGCTTGTAGATGCATCTCCACAATATCTTCCTCCATCTTCTTAGGGCATTCTCTCCACGTCTCTGATTTTCCTCTTCTTACAAAGACACCAGTCATATTGGAATAATAGCCCATCCTGTTGACCGCATCTTAACTTAATCACATCTGCCAAGACCCTATTCCCGAAAAAGGTCACACCCATGGGCACAGGGTTTAGGACTTCAGCACATCCCTTTGAGGGCATGAGTCAACCCACAACAAGTACCAACTGTGGGCTTTTTCAAGTTGTAAGTGAGACACATGAAGTCGAGCTGACCTCAGCTGCAGTTCCACATGGGGTTGTGTTCATAGCAATGATAGCCCGGTGCCCCAGAGTGACTGCTGCCTTCATGGGGTCTCTGCAGAGAATGACAGAGGGGAGTTGTTTCTTGACTATGACCAGCCTTCCCTGCATTCAGACACATCCTTGGACAGAAAATCTTCTCTTTCCCCAAACCCAGCATCATTGCCACATCTGCCTCGTCTTTTCTCCTCCAGAACCCGCTTTGTCTTCTTGCCCCAGACATTCTCCTGCCATGTCAACATAAATCTGCTTATCTTTTGACTCCTCCAGGCCCTGCCTTGCCCTTGGTCTCCCACCCTCCTTGGCCCTGAGGTGGCGAAAAGGAGAAGTCCCACCACGTAGGCCAGATTTTCGGTGTGGGCACGGGATCATGAGGAGCAGGTGGCTGTGACTATTCGGGCACCCTTTTGCATCCCTGTCACTCAAGCCACAGAGCCAAATTCCAGTTTGTTTAGTGGGGAGGAGACGTTCTCCATGAGGACAGCCCCTTGGGGAGGCCAACATCCATCACTCCTCAGCTGTGGGATGACCGCCCTTCTCTCCTTGCTCTGTCCAAAGAACGGCTCAGCTGTCATCTCGCTTCCTGCTCCCTCTCTCTGGGCTCAAAGTGACCAGCTGGTCCCTTCCTGGCCAGAATGGCCCTGACACCAGGTTCTCCCCTGGGTCCTGTGAGCCTTGGGAGAAGCTGGACATGGCTCAGGGGCAATCACAATTCAGGTCCAGTCGCCACAGATGAAGAGGGCAAAGTCACAGGGAGGCACCCCGTAGGGGCTGGTAGCCCCCGAGGTCATGGGGAAGGGAAGACACCAGGGAGCACCTGCTGTCCCAGCGGAGAGGTCGGTGGCCTCCAGGGAGGTGCGAGTGAACAGCAGGGGTGGGGTGGGGGGCAAAGCTTGGTCATGTGAAGGGCTGGGCTGCCTCGGGCTGTAGGGTGAGGGAGACCATATAGGGCTACAGCAGGGGTGCGAGGTGGGGAGCACAGCAGGGGGCCCACCGGAAGTGAGGACATCAGGGACAGTATTCCCATGTGCATGCCATATACAGTTCAGGAGGTGCCTAAGCCCTAATCCAGCTCAGCAGATGGTAACTGGATGCTTTACGCTGTTTGAGACCCATTCTGGGTACGTGGAGAAAGGGGCTGGGATACCAACATGAACAAGAAACACTTCTGTCCTCAAGAAGTTCCTGCAGCAGGGCCTGGGGCCTGGGGGTGGAGAGCCTGGCAGGGCTCTAAGTGTGCTGTGTCCTTTCTGCTTGCCTGGTCCCTTGCTCCTAGCAGGAGACACTGAGTAACCATCCCTGGATTGATTGATTTTACCCACAGTGAGATGAATTCTCCTTAAGCAATTTGTGCCTGTCAGTGGATCAGCTGTGGGCCATGAAAACTCGATTTGCTAAACCTTTCTTTGAAAGAAATAAAACTGTCTGGCATCGCAGGGTTTGACAAATGACAGAGCAGCCGTGGTGCACTGCTATGCGGTCACAGGGGAGAGGGGACTTTTGTAAGCGAACGCCTGCATCCTCGCTAACCCAGCGGGACTGGCATAAGATGAGGGTTCTGGGCGGCAGAGCCCGCAGCAAGTCCTGGCGGCTCCCCAGAGGGCCCTGCAGGTGCGCACCCTGAACCCCGGTGGCCGGTAACCCGTCCCAGACTTGTGATGAGACTTAGAGAAGATGACACGGCGGAGGTCCCAGCTCAGGGCCTGGAGGACAAGGGGGTGTCAATTCCCTTCCCTTTCTTTCAGCTCGGTCTTCTTTGCCCAGAGTTTTTGATTCTTATAAGAACTGTCAGGTCTATGTGGTGAGAAATTTGGATTTGGGGAAGGTAATTCTCCCTCTAACCTGTAATAAATATATGAAGAAGAGTTGGACCATTCATCCATGCAACCATTAAAAATGCTGAGGGCCAACTTTGTTTAAGGCACAGTGCAGGAATCCCAAAGATTCGGAATCTAGAGGATTCAATGGGCCCAGCATCTAGGGAGCCTACAATTTATCAGGGAGGCCAAAAGGCAGACACCCCTGTAACAGGAGCAGTATGGTGGGAAGAAACCCCTCTGCCTGGAGGGTGGGCACAGCATGGAAAGAAGAATGGGAGGGCTGGTTGGATGGTAACGCTCATTCCAACACAGCTGGGTGTTCCTACAGCTCCTCAGACCCCTGGACAGATGCCCCACCATCACTAGACACAGCTCCCGTCCATCAGGAGACCCGCATACTAGGCACAACACCTGTCCTTGCAGGCCTCTCAGGGGCCCAGAAGAACCGGTTCCTTTTTTTGTAAGCAGCAGACCGGCCTTGGGACTCAGGGAGTAAAAGGCAGGTGACCAGAGGTAAGCCTCGCTGGGCTAATTTCTGTTCCCAACTGCGATGGCTCTGTGGATGGTGACAGCAGTAAGAAAGGACATCATGCTGAGCTGTCACTGTCTAAAGCTTTCATCCTCAGACAGTGTATTTTCGACTGCGTTTAATTTTTAATGAGGTGTTGAGTGAGATTCATGTTTGATCAGTGAATTGGCTTGAAGTATAAATATGTTTATGCAATTAGTCATAAGCTATCAAACCTGCTCCTGCTCCCTCTCAACCTGAAAGTTTTCCTTCAGGAAACTACCAGGAAAAAATCCAAAGGTCTGGGGACCCTGAAGTTCTCTGTGACATCCTCCTATGGAGCCTTCATGATGCTGACCGGAGGGCGAGCTTGGCAGGACCCTTCAAGGTTATGGCAGATGAGAAGGGAGCCTAAGGCATGCACATGACTTCATGTTTTCCCAGACTTAGCGTGGATCCTGAAATATTTACCCAACACCTTGAGTCCCCACTGCCCCAAGTATGGGGAACAGCAGAACGCAGGAGCTGGAATGCCCCTGTGGAGCTCACAGTCTAGGAGGCCCTTGCAAAATGTCCCATCAGTGTACATACAGGGAGTATCTTCGAACCAGGGCCCTGAAGCATTTACGAAAAGAAGCTACTATGTCTCTTACCTGAGGCCGGCTTCCCTTTGTGCAGTGGGGAGAGGAACAATCTGGGAAGCCCTCAAGCAGAGAGGAGTGACCTGTTGGAGGGCAGGACTATTAGCTGAAGTCTCCTTCCTGGAGGCCTCCTGGAGGGAGGGCCGGGGCGGCCTTGATGGCTGTTGGTTAATCTTCTACCAGCTGGGAACTGTTGTAAACGGAGAGAAACGGACGCCTGGAGGAGGAGCTGGCCCTGTGTCCCTCCAGCACGTACTGAACGAAGTAGCTTCATGCTGGTGAGGAATCTCGTCCCCAGGCCTGTCTGCCTGGAGGGGTGTGATGAACGCCTGCACTTGAGCCTTTAGCAATTGACTCCCCGGGTTGCTCCCAGGGCCTTTGCATTTTCTAAGAGGCCATGTTAACCCAACACAACTGCAGGTGGTGAATTGCCAGGGCTGGGCCACCTGGACACAGGAGAGATGTTGATGGGGACCTCCTTGGAGGAGAGGGCAGTTTAAGACGCAAGTGAGGGGAGGACATATCAGCCTGGCCGCCTTTGGTTAGTTTCCACCCCCTCGATGTGCTCAACGAGCCTCAGGATTTCAGTCACCTCCCTTTAAATAGATTCATCAGTAAACCCCACATTGCCAAATTCACCATCTGCAAATTGAACCCTTATTTTCTATTGGGGGGCATAATATGAGGAGGCTATTGGTTAATTTTTGTAGATAGCTGATTGCTTCTACAAGTAGCCAATTTCGAAAGCCATTGTCCTGTGTCGTACATTAAGCTTGCCCGTCAACGTCTGGCCCAAAAGACTGAACCTCCATTGGCTGGGGCCTCGCGGTCATAGGGATGAGTAACTGGAGGCAATCCCAGCTGGCACAAAGATTCATTTAGGAGAACCAACCACTTGAAAACAGCTCGGCACACTGGGAGCCCCCCTTCAGGTGGCTGAGATTGGAAAATCCCAAATGTCCCTTCGCCTCACGCATTATTGCTAAAGAGCATGGATTTTCCCCCACCCCCACCCCCACCCTCACAAAAGAGCGTGGATCCCACACTGGATGGGGCTGCCTTCAATCTGAGCTCCATCCCTCACCACTGCAGCTGGTGTCTCAGAATCCAGGGCTCAGCTTCCTAGTCCTGACATGGAGAAAATAATACTCACCCACCACAACTGTTGGTGGGTTACATTGCTCAACAAATGCTGGTCTCCACCCCGCTATCATAATCAGCCTGTTGGAGGAAATTATCCTGCTAACTTCAGGTAATCCCCCCCTTTAAATGGATTAATCAATAGACACCACTTTGTGGCACTCGCCGTCAACAAACCGGACCCTCAAACTGAACGCCCAAAATGCAGGCAGATGCAACAGTTGTGACAATGAGGGCTTAGAAGGAAGATGCACGATCCCCCCATGTCCTTTTACAGTCCTCATAATAAATATCTTTATACATCTATCCTGTTGGTTTTGTTTCCGTAGATAAACCTGACTGATATGGTTCCCAAGAAGCAGGCCTCCTGGTCAACTGTGACTTAACCTCAGCCTGGAACCGGATGGGGCCTTGAGTACGTGATTCAGGTGATTTTGAATGGAAAGTCAGTCATTCGTTCTGTTTTTAGCACCTTGTATATGTAGGCACACAAGCACGAGAGTAAGTAATGCAGACCTGTCCCATACCTCACGGAGCTTACCTTCCTGCTGGGACACATAGCAAACGGGGTTACAATTCGGTGCTAAGAGGGCAGAGTACAGGGCGCGCGTGGGGTGGAGTTGTCAGGGGAGATTTTCTGGAGGAGGGAGATCCCCGCAGAGGTAATCTGGGCTGGACTCAATTTCCTTTCCTGTGCTTCCTTTGCTGGCCAACCCATCTTCTAAATGAGACCATAATTCCTTCAGTTACTGTAATGCCACTTCTCTTGTGTTAGAAAACAACCAATCCAAGGTTCCAGAATCTATTCCCCTTACAGTGACACTGCCCCATTAATGCTAGATTCAATGGATGGAGGTTTGGTGCTTAGTTTTCAAATTATGATAAATGATCATCTATTATTAAATAACCTTTGATATCTAATAATAGCCGCTGACAGTGTTTAAACCAGCAGATTCCTTACACAGGGCACATTTCTTACAACAACAAACAGATATGCATCACCCACCGTATTCATTCATAATCGTGGGTTTTAAGAAATGCAAACAGACTCAGGCTGGCCGAAGCAAGAAAAGGAAACAATGACATTTAGTACAAGGGCTGTTTCATGAACACAAAAGCTGGAATGCACCGAGGCCTCAGGAACCACCTCAAACGAGAAAGTGCAGAAACCACAAAGTTCTGTTTCTCTGTGTTCATCTCGGCCTTTCTCTGTGCAAATGCTGGCCTTAATCTCTCTCTCCCCATTGACTTTCACTGATCTCTGATTTACATGGACCAGTTCCAACTGCATGTAGAGATCAACAGGCAAAAGGTGAAGTCCTGTCCCAAATTCCCAGCAGCGTACACATTGGCCCAGTTCCCTGAAGTGGGCATGATCCAGGGCCCACAGGGCTCAGGGACAGAGCTTTCCTACAACAGAAGAAACTCTGGGCAAGGAAGCCGTTCCCCACAGTCCACCACGCTTGAGAAAAAACGTAACTGCATCCCTAGGCAGACCCCACTTTGTAAAGGCGCTTCGCACACCTCTGTTCCTGTTCAGTGTGTATTTACCTCCTACTTAAACGGTTAACCTCTCAGCAACAACAATCCCTTTTTTCCTAAGATTTGTTAGGTGGATGGTGGGATGGAGAGGGGGGCCAACTCAGTGTAAACTTTTAAATATAGAGGGGGGCAGTCCTTAAAAGCTACTGAGTCACCAAGGTCATTTACAATCCCATCATTCAGTCATCATTCATCTCCCCACAATAACAACCCTGCGGGCAGCAGCTGGACTTTCCAGGCCAGCCTACCATTATCTAAAGTATTTTGTTTGGCATTTCAGACATGCTGCTAACCCTACAAGTACATTTTTGAAAAACAAAATCTTAAGCATTTTTTTACCATTTATGTATTGAAAGCTGTTTTCAAGTGGCATTATAGCTGTAAACATACATAAATAAAGTTATACTGTACATTAGGATCCAGTTGAGATAATACATTTTAGATGTGTGGTAATTTTTTACCACACCTGAAAAAGAAAATAGAAAGCCACATAGCTAAAAAGAAATATCTTGTATTTGTAAATACTGTTATATAGAATGCAACTGAGCATAGCAAACTTATTAGTAAGTTTACAAATATTTCATATACCATAGAAGAGCCAACACGGAAACTGTATTTCAAGAAATACTAGTAAGCAAAAAGCAAGCCACAGCCCGGCCGGTGTGGCTTAGTAGTTGAGCGTTGACCTAGGATCCAGGAGACCGAGGTTCAATTCCTGGTCAGGGCACATACCCGGGTTGCGGGCTCGATCCCCAGTGGGGGACGTGCAGGAGGCAGCCAATTAATGACTCTCATCATTGATGTTTCTATCTCTCTCTCCCTCTCCCTTCCTCTCTGAAATCAATAAAAACATATTTTTTTTAAAAAAGAATAAGCCACAATATAAAATAATTTAATGTGAAATTCACTTGACAAAGCAAATGTATTAGTAAAAACTGGTACAAAGTATAAAGCAAAATAAAGTAAACTTGAATGATTCTTAGAAAAGGTATCCACAGTACATGTAAACAAGAACATACTCTAATAAAAGTGAATATACACTGTACAACAAAATATCACTTTTGAAAGAAGTACACTGTCAGGTATCCAGCCAAAGCAAAATTTTCACTAAATACAATACCTGGTGAACAGTAGGGAAAAAGGAGAATTTTGCTTGAAACTAGCCTGAGTCTAGAAGCAATACCACCGTTGCTTTGGAGTCATGTATCCAGGTATTATTCTTAGATGTAGGAAAATCCCAGAGTTTGCTTCTGAATAGCTGCGTGGCCTGTGGGATAAAGGTGCCCATAGATTGTCTTTGCTCTGATGTTTTACAGTGTCTACCTCCACCAGTAGGGGGCAGCAGGACTATCCATATCACCTTCCTGGCCATCTGTTAACCCCCACTGAACTCACATACCAAAAGAAGGGAATTGGAGGCAAAGTGAGTTTATATTTTTGAGAAAAAAAAATAGATATGGTTCTTAAGACACAATATCAAACTTCAATTAATCTGGGCATAATAATTAGGGGATGTCGCTAATAACTCCATAAAACAAAAACACAGCTAATTCTCAATTACTTAGGGGAGATTAAGGGGTTTCCAGGCTCTCTCCCTACTGTGAACCAGGCAGTTCAGCAGAATGGATCACCTCCTCCCCTCTCCCCCAAACCCCCACTCCCAGTATGTGCTGGCCCTAGTGTTAATCAGTGCTAAGCTGTGTTAATGAACTATACCAACACAGACAATCTATATGGTGCTTTAGAAAATCAGAGATATCCCACCGTCCTATGTACAGTTAAGAGGAAAAGAAACTATTCACAATTAAATTAATAAACATTGTTTTCTCAATATTCAGAATTGTTATTTCATACTTGTCAAAAGAGCTCTTTTTGACTTATTTAGAAATAGGTTTTTATCAAATATCATTTCTTTGGATATATAAATGGGAAAACAAAGAAAAACAATTGGTTGAAATTCCTTTTGCTTTGTCAAGTTCAGAGTGTGTCTTCTAAATCACATCCTACCCAGGGATGCGCATGTCCAGCTCCTCACACCACATCTCCACCAGCAGGAGCCCTGTCGAGCACTTATGAAATGAAGGGTGCTCCACCCCGGGCTCCACAGAGGCTCTGTCCTGCAAGATTCTATGTGGATGAGTGGCCAATGCAGTGAGTCCAGACTTCTGCCTGGCCCAGAGTGACTAGACGAAGTGTCCTAAATCCAGAAGTGGTAAGATGCAAAAAAGTGAACATCTTAGAACTGATACCATATAATCTGTAGCACATATCAATATTATGGATATATACACACGCTCTACATGTATATTTACTCAATTTTACATATAATAGAATGTATATAAAAAGATGATAAAAATTACATTAAAATGTTAGTAGTGCTGCTCAGTGGTGTGGCTCAGCAGTTGAGGGTCAACCTATGATCCAGAAGATCACGGTTCGATTCCCGGTCAGGGCACATGCCCAGGTTGCAGGCTCCATCCCCAGTGGGGGGCGTGCAGGAGGCAGCCCATCAATCACTTTCTCATCATTGATGTTTCTCTCTGTCTCTCCCTTCCTTTCTCTGAAATCAATAAAGAGATATATATATTTTTAAATGTTAGCAGTGCTTATCTCTAGTGGTGGAATTTGAGTTGATTTAGTGATTTTTTCCCCCTTCCCGTTTTACTGTTTCTCAGTTTTCTACATGAAGCCTGAATATTGTTTTTGAGTAAAAATGTTACTTTAAGAAAATAATAAAAAAGTAAAAAACTCTTGTAGATTCAATAGCATTTCACTTAAAATACAATGAAGTTTTGTTTTTCTTGTGGAACTTGAAAAGCTGATTCTGAAATTTATTTGGAGATAATGAAGGGCTAAGTGTAATAACTGAGACCCTCTGAAAGAAGACTAAGGTCGTATTATCATCGTAATTAGCTAGTTAATATTAATAAAGGAAAGAAAGCAAAGGGGGGTCAGGCATTGTAAGCACGGGCACCCGGGAAGCTCCACCAGGAAGCTGCAGCTCCACGCGGCACTGCTCCTCCAAGGGGGTTCACCCCCTCCCCTGGACTCGACCTTCATATGGAGCAGAAACTATGGGCAGTGGCCTTTATTCTGCTGAAGACAAGATTGGACTTCTTCCACGGCCAGGAGGAAGGAAACGGGACATTGGGAACTCAGGGGCTTATTTCCACACCAATAAATACTACTCATCCTCCCATGCGAGTCTCGGAAAATTGATCATTAAGGTCTTTTTGGTTCTGCGAATATTTTATTCCAGAGGTAAGAACATTGGGAATTAAAGGAAATCCACAGTCAAGAAGAAGCACTGGAGAGCTGGGGAGACTTGGTAAGGGGAGCACGTCTTTCTCTCTGGGGCTCCTGATCTCTCAGCCCCGTTTTACTCAGTGGGGCCTCGCTGCCCCTTCAGTTCCCGGGCTGTCGCAGGTCTTCCCCCAGGTGGACCCACCCATCCTCCCCCCACCTCCCGCCTAATCCCCACCTGAGGCTGCCCCTCCCCTCGGCCCTGCCCCTTTTTGCCCCTGATTCTAGAGATTCCCCTTGATCTGCTCCTTTTGCACCTGCCCTTGAACTGCCTTCGCTTCTGCAGGACTGTCAGGCAGCGTGTGTGCTGCTGAGAAGAGCACCGTCTGCAGGGAGCCAGCTGCCTCCGCAAAAGACCCAGCAAACTCCGGGAGGCGGGCTGAGAGAACAGGACGCAGAGCGAGGGCCGAGGAGCTCCCTACCTGACAGAGGAAGAGAGTCACAGTGAGTTTTACCAAAACAGAAATGAGAAAAGCATAGCAATAGTGTGGAATGACAGGGGACGGGCGGATGGGACTGGAATAGGGAAGAAATGGACAGATGTAAGCGTGGGGGGGATCTCTGGGCAAATAAGAATGAAGATCTCAACAGGCCAGCTAGGTTTAAGCCCACAGGCTCAGGCTCTTCCGAGAGGGGGTACCAACCAGACGCTGGTGGCCTGCTGCGCTTAGTCCCCATGTGGGGCATGAGTGACTCTGAGCTGACTCTTGGCTGAGGCAGCAATGACCTCTGACGCCCCTGCTTGGCAGGAGGCCCAGGATGCAGGGGTCTCTGCTCAGCGGAGATCCCTGTATTTATTCAAACACCAGGGATGTATAGCTGGACTTTGCTATGGTTTGCTGGAGGCCCCGGTATTTACACCAATGTCATGGGCCGTGGAGGGGAAGGTTGTGACGGTCTGTCTCATGAAAAGTGTGAAAGTGTGTTTCCTTCAACACCTTTAGTGTGCAGTGGCCCCATTTATCTGTAAGCAGCTCAGTGAGGCACAGGGTGGAACTCCTGAGGTCTCTGGCCTCCAACAACTTGGGTCAAATGTAAGCTCCACAGCTTTTCAGCTGTGTGGCCTTAGACACAGGTGCAACCTTCCTTCCTGAGTTATTTCTTTCACCTGTAACAGGAAGGAAATTATAACACCCACTTCTAAGGATTGTTGTGGGGATTAAAAGTATTTTCGGAACACTAAGTAAATGTACTTAGCATTCCTAACGCGAGTCACTACCCGGCTAAGTAGAGACGAAGGCCTGCTTTCCTGATGCTGTGTAGTATTTATGTTACTCTTGGTGCTGAGAGCACTTTGTAATTAAAGCACTTAATTAACTAATATCTGTGAGGCAACTGTGATGAATACTATTCCATAGGGTAGATTCAAAGAGAGAGTCAAAGGAGTTACTAGCTTCTTGGGAAGCCGACTGTTAATCACGAAGATATTGCCAGGGTGCATTCAGCTGGTTGTCCTCTGGTTACATGGGTGGATCCCCCGAGCACCCCGCAGCTCAAGGCCAGGATGGAGACCTGCTTCCTTTCACTTCAGAGCAGGGCTTGGAAACCATGACCCACTCACACAAGTCCAGTTCGGGGATCCAAGATTCAGGGCTTTTTAAATTAATGACCTGCTGCTGGCTTACCCTGGGGGATGTCCATCACTTTGGCAGTGTTCGAAATCTGAGACAAGGAAACCTGCCCATGTCTTGGTTACCAAGAGAGGCCCCAGGTACAGGGCCACTCCCTGAGATGTGTAATCGGGGATACAGAGGCAGGGCACCCCATTTCCTGACAAATGTTTAATTACACTAGCTTTTGGTTACTCATAAAGCCATAATAGGTTTCTAACAATGACCCTGAGGCACGAAGGTGTCTTCTTAGTCATCAAAGCAAGATGAAATTTTATGGAGCTAAGGCCCTTTGTCACCCTCTTTGCAAATTGGCAATGAATGCATGCAATGAAAGCCTTTCTCTTAACTAGAATATTCTATTCGTCCTCATGACACACTCCCCCAGCCATCCTGCACTGTATCAGACAAACACGAGACCAGCCAACCACTGGCACATTCAGGCAAGGCAGCCTGTCCTTTCCAGGCTGTGAAAACGGCTTCTCTTTAACTGGGTGCCAGAATCTAAGCTCCCTGCAGGCAGAGATGTGGTGGCAACGCCTCCCTGGGCACCTGGTCTGTGGACAGCGGTGTGGGCCCTAGGGGTGCCAGGATCCCGGGGTGAGACTCCTACGAGTGCAGAGAACCCCCAGCCAGCCCGGTGCTTCCAGACAGGGAGCCAGATACAACTGCCGGCCTGCCAGGCCTCTCAGGCAGCTTTCCGACGGGGAGCCGAGCCCCCCCTCCCCGTGGCGCCCCCCCGCCCTGCACCCATCCCAGAACTACGATGCTGCCCTGCTGCCCTGGACTGAGCTCTAGGCGTCACATGCAGTAAAACTTTCCCACCCAGGACTCAGTGTTTGGTCTTCTAGTCATATTTCTGCTTTAAACCTGGTGTAAACCTCTCCGTCTATCCTATCACTTACTGCAAGGTAAGCAGCAGGGTTGCTTAGTAAACATTGTTGAAAGAATAAGTAAAATGTTTATTTTACTCTTTGTTGTTATCATTCTTTAATGTGTAACATGCGAGCCGGCACCACCTCTGTTCCTCAGGCTCTTATTTTTTCTTTCCAGAGATAAGCACTGTTACCAGTTTTTTTTGACAATGCAAGTGTTTATGTAATGCATTATCTATGTATATTTATATAGATATCCAATATGCATACACATATGCAATATTTATATACAAATGAGAGCGCACTATGCTTATTTCCTCATGTTGTTTTTATTGGTTTATTTTTTATTTTGTTATTATAAATTTGAACCTAATCATGTTTTTTTCTCACTATATCCAGAGTTCAGTAATGAGAAAATTTTTCGGGGCACACAGGGGTCATTTAAATAGCTCCCTCTGTATGCTGAGCACCCCTAATTTGATAGGTTTGAAATGAGCAAAGGGGTTTGCATTTTACCAAACAGCTCTGCTACTTTATTTGTTATTATTATCATTTTTTAATCCTCACTCGAGGCTATTTTTCCCATTGCTTTTTCAGAGAGAGTGGAAGGGAGAGAGAGAAACATCTCACCTTGATTGGTTGCCTCCTGCACACCCGGCCAGTTCAGGACGCGAGCCTGCAATTGAGGTTCGTGCCCTCGGCCGGAATTGAACCCGGGACCCTTGCGTCTGCTGGACGACGCTCTGACTAGTGAGCTAAACCAGCCAGGGCTTTATCATTTTTTAAATATATATTTTTATTGATTTCAGAGAGAGGAAGGGAGAGGGAAAGAGATAGAAACATCAATCATGAGCCATTGATCGGCTGCCTCCTGCTGGGGATCGAGCCCCAAACCCAGACACTGTGCCCTCAGCGGGAATCGAACCTGGATCTCCTGGTTCACAGGTCGGTGCTCAACCACTGAGCCACTCCAGCTGGGCTGTTTTTATTGTTTTAATTTATGTATTGGAAATTGTTTAATTTCAGTATATAGAGCACCCTCATTCTTTGGAATGGTTTCATATATTTTATTGTATGGCTGTACCAACTTTCATTTAACCAGCCCACTGACAGGCCTTAAACTATTTCCATTGTTTTGCTTTTACAAACAACACAAACACCGTGACTAGAAGTCAGGGTTTTTCATGCTGTCCTTGCAGGTAGACGTCCCTTCACCAGAGGTTCCACGCTGCACAGGGGAACTAGGTTCGACTGGCCAGGGCACGTCCCTCTTTCCCTGCTGTTCCCTCAGGCTCACTGGGCTTGCGTGTGACCAGATGACAGCAACAGCAGCGGTCCACGCGAGCTCAGAGCCCTCGAGCTCAGCATCCCAGAGGTGCCAAGCAGCCTGTGTTGCAAACTACCGGGAAAGCTCTACAGTGATCATAGCAAGGCTTGAGACAAAAGAGAAACAGGACTCATTTTGGAAACAGCTTACCTGAACCCTCAATCTCTTTTCCTGGAAAGACCTTTAAAAAATCAATAGAGATTCCAAATCACACTTTTGGGTTACTTCCAGTTGGAAAAGCAGGTACTTTTTCTGGGCTATGCCACTGCTTTATTTTTATGGCACGTTTTCTTTTGTTTCTCTAGCTGAGCCAGGCCCAGCCCACCAGGCACCACTGCATCCAATGCACATTTGGAAGATCCTGCAGTTTAGACAATACCATACGGCTGTTCCTTGGAAAGAATATTGTGGCTTCTGCCTAAAAGTAACTTTAAGGTGGGAAAACTCAAGCATATAGCTTGTCGTTGGCATGAATTTCTTTGGTCATGGTCTAACGCAGACATACCTGGAAATTCCCCAAGTTAATAACTCTGTTTGGTCACCCTCAAATGCTGGATTTAATGAGGTCTTTTAGTGGCAAAACTGCCAACAGAAGTGACAGCTATTCCCGCTCCCTGACCATGACTGGTCCTCTTTGCCCCAGTAGAAGCCCCAGGAGAGGCTTCAGTCGCAGAGGAGGGGAGGGCGGTGGGCACCAGCCCTGGTAGTGCCTGTGCTTGCGAGTGGAGTTGAAAGCTCAGGCTGCTGTTGTGAGAGCGGTCGTCAGTCTGTGCCACATGCTCACAGCCGGTTAGCCCGTTCCCCATCCTGCGGGGGCCCCGGGTCCCAGGTTCCATGCCAGGTCCTCAGGGACCTCAGGGGCAGCCTTCCCAGGACTGAAGGGGGCGTCACATGTCTTCTGGAGCCACAGCCACCTGCCTTCCTGGATGGAGCTAGGCTGGTGTGTAAAAGTGCATGGGCAGGTTTATCTGTGCACCTGGGTGGACACTTGCATTAGAATCTCTAAGCAGTCCACACCCCCAAAATGCTCAAAAAGGTAGGCGTGCATTTATTTATTTTTGTTTGTTTCACCCAAGGACAGCTACAGAAAGAGAGGTATTCTCGATGCTAAATATACTACTCCTGTTTAAATGAGGGCGAAGTTACAGGAAGCCAACTGGAATCCTGAAAGAAGGGACACAGGGAAGGAGGAAGGACACAGTGCTTTAGACGCAGGCACTATCTCATCTGACTTTCTGGACGACCCAATGAAGCGGGGATTCTACTCCATTCTACAAATAAAGAAACCAAGGCCTAGGGAGGTTTGGAAACTCGCCCAAGAAAGTGAGAGAACCAGGATTAGAGCCCAGGGACATCCAATCACAAAACTTCCCAAGACAGCATCATAACTTTTTAAAAAGTGGTTTTGCATGTAGGTAGAGAGGTAAAGAGCCAAAACTTCCAAAGCAAAGGTGGTCCCAAGGAGCCACAAAGAATATGAAAAGGGAAGACGTTTCCAGAACTCTCCCCCCACTTCCCTGGCATTTTGGCCCCAGCATCATTTCCCAGAGAGGTTCTGGTTCCCCACTGTGAACATCAGGAGCAGGACTTGCACCCTCTGCGGTCCTCTGCACCTTTAATGCAGCACTGCATTCTAGGCTCAGGGGGTGAGAAGCACACAGTAAAACCAATCTCCAAGAATGTCCAGCTGGCACCCTGGCCAGTTTGGCTCAGTGGTTAGAGTGGCAGCCCGTGGACCAAAGGGTCCTGAGTTTGTTCCCTGGTCAAGGGCATGTACCTTGGTTGCAGGCTTTCAATCCCTGGTCTCGGTCTGGGCACGTGCAGGAGGCAGCCAATCAATGTGTGTCTCTCACATCGATGTTTCTCTCTCTCTCTTTCCCCCTCTTACCTCTCTACCACTCTCTCTAAAAACAACAACAACAAAAAGCAAATGTCCAGCTGACCACTGTCAAGCTGGGCAACCATAAGACAGTTCTTATTGTGTGGGGTCGCCCGGCATTTCATGGAGCCTTTACCATCCCTGGCCCTTGCCCACTAAATACCAGCAGTGCCAGCCATCATTGAGACAACCAAAAACGTCCCCACAGATACCCAAAATAGCCCTAGAAGGCAGAAGCACCCCTCATAAGAACCACTGAAATGAAGTGTTAGCAACAGAGAGAATAAGAAAGCAGATTCAGAATGGGTTTTGGAGGGATCACTTACAAGTTGTGTGACGTTGAGAAGGTCGTATTTTCGCTTCTAAGCCTCAATTTATCTGCAAGTTGGGGGTTCAGAATCACCTCTTTTCCTCCCTCACTTGGTGTTGATACCAAATGTGATCATAATCATGACATGACTTTTGAACATCAAACCCCCTGAGCCCTACAAATGCTACAGGCCACAACACGGTGCTCAGTGTCCCTGCCCCACTCCCCACCCTGCCCGTATGACCGTGCACAGCATGCATGGCTCATGGCCCATTTTATCTGGCACACATTTCTTTCATTTGAGCACGTGGAAAGCAATCTAACAGGTTAAGTGACACTTAGGCATAAACGGGTGATAATAGACCACCCCCTTCTTCCAAAAGATACTTGCCTTTAGGAGAAATTCCCAGAGATGAACTTCACAACACCCAAAAGGAGATCTTCTAATGGAGTCAGGTAGACTAGGAGAAGCTGGGATTCTGCTGCACCAGGATTAGGAGATGTGCAAGCTCCCTCACAGAGCTCTGGTCCAGAGGCCGAGACCGGGGCAAATGCTGGCTCAGCAGCTTCCACTCTTGCCATTTTCAGCAAAGTGGCCTCTCTGTGCTGGGTTTCCTTCCCTTTAAAGTGGAGTAAGTAAGACCAAGTCTAAGGGGCCCTTGTAATAATGGGATGAGCCAATATATGTGAAGGTCGTCTACCAATATATACATATATATCTACACACATACATATATATATATATACAGGGTGCTCCAAAAAAATGTATACACACACTTTGAATAATCATAAAGGCAGTTTTTATTAAAATACATTTCATTTTCAAAATTGAGCTATTAGCTGTTAAAGTGTGTATACATTTTTTGGGACACCCTGCATGTGCAATAATTAAGAATACTAATGATATTTACATGGGGACCTAACTACTGTATTTACAAGTTAGAATGGCTTTGCTTCTCTAGGGAAAGGCAGACTGTACTATTCTTTGCATGCTGACTATTTGTTGGTGTATATTTACAAGGTTCTGTTTATGCAAATCCTAAGTCCCGCTTCCATTATTGGACACCCGGCCAGTGAAGGCATTAAGGAATGTTCCTTTAAGGATGAATGATGATCTTACTATTTCAGCATCCGTATTGAGCAGGAAAGCCCATTTTGGAACACACCAAAAAGCCCTGAGGCAGCTTCCATTCCGAATCAGGCTAACGAAGTGGAAAAGGCCCAGGACCTGCTTTCAGTTCTGGCAAATCCCTTACTGCTTTTAAACTATCTTCTCTGTTTCAGGTTTCCTGGACTAAAAGCTAGGGATAACTGTCACATCACTAATAAGACTTGCCTCTTATTAGAGGTAGTGGGAATTAAATGAAATAATGCATGTAAGAAATCCACTCTGAAGTACTATCAGATTTTGAATGCAGAGCAGGGGCCTATAAACATTTTTCATCTCATATCCCCATACCTGAAAACATTTGAGTAAACCCTCCCAATGCATAAATATGTATTTAAAAACTATATGTAAGTACAACCATGCTAGCATATTACTTACATTATAAAGCATACACAACAGTAAAAATGCTTAAGAATGAGTTAAAGATTAAACAAATAATGCTCTAAAGGAATTCTGTTATTTTATTTATTTATGGTACAGAACCTTTAGGAGCTGACACAAAAAATAGTACTATTATCTATAAATGTATATTTAGTGGAGAGTTACACGATTGAACACACTTCACCATTTTTTATTCTTTTCATATAACATTTTCTGAGACAGCAATCGAAGGTCTGATTCTTCAATTTTATCTGCCGATTATGCAAACTTTTTTTTTTTTTCAAATTATAAGGGAAAGTTTATTTAGAAAGTTACAGAGGTGGTAGAAGGGTCCTTGGAGCTTGGAGAGAGAGGGAGGGAGATGGCCCTGGGGGGACTGCGGAGAGGGGTGTGGGCCGGCTCCGGGAAAGGGACAGAGCACCTGGGGAAGGAAGGGGGGGAGAGGGGCAGGCCGCTTTCTAGAGGGCAGCTGCCCAAACCTTTTTTTGTTGAAACTTAGAAATTTTCACCTTCCCTGATATCAATTAGTTGTTCTTGCAAATCAGTCAGAGAGCACTACATAGCAACACTTTTGAGCAAATGGAATTACAACTCACCATTGCTGGGAAGATTGTTAAATAAGACAGAAAATGATGTCTCTATTTTTTAAAGTATGTAGACAAGAACATTTTTATAGACGACACACATTATTTTGGGCAGCAATAATAATTTTAGCCCATCTATTTTCAAAAGTTTCTCTCA
Organism: Miniopterus natalensis; assembly: GCF_054644295.1. Classification (NCBI taxonomy): domain Eukaryota; kingdom Metazoa; phylum Chordata; class Mammalia; order Chiroptera; family Miniopteridae; genus Miniopterus; species Miniopterus natalensis. The sequence continues at coordinate 27,398,669 of NC_142082.1, forward strand.
AGTTTCTTTCAAAAAGCTGTCACTTTCTCACTTATTATTCTTTTAAAATCACCTTTATTTTGAAGGTACAAATTAACAGTGTTCATTTTTTTTTTTTAATATCTGCTAAGGAGCATCTTTCCAATAGCCATTTGTTTTCCCAATGAGAGGTCACACATTTGAACAGCTTTGTTGTTTGTTTGTTGTAAAAGAAAACTGTATAATTTCATCTTTAAGTTCAACACTCTTTTCATTACCTTGTCTCAATTTAACCAGAATAATTCTATGAAGTACAAAATATCTTCATGGTCACCCCTCACATCATTAAAAAGTACTATAAATATTCTCCTATATTTTTATTTCTAAATCAGCATAACTGCATTGGTGACGCTGTAGCGTCAGGAGGACTTCTGGCTGCGAGAGCGTGGCTGTAACTCGCTGACGCAGATACTATAAGTGAGATTCACAGGTGGTGTCATAACTTCAACCTCAGCCCAGATCCTTTCCTTTTCTATTTCAGTTAATGAGATTGCTTATAGCTTTTCCATTACAACCTTTAGTTTTCATAAAGAAGCCATTTACTCTTAAGAAGATAGGTTCTATGGTACATCTTTCTTTAGATACATAGGAGAAAGTAGACCTTTCTTAAATTTAATTTTTGAAACAGAAATAGCAAATATCATGAGTCGCAATACACTGGGTACATATACACCTTGATTAGAAACAAGATATGTACAGAGTCTCAGAGTGTCTCCCCACAGGACACTTATTAATGGCAAAAGAAACAACAGTAACTTCACAGGAGAAACCTGGCAGAGGGACCCTTAAGCAGGAGATGAAGCCTAAACCAACATCACCAGCAGTGAGACAGACGGATCTCACTGATGGCAACATCACCTCGGTGGCATTCCTGCCAAAGATGTGTAGCCTCAATCCATTCCTGAGAGAATATTGGACGAACCCAAAGGAAGATCCATCCTAAAATATAACTGGACCCCAATCTTCAGAAGTGTCAAGGTCGTGAAAGGCAAAGAAAGACTAAGGAACAATCCCAAACTGCAGAAGTCTGAGGAGACGCCACAACTAAATGCAACGTGGATCCTGATGGCATCCTGATAGGAAAAGGCATTGGTAAGAAAACCAGAGAAATGTGACTGGGGCCTGCAGGTTGGTTAATAGTGTGTCCCTGTTAATGTCCCAGTTTCAATCACTGGACCAGAGTTGTGTGTTACCATTAGGGGGAACTAGATGAAGGGTGTATGGGAACTCTCTGTACTAGCTTTGCAATTTTTTTTCTGTAAATCTGAAATTATTTTAAAATAAGAAGTTAAAAAAAGGAACATCCATACTTTTATCCAGCTGTATAGCAAATCTCCCACACTGTGTAATGTGTTCTAACCTATTTCTTTCAGTCTTCAGCAATGTTTTCTACACGTAGTATTTTATGACAAAGGAATGGATATTTTGCCACCCTATGATTTTCTTTGTATTTCAGCGATTCGAACCACAGTCAGAAGGGCTTCCTCAATAGTATTTGACAAAAATTGCTTCTAATTCAAAAACTCAAAAGAGGTTTCTGGAAATGTATCAAACATTTAGGTAAACTTCATAATATATGGTTTTTAGGATCTTAAAAGTGGAAAACTTCTGTCTTCATTTTTAAGTGCTTAGTCTTTAAGTGTCTGGCTCATCTCGCTGATTTCATGCTATTATGAGCTAATCATTCAAAACACGGTGTACACTTAGAAGAGGGTTACCCTTGATGGCTGTGAATGTAAATCCGTAGTTTAAATCATTTGGATCGTTTGGGATCTACGGCCCTGTCAGACTCGAGTAGGTGGGCGTTTTCCCTTGTCGGCTGGCCCGCGGAGGCCTGTGCTGTGAACAGAGGTGACCTCTGCCACCTCGTTTGCTTGGCTTTCCTTCATCGGGTGATTGTCAGGCTGCAATTCTGCGCAGGACTCTTTTTAAGTCAATGTCCCACTTTGCAAAAACGAACCAGGTAATTTGACAATCTAGTAAAACAGACACACGTAGGTGGCTTATAAGATTCTGAACAAAAGCCACCAAGGTGTAAATGTCTACAGAAGTCCAGATTATTTTCTCCTTACTCTCCAAAGCTGCATTGTCTATTAAAGCAGCCTTAGTCACACATGGATCTTTATTATTACTATTATTTTTTTAATCCTCACCTGAGGATATGTTTATTGATTGATTTTTTTACTGATTGATTGATTTTTTTTTTTTGAAAGAGAGAGAGAGAAACATTAATAGGTTGCCTCTTGTAGTGTCCTGACCAGGGATCAAACCCACAACCTAGGTATGTGCCCTGACAGGGAATCGAACCCACGACCTTTTGGTGTATGGGACAACACCCAACCAACTAAGCCGCCTGGCCAGGGCCACACATGGCTCTCTAAATAAAACTGTAAATTAAATGAAAGTAAATTAATTAATTGAAAGTAAATAAAATTTAAATTTTGTTGTGCATTTTTGCCAGCCACACGTCAAGTGCTCAATAGGCAAGGGTTACCATATTGCACAGAGCAGATATAGAACATTTCATTCATCATGGCAAAGTATACTGGACAGCGGATTGTCCTGTGGGTTGCTCCTTGCAGCTTGCTGCTTTAGAGTGGTGCTAAAGATCTATTGGGCATGAGCCCTGGCATGAACTGAGAGTCTTCAGGCAAGAGCCCCAAGCTGTCAGTACACAGACTGTGTCTAGGGTCCAGGGCTAGGAAGTCCTCCGCCCCAAGGCCAATCCCTCTCAACCACCCCTCCACTGGGAGTTTTTTCTTCACTACTTTGCTCTCTCCCAGCAGCTTGAGAAGCCGGGGAGACCCTGTGAGGGCCTTGTGAACTTTCTGCTGGGCTGCATGAGGACCAAGGTCACGGGCCTGAGCTTCCTCCTGGTGCTAGCTGGGGCTTAGCATGGCCTTAGCAACATCTGAAAAGACCAACATCTACCTTGGCTCCAATTCCTCATAAATCAAAAGCAAAATAATAGTGCAAGCTGCCAAAACAGAGCAAGTGTTATTTGTCCTGTGGCTTATTATGGGACAGCTTATTAATATGTCAAAGCAATCCAAATCTGGATGAAAACCCTTCAGAAGGTGCAACTGAATCCATGTAAAAGAAGGAAGAGTGTGAGGCCAGCACAAGTTGAAGGGGTGTGTGTGCGGAGGTGGAACAAGGGGGCGTGTGGAAGAAGGGAAGGAGGGCTGCAAGGACAAGAGACAGACAAGGTGGAGCTCAGCCAGAGAAACTGCCTGCTTTACAATTCAGCCAAGAGCTGGCCCCCCAGAAGGTTGTCAGATGACCGAAAGGATTAAATTGGCATATGCCGACCTATATGTCCAGCATAAATTATTGTTTGCCTGGGTTAGGGGGCGACGCCACTTTGCAGAGATGGAAAAATTAGGTCAGTGGGAGCTGAGGAAGCAATCAAACAATCACTCAGCAGCCCAGCCCCAACCTTAACGGGAAAGAGAGTCCTCTGAAGAAATGTCTCCCTCTGGAGTACCCCCCTGATGAGAGGAGTCTTGGTGGCACAGTCATTACGTGACCAGCTGCAGTGTCGAGGAGAAGGGAAACATTAATGAAATATAGTTCAGTAGGAAAAACAATCTTTCCTGCCCACTTTTCACAAGGCCGTGACGGAGGAGGTGATGAAGTGGGAATTCTCTTCATTGGATTTTGCCTTGTGGAGCTGATCCTGGAGGAGAAAGAATTACAGGAGGGTTGAGCGCCTTGCTGCTGGTGGGTGTTGGAAGACGTATCGCTGATTTCTGTTACAGGAAACAACATCTGTTTTTACTCAGGGACCAAATAATATTCTTCAAAGTCTGGCTGAGCAATTGGGCTTCTTTTTTCTTACTGGCAAACCCAGCATGGTGCCTTATAAATCTGAAACTAACACCTTTTCCTTAACTTGTTCCTTCTGCTGACACATCGGAAACCAGAAAGGTTTATATGCTTCGCTCCATGCAGGGTCCTATGACGCCCCTTAGCACTAGATGGGATGCCCACCAGCTCGGGGGAGGGGAGCCTGATGCTGTCTTCAGCCTGTCCCCAGTCCTCTCAAACCTTTCGCCCAGACCGCCCCCCCCCCACAGAGCTGACAGTGCCATCTCCTCTCTGTCCTGATGCCACAGTTCCCTTCCTTCGTCAAAACCATGAGGCCCAAGCAGAAAGAGGTCCCTGTCCAACGGGGGAAGAAAACTAAGTTATGTTTTTAAAATGGAGGTCTACACGCACACAGCACAGTATAAAAATTGCACTAATCTGAAGTGCACAACTTGGTGATTTTCCCACGTTTAAACATCAGGTCAAGATCTAGAACATTCTCAGCACCAGGAATTTTCTCTCACACACATTCCCAGTTCACTACCCATACTACCCTGGAGCAACCACTATGCTGATTTCTATAAACATTTATTCTTCCCTTGACCCAGGTACTCACTATGGGACAGCTAATCTCTCAGAAGGAGCTCATGTTAACCAAATTCATAAGTCAGATGTATAGAATACTGATGCCAATTTATTAATTTGTGGTTAGAAATGTAATTTTTCCAGGCACATGCTTCCAGCTGGCAAAGCCCCTCTCTTGCCAAGAGGATGAGACATACTCAAAGTCAGCTTCCTAAGACTCATTCCCCTGGGCAAGGGCTAGTGAGCATTGGTAACATTTGTTGCAATGATTCTTTCTGTTGTAAGCTTTCATAGCAACAACTCTTCAAAAATTCAGTAAACCGAACACTAACATGAAAAAGACTAACAATACCAAGTGTTGGCAAAGATGTGGGGCAAACGGAACTCTCTGGTAGAGTGTAAGTTGGTAAAATAAATGTCTTGGAGAAAGTACATTGCAATGTCTATAACACTAAACAAATACCTACCCTAGGGCAAACAAATCTGTTTCTAGGGTTATACCTGACAGATAGGCAGGCATGTGCTCATCAAGACATGTACTAGAACCTTGACAACAGCTTTATTTGCAAGAGCTAAAAATTGGAAGTTACCCAAAGGTCCCTCTATGGAGAATGGATAAACAGAATGAAATACCATTCGTCAATGAAGTAGAAAGAAATACTGACACATCTAGTAAGTGGCAGAGCCAAGGTTTGAACCCAAGCACGGTGGTGCCAGAACCTTGCTCTTAGACATCAGCCTCTCCTGCCCCCCACACAGTGGAATAGTCACAGAACTTTCATGTATTGCTGGTGGGAGTATAAATTTGAAGAGCCATTTGGGAAGTGAGTTAGCAGTCTGTCATAAAATATAAATGCATTTGTCATAAAATCTAGCAATTCGTCCACTGAGATACACTCTAACCAACACTGACAGTTGACACAAAGGAATGTGTGCAAGCAAGGCTGTGATAGAAAAAAAGAATGAATAAACTGTCACATATTCATCAGATGGAATGTTATCACAGCCAGTAAGACAATAAACTTTATCTTCAGGTTTCTATTCAAAATATGAATAGATCTCATGTTCAGCCTGCTAAAAAACATGAATAAACTCTAAAAATATGTGATTAACAGAGCAAAAATGCAACCCACAGAATGGGAGACAGTATTTGCCAATCTCATAGCCGACGAGGGAATAATATCCAGAATGTTTAGAGAACTCAAGAAAACAAACAAATAAACTGACCAAAAATCAGATAAAGAACTTGAATAGACATTTCTCAAAGAGGATATATAAATGTCAATACGCAAATGAAAAGATGCTCAATATCGCTAATGATTACGGAAATGCAAATTAAAACTATAATGATCCATGGTAGCCTCACGCTGTGTGACAACACCTGGCTCCTTCCCCTCACTTCCTCTCATGATGCAGGCACTGTATTTTCTCACTTCGTCACAATAAGACAGGTGAGTACAGTACAAGATATTTTGAGAACGAGACCACATTCACATAACTTTGAGCACAGTTTATTGTTGCAGTTGTTCTATTTCATTTTAGTTATTGTTGTTCATCCTTAACTGTGCTTAATTTATAAATAAAAACATCATATGTATGGAAAAAACATAGTATAATGAAGTTTGGGAGGTCTTGGAACATACTGTCTGTGGATAAAGAGGAACTATTGTAAATCAAAAGCTATTCAAAAATAAAAGGTTTATTTTTGAGAAACATCGATTTGTTGTTCCACTTATTTATGCATTTATTGGTTGTTTCTTCTGTGTGCCCTAACCAGGGATCAAACCAGTAACTTTGGTGTGTAGGGATGATGCTCTAACCAACTGAGATACCCGGCCAGAACTAAAAAGTTTGTTTTTAAAAACACACTAAGTGAGAATCCACATGCATATAATTGGCTGTTCTCTTTGAGTTTAAATGAAGAAGATATTTTCTTTTTTCTCTCCATTTTCTCCAATGTTGTGGATCATGTATTAAGTGGAATTTCATGGAAATATATTCATCATCTCACATTTAAGAATCATCATAAATGTATGAGTTGTAGAAGGTATTTTCCACACGTTTATGTACTGTTGCCATCTCTTTTCCTCTCGCCGTGGGGAACTCTTACTTTATAATTTAGGGGAAGGGGAGCAGATACATTTACACTGAGATCATGGAGAATTTGGTAACAGAAGAAGGGTTTCCAAAATGCAGGAGGAATAAAAAATTTTTGAGAAATAAGAAAAAATTCAAATGAAGAGCACGGGTTAAGAGAGATTTATAGCCAACTAAAGTCTTAAATCATTTAAATAATATTAATTTTTTTCTGCACAGTGTGAAAATGAGAGAGAGCTCCATCTGCCTGAGTCTCCTTTTATAAAACCCAGGCAAGGAATTTGAGTAGTTGTTGTTTTCGCATAGACCATCTTGTACAGATGCTCAAATCATTGCAGCCCCCAATATTTTAATCCTTCAGGGACCCATTTGGGTCTTCAGTCAGGAAAAATATGAATAAGGCTTTATATAGGGCCCAATTACCTTTATTACATGATAATTTCCCAATGGTATTGATCAGGCATGGGAACTCCATCACAGTCCTCTAAGGACCATGGTGAAGACTTCCCTGAGTTGGGTGTAAAAAGACTTCTACTTGTCCAGTGCTCACTGTCAGGGCTTAATTGTTTAATCCAGTCATTGAACCTGAGCAGCGTTTGAGAAAGGGTGCCTTCCCCCGCTGCTTTCGGAATGAGAAACCTGCATCATGACTTTCAGTATAGGGTTGAACACAGGAAAATGTAGCAAAGGTCAGAACATTCTTTTCATTGTTACTTGATAGCTTTTGCCCAAGAAAACCTCAATTAATTCAAACTATGTGCATTCAGAAGTATGAAGAAGAGAAGAATTTTGATTGACCTTTATTGCCATTGAAAAGTGTTTTTACAAATTGACAAATCTTTTATAGCCACAGAACAATGGATGAGGAGCCTCCCTAGCATGTTATTAAACAATGAACGGGTTACCAGTAAGATCAAGAAAGAAATCAAAAACTTCCTGGAAACAAATGAAAATGAACACACAACAAACCAAAAATCTATGGGACACAGCCAAAGCAGTCCTGAGAGGGAAGTTCATAGCACTACAGGCCTACTTCAAAAAGCAAGAAAAATTTTTAGTAAACTATCTAACCCTACAACTTAAAGAATTAGAAAGTTCCCCTGTGAAGCTGCCTGGACCACGGCTTTTGTTTGCTGGAATTTTTTTTTATTACTGCTTCAATTTCATTAGTTATTAGCCTATTCAGGTTTTCTGATTCTTCCTGTTTCAGTCTTACATGATCTCACTCATATGTGGAATCTAATAAACAAAATAGAATTGAGGAACAAAATAGGTCCAGAGACATAGAAGCACGGAACAGATTGATGAATCTCAGTGGGAAGGCAGGGGTGGGAGAGTGGGTGGGGGGAGATTAATCAAAGAATTTATATGCATATATGCATAACCCATGGACACAGATAATAGTGTGGTGAAGGGCTGGGGCGGGGTGGCAGATGCAGGATGGAGGGGATCAATGGGGGGGGGAGGGGATATCTGTAATAACTTCAACAATAAAGATAAATTTTTAAAAAATACAGAGCAATATTCCCAAGAACTACCAGCTGGAAGAAGTTCACAATTTCAACATCAGATTGCAGATATGTGCCTTTTGATTTATTTATTTTTTTAAAAAAATGTTTTAATCTTCCCCCGAGGATATTTTTTCCATTGTTTTTCAAAGAGAAAGAGAGAGAAACACTGATGTGAGAGAGACACAGTCATTGGTTGCCTCCCACACTTGCCCCAACCAGGGCTGGGGATCGAGCCCACAACCGAGGTACATGCCCTTGACCAGAATTGAACCCAGGACCCTACAGTCTACAGGCCGATGCTCTAACCATTTAGCCAAATCAGCTAGGACAATATGTGCCTTTTTGGATGACATCGTATCTTTGTGGAGCTGGGTTTTTTCCAGCTGCAGTGATAAAAAGCAAGACCCAGTCACATGGGTATTAGATTTACCAGGACAATGACTTCATAAGTTATATAAATGCCTAATGATAATATTATACACCTGAAACTATATAATATTGTATGTCAACTCTCATTGAAAAGTGAAAAAAAATAAAAAAATAAAATTAAAAGCAAGAACCAGGCAAGAATCAACGTGAAACAGGAAATGAGGGTGTTGAGTCCAGAGATTCTGAGGACTGAGAAATTGTTCAGTGACCACTTGGAGTGCTGGCCCATTAGCCAGAAATAGTGGTTTTTTAAGGATGACGTGAAAAATTATTTTTTTATTTCGATTTATGTGTATTAGTTTTTCACACGGCTACCTAGTTGTGAGGATACAAATACTTATTAAGTTGTCTAGATGCTACTACTAAATAAACAGGATGGTTAGGTATTTCTTTTGACCAAGGGGCTCCATGAAAAGTTCCCACAACACTAAAAGAATGCCCTGAACTAAGAAAGTTCGAAAACCTCTGTAGCAGACCAAGATTGTCCTCAAATTAATAAAGCAGGTGAAAACAAACCCAGAGAGTGCAAAAATTACTTGTTCATATATTTACTTTTTAAATATGTCTTTATTGATTTCAAAGAGAGGAAGGGAGAGGGGGAGAGAGAGAGAGAAACATCAATGATGGGAGAGAGTAATTGATCGGCTGCCTCCTGCATGCCCCCCACTGGGGATCGAGTCCACAACCAGAGCATGTGCCCTGACCAGGAATCGAACCACCATCTCCTGGATCATGGGTAGATGCTCAACCGCTGAGCCACACCAGCCGGGCTGTTCATATATTTTTTAATTCTCTCTATTATTTTGCCCAAGTTGAATGGTTCATTAAGCTTTAGCTCTCTATTATCCCAAATTCAAATATACACTTTAAAATGTTATTAAAAACATCTTTTAAAAATAGAGATAATTTCTCCAGCGAATAAAGCATAATTCTTTGAATCAGACAAGATTCCTGTTCCCCAGTCATCTATTAACTAACAGGCAGCCTTAAGCAGTTACTTGACTGAAAATCCCATTTGCTGCAGACCAAGTACATCTTTTTTTTAAATATAAAATTAGAGTTCTCTGAGAAGTCAGAGGCAGCAGAAAATGAACACTTATAAGCAAGGTTACAAAGGAAAAGCAAACCAAAACCAAAACCAACGAACAAAGACTCAGTTTAGTGACAACTCAATTAAAGAATCCTCCAGGGAAAATCTTCTGTGTCAATGTTGTCTCTGATTAAACTCCAAGGACCAGAAAACACCTCATGAATCACATCTGACAGTGGCAGTCTGGTCTGTATTTCATTACAATTCAAGGACATGAGGTGATGGAATCAACCAAGCTCCTGGTCACCTGCCCTCCAAGTGTTCGTGTGCAGCCAGATAAAAGTTCAGGTGGTGACATCCAAGCCCTCGGCCTCCTCCCACATCCCCCCTGCCTCAGCCTGCCGGGAACTCAAGGTCTGAGCCCCAGAGTTTTGCTACTTTCTAGCCTCCAACTTCTATTAGAATCTGAGGGGCTCGAGCAATCAGCATTTAGGCCCCCTGACTGATGCCTTCTTTCCAATCCTCTGGCTGTTCTGTGCTTCTGTTTCCTCCCTGGAAAATAGCGACAATAATAATTTCTACCTCCTAGTGTTGCTGTGAAGTTAAATCCACAAATACACAAAAAGCATTCACAATAGAGCTTACGACCCTTAATCAATGTTGGCTATTATTATTAGGATAAATATCCATTATGGAATTGCTGAATCAAATGACGATAGTATTTTTAGGCTTTTGAAATGTATGTCCAAATTTTCCTAAAGAAATTTTTAAATCAATTTACTTTTATATTTTTTAAAGGGCCTGTTTGCCTGACAGAGCCTTCATCAGCATTGCATATTTTAATTTTTTTAAATTGCCAATTTGATGTTTAGACCATCTTCTTCTACTGTACCCAGTCCAGCCCCAGGTGTAATTGGATTTTGTACCATATTGTGATACTATATAATTACTATTCTGAAGCATATTGTACCATAAGTCCAAACCCCATTTTGGAACTGACAGTTCTGGTCTATTCGTGGGGCGCCTCAGCCTTGTGGCTGCAGGGTCGTCTTGGTGAGTGGACCCTGGGCAGAGCCCCGATTTCCACCCAGACACCGGCCTGGGCGTGGCTGATGTTAGGCTGGGGACGAAAGAGCCCATTCAGGAGTGAGCCGAGGGCTGAGAGTCCAGTCAGCGTGGGTGAGAGCCCACTCGGGCGTGGGTGAGAGGGCTGGCGCGGGCTTCCCTGAGAGCCCGAGCTCAGAGTGGACGGGGAGCCAGCTCAGTGTGGGTGACAGCCGCTCCGTCGCGGTGAGAGCCCTCCCTTCCCCCGGTTTATCCTTGAGACCGTTTCAGAGCGGCAGGGGAAGGCTGATACTGGGATTATGCAAAAAAGGGATTAATTTTTAGTATTTTTTTCTCCCCCCAGCAATGGGAGCCCAAGTAGCTGGTGGTGAGATGAGCCTAGTTCCCTGCCACTCGCTGGCTTAACTGTGGTGTTGTGGGCGCTGTCTGAGTGCTGACAAGGCCTCAGTGGCCAATGGCCGGAGTAAGCTGTGCTGTTCCAGCCCCGGGCTTTCTCTTTGCTGTCTCGGCTCGCAGGCAGGGCTATGTGAGCAGCCAGTGTGTAACTCCACGTTTCCTGGAGAGGGGGTTATTAGTACATAAGCATCAGACATGACGGGGCCATTGTGCTAAGTGCAGCATTCATAGGATTTTCCTGCAGAGCTAACCTTTGGAAAGTCTCAAGATATACCCACGCATGCAGTGTGTACCTCTGGCTTCCAGGGGTACATGGCCATTCATTTTTCCTTCGTCATGCTCATTAAATTTGCTGGCACCAGGGGGCAAAGCAGAGTGTCTCCCGAGACTACTTTTCCATCTGTAAGTTTGGACAGGTGCTAACCTGAGACTCGATGGTCTTACAGGGAAAGGCTTTGTTTCTAAATTCAAAGCCATTGAGTTCCAATCCTGTCAAAGTCAAATGTTTCATTAAAATTTCTATTAACCTTTTCCCATAAGAGTAACTCTAAATTGATTCTTAAACCATTTTGAAAGGTTGAAACAATCAATATTCCATCCAAGGACTTGCACGTTAGAGGCCTCCCTCACTGGAGAATATAAGCAAGCATGTCCTTCAGAAACAGCAAAGACACGACTGTGGGAGGAGTGGCAAGAGTTTTGGCCTTTAAGGGTCAAAAATATTTGATTCCCTACCACTTACCAGAAAAATCTTCTCACTTACAAACTTACTAAAGAAACTTGTTCAAATCATTGCACTGCTCTGTCCCTCATGGTTCCTACAGACTCACCTTGTAACTGATAGACTTACAAAAGGTTCAGAAAATAACTTAAAAATATAACACTTATTGTTCCTCCTTATAAGAAGGACACGCATTTATTTGGTAGGCAACTAAAAATAGAAAATAACAAAGTAGATTTTTATTTTTTATAAATATAGTATACTTATTGTATTTTTAAGAGGAAAGAACCAGCAAATAAACTTTTTAAAATACTCCTAACATCCACAGTAGAAACACCAACATACAAATGAAAATGAAAGCTAATGACAATCCGATTTGTCAGTACAATGGCATAGAACTTAATGTAGAATTTCCTATGAGAACAATCCAACACCTTGTCCTGGTGAAAATTGGAACAGTAGCTTGAAATAAAATTACTTTTGGATAAAAATGTGGCTACCCATATTTGCATTATTTCAGAGACAAAACATTCTAAAGGCAAAAGTAACCCAAAGTGGTTGCTAGAGCTGATCTTAAAGGCTGTGCATTCAAAACCACATGTGCTCACTGAAATAACCCTCAACTAGATTTATTCTATTGAGGTTTTCTTTGTAGACTAGTAAGTAATATAATCAAATTTTGTAACTCTTCAATAGACAATAGAAGAGAAGTGTATTTTGTTTCAAGGTACAAAGTTTGATATATAAGGACTAGACTTACTTCATTAATTATGCTAATCAGGATTGCCACATCCTAATTCACTTTTCTGTTCTTTTGATCTCACGTGGATAAAAGGTGCAGTTAAAGCTCCTGTTTTTTACAAGTTCTCCTGTATCTCTTAAATTTACCATATAAATTTGATATTTTTATTCTTTTAAATTTTTATTATTATTATTTTAAATGTTTTTATTGATTTTAGAGAGAGGAAGGGAGAGGGAGAGAGAGATAGAGGCATCAATGATGAGAGAGAGTCATTGCTCGGCTGCCTCCTGCCCACGCCTTACTGGGGATTGAGCACACAACCTGGGCATGCGCCCTGATGGGGGAATCGAACCATGACCTCCTGGTTCATAGGTCAATGCTCAACCGCTGAGCCATGCAAGCCACATCTAAATTTGATGTTTTTTAGAATTTTATCTATAATTTTTATTTAACTTATTTTTAATTATTTTTATTTAACTATTTTATTTTTCAATTTTTAATTTTTAACTATTTTAATTTTATTTAACTGTTTATCCATTTTAACGTTTTATTTTAATTTTGGAATGATTACAAAAAAATAGTAAAGTTGTATGAAAACAACACACACACACAAATTCCCATATACCCTGCATCTCAATTTCCCAATTATCAATATTTTACCATATTTGTCTTTCACTCTTTCTATTTATTTGTATTATTATTATTTTCTGAACCACTTGAAAGTAAGCTGCAGAAGTGATGTCCTATTTCCTAAAAATAAGGTCTCTCTTCTACATAACCACAGTCCAACCAGCAAAATCAGGAGATTAGTACCGATGCACTAGACCATCCAATCCCCAGATTCCATTAAAATTGCCCGGATATCCCAATAATGTCCTTTGTAGATGCAGGATCCACCTGGACCACACACTGCATTTCATTGTCATGTCTTCTCAGCCTCCTTCAGTCAAGTCCAGCTCCTCAGTCTTTACTTGTCCTCTGTGACATTAGTAGTCTTAGTATAGCCCAGTTCCTTGTAGAATGTCCCTAAACTTGGGTTTCTGATGTTTCCTCTTATTATATTCAGCTTACGCATTTTTTGTAAGAATATCAAAAAGGTGGCACTGTGTTCTCCTCAGTGCATCATATCAGGAGGTACACAATGCCCATTTGTCTCAGTGCTAATGATGTTAACTTTTATCTCTTGGTTAAGATGGTGTCTACCAGGTTTCTCTACTGTACAGGTTACTGGTGCAATTCCCAGTCAGGACACATACCTAGGTTGTGAGTTTGATCCCTGGTTGGGCGGGGCCCATAAGGGGGGCAACTGATCAATGTTTCTCTCACATTGGTGTCCCTCTCTCTCTCCCTTCCTCTCTTTCTAAAATCAATAAAATATATCCTTGGGTGAGAATAAAAGAAAAAAGAGGAGGGGGAAAAGGGAGGGGATTAAGCTCCACCTCCTGAAGGGGGTATATTTATATATATTAATTGGAATTCTTTTTTTTTTTTTTAAATATATCTTTATTGACTTCAGAGAGAGGAAGGGAGAGGGAGAGAGAGAGAGAAACATCAATGATGAGAGAGTCATTGATCGGCTGCAGCCCGCAACCTGGGCATGTGCCCTGACCAGGAATCGAACCCTGATCTCCTGGATCCTAGGTCGATGCTCAACCGCTGAGCCACACCCGGCTGGGCTGGAATTCTTTTGTAAGGATATTTGTCTCCTCTCGCTTCTTTATTTATTTATTCAATCATTTTTTTATATCAGTATGGATTAGTGTTCAATTTACTAAATTTACAGATATATAGATACAGAAATAATTTTATATATATTAATGGGTTAGTATACATATATCTATTTCTTAGCCTCATCTGCTAAGAGGGCCTAGAAAGGATGATAACCAATAGCAACAATCACACCTAGCACCCAGCTCTTGCTATCTAAACATCATTCTCCAATAAAAGGAATCAGGTTCTTTGGGAAAACGACTGATTGTAGGGCTGGGGGCTGGGGAAAGATAAGATGAGCCTGGAGGATCTAGTAGTGCCAGAAAGTAAGAACATGTTCAAAAAACAAAAGAATAGGAGTATGTCAAAGGGATACAGGAACCAACTGAAAAGAGCTCCCAAGGGCCAAAGCTGTAGCAGTTTGAGCAATAAAATAATGCAATAAATGAAATAAATATATAAATAAATAAACAAATAAATAAAATAATGTAGTTGTAGTTGAATTACAACCCAAAATGTAAAACAAATAATTACATGTTGATACCGAGACCTGCAGTCTTTTCTCTGCACATACCCATTACCATTGCAAACAGACATACAAACACCAGATTCATTTTAGTACATCTGGAATTATACACAATGTTTTTTCATTTAGCAGTATATCTTAGAGGTCTTTCTTTGTCAGTAAACAAATATCTCCCACAATCATTTTATTATTGGGACTGTGTATTATTTCAACGTATGTTGCATTAAATCTTTTGTTATTGCAAATATGCTATTGGCATACCCATTCAAAATGCCATTCAGTTTGCCATTCAAAACACAATTCGAGTTCAAATAGCCATTGCACACCTATTGCAGTGTGTACGCCCATAGGATAAATTCCTGGAGGTAGAATTGCTGAGTCATATTTCATTTGAAAATTTGTGGTGGCTATTTTTTTATAGTTATTTGTTCCTATTTTAGCATGAAAAATCTCTTCTCAAATTTCCTTGAGAATAATAATTACAGCCTGTACAGATTCTCTTTCATATTCATTCGTTTCATGAGGGTCATGAACTGCAATGATTCATCTAACACATCTAGTCATTTTTCATCATAGGGTTGCTTTTACATATGAAAGTTAAAATTTATTTTCATGTTTCTTTGGTCATTTAAATTGGTCTTCAGGAGAAAAGATAGAGTCACAAATTGAAAATTTCATCTTGAAATAAAAACGTTTACATATTGTTTTGTCATTTAAAAATTTTTTTAGATTAGGTACACATCTTCATTTCCTTAAGTGTTCTCCAAATAGAAATTCTCGATGGCTGCACAGTATTCCCATTATCCAGTTAAGCATACAGTTTTACACTGTTTTCCTATTATTAAATACTTACCCCATGTCTAACTTTTATTTAAAATAATCGTAAGTGGTAATATAAATTACAGCTAAAACTGAAGTGTATATCTTTATATGTAAATCTTTCCAGACATCTCGGACTATCTCCTTAAGAAAATTTTTGAAAGTGAGGTTATGGGACAATCAGTAAGCACACCTTCAAGGCAATGGCAAATCGCACCCTCTACTTATTATATTCACTTACCACTCCTCATCAGAGGAATATGTCTTCAGGGAAGTTATGGAAGTTTCTCTGAGCTTGTTAAAATGGAATTCTAGCAAAATATTTTGCTAACTAGGATTTAGCTAATTAGGATATAGCTAACTAAATCCTAAATAGGATTCTACCTAAATAGTGCTTAGCTAACTATGGATCCAGTAGACCTTGAGCTGCTTAAAACCCAAGGGCTGAAGAAGCTGATGCAGTGACATCTGAGAGCCAATGAAAAGTCATATCCTCCCCCCATATTCAAAGATACCTCTTCCCTGATCTGGACATCCATTGCATTTAAATAAGTTCATTGGGCAAAAAGTCTGAAAGTAAAGCTATAAGGGAAAAGATATTGAGAATGATAAGTGTTTCAGGAGGAGGGGATTGTTGGGAGGAAAAGGAAGGGTGGTGGGATGCATGGGTGCCACTCGGAGAGGGCAGATTTGAGTGGATGCCACGAGGGTGACCATGCCCCTATAATTCCCTGTTCTAGGAGCCTGGAAGATCTTGGAGAGAGTAAGGAAGTGGGAGCCCTTCATAAAACTGCCCAAGACCAGGGGCCACCCAAGCAACCCAGCATTAGAATTTGACAAAGTGACGGGAGGAGTGTACTTTGATGTGTAACAACTTGAGGTGAGAAGCTTTATAACTTACAAAGTACCTTTGTTCACATTTTTTTCATTTGGTTTTCACAATAACCCTATTAGATTAATGGCAGGAGTTATTATTTATTCTCCCCAATTTCAGATTTAAATACTTTGTCATTGGTAATGAAATCAGCTGGGAAGTGGGGGAGATTCACCCCATAGGTGATTTCAGACCCCCCCCCTTTGCAATTCTTTGCAGAAAGGCAACTGCAGGAAAAACCACCACCTAAGCAGGTCTGATGGAGGACTCACAGCCTGGCTATCCCGACGCCTGCTGAGCCACCTTTTCCTGGTGCTGGAGCCCCATGGTCAGAGCGCCTCACTCCTACCCAAGGGCTGAGCCCCTATGGTTGGGTCATGATGAGCGTCTACTGGTTGACTGAAAACTGCACCAACTTCACTGAAAAAGGGCCTAGCAAACTGGTAAGAGAATAGAGAGATTCCCAGAAGCATGCTGGTCCCCTGTAGATGTCTGCAAGGGGTGGGGGGTAGAGGCAAGGGAGCTGGGACCCCTCCAGGTCATATGCTATAGTGCATTTCTCACTGAACCGGCAAAAAGGAACAGAACTGGGCTTTAAAATTGTTTAAATTTCGTGTTTTTTTTTTAAGTAGAAGTGACATTTTAAAACCTTTGGATCTAGGAGACAATAGTGTAGGCATTTATGAGGTTTACAAATGAGCACGTGGTTAGGCGATGCAGAGGAAGGCCTCGCCCCTAAGGCCTGGCAGGCACGAAAGACTCTGGGGTTCTCCGGCCAGTTGGAGCCCACCTCAGTCTGTGCCTCTATAGTATGAATTGAGGGAGGGGCTGCTCATTCAGGCTTTTTCTCAAAATTTCTCCCTCGCCACCTGCCACAAACTTCCATCTTTACAAAGCAGCTCAGAAATGCCTGGCATTGGAAAACAAATTCAGAAAGACAGCAAGACTCTTATCACTGAACAAAACATTAGCAAGATAAGACTGTGTTTATGATTCCTATTTTCTTCCCTTTAAATCTTAAGTTAGCAGAACTAACAGTGGGTTAGGAAACAGGGGCAGCTGCCTGGTAGAATACGCTCTAAAATCAGATGCATTTTTGCTTGAGGAAAGAATTAAATAAGCCAGTGTTCTCTGAAATGTCTTCATTGATTACCCCATCAACGAATGATGTTTCAGCACGCATCCCTAGTCTGTGCATAATTATAAATTACATGCATGAAATGGACTAATATATATATATTAAAACATAAAAAAATAGTCATCTTAAAATAAATTACAAGTAAATTATAAGTACTCTAATATTTTCTTTCTGCACCCCAATGGTTAATTTGGGGCAGCTCCTGGGAGTCACACTTCACTTTGGAGTCTACTGAAATACTAAAGGAGTTCGTGAAAAACATACACAGCCTGGATTTCAATTCTGAATAAGAAATGCAAGTTGAAGAGAGAGGGTGGATACATAAAAACAGAAGGTGCATGCTCATGAGGGAAAGGGAATGTGTTCTGGATATTTTGATTGTGTTTTTTCTTGGTTTGTATTAAATTTCGTCACCCACATTTCTAAATAGAGACCATGGTACTTTGAGTTTGCATTTATTTAAAATGTTAAATTTCAGCTTAGTTCTTGTAAGAAGAGAGCTATAGCTAGGAATCAATTAAAATCCTATGAAACATTACAAGAGAAAGAGAGGTAGGGCATTGAGGTCAGTGGCACTTAAACATGTCCAAGTAATCGAGGACGAGTGAGTGAGGACAGGAGGCAAGGTCATCTGGGTGTCATTGTTGAAGGTCAGTGAACACCGTCCTGGGGAATGGTCAAGCAAAATTGAGAGTCCTTGGTGGGGGCATTCAGATCTGAGCACATGTGAGCAATAAGAAGCCTTGTCTGTGGCAGGAGAGCAGCTGGGCCACTGAATGGGGAGACTGGGCAAGATACTGCTTCTTGCCTCTGGACCCACACCCCTCCTCCATGGCCTGACACCCTCTCTCTGGTAAAAACTACTCCATTCCAGTCTCAGCCCAGGAGCCTCTTCTCTACTGAAGCCTTCCCCCTGCTCCAAAACACAGTGGCTCACTCTCTCCCCTGTGCTACTGCTGTGCCCAATATGTACTTCTTCTTTTTTTTTTAATATATCTTTATTGATTTCAGAGAAAGGAAAGGAGAGGGAGAGAGAGAGAGAGAAACATCAATGATGAGAGAGTCACTGATCGAGCCCGCAACCCGGGCATGTGCCCTGACCAGGAATCGAACCCCGATTGCCTGGATCCCAGGTCGACGCTCAACCTCTGAGGCACACCTGGCCGGGCCAATGTGTACTTCTATTGTTTATTTGTTTATTTATTTGTAATACATTGTAAATGTAGTATAATTATTAACATTGGTCTCTGGGAGAACACTGAGGCACGAATATGCCTTCTTTGTAACCTGTGTTTACCACAGTGCATATAATACTCCCTAAAAGCTGACTGAAGAAATAAGTGCTGAATTAGGAAAAAGTGGATCAATGAGACGGCCTAATAATCATGGTGAAGGCCAATGCCAATGAGGGGATGTGAAGTATCATTGGAAAGTAGCAGAAGTTGCAAAATTTTTGTGCTGAGAATATTTTTCCTAAATCTTTGCAATCTGATCTCTAGAATTGTGCAATTCGCCTACAACATAAACTGCTGTCCTACTGGATCGAATCCGTGTGATTCAAATTCATCAGTTGTCCTGGCTGCTGTGCTCAGTGGTGAGAGTGTCGACCCACTCACCCCATTCGATTCCCGGTCAAGGGCATGTAAGTACCTGGGTTGCAGGTTGGATCCCTGGCCCCGTCGGGGTGTGTGGGGAGGCAACCAATCCGTGTTTCTCCTCCCTCCCTTCCACTCTCTCTTAAAAAAAAAAAAATCAAAGGAAAAGATATCCTCCAGTGAGGATTAACAAAAACAAACAAACAAACAAGTACAACCAGTCAACTTCCAATTAATTGGACTGAAACAGAAAGTTCGTGTGGATAACCAGCTTCCCAAGGAACTGTCTAATCCATACTGTGATGTTTAATTACAGCCTTCAGAGTTTTCAGAAAGGAAATTACCTTGATTGTACTTAGAATTTCAAACCAATTACTTGAACTTGAAATGATTTTTTTTTTGGCATTCATTCAAATAATATTTCCTGTGCATACACTAATGTATACCAGGTCCCACGATGTAAAAATAAATCAACCGTGGTTCCTGGTGTCTAGGAACTCAGTGTTTAAAAGGCAGAATGGAGTTGATAAAAGACTTCTATTTCCAGCAATAGGGCAGGCTAGGTAGCCTGAACCACCTTCAAATTCAAATGATTAATAGGTTAAAAAATATTTTTTAAATGCATTGCTGAGATGGCATGAGGTTTAAAAAAATTTTAAAAAATTCCACAGAGGCCAAAACCTAAGTGAAAGCAGAAACCTGTGTAAGTGCCAACAATGTCTTTCTCCCCTTAGGCCAAACCCTGGCGCCTTGGACTTCTTCCTGGAGGGCTGTGTGGGGCTCAAGGTGCAGAATGGCTGGGGAGGAGACAGAGCCCGGGCAGAGCTTCCCCATCTTGCTCAGGCCACACAAAGATTGAGGCACATTGCTTGGAGGTTCTGGCTCAGAGCCTGCCCCAGTTGGAAAGTCTAGCATAGTCCATTCTCATAAAGCTAGAAGGAAAAATAAATTTGCCATGCAGAACAGGACAGCAAAGAAAGTTACCTTTCTCACTCTTGGTCCTGTATGAAGGGGGGAAATTTGAAAACATATACTAGTTGTTGTATGGTTTGAAAAACCCCAAGCTGGGATTTTAACTTAACTTGATTTTCAGGTTGTGAGTAAGTTTGCGGAGGAAAAAGAAAGTCTCCAATGGAGGAGCTCACCTTCAACTGATGTGCAAGATGTCTACAGGTAAAATCCCAAAGAGATGAGTTGTTTCACAGTAAAAAGAAGTAAACAAACAAACAAGTAAACAAAAGAAATAAGGTACCACGACTGAGAATGGCCGCAAAACAAAATCCTCAAAATCTTCAGACATTAAAACTATCACACAAACATTACAGAATAACTATCTGTATGTTTAATCTGTATGTAAATCTGTATGTAAATAAAAAGCCTTATCTCAGAGACTTATAAAGGTACTAAAATATTATCAAATCAAATACAGAAGTGCATTATAAGAACAGCATGTGTATGTAGAAGCATGGAACAGACTGAGGGATCTCAGAGGGAAGGCGGGGGTGGGGGAGTGGGTGGGGAGAGATTAATCAAAGAACTTATATGTCTCTAAGCATAACCCATGGACACAGACATTGGTATGGGGAAGGCTTGGGGGTGGGGTGGATGCTGGGTAGAGGGGATCAATGGGGGGAAAGGGGGACATCTGTAATACTTTCAGCAATAAAGATAAATTTTAAAAATATGTCTATGAAGAGCTTGTTCCAACAATGCTAAGATTTTTCAAAATTAGAAAATTTACTGAATTTTAAAAAGAGAGAAGATGCACATGTGGCTGCCCTACCCCCACCCTCACCCCCACTTAGAAGCAAGTATCTGACAAAATTCAACAATCATTTCTGGAAATACCAGAAACCACAGGAAATTTTCTGTACTTGACAAACAGGATTTACTAGAAATCTCTGTCAACGTTAGATAATGCGAACAACTCCAAGCATTTCCACTAGAATGAGAACAAGACTGGTGAAGAAAGGTAGAGACAGGTTCTAGGTGGGAATGCCTCCCATCAGCCCTGGAAATGCTCTAGGTACTGGTGATTTTGTAGTAATGATCCTCTACCTAGTAAATCTCAAAGTCAACTGACAAACTTCTAGAACTAATGAGAAATTTCAGCAAGTAAGGTGGCCACATCCAGAGTTGACATACAACAATTAGCTGCTTTTTTACATGCAAATAATAGCTAATAAAGCAAAATCATGAAAAACTGGTCCCTGTATAATGGCAACTAAAATATAAAGTATCAATAAGAAATATGAAGAAACCTATAAAATTTCACTGAAAAATATGATACCATGAGTAAATGGAAATACATACATACACCGTATACCTACATGAGTAGATTCAAACAGCAAATATATAGGTATTCTTCAAATAGAGGAGTGTTTAAATAAATTTTGGTATAGAACAAAATTATTTGTAGTAGTTAATTATATGTTAATTAATCCTGATGTATTGATATGGAAAGATCTCCAGGGCAAAGTGTTACACAGGACAACAGTTAGCTAACTGAAGATCAATACAAAGGGTATGATCCTATTTATGTGAAAGGCAAAGCAAAACTGTCTTTGCATAGGTATTGTTCTGGTTATCTACTGTTAGGTAACAAACAGCCCCAAAATTAATTTCCTAGGAACCAGCGATTTGGGTAGGCGGGGTGGAAACAGCTTGTCTGTGCTCACTTGGCACTCACCTGGGGCTGGAATCATCCGCAGGTTCACTCACTCATGTTTCTGGTGGTTGGCACTGGCTACAAGTTGTGACTCAGCTGACATAGCAGGAATGCGTGTCTGGCCTTCACGAGTGGCTGTGTCCCAAGGATGAGCATCTGTGGAGAGGGGATCAGTCAGTCAGAACTGGGTTGCCTCGTCCATTTGTCCTTGGAAGGCTCATGGTGTCAGGTCTGCTGCGCACTCCTCATGAGGGTAGGTGGGAAGGCTCACCCAGAGGCCAGGGGAGGAGAAATCAGGCCCCACCTGTGATGGGAGGAGTGTGAAACTTGCAGTTTAAAAACCACCATAGAGGAGTATATATAATTTTAAAAAAAAAAAGATCTGTAGATGCAGATACTCAACAACTGTTGATAGCTGTTGTCTTGGGGAAGTTAGCAGGATTGGGAAGTGGAGGTGGTGGTTGATTTAGTCAGTATACCCAAGCTGAACTAGCTTAAGAGCAAAAGGATTTATGGACTCACATGATTGGCTGGTTCCAAGGGTTCATGTTGCTTCCAGGATTCAAATGATGCCCGTGGGCAACTCTATTTCTGCCCATTTTCCAGGGAGGACTTTCTCCATGTGATGGATAATGAAACCCCTGTAAACCCCAGCTCAAAATCCTCACTGGTTGGCAGCTCCTATGGAAAGAGAAAAAGAAATTGTGCTGATAGCTCTAGAAACAAAAGCTCCAGGAAAATTACGTAGTGATGGACTTGGGGTACCTGACCCTTCTTACACTCATCACTGTGGCCAGCAGGGGGCGCGTTTCGATTGGGCAACCCTGGTCACCTGCCTACCTCTTCAGCAGCTGCTTACTCTTCTTACTCTGATTTCCTTTGCTTTAGCACAAAGAATTTTCTCTCTTGCGTTTGCTCATGAGTATGTATTTACAGCTTTCCCCCTCCTGCATATTTCATATTTTCCCTCCAGCATTTTTAGTGTTTGGGGGCTATCTCAGTCCACCATGTTGATCAGAAGTTCATGGCTTCCACAGATTGGTATGTTCTTTCAATGATATCTTTTTTTATTTTATTGTCCACATCTTTATTTCTAGGATCCACCTTCTGTTTTCCTGCACTCAAGGAATGTTGGCCTGGCTCTGCCAACTGTCAAAAGAGTCCAAGTTGCTCCATTACAGACTAGGGGAACATAATGCTCTTGGTGATGAAACAATCTTTTATCCCATGCACGCTCCAGTGTTAGGATTTTACTGGGAGGCCAGAAACATCATTCAGTAGCTTCTTTCCTATGCCATATATTCAAAAATATATTAATAAAATTGTCATAAGAATCCTACAAGTAACCTTGTAGGAACAAAAGGAAGTAAAATCAGTAAATCTATCCATGTGCTTTGCTTCTTCAAGACATTAGCCTCAGCCTGGCTGGTGTGGCTCAGCGGCTGAGCATCGACCTAGGATCCAGGATATTGTGGTTCGATTACCGGTCAGGGCACATGCCGGGGTTCTGGACTCGAGCCCCAGCAGGGGGCGTGCAGGAGGCAGCCGATCAATGACTCTCTTATCATTGATGTTTCTCTCTCTCCCTCCCCCTTCCTCTCTGAAATCAATAAAGATATATTAAAAAAAGAAAGACATTAGCCTCAGCAGTTACAGTGAACCTGCCACTTTGAGTTTTTGCTGATATCATCAAATTTGCTCTTCTATGGTGTATTTAGTTGTCGTATATATTTCAAAAATTAGTTTGCTCTACAAAGTCAGTGGCAGGATTATAACTTTATTAAATATTTGCACCACCCCAGTATGTCCTGTCAGAACTTAATAAATTATAATACTGTGCGTACTTTACACTGAACTTTCAGATCATTTTTGAACTACAGAGTAATCTGAGTAAACGCCACAAACTGCTTCATGACTGTCCTCGTACATTCTAGTCTCCTCCTTCCCGTTGGCCGCTCAATCCAGTTTTCACTCCTGTTAACCTTCTTCAGTTTAGAAATCAGGTTTCAAAATTTGCAAAGCAAAATCCCCTTTTTCATCCGTATGCGTTAGTACCCTCAATTAGCTGATATTTTATGGCAGATCTTTGTACCCAGAATGTATTTCACTATTGGTCAACTTTCAATTTTGCATGTTTATGGAGCAGATCAATGATGCAAAGAATGAGAAGTATTTTGAAAATCATGCATATTGACCATGGAATAATTAACATCTTCACCACCACCTACTTTTTACTTACCTTAAAATACAAAAGTTAATTTCCACTCCCTGAGCGCATCCCAACTGATGAGGAAAGAACGAGGCCAGGTCTACGCCGGTTGCCATGGTGGCAGTGTAACCATCCGTTTTAAACATGGCCTCTATCGGGGCAAGGATTCTAAAAGCAGAAAGATTTACTCTAAACATAGTACCTGACTGTCCAACCAGACTGGCAGTAACTCACTGTCTAGCATGCCATCTGCCCCTATGGCCACAGTTAACGCCAAGTGGGTCTGTTTCCACCGGGGCCAAACTGTTTCTCAAGCCACATCTGTGCAAGACAGAGAAAGCCGTGCTGCTTGTCCTCATTGCCGCGCTGGCTCTGGACTTTCTCTGTCTTTTCCATCTGTGCTTAAGGCATAGTCAGTTAATTACTGTTACTTGCAACCAAAATTGATGCTGAGATATAATGATAGAGGAAACATAATATTTATCGAGCAATTTATCATGCAAAATAAACAAAGTTGGGAGATAGCAAACCATTCCTAAGCATCTTTGTAAATGAATTGTTAATAAACCCTATGAACAAATATTTACATTTATTTTTATAAATTTTCTAACAGTATATATTGAATGTGTTGGGTGATCAAAAATATCTAACCAAATTCTCAACTATTAATCATTTTAAAATACTGCATTTCTAGGCCCTGACCGGATAGCTTGGTTGGTTGGAGCATGGTCCTGACGCACCGAGGCTGTGGGTTTGATCCTGGGTTGGGGCACATCAGGAAGCAACCAATGACTGCATGCAGAGGTGAAACAACAAATCGATGTCTCTCTCTCAAATTAATTTTAAGAAATATTGCATTTTTAAAGGCCTGTACATTTACCTTAAAATACATTCTTCACACAAATCAACTTGAAATTTCATTTTAGTTGTAATTATAGAACATTTAGAAGTTAGGTGCCCTGGTCGGGTAGCTCAGTTGGTTAGAGCATTGTCCCAGGTCAGGGCGCATATAAGAATCAACCAATGAATGCATGAATAAGTGGAACAAGAAATCTCTCTCTCTGAAATCAATAATAAATAAAAAGTTAGAAAAAAGTCTTGTTTTTCTAGGTCAATTTTTAGATTATTTACTCAAGACACTTATTGAAGGCCTATGGCTTTCCATGAAAAGCGACTCTGCCTAAAGCCTGCACAAGAGCAATAGTACTTGAACCTGGCCTAGGAGCCCCACCACTGACTGACAAGTGACTTCATCATTCTGGGCCTCAGTTTCCTCACCCACACATGTAAGGGACTGAACTAATTTTCCATCTACTCAAATTCAATCTAAGAGGTGAGTCAACAAGAAGTTTAATACTTTACTGCTGCCAATAAAAACTCTACTTCTATATGTCTGCGTTCTACAAAGAGAAACAGAATCAGAGAGAAGCAGCTGCAGGCGAGATGAAATAGGAAGTGACCCTTTATCCTAAGGCCGGACTTGACTCAATTGTAAGGAACCTCAATTTCATTTTTCAGAATATACCCATTAACTAGAATAATCAACAATTGACCAAAAGTATTATTCAAATCAGTTTGTATGGTGTTTAGCATTAATACAGCACTGCCACACATGAGCTAGGCTGATACTCCTGTGAGACACACATTATCCCTGGGCTTATTTTGTTCATGAGGACACTGGGCTGAGGAGTGACTTCCCCGAGGTTAGACTGCGCTTGGTAAACAAGTCCTGATTCAAACCTTCTGACTTCAAATCTCATGCTAATTCTAGGACAGCACTCTGTTCCTGGTAAATCGCTTAAAACCTGGGCACAAACACAATCCTGGAATTTACTGCAGGACAAGACAAGAAGCGTGCTATGACAGTGCACTGGTTCCCTGGAGGAAAAGCAGACGCGTATGCTCTACTGGGTAGCACAGGCCTTTCGTCCAGGTAGGAAGTCCAGCAATGACGAAGACTTGAGGCTGACTGCTCTGGGCTCCTGTTCCAGCTCTGCTCTACAAGTTTATCTTCAGTTTTTGTCATAAATTGAGAGTAATTCCCTACCACACAGGACGGTGAGGACAGAGACAAGATGGCTGCAAACACTAAGCTCTGCTCCTGGCATCTTTTTTTTTTTTTTAAATATATCTTTACTGATTTCAGAGAGAGGAAAGGAGAGGGGGAGAGAGAGAAACATCAATGATGAGTCATTGACTGGCTGCCTCCTGCAGGCCTCCCACTGGGGGGTCAAGCCAGCAACCTGGGCATGTGCTCTGACCAGGAATCGAACCCCGGATCTCCTGGCTCCTAGGTCAATGCTCAAGCGCTGAGCCACGCCCAGCCAGGCCTCCTGGCATCTATTAATATGGGGCAACAGTGCCAGGTCCTGACCACTAGGCAGGTCCCCTGGTATACGACAGTAGTAAGATGATACAGGGTTTGCAGCCTGGAATGGGACGGGTGCCTTGTGTCAATCAAGTCCCCTCACGTGGGTCTTAGCATCCTCACAAGAAACACTAACATCTTCATGGCAGGGTTGTTTTAGCGTTAACATAAGTATACAAAGAACCCAGCATAGTGCTAGCACATGGCAGACAATTAATGGAGGCTGTTATTTCTCTGTCAGTGATGCTGAAAAACTTCAAGTTGACTTGCTTTAAAAAAAAAAAAAAAAAGCATTTTCTTGCTTAATAGGAAAATTGTGGTTTAACAAAGCATTTGAATGGTTGAAATCAAGATTTAACCTGTTACTGTTTCCAGTGACTTCTTCTTAAAGTATGGATTTTAAGTGAGAAAGTATCAACCCCATCTTTATGAACAAAATCGGGTCATACCAAGTTTTGAGGCAAGAGAAGTGAACTGATGTCTTTCTTTATTCCAGGTAAAGCTGTATTTGTTGTCATCCTTTTGGGGGGAACAGGATACAGCACACTGATGCTGGTTTGTGAGGAGCACAGATAAATAGTTAAAATCAATATTCTAAAGCAATGACCCTCATAAAAACCTCAAGAGGCTATCTTGATTCACGACACCTCTTTCCTAGTTCTCTTCCTGAGCCCTCCACACATTAGCCTAAGAGAGGGTGATGAGAACATGAGTACCTCAGGCAGTAACTAACTAGAAATTTCTCCAGATTAAACAAACCCAAAGGCCTACCTCTGGAATTACCTAAAACCACCCAGACAGAAAAAGTGAAAACGAATGGATTATAAGCTGGAACCTAGAGGGAGACAGGCAACACCCTAAAATCTTATTCTGCACATGCTAGTGATGACAGGTTCATAAAGTACTTCAGCTGGTACAACGGAGAAAAGCCAGATCTCCTGCAAAAGCCTTGTCTTTAAAAGTGCACAGACAGAAAGTTAATTCTGCCTAATGCAAAGGTTTAATATCTTGATACATTTTACCTGGAACACTGTATGAATGACACAAAAGGTTATTTCAAGTAAATACCCAGCCTTTCTAAAATAAGTATATAGCAATAATAAAATAGCTTTTACTTTGGTAAATGCTTTATTACTTCAGAACTTGTAACCACTGATAGTCTTGTGTACCAAGAGGACCACACCACAATGCCCAAGTCACTGGAAGATGCGTCTCTGTGGGTGGCCCATGGGTCCTGTCACTGCAGTCAGTATCCTTCTCAGGACCTGGAGTACAGCCTCTGTGCTCCACCTCGGGAATGCCAGCCATGGCTACTCAATACACACCAATTAACTGAGTGAACCAAATTTCCTTAGTCCAGTTTTAAAGTATTCCGTTCTAATGGAAACATTTTAGAGCCTATCTGAACTGTAATAACTTGGTTATTAAATATATGGAACCGGTGGCTGCCAAAGGCAGGGGGTGGGGGTGGGCAAAATGGGTGAAGGTCACAAGGTAGGTACAAACTTCCACTTATAAAGTAAGTCATGGGCCCGGCTGGTGTGGCTTAGTGGATTGGGTGACATCCCGTGCACCAAGAGGTCGCCGGTTTGATTTCTGGTGAGGGTACATGCCCGGGTTATAGGTTTGATCCCTGGTCAGGGAGCATGCTGGAGGCAACCAATTGATGTTTCTCTCTCTCAAATAAAATAAATTAAAAAACAAGTGTTCTACATTAGATAGCTTTTCACTAAACTATTTTCAGAAAGAATATAATCCCATTTTCAGCACTCCTCCAGGGTTACTTGGATCTTTCTATTTTATTTTATTATGATCTAAAGCCTAAATCTTGCCCTGGCCAGGTAGCTCAGCCGGTTAGTGTCATTCTGATACCCTAAGATTGTGAGGTTGGATCCCCAGTCAGGGCACACACAAGAATCAACCAATGAATGCATAAGTGAGTAGGGCAACAAATCAATGTTTCTCTCCCCCTTACTCTCTCTTTAAAATCAGTCAATAAAAAAATTAAAATTAAATTTTTAAAAATATGTTATTGATTTCAGAGAGAGGAAGGGAGGAGAGATAGAAACATCAATGATGAGAATCATTGATCAGCTGCCTCCTGCACACCCCCCTATTGGGGATCAAGTCCCCAACCCAGGCATATGCCCTGACCAGGAATCGAACCTCGATCTCCTGGATCATAGGTTGATGCTCAACCACTGAGCCACGCTAGCTAGGCAAAACCTAAATTTTGATGCACTAAGTACTTATCTGTGATGTTTTGTTTTTTTACTGTCCAAGGGAATTAAGTGATTTAAAACTGCTAAATCCAACAAAAGCTGCCTCTATAATGTCCCACATTTTTCAAAGAAAAATGCCTCACCATTTGTCCTATTGGAAACTTCATTAAAGATAGGGAAAAAATATCCAGCATTTGATTCATCCCAGTGTCATTCACTTACCTCATTTATTTCTCAGAACCATGCTATATGAAACAGGTGTTTTAAAAGTAAAAAACCATGGGTCAAGAGTTAAGCAAATTTATTGAAGATCAAACCCCTAAGGGACAAAGATGCACTCAAATACAGCAAGGCTTGGCCTCTGTGCTTCTCTCTCTCCACTACAGCCGTCTACACCAAAACGAAATATATATGAAGAAATCTGGTATTAGCAACTGTGTTCTATTTAATCTTCACTGCCATAATTTAACTTATTAGCTCTAATAAAACAGAAGTGAAAAACTAGTAAATAGAATTTTATATAAGCAAAGACTCTTTGAAACTACTTTGTCACTAAATTATCAAGTATTTTAGTTATTTCATATAGTACACGTTTTGTTTATTGTCTGTTTAGGTAAATCTTAACAAATTTCAACACTCAAGATTCTTAAATGTTTTGGAGTCTTGCTGGAAAGTAAATGCCTATTTGTAGGTACTGATATACAAAAAGTTCATTTTCATGTACGATCAAGTATAATTTGCATTTCTCTAACAAACAGCCTCCTATAATGGAAATTCACTGTAAAGCAGAAATTTAAGTCTGGCATAAATAGAGCTCTCAATAGTTTACTAAAGAAACAATCAAAAAACAACTTGTTTCACTTACAATAAATGCCACATAGATCCTTACATGCTACAGTGGCTACTCAACGTTTCCCTGTGGCAGCTTCATAAAGGATGTAAAACTAACTATGGAGAGAAACTAATTCTCTGCAATATATGTTTAAAGTGACCCATATATCGCTTAGAAATGGAAATTCCATTGACCCTTTCAATATACGGGCAGGTAAGGACACAGATTATCATGCAAGAAGTTAGTCTAAACCAGGTCAGCAAATTTAGGGCCAGAAAATAAATAATTTCAGCTCTGTGGGTCACATGGTCTTTCTATCATAGCCACTCAACTTTGCCATTATACAAAAACAGCCACAGACAATGTGTAAGTGAATGAGCATGGCTGTGTGCCAATAAAACTTTATTTATGGATACTAAAATTTGAATTTCATATAATTTTCATGTGTCACAAAATAGGATTCTTCTTTTGACTTTTTTAAACCATTTAACAATGTAAAGATCAATCTTGGCTCACAGGCCATACAGAAACAGGGGGAGGGCTGGATTTGGCCTGTGGGAAATGCTTTTCCAACCCCTGGTCTAAATATATATTCTGTTTTGACATTTATTTGCTGACAATTATGTAACTTCTACTTCATTATTAAGTGAAAACAATAATACAAAATTTTGCTTAAGGCTTTGTCTAAACTGCTGGTGTACAAATTTTTAAGATAAAAATTTAAAAATCACTATGTCAAAATTAATACTGCTAGAGGAACTGGCTAAGTTTCATTTATTTCTTGATGTTACATCTATACAGCTCTCATGCACACAGCGGGGAACATACCTTCGTTTCACAATGACATCTGGCTGCAATTCCGATTATAACACAGCAAGTGCAAATTCACTTGGAAATGTACATTTATACACCTTATATAAATTAAATACACTACACTAGGACTTGTAATAGCAAAAGCATGATTTTGATATTCCATGACTAGCCCACTTCTGCTTGGCTTAATAAAAAATGTACCCAATCATTTAAAACTGGCCATTTGGGGAATAGGATAGTATATAAAATGTTTGTTGTGTAAAATTTAACCATTTACCTTTTTAGAAAATAATCTTCAAACTTTAAACCCTTTTATTGAATTGTTATATGGATATACATCATTATAGCAAGAAGACTTAGCAAGTTGACTAATTTTTTAAAAATTTGTTCACGAAATAATAACATTATTTTTGTTAAAACAAAACAGTAGCTAAATGAATCTTTTCTGTCTACATTTAACGTGTTAGGTTGCTTCCAAGTCAACTTCCCAGCCAAAAAAAAAAATCAGTCTGAGACTCACTTGAGTGTTTAATTCAAACCTATATTTGTAGTTCCTAAAATGTTGATCCACAGACCACTTTCTTGTTACACATGTGTACCAACGAAAACAAAAGGCAGAGAATCACTGCCATCCCTACAACAGGAATGGCTCCTTTTCTAACATTCTTTAAAAATATACATTGTACAGTCTTTGCGCCTCACCAAAGATGGCGATGTAATAAATACACTGGCTTAGTTGTCCTCGCTGCTCAGCAAGGCCCACCAACTACCTGCTATAAGCCCTCTCCTTTTTGGATTTCTCCAGGGCTTTGTCCATGGTTTTCTCATTCTCCCCTCGACATTTGGGACAGTACCACTTGCCCTTTGGTTTATGATTCAGTCCTACACAGGAGAAGTGGAACCACTCAATGGGGCACTCGTCATTGTCACAGCCAATCATTTCTCCATAGGAGACCTGATTGCACAGACAGTACGTGGGCTCGTTCGGGTCGATGGGAAGGTCTGCAGGGGATGCTTCCCTCTCTGCTTTGGCCTTGGAGCGTTTCTTCTTCTTGGAGGCCTTTGCTTTCTTCTCCTTAGGGGTTCCTGAGGTGATGTCATCATGGTCGTGATTATTAGCTGCATTCTCCCGATTTTCATTGTTGCGCTGTCGCCGAGACCTCTTGTTATTGGGCTTTTCCGCCTGTGTGATTGTCTCATTCTTGGACTTATCCT
The DNA here is from genome assembly GCF_054644295.1 of Miniopterus natalensis. Lineage (NCBI taxonomy): Eukaryota > Metazoa > Chordata > Mammalia > Chiroptera > Miniopteridae > Miniopterus > Miniopterus natalensis. The sequence continues at coordinate 27,430,062 of NC_142082.1, forward strand.
GGCCGGCTTTGCCACTGTGGCCAGTGGTGTCATTGACCTCTTGGTGTGCCTCAAAGAGTTCCACATGACTGTCCACCTGCCTGGTCCTATTCTCCACCAGCTCCACCATCTGACTCACAATCTGGATCTTCTCGTCACCCAGCTCCTGGCTCCGGATCAGGGCTCTCTGAATGCAGTTCAACATTCTCCTCTTGTGGTTGCTGTCCGTCTCCCGTTTAAATTTCTCATAACAGTCATCTAGTTCCTTCAGGATTTCTGCAAAGGAAAAAAATAAGCATTACACCCACACTATAAACACAACCAAGCCTTTTATTTAATTCTCTAGTCTATGAAAAAGTAATTGCAAAGGACAGAAATTATACATGCAAGCTTTCCTAGTATGAAAAATTTTATAACTTCTATGTCCTCCTAGACTTTTTTCTTTTCTGTTGAAAAAAAGTCCCTGGAACTAAATACAAATGTCAACACAGTTCTCATTTAGCAAAGTGCCACTCAAAGCTCGCCAAGGGATTCTCTGTGTGTTCAGAAGCATAAGTAACAAATACTCTTGGGATGGGCAATTAGGGGAAAGTTCAAATTCAGACATAGTGTTGGGGCACAAACTTTTATTTTCAATAAAATTAATGATTATGTCCTATATTTTCATTGTTTTTATTCAAATATTTTTCTAATAAATTAATGCACTTATGTCTAGAATATCCTAGGAAATTAAAGACTGCATCTAAATATTATATGACCCAGAGCCTCAATTTATCAGTCACATCATTTTCACCCTAGCATGTAATTCCTCTGTATTACTGAAAACAAGAAAGGTTTGTTACAATAAGCCAGACAACGTGGCCTTGCTTTCAAACAGAGGTGGCAGATTTTGCTTTTGCATTTACTGCTTAAAACAATACCATATTTATATCTATAGATTGTAAAACATTATAAAAAATGAATTAAAAAACATCAATACTAAATTTAAACCTTCTTAGACAGATAGCAAGACACAGCATGTGAATTTAAAATGTAATTAGGCAATTTCTCAAGAAACAAAAGCTGTTAAAAAATCTGATTGAAAAATGAAAACATTCTTACCAAAAGCCTAAATACACAGGTAGAATTTCCAGAGTTATTTTCCCCAAATAGTATCAGACTTTTCTCCTGAAAACCCTTTGCAGTCTTCTCAAAATAAGGCAGTTCTACTCTCCAACTAGGAAGTGTGTGTGTGGAGATTTGGGGAGAAAATGTGGCTATGGCCCAGATCTTATCTCCAAATAGTTATAAGGCATAAATCTAAAACTTAAGTAAACATATGAACCTAGTCAAACACTGAAACTTAGCTAAACAGTAAGTATTATTTTCCAGGCTATATTCTAAAAACTAAAATAACTGAAGATATTTCCTAGCAGCAGAACAATGTAGAAAAGTCTCCCACCAGAAAGGAGGAATGCCATTATCTTACAGCCCCTTAGAATAATTAATTCTGAAAATAAATAGCTATGCTCAACCTAATCCAAGTTCTATTTCATAGATTTTAAATTGAGTTTCTGCCATTTATTTTTAAATGAATTGCACATTACAGAAGTATCATTTGGTTTAATAAGTAACCAAATTTCTAGAGATAGTAAGGATGCAAGCATGCTTACATCCCTGTGAAGCCTCACTTGTGGGAAAGAAACAAACACCACAAAGTTAGCAGTAAGTAATTGTTACCTTCATAATGGCACGTATTTCTGTATTAACAAAGCTGTAGATAAACAGGAACACCAGTGCTAACTAGGGAGGCATCTGGCCAGGATACCCACTTCTTCAGCCCCATGAGCTCAAACTGCTACTGACCCTTTCATCTAGAAATGCTCCACAGCAAGATTACTGTAGGAAAGCAATGGTACCATAAAAAAAAAAATTAAGGATTAAGTAAGATTGCAGCAAAATTCAATCTGACCTTTCCAATGAACAGAAATGAATTTTAATTTTTACATAAGGTTTGCACTTAAGTTCTTTATGAAGCTGACTTCCATGGTGGTGGGTGCATATTTAAAAAATAACAGTTGAAAAATAATTTTGAATCCAGTAACACAAGAATAACATCAAATACCATTTTTAATTAGTAAATTAATTATAATCCATCCTTTTGACTTAATCTCCTATACTAAGCAAAAGACTTAACCAACTTTGACTTGCAACACAGTTCCTGAAATATAAAAGCTTAATTTTTTAGAACTATGCTGCATTTATTCTAATTCCGAACCAAATGAGATATGACTATTTTCATGACGGATGATTAGGCTTTACATGTGCCGGGGTGGGGGTGGAATTCACTTTCTCCAGAGGAGCAAAATAAACACCGCCGCGTGTGTGAACTGAACCGCGAACCGGGTTTCTTCAGGGTAATGAAAAAAGAAAGTAACTTTAAGGGGTATACTGACACGGATGTTAGTCAATTTTAAAGACACACTTTTTTTGTCATCATGAAAGTGCTAATTAACAGCGCCAGTGAACATGAATTCTGCAAAGACCGTGAAACCTTTACCCCAGTCCTTCAATCATTGCACTACCCAAGCCTCCCGGGCACCGACCACTGAGAAGGGCTCCCGGGCACTGGTCACTCACGCTTCCCCCGTTCCTCACGGCCGCTGGCCTGTCCCGCAGGTCCCTAGGGCCAGAGCGGGAGGCATGAGCTGCGTCCCCGGTAGAGCCTGCAGCGAGGATTACGAGCCTCGCCCCCCAGCCCCCGGGCGCCGCCATTGCTCCGCTGCCGGAAGTGGCCGGGCTCAGGTCCCGAAGGATCGGGGCGGGGCCGGTGACCCGGCCAATGGGGAGGTGGTCAGGGGGCGACGCACTCCGCCCCGGGAACCACCGCCTATGGGGGTCGCCGGGCCGGAGGGCGGAGGCCAGACGGAGAGCCAATAACAGGGCAGAGCTGGGGAACACAGCCCACCCCGCAGCGTCAATAGCCAATCCAAGGCCGGAAGCCGGGCGACCCGAAGACATTCAAATCAATTCAACCTCCTCCCTCCTCTCCGTCCCTCTACGAAAGAGAAAAAAAGCAGGCCGCGGAAACACGGACCCGTGCCAGTCACAGCGCAAGGCCCGCCCTCATCCGGCCCAGTAACCAACGGCTCAGCAGCAGACAGATAAGGACAGTCCATGGGGACGCCACAGCCAATCATAAGGAGGTCGAAGCGGTACGTTCACAATATGCTAATAAGCCTCTTATAAATACCGCTGCGAAACCGAGTTTCTGGTAGAGCGCGCAGGGGCGCCTCGCCAATCGGAGGTTTCTGTGCATTTCGCGGCTGCCGGTGGCTTCCCACCTCCCCCCCACTCTTCCGTTTCCCTGCTGCGCAGCCCTTGTAAACATGAGTAAACTCCGAGTGACGACCTACGTTCCAAACAGAGCCCCCAATGCCGTGCCTGACCTGGCAGGAAAGTTTCCCAACAGCCAACAATTCCCAGCGGACATGAACCCTCCGTTTCTCTCCGGCACTCTGGGCAGCCGGGGCTGCAGACAACAACCCACAGGTCCTCTCCCTTGCCATGTTCCTCTCCAAGCCCATGGTCTTAGCATGCGCCCCCCGAGCGAAGCACAGATGGGCGACTTGTCTCATCCTTCCCTCCCTTTTCCTCCCCTTCCTCCACCGTACGCAAGGAATAAAGCCCTGGCCCTTCGCAAACTACACCCGGCCGCGTCGGCCCCCACTCGGTGTCCAGCGCCGCGGGAGGCCCGGGGGGCTGGGCGGGGGCGACTGGGGCTACACCGCGCATAGCACCGACCCTGGACTTTATATAACACTCATATTCGGACCTGGGTGGAGGTGGCTCCGGAGATGGCGAGCAGGGCCGGGGGACCCCACGTCCGCAGCGCCCTCCCAGCAACCCTGCGCGTAGCTTCATCTCTGCGCCCCTCAGCCCTAGCGAACGCCGCACATCCCTCCTTCCGCGCCGTAGCCTGCGCCCCTAAGCCCCCTCCCCCGCAGCACCCCGCCTCGTCACTTCACTACAAAGAGCGCTTTGCTCGCGCAGCCTGGCATTGAGACCTCTCATTTCTCCTTCCTCCTCCGTGTCCTGGCTTCGCGCACAAGGACCTTGGCGAATCAAAGACGCTCCAGACCTTTTGTTCCTGCCGGGCCAGGGCCGCCGCCGCGGGCCCACGGCTACCCGGGAAGGGAACAGGACGACCCGCGGCCCCGCGGCGAGCCGGGACCCGCGGGGATGGAGCGGCCGCCCCCGCCCATCCATCCCGCCGTACCTTGGTATTTCGCGTCGATCTCCCGCATCAGCGAGACGTTTCTCTGCAGGTCGAAAGGCAGAGACTCGATGGAGTCCAGGTAGTCCTCCACATAGTTCACCAGGTGGATCTGCTCCCCGTTGGCAGGGCTCAACATGGTTCACCGAGGTCCCCGGCGACTCGGCGCGGCTTTCCGCTTCCTCCAGCCCCCGCCCCCTCGGAGCCCAGCCCTGCAAAATGCAAACCTCCCGCCCGCCGGCGTCCCCCCTCCTGCCGGCCCCGCGCCGCTACATCTGCGAGCCGCGCCGCCTGGGCCCGGGGACCCGGCGCGGGCGGGCCGGGCCAGCGCTCCGCGGCCTCGGGCGCGGGGCGGGCGCGGGCGTGCGGGCGCGCACCCCGGCGCAGGGGCCGGGGCCGGGCCGAGCGAGCGCGGGAAGGGGAACGCGCTGCTCGCCGCGCCGCACTTGTCCAACGTGGAAAACCCAAATACCAGTTTCAAACACTTGGGAAACATTCGGGCCCCCGCACAGCGCATGCGCCCCGCCCCCCCACTCCCCCCTCCGCACGGGCCCCGCCCCCGCAGCATTCACGCCCCTCACCGGCCCCGCCGCGTGGGGGTGTGGCTTTGTCTGTCACCTTTGCTGGGGCGGGGGTCGCGGGGACAAGGGGCCGCTGGCGAGGCGTAAACTTTACTATGAGTTTCGTACTTGGAGGCACAGCCTGTCTGGCGCCGCTGCATGCCCCGCGGGTGACGCGGGGTGGCAGCCAGTCCCGCCCAGACCCAGACGGAACCGACCCTGCCGCGGGACCGCCGCCTCGAGACCATCCTACACCCAGGGAACCTCCCCCGTCTTCCCACTCGGCCCCTCAATCGTCCGTGCCTACCGCACAGTGAGGGTATAAGTACGTCTCAGAACAGACTGGCAACTCCGTGAGCCAGTCCACTGCCGCCTTCATTTCAGTGGCCCAATCAACTAGAAGAGAAGGCGGGACGAGGTCGGATAACTCCTCCAGGCTCTTAACTACTATACAGTACTAGAAACCCGCGTCCCGTGGAGGGGTGGAGACAGAGGGCGGGAGACAGAGGGCGGGCCGAGCAGGGCGGAAGTGGTGGCTCGAGCGCACTTGTAAGGCCAGGGGAGACGCTGGCTCGCGCGGGACACCTACCATTTGGTGGCCGGACCACCACTCCCAGCAATCTCGGCGGCTCGCGCGCCTGCGCGGTCCTCACCACCCTCTCTTTGTGTCGCCAGCCGGAGACGAACGCGTATCGGCCTGGAGACAAAGGGGCCCGCGAGGGGAGCTGCTTCCTGCCCGAGCCCCTGCAGCGGGCGGGCGACCCCGACCCCTTCCCGCTTGTGCTCTGCAACCTGACCTCTAACTCCGCTCCCTCACTTCGAAAGGCCCCCTAAACCTAAGGTGGCCAGGCGTCTTGTCGCCGGGATCCTGGGTCTCTCCCTGTGCCGTCTCGGCCCCTCCCCTCCCCAGTGACTCCTCTCCGCACCCCAAACTGCCGGATTTGGGGCTTGCTTAAAAGCCTCCGCACAGACGATCCCGTTGCCTGGACGACGGGCCCGCACACAGGCCCGCCCTTTTCGTCAGAGATTCCGCCTTGTGGGCGTGGCCACTCTCCACCTTTGTCCGCGGAGCTCCCGCCTGCGCGCGGCGCGTCCTTCCCGGCCGCGATCGCCCAGCGCCGCCGTCCCCGCGCCCCACTCCCGTGCCGTCTGCGCCCTGCCTTCCCCAAGGTGGGCGGCTTGTCTTGTTATCTCTAGACCTGTAAAAGCTTGACCCCTCAGCCTCGTGACGTCTCTACCACCTCCGTGCCAGGGCGGCGCTCCGCTTTTCCTCCCCTTTTATTAATTCAGAGGGTTTCACCTTAACTCCGAGTCTCTCTGTTACTATATGCGCAGGGCACACCATGTAGACATAAAATAATTACATTGCATTACAAACGGGCGCGGTCCTAGTATTGAGATTCGGGGTGTTCGCGATCCAACAATGTTGTTACAAGACCTTTGGAAATTTTAAAAATTACTATACGTAATCGGGTGATATTTCGGGCCAAACCAATTTCTATAAAAAATTATTACCTGCAGTGGCGCTCTTTCCAGAGATCTGTAAGGGCATCTTGTGATATGGATATCAGTACAACAAATGAGACTAAACTGAGCTGTTCTGTCATTCGAAATGGATTGTTCACGTTGGAACGTTTGTTACTACGGTGACGACGAATAATATTTACACTTTGAAGTAACTGGGTTTGTTCTTCACTCCTATTTACACTCCCTCATCCAACCCCCACAGTCCACTTTGCTATTTGGGGAAATGATTGTTATTTTACTTACAGATTCACAGGTTTTCCAGTCTTGGCCCACTTAAAAGCACATCATGAGAAAAGTTTCATTTCATACAACAAAATTTATTGGCCACTGGTCTGCTCAAAGGACTACTATTATGACATTATGTGGAAACAGAGATTACATGGAATAAAGAGAAAGTACAAAGTTGAACAAGAACTATACATTTTCCTCTAACAGCATGCAAGCAGTTTTTAAGTACAATAGCAAGAGTGAGAGAGGTTCTTTTAACGCACTTGAATGAGTAGAGTTTATCTGAACTTAAGAATAAAGGTTAGAAATCATTTACCCCTTCCAACGATAATCAAGTTGGAGTTTGGACAAGGTTATCTTTTCTAAAAGTCATGATGCTATCTGCCTAATTATTCTCATGTTGCATGGATTTTACAGACACTTAAAATACAAAGACATCTTACTCATTCAACAAGAAATATTTAATGAGTGCCTACCTCGTTCTAGCTACTGTTCTATGTCCTGGGGGTATGGTAGCAAATAAGGAGCTTATATTTAATTTAACCTTTGGGGTAAGAAGTCAGAAAAAAACTTATTAGCTTTACAAAGTTCTTAAAAGATATGTCAATGACTTCACAGTTTTCTGAACAAGGTTAGAAGACTAATAGTTAAAACAATGAACTGTGATCATGCATTTGAAATATACCATTAAGGAAAAGTGTCTAATTTTTGTTGTTGTTAATCCTCACTCAGTGATACTTTTTCCATTGATTTTATAGAGAGAGTGAAAGGGAGGGGGAGAGGCAGAGTAGAGTGGTTGCCGCCCTCACACACCTGAGGTACCTGCTCTTGACTGGAATTGAACCAGAGACCCTTCAGTCCGAGGGCCTGTGCGCCAGCCACTGAGAAAACTGGCCAGTGTGGAAAATTTTGAAGATACATTGAAGAATTGTGGTTGTTTCAGTTGCTCTTTGGAGTATGTTGCAAAAATAGATACTAAATCTTTTTTTTTTTCTAAAATTATATTTCCAGTTTAATTAAAGACGCTCAAACCTAAGGGAGTAAAAGATAAAAGATGAATATACAAGTCTTTATTTCGAGGTGCTTAAAAACTAAATCAACACATTCATTTCAAACTTGAAATGCCCTAAACAATACCCTTATTTCTTCTACTTTGGATTTACAAGATTTTGCTTTGAAAGAAAATGTAATACTGAGAACTACATTTTTTGTTGTTGGCATTAAGGACTAAGAAATGGCCCAGCTGATGTGTCTCAGTTGATTGAGGATCGTCCCACCCATCAGGAAACCATGGTTCAATTCCTGGTCAGGGCACAAGCCTGGGTTTCTGGCTGATCCCCAGTAGGGGGCTGCAAGCAGCAGCAGACTGATGTTTCTCTCTCATCTCTCTCTCTTTTAATATATCTTTATTGATTTCGGGGGGGGGGGGGGAGAGAGAGAGAGAGAGAGAGAGAGAGAAACCATCAATGATAAGAGTCATTGATCAGCTGCCTCCTGCACATCCTCTACTGGGAATCGAGCCCCAAACCCGGGCATATGCCTTGACTGGGAATCGAACTGTGATCTAGTTCACAGGTCGATGCTCAACCACTGAGCCACCCTGGCCAGCCGCATTCATGATATTTTGGAATCATTTAATACACTTCCTTGTTCTGACTTAGATTAGGGAGGAGGTCACTTCAAATGAATAAGATTCTCTCTTTTGGTATATAATCTTCCCAGTTGCTTTTACTTTACCTTAATGTTCAACCTGCAAAAGAAATATTTTTGACAATCACTAAATAATGGATTATGTTTATCATTTTTTTTGTTTGTTTATCAGTTTTGATGATTCCTAAAAGACTTAAGAAAAGGTAGAACTGCTGTGAGTCAAGGGCTGAACACATTACATGACCAGTTTTCTGAAGACAGAACATACCATTATTAATTTAAAAGTCATGATTTCTATGGCCAACTCAAACACGGAAGCTACCCAGATTTGTGTGCAGGATTTGGTCTTCAGTGTTACCAAATCTGTTTTCAAAACTTCCAGTTTTTTCCTTGAATTCTGTGTTCTCACAGATTGCAGTCAAGCCGTTTGTTCATTTTCTTATTTTACTGACACACCTAATCATTGGATTAGAGCTTTCTCTATCAGATATTTTACCACCCAAATTTCCGCCCACTTGCATAACAGGTGGATTTCATCAGAGATTAATTCATCAACTCTTTTCTGAATTTAGTGCTGGGCATAGTTCGAGATTCAAAAGAATTTACAATCTAAAGTACTCAGGGAGAGAAATATGTACATTGTGCTAGAAACAAGAGGCAATTACAAAATAACATCAAGTGAAGTATGCAGGCAGCGAGGAAAGGACAATACTCCGGTACAACTTTGACTAGTCAGGGAGTACGGCTTAGCGTTGATGTTGCGGTCTCCTAATTCTCAGCAACAGGTTCTAACATTTTAGGGTTATGCATAAAATATAGTTTACATTAGGCTGCAGTTCAACGTGAAACAGAATTGCAGAGTTGGACTCCAGGGATCTCAAAAAAAATTTTTTTAAGGACTCTAGGAACATACTGGTTTGTCTCTACTTAATTATTGGCCTTTCACTAGAACAAAACAAACCAAAAAAAGAACTGAGGAACCTCTGTGCTCTTTCGAGGACGGCAAAAGCAAAGATTTCTGGGTTTTTTTGAAACACTTTTTTGCAAGATATCAATAGGGGCACGTTTGTCGAGATCATCAAAGTAACTTCAAGTGAACCCGCTTTTAAAAAGTCCCACTGAAACCGCAATTCAGAATGTTTTTGTTCTAAAGAGACTAGATGATCTTTTAACCTTAAATGAATCCCAAGCAGACATTTCCTACCACGTGCTCTTGACGAATGGGTGCTTTCCTAGAACCTTGGTCTTTCACCGGGAGACTGAGGAGGAGGGTGTGTGTTGGGATGTAAACATTCCCCGGGTGCGTGCGCGTTGCGGCGCAAACGTGCTCCGCGAGCACGCGAGGAATCGGCGGCTGGGCCCGCACCGGGAACTCGGGCTCGCAGAGACCTCCCGCGCCCCGGCCGGCCCGGGTTCACACCGCGTCAGCACCCCGGCGACCAGCGCAGATAAGGGGAGGTGCCTCCTCCGGGCGGGCGGGCGGGCGAGAACACCTCTTCCCCGGGTCTGCAGCTCAGACACAGTCCCCCGCCCGCGTCTCCTCCCCTCCCAGGACTCCAACCTGCCCCTCCCCCCGCGCCCGGCGAACGCTGACGGGCTAGATGGAGACGGAGGCGGAGCCGCCGCTTCCCCACCGCTATTCCGGGCTTGGCGGCGCAGGACCAAGCCGTCTTCCGGGATGGGCGCGGCTGTGCCCGGTCCTCTTCCGGAGTGGGCGGGAGCGGGGCGGGTCCTATTCCGGCGTGGAGGGGGCCGCGGCCGTCCCCTTTCCGGGTGGGCGGGGCCCTCCTGAAGTGGGCGTGGCGAGCTTCCCAAGCTGCCTTGAGTCGCCCAGTTCCGCGAGGCGCGCGGGCCCGTCATGCTGCGGGCGTTCGGGCCCCGTCCGGGAGCTGCGCTCCTCCGGGCCACCCTGGGCCTGGCGCCGGGGCCCGGGCGGGCGGCGTCGGGGACGCGCGGGCAGGGCTGGCTGCAGCCTGCCGGCCACGATACGGGCGTCAAGGTGTACAACAGCCTCACCCGGAGAAAGGACCCTTTAATCGTGGGCAGCGCGGACGCCGCCTCCTGGTAGCAACTGGGGATTGTGGGGAGCGGGACACGGTGGGAGGTGGGGCGGGAAGGATCGTGGGCTGAGCGTTTCGTGTGGAAAGCGGGGTTGGGTTCTCAGGTGAAATCATTTAGTAAGTAAGAAAATACATGGGCGACACCACTGAAGACACTGGTACAGTCTCAGTGAATTGACAGGGTTTTGGTATGAATTTAGCGAGTCAAGTATAATAATATATTCCCCAGCTGTACATTCCCCAAAAGTGGTTACTTAAAAGAAAAAAAGACATGGTTATATGATAATCCTAACTGAGATAGTGGTGCCTTTTCTTGCAAATATGTTTCACATGCTGGATTTTAACTTTTTCCTAGGTATAGCTGTGGACCAACTGTCTATGATCATGCACACCTTGGCCATGCTTGGTGAGTGTCCTGAACTGCAGGTTTTTTCATCTCTCAAGTGGCTACTTAAGAATCCTGAATAATTACTATATTCCAGGTCATGTGGGAAGCCCACATGTTACAGTCTCACTTGGTTCTTGTAACAGTTGTAAACACTTACTTATACCAGCTTTACAGGCGAGGCTACTCAGGAGGCCATGAGGAGCAGTGAAAAGGACCCATTTTAGAATTAGATGTTTCTTGATGGGCTTAGTGAGATGAGGCCTTTCTGGTGGCCCTGGAATCAGCTGGTCAGGACTTATGTTTGGCTCCCACCATTTATTTCCCAACTTTGGACAGGCCACGTTCATACTTTGAGTCCTGGTGTCTTCATCTTGAGACAGGGGTGATAATGGTATCTTTTGTTTTTAAATCCTTAACTGAGGATATGTTTATTGATTTTTAGAGAGAGAAGAAGGGAGAGAGAGAGAGAAAGGAACATTGATGTGAGAACATCCATGGGTTGCCTCCCCTACATGCCCCGACCGGGGACCAAACCTGCAACCTAGGTATGTGCCCTGACCGGGAATCGAACCCAAAACCTTTTGGTGTACAGACGACACTCCAGGCAATTGAGCCAGTGCAAAAGTATTCATCTTTTTGAATCTTCACAATTTTATGAGATCGCTGCTTAACAGAATACCTGAAGTGTGATGTGTGGTGAGGGTTCAAAAATTATTGAGGATAAGTAACCTACCAGAGGTCACACAAATGGGAAGCGTTGGACCTGGGGTGGAGCCGGACCTTTGTGCTTGCTCTCTCATTTGTCAAAATTGCCACTTTCCCTAATATTCTGTATGCTCTCTTGTACATCACTTAAACTGGTTATTGTTTAAACTGGTTATTGTTTTACTTTTATTGTTATAAAAGTAAAAAGTTACCTTTATTTAGCAATACTTTTTTTTTAAAAGTCTATATCATCCAGCAAAATCTGAACTTTTGAGTGTTTTGTTATAACAAAATAAATGGTCTAGGAATCATTTCTTTTTTCTTCACTTTGGACTAACTTACTATTAATTATAAAAACCATATTTTGACCTTTTTACTGAGGTATAACATATGTTGGGGAAATATTAAAATAAATAATCTCCCAACCTGAAAAACCTCTCCACAAAGGCAGAAGAGACAGAAAACAATTTTCTTATTGAATAAATTAAACTAGAATGAGATGCGCATTATAGGCAACCCACTAAAATGATTGCAAAGACAGAAAGAAATTGTACTCTTCTATAGAGCTAAGTGGATACCACTCACTAGTTAGGCAGGGTTTGCAGTGTGGAGTCTGGTTGTCTCCTCCTCTCATTGGGAGATAGAGCATTATTTTCCTTGATGACTTCATTTTAAAGAGATGGCTTCCAGGTCCTTGAAACTTTCCTGAGTTGTGACACTGACAGAGGCTTACTTAGTCATTAGAAAGATTTACGTACATTTTAAAAGGACTGAGGAAGAAATTCTGAAATGAAGGGGGAGTGGGAGAGAGTCTCTTATTTTCAAGTAGAGAATCAAGCCTCTAAGTTATGATTTGTATTTGCCCTTACAAATACAGAAAAGAGTACAAATCTTAAGTGCACAGCTGAATGAATGTTCATGGCTCTTAGCTGGAGAAACACAACATTACCAACACCCAAACCTTCATCTTTCCTTTCCCCCACCCCCACTCAAGGATTACCACTATGGAAGTTTTGCTGGTGAGACAGAACCCATTCCTCAAGAGTTATTCAATTCAGGAGTCCCCTTTGAGGTAGAAAACCTAATATTTCTGAAAATGTTGGGAGATCTTGGGGGCGGGGATGGTCAGGTATGGCTTCACTGCTCTTAAGGTAAAGTTCAGAATCCTAAGGACATCTCTGTGGTTCTACAAGTCTGTCCCTACTCATTCTCCAGGTTCATGTCTCCCCACTTTTCTCCCCAGGCAGCCACACCAGCCTCTATTTAAAAAACACACACACGAAACCAAACAAACGTGTACTTAACAGGCACAGATAGCACTTGCTATGTGCCAGGCACTGTTCTAAATGCTTTACAAACACCAGCCAATGTAATTCTCCTAGTAATACCAGGTGGCAGTGCTGTTATTTTTAAGTTTATTTAATTTATTTGGGTGACATTAGATAATAAAATTATATAGGTTTCAGGTGTACAGTTCTATAGTCCATTATCTGTATATTGCATTGTGTGTTCACTCAAAGTCAAGACTTCTGTCACCATGTATTTGGCCCCCTTTACCCTTTTCTACCTCCCCCCACCCCCTTCCCTCTGCTAACCACCCTACTGTTGTCTGTGTCTACGAGTTTTGTTTGTCTTATTAGTACATTTATCTCTTTCAGTTTTATATCCCACATACAGGTAAAATGATACGGTTCTCGACTTATTTTGCTTAGCATGATATTTTCAAGATCCATCCATGTTGTTGCGAAAGGCAAATTTCATCTTTTCTGATGGCTGAGTGGTATTCCACTGTATATATGGATGTACCACCTCTTCTTTATTCAATTACCTATAGAAGGACACTTCAGTTGTTGGTTGTTTCCATGTCTTGGCCACCATGAATAATGCTGCATTGAACATAGGGGTGCATATATCTTTATGAATAAATGTGTTCAAGTGTTTCAGGTAGATACCAGAAGAGGGGTTGCTGGGTCATATGGTGGCTCTATTCTTAATTTTTTTAAGAACTTCCATACTGTTTTTCATAGTGGCTGTACCATTTTACATTCCCACCAGCAGTGAATGAGGGTTCCTTTTTCTCCACGACCTCTCCAGCACATTGATAATAGTTATTCTAATAGATGTGAGGCAGTATCTCATTATGGATTTGATTTGCATTTCTCTAATAGCTAGTGAAGTTCTGCATCTTTTCATATATCTGCTGGCCGTTTATAGGTCTTCTTGGGAGAAGTGTCTGTTCAGCTCTGCCCATTTTTTAATTGGATTGTTTGCTTTTGTTGTTGTTGAGTTGTGTGAGTTCTTCATATATTTTGCAGAGGTGTTTGCAAATATCTTCTCCCATTTGGTTGGTTGCCTTTTTTGTTTTGATGGTGGGTTTTTTTGTGGTGCAGAAGCTTTTTAGTTTGATACTCATTTATTAAATCCATTAATTTATTTTTGTTTTTACTTCCCTTGCCTTTGAGGTTAAATTCGTAAAATCATTTCTAAGTCCAAGGTCCTTAAGTTTGGTACCAATGTTTTCTTCTATGTATTTTATTGTTTCAGGTCTTATATTTTGGTCTTTAATTCATTCCGAGTTAATTTTTGTGTATAGTGACAAATAGCAAGTTTCATTCCTTTGCATGTGTCTTTCCAATTTACCCAGCACCATTTATTGAAGAGACTTTCTTATCTCCATTATATGTTTTTGGCTTCTTTGTCAAAAATTACTTGCTCATAGATATGTGGGTTTATTTCTGGGCTTTCAATTCTGTTCTCTTGGTCTGTGAGTCTGTTTTTTGTGGCAGTGCTATTATTATCCCCAAATTACAAATGGGAATACTGTGATGCAGAGGGCTAACAGAACCAGCCTCAGGTCCCACAGCGGCAAAGTGAGGAACCAGCCACCCTCTCTACCATGCAGCCTCATGCGATTGACGTGGAGTGTCCCCTGGGGGAGCAGCCCACCTGCAGTATCTCAGGGCCTTGCAGCCTTTGAGCTCTTCTGGTGCAAGCATGTGACTTAACTTTGATTTTCACTGTTTTAGGTGCCTGTTAACTTTTTCTCTTAATTCTCATATCTCATAGAGTCTTTTCTTATTCAAGATGAATGAAGGGCGTAGTGATGATAATGGTAATAATAGCTCATGCTTGTTTGAATTTGTGCTGCACTAAGATTATGTATCACAACCCTATGGGGTAGTGGAATTTTACCCAATTTATGAATAAGCAGCCCGAGACTTCAAAAGGTTAAATATGTTGGCAAGAATTTCAGAGATAGTTTTGTCACTAAAATGAAGGGCTTTGGCCTCAGCTGTGTTTGGGGTGAGTGAATGAGGGCGGTTCAAGGGATCCAATTACGAGGCTCAGTTTCGAGGGAAAATGATTTTGTGAAATCAAATTTAGCGAGGCCACATGGACAACAGAGATGATCATGAGATTAGCTGACCTTGGATTTTCATGTTGCTTTCATGGGAAACCAGATTCTTGAGATTTTGAATGGACCTTGATGGATTTTTAAACAGTTCAGTTTTATAAGTTGAGTTTCCCCAATGTAGTGTACCAATGAGATGGTGTGGGGTTTTTTGTTTTTAAAGACCGATTATATATATATTTTTTTTAATTAATTTTTTTGTTAACCCTCACTTGAGGATATTTTTTCCATTGCTTTTCAGAGAGAGTGGAAGGGAGAGAGGGAGGGAGGGAGGGAGAGAGAGAAAGAGAGAGAGAGAAAGAAAGAGAGAAAGAGAGAGAGAGAGAGAAAGAGAAAAACATCGACATGATAGAGACACAACGATAGGTTGCCTTCCCTGCAGGAGCCCCAACCAGGGCAGGGGATGGAGCCTGCAACCCAGGTAGGTGCCCTTGACTGGAATCGAACTTGGGACCCTTCAGTCCTTGGGTCAATACTCTAACCTGTGAGCCAAACCGGCTAGGGCTGAGCTGGTGGTTTTTTTTGTTTTTCTTTTTTTTTTTAAATCCTCATCTGAGGATTTTTTTTCCATTGCTTTACAGAGAGAATGGAAGGGAGAGAGAGAGAGAAACATCAATGTGAGAGAGACACATTGATTGGTTGCCTCCTGCACATGCCCCAACTCATCCGGGGCCAGGAATCCAGCCTGCAACCTAGGTACGTGCCCTTGGCCAGAATTGAACCTGGATCCCTTCAGTCCAAGGGCCAACGCTCTAACCACTGAGCCAGACTGGCTAGGGCTGAGCTGGTGTTTTAATATTCTATAATAGTGTGCACATTTCTTAGGAGTAATCTTATACAGCTTTGGATTGTATTTGTTTTGTAACTATTTGTTATTTACTTCTGTTTTGTCATAGTGAAACATTATAGTCACTGGAGAACATGAAGAATGGTAAATGCTCTCAGTATTTTAACTGCCTGTATTATGTTAGTACAATATTGTATTGTGAGTAGTTTTATACAATTAAATAGATGTAAAGTTACTTGAACAACAACTCTAAAATCAAAAATGCTAACATGTATCCTGAAATTGAGGCAGTACCTGTATTGATTTCTTGTGAGGACCATTGTGGACCAGTCAGGAAAAATATTTTCCTTTTTCTAGCTACACGTGAACTATCAATTATATCCCACACTTAAAGTTAGGCAGCAGTGTGTTAAAATGTAATGCACTCTTTTTTAAAGATCAAAGTGGTGACTCAGTGTATTAAAGACACCCTAACATTTCTTTTCTTTCAGCTCATATGTTAGATTTGATATAATTCGGAGGATCCTAACCCGGGTTTTTGGATGCAACATCATCATGGTGATGGGAATTACAGATGTGGATGATAAGATCATTAAAAGGGCCAATGAAGTAAGTGTTGAAGATTATATGGGTTGGTAATTTGATTGGTGAGTGTTCTGAGCTCTATGTGACAGTTTTTCTTATTTGTGTTTCACAAGTACTTTTCCCATCTTACTGTCCACGCCTGGCCCAATGGGTATTCTTTGACAGGTAATCAGAGGCATCTTTTTGTCCTGGTGAAGGAAGTTCAGGTCTATTTGATTTTGGTCCCTGAAGCCTTTGATGAATTGCCTTATTCTGTGGAGGACTCCTGACTTGAATCTGTAATCTCTTCCCTGGTCCCTCAGCCTCAGAGATAAATACCTTACTTCCTCTTTACAGAGGAAGTCAAAAGGCCACTTTTGGGCTAGGGAAATTTAGCTCGCATAAGGTTTAATTTTCTCATTTGTTAAGAGTGAACAGGGCACTTCTTTTATATCTCACATGACATTTAAAGGAAGTTTCAGGTGGGAGAATTCTAATGAAGAGTTAAATTAATAGTTATATATGGATAGTTATATTTTTTAAAGTCCACTTTTAAAATTTCACCTTTTCTGCTTTTTATTTTTATTTAATTAATTTAAATATGTTTTATTGATTTTTAGAGAGAGAGGAGGAGAGAGAGAGATAGAAACATCGATGAGAGAGAAACATCGACATTGATCGTCTGCCTCCTGCACCCCGCCCCCGCTAGGGATCAAGCCCAAAACCCAGGCATGTGCCCTGACCAGGAATTGAACCAGTAACCTTTTGGTGCATGGGTCGACACTCAATCACCAAGCCACGCTGGCTGGGCTCTGCTTTTTATAATTAGCAACTTTAACAATTATCTTTAAAGAGCTATAAATAATTGTTAAATTATCTAATTTACAGAAGAAATTATGTTGAGTACTTTACATTCCTGTTATTTTACAAAATGTATGTACATGTATATAATATTTTTTTAGAAAACCAGTTTATGCTTTGTATTGTTTTATAGTCTGTTTTTGTTTTGTTAATTTTAAATATTTTTATTTTTATAGAGAGAGGCAGGGAGAGGGAGAGAGAGAGAAACATTGATGTGAGAGCAGAACATCCATTAGCTACCTTGTGCACGCCCCCTACTGGGGATCGAACCTGGGCATGTGCCCTGACCGGGAATCAAACCAGCAACCTTTCAGTTCACAGGACAATGCCCAACCAACTGAGCCACAGTGTCCAGGGCTACAATATGTTTTTTATACTTACTAAATTTTGAGTGTCCATGTTTTTATATTCTTGAACGTTTAAAAATAACCTTATAATATTTCATCATATGGACATATCATAATTTACCATCTTTTTTTTGGACCCTTAGGTTACTTCCATATTCTGCTATTTTCTGTCAAAATTATTTTGTAGAAACCACATCCTCCTATTTCCTACTGATAGGCCTTTTCAGTGACTAGATGGCATTCCACCATGGGTGGCTATTTAGCAGTTCCCCTACACCCCCTGTCATTGACTACTTGTGTTATTTCTAGCTGTTAAAAACAGTGGCCACGATGACTATCTTTTTTGTTTCCATAAATATTTTTTTAAAGTGTAACCACTTGGTTCAAGGATAAGCAGTTTATCTGATAAGTTTTGTCACTCTCCTTAAGATTAGGTCATTTTAGAGAGGTGGGGTTTCCCATTTCTATTTTGTTGTGTAGTTTAGTCAGTGTGTCATGGTCCCTTGCAGTAGACTCAGTTTCCATTTCCAGAACTGGTCCCGAGCATGCACTGAACATCTGGAGTCAGACTTGTGCCTGGATTTGTGCAGAGAAGTGAGGAAAGGTAGTTCCTAGTCTTTTGGAGCTGTGTCTGGTTAGGCAGATGGACCTACAGACAGATGCTCTGTGTGTGACATAGTTTATAAGCCCTGATAATAGGGATGCAGAGATTACCCGCTCCTATGTTTGGTGTCCCTGGGTTATATGTCCACCCTGGTCTAGCCACTTAAGGCTCTGGAGGCGAGGTTGTGACATATGTACACGGCCACGGGGGTGAGTGAAAGGCAGATCTGGAAGGGGAGGTGATGGTGGGAAGCAAGAGAGCCTGCTGTGTGTCTGCAACAGCTGACCCCACAGCGTCCTGCTGGGTGTGGTGCATTATCTCTTCTCACAGGCGGAGACAGGGTTTGAGATTGAAGTTGACCTCCCTGGCTGGATTTGGGATGGAAATGACAGAAAGAAATTAGTGATCTGTGATGTAGTGAGGGAATGAGCAGTTTGAAGTAACACCGCAGCAGAGGTGGCATTTGGAAATGCAGGTCTGTTAGAAGGAAGGTGAGCAGGTCAGTGTTTCATCTGTCATCGCACTCAGGCGGAACCTGAAATAGAGCAGATGTGTCCCTGCCCTTGGTGAATTGGGGTCTGCTGAGGATCTTCAAGATTGGAGGCGGAAATGTCCACCTGAAAGTCATGGGAGTGTGGCTGGTGGGAAGCTGGAGACTGGTCAGGCTGGGGGGTGCAGTGGGAAAGAATGTGGGTGGGAGACAGGGACAAGAACGGGGATGTGCTGGGAGGGTCAGGCAGGGCTGCGGGTGGTCAGCAGAGTGGTGGAGAGCCAGGAGTCCAGGGAGGGGCAGGTTTCAGGAAAAGGGGCAGCAGTAAATGCAGGAAGAAAGGGGAGGTATTGGGAGGATTTCACAAATACCATCAGGAGGCGTAGGCTGTTACTTTAATAAAGTTTTATAATACTTAGAATATGAAAAGTTGGTAGAATTGGTTTAAAGATCCTAAAAATAAAAAGTGTTTAATTCTTGACACCTGAAAATTTCCATATTGGTTACACAGCAAAATGCTAACATGGCAGTGAATAGTTTTTTGTTCTCAAAATAGTATCTTTAAGATGGTAAACCACGTATCTGAAACAACACCGCTGTGAAAAAAACCTGTTTGTTTTTTAGTATGTAGCAAAAAGGCTATTCTTTTTCTCTAATGCAAGCTTTTTTAATGATGGTGATATCCTTTATGACCTCTGCTCCAACACTTGCTTTTAAAATAGTTTAAATTATAATACTATACTTTTCTGAGTCACTCCCTTGACTTAAATTTTTGGCACAGTTTTATAGTTTGTCAGGGATAAAAACCACCAGAGGATTTTGGGGGTAAGAATTAAAGGGGCATGGTATATTTGCCAGTCACATTTTGTGTTAACCAAAGTCATAATAAATGTGTAAGAGTGATTCAATCCAAAGTTACTCTTTGTGCTTCAAAACACTGGCCTACGTTGCCCTTCTCTCCAGGAAGACGGCTGGACACTCAGTCTGAGGGCTGAGGTCCCGACCAGCAGGGTCTCCTGCCAGGGAGCCAGCTGACTTGAAATGATGGGTGATAATAAGGCAGAGCTGGACAATAATCGGAATTAACGAGGACGAGGACCCCATTTCAGCACCTACAACCACCTACAGTTTGTTTTCTGGAAAGTGAAAGAGAGCAGCTGTGATCGGTTGCTTAAAAATTAAATTAAAAATTTTTACTTTTAGAATATAGTTCTCCCTCTCTCCCCCAAGGCCAGCAATAGGTGGCATTCCTCTTACAATTCTTCGTCACTCGTGAACATTTTTGAGCCACGTCCTCTAGGGTTGTGTCATGGGAGCTAGAGAGACCACATGGGTCACTTGTTCAGGCAGTGTTGTACTTAAGTCATTTAAGAGAGAGAGAATGTGTGTGTATGTGTATATCCATATTATTCCCCCCTTTTAGAATTAGACATATTGATTCTAAAGTTTATATGGGATAGCAAAAAAGCAAGAATAGCCAGGAAAAGTCTGTAAAAGAAGAAGATTGAAGAGGGAGCAGCCCTACCAAATATTAAAATGTATTTTAAAAGCTATGGACCATTTTTGTTTTCATAGATTCTTTTTTTTTGCACAGCTTTATTGAGGTAGAATAAACTGCATATAGTGCACACAAGGTGTACAATATGATAAAACTTGCACACCTGTGAACCCATCACCAGTGTTGAGATGGTGAACATCTCCATCTATTGCTCCCGAGAGTTTCCTCTGCACCCTTGTCATCTCTCCCTCCTGCCCTCCCTGCCACCCTGTCCCCGAGCATTTGCCAATCTGCTTTCTGTCTCTGCGAAGGTTGTGAAATTAAAGGTTGTTGTAGAGATAGATACATCAATAGACAGATAATGGAACACACTAGAAAGTCCAGAAATAGATAAAATAAACAATGGAAATTTGTTTTATGATAAAGATGATAGTTCAGATCAATGGGAAACAGATGAATTACTCAGTAAAAAGTGTTGACAATTGGGTAACCATCTGGGGGGAAAAATAAACCAAAGTTGGATATATGCCTCACAACCAAATTTGAGTCAGATCAGAGATTTAATATAAAAGAAATGAAACCACAAATTACTAAAAGAACCTTGGGGCACTTTTTATAGCCTCATATTGGAGAAAGCTTTCTAAGTTTGTTTTCAAACCCAGAAGCTATTTGTAGGAAAAGATTGAGAAATATATTGGTAAGTATTAAAATAAAATTTTCTACATGCCATAAAGTTTATTTTATTGATTGATTTGAGAGAGAGGAACAGGGGGAGACACACACACACACACACACACACACACACACACACACACACACATATGCAGTTTGTTGTTTCACTTATGCATTCGTTGGTTGACTCTTGTATGTGCCCTGACCGAGGATCAAACCCACAACCTTGGTGTAGTGGGGCGATGCTCTAACCAACTGAGCTATCCGGCCAGGGCTACAATAAAATTTAAAGACTGGAAAAAAATTGAAATTCATATCAGAGATAAAAGGTTAATTACTTTCATATAAAAATACTTTCTACAGATCAGTAAGAGAAGACCTACAACTCAATGGAAACATGAGTGGGCATGGGTAATTACAAATCATTCAGTACAGATAGTTTGTAAACGTGAGATGTTTACGCTCACTAAAAATAAGAGAAGTACAAATTAAAATTACAAATTACAACAAGAAAGCATTTTTCAGCTGTCATGTTGACAAAATCTGGAAGCTTCTGGCATTGCGCGGGTTAGGGTGTGGGACGTAGACCCCTGCGTGCACTGCAGGTCAGGTTCGGATTGGTGCACCTCCCGCAGAAGGCACCGGCCAGGAGCTAGCAAACATTTTTGATGAGTGGTTTTACATCTCGGTCTATAGTGTAGAAATGTATTTGCCCCTGTGGGAAATGATGTGTGTATTCATGTGTTTCTCAGTAAAGATGGGAAGGTAAGCGGAGAGGACTGGTGAATAGTTCATGAAATCCTGGGACGGGATGCAGACAGCCTTTGAAAGGCAGGTGGTGGTCATTGTGCTCTGCATGGACAGTTCAGGACCACTGTCGTCAGAGAAGGAGGCCAGTGCAGGCCACGCGTGGAAGGTGCTGCATTTCAAGGAGAGGATTCACATGCATGTGTGACCATGGTCATGCTCCTGAGACAACTGGTGATGGTGTTTGCCTCCTGCGAGGGAGGCCAGTCCCTTCATGTCATTCCAGTTCCCTGGGAATGAGTTTCCTGTGCAGGAAACAGAAATTACAGATAAATAAATGCAAGCAATCCGCATAGTATTTGAAACTTCTAAAATGAAAGATAACAGTATTTTTAGCTTTTTTGTTTGTTTGGTCTTTTGTCCTCTGGATATAGACAAGTTAACTTTCTTTTTTAGGAGGTCAGCTTTGCCACAAAGCTACACCCTGGGAAAAAACCGATACGTACTGATCACCAGTTGTGTGTGGGTGCTAGGTGTTTTGTCTCTTTAATAGTGATATTAATGTCATTTTTTTCCAGTCACAGCATTGGCTTTCTCATTGCACATTGAATTAGCTGGGATTATCTTTGTGTTGCAAAGAAACCCTAAGGCAAAGCGATTTATTGTCTTGCCCAAGACCATACAGCCAAACACTTGGGCAGCAACACATCATCGTTCACCAGATTTCTTTCTTCAGTAAATGTTCATTGGTCTTGTTTTCCAGGGTGATTGCTATTTTAGGGCCCTGGGCTGGGACGAAGGTAGGTTCAAGGTGGTGTTTCACTTGAGAAAGTTTCTTAACATTTGGAGTTGAAATTTCTCCCTCATAAAATGGACGCCCTGCTTCTCAGGGCTGGGAAGGAGCAGGGGAGAGGACCCAGCACGAAGCCAATGCCACAGATGCTGGGTGAGTTCCAGTGGTTCACGGGTCACTTCACGGGCTCAACAGTTACGAAGCTGTGTTTAGTCTCATAACTTCACGATGTGCCATGCTCTGTCCTGGAGTGGTTTCTGCTGAAAAGTAATAAATACTTTTGTGAGCCTAGTTTTGTGAGCCAGCCCCCTCTAGATCTGGGGCTGTAGGTAAATGCCCCGTATACCCTACATTCAGAATTTGATGTCCACTTGTGACAGGGTATTGCCTGTCCCCAGGAGCCCAGCCATGGCCCCATGGGATTGAGTACCCATCACAGTCCCTATTTTCTTGTGCTGCATTGCTTTCAAATATTTCGTAGAGATTTCCTCTGTAACACATTTTTGACTTGTTTACTTTTGCCTCCTGAGGGGTAAGGTATTATATAGGAGCTCAAGTTTCTGGTTATTATATACAATAGATTGATCTGGCTCATTCTAGAAAAATAGAGGTGCCCTGGCCAGTGTGGTTCAGTTAGTTGCATGTCGTCCCATGTCCCTAAAGATTGCTGGCTTGATTCCCTGTCAGGGCACATACCTGGGTTGCAGGGCTCCCCAGTAGAGGGCATGTGAGAGGTGGCCAATCGATGTTTCTTCTTTCTCCCTTCCTCTCTTTCTCTAAAAATCAATAAAAATAAGAATATTTTTTAAAAACACAGAAGCTTTTTGTATGTTTTCGTCTTTGTTTTGAATTATATAAGGGAAATCATGACATTATTTCTTTTTTCTCTCTAACCAGAAAACAGGGTCAACAAAACCTTTTTGACTAGCTAAGCTACTAGATTAAGTCTGATGCCTAAAATTAAATGCCCTTTTTGTGAGCAACCATGCCAAACTGAGGTCAAGCCATGACGGGGCCCAGCCCTCCCGGCCGTGGAGCCGGTGGTGCCTCCATGTGGTTCCCCTGTGTGGTTCTGTTGTGAATATTCCAGATTTCCTAATAGGCTCACCTAATCTTCTTGCAGATGAAGATATCACCTGCTTCTCTTGCCAACCTCTATGAAGAAGATTTTAAACAAGATATGGCAGCCTTGAAGGTAAAGTAGGGTGTTGCTGATTCGTCTTGCCGTGAAGATAAGAAGCTTGAACAATGGAGGCCAGTTGGCTGACTTGCTTTTGAACTGTGGAAACAGTTATCTCTCTTCTGCTCTCTTTCAGGTTCTCCCACCCACAGTGTACTTGAGGGTGACTGAGAATATTTCTCAGATCATTTCTTTCATTGAAGGAATAATTGCGAATGGGCATGCTTACTCAACAGCAAAAGGTGGGGGCTGGGTTATAAACACAGGTTGTTGGGTACTACTGACAGGACTTTGAGAAATGACACATATTTATGGGTTGTTGGAACATGCTGAATGTTTTACTGTCTTTCTCAGTGTGATTCCTATAGTGAAAATCTTGTGAGGTTTTCTTACGGTTATTGTCTTTGCAAAAACGGTTGCATTAGTTCTTTTAAAAAGTACTTTCCATGGTCACAGGAAGAGCTGACCACCTGGAGAGCTAGTCTAGACAAGGCAAATATGGCATAATGCTAACAATTGTTGCTCTAGATCAGGGGTGGGGAACCTTTTTTCTGCCAAAGGCCATTTGGATATTTATAACATCATACAGGGGCCATACAAAATTATTACTTAAAAATTAGCCCTGCTATATTTGGTCAGACATTTAATTAATTCACCACCAATGTGATGGCTGGAATTGCTTCTCTTTGGTAAGGCCTGGGCAGGACCAGAAGGCCAGGCGTTCCCCAAGCCTCCTCTAGATGGTAGGTGTGCAGGTATACTTTGAGTCTTCTTTCAACTTTGTTTACAATTTTTCATAACAAAAAGCTGAGGACAATGGCAGCACCTCTAAAGGCCCACTCCCTTGTGAAAGACTGGCCCTTGGACAGTCATCTCCTTGGATGGGTATGCTGTCTTTTGACGGACCGATGAAAGAAGGCAGTGGACATCCTGACACTTCAGCACATATTTTCGAATAAAAGCCCTGACCCTATGTAACCCCAATGTCATTATCAGAGCTGAGATGCTGGACAGTTTCCTAGTAGCATCCCCTGTCCTTTGCATATTCACATTTACCCTGTTGTGCCCCACCTTCCCACATCCTAATCTAATTCAGGTCGCTCACTGCACGTGGTTGTGTCCCGTCTCTTTAAGACAGTCCCCACTTTGTTCCCCTCTACATGGACTTGTTGAAGAGACTGACCAGGCCAGTTGTCTACGGAACACCTTGTCTTCTGGATTTGTGTGACCGCTTCCTTGTAGTAGAGCTTAGTTGGTTTAGCAGCTGCTGCTGTTTGGTTGGTGGCTTCAGGGAAGAAGATTGGCATCTTGGTGTTTTGCAGCTTCGCCTACTCCTTTCCAGTCAGTCTTCCCAAACCTAAATCCTACTTTCTCTCTCCCAGGAAGTTTTCTTTACTACCCATAGCTGAAAGTGAACTCACCTTCTCAGCTTTGATATCTGTACCATACCACTTGGCAGCCCATCATATGCCACTTTAGCTTGTTGTTAATGTATGCACGGTTTTTCAGTTCTTGGACCGGGAAAACCTCTGGCTTTTAGCGAATGACCCACTAGAATACCTAGCTCAGGGTTGGGATACTACAGTGCTTGTTGCAAGTCAATAACAAAGTACAAAGCATGGTCATCGGCATGATTTATAGGGATTATTGGACTGTGAGCACCTTTCTTTCATGGTCCTACCTGAGAGCAGAAGATACACGCAAGGGGCCCACTGGCACGTGGAAACGTGTTGCCTTTCTCAGTAGCCTATGCATACAGGACTTGCAGTCTTTTACTTTATCTTATTTGCTATCTTTAGATTTTTTTTTTTTAATCCTCTCCTGAGGAGATAGTTTTTTCCCCATTGCTTTCCAAAGAGAGTAGAAGGGAGACAGAGAGAAAGAAACATCAATGTGAGAGAAATACACCAGTTGGTTGCCTCCTGCACACACCCTGAACAGGGCCAAGCCTGCAACCGAGGTACGTGCTCTTGGCTGGAATCGAACCCAGGACCCTTTAGTCCGTGGGCTGATGTTCTAACCACTGAGCAAACCCGGCTAGGGCAACTATCTTTAGATTTTGTTTCCAAGAAAAACTTGTTTTAAAGGGCTTAGGTGACTGAACCTGGAATTGGCTCCAGAACTACAGGAATTGTTTTCCTGCCATCATGTAATGTGAAATAAGACATATAACCCAGATAAACTGATTAGTGTTCCTGAGCTGCTCAGAGATTCTCATCAAGCATGCTTTAGGAACAAATGCTGTTTGTTTTATTGCTATGCTTTATTGTAAATCTTAATACTGGTAACAAATACAGTTAATTTAAAATAAATTTCACTTACTGAAACTCCATTAATTTGGACTTTGTGACATTTTCACAAAGCTTGGTTGTAATTTGATCTTTGAACTATTTGTGAAGGAACTATTTGTTCAGCAGATTGATACCATAAGCAAAGGTACAGGGAAAATGTTTCTTCCATTAAAGGGAACAGTTTCTTTCTCTTTTAAAGCATTTTCAAGTGTTGTTTACATTCTAACTTGTTTCCACAGTACTTCTCCTATTTTCCCCAGTTTATCCCAGCTTGTCATAGAGCTCAGTAGCCCCAAGTGAAGAGGTAGGACTGTGAGGGGGAAGGCAGAACCAAGTCACCTGGGGTCTGTTTCCCAGCAGCCCCAATGAGTCCAGGTCAGGACTGTCTTCTTGAGGGAGCTCCAGTCCCGACACCACTTACCCCGACTGCCTCTTTGTAGTTTATAGTTGGAAGTAGCAAGGGCTGGCCGTGGCTCTGCAGTGACCTCGCGGCGAAGGTCATCTTGCACCCTCACAGTCTAAAAACGTAGACTATATGCACCTCAGTGGAAGGACAGCCACGGGGATGCCTGAGTGCAGAGATGTTTGTAACCTAAGTAAAAAGACAGTCCTGGAGGGTATCTGGTTAGGAAAGGGCTTCTTTGTTGATCAGTGTGTAATACAAAGCCCAGAGCTGAACGGAGGCCAACGGTAACACTCACTTTTCCTTTTTCTTGTTAAAAAGAATTGACTCAACATTGACGCAGAACTTACTGTGTGTTTTTACTTTTACATCCAGACATTCATGATGTGTCCAAATGCATGCTTTTAAAAAATATTGCTGCTGGTGGTAATTCTGACCTTAAAATACAGTAAAGGGAGTCAAATGAGGGCCAGATGCCATAGTCTGTGTTTAAATTCTAATTACTTGTTAGCGATTAAGCTCATATAGATACTGATATTTAAGACCGAGAAATGATAAAATCATAATTACCTTTACAAAACAGGCAACGTCTACTTTGATCTGCAGTCGAGAGGAGACAAGTACGGCAAGTTCGTTGGTGTGGTTCCTGGTCCTGTTGCAGAGCCAGGTGGGTAGGCCCTCAGCGCCCCGTCTTGAGTCTGGGGGGCTGAAGCATGGACTCGGCTTCTGCTTTCCCAGTGCTCAGTCAAGACCCCCTACTCTCTCAGAGGTGGTGATGCTGTCTGACAGTTGATCACAGCTGAGTTTTAAATTTCATTTCATTTTTTCAAATAGAGAAAACCTGTAAAGTATAAAGGTTTTCACACAGTATATGACACGTCCTCTCCCCACTTCTGCCTGGTCCTCCAGCTCCTCTCCCTGGAGACAGCACATTTGCCCATGCTTATGGTTCCTTTCGGAGGTAGTTCCTACATAGGAAACATGCATGTAAGGTTTCTTCATGTCTTTTCAAGGCTTGATAGCTTATTTCTTTTTAGCATTGAGTAATATTCCGTTATCTGATGTACCACAGTTTATCCACTAACCTACTGATTGCTTCCAAGTTTTAGAATGTAAAGAGAGCCCAATACTGGCTCATTGTATGACCTTCAACAATAACCTAACCTTTCTTTCTGAGTCTCTTCACTCTTTGAAAGTGATTGGTATTCTGGTAATTTTCCTTTTCGCTCTATATGATTTATTTATTTTTTTTGGAAAAGGTACTCAAACTCAGTTACTGATAAATACAGCTTTCTCACGAGAATGAGAGTGCTCAGTTCAGTACACCCTTCAGGAAGAAGCATGGTGGTATGTGTGTTTGAAATCTCCATTATTCAGCTTACTGAAACTGTCCTCACTGCTGATAGACCTCATGCTACTGGCATATTTTAGGTAAAAGTATTTAGTAGTAGTCCTTCCAGCCCTCATGTGGGGAAAGAGAAAAACATATGAATGAGAAATGTGAGGCTACTTATAGAAGGAACAGACTGTTTGGAAAGTGCTTCAGTTTCGTGATGATTTGGGGTTGGTTTGTCCATTCTAGGCTCTCCCATTGATCAATCATTTGTTATTGGCAGGTGATTCTGACAAGCGGCATGCCAGCGACTTTGCCCTGTGGAAGGCAGCTAAACCCCAGGAGATATTTTGGCCCTCTCCTTGGGGAAACGGAAGACCTGGCTGGCATATCGAATGTTCTACCATCTCAAGGTAAGGAAGGTTTTCCTGGACTCCGTGCGTTTGTGCTGTGAAAGCTGTAGCAATGCCTTACGTGGTCAGTAGAGGGCGCAGGCGGGGCAAGTTTGGTCTCCGTACCAGTGCAGACGAAGCAGGTAGTTTGCGAAGAAAGCTTAGCACTCAGATGGGACTGGCTGTAAGAAGGGAAGCAAAACGAAAACATGGCCTGTTTCTCTTTCCATCAGCACTTGTTCTTTTTGGTAGGAAAGGCTGCTTTATGGTTCAGTTTTTGATTTCCCACCATCTACGAGCCAGCTCCAGGTCGCCTTCATCTCTCTGCGGAGGTGGGTTTAGGCAGCACCCTGCAGCTGAGGGCCTGGGCGAGGGCAGAGCCCCTCAGAGACAGGGAACTGAACCACCTTCCTCGTACCTGCTCTCTCAGTCCACAGACCCTCACCCTCAAAGCTGGATCAGATCCCATGGAGTGTCACCCCCAGTGTCCACGTGTCTGGCTCCTCAGCCTTCGACCTGCCCTTCCCACCCTCTCTTCACCTCGGGCAGCACGATGCTCAGGATGCTTCTGTCTTGGGCATCTCCGTAAACACAGGCCCTCCTCTGATCCTGATCCCCTCCAGCAACCCTCTTTTTTGTTTGCTTCTCTCATCACCATCTGCATGTCACCATGCTACTGGCTGACTCCTGTCTCCTGAGGTCACTGGTAACCTGGTCAGTAACAGGCAGCCTGATGCCCCTGCTTGTTCTTGGCCTCTGGGAAACAACTCTTTTGCTCCTGGCATCTCTGCTGGGGCCTCCTCCACCTTTTGTTAGATCTCCTCTGCAGACTGTTCCTTCGGCACTCCCATGGTCCTGCCTGTGGCCACATGCCCCCTCTGTATGTGTGTGTCCTGTCCTGTCTCTTTTCACTTAGTCTGTCATGGGAATTCCCTTGTGTCAATTCTCTGAGCTCTTCATCATTTGTCTCTCGGCTCCGTGGGGCTGTATTGTATAGCTTAACCATTGTTCATTTACCCAGTACCTGTGGAGGGGCATTTAGGTGTTCCCAATATTTTGCTCTTACAAATACCTTCAGTGAATAACCTTGTGTATGTATTTCCTGTTTCTGGAGGCGAGAGTTTTCAAGTATCATATTAACTCATAGATTTTGATATATTTTGATGTATTTCAGTTTATTGCAGATATTTATTATAATAAAATTTTAAAAATATATATTTTTATTGTTCACAGTATTAAAGATGTCCCCCATTTACCCCCCCACTTACCCCCCTCTACCCAGCCCCTATCCCCCCAGGCCTTCACCACACTATTGTCAGTGTCTGTGGGCTATGCATATAAGTATGTAAATTCTTTGGTTTATCTCTGTATCCCCCCAGCTATGTCATTCTGTTCCTTGCCTCCATGCCTCGGGTCTTATTTTGTTGGTCAATTCATTTTGCTTATCAGATTATAATAATTTTTTTTACAGTGGAGTTATAAGTTTTTAAAATCAGAAACATAAAGTATACTTAAGGTAAACATTGCAAACTACTAGCTACACCAAAAATTTTCAGATCAACCAACCCAGTCACCCTCAATTGGTTGTTGTATGTGGTGCCATTTTCTGGCTGGGTATAAACGTACACGTTAGTAGGGGTAATTGCCTCCTATAAGAGCACTCTGCCCCATGTACCGACCCCACACTGGTTTCATTTTCAGCCCCACGTAGATGGAAAAGCCTCGTCCTCCATGACCTGTCATCTAGGTTGTGTTCATTCTGGTTAAGACCCAGAAAGCATTCTTCCTTTCCACCACATCCCCCCTTGCTGCCCTCACCTTTGATGATTTCTATGTGGCCCATCTAGAAACACACCCAGGAATTCCACATCAAACTCTCGTGTTACTATGAAGCATGCGACTAACTTTTCATTGAAAACAAACAATGTCCAGCTCACAGTCATACACAAATAGATAACCACTTATATGTATTTATAAATACTTGTTGGTTTAAGAGCAATGTGAGATATACATTGGACTGTAAAAAACAAAACGCTGTTTTTAGATTCAATTAGTTACTTTAACACAGGTAGAAACCATTAATAAATTTTAAATCTAATGTTACCATTAAGTATTTTATTTTGTTGAAATCTAAATAATGAAAATAGACTTTTATTCCTTCTCAGCTTTCTCTTACTTTAAAATAGGTCTAACGTACAGGAAAGAATAGAGACTAATATAATGAACACTGTGGACCCACAGTTTAGATTTATTAAATCTTACCATCATATTTGCTTCGGATCTTTGTAAAAATGAATCACACATTACAAAGGAGGCCCCTTATGCTCTCCTACTCAATCTTGGTCCCTCCCACCACACACTGTTCTTCAGAGCATTTGAATTTCAAGGACTGTAAGATTCTCTAACGCCCATCGCTGAGGATGTACAATAATAGACGACCCGAGGAGCCACAGCAAGTGTCTCTGCCACCACTTAGCTAAAATGTGGCTGGTACAGGTGCGGGTTTTTCTGGAGCATCAGGAGCCAGTAGAAGAATCAATCTTCAGCAGGAAGGAACCTCAGGGAGGCTGTGGCACCTTTGAAAATGTCTATTTTGAACCATTTTTTAAAAATGCACAACTGTCTGCACCCCAGCCTCGCTGTCTGCTGGGGGAGGTGGCCTCATCACCCCAGCCCCTACAAACCAGGATTTCCACTGCACTGACTGTTGTGTTTTTAATTGATTTTTGCATATTTAATAGATTTGGAAGCAGCGCTAATGAACCTGGATTGTTCACGCTGGTATGGGTAATTTTCGCAGGCAGTCTGCTGAGAGTTGCACAGCTTTGAGTGGTCTGGCCAGTTGCACTGTCCCTTTAGCCTGCTTAGTTATAGTGTGCAGTTTTGTAGGGCATGAGGCTTTCCAGGATGTATAGCATCATAGCAGAAATGCCAACAGCTGAAGTGCATTGATTTGAATTCTGTTACCTCGTTTATCAAATATGAACGCTAAATAGTTAAATTTTTAAAAACCACATTAAAAATTCTCTTAATTTCATAGTTCTGTCTCTCTTGTTAAAGTTGGAAAACCACTAAACTTTTGGAAGAAAAGGTAATTTTGTAAGTTTTTCAAAAACCATATATCTGAAGCAAAGATAATTAAATTTTTTTACTAGTTGGAAAAGCTTTGAATTAGGGATTTTTATGAATTGAGTGTCCTTAGTAGGAGGGAAAGTTGTGGATGAGGGGTTTTATGAAGTAAAAACAGGATTTAGGTTTCTGTTTTCATCAGTTAAATTTTGACATATACTGATTTAAAATTGAGATCTATTTAATTTATTCCTTGCAACAAAGGCTGGAAAGGTTAAATATAAGACATGGTTTGGAGAAATGTGTTGTTTGGTTGAATTAATTCACAGCTCTGTGCTGTGTCTTGCAGTTTGGTGTTTGGAAGTCAACTGGATATCCACTCAGGTGGGATAGACCTCGCTTTTCCGCATCATGAAAATGAAATCGCACAGTGTGAGGTCTTTCATCAGTGCCAGCAATGGGGAAACTATTTTCTACATTCTGGTAAGTAGTGACTTCAGATTAATTTGTTCTATTTCATTTCTGTCAATTTCATCTTTTTGGTGAAACAGCTACATTTGGAAATGCATAGATCAGTTAAAATAGGTCAAGAAACAGTTGTCTCCTAAACTGTTTTTGAATTTCAGTCATTTGGACATGAACTTCCTTGGATGGGAATGAGCCTGCCTTTTTGGAACTGAAATATGAATGAGAAGGATATTGAAAAGCTTTTACAATGCAGTTCAATATAAGTTTCTTTCTAATACAACTATTAAGGAATTTGAAACAGTGTGATGTAATCATTGTTAGGGATGTGCCAATTTTGAGTTATGATGTTGTCCCCATATGTATCTATCATCTTCTAGTACCACTGTCTCTCATTTCACTGTTCAAAAACTATAGTTGGTTAACACCAGCCATCTTCTCAGAAGCAGACTGTGAAACAAGCAGCATCTTTGAGCATAGCAGTTTTGGAATTTCCTTTGATGCACGGGAAGATTCATAACACAGGTCATACGGTAATGATGAACTGGCTTTATTACCTTTTTAGAATGGACAGCTAAGGTATTTGGGGTGAAGAAAGATAAAGGGTGTTTGGTAGTAATAGGGTTGGGAGATGCAGATAATCAATGTCTAAAACACAGTGCATTAACAAATACCATTTCTGTAAGTCCTTGAATTAAGGAAATTAGGTTTGTCCAGTGTTAAATGCAGAGACACTCCAGCTTTATAACATGCAGGAGGCTGCTTACTTAAAGTCTGGAGTAAGGGTTCACTTGGGTTTTCTTCGAGGCAGTAAACTGATGGCTGCTTGCCCCAAGGTGCACTTACTGCAGTGTCTCCTTTACCCTCGAGCTGTCCTGGTGTCATTCCCGCCCTCACGGTGTGTGTGCTCTCAGAGTGCCCCGGGAACAAGCTTCTCCATTCTCTGCAATGACTGACTCATTTCTGTACTGCCCTAAAGGAGCCCGAAAAGAAACAAACCTGGACGAATTGCTGTGGACGGCATAGGAGCTCTCCAGTGTTCCACTCCATTTCCCTGGGTAGAACTGGGCAGTCGCCTAATCCACCTTATTTCTGCCAGTGATGTGCCTTGCTGGCCAGATTCCCTAAGTAGAAGGACAAAAGCCTGACGATCCCTGGTTCCATATTTTACTTCCACCGTATTACTGCCTGGGAAGTTAGAGCCTGATCCCTCTGCAGACACTGCATCAGTTAGTGCTCTTGAGGAGTTACGGTTTGCTATGAACACTGTGAAATGCAGGGTGCCCTTCAGGGAGGGATCAAAAAGGTAGCTCAGCAGTACTAACACTGACGCCTCTTCAGCCTGTCAGCTAATGACAAGGTGTTGGTGTCCATAAAACAGCCGGTCTTGTTTACCTTTAAATGTGTGGATGGCAAAGGGGTTTTGTTGCTGTGTTTTATTGTGACTTTTGCCATCTGTTAAGTACTGAACTCTTCTCCATTCCACTGTGAGACTGTTTGTTACTTTGTTTTATACCCCACATGAGTGACATCATATGGTTCTTGTCATTTTCCGTCTGACTTAGTTCACTTAGCATGGTGCTCTCATGATCCATCCATGTTACTGCAAATGGCAGTATTTTATCACTTTTATGGCAGAGTCACATTCCGCTGTATATAGGTACCACGTCTTCTCTATCCAGTCATACAGTGAAGGACACTTGTGTTGTTTCCATGGCTTGGCCACCGTGAATAATGCTGTAATGAACATAGGGATATATGTGTCTTTACATTAATACTTTTTTTTCTGAAATAAATGGATGGAAGACAGAGTTCATTAGTCAGATGTGTTGTTTTCCAGATATTGTCAACTTTAAAAAATTTTAATTGTGCTCGGTGTACCTGACACATTATATAGTATTGCATAGTCAAGGTGACATTTCTTTTTGGAAGCTACATTTTAACCAGTTCTCAGAACTCCTGTCAGAAAAAGCTGAAGAATCTTGTTAGGATAGGAGAGGCCCTCCCTTGGAAGTGAACCTTGTAAAATACAGCCCAGGAAGAATTCCAGGCTCCCACTGAGAAGTTCCCGACATGGGTTTGGTTTCCCTCTGGCCTTTCACATCCATGGGGGTGAAATAATGCCAAGGTCTTGATAAGTCTGGGAAATCCACTTGCAACAGAAAATCTAATTGCTCAGTCCCATAGACCCGCAAGCCCTACCCTGCAGTTCTGAACATCTGCAAACAGCTTTTATTACCCGGTGCCTGGTTTGTAAAACCAGAGATTTGTCATGTCTTCAGGTGTTGAGTCAGTTAAATCGTTGTTTCTAAGTTACAGGAAAGGGGAAAGTGTGAGCTGTTTCTGTGTGTCACGGTTCACCTGTTCTTGTCTGAGCTCTGAGTCGGCAGTGGTTCCTGTCCATCGCCCGCTGTGGTGCTGGGTGTACCTGACACCCTCGAACCGGCATAGCTGCGGGCTCCATCTTCCTGGAGGGCTGACTGTGGGCGAAGATTTGGGGAAATCTTATATCCACATATACATGGGTATTTGCATATTGGAGAACACAGCATTTATTGTTTCCTTCGTTTTCTGGGCAGCTGCATCGAGCGCTGGGGCTCAGGCACCTGTTGGAGAAACTTCCCCGTCTTCCCCTCTACAGATGGGACGGAGCATCCCCCTCTTCCCACCCAGTGCAGATGAATTTGTTTTTGTTTCAGGACATTTGCATGTGAAAGGCAAAGAAGAAAAAATGTCCAAATCACTGAAAAACTACATTACTATTAAGGTAATGTGCTCTCCGTGGCGCCTGGCTGCTGCCCGCTTGCTGAACCTGTTTAAGGCGCACGCATAGATGCCACCGCACCTCTGATTCCGTTTCCCTGCCCCTTTCCCCGCGGCCCTGAGGGGCTTCTCCTACTTCCAGGGTCTAAATTACCCTTTTTTTTGTCTCGGAAGTTCACAGTGGTATTTCTCTGTTTCCCGGTCTCTCTTCCATCCGTTTTCTGCCGGCTTTTTTGGTGGACTTTGGCCTCCTTTTGCACTGCAAGATTCATACCTCCTTCTTCCCTCTTCTGTTTATAACAATTTTATCTTTTGAATTACATTTTCTGGATCCCTTCCTCCCTTTTTTGCCCCCCATCCCGTCCAGCCTCCTATCTGGCGCAGCTTGGGGTTGGTTGGTTTGCGTTTTGCTGCTTGCTGGCTTCTTGCCTACCTGAGACCTCGCGCTGCGCTGCGGAAACGCAGACTGCAGTGTGGATTTCCTTACCAGTGGCAAACCGGCGCACCAGCAGAGCACTGGGACAGGTTTGATCTGCCTTTGTCTTTGGGTCTGTAATGCCCAACGTAGTTGACAGGGATAGTAATCAGACCTTCATCACCTAAATACCCAACCGCTGAAGCGATTCCCACCAGATTTAGAATAAACCAAAAGGGGAGTGCTCCTCACAAAATAATCTTTATGTACTTTTCATTAATAGAAATTTCTAATATTATCTTATACAAACTTTCAAACATACAGAAAAGTTAAAAGAAATACTCATATACTCACCATAGATTCAAGAGTTATTATTTTGCTGTATTTGCTACTTTTTCTATATTTGTCAGAACAGTGACTGTATTTGTCTGTGTGTAGGGGTGTGTGTGAGGATTAACAGCGGGACAGAGGCCGAGCCACCTCAGATGGTCAGTGAAGGCCAGGGGACTGGATTGCGCAGGAGCGGGAGACTGGCCTTTAGGCCAGTGGCAGTTAGGACAGCGTGGCTGCCAGCCCAGGTGCTGCCGGAGACCTGTTTCCAGGAGGCAGACCTTGTCTAACCCTGCTGGTGTGCCCAGCTGTCCCCTTAGTGTAAGTTCCTGCACCAAAGCCAGCATGCAGCCAGAGCAGGTGCTCCCAGTCTGGCTTGTTTCTAAACAGCGTCCCTAAACCCCCACCAAGGAGCCACCTGACCAGACTTGGCACAGGGTCCTGGCCAGGTGTTTTCTCCCAGCTGTTGCATGCTGGGTCACTGTTGCTGAGGGGAGGACAGAGATACCACTGAACAAGTAGGGGTGGTCAGATGTACAGAAGCGCTGAGAATATCTCCGTTTACTCACTGAGAATCCTTGACAAAGGAGCAGGATGGTTCTGGTTTTTACTCAGACTCCCTGTTGTCAAAGTCCTACCCCAGCCTGTTTTCCCTTGGTGCCCAGCACTGGCTAGTCAGGGGCACAGTCACTGTGGGTGGCCCTGGCAGGGCTGAGCAGAGCCCCAATGTCTTTCTTGGGGCCACACTGGAGCCCATCGTGAGGCTGGGTCCTTTCCCCCAGCTTCCCTCACCCTGTGCCGTAGCCCTTTAAAGTCATGCAGAACTTCCCCCTGACCACCACGGACAGGTTTTGCTGAACATTGTGCTGTCTTAATGATTTCTCCCAAGTTTCTCCATGTTACCCTTTCTAATGTGGAAATTTTAACTTCTTTATGTAGACATTGTGGAAATAACCTATAGGATGATACAAGTTGGGTTTTTATTTTACTTATGTTTAGTCAGATGCAGGATGGTTTATTCTTCAAGAAACACGAGTGTGGGGCCCGCATCAAGCTCAGGGCCTCAGAGCCTGGTCGTTGGAATGAGCTGGGCCTCCGCCCCTCAGTCCAACCCTGAGCGTGCACCTTGCTTGTTCGGACATTATCATGGCCAAGCTTTGTGGTCAGTCTCCGTCCTGCTCCTGGGACCCTGTCCCTCACACAGCCGGGAGCTGTGTGTCCCTCCTCCCCGCGCCCCTTCCTGCGCGCAATCCCTCTGTGCTTCCCGGACTGCTGGTGACCTCTGGTTGTCCCTGTCCTCTCATGACGGGTGAGAAAACTGTGTCATGGTAAAGAGCTCTGAAGGCCAACAGCAGAGCAGGTTCCTGCTGTGCCTGCGTGGAGCGGGATCCCCAGGTGAACGGGCCTCTTCTCTCGGCCTTTCCCACAGACCCAGGGACAGAACGTGGACAGTCATCAGGGAAATGGCAGGACAGAGTGCTAAGAGTGAGCTTGGAAACAAAGCAAAGCTTTGCATAAACATTCCCGATTTCTCGGTGTGTGAGACAGCTCATGTCACTGCAGTAAATAATACAGTCTCGAGCGATGCATGTGGCAGACAAGCACTACAGCCCCGCTTCTCCCACAGGACTTCCTGAGGACGTTTTCCCCCGATGCCTTCCGGCTCTTCTGCATGCGGAGCGGCTACAGGTCAGGTGAGCTGCGCAGCAAGGCCGGGGGGTGATGGCCACGGCATCTACTCGTGCATAGCTCAGGAAAGGCTATTCCGACTGTGTGGCAAATACCAAAATACCAGCTGGGGGACTAAGCAGTCTCATTAGTGTGGCTGCTTTCATCCTCTAAGGTTTGGGCTCTGAAAGTAAGCCCGAGGAAGCATTATACCAGCACTTGGCCAGAAGATTCCAGAAGCTTATGGAGGCGCCATGGGTTTTTCAGTCAGTCCTCCCCGTCTGCCCCCCACTTCTCCCTCTCTGTGGGGTCTGGACAAGTCGGGACCCCAGAGTGCCCTCCACTCTCTGCATCATGAACAGAATTGGACTGGCTGTCCTCACACAGGGACTGTGTGTGGGACCCCAAGATGGGGTCCCACCCAGGGTAGGCAGTCCCCGCTGTGCTGCACTGCTGTGTGCTGCTCTGGGGAGTTGTCTAGTGCCGTGACCCCAGGGCCACAGGTCACTTCTTCACCCTGGAAGGCCAGGTCTAGGGACGCCTGGCACTGCACTGACTTGACCACGGCGATAGCAGTATGGCCACCTGTATCTGCAGCACTGCAGGAGGAGCTGGTGCCCTTTAGGGGCAGGCGGGCTCCTCACCTTGTGCACCGGGCACGACTATGTGACCAGGGAGGCCAAGATTGGGGTGATGCAGTCATAAGCCAAGAACATCTGGGCCACCAGAAGCTGCAAGAGAGAAGGAAGGACCCTCCCTAGAGCCTCTGGAAAGAGCATGGCTCTGCTGACCTTTGATTCCAGTCATTTTTACCTCTAGAACTGCAAAAGAATAAATTGCTGTTTTGAACCCCCAGATCCGTGGTACTGAGGCACGATACCCCAGGACATTAACCTCCACCACTTGGGGAGTAGCCCACCCACTTCCACCACTCTGGCTGTGCCTTTTGTGGGGGCCTGGACATGGATGTCCAGTGGCTCAGGTGGGCTGGCCCCCAGGGAGCATGTGTTCTTAAATATCTTCATATAAACACTGAGTCTGATGTCTAATCCTCTCTCCCTCTCCTGAAGTATTGAGCCCAGAGCCCTCATGGCACCAGCTGGTCTTTGAGCTGCTTCAGGTACCCGAGTGGATGTTTCCCAGTTCCCAGAGTCAGCTGTCTGTCCATCTGTCAGCGGGAATGAGCTCCCTCAGCCAAAATGTACTGGGAGAGGTTTTCCATGTTTCTTCCAAGGTGGTGAGACACCTGAGTCAGGACAGACTGGTGCTCTGCGTGGTCCAGGCCTCAAGGAGGTGCGGGATAGGGAGCAGCCGTGTCCTTTCTCCACTGCTGGGTTTCCGGAGTGGTGTGAGGATGGCCAGGTGTTGGCATGTTCAACAGGCACCCCAGGTAACCACCTCCCCCCTCCTCAGCCATCGACTACAGCGACAGTACCATGCTGGAAGCACAGCACCTCCTCCGGGCGGTGGCCGCGTTCGTCGAGGATGCTCGGGCCTACATGAAGGGGCAGCTGGTGTGCGGCCCCATCAGGGAAGACGTGCTGTGGGAGAGGTGGGTGCTATCCCAGGATCTGCCCACAGAGCCCTGGGCCCTGAGCAGGGGGCTGCCTAGGGGGACGTGAGGCTTTTGGAGACTAAGGCCACTTAGGAGTGCTGGTGTGAAGGTCCTTCTGGCTCTGTGGCCTTGGGCAAGCTTGCCATTCCACTGGGTGTGAAATGAGGGGGCCCTGCCTGTGGGTGGCTGTAAAGGTTGTAAGTAGCACATGTGCCTGGATGGATTTTCCCGCTGGTATTTATTAGTGTGTAACAAACAGGGGCCCTTGTCACCACGAGGGCGCAGGCCAGAGGGAAGAGAGGGCTCCAGGGGCTTTGCCTCTGCAGTTCAACGCTCTGGCCCTGATGTGGACGCCGCTTCTCCCAATGGCCAGAACTGGTCCCAGAGCCCACCCAGCTGCAGGGTGGCCCAGCCCCAGTCCTTCCCCATGCCTGGAGAGGGGGGAATCCAAAGGACGTGGGGCTAAGACCAGTGAAGATGGGCAGCAGGGAGTTAGATGTGGAGGTAAAGCCTTGGAGGGGTCAGTGACAGGTGGTGGGTGTGCAGGTGAGAACATGCAGAGTGAGAGAAAGGGGCTGAGGGGACCTGACAGTGCCACAGGAAACGGGGACCTGAAGTGCGCGAGAGGAGGAAGGCCAAGGGGACCCGAGATTCCTTGTGGGCTGGGAAGGGAAGGAGAGGATGACTATCATGGAGACTGCTCTTGAGGGGTCTGCCAGTGGAGGAAAGGAGATAGAGGCCTGCTACCAGGGGGCAGTGGGACACAAGCCTGCAGGTGCCTGAGGGGAGGCCACCTGCTGCGGGCTGGGTCCAGGGAGTGAGTGATGAGGTGGTTTCTCCTCTCCAAGGCTCAGCCACACCAAGGCTGCTGTGAAGGCCGCCTTGGCCGACGACTTTGACACGCCCCAGGCGGTGGATGCTGTCATGGAGCTCATTCGCCAGGGGAACAGACAGCTGAAGGTGGTTACTAAGGTAACTCCAAGGACATAGCCACAAAGCAGGGGCTTTGTTTGGCTGTTTTTTCCTCATAGGAAAGGAGCAGATGCCATCTACCCAACTCCCTCTGGTAACCACCTCCCACAGCTGGTGGCTTCCAGGCCTCTCTAACCTTCCCTTACGTTCCTGAAGCTGTTTCACCCCACATGTGCCTGCCCTGGTGGCCCTGCAAGAGACAGCCACCTCCCAGAGCCCAGAGCAGTAGATATGGGTATAAGTGGGGCACAGGGAGGCCCCAGAACACTGAGAGCTGACCTTCCATGGCTGCTAGTACAGGAGCATGTCACTCTTCTGCTTGCTCTGAGGAACCTGAGTTTGCTGCTAAAACATGGAATAGGGCAGGAAGCCCTATGCTGGAACCCTGACTGCCCTTCTCTGGGCATTGGTGTCAATCCCACTCATGAGGCTCTGCCCTCATGACCCAGTCACCTCCCAAAGGCCCCATCGCCTAATACCACTGTCACCCTGGGGCAGTGGATGAATCTGGTTATCAGTGTATGAATCTGGGGGGACACAAGCGTTCAGACCATAACACATCCCCATATTCCGGATGGGTGAACTTGGATGCAGGATTAAGTTACTGCCCCGTGGTCATCTGGCTTGCTAGTGAGTGGCAGCTCCAGGAGTTAGTCCAGTGTCTCCTGCCAGGGCTTGTCCCATGGAGGTGAGACAGGCAGAAATGACTGTGAGGTCTCTGCTCTGTTACACTGAGTGTCCTTTGCTTTTAAAGATCCTTCTTTGTGTAATGTCACAGGAACCTGGTAGTCCTAGGAGTCCTGCTGTGTTCGGCTCCATCATCTCCTATATTGAGCAGTTTTTTGAGACTGTTGGAATTTCTCTGGCAGAACGACGGCAGGTACACCTCTTCAGTCTCAGTTGTGGGATATTTACTAGCTAGTCCAATAAGGACCGTTTCCCCCTTTTTAATGGATAATTAGAATGACAGTTTATATGCTTAAAAGATGCCCAGCTGGCGTGGCTTAGTGGTTGAGGGTAAACCTATGAACCTGGAAGTCACAGTTCAATTCCAGGTCAGGGCACATGCTGATTGTGGACTTGATCCTCAGAGAGAGAGAGCAGTTTAAATCCCATTTGACCTATTGAAATTTCTCTAGCTGTGCACTGAGAACTATCCAGTGAAAACATTGTGTGTCATGTAGTATGTCTACATTGTTTTAAATACTTGGTTAAAGTGAACAGATTTGGTTTCATTGGTCAATAAGGCTTAGACTTCCAGACTCTGCCTAGTGAACTAGATGATAATGAAGCGTCTTTAGATGTTAGCACATCCGTGAAGCAGCTGCGCCCAGCCTGTCAGTGTGAGTTCAGGATTGAAGGGAGGGAAGCCAGCTCTAGGCCTCGCCCCTGAGATTACTCCGAGGCCTGTGGTTGGTGCCCTGAATGGCATCAGAGAGCTCTACCTGGGTGAGACAGACATTAAGGAGAGGAGTGGAGACTTGCCAACAGCCTGGAACTTCACAGCCTCTCTTCCCAGGCTGGCCAAGAGTTCCCCACAGCGCCGAGAATGCATGCTGGATGGGCTTAGTGCAGAACTCACCACCCCATCAGCTGGGCAGGGCCGTCTGGGCTGTTGCCAGGATCTCTCTGGTTACACCACTCCACCTGGGTGCAGTTTATTTCAGGGGACAGCAACTCAGCCACTCTGCACAGTGTGGTGGAGGAGCTGGTCCGATTCCGGCTCAAGGTCCGGCAGTTCGCCTTGGCCACGGGAGAGGCTACCAGGGAGGCCCGGCGGCAGCAGCTCCTAGAGAGGCAGCCCCTGCTGGAAGCATGTGATACCCTGCGCCAGGACCTTGCTGCATATGGCATCAGTATTAAGGTGAGCCACTGCCACCAAGGCCCAGTGACAATGGGGATGACCACCAAGATGCTGTGTAAATAGCTGGCATCATGCAAACATGGGGGAATGTCAAAGCTCAGACATCCCCTGTGCTAATGCTGCTTGTGAGCACAGAAACCCACCCTGTGACAAGTAGGAAGGGATGGAGTCAGAGCCAGGAGGGACACTGAGGGTGGGGGGACCTGGGAGATGGTCAGAGTCAGAACCTGGAGGGACACTGAGGCCCAGGGGCATGTGCACTCGAGGACTTGGGTGGACACAGGAGCAGACCTGTGTTCTTGCTCAGTCCCCTTTCCCGCTCCAGTGGCCCTGCCCCAGCCTGCCAATGGAACGCAGCAGCGTGACTGTTTCTAAGTGTCCAGCTGCTTCCTTTCATGCAGCCCAGACCAGTGGAAGCATCAGGGTGTAGGCAGTGCGTCCTGTCACTGTGAGCCCTAACTATCTCACCCCCTTAATCCTTGAGCTGAGTGAGCCTGCTAAGCCAGGACCTTTTTCCTCCCCAACCCCCAGGACAGGAGCAGCACATCCACATGGGAACTGCTGGGTCAGAGGTCAGAAGACCACAAACCTGGGAGCTGAGGATGCGTGAAGTGGAACCACAGGCTCACAATGCGGTTCTACGCTTATGTCACTATAGAAGCTTTACATTAAAGTTTTCCATTGTGGCTATTTAGTCAACATTAAAATAAATCAAACCAATATCATCCTATTGGTGTGTCAGTAACTATGTCTAAATAATGGATTTTTTTATAGTACCAACAGCCACAGACTCGAGTGCAGCTTAATCAGCCAACATTATCACCTGTGATATATAACCCAGCCAGCCTGTGTCCATGAGCCAGAGCCCAGGATGTAAGTCCTAAATGGAGGTCCCAGAGGACATCACAGGAAGACAGGTGGGACCTGTGAATGGGGCCAACCGGCAATAGCTTCTAGGACACCCCTTATCCTGAGAGGATCCTGGGGGGGATCTGGCCATGCTGCCTGCTCCAAAGCAGGAGGAAGCAGCCTGTACCTCAAGTGCTGGGCAGTGATGAACTGGGGAGGGTCATTCTGGAGGAGTCGGATGGGGCATAAGACACAGGGTTATGACAGAGGAGGCCAAATGCACGGGAAGGCACACAGCAGATAACCTGGGACTGAGCTTCCTGGCCTTGCTTTTGGTCCCCTCACCTTTCTGCACAGGTGGGGAGCTAAGCTGTTCAGTGAACCAGAAGGACACAGGGTGACCCTCTTGCCAATTCCCCCAGCTCTCAGGTCCGGCTGGGTGCAGCCTCAGGCAGCAGGTAAGCACATGCTGGGCAGTTGTAGATAGCTTGGTGTGGCTCAGCAGCCATGTTTACTGTCACTGACCGTCATGACTCTCAGAGGCATTGGTGCTCCTCTTCTACAGACGAGGAGACCGGCAGGGAAGCTGACTTGCTAAAAGTGACCCAGTTAGTGCATGGTGGAGTGAAGACCTCAGATGCTAGGGTGCCAGGCCCTGCCACTGGATATACTTCTTATCCCCCTTTTAAGCAAAGGGGTCTGTCCTTAATCAGAGCAACAACTTTAGTAGCAAGTACACAGGAACAGTTCCTGGGACTGCTCAATTCTACTTTCCATGTAAAGAAATGGTGACATTTCAGGCTTATTCTGCAAATTACTTATTGTAGTAATATCAGTAAGCACTGGTGAAAAACACATTAGACAAACAAGCTTTTAAGTGTTTATGTCCCTAATACCTGACAATATCCTCAACGTAGGAAAGTTGAAAGATGGGCTTTGGCTGTTTAAAAATATATATAAAACTCTACATTGGGAAAAAAACCAGGCCTGCCTTTTAGTAGTTACCAGGATTTAGATGTTAATTAAAGGAAAAACTGTCCGTGAGTTTTTCTGGAGAAGTTCGCATGTAGGTAGTGAAACTCCTGGAGTTAGATGTGAAATAACAGTGGTAAATACTTTTAAAGAAATCTTGAAAATTCATGCCTGGTTTAAAGAAAGTAGGATCCATTTAGGGTGATATAGCTGAACCACAGAGCTTCACCCACATGTAATCATCACGGGCAGACAGACTTTTAAAGGAACCGCACAGGTCTTGCCCTTGTACAAAGCATCATTAAACAGTAAGAGTACACTCAGATATATGTTAGGAACCAAACCCCATGGAGAAATGACGACAGAAAACAAGTCATTCTCAAGCCACTAAGAAAACCACCCATACAACCAAAGTGAACCAGATAAGACAATAAAACATCTCACGACAATTTCAGATATATCAACTTCTTTAATGGAATCTAAATCTTCCTGAGGACAAACCTACCCCACCCATTTTCAAACCAGGACTGCTGTTCTTCTCTGTTCAGTACCCTCAGGACCCCTTGATGCTATTTACCACCAGACCCAGTATCCTGAAGCCTTCCTCCCAAGAGGTCACACCAATGGGCCACATCAGGAACAACAGGCACCCCTCCCACTCACACATACTCTGCTGGGCCCCGTCAGCCACCACACATACTTGTGTGCACAGACGTGGCAAAGTGGAAGTAAGATATGAGGTATTCCACAGTCCCGACCTGTGCATTGTCCCATTAAGCTACCTTCTCTGATTTTCCCATGGTGCCTCCAAAAAGATTTCCAAAGTCAAACTGACCACTGGTTATTCTGAATACTTTAACCAATTAACCAAAACAACCAATGCTTAGTATTTCTGCCCAAACCTTTTCAACATAATCACTGTTTAAAAAAAAAAAAATGAGCTAAAGAATGAATGCCACATCCTTTGGTGGATCTCAATTAAAAAAAACAAAAGTCATTATTCTCAAAGCTATTTGGAAACGACCAACTGGATCCCTTTGAGAGAACTTAGTAAGAGGAACTTCTTGCACAAATAAAAGAAACATAAAGTGCCTTGGCAGAGAATAAGAAATAAGCTCAGGGAGACTAAAACAGAACTCTGCGATCTTGGAGCAACCCCACTAATTCAGCTGAGCTGGTTAAAGACTTTCTCATTCTCAAAGGATTCTACAGTTTTTTGTTATTGTTGGGAAGCTAACAAAAGTTCAGGAGTACTTTGTTTAGTTAGTGTCATTATAACATTTCGATCTGCATATTAACTTAGCCAAAAATTGCTGCATTCCCAATTCTTAAATTCTCTACATCAACCCAAGCTGCCCATGCTGCTCTGGTTCCCAGAGGATTCGGACATACTGGACATGGACTTCCCATTATGAATGCAGTTTCTCCCATCATGGTGCCCACTTTCTTCCCATTTACACTGGCTCAGGTTTCGAAGAGTCTGCTGAATGCAGGTCCAATTTCTGGGATCATGTCTGTAGTGGTGGTGGAGCGGCCGTAC
Organism: Miniopterus natalensis; assembly: GCF_054644295.1. Taxonomy (NCBI): domain Eukaryota; kingdom Metazoa; phylum Chordata; class Mammalia; order Chiroptera; family Miniopteridae; genus Miniopterus; species Miniopterus natalensis. The sequence goes on from NC_142082.1 coordinate 27,474,250, forward strand.
TTCCGGAAGGCTTGGTGGCTGCACTGCCTTGTGAGGGAGCACGCACCAAAGGCAGCCACGAGGAGAGGGCTGAAACTGGAGGGCAGAGGCATTATAGCAAGGAGCTGTGGGAGGTGGAAAGTCCTCCCTCCACGGTTTTGTCAGACATCAGGGGCCTGAAGTCATCAAGGCGCTGATTTCCTTCCTGGTTCCACTCTGAGACCCCAAATTTGTAATTTCTAGTCTGATGGGTCACTGAGGCAAAAGGCAGCTTTATTACAGTTAAAATAACCATTAATCCTCTGACATTGATATTCCCTGATAAAAGGCATATCAAAAATACCTATTCACCTACAGGAAGGTTAGAACACAGCAGTTTTCCCCTGGTGAAAACTAGACCAGGACTTGTTGGTTAGAATTTAGATGTGAGGGAATATTCAAGATCTGGGAATGCAGGTTCTTCTACCATTACCAGGCTCCTGCTATAGCTCTCCTTTCCATGTGCACACACCTCTTGGGCCCATTTGGGTGGGTGCTCCCTGCCTGCCAGCTATGCTGCAACCTCATAGGCCCAACGCTGCTTTACCAGGTGTCAGGAGGGGCACTCCAGACCCGGGACATCATACCCCACCATATGTGGCCATCACTGTCACCATGAAGGGTGCAGAGAAGAGAAACTGAGGCTCACGGAGGGGTGGGAACTGCCAGAGTTCACTCACAAAGCTGTCTAGAAGCAGAAGTGGGCCAAAGCCCAGATCCTAAAATTCTGCTGCCTCTTAAAAAAAGAAAACTCACCTTTTGGGACAGCGTCGAGGTAAGCTCTACCTCTTCCTGTGTATTTTCTAATATTGTTTTACAGTAGGTATGCAACGAACCTCCTAGAACAGTATTCTCAAACTTGGCTGCATATTAGAGTTAACGGGAGAGCTTTAAAGGCTAGGGGCCCACTGGTATTGAATGATGGAAAGGGGTCCAGACATAGGGAGTAGAAGCTCCCCAGGCAAACATTTGGGGATCAACCCCTGCCCTGAGATATCTTCCACTTAACAGTAACACCAGTATTTCATTTGGAATGTTCCAAGTGGCTAATTATGAAATGTATGAACTACTAAAACAGTTTTGAACAGTTTACACAGTTCAAAAATTTCAAAGTAGGCTGGATGAAGATGTAGCCATACCCATTTGTTTTCTCAGGTCCAGCGTGGAGTGCCCAGTGCACCAAAGCGCCCAGGAAGCCTGACAGGAGGTCTCCTTGCCCACCACACCTGCGGTGACTGCCCTGCAGGTTGCACTCGAGCACTGCAGAGCAAAAGTGAGACAGGTGTTAGAGTAAGTGGCTCGTCTCTGCTCAAGGCATGTTCCAGGTCATCTACAGCTCTTCCCCAATTGTTCCTAACAAGGAAGCCTGTCTTACAGGAGAAGAAACTGAAGCAGGCAGAGGTCAGGCTGCCCCAGAACCACTTGTTCAGTATGGTGGTATGTGGACACATGACTCAGAACTGCCAAGGGATCTGCTGGAACAGAGGTCAGAGAACAACATGCACAGCACACAGGGGCCCTCAGTCCTGCAGGCACCCAAGCCCACCAGGACACCTCACACTCCAGAGAATCCACCTTCAAGAAGATGCCCACAGCGCTAGCACCCCCTGCACGGACTCAGCTGATAATCCTCATGACTTCACTTCTGTGTAATGAGAAATTTCTATTTCTTTAGAAAATACCTTGGAAACAGGTTGTTGTATGTTCTGAATGGGTTAGAGTCTAGAGCACTTTCCAGCAATAAAAGAACCCAAAGGTTTCAGGATCACTCAGAAAACACTCTCTCTCCTGCCCAGCACGTGAGAGAGTAAGACATATGTGACTAAGGATGCCTTCTGTTCTTTGTTGGACCTGATTTCTGTGACCTAGTCAGCAACTCTAAACCTAGGCGACCGTTCTTTGTATTAAATTCACTGTTAAAATAACTGGTATACTTTTTGCCTGCGGATCAGATTTTTCTGTTTTTGGGGAGCTAAAGATGTTATACAATCTCTGATTACACACCTCACTGTGTAGATATGAGCAAGTGTGACAGCTCATCTTGCTCTCACTCAACAGTCCACAGGCTCCTGTGGAAAGAATGTGACTGGAAGATTTGCCACATTCAGCACCTGGTAATCCCCATCGCTAACGTCAGCTCCTAGAGTTTCTTCACTTTCCAGTCATTTTTATAAAATAGGACAAATACAGTAAAATATTCAAATAATTTCATTTATGTTGCAGGCAAGACAGAGGTGGCAGGGTGTGAACTCTGGAGCCCCACCTGCTGTTACAGCCACCTTCCCACTAGGCTATTTATCAATCATTAAGAGAACTTTAGCCAGTGCATCTGGTATCAACCAGGATCAACATTGATGACCACTGTCACTTTCCTCTGCAAAACAGTGAAAAATGAAAATGAACTTTGAAGAAGTTGTAGTTAACAAGCTCATCAGGAAGTCCGTTTGTGGAACACATGATGCATATGATGTGTGTGTGTAAGACATGAGTGATCACATGTGATGTGTGAATGTGTGTGACACAATGCACCTGTACTATGTGAATGAGGTTTTCCTAGGGCTTGTACCCAGCATGGCCACACTGGCTGAAGCCCATGGCCACTCACCGTATTGGCCATCAGAGATCACATCCTGCTCCCCTTTCTGGACCACGGTCACATTCCCCAGGGCCTGGCTGAGTCTCAGCACAGCTCCACGGCGATCACTGCTATCCACGGGGTATCTTAGCTACAACATAGGACACCACAGACAAAGTTGTCACTAGACACCTGAAAGAAGCCCACAAATGTGGATACAATAAACATCCCCCCATCCATCCTGACCTTCAAGCTCTCATATCTAAGGCAATCCCCCAGGCATAAGACAGCCCCCACACAAAGACATTACATTTCACCCATCAGCTGGAGAGGCCGAGGAGATCATGGGGAGCAAGTCCTCCAGGTGGATGCCAACACAGGGGTTCGGGGTAGCAATACTGCTCTTGTGCCCATCCCCTAGTTTGTCAGAGCAAAGGTAAGGAATGCTGCTCATGGATTTATTTTATTTTTTGTTAATCCTCATCTGAGAGTATTTTTTTCCCATTGATTTTTTTAGAGAGAGTGGAAAGGAGGGGGAGAGACAGAGAGAGAAACATGGATGTCAGAGAGACACATTGATTGGCTGCCTCCCACATGTACCCCAACCAGGGCCAGGGATCAGGCCTGTAACTGAGGTATGTACCCTCGGCTGGAATCGAACCGGAGACCCTTCAGTCCAAGGGCTGACACTCTAACCACTGAGCCAAACCAGCTGGAGCCATGGCTGGGATTTTAAAGGTTTGCAGAAAGGATTCAACTTTGAATGATAATGCACTAACATTTATGGGGCACCTGATATGCAAGGACTCATGAATGTACATATATTATTTCATTTCATCCTCACATACCTGAGGCAGATGCTACCATTATCCACATTTCACAAATGAGGTAACATAGGATAGGGATGGACTTATCCACCCAGAGTACACAGCGGGAGGGGCAGCTGGCCCAAGCCCACCACCCTGCCTTTCATCCAATCAGAAATGCACTGACTGGAAGATGTCCCATCATTACATGTACCACCAAGGAAAAAAACCAACACAACACTGTTAGCATGTGAAAAATGCCTCATAGAACATGCATGCATCCACTCAACATCTGCAAGTCTGTCCCTGCAGATGCACCTATGGGGACCAGTGGGTGCAGAACCACAGAGCGTGTCCCTTGCCCCTCCTCAGGACGAGGGCTTGCCCCTGTCTTTCAGGTGGTCAACAAACTCACCACAGCTTCATAGAGTCTGCTGAACTCCACATGGTTAGGAGTGAGAACTGCCTTCTGGTAGCCTTGGATGAGGGTTGGCTGCTGAGTGATCAGCCACAGCCCGTCCTGCACAGAATAAAGACTCCCATTTATTGCATGGCCTTGGGCACCCAGCAGTGAGGAGGGGACAAGAGAGGAGAGGCCACACTCACTGCATCAATGACGACAGGGATGGCTCTGGCCTTTGACGCTTCTAAAATGCCCTGTGAGAAAAGAAAGCTATGCTGAGCAACAAGGCATCACTTCTCTGAGGAATTAAAAGAAAACCAAGCAGTTCCTTGATGAATTTCAACATCAGCTTATCAACAAATAGATAGAAAATAATAAAGTAATTGCCTAAATAGAAAAGACCCAAATGAACTGATAAAGTCCCTGTGCAAGGCAGACACAGGTAACTCTCAAAACATAAGCCCAGGGGCAACATTATACACAGCACTAGGTCCCAGGCTAGCCCATGAAGGCCGACCCCAAGTTAGTGTTTCCAAATTTCTAATAGATACTAATCCTTAGGATTCAGAAATGAGAAATCTGAAGTCCTGGCAATTCCCCAAATCATCAGCTTTTATGTATTTTTTCATAACACTTGATGTGTTTTACAATAACCAGTGACCATAATAATAAAATCACTTCTCTGAAACGGTTATACTAAAAGTTTCAGAGGGATTTTGGGTTTTCTTGCTTAAAAAAAAATTATATACAGGGGGCTGAAAAAGTAGGTTTACAGTTGTATGAGAACAGTTTATTCTTGTATTATTACTTATTAATTGTATTATTTTCCATATGAACAGCTGTAAACCTACTTTTGCCCCACTGTATATATAATCAACATACGGTTGCTTATTATTATGAAACAGTATAAGATTATGTATTGCAATGACATGTAAAAATGATCTCTACCTGATACACCTGATAGAAAACATTAAAACAAAATATAGGGTAAGCAGAAATAACTTATATTTAATTGAAAGTTATAGTCCTGAAAATGAAATGTGAAACCCCACAAAGCATGAGCTGCCCTGCCCAACAGTCTCAGTCGTACTTTGCTGACACTGGTCAGAGCGTTGGGGGAGCGTTTTTAAAAGCCTCTTAAAAGGGTATCAGGATACCCTCATAGAAGCCTATTTCCTTCTTTAACAATGAAAATACTCTGCTTGCCTTCAGGTTGGCTTGACTGTTAAAACTGATTTGGCTTTTGCTAATTAAGATTTCTGAATCTCTGGTTTCATGTTGCAGTGTTTGGCCACAATACTGACATCTTCACCTCTTTGTATTTTTAAAAAAAACCAGTAGTCTAAAGTGAATATTCAAACACTGGGAAATGTATTTGAATAATGTAACATCACAAAACACTTGGGTCTCCTGGCAAGTTAAACGCACCACAAAGAATTATGCATCAAAGTCCCCCATTTAAGGACTGATTTGCTTCCATCAAAGGATTTGTATGAAGTGCACTGTGCATTTAAACCTGCCAACGTTTACTGCATTTGCAACAATGTCTAACATTAGCAGCAGTCAGAACCTAGGGTACACACTTATAACAAGACAACTCCAAGTAAGACTGGCTGAGGACATCACTACCACTCTCCAAAACTGCAGCTTCACCTACCAACTAGTTAACAGTCTAACCAAAAAGAAGAATGGCACCGGAACAAACAAACCACACCCAAATCAAAAAGGCTGGAGAACGGCTGAGAAGCAGTGCAATGTCTCCAGTAAGACACAGCAGAAGTAAGAAGGAATGACAGCACCCCAAAGCAGAGTCCTGGCAAGGTCAGCCTTTTGATGGAACAGTGAATTGCTAACAGCTCTTTGATTCAGCAACAGAACTTGTAGAAATTTACCCTAAAGAAACACCTAAAAGGATGGACAAATGTATGTACAGAAATGTTCACAAGATCATGAATATAATAGAAAAATATCCTAAATGGACTAAATACATTATAGTATATTAAAGATTAAATACTAAGTACTAGAAATATTAAAAGTATTAGCTATTACAACATAAAATATAAATTAATATGACATAATAAATATAAATGAATATGATAATATAAACTACATGATATAAATAATTAAAATAACTCACATGGAAATGCACAGGACCCAAAACAGCCAGAACAACCTTGAAAAGAAAGAAGTTCAAGAGCTCCACCTTCCCCTTTCAAAATTTACTGCACAGCTATAGTAACAAAGAGTGTAGGTAGTACTGACCCAAGGATAGCTGTATAGGCCGATGAAACAGAAACAAGAGCCCAGAAATAAACCCTTACATTTATGTCAACCAATTTTCAACAAGGATGCCCAGACAATTCACTGGAGCAAAGAGGAGTCTTTTCAACAAATGGTGCTCGAACAACTGGATATCCACTTGGGAAAGAATAAAATTGGGCCTCTTCCTTACACCATAAACAAAATTAACTCAAAATGGACCATAGATCTAAATGTAAGAGCTAAAATAATAAAGCTCTTACAAGAAAACATAAGAGTAAATCTTGAGTCAAGCCAAAAAAACTTCTTAGATAAGACACCAAAGGCACAAATGACAAAAAATAAAATGCAGTTTATCAAAATTAAAAATTTGTGCTGCAAATAATACCATCAAGGAAATGAAAAGACAACCCACAGAACAAGAGAAAATATTTGTAAAGTCTATTTCTGATAAAGAACTTGTATTTAGAAAATATAAAGATTTAAAAAACTCAATTATAAAAAGACAAGCAAATTTCTAAATGGGGAAAGGATATGTATGAATAGATAGTTCAAAGATCTACAAATGGCCAATAGGCACATAAAAAAAATGCTCAACATCATTAGCCATCAAGGAAATGTAAACCAAAACCACAATGAGAAAACACACACCCCCACAATGAAATACCACTTCACACCTACTGGGACAGCTATAATTAAAAAGATGGACAATAACAATGTTGGAGAGAATATGGAAAAATCAGAACCCTCATACGCTGCTGATCGGAATATAAAATGGTGCTGCTGCTATGGAAAACACTGGCAGCATCTCAAAAATGTGAAAGTTATCACAAAAACTTGTAAACAAATGTTCACAGCAGCATTATTTACAATAGCCAAAAAGTGGAAACAACCCAAATGTCCATCAACTGATGAATGGATAAACAAAATATGGCCTACTCATAAAATGGAATACTAAACAGCAATAAAAGGTAGTAAGGTAGCCCTAGCCAGTTTGGCTCAGTGGTTAGAGCATCGGCCCGAGGACTTAAAAGGTCCAGGGTTCAATTCTGGCCAAGAGCACATATCTCAGTTGCAGGCTTAATCCCTGGCCCCAGTTAGGGCATGTACGGGAGGTAACCAATTGATGTGTCTCTCTCACATTGATGTTTCTCTCTCGTCCCTCCCTTCCACTCTCTTTCAAAACGCAATAGAAAAAGTAACCTCAGGTAAGGATTAAAAAAAAAAGGGAATGAAGCAGTAACACACTACAACATGGGTGAACCTTGAAATTACGCCGAGTGAACAAAACGACACAAATTATATTACTGCGTTTCCATGAAAGGTCCAAAACAAGCAAATTCTTAAAATAAAATTTTTAAGATTTTTTAATTGATTTTGAGAGAGGAAGGGAGAGGAGGAGAGGGAGGGAGGGAGAGAAAGGGGAAAAAAGAGAGAGAGAGAGAGAGAGAGAGAGAGAGAGGAACACCAATGTGAGAAACATCGACTGCCTCCTGCATGCCCCCTACCAGGCACTGAGCCTGCAACCTGGGAGTTGAACTGGCAACCTTTCGGTTAATGGGAGCATGCCCAACCAACTGAGTCACAACAGCTAGGGCCAGAACAGGCAAATCTCTAGAAACAGCAAGTAGATTAGTGCTTGCCAGGGGCTGAGGAGATTGAGAGGAACAGGGAGTAATTGCTAATGGGTATAGGGTTTCTTTTTTGGGTGATGAAAATATCCTAAAATTGATCATGGGGATCATTGCACAACTCTTTGAATATATCAAATCAACGAACTGTATACTTTAAATGGGTGAATTATATGGTATGTAAAAATCTCATCTCAATAAAGTTGTTAAACCTCAAGAATTTACCTGCCTACATGATCACCTAAAAAATGTAATTGCATTTCTCTAGGATTCAATTTCCTCATCAGAAAAACAAGGATAAGAACAGAAGTCCATAGATACAGAGAACAGAATGACAGTTGTCAGAGGGGAGGCAGGTTTGGGGGGCTGGGTGAAAAAGAAGGAGGGATTAAGAAAATAAAAACACCTCACAGATACAGACAACAGTACCAGAGGAAAAGGGGTGTGGGGGAGGCAAAGAGGGTAAAGGGGGATAAATGGTGATGGAAGGAGACATGGCTTGGGGTGGTAAAGACAATACAATATACAGATGATGTGTTATAGAATTGTACACCTGAAACCTATATATTTTATTAGCCAATGTCACCCAATAAAAAAAGACATGAGAGAGATCATCTCCTTCTAAACCGTGTGATGACACAGCAAGAAGATTCAGTGCAAACCCAACACTGAATCTGCTGGCATCTTGCTCTTGGATTTCCAGCCTCCAGAACTGTAAGAAATAAGTTTCTGTTTCGTAAACAAACAAAAAAAGAATAGAAATATATCTAATAGGGTTGTTTTGTTGTTTTCAGGATTACGCCAGATAATGAATTCATTCAGAAAAAATCTAATAAATGTCTGCTATGTGGCAGGCACTGAGGAGGAAGCTGACAAGGAAGAAAGCATAATGCATGCTTTGTATTAGCTGGAACATTGGAAATGCTCAAGAAATGTTAGCAATTCTCATGACTGTGACTGCTATTTTATATGCAGAGGGAGAAGTCCAGAACAATGAATGGAAATGTGAACTCTGGAGATTGGGCTGGGAAGTGCAAGAGGCACACCCTTGCTTCCCACCTTCTAACTTGTACACTGCAAAGTGGTTTGTTTTGTTTTAAGCAAACACACTATAATTTTTACTATGAACTTAAATTCACAGAGGGGAAAAAAACTTGAAGTACAGAGAACTTGAGCTTTTTTCACCTTAAATTCACACCTGACTCCTCTTGATACAGACTATGTTTTTACATTGCTATAATCAATTATTACTTTTTATTTTAGTATATCAGACATAATTTTCCTTGGTTAAGTATAGTTCCCTTGTCTGTAATATGGTTGTAGGGGGAAAAACTAAACACTTATGGTATTCCAGGCAAATAATATATCAAAGGTGGCTTAGTTATGTCTGATCATGGACAGTCACGCCATACATAGCGGTTTACAAATTAGGATCCCACCCCCTGAATTAGGATATATCTCTTTGGAATATAGTCCCTGAAGTGGGATTAACAAAAGGTCTGGACAGGTTTCATCAGAGAGTAGATATTCTAAGAGGCTGCTCAAAGAGGGTGCCATTGGTACCACACTCCTGTGCTATTTTCCTGAATACTTGTTGCAGTGCAATTCTGCTGCTTACCACCTGGAGGAGGTGAACTTTCACAGGTGAAGGGCACAATGCCCCACAAGACTGCCCTCCCTTCAGACACCAGCTGGAAGCTCATGGGTTCGCAGGCCACTGGCACTTCTGATCAACTGGCTACAAAATTATCAGACCACCCCCTCAGGTCTGATAATGTGCTAGGATGACTCACAAAACTTGGGAAAACACTATACCTTCAATTAGTTTTATAAAGGATATAAGTCAGAACCAGCCAAATGGAGACACACAAATGGGGTCCCACAAGGAGCTCTGGGCCCTCTCCTGATCAGTCAGGACACACTCATCCCCCTCCAGGCACATCTGTGTGTACACCAACTAGGAAGCTCACCTGAATTTATTGGGGTCTCTCATATTATGTTTGCATGAAGGACTGAATCAGTGCCCATGTGACTAAACTCAATCTGCTGCCCCCTTCCCACCCCTCCCTGGAGGTGGCAACAACTCTAATCTCAAATTCCTGGCATAAAGGCCCCCACTGAGTCCACTCTTTAGCATGAATTCAGGTGTGGTCCAAGAGGCCCACCATGAAAAAGAGCCATTTCTATCTCTTGAAAAATTCTAAAGGTTCAGAGGCTCCTTCTTAAGAACAGGGGACAAAGACCAGTCAAATCTTTATTATAGCCCTGCCAGAGCTATGGTTTTGTGTCCCCAGTGCCACTCACGGGGCAGAGTACACAACCATAGAATTAAAATAAACATACTGCTTGGCCAGGAGTGGCTCAGCGGTTGAGCATCGACCTAGGATCCAGGAGATCCCGGTTCGATTCCCAGTCAGGGCACATGCCTGGGCTGTGGGCTCAATCCCTAGTCAGGGTCATGCAGGAGGCAGCCAATCAATGACAACTCTCTCATCATTGATGTTTCTCTCTCCCCCCCTCCCTTCCTCTCTCTGAAATCAATAAAAAGATATAAATAAATAAATAAATAAATAAATACTGCTATTTCCTTACACAGCCCCCTGAAAATGCTTTTACACATACAATCTCATTTGCTCCTCAGAGCTTAAATATCAAAAGTATTAATTCTGGCCTGAAAGTTCTGGCCATAAATACCACTAGTCTTACGTGGATGACTGTGGGCATACGATACCTGCACCAGACATCATCTTTCCGTATCAGTTTCCACATTTGTAAAATGGAAATAATGCTAATTCCTACTTAGAGGATTGTTGTGAGAACTAATTGAATTTAATAATATAAAGTACCCAGAAAAGTGCCTGGCACATAAAACGCACACAATATTAGTAAACGATTCACAGATTCAAATAAACTCAATAATCCAGTAAGTAGAATATGATAATGAAAACATAAACCCAAGGTCAATGAAGCTGCACAGCCTATCTCAGGTCCCCCAGCTAATAACTGACCCCAGGCCAGTGTTCTATGTGGCCCTAGCACACATATTTGTCCCACGGGAGAAAAAATTCTTATGAGGTATTCTGGTAAAATCCAAGCACATTTCCCATTCACTTAAACAGCTGTTTCAAAAATAAGTTCTTCATTTCTAATTACTGATCTTAAATTTTCTGTGTTAAATCCTTCATTGAGGAATGAATCACCTGTGTGGCAAGTGCTCAGAAATACCAGGGTTCAGGTATAAAGGACCAAATGCCCTGCATGGGGACTCTTTAGGGATAAACACATCCGGACATGGCTCAGGTGGGCAAGCACAGGAAGCCACACTGCCAGGATAGGCCAGTCAGGAATCTGACATCAGGAGGGATAAATAGGCAAGCCCCAAGCATGGGGCCTGCATATCACAGGTGTTGACAGGGAGTACACGGTTGATGTTTTGTTTGGAAAAACCTTAAAGAATGGCTTGAACCAAATCGTGATCAAACCATGCTGTCTTAGTCTATCTGGGCTGCTATGACAAAATTCCACAGACACGTGGCTTGTAAACAACAAAGTTATTGCTCATAGTTCTGGAGGCCGGAAGTCCAAGATCATGGTGTCAGGTGTGGGTCTCTTCCTGGTCACAGATATCTCCATAGAGTAGTTACAGACCAGCAGATGGTGGTCAGCCTACAGCCTAACAGGCTCTACTGAAGAGGCACCGGAAGTCAAACCTATCTGCACCAGCAGCATGTGTAATCTCCAAACTACATGAGAAACACCACCACGATTTGAGGACCAACGACACTAAGACATTAAAGGATGAGGTTAAAGAGGAGACCAGAGTGTGTCATGAGCTCCATTCTGTCATGACCAGTAGGGCTAGAGGTTTACTGGCAGGTCAACAAAAGGTCAAGAATCCCATCATCACGAGGCTCACTGGGAGACCAAACACTCTGGCTACATTCAGGCAGGAACCCTCATTTGCCTCTTTGCAAAAGACAAACCATCCTTCGAAGAGGCACTGCCAGACCTAAAGTGACCTGTGCCTAGCACCACTGACTCAGGATACCAACTGCATCCTAGATTCGCTGTTTACACATGGGAATTCCCCAGGAGAGGTCTCCCCCTCGGAGAAACCAAAGGGTTTAGCACTTCTCAACCAGGATTAACTCCTACTTTTCAGCAAGAGGTTAAGACTTTCAAAGACCTGAATGGCGCTGCCTGACAAACTTGCACAACCCATGCTAATACCAGGTGGCTTAGAGCCAGGAGAATCATAAATTAAATCCTCTACTTTGCACAATGTGTCATCTAGAGCTACTTTTAAATTGTATTTGACAGCCTCTCAGATTATTTACCCCAATGCACAACTGCTGGCTCATTAATCTCTCCGGTTCCCTAGGCAAGCTCTTTGTGAAAGCAGTGAATAGCTGCCCCCACCCCCGCCCCCCAGGCGTCCATCATCACAGCTTCTCATTCCAGAGCCCAGTGAAGCACAGGGCATTCTGTTCAGAACCGCTCAATAGCCCAGCACCCCACAGACTTTGGCTGGCTTCCAGTTCTAGGCAGCAGGCTCCTTTTCTTTGTTTGGAGAATTTTCATTAAATGAAAAACTTGCAAATGCAAAGTAGTGTGAGACACAGAAGTACAAGCAGGCATCCCCAAGTCCCATTCCCAGGCATAGCTCAGGATACATTTGTTTTTTTCCAGCTTTACTTAAGTGTAGTTGACAAAAAATTAAATAAACTCAAGGTGTATAAACTGATGTTTTGATATATATATTGTGACATAATCACCACAATCAAGTTAACATATCTATCATCTCACATAGGTGAGAACATTTAGTAAATGTCAACATACAGTACAGCACTGTTGACTCTAGTCACCATGCTTTTACATCAGAATTTATTCATCCTGCCTAAGTGAAAATTTGGACACCTTGACCAACACCTCCCCAGTCCCCAAAACCCAGTCCCTGGCAGCTACCCTTCTACTCTCTGCCTCTATGAGTTCGACTATTTGGACTCCACACAGACCTGACATCATGCAGCATGTCTTTCTGCATCTGGCTTATTTCACTTAGCAAAATGTACCCGAGGATACACACGTTTTAACCAACGCCTTTAAAACAGGCAATAATAAGTATCTACTATCAATTTTAAAGCCAAAAACAAATGTATTGCTCAAGTCCATTCATGGCTCCATTTCTCCTCAGTGATTACTCACAGGTGTGAGGAAAGTGCAATTTCAAATCCCAACTTTCACCTCAAAGGCTGGAACTGGAAGATCTGTCACAGACAGTACCATGTTCTCACTAAATTCTGGTAAAACAAAAACACATCCTTTTAAAAATGTTCTTTACCAATCAGACTGCTAAGAAAGTACAACTAACGCACAGCTACCTACATCTTCCTTTCACTTCAACTGCTGTTGAATTTAATTCAACAGGCAAAAGCTGAGCCAAAAAGAGCTCTCTTGGTTTATGACCATGAGGATGCTAAATCATGTTTCCTACGGCCTCGAATCTTTTAGCAGGCACATGGCCAGGCACCAGCTGAGGGCACCAGGCACATTCCCTGATTTGGAGCTCACTCCCGACCTCTTGAGGCCACAGCACCATCTCACACAGGGCATACTGCATGGCTTTCTCTGGGACTGGCGCTGGGCAGGTCATCCAGGGCCCTGTGGAAGTCAGGATGATCTCAGGGGGCAGTCTCCAAGATGTGTCCAGCCAAGAGCAACACCCTGGGAGTGTCAAAGACTGCCGAGCAGAGAGAACACACAGAACATGGGGCTGACATGCTGTTCTACATCTTTACTTCCCCTGGTTCTAGTTGGTATTTATTTCTATTTCAACTATTTGAGGACAAGAAATTTTCATCCTTTTAAATTTCATCTTTTCAGATTAAGGCAGGCATGAAATAAATTTTCTATAATAAATAGCATAAATGAAAAAATGAACATATACACACATATATATACACACACATACACACACACGCATATGAGGGTAACTAGGATCTCATGCCCACTCTGCAACATCAGGCGCCTGGCCAGACTATAGGTATGAGCAGATTTTATCTGAAAAGAAGAGCGGGGAACAGAACAGAGGTCAAAACCACAAACCAACTGGCCCATGGGGTCAGAAGCCCTCAGTTTTCTAGCCCAATAAGAACATCAAAAACATTGGAAAAGCATCAGGTGATAAAAACAGACTAACAGAGCTTTCAAGAGGAGCCAGCTGACAACACAAAGCCAGAACCAACAGGTACCCTTTGTGTATTTATCTAAATGTCTAACTTACAGCAAAAATAGCTGGTAGAATAACTCTCAGAAATATCTTCTCCTACTTGTCATCTGTGACAGTGACTTCGACTGTCCCTGTCATATTGTGTACTTTGCCTAACCAGGTGCTGTGCAAAGCACGATAGAAAATGTGACTCTCAATAACTCCTGGGAGGCTGAGCAAGCTGCCAGGGTCCCCAGCAGACAGGAATCGTACTGGAAGGTGAACTCAACCCTGACACCAAACCCTGCCCACTGCTCAGTCTGGATGCTGGGACTTCCCAACACCTCCAGTGTAAAACGTATAAACGTCAGGGTGATGCCCATATAACATCTGGGCGATTCCACAGTGACTTCATGCTACAGTATGAAAAAGCCAGTGCCCCCAAAGTAAAAGAGATTCCTTTAGTCTGGTTTTTATTTTTAAATAAAACATAGGCATTACCATCTTTATACCTAGTTCCTCCTCTATCCCCCAAACTAAGTTTTATCCATCTTAATTATTCCATGACAAGGCACACAGAACACTAAACAATAGAAATTCAAGAAAAATGTTTCTGTCCCAACTCCCAAGATCTAAGCGTCCAGTCTATCAGCAGAGGTTTGTTTAGTAATTCTACACATTACCTTGACATTTTCGAGAAGAGCATCATCTCTACCTAAGCCAGGTCCTACAACCAGGGCATGCAGTCGGGGCAACCACTTTCCCACTTCCTGAACGGCATCAGAGCTGTCACTAAGTTAAGGAAAAGAAGGGCAGAATGGTTTACTTAAGATTTCATTTATTTGCTTATTAATGAAACTACAGATTTTTCCAGATTTTTCCAGTTTCCCCCAATGTCTTTGTCTTGTTCCAGGATCCAAGCAGGACCCCACCATGCACTTATGGGCTCGCTGTGCCACGCCACTGTCCATGATCACCGTTAAAAACTGCACACACTGCACATGCACCATATGCACAGCCAGCACCGTGCCCCCTTTCCTGCTCCCATCTCCCCATGGTGCTTATCACCCTGACACACTATTATCTTGTTTGTCCATCTCCAGAGCTATGTTGCCTAATATAGTAGATACTAGCCACACATGGCTTTTAAATTTAAAATTAAAGTAAAAACAGTTCCTGAGTCCTACTAGCCACATTTTAAGTGTTCAGTAGCCATATGTGGTCAGCAGCCACAGTGCTGGACAGCACCAACGGAGATTATTTTCACCCTCAAAGGAAGTTCTAGGGAACGAGAGCAGGAGCTTTTGTCTGCTCAGTTTGATGCTGTTCCCATGGAACCCAGGACAGGGCCTACAGGGAAGATCTGCTGACTGAACAGTTTTGTTATTGCCTGATAGGCCCCTCATTACTGCCATACGTGAACTGTCACAGGCAGGCCCACAGACTCCCCTGGGTCTAGGAACCTCCAACCATTTCAGAGCCACAGGGGTTAGCCCTGGGCATGCTATCCTGGTGTTCAGATCTTATCCCATGCTGTCACACAGACTGTATGTCTGTCTTCTTCTGACCACAGACAATGAGTTCAGTTCAGTTTTCACCTTTCTTCTAAAACAATCTACCCACCAACTCTCAAAAGCTACTTAACTGAGGCTCTTTGAGAGTCAGTGTAAAAACACCACAGGACCAAGGAGAGTTGAGTTGTTGCAAGTAAAGGACCCCATGTGCTGCCCCACTCACAGAACGGGGTGAACAATCAGCTCCGGGCTATACGACTTGATTACAGGTGCGGCCTCCCGGGTACAGAACACATGGGATAAATCTGCACCCTGAGAAATGAGTACAAGAGGTTAACTTAATGTGGGACTCACTCAAAAGACAACCAAAGTGGTTTCGGCAAGAGCCACTCACCACAGGACACAAGGAGTTTAATCATTCAAATTACACAGCACTATCCGTAAAAGAAAAAACATGTATCCAACTGCAGCAGTTAAACTATAGAGAGGAGGCTGAGGAGAAGGTATAACCTAAGAAAAGGCCTGGAAATAAAAGCAGACGTTTGCTGCTACTGAAGAGGCAGGTCAACCCAGATCAGCTCAGGCTGCCTCACCTAGAAGCTCATAGGAAGCAATGCAGCCATGGAGCTGAGCACATTTCACAGTAACTGTGCCAACTGGGTGGTTAGGACTTGACCAAAAGGCATGAGCAACTAACTGCTAAAGTCAAAAGATGTCAACTGCTTAAGCTAGGACTGAAAGGTATCCCAGGATCATAATAAAACTCTAATAAAGTTTTATTAAAAAAAAAAAAAGTTTCCAGTTATTTTATCACTGCACAAGAGGTTAGGATACATTAAAAAGGTTTCTCTTACCCATAATGACCTGAAGATGTTATTTAGATTTCTATTGAAAATATTTGTTTAATCATATTTAAATAATCCAACTCTTCCTAAAAAAGATACAAGTAAACATACCACTTTGAGAGCTGAGATTGCTGCAAAATAAGGGGCTCCGGTGTACCTAAAAAGAAGATATTTACAGTCAAAAACTTCTGAGAATGAGGCAAGCACACTAGGTTTATAAACAAACTATACAGACATCAAGCCTCTAGCTCAGGGCCCAACTCCTAGTAGATGCTCAGTAAATGTTCAATAAACATGGGTCAGAACCAGAAAACTCAGTATTTCACCTGAGACCTTTGTACAATGTCAGGAGAGGTAAATTCTGGCTTTCTGTGATTGCGGTCTCCCTGTAATGGGTATGTTCAAACTGAAGGCTTGAGGTGATGGTTTTAGGGTTTTATATATGTTAAACTTATCAAATTGTACATCAATTAGACCTCAATAAAGCTGTTAAAGAATTAATCTCCTAATATAAAATAGTTTGGCAAGGTTTTATACCATGAATAATAGATAATATCTACAGTATCAGCAAAACCCATAAACCATCTAGGAATTAACATTATAAAACACATAATAATTCTGTGAGGATACCTTTTTTTAAAAAATATATCTTTACTGATTTCAGAGAGAGGAAAGGAGAAGGGGGGGAGAGAGAGAGAAAGAGAAACATCAATGATGAGAGAGTCATTGATTGGCTACCTCCTGCACACCTCCGACTGGGGATCGAGCCTGCAACCGGGGCATGTGCCCTACCGGGGAATCAAACCCCGATTGCCTAGATCCTAGGTCAATGCTGAAACGCTGAGCCATGCCCAGTCGGGCATGTGAGGATACTTTTTAAACCTATTAAAGAATATACTAGATGTATGAGAGCTGAGATGACTTAATATAATGATGATACTTCTCTCTGGATTAACATAAAAATAGATATAGATTTAACATAGATATAAAAAGTACCTGATTTATCAGAAATGCACACAGCTGCAAGTAAAAGAAAAAGCAACAGCATCTGAACAAAACTGGGGCTTTGTTAGCAAGGAAGATAGGTAGGAATGTTATGCTGGGGGGGGGAAAAAACCCTGAAGGTTTAAGATGGTGAGAGTTTATTGAAGGTGTCTGCCAGGAAAGAGTGTGCTTGAGGTGATCACAGGCCAGAGCATCCCACACTGGACAGTACCCGAGGAGCAGGACCAGTCTCCAAGAGCAACAGTAAAACAAGCAATGGTCATCTTGATGTAGGGCCACACGTGGGGACCCAGGTCACACCAGAAGAGACTCTCTGGCTTCCATCCTATTGTTCTGGAATGCTTGTAACTCCACTTTTAAGGTCACTTCAAGCACAGAAAGAAAAACCCTTGAACTGAGCATCAGATAATGACTGTAACTTTTATGTCAGTTCCAAGCTATGAAAAGTTTTGCTCTCCCAGGAAAAATAAAATGGGGAAAATGCAGAGTACACTCTAAATATGCGATACTTTCCTGCAGAGCAGGGCCAATGTGCCAGAAACGCCAAAAGACAGGACATACCACACACACACACGTACCCCACAACATGAACACAAGCCCCACTATCAAAAGAAATACACTGAAACAACAAAAAATAGCCTGCCTACTAGAGAGCAAAGGCTGCCAATACCCACAGGGTGTAAGGGGAACAGGTGCTTGTTGGTGGCAGCATACACTCATGCAATTTTGAAGGAAGAACAATTTGCAATGCTTATCAACATTTAAAATGTCTATGTACTCTGCTCTAGTAAAAATTCTAGGAAATGATCCCTCGATTATAACCAGATGGGTACACAAGGAGATATATGTAAAGAGATGTCTACAGACATATTGTTAATTAGAAAAAAGAATAGAGTTAACCAACTGCCTATCAATAGGGACTTGGTTAAATAATGGCCCATCTGTACAACGAATACCATATATTCACTTACCCACTTATAAAAAATCAGTCTATATGAATCAACATGGAAACACAAAGTAAAATAAAGAGTAAACATAACCCAAAAAAGGCACATCAGGTAGACTTATATGTTAACAGGTTTATTTCCCGTATTAAAAATAGTCATACTGGGTAAAGAAATAAAATCTAGTTTCATATTCTTTAAAATAAGTATACCCAACTAGATAATAAACCATTAAATATATAAGGCTAGGCAGAGCACACAGAATGTAAGCAGAAACAGAAATACTAACCAAGATCAAATTTAAGTCAAAGGCAGTAGGTATCATTTATAAGCATAGACAAATTATAAATCATTGTGTGTCAAACAACATAGCACCAGAATATATGAAACTAGAAGAGAGAACAGGCCTTAAAAAAACCTAGGATCTGTCCAATTTCATAAATACCTTTCAGGAATATCTTTAAATTAATGAAGTAAACCAAGCAGATGCAGAGTGTCTTTATCCTGATTACAAAAGTAATACATGCTTATGGTATAAATGTGACCAATAGAGAAAAGTATAAGATAAGAAAAAACAGTCTCCTCTCCCAACCAAAGGCAAAATCTTTAGCCTAACACACACCAGTGAACAGTTCTATCTGGGCCCCTTAGAGTTTTGTGTCATACTATCAGACTAAGTTTGGAAATAGTTACTGGGGATCTACCTACACAGATGGAAAATTGAATGGATGGCTGATAAGTAGGTAGACAGATAACAGAGATTAACCATTTAAATACTAACATTTTCCAAGTCACTTACTCTTGACAGCCTCCAACTATGCCTATTCTTCCATCTTGCCCTTTGTGCTTCTTAGAAGTTAAAGGAGGTATAATATTTTTCACCAACTGAAAGGTATCTTCCATATTTTTTATCGAATGTGCTTTCTGCAGTGAAAATGCTCTTTTTAAAACTGAAAAACAGGAAAATGAAATTCCTCAGGACAGTAAATATATGGTATATATAAAGAACAGAGAGTTAAACAAAATGGCCCATTAACCAAAATACTCCCCGAAGTTGATTCAATATGAACGCTACAGATTTTTACCCAATGGTTTCATTATTTTATTTCTGTAAGCAAATGGTGTTCAGAAATTACAACACTAACACATTGTATATATCATTTATTTTTTAAATGTACCAGACATTTTGAAGTCTACTTAGTCTCAGAAAGTTTTTTTAATGCGTAATTAATTAGTAGACTACACAGTTCATTTCAATCTTCCTTTAAGTTTATTACGTCTTCTGTCAAACTGGAAAAGCAACCTCCCATTTGTTACCTTCCACTGACATTAATATTATTCCCCATTTAATTTCCCAGTCATCTTTCTAACACTGAATTAGATACTAATTAAATAACCTAGGAATGGCATTCTAAATATAAAACATATCACTGGGTTCAAAGGCATTTTGAATTGTCTCTAAATAGCTCATTTTAATTGGCCTTTCTTAAAAACAAGGAACTCGATATTCTTATCCTTCCAGTTATCTCAGCAGCTGAGAAAAACTGGACATGGATCATAAGTTCAAGTGAAGGTGTTCCACAAGGACAAACAGCTGGAATAACACCCTTAGAGTTTTACTTTTTATTCAACAAAATTATTCAAGTGATTTTCTTTAATGAGTAGATGTAAATGACTCCTTAACTGACATCAAATGTTTAGACCCTGAGATGTAAAGAGAATATTAATTACCGTCAACCCAAACACCTTTCACCTTCCAAACCAACAAGGGATTAAAACTCAAAAAGAATCACTGTAAACCTTTGGCCAAGAAAAGGCACAACTAGGCTCAGGCAAGGATCAATCCTCTGCTGCCAAAGTCTTTCCTCATCAGCCACATTCTGCTCCAGTGAGATGTCCACAGTACTGCTTCCCACCCTGACTCAGAGCCAGTTGGCAGAGGCACTCACTTAACAGAGCAACTCCACTTTCACTTCCCTCACTCTCTGAACTTTTCACCTTCCCAAATACCCATCCACACTCGGAATTCCCAGACTACACAGTCTTTGCCATGCACAGTTACTGTGAAATGCTCTTTCCTGGCACTCCCTGATGAGCTGCATGAAAGCAACTAGAGCTGTTATAATCAGATTTAATGTCAGCATCACTGACTGCTGGTGAACAATCTATGCAATCATGAAAATGCCAGGCATCTGTTTCAAATTTGAACAATGGAGCTTAACAATATGACTGGTTAATATAACAATACTAGAGAATTGTCGTTCCTTCAAATTCCCCAAAACAATAAATACAGCTGCTTTAAAAAAAAAAAAAAGTCTACAAATTGTAAAGATAGAATCCAAACCAGTCACTCAAGTGTTGTTCTGGGTTTCCTATGTTCATAGACACCACCACTTTATATTAAGCATTTAGCCCCACACAAAACATCCCTAAGACCACTCTATCATCTTTTGCCTACAGAGAATGTGGCACAGCTCCTACCCGTGGCTTAAAGGGTCTACGTGTTTCCATGTTGGACTCCCACCCTCAATTGCCTCAAACAGAGTCTGGCACAGAATAAGACACTCAATAAATGTCCACTGAATTAAAGGCATCTTGACTCACTCGCCTCATTAGTAGTAAGGGTAGCCTTCTTTCACAAATAAGGAAAGTGAGGCCCAGGGAGACAGACCTGTGAAGATGCTTCTGTTAGTAATGGATAACCTTGGGCAGAAGACAGCATTTTACAAAAATGCTGTCATTTTAAGGCAAAAGAAATCATTTTTCTTTAACCGAATATTCACCCCACCAACCAAAAGACAAGTAAAATCCTTCTCAAATGCTGTCTGAAACCATTTGGGGGCAGGGAGGCAGGGATCACTGTTGAGAAGTACAGCATTTTCACTTTTTAACTTAAACTGTATGAATACAAAGTAAAATCCACACTGTTCACTAGCATTCTGTCCCGTTCACCTGAGATGAGCACCTGTCAATGAAAGAGCCAAAAAAAAAGGTCAACTAAATTTCCCTGAACTTCACAGTGAATCTCAGTTTTAGCTGGTTTACTGACATACACCGTTTGGAATTACCCACAGAAACACTTAAATATAAACATCAAAGTTCTGAAAGATAAAAAAAAGGCCTTGACAAGAGGTGACTTAAAATTTATCCTATTAAGTAACTTTGCTTTCACAACAATTCTGAGTCTGAAGAACAGGTAAAACCGGCCTGCTTTTTATTTGTTTGAAAGAAGTGTGGCTGAGGAAGTCTGGAGAATCACATAGATTTCTTAAACCTGGGCTGTTTTCTAGAATTACTTGCCACTTACAACCTGCTGTGATACTGATGTTTCTTTGTGTCAAACATGCTTTAAATGAACATGAACCATAACTAACCTGGAGCACATGACAGCAATGCTTAAGTTAACGGAGATACGTCTTAAAAGCTAGGATAGGAAGCCACGGAGCTACACCACCTGTTTTTAGGTAAAACTCAGCAAGTCAGTCTAATAATGAAACCTCAAATTCAAAAAGAAATCTTGCTAATTAATCACAGGGTGTGAATTTAAGACAGACAGCTAAGAATAAAAAGTCTCAATAAACTGGTGCCCAGAAGCCCCTCTGCGGCTGGTGTGAGTGAGGTGCATTAGCTGAGGAACCCCTCAGTTCTTCTCAAAGCATTTGGACCTACGGTGCCTAAAAACAAAAAGCCAAACTCAACAATTACTCTCACCACGTCCGGCCGGAAAGCTCCGCTGCCCTGAAAGCTCTCGCCTCCCCCGCCCCCAGCTCCTCCGCACCGAGGGCGCGGGCACCACTCGGCTCCTCGCCGCCCCCCGGCGCCTCGCGTCCGACTAGCAGCCCGCGGCCAGGTACCTGCGTCCAGCGGCGGCCCGTAGAGCGCTAGCGCGGCGGAGAGCAGCGTGACCACGGCTGCACCGGCGACCGCAGCCCCGACCCCCGCCGGAAGGGCCATGGCCAGGAAGGACCGTACCAATCTTACCTCGCAGGGAGGCCCGGGCTACGAGCCGGGCGGGACCCACAGCCATGGGCGAACTTCCGGGCTCCCGCGCCGCCGCCGGAACCAAAGTCGTGGGGCGGACGGACTTCCGGGATCCGGGCCGCCGGGGCGCCGCCGCCGGAAACCCGCTGCCGTCGCGCTGTCGTGCGGGGTTGGCCTCGCTCCTGCCCGCGCGGTCCCCTCGGCGTTGCTGCAGGTAGACAGGGACTCGGTGGCGTCTCAGCGGTTTAGGGCTTGAGTTTCTGTCGTCCCTTTTCTGGGCCGGAGGCATTTTAGAAAATAATTGGGGCAGGAAGCCGCCCAGTGGACAGGCTGTGCGTTTTACCATTTCCCCTGCGTACTTAAACGATGTGTGGCAAGTTCCAACGGAAAAGCTTCATCTTTTTCTCTAATGTACGCTCTCTTTTGGTGCTATTGTTATTTTTTAATTTTAATCGTTTATTGCTCATAGAGGGAAATACAGTTGATTTTTATATACTGACGTTGTTTCCATTGACCTTGCTAACTTCATTTATTCTAGCAGATATTCCTGCCATTCCTGGGGATCTTCAATATAAGCAATGTCAGTTTGCCGCATTTTTTGGTGGCAATAACTTTAACTTCAGTCACGTGGTAAGGTGGCGTCCACTAGGTTGTTTATTTATTACCAGTATGAACTCCTGAATTTTTATTTTATTCAGCAAAAATTCATGAATTTCTTTATTCAGAATTATTTATTTATTAGCCACTAGGTTACTTACTTATTACTAGTATGAATTCATTAATTTTAATTTTGTTCTTTTTATTTTACTTACATATTTTATTACCCTTTTTTATATTTTAAATGAAACATGTTAAAATACTTACATTTCAGTGGGTCATCTGGGGCCCCCAGCTTTAGAGCCACCTCTGATCCTTTCGATATTGTGAGTCTGCCCTCCTATGGAACGCAGAACGTGATTTCCTTCTTGTGTCTCCCTCCCCTCAGATTTTGGGGAGGAGGGAAGATGTGCATGCACTAAGAAAAGTTGTACAAATCACTTAAACTCTGAATCTTCCTTACTATGAAGTTGTGAAGGATGAGAGTTGACACTGCCCACCTCGTAGCATTGTGGTGGGAAGAAGTAAGAGAGGGTGTGTGCAGCTCGGTGGACACTGGCCTGCTTCACTGTATTAGTGTGATTTGTCTAATAAAGCCAAAACAATGGAGGAAAATAGTACTAGTTCAAAATGTCTGTGCTCAGTTCATTTCTTTTACATCACTTCTGAAATAAGACGCATTGACCCATCTCTCTGGCCAGGTTGAAAGGTGACTGGACAAAAAAGGGGCCACATACTAAACCTAAAAGCTCAGGGGAGGCCTGTATGGCGGGCCTTACAAACTCAGGAGAACTAAAGTAGCCACAAAGGATGGTCTAAAATTAAAACTTCCTAACTAAAAGTGAGTCATGACAGGTATTCGTATCCTAGGCTGGCATCTTCCTCAACAAAGGTCAGTCTTTACCTTAACTGAGCCTGTCAGTTGTCTTTTCGCATCTAAGATTACATACCTTTGGAATGTCAGAGTAATCCCCTTTTCTCCAGACTCCTCAGGGCACAATCTTCCACCAGAGCATGAGACCACAGAACCCCTCGTTATTATCTTCTTGCCCAAACACCATCTCTATGGACTGTAAGTGTTCATTGTTAACTATCCTATACCCACCAATGTAAAAGTATGTCTCCCCATTTTACTCTTTATCCAGTCTCAGCGATTTCCCTGCTTTGCTTTCTCCCATCTCCCTGTAACCCCCCCCCCCATATGTCTCCTCCTTTGATTGTAATGTATAAAATAAGCTACAAACTGCCGTTCTCCAAAGCATTTTCTCAACCTGTTGAGATTTTGCTTCCCCGCAATCGTCATCAGTTTGGCTCAAATTCATAAAAATTTCTACAGGCTTGGACATTTCTTATGTCAACATGACCTTAACCACCTTCCACACTGTCTTCCCCAGTGCTGTTGGTCTGCAGGCTGCTGTGCTCATCAAACCAGGCTAAGAAATAGATCCAAGAAAAATCTATTGGAACCCAGATCTTTTACTGCTCAGAAGGTGAAATAGCACATTGGATAACATTACAGACGACCTATAAATATGTTTGTTAGTATTTACCCACAAAACCTGAAAAATAGTTAAAGCTGGAATAATCTGTAATTTTTCAATAAAGCTTGAAGGGACTAGAAATAACAGTGCCAACTAGTCTGCGTTCCTACTAATTTAATTACCTCAATGGGAGCAGCTGCTTATCATGCCCACTGGTAACTGGGTTCTTCACTTTGAGAACTGTTCCTTGTGACATCTTATCTATTATTTTTAGCTTTGCATTGAAGAGGAATATGATTAAAGGATATAGCCAGAAGAAAAATAAAATTTATTTCCAGGATTAGTAAATTTTTATTTTCAGCCTTCAGGAAAAACCAGTTAGGTTCCAGTAGATTTAGTTTCTCTGGGAGCTTATTTGAAATGCACAAGTGCAAAGGTACGTATTATGCATAAAATTCTTTTATTTTCTAAGTAATTGCTGTGGTTCAGCATCTTTCTTAAAAACACATATAAAATAATCAATTAAAATACTGATGCTGTTATTGATCTGCTTGGCTATGAATAGAACACTTGTCTTTTCAATTAGCTCTTGCAGCATCAACATGAAGGCTGCAGAGGTGGTTCCAGGAGAGGCCACTGGTGAATGTTGAACTTCATCCTGTAATTTCACCACAACCTCTTTCCATATGTTAGTTTGATGGTGCCAGGGAACAAAATCTTTATCAAGATCTTAAACGATTAAAGCACTTCATGTATTTGTCACATTTGCAGGTGGTGCTGTGTTGAGTACCCTCATTCACTTTCTCCTACATAAAACTCAACAGCGTATTTCTCCAGCCTTTCTCCCTGCGTTTGCCAAAAGAAGCCACAAAGAACTGAGTTTTACATCATGGAATTCACCTGTTGATCCCTATTTAGGAAGATAGGCTGAGAGGAAGTAAAACATCTAGGGGTGTGTGTCTGTGTGTGTGATTGCATGTGTGTTCCCATGCACTTCTATATTATGTATCAACCACCAGTAAATGAAGCCATAGGCTCTTCTTGATAGCTCTAATCTCAAAGACTTCAGAAGGCCCTCATTTTCAATAAAAACAAAACACCTCTTATATAATCATAACATGAAGGAATAAACACTAGGTTGAGTCTAAATCCGAGAATTCTAATTCCTCAGCAATAGCTTTGAGAATTTGGAAGAGGCACCTAAACAGTTTTAGTTGTAGACTTTTCCTCACCCAATAATGAAATATTTGAATTAGATAAACTTTTGTGCTTCTGTCACCTCTAGAAATGTGTTTTTGATCTAGTAAATACATGTGTTTATAGTTTACCTTTTATTTAGTTTGCGATTCATATCTTATTTTAAAGTCCTCTAAGAGGAACAATAATGTTTAGGGGTTGTCAAAAATCTAGGATTTATGTAGCGCAGTTTCCAAATAATATTAAGACAAATGCCTCCCTCGTATATTTTTTTAAATTAAAAGTTTTTCTCCAAAATAAAATTAGAGAACCTGACCCCCCTGGAAAGATGGCAGATGATGTCCCCTGATTGGAAGACTTGGTGACTTCATTCCATGAATATCTTCTGTACCTACAACACACAGTTTCCATCAACCTCAGGAGTTCAGCCCCCTTAGCTAGATTAGTCCCTATTTCTCAGTTATTCTTGCAGGATTGTGTAAGAGGGGGAAAAAATATTTCCTCTGTCTTTTTAGGGTAGGGGCCTGTGAATTAGATTCACGAAAGACAGATTAACAGGAGAAAAAGTATATAAATTATATTTGTTAATATCTTAAATTTTTTCCCATTAGTGGAGGCCATAAATGAAGACCCAAAGAAGTAGTCCAGTTGAGGTGTTGGAGCTTACATACCATTTCAACAAAAAGCAATAAATTCTGGAGAAGTGAGAAGACGAAGGTAACGAGGTTTTGGATTCTAAGGGTGGTAAATGGTGGGAAGATAAATACATAGGGGAACTAATGGAAGCTAAGGGTTATTTAGTAAGGTTTAATTTGTGCAGATGTATCTTTTAATAATTCTTTTAAAAAATGTTTTTTCTTTATTTTAGAGAAAGAGGAAGGGAGAGGGAGAGAGAGCGAAACATTGATCGGCTGCCCCCTGCACATACCCTACTGGGGATCAGGCCTGAAACCTGGGCATGTGCCCTGACTGGGAATGGAACCAGTGTCCTTTTGGTGCATGAGCCCACCCTCAACCACTGAGCAACACCGACCATGCATTGCAGATGTGTCTTGGCACCATCTCCATCTCCATTAATAAAGATTGTCCTTTCCTTTCTAGTATAAGAGTGGGGGACACATGCATAAGGGAAATTTATTTCCTGCTTTTAGACAGCAGAAGAGCAGAGAGCTATTCCTGTTTCTGCTGTTTCTTCATTACCTTTGGCACAAAATACTCTTTATACTGAGGTGACATATTTTGGGATGGCATATTCTGATCCCCTTCAATTGTGTACTATATATGGAAACTGAGGCTTCAATATGCGGTCTACTAGAACTTTCTGTGACAATGGAAATGTTCTCTATCTTTGCTGTCTAATATGGTGGCCCCTAGCCACATCTGCCTGTCTACTGAGTACATGAAATGTGGCTAGTGCAACTCAGGGACTGAATTTTAAATTTTTATTTAACTTAAATTTAAATTGGCACATGTGCCTAGTGTCTACCATACTAGACAGTAGTGCTCTAGAATATTAGGAACCTAAACAAATGGAAAATATTAGGTTAGGTTTGAGCAAGAGAACTTTTACAATGTGCTGTATCATGCACTGTGCCCAATACTCCAGGCCACCTTTCATTCTAAGATGTTGCTTTTCAGTTTAATATTTAACTGGGGCGCCCTCTACTGTCTCTGGGATGACTGAGTTTTGAAATGTCCTTTATGTGAGCAACTTTGGATGACAATTGGTTCTATAAACTCTGCAAAGTAGCCCAGAACTAACCATGGTTATCAGATTGTTCCATAGTTAGGTTTGATCCTTAAAATCTTATTTAAGCAGAACTTCTGTTGAAG
The DNA here is from genome assembly GCF_054644295.1 of Miniopterus natalensis. Classification (NCBI taxonomy): domain Eukaryota; kingdom Metazoa; phylum Chordata; class Mammalia; order Chiroptera; family Miniopteridae; genus Miniopterus; species Miniopterus natalensis. The sequence continues at coordinate 27,501,547 of NC_142082.1, forward strand.
GTAAGTTAGAAATTAACCTGGAAGACAATTATGGAATTAAAGCTTGGTAATGAGAGGAACAGAAACCTTTCTGGATTCTTGATTTACTGTTGTTGCTGCTAAATATTTTCTTCCTGGAAGAGGTAATATATCCATTGCTAAGAGTGGATGTCTATCATTCACATTTATGTTCTCTGTTATAGTGAAAATAGCCAGGAAAACCAGGGCTAGATTTGTGGCAGGTCTGTGGTACACGTGGGCAAAATAGCAGGTGGCCTTGAAAATGAGAGCAAGGAATTTAAGTCCAACCCAGGAAGTGTGGAAACCTAACAAAGAATCTTAATGTTTGGTTTGTAAACATAACAATTTTATGGGTCTGAATTATTTCTCATTGTCGACTGAGGAGAGAAAGAGAGAGAGAGAAGCCAGGCTGGATTTTGTTTAGGGAATATGATACTATTAAATTCAAAACAGTGTTTGGCACAATTAACAAACTTACTTGGGAGAAAAAATTATGCCATCAAAGTTTGCAGAGAAAAATTATTAGCTTATTGGGTAGGCAACATGAATCACCAGGTAAAGATTTGAATGTCACAGTTGTTTTTTTGTTTTTTAAATATGTTTTTATTGATTTTTCAGAGAGAGAGGAAGGGAGAGGGAGAGAGAGATAGATACATCGATCGGCTGCCTCCTGCACGCTGCCCACTGGGGATCGAGCCAGCAACCTGGGCACGTGCCTGACTAGGAAGCAAACCGGCAACTTCTTGGTATACAGGGTGACGCTCAGCCAACTGAGCCACACTGGCTGGGCAAGTGTCACAGTTTTGTTACCCTCTCTCTAGGAGATGTGGAGAAGAATCTTTAGAAAACATGAATAATAAGGATGCAGCATGTGGACTTAGATCCTGAATGGATACTCCAGAAACACGGTTTGCCTTCAAAAGGCCAAAGGAATGAGTCTATTGTAGGAACGTTCTGTAGAGCAAGAAGCATTTGCAGTTTTGCTTCTGTGGAAATTGAGACATTCCGGGTCATAGACTTGGTGCCTAATTAAGTTTCTAACCTGGGCCATTATGATATGGTTATGATGTAGATTTAATTACATGTTTTGTTGGCAGAATATGTTAGAGGCTACTTAATTCACTTCAATGAATTAATTTACTTCAATGAATATGTATTAATTCTTTATATGCATGAGGCACTGGCAAGGTTCCTGACCTTGACTATGGTAGATCTGGTGGGCCCACGAAACACCACAGGGTACCCAGTGCCATGGGCAGTAGGCTGTGGGAGTGTGAGGAAAGTAGACAGTGTTGGCCAACTGCCCAACAACAATCTCTTCCTCCTTTCTGGTTGGCATATATGTGATTTTGCACTTGACTCAGGAAGTTCTGGAAGTTAATCCAGGCTGATCGAACCTAAGCACTGTGGTCCCATTTCTCTTCATGATTTTTATGCATAAGTGATGCAATCCTCATCACTAAATTGTGAGGGAAGCCTCTAGGAATGGGTTCTCAGCTCTTAGAGAGACTTAAGCTGATACAGCGGTGACTGTACTTGAGACCTAGGCCTGGTGGGACTCTGAGGGCATCTGAATCTTTGATGATGCTGAGCTAGACAGTGCTGGACTACCTTGTGAGGTGATCAACTCTCTGGTTTCCCAGGACTTTTCCAGCTATAGCACTAAAATTCCCTATTATACATGAGGCATTGTGCTGAGGATTTTACATATATTGTTTTCTTTCCTTCTCACAATGATTTTTTTTTAAACTTTTTATTTTGAAATAATTGTAGATTCACGTGTAGTTGTAAAAAGGAATACAGAGAGATCCATATACTCTTTACCCAGTTTCTCCCAATGGTAACATCTTGTAAGACTATAGTACAAAATCACAACCTGTATATTGACTTAATACAGTCAAATATAGAACATTCCATCACCACGAGGATCCCCATGTTGCCCTTTTATAGACACACCCACCTGCCACTCACCCATACCTCCTTCTTAACCTTTGGCAACCACTGATCTGTTCTCCATTGCTATAATTTTGCCATTTCAAGAATGTTATAGCCCTAGCCAGTTTGGCACAGTGGTTAGAGTGTGGACCTGCAGGCTGAAGGGTCCCGGCTTCATTTCAGGCCAAGGGCACATACCTCAGTTGCAGGCTCGATCCCCAGCCCCCTAGGGGCGGCAACCAATGGATATGTCTCTCTCGTGTCTCTGTTTCTCTCTCTCCCCCCCCCCCCCCCCCCCCCCGACAAGCAATGGAAAAAAATACCCTCGGGTGAGAATTAAAAAAAAATAAAAATAAAATAAATTCTTTGAAAATAAGAATGTTATATAAATGGAATCTACAGTATGTAACCTTTGGGATTAACTTTTTTCACTTAGTGTAAATTCTCTGGAGATTCATCCAAGTTGTTGCCTGTATCAATAGTTTGTTTCTTTATTGCTGAGTAGTATTCCATGGTATGGATGTAGCAGTATTTGTTTAACCAACCATTCCTTCATTGAAGGACATCTGGGTAATCTCTAGTTTTTGGCTGTTAGGACTAAAGCTGATATGAACATGCATGTGCAGGCTATCATGTGAACATTAGTTTTCACTTCTATGATAAATAGAAGTGCAAAAGTGCAGTTGCTGGGTCATATGATAGTTGCACATTTAGGTGGGTTTTTTGTTTTAATGAAATTGCCAAATTGTTTTCCACAGTGGCTGTATTGGCCAGTCTGCCTTCTCTTACCCTTCACAGTCTTCTTATGTTGTTTTATATATAATACCTAAGGGTTTTAGTTGTACTTGATAGTACCCCTCCATCTTCTGCCACAGTTATTTTTTGAGAGAGAGTATCCCCACCTATGTCAGTTTCCCAGGGCTTCTGTAACAAAGTACTACAAACAGGGTGGCTTAAAACGACAGAGATCATTGTCTCCCAGTCCTTATATCTGGAGGCCGGAAGTCTGAAATCAAGGTGTCAGCAGGTGTATACTCTCTGTCTGGAACCTTTCGAGACAGATGGCCTTCCTTGCATCTTCCTAGCTTCTCATGGTTGCTGGCAAGCTTTGGAGTTCCTCAGCTTGCAGGTGCCTCACTCCAGTCTCTTCCTTCATTGTCATATGGCATTCTCCCTGTGTGTCTGTGTCCTCAGACGCTTGTTCTTATAAGGGCAACAGTCATCCTGGGTTAGAGTCCATCCTACCCCAGTATGACCTCATCTTAACTTCACTAGTTCCATCGCAATGACCCTATTTCCAAATAAAGTCACATCTGAGGTATTAGGGGTTAGGACTTTAAAATATCAGTTTTGGGGGGAGATGGGGGAATGAAGAACATAACAGCATGTTACTGCTGAAGAAAATGAGACCCAGACACTAAAGAGTGGCAGAGCTGGGATCCGGGTGTGATCTACCTTGTCTCACTCTGGTTGATTCATACCCCTGAACCTTTCTGGGGCTTTCCTACCTCAGACAAATAATAAAAAATATATTAATCCATATGAAAAAAGATGTCTTAGAAGCTGGATCAGTATTACAGGTCGATTTGTCTTTCTTTGGTTGACTTCACTTGTTGTTGTTGTTTAAACAACAGAAATGTGAAGACCAGAAGCCTAAGGTAAAGGTGTCTCAGGGCTGGTTCCTTCTGAGGGCTGTGAGGGTGAATCTATTCCATGCCTCTCCCCTTGCTTCTGGGGTTTTGCTGACAATCTTTGGCATTTCCTTAACTGATGGAATCAGGCCAATTTCTGTTCTTATTTTCATATGGTATTGCCTGTACGTACATGTGTGTCCAAATTTCCCCTTCTTGTAAGAACACTAGCCATATTCAGTTAGTGTGACCTCATCTAATTATGCCTGCAACTACCTTATTTCCAAGTAAGGCCACATTTTGAAATTCTGGGGTTAGGACACACACATACGTGCTTTGTGAGGAAACAGTTCAGCCCCTAACATTATCCAACCAGCGATGCCAGAGGAAGAGGAAGAGGGGGGAAATCTAGTAAGAGACGTTTACATTCCTTTTCTTTTTAATTTATCTTTACTGTTGAAAGTCTTACAGGTGTCCTATTTTCCCCCCCAATTGACCCCCTCCACCTCACTCCCACCCCCTCCCCAGGCCTTCACCCCGTTACTAATTGTGTCCATGGGTTATGCTTATATGCATATAAATTATTTGGTTAATCTCTTCCCACCCTCCACCCCCCTTTCCTCTTTCTCTGAATTATGATCATCTGTTGCCTGCGTCAATGTCTCTAGATCTATTTAGTTCGTCAGATTCTTTTGTTCATTAGCTTCTTCTTAAAGAAGACCCTTCAACTTTTCCTATAGTGCTGGTCTGGTGGTGATGAACTCTTTTTTAAAAGTTTTTTAAAAAATATATTAAGTGTATTAGGGTGACATTGGTTAATTAGGTTATATAGTTTCAAGTGTACAATTCTATAATATATTATTTGTATACTGCATTGTGTGTTCACTGCCCAAAGTCGCCTCCTTCTGTCACCATATATTTGACCCCCCTTTACCCTCTCCTACCTCCCCCTCACCACCCTTTCCCTCTGGTCACCTGACTTCACTTTTGTACACAATGTCCGGACTTGCTCTACAGCCACTTTCAAAGATTTCGTACGCGGTTTTCATTAGGGGAAGTATTCCATTTACTCTCTAAGCAGCAGCTTTCTACAGCGTTCGAGGGATTCTGAGAATTGGCCTGGAAATCAGTAAGACAGACAGAGGTCTGGGGAAGGGCGCTGCTTTCAACCACAAGGCTGTCAGCGTTAAGGAGAGTGTGGTGAACACTGCCCTATTACTAACACTCACGCAAGAGAAAAAACACACCGGCAACTTAGATATTTGCAAGCAGGGGCTTCTGTTCCCATATAATGAAGGGAGGAACAGATCTGATATGTCCATAAAACGTCAGTTTTGATCTGATACTTCATTTCCAGACATCTTGGGTCAGGTACACACTCCTCTAATTTTAGCTTCGTGTTCATCCTTAGGCTTCACACAGTAGAACACAATAGAATATGTACTGGAGTTTCCCTTTGCTGGTCTTTCCCTTATTGCCTAAATCTCTGAGAAGACTCTGTTTGGGCCCAGAAACGTGTTGTTGGCTTCTTGTGTAATTGCTGCAGTCTGATCTTTCGTTTCTGCCCTGGCCTATTTCTCTCTGGGTTTTCTCCAAAATATTGCTTTCTACTGTCTGTGCCGCATCTCCCTGCAATTAAAAGCTCTATTAACCATGGGCTAAATTGGAATTCTTTTGAAAAATGTTCTTCCCCCCCACCAATATTGAGCTTTTCTTTCTTTAAATCTTACTTTTAGTAATATTTAAGAGCAATGATCAATTTATTTTTGAGTAGGAAGGAGGCACTTGTCATTTAACCAAATGCAGAATCATACCCATTGGTGTTTTGCTTTGTAGTGTTTTTTGTTTTTTTTTTTAAAATAAATTATTGATTTTTAGAGAGAGGAAGGGAGAGGGAGAGAGAGAAAGAGAAACATTGATGTGAGAGCACAACAGCAATCAGCTACCAGGGATCAAGCCTGCAACCCAGGCATATGCCCTGACCTGGAGTCAAACCAGCAACCTTTTGGTGCACAGGATGATGCACAACCAACCGAGACACACCAACTGGGTGCTTTGTAGGGTTTTTAATAACAGTTGATGTTTTAAGCTATAACCATATACATATATATATATATATATATATGTATGTATTTTTGCCTCTTTCATGAGGTTTTTATTCAAAACTAGCTGTCCAAAGGGACCATAACTATGTATTTAAACCAGTTTTAAAAACAATGAGGCTATTACAAATAGAAGAGAAATGAAGATGTGCCTGAAAGGAACCACTTTGCCCCAATTCTCTGGGCCTAAGCCTCACCTGTATGGACTTGGGGGGGTCTCACTAACTGGAAATGTGCACCCAGGATTGAAGGAGACAGGTCCACCAAAGGAGTCACTAGGGAGGATGGCCATGTGTCTTTGGACAGTGAGCTGGTTGCTTCCTGCCACGGTGACCAAGTACCACAGACTAACAGAAATTCATTGAACCAACAGAAATTCATTGTCTCACAATTCTGGTGCTAGAAGTCGGAAATCAAGGTGTCGGCAGGGCTGCACTCCCTGAAACCTGCAAAGGGGAATCACTCCTGCCTCTTCCAGCATCTGGTGTTGTCAGCACTCCTTGGCACTCTTTGGCTTGTGATTGTGTCACTCCAGTCTCTACCTTTGTGGTCACATGATCTCCTCTCAGTGTTTGTCTTGGTGTCCAAATGTTCCTGTTTTGTAAGGACATCAGTCATATTGGATCAGGGGCCCACCTTACTCCAGTAAGACCTCATCTTAAAGAATTACATCTGCAATGATCTTATTTCTAAATAGTGTCACATTCTGAGGTCCAGAGGGATAGGACTTCAATATATCTTTTTGGGGGAACAGTTCAACCCATAACAGACAGCTTAGCTACATGTCCAGTTCCTTGTTTCAAAGAAGGCAGAGGTGAGTCCATTTCCTTCCTTCCACCCACTGGCCCTGCTTTAATGTGCTCCAAACATCAGTGTCTATGTGGCAAGTCTGTGACAGCAGGCTATGGCCATCATGAATTCAAGCTCTGAGGTGACTCTGAGTACATCTCCCAAGCACCCATCTAAGGAAAGGAGTTTTGGAGTTAGGATCCTCACCCCAGAGTTGCCTAAAAGAAACTTGGTGGAATCACCTCAGTGAACTACAGAATGTCTACTGGTCCCCCAGGAATAGCAAACTGATGAGGGAGTTCGTCATTGTTACAGGAGGGCTTGCAGGAAGAAGTCATTTCTTCTCTGCACTGCAGTCCCTCAAAGGATTCGTGCTGAGGTTAGCCCCAGCAGAGCCCTCAGCACTCTGGAAAGAGGATTCACCCTTTCCATAAATCTGGGTAAGGGAGGGTACTGCCTCCTACCAGTAGGGGGCACAAGAAGCTGACGCGAGAGGCACAGCTCTCCTGGATTTTGGCTAGTCTTGCGGCTCTCAACTAACTCTACATGTTAGAATTATGGGGGAGGCTTCTGAAAAATACTACCTGTGCAAAGACATGAAGTCATGTCTTCAAAGGAGATCTACAGATGACAGATGAACACATGGAAAGGTGTTCGACGGAAATGCAAATAAAGACCAGAGCGAGATACTACTGGAATGACTAAAATTAAAAAGGTGGACATACCACACGTCAGCAAGGATGCGGGACAATCAGGACTCTTACACATGGCTGGTGGGAATGTAAAATGGAACAAGCTCTTTTTAAAAAGCCATTTTATTACTATTTTATTAAGAAAGAAATCCCACTGAGGGACCTTTCTAAAGCTCTTTGCAGCTCTAGATTTTTAAAAATTTCAACATTATTTTGTATTGGTTTCAAGTGTACAGCTTAGTGGTTAGATAATAAGGAATAAGCACTTTGAAAAGGCAGCTTGACAGTTTCTTTTTTTAAACTTTTCTTGACAGTTTCTTTTTTTAAATTTTCTTGACAGTTTCTTAAAAAGTTAAACATATTCCTAACATACAATCCAGCCATTCAATCTCTAGTTATTTACCCAGACAAAGAAGCCAGACGAAAATGTATAATACCGTATCATTTCATGTATATAAAATTTTGGAGCCCGGCCAGCGTGGCTCAGTGGTTGAGTGTCGACCTGGGATCTAGGGGATCGGGGTTCGATACCCGGTCAGGGCACATGCCCGGGTTGCGGGCTCGATCAATGACTCTCTCATCATTGATGTTTCTGTCTCTCTCCCCCTCTCCTTTCCTCTCTCTGAAATCAATAAAGATATATTTAAAAAAAAAATTTTTTGGAAGATGCAGACTAATCTATAGTAATACAAGTTCAGTGGTTCCTTGGTTGCAGGGCGGGAGGGAGGAGCAGAGGAGACAGATGACAAAAGGGCACAAGGAGACTTTTGGGGTAATAAACATGTTCATTCTCTTTACTGTGGTGATGGTTCCACCAGTAAACACATTTGTCACACTTCTCCAATTGGTCACTTTAAAAATGTGCAGTTTGTTGTCTGTTAATTAGGCCTCCATAAAGTTGCTTAAAAAAAACAAAACCCTGCTGCCCTGGCTGGTGTGGCTCAGTTGTTTGGAGCATTGTCTCATGTACAGACATGTCATGTGTTTGATTTCTGGTCAGGGCACATACCCTAGGTTGTGGGTTCAGTCCCCAGTTGGGGTATATATGGGAGGCACCAATCGATGTTTCTCTCTCTCTCTTCCTTCTCTCTCTCTCAAATCAGTGAAACATATCCTTGGGTGAGGATTGGAGGAATTAACAACAAACAAAAAAACTGCTACCTGAGCTCTAGTCCCCAGAGTTTCTGACTTTTTTGGGCTCGGTAGGACAACAGGGTTGGTATTTTTAAGAATCTGCCTCTAAAATGCAGCCAGGTGTGATCAATGACCCTTGTAAGAAGTTTGAGTATGAGAGATAGTCTAAGGCTAAGGATTGGTTTTTAATTTTTGTGGCTGAGGGAAAATAATGTATTTAAACCAACCCAATGGACATCTCCTAGGAAACCAGTTGAATTTACTAAGTTGTAAGTCAAACCCCATAAAATCACCGTGTTTAGGTCATAAAAGCTCAAGTGCTGGTAATTCTGTAAGGTTCAACCTATATTTTTAATATTTTCACCCTTATTAAACAATAGTTGTTAAGAATTATTGTATAAATGCTGGATCAAGTCCTACTAACTGTCACTTCAGATTGTTAGAACTGTAATGTGACAATTTACACACACTTCACTAACCATACTCCTCCCCATCTCACCTCCGCCCCCACCCCAGCCAGTAAATACTCTGAAAGGTACAAGGAAATATGTCAATTAAAAATAAACACAGTGAATTTTAAGCTTTTCATTTGGTCTTTCCTATAAACTTCCCAGGTTGAAATTTAACTTTAACTTTAGATCTGCCTTTCCTCTTTTCAAAAGCAATGTGTATTCATTGTAGAAAATGTGAAAAATACAGAAAAAAACACAAATTAGACACTAAAAATTAAGCATAACACCAGTATGTAACTTGCCCACTTCTGAAAACCTAGGATTTAGCTTGGTGATTTGCCATCTTTGAAAATAAACTACAGTTCTTCATAGTTCCTCTAAATTACTTGAGGCCCATGTTAATATTTATTCAAGTGGGCTGAAGTATGAATTAGTTCCTTAATCATCAAAACTGGATCTCTTATAGAAGGATTAATCCAGTGGTACAATAAAACTAGCTGGCTCATCTAAAATAAAGAGCAATTCCAATGCAGATCTGAGTGTCTCTACTCACTGGCTCTCAGATGTGGTTTTAAATGATTAGTGCCCAAAAAGAAGCTTTCTGGTTCTATTCTGTAATATACAAAACAGTTACCAGTGGTCAGTTAGAGCCAGGAAAATAGAGAATTAAATGAAATAATAAAGATAAGACAGTGGGTAACTGAAAATCTGATATGCTAATTTCTGAAAATATTTCAGGACCACACTGTGGATGAATTGCTGAACATAAATGTTGAAAATTTCAAAATGGAGTTTTAGTGGCATGTTGCCTTTCTTTAAAGATGGGCCAACCCTGGGTAATAGCTGACAAGGGAGGTGCCTTGGGAGTTCCTCCTGACTCTTACAAAGGAAATATAGTACTGTCTTTAGATTCCCATTTGGGAAATTGAACACATTTGTTCTCCTTGGGTAGTCCAAAAAAGGTATTATGTTAATCTGTTCAGGTGGCTATAATTGAATACCACAGCCTGGGTGGCTTATAAACAACAGAAATTTATTTCTCCCAATTCTGGAGGCTGGAAGTCCATGATCAAGGTGCTGGCAGAATCATCAGTGTCTGTTGAGAGCCTGCTTCCTAGTTCGTAGGTGGCCATCCTCTCACTGTCCTCACAGGAGGAGAGTGGCAAGGGATCTGCTGGGGTCTCTTTTACAAGGGCACTAATCCCATTCATGAGGCCTCCACCCTTATGACTCAATCTCCTCCCAAAGGTCCCACCTCCTAATGCCATCACCTTGGGGGTTAGGATTTCAATGTTATGAGTTTTGGGTTGACACAAACCATAACAAGGGTGACCATAGACCATAACAAGTATGTATCTTTACATCTTGGAAATGAAAACTAGATTACACAAAGAAGGGAAGGAATCTTTGCCTGTTTCCTGCTAAAGAAACTCTGAGACTCTGGCCTTAGCACAACTCAATGAGCCTTGAGCAAACGCCTACGGTGAGCTTAGGTCTGTGCACCACTCATCCCCCAAAGAATGATCCTTTTGGTCAAATGCTAAACAAGGTCTCTGTTGGTCCCACAGGGACCCACTCAAACTCACAGACTTGGTATGAGGATTATTTTAAGCTGAAGACATTTGAGAAGCAGCTGAAACCAAAAGGAGCTTCCTTTATCTGACTGAAAGCAGAGCCTTCCATGAGTGACTCAGCCATAAATGCCCTCTCCCACTCAGGCAGGATGAGAATTTGCATAAAACAAACATTTTCACAACTGCCATACCTTCCATTTCTTCTCCTAAAAGCTCATTTGTCTCCCCACAGGAGCCCTTTCTGTGTCCTTCCCTCATTAAGTTGGTATACAAACCCCTGTATGGCCAGGTCTTCACCCAAGTTCACTCACATCCATGTGAATAGAAGTTGTTTTCTTTGTTCCTGTTAACTTGTCTACTGTTAACTTTCAGGCCCCTGACCACTGAATCTAAGTTGGTAGAGGACTTTTTTCCCTCCTAACAGTCCAAATTTCAAATGGGGAGGGAGCCATTGTGGGGTTGGCAACAGTTGTACCCAGAAACTGGCTGTCTGCTGCCCCATCTCTGCCCACACATGGAATGTTCTGATGCCTCTTCCCTTTAAGGTCCCCAAATCTCATAATGATACAATTTGGAAACATTTACCAAAACTATGAAATCTTGAGATAAAAGGATTGCTTAAGCTCTCGAGTTTAGCTCTGGCTTAAAATTCTGAGATGAGTGTCACAATCTTTTTGAAGCAGCACAATATTCATGTCTCTTATTTATTTTTCAGGAATTCTAGGGTCTTTAAGAAGGTCTGTTTTTACAAGTCTGTTCTTGGCAAGATTTAGGTTTGATTCCATTGGGGCCAAAGTTCTATTCCAAGGAAATGTAGCCAATGTGATATGTAACAGAAGTTTCAATGCACATATAAAGATTTATAGGATACTTTGCACATGTATGGTGAGTTTATTTAAAAACAAACAGATGTGAGGGTAGATACCTAGGGAAGCAAAGGGGCCTGTGGTTAGGAGGTGGCAGAAGCCATGGTTACAGATTTTCAAGAAGGGAAGTGGGAGACAGGGCCAAAGACCACAAGTGTGTTGAAAAACTGGAATGACTTAGATTGGTCACGAGTGACGTGGGTAAGAGCAGTTCAGGGTGCGTGGCAGTTCAGGGTGTGTGGGGTGAGGGAGCAGGTTTCCTGAAGGAAGTGGCACAACGAGTGTTAATGAGAAGAGAGAATGGTGGAGAAATGACAGTTGCCCAGAGAAGGAAAGCTGCCTCTGTTCTTAACCCTACACATCATCCATAAAAATGCACGCTAAGAATTAGGAATAAGAAAATAAGAAATGTACAAGAAGAGGAGTATTTTAAAGTGCGCATATCCATACTAAATCAGGATAAGTAATGTTTTCACAGAATAATTTTTAAAATTTTTTATTAAAAAGCCCTCTGCTCCTTTCCTCGGTTAGATGTGATCAGATTCTCATCCAGGGTTGCAAAGCTGACAATCAGCGAGTTGGAAGAAGAAACAATGGATGGATTAGCACAATTTAGAAAACACTTTCATGTACAATGTTTAACATTCAAAATCTGCTCAATCAATTACTGAAGAACTGAAAGCAATTCGAGTTACTTTTTCATTCTGTACAGGGAAGTTCACATTGTTTTGCAAGAGGAAGTTGAGCTGTTAAAAGAAAAACCTAAACCTAAATATTAAACTATAGGGAAGGTTGAAGGTTCCTGGTGCTTTGAGAACAGCTGGCCTAGCCCGAGGAAAAACCATCCCTATATAGCCAGGTTCTAAGAACTAAAAAGAAGTGCGGGGAATGACCAGATGCTAAGGACTCCGTCTTAAAGGAAAGCAGAAGAAGGGTCCTAGGTGTAGGAACTCCCAGGTGAAACCACGGGTTCAGAAAGAAAAGGGACTTCTCCAGCAGTGGGCTACAGACCAAACAGTAGTGGAGGCCAGGGTGGCCGTTGAGCTCAGGAGCACCCATACCCACGCCCCAGCAGAGGCTGAGACCTGACTGGCAGAGACACTGCCGTGCAGCAGTGCTGTCCTCTAACCCTTCTTTCTTTGTCTCTTGAAGCCCATCCAAAGCCCTTCCCAGAGGTACATGTCCTCCATGACATGGTCCCAGACTTGAAGATCAGTCAGGAGGAAGGCATAGACCAATTATATAGATCTGTTACACAAAAGAGGAGGGACAATGTCATGTCTCTGTACCTAGATTTCCACCCAAATGAGGAATGCTGCCAGCTAGGGATAGGGCAACTGGCCATGGGGTCTCCTACTGAACAGCAGCACCCAGCAATGCCTCAGAGAATCAGGCCTGCCTTGAAACTGGACTTCCAGCCTTCAGAACTGTGAAGAAATAAATTTCTGTTGGTTAAGCAACCTAGTCTGTGGTACTTGTTATAGCAGCCTGAGCAAACTAATACACCAGGGAAAAAGTGATCAATGTCATTGTCCCCAAGGAATTCGAGGAAAGAAACATAAAGACCAGCATCCATCATGAGACAATGAAGGGTGACTAGAGATGCTTAAACTGGTGTTAGGACAGAATAGATGAACCCCACAGCTTGGGGTTTACCTGAGGAATTACCCAGATTTGGATCAAGCTGAACTAGGGATAGGAAGAATGGTATGACCCGGAAGATACCATGAAGGGAGGTGCTGTAGTACTAATCCTGGACCAGTCATGTGATTCATGGGCAGGAACAATCCTAAGATTTGCCGGAAGCATGTGTGGCTGAGGGTTAGGGATAGCAGATGGTAGAGGGCAGATGAACAATGCAGAAGGTGGACTGGTGGTGCAGAAGACAGGATCTGAAACCTCTCCTCCTGTACTGAATGGCACCACATATATATATATTTTATTTTAGAAGATTCCTTTGATCAGAAATCTACCATTTTTGAAGTTTGTATTGATTTTATTTCCATTTCTAGAAAATTCCATTCAATTTGCATCGGCTTTTTAGGATAATCTTTTTAATACATAGAAAACGAGCTGGCGGAAGGCATCAGTGTTGAGTCAAAAAAAATACATTCTGAAATCTAAGAGGAAATGGTCTTGGCAGACTGTTGATATAAAATAGCAGCCAGTACTGCAGTTGTTACCTCATTATAGCATTAGATATTTTGTTTTGCTTTTTCAAAGCAGGGAAAGGAGTTTTTTGTGTTTTTTTAAAAATATATCTTTCTTGATTTCAGAGAGAGGAAAGGAGAGGGAGAGAGAGAGACAGAAACATCAATGATGAGAGAGTCATTGATCGAGTCCGCAACCAGGGCATGTGCCCTGACCGGGAATCGAACCCCAATCTCCTGGATCCCAGGTCGACGCTCAACCGCTGAGCCACGCCCGGCCGGGGAGGGAAAGGAGTTTTCAAATGTTCTCAACTAGGTCCTCCTCCCAACCCCCAATCTATGTGTAAGGTGTTTATGCCTAACAGCCTTTCTGTAAGTTTGGTCCATTCAGCAGTCCTGCAAAGGACCCAGAGGCACCAATTTCCTAGTCCTGGAGTATTGCAGTGCAGGCAGGAAATCCATTAGCTCCGTGGTGGAAAGTTAGAGGGTCTAAGAGAAAGAAGGAAAGTCTAAGAGAAAGAAGAGCAGAAACTCAGGAAGAGGGGTGGGGTGTCTGAAATTGAAAAGTAAAACAGACTCAATAAGCACCCAGTGTTCCCTGCTCAAGCGGGGGTAAGTTTGTCATTCCCATGGGCCTGATTCATCCTATTGAGTTTGGGCTCTGCTGGCAGAGAAGATGCTAGTCCTATTGGGGCAGGAGGGGGGTGGCTCCCCACAGAAGAGGGAGTAAGAGAACTGACGTTTATTGTGCACTCCAGGATGGAAATAACTCTGAACACTGTTATCACGCTGATCCAAGCCACCATTGTCTCTCCTTGATCTCCCTGCATCGGCTATGGCCACCTCAACACAATAGGTAGGTGACATTGTTTAGGACAGGTCATGTCTCTTCTCTGCTCAAAATACTTTGGCACCCTTTTATCCCATTCAGAGGCCAAGCCATGCACCTAATGACAACCCACAGGTATGACCTTCTCTGCCCCACCAACCCCCTTCCTCACCAACCTGCTGTCCAGCTCACTCTCTCTCTCCTGCTTAGTGCTTGGACTTCCCTGTGGCCCATAGAGCCCCCCATGCATGTTTAACTTCTCACCTCATACTGAGGTTCGGTTTAAAATTGAACCCCCTGCACCCACCCTCAGTCCTTATTCTCTATCTCCTTGCTCTATTTTTTTTTTTAAAATATATCTTTATTGACTTCAGAGAGAGGGAAGGAGAGGGAGAGAAAGAGATAGAAACATCAATGATGAGAGAGTCATTGATCGGCTGCAGCCTGCAACCGGGGCATGTGCCCTGACCGGGAATCGAACCCTGATGGCCTGGATTCTAGGTCAACCTGGATCCTAGGTCAACGCTTAACCACTGAGCCACGCCCGGCCAGGCTCCTTGCTCTATTTTTGTCTATTTAACACTTAATCATTTAGGACCTGTATTTTGTTTGTTTATTTTGTTGGCTGTCTTTCTCACTGCTCTATCCCTATATCAGGGCTAAGTGCTTCAATTCCTATCTGCTGAATGAGTACATGATAGATAGGCAGGGTTTTTGTTTGTTTTTATTTTTTAATTTTGTTTTTATTTTTATTCACTGATAGAGAGAGAAAGAAAGGGGGGGGAGAGAAATGTCAATTTGTTGTTCCATTTATTTATGAATTCATTGGTTGTTTCTTATATGTGCCCTGACTGGGGATTGAACCTGCAAGTTTAGCATGTCAGGATGATGCTCTAATCAACTGCGCTACCTGGCAAGGGCCTAGTTTGTTTTTAAGGAAGGTAATTTAAAAGGTAGAATTGTTCTACAACAAAATACCTAGAAATGCTCCCAAGCTACTTTGTGAAACCCGTGAGAAGGAACTACATTTTCTTATTTCTTTTAACTGCAGACAGTCCCCAAATTGCTCAGTTTGCATCTCTTTAAAAAGAAACTACCTAATTTTCTTGGCCTTAGGTACATTTCATCTAGCAATTGGAAAAAAGGCTTACCCTGTTAGGCCGGTGGTTTAAATCCAGGCAAAATAAACACCGCACTTGGCATGTAAGTAACTAGTTTAAACAGACTCTTAACCCTGAGCTTACCCCTTCCTCAGTACTGCTTCCTGAGTATGAATAGGGCCATTGACAGCCCTTAAGAAATTTTTCAGGAGTGGTGGAAATTTGATTTGAAGAGTTTCTCTTGGTTAAATTTAGTTTTTTCAAGTGTCGTACAATTAAAAAAAAAATTCTTTTTAAACAAACTTGCTGAGTGAATTCCACATGCCAGGCACTGGGCTAGGTGCTGGACAGTCCCTCCCTTCCCCAGGCCCTGCTCTGAATGCAGCAGCTTTTCAAGTGGAGAAAACATTCAGTTAACCAACAAATCTATTCAAACATGCTTTGGTTGACCATGTTCCAGTTCTAGGCACTTGGGAGAGAACGAACCCCAAAGACCCCACTCCCACGGGCTCACATTCCCATACCTACTGAATGATGAATTGTGCTGAGAAAGGTGTAGTGAGCTGGATGGGACACAGAATTAGCTTAAAACATGCTCCTTGTCCCTAGGGAATTGTTACATTACTACAGGAGATAACAATAAGATAATGGTAGATAAAATGAGCCAGTTAGAAATTCTCACAGGCAAAACTGCATGAACGAGGCTGAGAGGGTGAGGGAAATGCACAGAAAGGAACGTGAAAGGGCTCCCAGAGGAGGGGGGCTCAGAGGAAGGGTGCCTACGCTGACAGATGGAGTTCCAAGGCCCACCAACAGGGATACCGGGCTGGGGGGATTTTCAAGTTAGGCAAGCTCAGTGAGTGAGGGTGTGCAGCATGGCTGGCTGTGATGCATTTGCAAGACATCGCTTCTGGTCTCACCAGGATGGCAAATGTATCCATTCTTTACTGGCTCAAAGCCTTCTTGAGCAGCTGCTTTGTGCTAGGTACTCCACCAGGCATAGTGGTGAGCAAAACAGAAAAAGTCTCTTCCCCGAGGAGCTTACATTCTGGAGAGGAAGACTGCACAGTTAAACAGGTGAATAAGCAATTTCATCTTTTATTTATTTTTTAATCCTCACCTGAGGATGTTTTTTCCATTGCTTCCCACAGAGTGGGAGGGAGGGAGGGAGGGAGAGAGAGAAACATTGATATGAGAGAAACACATCGATTGGTTGCCCACCAGGGCCAGGATCGAGTCTGCAACCGAGGTATTTGCCCTTGGCCGGAATTGAACCAGGATCCTTCAGTCCCCAGGCCAACAGCTCTAACCACTGAGACAAACCGGCTAGGGCTAAGAAATACAATTTTAGATAGTGGCAAGAGAATAAAGCAGGATAAGGACTTCAAGGGAAAGGGGTGGGAAAGCTATCATAAAAAGGGTGGCCAGTGTGTGTGGTGGGGAGCAGATAATGGTGGGCAGAGTTCCAACTTGTGGATTAGGAAATAGGGAGCATGGCAGGTCTCTGAACAGAGAAAGTAGTTAGGAAAGGTCAGTCTAATCTTCCACGCATGAGATGAGATGAGTGGATGAGATGCCCTCATACCTTTGCCCCATCTGAGTCTCAAAGTGCTTACTTAAGAGGGCCATGGGCCCAGCCGTGTGTGACCTGGGATCCAGGAGATCACGGCTCAATTTCCTGTCAGGGCATGTGCCCAGGTTGTGGGTTCCATACCCGGTCGAGGGTGTGCAGGAGGCAACCGATGATCAGTGGTGACTCTCTCATTGATGTTTCAACTCTCTCTCTCCCTCTCCCTTCCTCTCTCTGAAATCAATAAAGGTATATTAAAAAAAAAAAAAGGAGGGCCATTGGTCCCATTCCCTCTTACAGAAAACCGTGAGGACACACAGTTGTTACCGGGGAGATGAGGAGACCTCAGTTCTTGTCTTCTTGAGGGAAAGATTTCAATCAAGAGACAAAGTGTAGTAAAGAAAGCAAGAATTTATTGACAACAGCAAAAATATACATATGACAATGAAATAAGGAGGGGCCTAGAAGAAACAACAGGAGAGCCTTGGCTGGGCTGCTTTGGCTCACTGAGAAGTCAGAGGAAAAGGGGGAAAGGGTTCTGGAGACAGGTTCAGGGGGTTAGCCTGGGACGAGCTCCCCCTGCCCACTGCTCCCCTGGTTGCAAATGTCATGGGGTCCCATATAGGTTAGGGGACACGTGCCTGTGAGGGGAGGAGAGGAGGAGGGAATGGCACAGGTGTGCTCCCTGGAGGGCGAGCGCATTGATACCTTCATTTTCAGGGGTTTTAGAGGCTGGGCATTTAGGGGAGGTCTTAGGGGTGGATCAATAGAATATTCATCAGCATTATGTGGTTGTACCAAAATGAGATTTATTCTTAATTTGCCTATTCTTGGGTGTGGTTTGCAAATGGCACTAATTAGATTTCTGTTATCTGTCTCCATGGGTAGGGTGATTTAAGCTATTTACCCTTGGGCTGGGGAAGAGAAGAGCAAACCATTTACTTTTAAGTGCCCTTGGTTTAGGGAAGATAAGATTTACTTGATGGCTGCAAACTGCTCTTTAACTCAGTTTCCCTATCCTGGAATGTTCCTAGCTTCGCACCATGCTATAACAACTCTATTAAAAAAGGAGGAAAGATTTTGCTAATAGTTATTGTAACTGCCAAAGTCAAATTTTCACTCCAAAGTTTTAAACGGGGATGGCTGTCCATTTTTCAGATACAACATAGCATCAAGTTTCTTGTATACGTGAGCAAACCCACCAAGAAAACAGCACCAGAAACCAATCTTCCTGCAGTCTCCCCTCTGCCCCAGCTTTGGAACCACTGGCAGTCAGGATCTTAGGAAGGATTTTCACAGATGCTCGTTTCAGGTAAACTTTTATAATGACCTCGGCTAGTAGCTCTATTTGCACACACGCCGATGAGGAAATCGACGCAGCTGGGAAAGCGCTTGGCGGACGCGCTGGCGGGGGGCCCATCACTAGCCGGGGACGTCAGGGCTCTGAGGTCACCACTGTCCCGAGGCCTCCGGAGCGCGTCCCAGGGCCCTGAACAGGTGGGAAGGGGGACCGCGGGCCGGGAAAGGGCGGAGCTGGGGCAGCCAGGAAGGGGCTGGGGGCGGGCCGGGGGCGTGGGGTGCAGGACCGGTGGGGGCGGCGGCCGAGAGGCGGGGAGGCTGGGCGAGGCGGGGCCTGGCGGGAGGCCGGGGTACGGAGTCCCGACCCCTGCGGGAGGCGTGGCCGGAGTGGGGGGATATTTTCCAGCGGAAAGTGGGAGGCGGGGCCGGGAGAAGGGCGGGACAGGGCGCGGGGCGGGGCCCTGGACGAGTCCCTTGGTGCTGCCCCGGCGCAGACACGCGCTTCTTCCGCGCGTCCAGGCGTCGGGACAGGAAAGTCCGGGGCGTCCCGGCAAATTTAGGCTTTCCGCGAGTCCGGGTCCGCGCGAGGTCCGGGTCCAAGCCGGGTCGGGTCCGACCCGTCTCGGGGCCGGTGTCCGGTTGCTCCAGCTGTGCCCGGGGCGCACGGGCCGGACGGGCGCGGGGTTCAGGACGCGCGGGAGGCTTTCTTCGGGAAGATGTGGAAGCCGGACGGGAAGATCGTGCTTTTGGGGGACATGAATGTGGGAAAGACGTCGCTGCTGCAGAGGTACATGGAGCGGCGTTTCGCCGACACGGTCAGCACGGTGGGCGGCGCCTTCTACCTGAAGCAGTGGCGTTCCTACAACATCTCCATTTGGGACACCGCAGGTGAGGGCTGGCGCCTCCCGGGTCCGCGCGTCCTGGATCCCGGCAGGGCCGGGGGCGAGGGGCTTCCCGTCCGAGAGTAGCGTCCGCAGGGCCGGGGCCCGACAAGGCAGGCGTCCTCCGAGGCGGGCGCCCCAGGGCAGGGCTCCCCGGTTACACACAGGGGCCCTTCCTCCCACTGCAGGTGACCCCACTTCAGGGATCAGGCCCCCAGACACAGTGCACGCCCACCCTTGACTCCTCTCTTCCCACTTGTTCTCCTTTGCTGGTTGGGAAACTCTTGCTGTTCAACCACTTGGTACATTTAGTGACAATCCAGCTGATGCTTAAAAAGTACCCCTGACCCCAAAGAGGAACCGTGTCATTTGTGTCCCCAATGGCAGTGCCTGGCTCTCTGCACTGAGCCTGCCAGTGATAACCAGACTCATAGAAGTACTTTCACAAACATGTCTCGTTTGATATCCACGCAACCTTGAGGGGTGAGCAAGTCTACCCCCCCCTTTTTTTTTTTTACAAAAGAGGAAACTGAGGCGCTGAACCTTCTCCTGCAAGGTTTAGTCAGGAAAGTAGGAAACAGAACTCAAGTCTCTCCTTTCTTAGCCCTCAGCATTTCTGCATTTCCCAGTGTCTTTATCATCTGCTTGATCTTGGCTCTTACACGTTATGGAGCTTGAAGTGCTTTTCTGTAGCAGCATTTTTACTATAGGTGGTGAATTTTTAGTGTGTGTAGTATTTGTGATTTTTCAAAAGTACAACTTAGAAGACCTTGATTCAAGCTTCCAGTTTAACTACGGAATTGCAGTGACAATTACAGTGTTGCCATAGAACACTGTTTCCTTCCCCACGAAAAGGAAAAAGATAGGACGAGTAAATAAAAAACTGAATAGTATGGCAGGTTTTCAGTGAACATTCTTTTTCGGAGCCCGAAACTTTAAGGTCTGACTTTTTTAATGTCAGCACTTTAAAAAGGCTATAAATACCCAAAGGCCCTGTCTAGAATTTTAAAACTGCCAACTTGGGCACACCAGTCTGCTAAATAAACAAGATTTTAACTAATTATCTATTTAAAACTGAATTAATGACGTCCATGGAGGTATACCCACTTCCCTCTTTCCTCCTTTTTTTCATTGCTGCCTTTTTTGTTGTTACAGCAGTTACTGTCTTGACTAATTTATTACAATCACTCTGTGTAAAAGCAGCATCTTTCAGGTGCGCTTCCCCTGTTCTTTCCTCCAGCTCCAGGCTGCAAAGTGAGGTTTCTCTAAGACCCTTTACTGCTTAAGCTGACTCCCTGGCACAGCATTTGGTGGCCATGGAACGAACGCAGCCTCTAGAAGCCAGATCAAATCAAATTAACACGACTCGTCTGCCTGCTTTGGACAGGACTGGCCCTTTTGCTCCTTTTGTTGACTGGCCAGACTTCACTGCTGACCTTGGTTTACAAGAGGATAATGCAGGAATGGCATTGGGGACCTAAATGAAAAGCTCTGTAGTGGCCATCATGAGAACCTGCCCTTTACCACAAAGTGTGGTGTTTCTGGAACAGGAGCTGACCTTAGGTGTCTGAACCAGCACCTCTGGCATCTATGGTATGAGGTAGCAGTGTAATTTTCACTGGCTACTTTCTTCTGTGACAAGGAAATGATGCAGCTGAAACCTTGATCACCAGAGGATTTTGTAATACAGCTAATGAGATGTCTCTGATACTTTGTTGGGCTCTTGGGGGGGGGGGGGGCAGATGACGACTCATTTCCTGTCTGCCTTCTTGTTCCTGGAATCCCAAGGGTGAGCTCAGTCAGGCTCCCTGGGCCATGGGGGTAGCCAGGCCCCTCCTCCACGTTACCAACCTCCTGTGTACCCGTACTTAGGGTGACAGAGGCTCAGAGCCAGGCTACTTCTATGCCTGGCTCCCCTGTGACTGTGGGGTTATGGGCCACTTGGAGGGAAAGGAGAGCTATGAATAGATACCTTTCCAGTAATTCCTGTTGAAAATTCAAAAGTTTAATTTTTAAGGGATCTACTTTTTTCCTCTTTTTGTCTTGCTCTTAAACTTTCTTTCCACTCCACAGACATTTGTTCTTGTTGTTTTTAAGTTGTGTTTATTTAAATTTTCATAACTGAGGCAGAAAGATGAGAAGCAGCTAGAGGATGAGTTGTTTTTTAATGCTGCTCTTGGTTGCATTGGCCGCTGGGGTGGGGGTGTGGAGGGTATTAGGTTTTTGTTGTTTTAATATATCTTTTATTGATTTCAGAGAGAGATAGAAGCATCAATAATGAGAGAGTCATTGATTGGCTGCCTCCTGCACATCCCTTGCTGGGGATTGAGCCCGCAAGCCAGGCTTGTGCCCTGAGTGGAATCGACCTGCGAGCTCCTGGATCCTAGGTCGATGCTCAACCACTGAGCCACACCCAACTGAGCGGTGTTAGGTTTTTTAATAGTTAAAGTGATAGTAAGAGGTCAGAGTTTCTCTTTTACTCTTGGCATGTCCTTTCAAAAAAGTGCGTGGCTGCTTGAAGCCTGCAGGGCAGGTGAAGCTAGAAAGGGGAGATTTGCTAGGCTGGTAAGTAGTATTTTACTTGAGTCATAGGATTCCTTCAAAGAGAGATGTGACAGTTTGCATGTTAGAGATGGGGAGACAGAGCTGGTAGACGCTGAGTGGGATTCAGACTTGTTCTGTCCAGGTGCAGGGAACCTCCTTCCATTGTGCCTTCTTGGCTCTGCCCCTTGCCTAGTTGGGCAGATGGATATGGGGTGGTCACCAGATACGGTTTGGTAAGTCCCAGAGCAAAAGGAGGTTGCCTAGAGACAAGACAGAGTTCCAACAGAACTTACTACTACCTGGGCAGTCTAAAAAGATGTTGCCCATTGTTCAGCAACTGTAAACTGAGCCCCTGCTGTGTACCTGGGCACTGTTCCAGGCTCCATTCTACAGCAGTGATTTTCAACCTTTCTCATCTCTTGGCACACATAAACTAATTACTAAAATTCCGTGGCACACCAAAAAATATATTACATTTTTTTTGCCAATCTGACAAAAATATAGGTATAATTTAGATTCATTCACGCCTGACGGCTGTTGTCATTGTTTTTATTTGACGGTCTAAGGGACAAGAGGTCAGTGTTCCTTACTAAATAGTCAGGTACTGCATGTTTTAAAAATTCTCGTGACATACTGTTTGAGAATTGCTCTTCTACACAAGTGACAAGCTAGCCAGGGCCTCTGTTCCATGGGCTTAAGCTCCAGAGGAGGGGGAGAGGCCAGCAAGGAAATAAGTGTTATCATTTCACACCTGGTCATTGTTTTAAGAAAACACAGCCGGGATATGAAAAAGTGACAGTGCACCTTAACAGATCCCACCACCGCGTCCTGGAAGGTTCGACACCCCTCCTCACTTACCCCTCATTTCTCAAGGCTGTAGCCCCTGTAGGGTGTGGCGATATGACTTATGTTTGCAACCCCAGTCAGTACCTGTGTCATGAAGACCATTTTTCTGACACTATATCTCCTTTCCGTCAGTTTCCAGCAGCAGGTTCCTCATTTCCCACTGAACCCTCCTGGCAGCGCCCTTCTCTTTCATGTTTCTCTGCCATGCCCCCTGCTGCCTTCTGAGCCCTCACTAGCAGAGTTGTTAACATCCGTGTTTCTCCTAAGTCTATCCCAGGCAATCTGGGCTCTTACCATGCTCCTCACAATCTTCCAGCCTCTGACCATGCCCAATTCCAAGGGCACGTCCACATTCGCTGCAGCAGCACCCCACTGTCAGTGTCAAAGTCTGTTTTAGTCTCCTGCTGCCCCTATAACAAATCATCACAAGTGTAGTGGCTTTGAAAAAACCCAGGTTAGAAGCCCTAAGTGAGTCTCACCAGGGAAAAACCAAGGTGTTTGCAGGACTACTCTTTTTGGGAGGCGGTAGGGAAGAGCTTGTCTCCTGGCTTTTCTCAGCTTCTGGAGCCTGCTGCATTCCATGGTTCCTTCATCTGCCATCTTCAAAGCCAGCAGTGGCCTGTAGTCTTCTTGTCACTCAGGTTACTCTGACCCTGACTGTCATGCTTCCCTCTCCCACATTTATATTTTTTAAACCCTCAATACAGAACTTTATTAGGGAAGGGGTGGTAGGCCCCAGAGGGTGGGGAAGATGGCCCTGGGGAGTTAAAGAAAGCTTTGAGGATGGGTCCTGGGCAGGACTTCTGTGCCCGTCAGGGGTAGAGGGCAAGAGGGCCAGGATCTCAGAAGTGGCCGTGCCTGTGGTTTGGGGAACGTCATTGGCTTCTTTTTCGGGGACCGTGGTGGATATGGGACCTCAGGGGTTACCTGTGCCAGGGTCCTCACCCATAGAGCTGCTGCCAGAGGTTTTGGGAGGTGGGTTGCAGGTGCATGAAGTTGCAGAAGCCACCATGGTGCATTCTCCCAGCTCATGCTGACAGCATTACTCCTGGAAGTCTGTGACAGAAGGCAGCTGGGCATGCACTCCCTGCCCGTTGAGCCAGCGGTTGTTGAGTTCAGTCACTGCCTGCTCTGCATCTTCTCTGTGCCGAAATTTGACAGATGTTGCTCACGGGGTGATCCCCCAAATTGTTGCACATGCTCATCTCTTCAGTCTCCCTGTTCTTCTCCTGAAGTCTGTGAACACCTCCTCAAAGAAGTTATCAGAGTGTTCCTGCACCCCCGCGTTGCTCACGTGGCAGTGGGATCCTTCTGCGGTAGGCCGTGTTCTGTGGGTTCCAGTACAGGTTGGGCAGCGTCATGGTCTGGCTGACAGTCAGTTTATTGTGAAGCCGGAGCACGGTGGCCCTGATCTTAAAAAGAACAATTAACCTCGTCCTTCTCAGCCTCAAATATTGAAGCTAAATATTCAGCCATTTTTACCTGAACCCTCCCTCCCACATTTAAAAGACTTGTGATTACCCTGGGCTCATCCTGATAATCCAGGGTAATCTTGTTTTAAGGGCAGCCGGTTAGCAATTTTAATTTGTCAGCAGCCTCATTTGCCCCTTGCCATGTACCATAATATATTCATAGGCTCCAGGGATTCATAGGCTTCTTTGGGGGGCTCGTTGTTCTGCTGACCAGAGCCATTGATCACGTGTGTGATTTTGTGGCTGTGTCACCTCTCTCCACGCACCTAGAGTGTTGTTAGGAATCAATGAGTTAATATGGACAAAGTGCTCCAAAAGAGGAATGCGGAAGCTTTGTGTTAGTGTTTGCTAAATAAACAATTGTTTCCTGGCCCTGGGTGACTAGGACAACGAGTGCCACCAGCAAACACGTCACAGAGGGGAAAAGAGAGGCTTAGGTGAGCCCCCAATAAATAATTTCTGCAATAACTGGAGAGATCAAAGAGAGGGAAATTCAGAGTAGTTGGTTAAAGATCTTTCTCTTGAATACCTATAGTGCAATCCAGGAGAGGATGCTGGCATTCCGGGTTATGCAATCGTGGTGCCTGGAAAAGGGAGAATATAATTGCCCATACCTGTGAAGTCAGCTAAGGGGGGGCATCTGTGAAGGATGAGGTGGCGCACAGGTGAAGATGCCGGATGAGGACTGTCCATGTGAGGATTGCAAGTCCCTCATCATTCTTCTTCCAATCTGCACAAAAAGCCACAACCCCCAGCCCTGTAGGCAGCTGCTTCTAGATCCAGGGAACGGCAGAGATGCTGTGTCCAAAGTGATGCTACTTCAGGTTGGAAAGGTGGCAGTATTGTGAATGAGCCCGGAGAGCAGCTCTGTTTGACAGGGACCCCAGAGTTACTGACCATTGATCCTTTGGACTGGCCTGTGAGGGCTGTATGTTTTAAAAAACCTTAAGAGATTGGTACAGAAATGGGTAGACAGCCTAAATCAAATGTGGAGCCGGGGTGGAGGACTTGGATTGTAGCTGGCTCTCTTATTATATTAGTGTGGCTGCTGATTGGTCTTTGAGGTCCTAATATGGCAATTCTCAGCCTGACTATCAGTATTTGTGTGACAGGAGAGCATCTGGTAGATTACAATTCCTTTTCAGATCAGGGGACTGACCTGACCCCTTACTGGTCATTGTAAATAAAGCTTTATTGGCACACAGACAGCATTCACATACTGTCTGTGGCTGTTTTCACACTGCAATAGTGGAGCTGAGTTGTTGCAACAGAGACTATGTAGCACAGAGAGGGAAAACTCTCTGCCCTTTGCAGAAGCAGTTTGCTGACCCCTGGTTTAGGTCATACAAAGGGGAAAGCATTTCTCTAAAAGTCTTTTCCATAGTTATAGAAGCTCTCAAGTGTGTAGCAGTCAGGGATTGAGGGACCCATGATTCAGTTTAACTTAAGCTGCGCTCAAGTTTCTCTCTCCTGTGTGTGTCCACTCTGAGATAGACTGGAGTGAGGGTGAGGACCTGGATTTAAGATTAGCATGAACGTCTGAAAAAAATTATTGGAAATAAATCTTAGTTGAGGTTTGGGATCTGGAAGCTAAATCTGCAAAGCCTGTATTGTAGGAGGGTCCATAACTTCGTAGGTGGGTCCATGTTTTTGTAGGTGGGCCCAAGTCTGTAGGTAGGTCCGCATTTTTATTGTTACTGAAGACTTGGAATGGGTATCTTTGAGTGCAAGTCCTCCTTTGCAGAATTCTGCTTAATTGACTAAAAGCAGTGGCCTGAATATGAATGTGGATATTAAGATAGGTGGAATGGAATCAACTGTTGGGTTCAGCAAGGCAGACAAAGTGCCATTATACTGAGAGATTGCCAAGGACAAAGGACGCCTGTGAGCAACTACACGTGCTGGGAGTTCCGCCCAGAGTCCTGGAGGGGGCGCCAGGAATTCTGGGGGTGGGACGAGGTATTTAAGGCTCACTGGTGTGCTGTTGATTCAGGAGAATTTAACTAATTAAGGTCAATCATCTTCATGAGCTAATACCCAAATCACATTTAATGTCTCTGGAAGATAATGTCATGCTTTGTTATCTTTAAGTTTGCAGGAGAAATAGAAACTGATTCCAAATCGAACTTGCCCCTTTTGTTCAATGAGACCTCATATAACTTCCCTTTCTGTGAAAAGGAAATTTTACACACACACATTTAAACAACTCTTTATTTATTTATTTATTTTTAATATCTTTATTGATTTCAGAGAAAGGAAGGGAGAGGGAGAGAGAGAAAGAAATATCAATGGTGAGAGAGTCGTCATTGATCGGCTGCCTCCTGCACACCTCCTGCTGGGGATCGAGCCTGCAAGCCTGGCTTGTGGCCTTAACTGAACTGCAATCTGGATCCTAGGCCGATGCTCAACCGCTGAGCCACAACCCAGCCGGACACAACTCTTTATTCTTAGAACAATGGCTTCATCACTGTGATGACAGATTTTCATGGTCCTGCTATCCTGTGCCCGTTGGCCTTGGCGAAGGAAGGCTCTAGTGTTCTTTTCACTCAGACTGACCCAGACTCCTGTCTCTTCTGCATGCTGCTGAGGGGGTGTTTCTGTTGGGCCTCTGGATCCAGTGAATGTCCCCGCTCAAAGCCCCTTCCAGCCTGGACTACCTTTCCTCTTCTCCTGTTAGCCAAGACAAGTGCCTTAGAGCTTAGCCAGGTGTACTAGAGGCATTCCTTGTTCTGTTCTACTTCACATTATTGTGCTTCACAGATACTGTGTTTTCATCACCATGGAGGCAAGACCCTGTACCAGCAAAAAGATTATAACCCACTGAAGGCTCAGATGATGGTTAGCATTTTTTAGTAGTAAAGTATTTTGTAATTCAGGTATGTCCATTGTGATTTTCTTTTTTTTCTTTTTTCTTTTTAAAATATCTTTATTGATTTCAGAGAGAGGAAAGGAGAGGGAGAAAGAGAGATAGAAACATCAATGATGAGAGAGTCATTGATTGGCTGCAGCCCACAACCTGGGCATGTGCCCTGACCAGGAATCGAACCCTGATTGCCTGGATCCTAGGTCGATGCTCAACCACTGAGCCACGCCTGGCTGGACATTAGCTTCTTCTTAAAGAAGACCCTTCAACATTTCCTGTAGTGCTGGTTTGGTGGGGATGAACTCCTTTAGCTTTTTCTTTTTCTTTTTTTAAAAAATATATCTTTATTGATTTCAGAGAGAGGAAAGGAGAGGGAGAGAGAGAGAGAGAAACATCAATGATGAGAGAATCATTGATTGGCTGCCTCCAGCACACCCTGGACTGGGGATCGAGCCCGCAACCCAAACAAGTGCCCGGACCGGGAATCGAACCCCAATCACCTGGATCCTAGGTCGATGCTCAACCGCTGAGCCACACTGGGCCGGGCTCCTTTAGCTTTTTCTTATCTGTGAAGCTCTTTATCTGACCTTCAGTTCTAAATGATAGCTTTGCTGGGTAGAGCAATCTCGGTTGTAGTTCCATGTTTTTCATGACTTTGAATATTTCTTGCCAGTCCCTTCTGGCCTGCAAGGTTTCTGTTGAGAAATCAGCTGACAGTCGTATGGGGGCTCCCTTGTAGGTAATTAACTGCTTTTCTCCTGCTGCTGTTAAGATTCTCTCTTTGTCTTTAACCTTTGGCATTTTAATTATGATGTGTCTTGCTGTGGGCCTCTGTGGGTTCCTCTTGTTAGGGACCCTCTGTGCTTCCTGGATTTATAAGTCTATTTCTTTCCCCAGGTAGGGGAAGTTTTCTGTGATTATTTTTTCAAATAGGTTTTCAATTTCTTGCTCTCTCTCTTCTCCTTCTGGTACCACAATAATACAAATGTTGGGCCACTTGAAGTTGTCTCAGAGGCTCCTTATATTATGTTCATATTTCTGGATTCTTTTTTCTTTTTGCTCTTCTGGTTGGGTGTTTTTTGTTTTGTCATGTTCCAAGTTGCTGATTTGATTCTCAGCGTCCTCAATTCTACTGTTGATTCCCTGTAAATTATTCTTCATTTCAGTTCGTGTAGCCTTCATTTCAAATTGGTACTTTATGTCATTGATTTTCTCAGTTGTTTTTGTAATACTGTTACTAATATGATTGAGCATCCTTATAAACAAAATTCTGAACTCTGTATCTGTTAGCTTGCTTGGATCTATTTCATTTAGTTCCTCTTCTAGAGATTTCTTCTGTTCTTTCCTTTGTGACATGTTTCTTTGCCTCCACATTTTGGCTGCTTTCTGGTGTTTGTTTCTATGTATTATGTAGAGCTGCTATGTCCCCTGGAATTTGTAGAGTGGCTTTGTTTCATAGGTGTCCTGTAGGGTTTAGTGGCTCAGCCTCCCCATTCACCTGAGCTGGGCCTTCTAGGTGCTCCCCTATGAGGGCTGTGTGCACTGTCCTGTCATAGTTGAGCCTTGGTTGCTGTTGGCATCACTGGGGGGAATTGACCCCCAGGCCAATCAGCTGTGCGGACCAGTTGCAGCTACAGCCAAAGAGCTGCTGTGCTGGAGACACCCCTATGGAGCAGGATTTACTTCAGCAGAGCTTTGGTGTTCACCAAGTGCGCCCCTTGAGTGTGTCACTTATGGATGTGGCAGGGTTGTAATCCAGCGTGGTCAAGTCTGACCACCAGGTGCACAGTGTCTGGGGCCTCCTGGGAGGTGCCAAGTCAGCCAGTGCCAGGGCCACCCAGCCTGAGCTACACAGCAAACTGTAGTTGGCTGCTACTTGTGCTGGGCTTGGAGGTGTCCAGGAGAGGCCAAGCTATGAGCCAATGCAGGCTGCCACTAGTGCCAGGCCTGGGGCTGCTTGTCAAGCTGTATGGAGCACGCTGCTGCTTGTTTGAGAGATTTTAGGGCAGTCCTAAGCATAAGGCTCGAGAGGCCACTTGCACAGAAAAGCCCCTGGAAATGGCCTGGATGAGCTGCAGGTGGGGAGGGGCGGAGCCTCCTGGAATCACGGGGCAGGGCCAAAAGTGTGTCAGGTGCAGGAGATTCAAATATGGCGCCTGCCTGCCGGCTCTGTGTGAGGAGGACTCGCCCAAGGAGCAATGGCCTCTGCCAGCCCTTCTTTCTGGGAGGAAGCCGCCCCTCCACCTCTCGCCCCAATTTCAGGCAGGTTAGTTCCTCCCCAAGTGTCCCAGGTCATTTCCAGCTGCTGCCCGGCGCTGGGCTCAGAGGGAGCGCGTCGGAGTGAGTCCGTGCGCGGGCCCTTTAAGAGGAGCTGTTGGGGCTCCCGCAGCCTCCGTGACCCTCAGCCACAGTCCCCGCTGGTTTCACAGCCCGGAGCTGTGGGGATGTCTCTTCCCGGCCCTGGAGCCCTGGGCTGGGGGCCTGGTGTGGGACAACGATCAGTTGTCTCCCATACCTGCTCCGACTGGGGATTGAACCTGCAACCTAAGTATGTGCTCTGCCTGGGAGTTGAACTCACAGAGTTTTTTGTTGTACAGAATGATGCTCCAACGGACTGAGTCAATGGGCTGGGGCTAACCTCTTACTTCTTACAGCTACTCTGTGTGCTTGGCATTTTTATCCACCTTCCTTTCGCAGACCTGGAAACTAAGGCCCAGAGAGGCCACAAAGTTTGCTCAGGTTGCACTGGATGCTGAAGAGCCTGGATTTGAGGTCTGCTTTTTGTCATATTTTATTCTCTGTTATGTCCTTCCTCTCTTTCAAACAAACAAAATGTATATGCTACTGGAAACATGGAAAGCATGGGAAAGTTGCTATCAGTTTGCTTTTTTCATTTATGTCTTTATTTCTAAAAATTAGAGATGAACTTATATTAGCCAAATGCTCAATGTTACAATTTTAGTTAAAATTCTAAGCCATGAAAAATTTCCAAATCAGGTATTTTCTTGAAGGACTCGTGGCCTAAATGGGATTATATAACTCTGAAAGTTTGTCCTGTGTAATGCTAGTGCTAGTACACCAAATAATACTCAAAGGTTAGACTTATGGTATTATCTAATCTATTATTCTGCCTTGAATTACTTAAAATTACAAAAAAAAATTGCTGGATCAAAAGAATGTGTTGTGCAATGTTCTAAATGAAGGTGCGTTAGCTAATGCACTCATGTTTATTTTTGTATTCTGTCAGACTATTTCCCAATTAATTTTTAAAAGTTTTAAATTTTATTATTAACAGCCTTCACAGGCATCTAGAGTTATCTTGTGGTAGGTAAACATTTATACTTCGTTTAAGAAGTTTTTTGTTCCGGTTGTACCTGAAATGCTTACCTGTACCCAAAGGTAAATCTTCAGATATAAAGAATAAACCTAATGGCATGTTTGTAATGCTGTTTGTATAGGCTGATTAGCTGTCACGCAGCCTGTGAACTTACAAAACCTTTAAGGAATACCCCCAAAATCATCTCCAGAGCCTCCCCAAGATTAGGCTCTATCACAAAATCCGGCCAATTAATGGCTGCTGCCTACATAGCACTAACTGTGGGCTAGGGCTGTTTAACCTCTGCATTGAAACTCATTAATCCTCTCTGGGACTCAAGGAGGTAACAAGGTTAGATCCCATGGAAGTTATCATGAAGCCCAGAAAGGGCTGAACTGGGCAAATTGCCCCAGAGTTTATGTACTTAGTCACTAAGCCATGCTGTGTCCTTCATAGAAGTGGCATCTACTCTAAAGTGAGGGACTGAATGCTCAGATACGCAATCTACGTGTGCGTGTACAGGATGTGACAAATACATATCACGGCACATTCTGTTTAGTGCATAGTGTGACTGAACTGAAAAAATGTGGCTGTGTCCAAAAATGGTAAGGTAGACAGTCCCAACCTTTGGGCTGTCTCATAACTAACAAGATTAATGTATTAAAATGCCTGTTCAATCAGCATGTTACTCATGTAGAATTATGTGCATTTTATACATGTTTTCATGTCTGAGATGTGTTTTCTCATCTATACGAAGCCAACTAGTTCAGCATGTTATGCCACTTGCCCTTGAGAGAGAGATCCTGAATCCACC
The DNA here is from genome assembly GCF_054644295.1 of Miniopterus natalensis. Taxonomy (NCBI): domain Eukaryota; kingdom Metazoa; phylum Chordata; class Mammalia; order Chiroptera; family Miniopteridae; genus Miniopterus; species Miniopterus natalensis. The sequence goes on from NC_142082.1 coordinate 27,532,406, forward strand.
CTTTTACCCAAGCTCGGCTGTGCTGATTCTAGATGATCTTGTTAGAGAAGGTGCCTGTGGAATGCTCTGACCAGTGCAATAAGCTGGTCAACCACACTGGGTAGTGGTCCAGGTTTCTGAGGTGTCTGAGTCCTACAAACCACTTTCTGTGGTTTGTGGTTCAAAAGTTCAGCCTGTCCTAGAGTAAACACTCCAGGTCAGTTAAAGCCTTCAGTCCTGGGGAGCCACCCAGGCTCATGTCCCTGCCTTTGAGTCTCTGCATCCTCCATAAAAGTGGGTATTTCTGCTCAGAAATAGAAAGCTCATGTGTGACTGCATGTTGGCGTCTGATGGCATTTCCTGAAATGACTTGTGCTACTTCAGTAGATTTAGAGGGGCCACCTTCCACGCACGGCTGCATCTGGGAAACAGCAGACCTTTTCTTTTTTTAAATGTAGTAATAAACCTTATTTACAGGGTTAATTAATTATGAAGCTTAAATAAGATAGTAGATGTGAATGGGACTAGTGGTTCACTAGGTTCCCAGTAATATATGTTACCTTCTGTTTCCTGGCACATCATGGATACCCTCAAGCTTTGTAAAGGGGGAGTAAGGAGTAAATAGGGGCTTATCTAAAGGATTTTCTCTGATTTGCTAAGGAATAACTTTTAGAATCATGGATAGGTATGAGTTTGGTTGGACATTTAATGTTTATTTAATCAGAGTGTGGACTCTGAGAAAGAAGATACCTAATCAGAAGGGCTTCTGGTGGCTAACTGGACTCAAATTTAAAAACAAAAACAAACAAAAATAAAAAATCAAACATACAAGTAAAGAGCCTAGCAGCCATTTCTACACAGGGGCCTCTCATGCAAGTTGCACTTCTGGGAGAAGCCTGCACTGAGCTGCCTGCCTCTGCGCTGCACTGCCCGCCTGCACTGTGTTTCTGGCGCCTGAGCCAGCCTGTGTCAAGGAGTTCCTAGAATCCCATTCAGCCAATAGGACTGAGGCTTTCCCCGTCCAATTGCAGCCGCACAGGCTCTATTCTGACTAATCACGACCGTGCCTTTTAGACCAAACAACTGCAAGGATTTGGAGTTCTCATTTGCATAAGGGCAGACCAACCGATGATTCTCAAAGTTACTCCTTAGCAAATACACCTGTGCCTTCTTGACATCTTTGAGTTGGTTATGGCATATGTCTGGCTCTCTCATTAAATTAGCTAAATAGGATATTTAACATGTATTTACTTTTCGTATCTGTTTGAGTGTCATGATTTTGCCCATTCTTAAAAATTGTCTTTTTACTTGTGTCAGGGTGGAATTGCTTTAAAAAGTGCTTGACCAAATCTCATTTATGTTCTAGTAGAATTTAGAGGCCCTCCACTGCCATTAAACCCTTATTGTTTGGCAGTTACTTATCCAGGCTACTCATACCACTGTTAGTGTCGTGAGCTGCTTAGTGTCCCGGGGGTCCTTGAGCAGCTGCACAAGTATACTGGGCCTCTTTAAAGATCTGTAAAATGTGCACACTAACATTGGGGAGAATGAAATGAAATTGTGTGTGTGCATGCATGTTCGTGAGTATGCATGTGTGCCTGTGTGTAGGCATGTGTGGGTGTGTGCACAAGTCGCTTGCTATTCTGCCCAGCAGAATGAAGTGAAATCTCACTCAGCATTAGTTCTTACGGCAGTTCCTGGAGGGGCTGTAGCAGACTTGGTTACAGGAATGATTTAGTTGACTCAGTAAAACTGGTGAGGACATGGGGCCCAGGGAGGCTCTATCTAGCTCAGGGACACGTGCATCAATAACAGAGGAAGCAGTTCTTCCTTTCTAACTGGCAGCTTGCCCTAAAAAATGAAAAGTCAGAATGAGTGGAGTATGTTTTAAATGTTTTCTAAGTTTATGTCATAGCTGGAACTCTTCTGTGAGGATCTTGCATTATGAGTAGATAAGAATGGTGTGTGATTCCCATATCATGGCGCTTTGTTAAGTAGCAGTGCACATTTGTGTTGTGCCTGGGCTTTTCTATAAACAGTTTCTGCACTGTTTGAGGACTGTGTTCCCACTATTCAAAGCAAGTTGACTATTATTTCCTTACTGCACATCTTTTCTTTAGTAGTTGCCAAAGCACATTCCAAACCTAATTAATTTCCAATCTGATTAACTCTGGTTAGTTACTGTGTAGCCACAGGTCCCTGAAGCTCAAGGGTGAAATTTCTATAGCCTGGCAATTTCAGCTTTCCTTGGTTGAACAACCTGCAGCTACTTCGTGGCTATTACCAGACACAAAGTACCAGGAAGAAGGCAGTGGAGGCATGAAGTGCAAAAATGGCAAAGTCGGGTGTGAGTTGCAGAGTCAGTTGTGTTAGCACTGCATCTCATCTTGGATTGATGAGAGCTGCCCCACTGGACTGCTCGAGGCTTACAGCGTTGGTCCACAAAGTGAGTTCCGAGGGCCAGCAGCAACAGAACCCAAGCCCCATCCAGACCTCTGAATCAGAATCTGCATTTCAACCAGATCACCAGGTGATTCATTGTCTAGGTAGATGAGAGGCAGCTTTGGACTTGCTGCAGCCTAGGGTAGAGGAAGGGGGCAGGGATCAGGCCTGAGTTTTCTGCTGTTCTTAGTAGGTGCTATTTTTACCTGCAAATCCATCTATCTATCATCTATCTGTCTATCTGTTATCTATCATCTATCTATCTATCTATCTATCTATCTATCTATCTATCTGTCTGTCTGTCTGTCTGTCTGTCTGTCTGTCTGTCTATCTATCTATCTATCTATCTATCATCTATCATCTATCTATCATCTATCTATCTACCTACCTATCCATCCATCCGTCCATCTATCTATCTGTCTATCATCTATCTATCTTTAACCATATGGAATTTTTAAAATTATGGTGAAATACACATAAAATAAAATTTAATATTTTAATCATTTTTAAGTGTGCAACTTGGTGGCATTAAGTATACACATGTTGTGCAAACATCACCATAATCATCTCCAAATCTTTCTTTTCTTCCCACCTGAAGCTCAGTATTCGTTAAACACTAACCCTTACTCCCCCTTCCTCCAGCCCCTGGTAAGTATCATTCTGTTTCCTGTCTCTGTGAATTTGACTCTTCTAGGTAATTATTTAAAATTTCTTCTTTCATCTACAGCATAATATTATATTTAAATATGATCAACTAAGCTCTAACAAAATCCTTCAATATGATTGATTTAAAAGGGTTTTTGAACTGTTAAATTAATAAAATTATATCTAGGTACTCCCAGTGTCGATGAAAGAAAGTCCAAACTTAAAGGAAAATTTTATGAAAGTTTACTTGAGCCAAATCTGAAGATATGACCAGAAGCAAGATCTCAATGGATTAAGAAAGTGCCCTGGAGAATCACAGTCCCGTAGTTCTTTTTATGCATTTGCAGTCAGAGGGGAAATGTAAGGAAGGCTACGTGAAATTCATGGCTATAGATTAAGGAGGCAGGAGAAAGCAAAGTGGGGGAATCTCTAGGATTGGATCAACAAAATGGTGAGACACATCTTTTTTTTTGGTGGGTATAGGATAGTTAACATTTAACATTTACTATAAATGGAGATGGTATTCAGGCAACACAGTAACAATGAGTTTCATGGTCTTGTGCTGGCACTGGTGGTTATGCCTCTGAGGGGTGTGGAAAAGAAAATTACTCTGACATTCCAAAGGTGTATTATCCTAGATCCATAAGGATAATGGACAGGGCTCGATTATGGTAAAGATTGACCTTTGCTAAGGAAACTACAGGCCTGGGACATGACTACCCATCATTACCTGCCTTAGGAATTTATGATCAGACCATCCTGTGGTTACTATTCAGTCACTGACCTTGTCAGGCCTGCCATGTGACCCACCTGAGCTTGTCAGGTCTGCTGTGTAGTCCCTTTTACATTTATACCAAGTTTTCCTGGTCATCCCAGAAGGCATTCCTGATTTTACAATGTCTGTCAATGGATAATGTACTTTTCAGGAAATTTTATTAGAACACGCCCAATCCGTTAAGCAAGAGAGAACTAGACGTTGTAAACATCTGTATAATCATTTGTTTTCTTAGGATTGTTCCAGAAGGGTTTAATATGCTTCCCTTGTGATAAAATTAATAGGAAAACATTTATTCTCTGATGTATGTTTCTTGGAAGACTTTATATTATGGAGAAGAAGGAAAAACCATTCTGTATAGCAAGGCTGTTAGAAATAGCTGGTATATTTACTGAATGGAGTACTCCAGATGAGAGGCTATTCTAGATAACTTAGTATTTCCGGAAACCACAACAGACTTAAAGAGTTTTCTTAATATGGTATTTGAAGTTCAATCTTGACTTTAAAACAAGCTCAAAGGTGCTCTGAAAAATCTGACATGGTTTTAGTTTCCTGTTTTAATAAGTAGAGAATTCAGCAGTTAATTGAAATTTTCTTTGATAATCACATTCTGAAAATTAATTATCATAACACAACAGAGTATCTGTTGATGGTAAAGGTCACTGGATGAGATATCCTGGTATGTGAGAGTTTTTGTTCTTATAGGTAAATCTGTTATGAGTGTGCTTTCTTTGGATTTGTCTCTTTTTCTTAATAATAGAGGGTTAAAGAACATCTCTTTGAGTTATTTGTTCTTGTTAAATTATTTTCAGTAAATTCATGTCTGAAAAAAGTAAAGACATTTGAGAATTAAACCCCACTTGTCGTTATATAACCTTAGTAATTATTTCAGAAAGCCCAATCTGTGTGTTTAATTTATGTGCAGTTAATTATGAGTGGTTCATATGGCACATTCCTTGGTTTTCGTTTAATCTTCAAACTATCAAACAGAAATAATAGAAGTGAGACATATGCTGATCTAGGAGAAAAATTATTGTATATGTACTGAAATGTGAAAATGAATCTATTTTTCCCCCTGTGACCCTGTTATCTCCTTTAGATGTTGCTATTCTATTGGGTGGAAATCATTTTGGGTTTGGATTCCTTTATTTATAAAAGGAAAATCTCATTTTATAAGCTTGGTTTTGGGTGACTGCAGTTAAATAGTTGCTTGCGGACCTGTAGTTACGTCCCGTAATGCTGTCTTTGATTTTATTACCAGTGTGAGCCGTGGGCTTCCTAGACTAGCAGAGCCATCCTCTCCTCTAGGTCACGAAGCACAGCTATGTTTTAGAATGCCTTTTCCTTTTTTTTTTTTAAATCCTCACCTGAGGATATTTTTTCCATTGCTTTTCAGGGAGTGGAAGGGAGAGAGAGAGAAAGAGAGAATCATTGATGTGAGAGAGACACATCAATTGGCTGCCTCCCTCACGCTCCCGGACTCAGGGCTGGGGATCGAGCCTGCAACTGAAGTACGTGCCCTTGGCCAGAATCGAACCCAGGACCCTTGAACCTGCAGGTTGACGTTCTAACCACTGAGCCAAACTGGCTAGGGCTTTAATGCCTTTTAATGGTCACAGACTATTGAGAGCAAAATTAAAGGAACTATAAATGTAAGCAACTAAGTTGGATTATTGGATTTTAATTATTAGCTTATCTTTAAAGTGTTATCTGATCACCTCCTTAGTGGTTGTAATTCATTAATTGGGGTTGAGATTTCAGGTCTTCCACTGGCAGAAAAACAAACATTCATATTGTGGGCCAGGATATTTTTCCTCTTTAATACCTGGCTGATTGCCGTCGGCTCAGGGTTTTGCCTTGCGCCGAGTCTTCGTGAGGTTTTCCTGTGCAGTGGCGAATGTCACCGTCGTGGGGCTCTTACTCTTACCTAGCCAGTGCAGTGGGAGGTGGCTGGTCTCAGGGTCGTCAGCCAGGAGATGGTGACTCCCGCCCCCGCTGGTCAGGCTAAGATAAGACCGTGTGGAGGAAAAGTGCCGGGTAGACTCCAGCCATCTGTTATCACCTGTGAGAACAATGAACAATTCTTTCTGCCCTGTCCACACCGCCTCCGTGCTGGGAGGAAACAGCTGCCCTGTGAGAGCGAGTTCTACCCGGAGGACGCGTGGTTTTCACCTTTTATCTTGCCTTTTTGGATTTGCTTCATTTCTGACACCAGAGGTAGAACAGCAACCGTCCCGTTGTTTTTTCTTCTGGATTTTGAAATGCTGGCATTCATTTTTGGAACCCAGCCCGTCTAAGGGAGGACTAGAAGCTGAGTGAAGCATGGCACTTAAGGGGCTGGGACTCTGGGCCCTGGTCTCGGGGTGCAGGTGCGGCCTCAGCCCCCGCCGCCTGGGTGTCCGTGTCCGTGACCAGCCAGGGTTTCCCAGGCCTGGCGTGGAAATGCCGCAGCAGTCCGCCTGGGGTGGGTGAGAATTAAATGACTGACCGTGTAAAGGGCTTGGTGCGGTGCCTGGAAGCAGGAAGTGCTGCAAAAGTTTTAGCTATTGGAAAAGTTATTTCTACGCAGCGTACTCACTGGAAGAGCTAGAAAATCAGCCCCTGGTCCTGTTCTGTCGGCTTGACAAGGATGGGGCTCCTTACACCGAGGGACCTCGGCTGGCCTCCCTGAGGCTACCTGTCCCTTACCGGCCACCTGTACTTCCCACAGGAGCTCTTGTGACAGCTTCCCCTCTCAGGGTGCGGCCAGTCTTCTGCTTCTTTGCTTGGACAATTCATTAGTTTTTCTTTCATATCTTTTTCAGTGGTTACTACCTTTCCTTCTGGTATTTCTCAAGAAAGGTGATGAACTGGATTTGCAGGATTCTTCTCTTCTGGTGTAAATCAGAGCGTGAAGGTCACTTTATTAATCCTCACCTGAGGATATTTTCAAAGAGAGTGGAAAGGAGGGAGAGAGAGACGCATCAGTGTGAGAGAGACATGCCAATTGGCTGCCTCCCACACGAGCCCTGACTGGGGCCAGGGATGGAGCCTGCAACCCAGGTACGTACCCTTGGCTGGAATCGAACCCGAGATCCTTCAGTCCGCCGCCTGACGCTCTAGCCACTGAGCCAAACCGGCTAAGGCGCTTTTTTTTTTGTTTAATCCCCTCCCGAGGATATGTTTTTATTGATTTTAGAGAGAGAGGAAAGGAGAGAGAAAGAAAGAAATGTTGATGTGAGAAACATCAATATGTTGCCACCTGCATTCAACGCAACAGGGGATCGAACCTGCAACCTGGGCCTGTGCCCTGACCAGGAATCGAACCCATGATCCTTCAGTGCACGGGATGACACTCCAGCCAACTGAGTGCTGCTTGCCAGGGCTGAAGGTCATTTTTTTTATAGGCATCAGGTCAAACTAGAACCAGTGAGGCAGGTTTAGGCATTTCTGACCATGTGACCTTAGCTTTGTGATTTATGACTTGTTTTCGGGAAGTAAGCAGATTTGCTGACCTTGGCTCAGGGGATGGCACATGACGCTCCGTCTTCATTGAGAATGGGTATTTGAGTTCACTGTAATCTCAACCATCCTTATCAGTTTCTGCAGTGTGGTTCATGGAAGTTCATAGTACCCAGCTTTTTCTTCTGCTGGTAGAGGGGAGAGAAGGTGGCGAGGGGAAGGAAGCAGATGTTTCTCTTGGCCGTCTGGCCCCAGGCTTCACATGAACATTGACCTTGTTTGATTCATGACTTTTGGTATCGGTGAATGGGGAGGCCGCTGTCTTGCAGCCCAGTTCATACCTTAGCGGAGTATGAGTTTCCTGGGGGCTGTCATTGCGAAGTTCCACACACTGGGGCCTTCAACAACAGAAAGTTACCCTCTGACAGTTCTGGAGGAAGAAGTCTGAGCTTGGGTTCAGCAGGGCCAGGTTCTGCTCTCTGAAGACTCTTGTAGGGAGTCTGTCCCATGGCCTCCTCCTGGCTTCTGGTGGCTGGTGTTCTCCAGCTTGTAGAGGCATCACTCCAGTCTCTGCCTCTGTCGTCACATGCCGCCCCTGTGTGTGTGTCTGCTGCCATGGCTCTCCTCTTATTATAAGGACACTAATTATATTGGATTAGGTTGCACTCTAATGACCTCACCTTAACTTGATTTTCCCTGCAACAGCCCTATTTCTTTTTTTAAAATATGTTTTTATTGATTTTAGAGAGAGAGGAAGGGAGAGGGAGACATAGAAACATTAATGAGAGTCACTGATTGGCTGCCTCCTGCACTCCCCCTACTGGAAGGAGCAACCTCTTGGGTGCATAGGATGACACTCAATCCACTAAACCACACTGGCCTGGCAATAGCCTTATTTCCAAATAAGATCCCATTCACAGTGTCTGGGGATGAGGGCCTGGATGTGTCTTTGGGGCCACCACTCAGCCCATTACAGATGGTAGGAGACTTTAGAAACCCTCCCTTATTTCTTCTATTACATAATTTTAATCTGCAATGAAAGACTTTTTTCCTTTTTAAATTAAATTTATTTTATAGGACAAAAAACACATATAAAAATAGAGAAGAAGAAGAAAATAACTTCAACCCCCCCTCCCCCCCAAAAAACCAATCTAAATGTATTCCTTGTCCATTCCCCATCTCCCTGTCCTGTGCCCACCCGACACCAATAAGAGGTGTTCCTGGATATCTATTTCAGAAATCATATCATCCCTATGGTTACGGTTTAGCTGCTGAGAACCTGGCAGGAGAGGGCTTGTGTGCTTTTGTGGAGTTCGAGCTTTATTTTGAAGCCAGCTAGGAGGTGCCTGGAATCATGTGGCAGGAGATTTACATTATTGAATCTTCACTTAGAAAGAGAACTGGCAGGCTAGTGAGGAAGGCAGACGGGGGATACTTCATGAAGAAGTGACCAGTTTGGGCCAAAGTGATGCTTGCGGTTGCTGAAAAGCCCTTCCAGGTCACTTCCCCTCATTCCCATGGAGCTGGTGGCCAGTGTGGCTGAGAGGCGTGGCCTGGCACTTACTGTGGTCCTGTGTGCTGGAGGTGGGGTCCGGGGCGTGACCCAGTTGTGAGGCCCGGGGAATGCCTGCAGGGTGGGTGGTGGGCCGCGGTGTCCCAGGTGGCTGTGGGCAGGGGCTGAGGGGGCATTCTCTCTTTACGGAGAGTAGGTGCCTCCGTGGAGACGTCTGGAGATGGAGAAGCAAGAGGGAAGACAGGCTGCCCCACCGTCTGGAGAGTCTGGCTTTCATAGCAGCCACATTCCCAAAGGGATGTTTGCCAGAGAAACGAGTGAGCAGCTCCAAGTGGGTTAGTTGGGAGAGGGAGGAGAAGAGAGACGGGGTGGGGGTGGAGAGGAATTGGCTCTCATGGTTGTGGGTGCTGGCAAGCCTGAAATCTGTAGGGCAGGCTGGCAGGCTGGAATCCCACGAAAGAGCTGATGTTGCAGTCCTGTAGGGTCAGCAGGCTGGAAACTCAGGCATGATCCTTTATAGCTCTGGTTGTAGTCTGGGGGCAGAGTTCTTTTTTCTCCAGGAAATCCCAGGCTCCTCTTAAAGTCTTCATCTGATTGGATGAGGCCCACACACATTATGGAGGGTAATCTGCTTTACTCAAAGTCAATTGATTGCAGATGTTAATCACATCCAAAAAATACCTTCATGCAACATCTGGACTAGTTGGACTACACAACTGAGGGCCACGGCCTGGCCATGTTAACACATAAAATTAACCATCAGACACAGGTACCAGAGTGGTGGCAGACTCACCCACTCATTTACTGGAACCTCTGTGTGAATAGTACATTCTTAGGTGACATGCTCTTGCCCCACTGCTTCTTCAGTTTTCATATACTGGTGGAGTTTGCACATACCTGCTGCTGGCCCCAGACAGCCAACTCCTTTTTTTTTTTTTTTTTTTTAAATATATCTTTATTGATTTCAGAGAGAGGAAAGGAGAGGGAGAGAGAGAGATAGAAACATCAGTGATGAGAGAGTCTTGATCGGCTGCAGCCCACACCCCGGGCATGTGCCCCGACCAGGAATCGAACCCCGATCGCCTGGATCCCAGGTCGACGCTTTAACCACTGAGCCACGCCCGGCCGGGCCAGACAGCCAACTCCTTTAATCACCCTGGGAGTACTCATGGTTCTTTTTTCTTATTGCACTAAAAGAGTTTTAAACATCTATTCTTTGCAAACGTTTCTGGAGGTAGTTGTTTCCATGGGCCATTCTCTAACCAGGTTCACTATCAGTTTAGAAATACATACAAGCAGATGGAATGTTCTAGACCTTGCCCGTGACTGTAAACTTGACTCAAAACTCATCAAACTGCAAAATAGAACTAAAGTAATTTTTCAAGTAGTATTTATAGTGCTGTGGTTGGAACTTGAAAGCATGGAAAAGGGATTTTATTTCATTTAAAAAAAAATCTCTGCAGGGAATCATACTGCAGCTTGCTCTGTGCTGGTGACCCTGTTTCTGTGTGTGCCCTGAAGTTTCCACTTGTTCCCAGCTCTGCTTCTGTGAATCTTAGTCTTTTCTTTCCTCATGTTTTGACATTGATACTTTTGTGAGCTCCCGTCCAGTGAATGTTCTGGGTTTTGCAGGGCGTTTTGAAAGTTCCTCTTTCTTTCAGAGTTTGCAGTTACATTTCCTGGTAGACCTTACTTTTCAACTTAATTAAAATAAGAAACATTCCGATCCTCCCATTGTGAAGCTGTCTTTTTGTGATTCTCCCACTTTCACTGTCCAAGTTGTGATCTTCACCTCTGGCTGCACCTTCTATTCACCAGGGGTTTTAAAAAATGATTCTGATACCCATGCTCTCGTCAGAACCTGATTAGTGGGCTCTGGGATAGGGGGTCCAGGCATCAATATTTTTAAAAAGTACCCCCCCATATTTAGAATGTGCAGCCAGTGTCGTAAACAAGATTTCTGATGGCTGTACCACCCATTCAGTTATTTTAAATCGTTGCAACAAAAATGTTACAATGCTCCATGTGAAAGGCTGGTTGTCTTTTGTTTTGAGGATGGGGAGAGAATAAAAGAGAAGGCGAGTGGACACTTTGTCTTCACTTGTCCAGCAGCCGATTGGGGTTACTGTGGGCTGCGGACTTCTGTACGGCAGCCACCCAATAAAGTGCCCTGGGAATTGGGAAGAAGGTCATTCTTTGAAACCAAGTCTCATAAAAATAAGGAAGCTATAGGAGAGTGGTCAGCTGTAAAAGTGACCAAAAGGCCCTAGGAGACAGTTTGCAAATGTGCTGATGAAGAGACACAGGATACAGTGGTCCTGGGATGGTGGAGTATATCCTTAGGTTTGGACGGAATCTAATTCGTGATTTATTTAACAAACATGCATATTGGGTGTACCACCTGCCAGGCACAGTTCTAGGCAGTTTACCTATAGAAATTAGTTCTGGTTTCACAACCATCCTTTGGTGGGTACTGTCTACATTTTGGTGATGAGAAGCTGAGGCACAGAGAGTTAAGTGATTTGCCCAAGGTCACACTGTGGGGATTTGGATGCAGGAAGTCCATCTCTAGAGTTGGCTCTTTATGGGTTGTTAGACCACAGACTACCTGGTACCTGGGGACAGTGTCCTGGCTCTGGGCTTCACCAACCTGATTCTGTGGGCCGCTCCCTGTGCCTCAGTTTCTCCTGTATTGGTTATGGGTGGATAACAGATTATGTGATTTAAACAGCAACTTTTACTAACTCTCTTTTCCGGCTATAATATGGGACTCTTCAGCTCTTACTTCCTTTAGTTATTATGATTTCTCTTTGGGTTTTATTATTACTTGCTCTTTAGTTTTTTGAAGGCAAATCAGACATTTTTATCTGGAAAGGAAAACTATTTTAGGCATAGGCACTAACACAGTTGCCTTTTTGTCCTCAGTAAACTATGTAACGGACTTGGAAAAATCCTCCTGGGATAGCTGGAATGCCACTTTCCCCCCCTTGATCACTCTTGTGAAATCTAGTGGGTGGGAGCTGATAACATTTTTAGCTGTTGGGAAACCTTAGGATGCCCAGATCGCTATATATTCAATTAGTGCCTGAAAGAAAATTCCCAGCTCTGTGGTAATGACGGGGAAGCATTTCTTTTCTTTTTAACTAACACTTGTTATTGCCACGTATGGAAATGTCCTCATCGTCTTCTGCCATGGGGGTCCTTGAAGAGATGGGAGAAGACTGTTTAATTTCTGTCTGTTGGCGTACAGTGTAATTTGACATGCAACTTATAATTAGATTAGCAGGCTTAGGGCTGACCTGCTATGGCTGTGTTAAAGGAGAGGAATTTTGTTTTGCGGGTGATGAATTCCAGAGGATGTTCTGCTTGTCAGCAGGCTGACCCTTCCCAGCACCCGGGACAGTGAGCATGGTGGTTGTAAACTGGCCCTTGACTTTCACCTTCAGGATCTCTGCTGGGCAGGATGCATACCTCCAACTAGTGCCAAACCTGTCCGGGCCTCTGTTCCTCCGTCTCACCTCCACCATCAGATGGTTTGAGGACACACTTGGAGCTTTTTTGGAGAGGCAGGGAGCCCTGGCTTTGAGTCTGTGTCTGGATGAGGGAGAGGTCAGCTATCAGGTATAGGTGCATGCTAGGGCCCTTCTCCCAGGACATGGGCGTCTTTCTCAGCAGGTGGCTCTTTCCAGGGCTGGCCACGGGGGCTACCAGCCTGCCCCCTAATGAGGCAGTGCCACTTGGCCTGTGTCAGAATGTGGCCATGTCAGAATGATTGGAGTGGAACTTGTTTGTGTTTCTTGGCCAGTTGGCTGAAGATAGTAGTTTATTAGAAAAGCAAAGGACACTGTGTTTTATACAAATATATGTGTATAGGTATCATGCCTTTAATCCATGTTCCAAAGACCCAGAGACCAAGGGGTCTTCAGGTCTTTTGTGTCAGGGATCCTTTTGTGCCCTAGTGGTATGAGCTCATGATCTTTCTCTTTTTTCCCCCCATTGGTGCCCCCAGAGTGCTCTATGTATTTATTTATTTTTAACCCTCACCTAAGGATATTTTTTCCATTGCTTTTCAGATAGAGGGGAAGGGAGAGAGTGAAACATTGATTGGTTGCCTCCTGCACATGCCCCGACCCAGGCTGAGGATTGAGCCTGCAACCGAGGTATGTGCCCTTGGCCGGAATCGAACCCAAGTCCCTTCAGTCCATGGGCTGATGCTCCAACCACTGAGCCAACCCAGCTAGGGCTGAATGCTCTGTTTAAATTCATGCGCTAAAATACAGAGTTTCATCAGGGAACCAGGCTTCCTTGACAAAGGGCAGGTCTAACAGCTGTTGTGATGTTTAAGTTGTGATCTGCATAAATGCTTGATGACACAGTGACAACTGTGATGTGAATTGAAAGCCTCTGTTATTTCTAAAGGTGACAAAGCCACAGGTGTTGCTCCTTCATATCATTTCTGGTTTGTTGCCAACATGTATAAGAGAAGGAAATGCTCAATCTCAGTTAGAGGATGTTGAGAATAAAGATTGCCTTCTTTCCCCTTTCAAGGTCATGGGCCTCTGGGCTCTGTTTCCACTGTAGTCAGCAGCTGGGCTCTGTAGCCCAAACTGGAAAACTGCAGGCGGAGTCACAGAATGTCCTCAGAAACAGATTCTGATTCCAGTCAGGGTGAAGCTGTCGAAGATGCCCTAGAAATATAGCTAACTCTCCAAGGGACCGTGTGAGTGTAAGAAGCAAGCTTAGAACTGTGAATGCACAAGGCCCCTCCCAAGCTCCTCCTAGGAGCATGGATGTGCCCAGACAGCTTGGGTCCAGGATGGTTGTTCCTCCTGCCATTGAGGGGTACGGAATTGGATGGCAGAAGGAGGGCTGATTAATCCTGGGGCCTGGGGCGGCTTTGGGAGGGGGCCCCGTTTTAAGTGTATGAATTGCCCTTTGTGGAGTCAGTAAAACCATCTCCTACACAGTGAACAGGAGAAGGGGAAATGAAGGGGCCATGTGTAAAAACTTAGGGACACAAACACTGGTCAAACTTGGCCTCTGGAGACCAACCCCAATGAAAGGGGGCCACTGGGCTTGCCGCTTACCTGGGATCTGCACCTTTTAGCAGGTTTTCTAATGTTTTTGTTGTTGTTTTACATATATTAATACTTTTAATCATAACTCTGTGAGGTACTATTATTGTCTGTTCCATTTCGCAGAAGAGAAAACTAAACCCTGGGTGGTTAAGTAACTTGTCCAGGTTCACAGCTCCAGGCCTTCTGGTTCCAGGACCCATGCGTGCTCTCAACCACTGTTCTATACGTGCAGCTGAAAACAACCAGTCTCCACGTGGCGTCTTTAAATTCTTAGTTGTAGGACTTTCATTCAGCTAGATTTCAGGCAGCTCCGAATGATGATGGTTCTGTTGTTTAGCTGTCCTTTCGATGGAGGTTTGGGGGGATAAAAGTATTCAAGTGTGACGAAATTTCAGATCTTTGTGGGTTTAACACATCAAGGTGAGTCCTCCCGCCCCCTCCTCTTTCCTCTTTCCCTCAATCTTCAGTTCAGAGTAAAGGTGGGGAGTCGAGAGGCTGAGAAGCTGGCTGCAGGGTGTAAATGAAGCTTCTGACATGAATGAGCCTTCGACCATTTTGCAAATCAGACCAAATTGTTACAAAACAAACTAAGAAATCTTATGCAAGACAAAATTGTGTTTGTTTTTTTTAAAATAGTGGGGATAATTTGTGGTTTCACTTACTCAACACATTTATTACCACTGAATACATGGGACAAGTAAAACCAGCCTTTCCTACTGTAGAGAGACATGTATTAACTGCATAACCAAGGTGTGGACTTGCGATTGTGCTAAGTGTCTGAGCCAGAGCACAGAGCAAGTGTGAGGAGTGGGAGGGAGGGCGGTGATGGGACTGACCAGAGGCTTAAAAGTAATCTGGAAGGGGGTCAGGGACCCCCTGGAAAGTGACACGTGGTCAAGTGAATTGACCAGTGGCCTGCACCCAGGCAGCTGGACAGGAGCTGGGCACTGGGCAGTGCATGGACCTGTGCGGAGGCAGACTTGCTAGGGCCCTGTCAGAACAGCCGTGATGCTGAGATGTGGCGCAGACTGTTGTCAAGCATCAAGACCCAGCCATGGTAGGAGCATGCAAAAATAGGAACAGGCCAAACAATCTTTAATTAGAAGGAAAGTAGGGCACGGGTGTCTTCTTGGTCTTGGAGGTTAACTACTGTGCGTGACTGGGTTGTGTAGGAATTGCTTGTGGTGGGGTGGGCTTGCAGCCCCCCAGAGGAGCAGGCACTGCCGTTAGATGCTGCGGGGCCTAGGCTGGTTACTTCTTTCTGTGCACCAGTGTCTTGATCCAGCCCAGCTCCAGCCACACCTTCGTTTGGGTGACACTTCCATGGTCCGCCCGGGGGGTTCCCGTGTGGCGTGGTTGGTGGGTGCGTCTGAGAGGAGAGCGAACCCGCATCTTTCTTTCCTTTTCCCCCACAGGGCGGGAGCAGTTCCACGGCCTTGGCTCCATGTACTGCCGGGGGGCGGCAGCTGTCATCCTCACCTACGATGTGAACCACCCGCAGAGCCTGGTGGAGCTGGAGGAGAGATTCCTGGGCCTGACCGATTCAGCCAGCAGCGACTGCCTCTTTGCCATCGTGGGGAACAAGGTGGACCTTAGTGAGGAGGGAGCCTCGGAGAGCTGCGAGAAGGAGGGTCACAGCTCCGGACCAGGTGGTGGCCACGGCTTTGCGTCACCCAAGGCGCCCAGGCAGGTGCGGCTGGAGGAGGCAGTGGCTCTTTATAAAAGGATCCTGAAGTACAAGATGCTGGATGAGAAGGACATGCCTGCTGCTGAGCAGATGTGCTTCGAGACCAGCGCCAAAACCGGCCACAACGTGGACCTGCTGTTTGAAACCTTGTTCGACATGGTGGTGCCCATGATCTTGCGGCAGAGAGCCCAGGGGCCGCCGCAGACCGTGGATATCTCCCCTTATAAGCCACCCAAGCGGACCAAATCTGGGTGCTGTGCCTGACTCTCAGAGGTCCCCTGACCCCCAGTTTACACAGTTGGCAAGGAGTGTGACGAGCGAGCTGTAGTCAGGAGCATAGAAAGTCAAGGAGTTGCTTTGTATAATTGCACACGGAGGAGAAGATCCGAGTGGAAATGACAGCTAGTTATTAAGAGGAGGCCAATGGGAATCATGGCCTCTGCCTGCAACACTGTGTTGGGAGGTGGGAGCTGCAGGATCAGGGTTCCTGGAGACTGTTGTCCCTAGCTGATCCTTTTCTGAAAACCTAGCCTGTGATTGAAGGTTGCCTTGGGGGGTGTGTGCACCTGTCTGAGCACCTGTACGACTTTTATGTTCGTTGTTCTCAGATGTTTCTCTTCACTGTGATTTATCTTTGGTCCTTTCATTTGGAACTTGTATCTTGATGGCTCATAAAGATTCTTGACTTGTTAATTTATACAAAATCAGGAATCACTGTTTTTATATTGGTTGTAGAAGCGTGAACTATACATATTATTAAAGGATCTTCAGAAGAACTTTGGTGTGGAGGCTGCATTGATTTAGACTTTATTTTGTGTCCCTGGTGGACCCCTTGCTGGGGGCTCCAGAGAGATGGCTGTGAGCTTAAGGAACTTCTGTCTTTAAAAGCTGCATTGGATCCTTACAAATTCCAGCATATTCGCATCCGCCTAGTTGTCTTGACATGAATTCCAATAATAGAAGCAAAACTAAAAGCTCTTTTTCTGCTAATGTCAGCTTGGGTCACCCAGGCGGTTTCTGCATCAGAAACCCCTTTTCTGCTGGTTGGTAGGTGCATGGTTTTGTTATTAGAAGATACTAAGGCAGGGAAGCTGTGACACAATAGGTTTCGTTTTGTTAGAAATCTAATTGAGAGCATGTAGGCCAGACATGGGCTCTCTGTTTGGGAAAGGGGTGTCTCAGCCAGCTCAGTCCGTTATTACAAAATACAGACCGGGTGGCTTAAACAGCAGACATTTATTTCCCACATTTCTGGAGGCCTCCTTCTTGACGTGTCCTCACGTGGTAGAGAGAGAGCTCTGGTCTTTCTTCTCTTATAAGGGCACTAATTCTACCCTCATGACCTCCCTAAGGCCCCACTTCCAAATACCATCGCATTGGGGGCTAGGGCTTCATATGGATTATGGGGGGACACAAGCATTCAGCCCATAACAGAAAGCAAAATGAGGCAGAATGCTAGTGAGAAAACAATATTTTGTGAGTAGGGGTTTTTTTTGTGGGGGGTGTTCAGTAATTCTTTTGAGTGCCTGTGATCTCTGTTTCTGGGTCCTTCCAGGCTGCCTCCTCTGCTCCTGTGCGGTGCACCTTCTCCAGGTGAGTGAGCCTGATCTGGAAGGTGAAATGTGGCCACAGCCTCCGTGTGTGACTGGAGCTCCTAAGTTAAGGTGCCCTGTTTCTACAGATGACCTCAAGGTCTCATACTTCATTTTCACAACTGTAGCCGGTTGAAAAGTGAAAATGGATCAGTTTGACTGATTCATTACTTTTCATCGATTTGGTTTAATTTGCCATTGTGTGGGCAGAAGTTGTATTAATTTTCTGTAAAGTGCATCTTTGTAGTGACACAACTAGCAAACGCTACCCAGGGAGACCCAGGAGCTTGTCTTTGAACAACATATATGGAGGGAAAAAGTGTCCTATGAAATTACTTCATGCTTGAAGGCACGGCTGGCTGAACGCATTCTCAAGGACCTTTCCTCCTGAATGTTCTTTGATTCTCTTGCCCATCTGCTCTGAGCACCCCCAGCAAGTGTCCCTGACCGGGGAATTGCCCAGGGATGGAACATGCCCCATGAATGGCACTTAAGCATTTCACCCTTTATTGTTGCCCTAAAAGTAGGCTTCGCTCTGGGCTCTGTTCCAAGTGGACTTCAAATGCCAGCCTGGGCTCTCTCTCATTAGGGGGCTTGGTCCTCAGATCCAAGTCTGCTCATGGATTTCTGACCGTGACCTCATGTGGGTCTCACTTCCAATCAGGAAACCAGGTCAGTTCTGGGAAAGCTTCAGGCCGCTCAGCTGTGTGAGCCAACCGGTGGAGATGGAGGGGATTTCTCTGCTGGATGTGGCTTGAGCTGTTGCCCTCGAACATTCAACGCGGCTGCCCTAGGGCTGGGAGGGCACGGACAGCCCTGGGTTAACCTGCTGTGCTGAACTTGGAGTCACTGCTGCAGATTTTCACCTGAGGCTCTGAGGTGTCCTCATAAAACCCTTCTCAACAGTATCTCCCCGTTGGATGTTTCCTGGTGCCCTTGAGGCATCGTACCTGGCGGAGGCATCAGGGAAGTTCTGGGTTGGGTATGTTGTAACCTGGGTGGTGTAAGCCATGGTTTTCCCTTTTCCCAGGCTGTTAGGTTGGTTTCTTAAAAGTACAATTTTGTCCTTTCTGAACCTGATATCCTGATTTAAACAGCGCTGCCTGCTGTGCCAGGAAAATCCACTCACACAAATGTCTGGTAACCATGATACCTCCAGCATACAGTTTCCCTGTTAACAGAGGTGAGCCCGGGCTCAAAGCCAGTGACGTGGGTCAGAGAGATGGTTTTTGTCTACCAGAGAGAAGGGGAAATGAAAGCAACTTGTGCCTCCACCTCCATGCTCTGGGGTGATCCTGATTATGCAGAGTCATACTACGGATGACAACTACGGTTTGACCCTTGAACAGCGTGGAGTTAGGGCCACTGAGCCCCACGCAGTCAAATATTTGCATGTAACTTTTGACTCCCCCTAACTTAACCATTAATGGCCTTCTGTTGCCCAGAAGTCTTACCAATAACACAAAGAGCCGATGAACACATATTCTGTATGTTACATGTATTATATACTCTATTCTTACGATAAAGTCAGCTAGAGAAAAGAAAGTGTTACCAAGAAAATTGTAAGGGAGAGAAAATGCATTTACAGTGTTGTACATACTTATTGAAAAGACCCCGTGGTGAAGCGGACCCGCACAATTCAAACCTGTGTTCTTCAGAGGTCAACTGTAAGTGCTTTGAGGAAGGCAAGGCCTTGGGACCTAAGACCCTGTGTCTGAGAGCCAGTGCGTGGAGTGTTTGGAGGCAAATCTGCTCCACCTGTGGCTGGGGAGTTCCAGATTATACTTTATGTAACTTGACCCAGTGGACCTCGTGGCTTCATGGCCCTCCTATCTGCCCCCATTATGTCACCCCACCCTATTCCCTGAGTACTTTCTGTGCCCTGAAGTGGTCTCTGATCTTCCCCCTTCTCGAATCTGGACCCTTTGGACCTGGGTGGAGCTGAAGTGGGTGGAGCTGCTGGGCCTGCAGTGTTGACCCTGGACATGAGTGTGCTGCTGACCCGGTCTCCCTGTGGGCCTGTTCTGAAAGCTGCTGGACTGAGGGTGTCCCTTTGCAGGACCTTCAGAGCAAGTGACTGCTTAGTCTGTAAGTGTCTGTGTTGTTCCCTGTTCTCCGCTCCCTTGGATTGGCCTAGAACTCACGGGTACCTCCCTCAGGAGGAGGGTGTGGAAGGCACCTTTTTTGAGGCTGTGAGCCCTGAAACCCAGAGCAAGGAAAGTTGTGTCTAAGGCTAGAATCCACCAGTGGCTGGAAAGGGCCACACATCAGGTCTCACCCAAGTCCAGCCCCTTCCAGGTTAGGGTAGCCTAGAGCCTGACTTGGCTTCAAATGCCTCATTCCGTTTGCTGCTGTGTTGTTTTGTAAGGCCAGTTTGGTTGTCTAGTCCTCTAACCAGCAGATACCCACTGCCCAAGACAAGAGGAGCCATCCCTCATTTTATCCCCTCTTCCAGTTGTTTCCATTGGAAAAAGCCATGCAGACCTAGAAGCTGTCTCTTGGGGGCTAGTCTGACAGGCCCAGGGCTGCTAGCTTCTCCATGAGGTGAGCAGGGCAGGTCCTGCCTACCCCCCTATGCCCTCATCCAGGGGCTGGCTGCCTTGGGAAGGGTCACCATCACCTCCAGGATACACAGTGTGTGTCTCCAGGGGCACTTCCCAATGTCCTTGGCCTCACCCTCTGGAGGCCTCACTCACCCCTTCACTTCCTTGTGTGGCAGAGCAGCTGGACCCTGACCCCATATGATGAAATGGCCTCTTGGGAAATGGCTGCAGTTTTATAGCCAGTTTATGCCGTTACATGACCCACAGTTTCTGGGCCTGCCTCCACCCCCACTGCCTTATGTTCTTGACCTTGGCCATGGAAGGGAGCTCTGTGAGTCAGCCCTGTTCTGCAAGTGTCCCCTAAGAGTCAGTCTGCAGGTAGGGAGGGTGTCAGGAGCTACTGGGGTGTATGTCTCTCTAGGGAGAATGCTGGTGCCCTGCCCTTTGTGGCTCGGCATCTGACTCTGAAGTGTGGACCACACAGAGGCACCAAATCTAAACCAAGTTGAGCAGGAATCTTTAGGACAGTGACCACCTTTCTGTCTGCTCCTTTGATTGTGGGGATTGGAGTCTAGAATTAACAGCTGCCTCCATAAGCTTTGCGGAGCATCTTTCAGGTCCTGGCCTCAGCCTCTTGACCCATTTTTTTGTTACAGCTGTTGCTATGGAAACCAGCTGTGTACAGGTGTAGCTGTCTTGCATCAGCTTCATATGGTTTTCCACCCCGCCCCGGGGGATGCTGCAGGAGCCCACATGTAAGTGCTGATGGTCTTGGGCCACCCCTGACCACTGGGAGTCAGAACTAGAGAATGCAAAGGTCCCTTCCCAGCCTGGGCAGGGCGATCCGAGGCTGCTTCTGTGGCCTTCCTAAGTGGGTCCTTAGCAAGATAAAGCCCTAAATCACCAAGGGCAGAAGCCCCCTTAGTAAGGTGCCCTCCTTCCTGGCTTCACTCTGCTTAGGTCCCACTCCATTCCCTGGAATCATGTCCCCAAATAACATTCCTGTGCAGAGTCCCTGTCTCGGTCAGCTTCTGGGGGAATGGCAAGCCGAGATGGCTGCTCACCTATGTCAAATAACATTATCAGGTGGAATACTTATTTCATTAGGTCAAAATTATTCTTAGAAAAAGTTTAATATGAGATTGAATTTTAAAGGGTAAAAATAAATCCTGTGAGTTGGGTTCCCAAGGGTCAGCTGGGTTCCAGAAAAAAAACAAAGCCAGAAATATATCTTGAATACTTTCTTGGAAATACTGAGATTTGACTTGGGAGGTCAGGTTGGAATGAACTGAATGACTTTGGAAGTCCCTTTGTGAAGTACCCATCCCCCTAATTCCCACGTGTGATGGTTGGGGTGCTTTCTGCAAAAATGAATGCATTATAAACACAAAGACAGTACCCTGAGAATGCAATGACAATACCAGAGACTTGGGTTCCAGTCTAACGAAACTCAAGAGAATAGCTCCAGGGCCCAGATGCAGTGTGTGTGTGGGGTGGGTGGGTGGGATGGACCTATGCAGTCAGCAAATTTTGTGCTCTATAGACTTCAGAAAACTAAGGCAATCAACAACTAGGGGTATAAAAAAGTTCAAAACCAAATTTTATTTGATAGTCATTATAGAGGACATTGAACTTAGTCATGGGAGTACAATTTACCACAAAAAAAAAGAGGGTCAATCTCCAGAGTGGCCTGGGGGCGGTGGAAACATCACTTCTGACTGTATGGAGTTGGCTGTCAAATAGCCTAGCTGACAACAGACAGTTAGAAGGTCTTCGTTTCTATGTGACTTTTGCCAAACCCAATGGTGTGTGACTGTCTTCTTGGCCTTGAGGGGGTTAGGATAATTCGCATCAACTGTATTTGGGAGAAGATCCTGCTGTCATAGTGCTGTTGGCTTAGAGGGCAGTGTCGGCCCATCTCCAGGAGACCCTCAGGTGGGAGCAGTGGCAATGAGTTCAGGAGCCCTCGGGCTGTATGGCTTCATTTGTCTATAGCACCCCATTAAGTGAGTTAAATGAGTAGATTGCGTGCGAGGTTTGAAAGTGCGGTGACTACAGAGGTACATATTAAGAAGTTAATTACATACACTTAGCTCATAATAGTCTAGTGTGGCCTGACAGGGAGTGCTGGGGCCAACAGTCTTCCATTTTGGGGGGTCACGGTGTCCCAGAGGAGGGCTGCACTCTGCAGGGTGGAGATAGTGGTGAGCACCTATGAATGGATGACAAGTGGCTATTTGGTATAAGTGCTGGTGCTGAATTCCTTCGGTGGCCTCTCTGTTTTGTTTTTGCAGAAAAAACTGAAATGAATTTTTGGGGTCAGCACCTGAGGTAATAAGTTAAGAATAAGCACCAACGTGGCCCCAGGGGTGCACCTGCGCGAAGCGCGGCCGGGGCGGCGTCACAGGTTCTTCATGCACACCTGGCAGCGGCTGATGTGGGTCCGGATGAGCCCCGCCTTGAGCGTGTCGGCGGACGGCGAGCCCTGGAAGCTCTGCTCGGGGATGGTGGTGAGCCAGAAGCTGTACTTGTTGGCAAAGTAGTGGCAGGTCCCACGGCCTCCGTTGCACTCGATGAAAGGCGTGGCTCGGAAGTCCTCCAGACAGCTGCCTGGCGACACTAGCGACTGGCCGCCACCTTCGTCGCCTGCGGCTGTGTGCTGTGGAGAAGGAGAGGGACAGGGCTGTGAGCATGCTCCCCGGGGCAGCCCCGGGTAGGCTACAAGTGACGCGCTTTTCTCCTAACTGCACGACAGCCGTGAACATCTATTTATGTCAACACAGAGCACCTGCACGTGCTCTTTACTGCTAGGGGCTTAGCTAGCGAAATAAATCCGGGCAGGTGTGCGGAAGGCAGAGCCGGGTAGCAGGCACGCTGCGGGGGAGGGTGCGTGGACATAAATGGACAGTCCTGATTGTTATGAAGTGACAACTAGAACAAAAGCAAAAGCAGGTTATAATTGGTGGATACAACCGACTACATTTGGGGGCAAAAATATCATCTCCCCATTCATCCATTCAAAGAATGAAGCATTTGCCTGGCAGAAGAGATACCAAAATGTTAGCTTTTGTTTTAAAGGGAAAATAAAATCAAGATGTGGTTCAGCATCTGAGGTTAAGTTAAAAACAAGCACCCCCACTCCCAAAGTGACCCCTCCCTGCCCCTCCTCTGCTAACCTTCATGAAGATGGAGGGAGTATGTCAGTGGTTTTCATTAGTTTTCTTTTTAGAAAATCTCTACTTGCTGATTTTCCAACAACGAACATCTACTAGTCATGTAATTAATTTTTTTTTTCAATCAGAGGGTTGTTAATTAAGCAATTAGTCACTGGAGATGATCCAGCAGCTGCCGGCTGGGAATTTCCTTTGCCACTTTCAAGTTCTGCTTTCTTTGTTTCACAAACATCTTTAGCTCCTATGAAAGTGCGTGGTAGGCTCCCGATCGCAAAGCTAATCTATAAGAGTGTCGTTTGGCTTGTCAAGCAAGCTTTGAGTGGGGAGTGGGTTGTCAGAACCTGCTAATTTAGAACAGGAATCTCTCAGCCTCAGTTTGCACGAACAAAAGAGGCTGTCCTGTGATGTATATGGGCAAGGACCAGCAAAAAACAAAAACCTTTTAAAAGTTTTCTGCTCACAAAATGCAGAAGCCTTACCAACCCAGAGCTACTGCATTCTTGTTTATTGTAAATAGGCCGAGAGAAGCAGGCATATCTTCACGAGGCGTCTCAGGCCCCACTCTGGTCTGAGAGAGCTGAGGCCATGCCTGGGAGCTGCCCAGTAGGCCCTGGAAAGGGCTCCCCAAGGGAGACTCCTGAGGCTGTTGGGACGGGGTCAGGAGGAAGCACCGGGTTGGGAGCCTCAGAGCTGGGACCAGCCTGGCTGAGTAAGGGCTCTGAGTTTCTGTGAATCCATTTATATATTATATCATTAATATAATTTATGAAATATTTAATGTCACCATGGCTAGAGTTATGATGGAGTTATGATAGTCACAATCAATAAAAATGAAATAGAAGATCTACTACCCCCACTGGACTTTCCTTTCTCCCTACAGTGGTGGAGTGAGCGGTAATTGTAAGGGATGCTACCATGGTGTAGTCGCTTCTCTTAATGTTAAGCTAAACGTAAGCTGGCCAGGACAGAGTTCTCTATACCCAAAGGTGACCTGACAGTGATATTCCAGGATTTGCCTCATCAGCACACATATATCTGCTTTAAAACCAACCAGTTACTGGATGTTTCTTGAGGGCACTTTAGGTTCTAGATAGATACTACATAGGGTACTTCAGATTCTAGATAGAAGTCTTCCCTGTGTTTAGCCTTAGGATAAACTGGTAGAGTTTTACTTTTAGTGTTCTGCTTAGGAAGACGGATGACGAGCCAAATTTATTCTAATTAAAAAAGCTTGGTGGCAAATTAACGGGTCCCTTCTGGGCAGGGTCGGCCCCAGGCCAAGGCATGTGGCTCAGTTAACAAAGTGCAGGCAAAAGTGCAGGCTACACTCAGGCTCTCACTCCCGCCCTGGGCAGTGCGCGGCCTGCAGAACTGCCCTGTCTGGTTACTTTTGGCAGCTGTTCTTGCGGCATCCCCAGCCAGGGTGTGGTTGGGGAGAGGAACTCGCTTTCCACCTGGTTCCACAGCTGAGCGAGAGCTGCAAGCACCACCTACCATGAGGAAGGAATATCCTATCCACAAACTCCGCCACCCGGCGGGGCAGTGGGGGATGGAGACGTCCTGACTGTGGACAGCGATGGCGACGGCCGGGGCCTCGCACACGGAGCAGCGGCTGATGTAGGGCTTGATTTCGTCTTCGGTCACAGGCATCATAGGCAGCGGGGCCGTGGTGGAGAGCCAGTAGGACTTGTCATTGCGGCTGGCGTAGTAGCAGACGTCCCCAGGGTTGCAGTACAGGAAGGGCATGGTGCTGAACCGAGCCAGGCAGGAGCCCGCCAGCCCTGCAAAAGGAGGTCACCGTGGAGTGTGGCCGGGAAGAGGCTCCTCCAGGCCCGGCTGGGCTCGGAGGTCCCGTGTCAGGGACCTGCCCCAGTGCCCATTTGGAGGGGCTCAGCTGCACACTGAGGGACTGAGCCAATTTCCAATTTTTGGGGGGAAACAGACTATACTGGCGTTTCAGCCCTGCCCTTCTAGAAGGTCTCACACACACCTCTGGGCCAAGCTGGGTCAGCGGGGAGTGGTATCTTTACAAATAGTACTTCGAGTGAGGCCACTGTTGGGGGTCTTAAAGCACCCACTGAAGAAACCCCCGATAGCATCTGAGATGAGCGTCTGGCTCACCACACCCCACAGCACCCTCCCAGAAGAAACACTGGTCACTTCCATGTGCAGATAACTCTATTGCTTCTGGGTAAAAAAATCAACTTTCCTTATGGCCAGAGTAATTACTCAGTTGAGCAGGGTTCCCTTTTCCCACTGACTGCTCACACGTGTAGAACCAAACGGTGCTCCACCTTTAGCAAGCCTGTCAAGCACTGTGGATGCCTTCTTGGCCTGGTCCCGCTCTCAGGCCCTTTTTCTTGTTTCCTTTGCCCCAGTTTCAAAAACAATTATTTCGGAGGTAGATCATACAGAGGGGAATGTGCAGACATCGTCAGGATTCAGTGGGACAGGTTTCCTCAACCACTGTCCCCACCACAGACACCACAGACTGAGGCACCCTCCCCCCATGCCCCTGCTTTTAATGTGCGCTTGCTCCATTTTCTGTGTGCTTTTAAGTCATTTTAATTCCTTTGGCAACCAGGCTTACTTGAATAAATCCGAGCACACCCATCCACATATCCATTCTCCTGGGGGTTCTATGTGACTTCCAGGCCCCCACGGCCCCAGCCTGACTGTTTACAGAACTTGGGGCAAAAAGCAAGAAGGAGGTAAGGCAGCTGGTGGCTCCAGGCAGAGAGGAGCCAGCACAAGGCTGGGCCTCAAGGGAGCCCATAGAGGCGGGTCTCCGTGGTCCTGACCTGAGGGCATCAAAGGCCATTTTAATCTTTTCTAAAGCCCCAGAGACGTGAATGGGACCAGAGCCTTCAATCAGGAGAAGCTCATCCGCCTTAGAGGACTCATGAACCTCACTGTGGCCATTCGATCCTGACCACCTCCAGCTGAGGGGCCTCGGGGCCCGGCGGGTGGTACGCACCCAGGTCCTGGTTGTGGGCTTTCTCCTGGCCTTCAAAGTACAGCAGGCTGTATCCACTCCAGAGTTTGTTCATGCCCACGGGGCACATGGGCTCCTGGTCTGTCTGGCTGTGCTTCACCAGCAGGTAGCCGATGCCGACGCTGCGGCCAGGCATGCCAGGCAGGCCGGGGGTCCCCGGGCGGCCTGGCTCCCCTAGGGTCCGAAAGAAAGGAGCCACTTATCAGCTGCAATGTAGACCTTAGCCCACAGCCCACAGCCCACAGCCCGCGGCCGACACCACGTGGTAACATGTACAGCAGTCGCTTGGCTTTCTTCCGAGGCTGAGGTGTCAGTGCCTCTGCCCTTGAAGACCGGAGCCTCCCGGGGAGGACCTGACCTACGTTCCATGTTCAGGAAGCATGGGGTGCTGACAGTGAGGGTACTGAACAAGGGCACAGGCTCAGTCGGCCCCGCTAGCTTTCCCCTCAGGGTGCTCAGCAAGAACTAGAACAGCTGGCAGGGTCCCCAGATGTATCAACCTGCATTCTCCATCCCTTAACCAACTGGCCTCTATCCCAAGCGGCAGGCCTCCCTTTCCTGGATGCTTAGGGAGAGGCGGCTCATCCTGGGGTTAGAAATATCCACTCAGGGCCGGATTCTCCCCTCAGGGCACAGAAGGATGTCTGCTCTGCCTTCACCAGGACAACCCTTCAAGCGTTTGAAATCAGCTGTCCCGATCGTGCCTCCCATGACCCTTCCCCTGCAAGGACATTTTCGTACCTTGTTGCTTTCTCACTAGGAAACCCCTCCGCCCTGCGCTGTCTCAGTCTCCTAGCCTGGATGGCTGCTACCTGCCCATGTGTGTTTCAGATGTGCGTCCCCCATGCTACACAATCTGGCCGCGGGTGAGTCCATCCGGAGGGCAGTAGATCGCTGTTTCCCGAGACCTGGGAGCTGACAGTGCAGTCTCATACCATAATGAGCACAGGTGGGTGACAAATCCCAAGAATTTTTTTTTGCATGACTTGCTATTATTTCTAGCCTAGCTCATTCTGCACATGTACAAATAATTTTAAGAAATCAATAATACAAGACTTTACAATGGCTCCTGTTAATGTAATTGTTTTTTAGCTCACTGTCTCAGGCCTTCAGATCTTCACAAATCTTGTCTCTCAGGTGTGCCAATTGCTTCCTTTTCTGAGGCACCTGCACATGTCTCAGAGGAAGGAAAGAAGCCAGCCTGTCCTGGAGATTCTGTGCCAGGTGTTCTGCTAGGCTCAGGTGCTCTGCTAGGTGCAGGTGTTATGGGGTGCATCCAGGACCAAGGCTGCAGTGAGGGTCCTGGGAGCTGAGCTGGGGTGTCAGAGAGGAAGGGGTGCAGCCTCTTATCTCTGCTCCTCTCAGCACTTGTTTATTCATTTCCTCCTTGCATACCACAGTCCATCTGTCAGACCCCGGCAGACCCCAGCCCACCGCCTCCTTTCATCGTCCATCACTCACCTTCCTGGCCAACTGGTCCCTGGTGTCCCATGGGCCCCTGGTCTCCTCGGAATCCAGGAATGGCAGACACACCGCCTCTTCCCTGGGGCCCTGCCTTCCCAGGAGCTCCGCGGAAACCTGCACAGTCATGGAAAAGGTGTGAGTGCCACAGAAAGAGTGACACTAGTGCTTGAAAAATGCTTTTGGTGCCCCGCCGGTATGGCTCAGCTCTTGGATCCAGGAGATCGGGGTTTGATTCCCAGTCGGGGCACATGCCCGGGTTGCGGGCTCGATCCCCAGTCAGGGGCATGCAGGAGGCAGCTGATCAATGACTCTCATCACTGATCTCTCTCTCCATCTCCCTTCCTCTCTCTGAAACCAATAAAGACATATTTTTTTAAAAAAATGCTTTTGGCAAGAAACAAAAGTGGAAACAAAGCAAATAAGACAAGGAGCCTTTCCCTGGTAGCCCTACAATAAGGCTCCTACCTGGTTCTCCTGGGGGACCCTGGGGTCCCATCTCTCCCTGTGCCCCAGGGGGGCCTCTCCTTCCCTGTGGACCCACTGGCCCGGTCTGGATGGTAATCTTCTGGGGGATTCCTACAATCCCTGGGGATCCCACAGGACCGGGGGTACCTGGAAAGGGAAAAGGAAGGCCAGTTGACACAGGAGGACCACTCACTTTCTTGTTCTGATTGCTTTTTAAAAAAAAATTATCTTTATTGTTGAAAGTATTGCAGATGTCTCCTTTTCTCCCTATCGACTCCTTCCACCCCACACCTGTACCCCCAGGCCTTCACCGCTATTGTCTGTGTTCATGGATTATGCATATATGCATATCATTTCTTTTCTATCCCATTGCTTTACTCGTTGAAACCAATCTTGGAGCTCTGAAGAACAATCTTGCTTCCTAGAGATGAAGGGGGTTAACAATGACTCATCTGAGAGGCCGTCAGTACCTGCCCCCCAAGGATTACTTTCATGCACCCGCGGGAGTGCCTGCAGACCCCACCTTGCTTTCCTCTTTGCACTTTAGGGTTTGGGCCAAAGGACAAAGACTGGCTTTAGAGTTGTCCCCATGCCCAGAGGGGCAGGGGTAGTTCTGAAGCCCACTCCTGGGGGCAGCCGATCTAAGACGGTGGCTCCGCAGGCATGTTAGCTGCCACTTACCCGGGAACCCTCGTTCTCCTTTGGGTCCCTTAGGGCCTCGGTCGCCCACACTTCCGGTGACTCCTATGTTTCCCATGAATCCTTGCTCACCTCTTGGCCCTTGGAGACAAGGAGGACATTCAGGACACATGCCTGGGCAGGGGCTCTAGTTATCTTTGACCACTGCTACCAGCCTCCCCCAGGACATGACACCTTCGTGTGGGCACAGTTACCTTTTTCCCCAGGGGGACCGAACACACCAGGCCGGCC
Source organism: Miniopterus natalensis (assembly GCF_054644295.1). Classification (NCBI taxonomy): domain Eukaryota; kingdom Metazoa; phylum Chordata; class Mammalia; order Chiroptera; family Miniopteridae; genus Miniopterus; species Miniopterus natalensis. The sequence continues at coordinate 27,561,128 of NC_142082.1, forward strand.
TTGGGGCCCAGGGTCCCCAACCCATCCTTTGGTCCCTGGGTTTCCTGGAGCTCCTGGGTGCCCCTCATCACCTTTGCTTCCAGGAATAGCAGCAGGCCCAGGTGGCCCCGGGGGGCCTGGATAACCTGTCAACATTAGTCACAAGAGAGGAGAGGTTAAACGGGAGGAAGGTGTCACAATGGTCTGGGGGAGCCCAGGAAGATGGACAGAAAGCCATCTGTTTAGTCTCTGGCAAGTTTATAACACTGGGTGACTTTTTCTTTTTATTGTGGTAAAATATAAGTGACACAAATTTATCATTTTAACCATTTTAAGTGCACAGTTCAGTGGTATCAAGTCCATTCACACTGTTGTACAATTATCACCACCATCCACCTCAGAGCTTTTTCATTGTCCCAAACTGAAACTCTGTCCCCATGAAGCACTAACTCCCTTCCCCCCTCCCCCAGCCCCGGCAACCCCCAATCTTCTTTCCTGTCTCTACGAACTGGACTCTTCTGAGGACCTCATATGGGTGGAAGCGCAGTGTTTGTCCTGTGTGAGCCCTGAGAGATTCCAACGCCCAGAAGTGTGAGCCCTGCTTACCTTTTAGGCCAAATATCCCGGCCGCCCCTTGGTCGCCAGGTAACCCAGAGATGTTGGAAGGGGGTGTGAAGCCTGGGAACCCCTGCAGTCCTGGACTCCCAGCTGGGCCTCGTTCTCCTTAGGAGGGAAACAGAAGTTGTTTTTAGTGTCAGCATCCAACTTTTTCATCTGTTGTTTCCCCTCCATGCTATCACCTGTCCAGGGGCACAGCCACCAAGGACAGGCAGTGATGGGCGGTGCCCTGAGGCCAGGGAATGTCGAACACAGCTCTTGGGGGTGGGGACAGGGAGGTAGCGGTCTTGTGTCCCCCACTTCCACCAGCCCCATCAGCTGCCAAGAGGGCCCCTCGGACCCACCTCCACTGGGATCTCATTCTCACACGGAGGCTACCTGCTCAGAGACTGCGTCACTGTGCCCCACTGATGTGGCTACTTGTGTATGACACCTCGGGCCGCCCTGACGGCATCTTGAGAGGTGAGGTCTGTTGGTTCTGCTGGCACTTGTGATGGGACAGAAGTCTCCAGTACTGGCAAGATGAGGCTCTGAGCCACACCGATATTTTTAATTCTCCCTGTGGCTATTCTTCAGTATCTTGGGTCCCAGCTATGGCAAGTGGCAAGATAAATGGCCAACAGGGAAGGAGACTAGTTTCTCCCCTAATTGCCATACGAGTATTTGTTTTCCCTTAAGGTCTGGGGACTCAGAGGTTAGTACGAGAACTCTGCAAAAAAATCAGAATGTCACAGTTTCCAGGGACCATTATCTCTACCATAGAGGGAAGAGTGAGTTGGGACAACACAGTGAAAATCTGTGAGATAGCGGTGCCTGTGTCCCCCACGTGGCTTCATGACGAATCGCTATTCATCAGCAACATGAAGAGACTTTCACATTGGGAGGTTCTGGTGCCTAGAACAGGGGGACAGGCGCTGTTCAGGCAACTTCCGAGTGTTACGAAGAAGCACGTGCCAGAAGGTGTTGCCTCGGTCTCACTAATTACAGGCAATATGCTAGTGCGTTTACTAGACTGAGGGGATTAACCAGCCACTATCTGTAGTTGGATATAAAATAACACCAGGTGAGCTGCTTCTAACTATTGTCACAAAGAAACCAAAACAGATGGTGAGCAGCAGTGACTAACAGCAAAACTCTTGAGTTAGAAGATCCAGATTGGCCAGGCTCCCACGAAAACATAATGCGCTCAACTAACTGCAGTGAGTGGGCCGCTGTTAATGAGGACATGGAAGGAGCAGGAGTTAGTTTGCTGCAATCAGGGCCAAAATAACTCCATTTTCTCTGTGGTCCTCATGAATCTTCCTAAGTATTGAAATAAAAGCCCTGCCCAATGGAGGTTCAATGAAAGGCCGTTTTGCAAAACTCATAATCAAATCATGACCTGAAGTTCAAACATCACTGCAGAAATAATTGCGGCTGCAAATTCGAGCTTCTGAAACTCATGCAGGGACTCCACAGATTGGCATTATTTCCCTATTCTTAGAGAAGAGTGAGAGTCCTGACCAGCCATCTGTGAATGTCACCACTGAAAGTCACCATTCCTTATCCCCAGCGGCCTGGTGGGCAGAGGAAAGGGTCTGCTCTGGCCTGAAGGACCACTCAGGAGCCACCAGGTCACTGGGCTATGGTGACTTTCATGTGGGATGAGGGCTTTGTAAGGGGACAACAGCTTTAAAAAAGAGACCCTATGCTTCAGGGTCATTTGAGAGCCCGAGATATGTCTGAGGTCCCCTTGATGGAGTGCAGGCAGCTACACAGTATGTTCAAAGGGTTCTGAGAAACTAATGCTGCACAGGTGAACATGTCATAGGACAATTTCAGGATATCCTGGAGCACACATAGCTTTTCAGTAGAGGTCAAAGACAGTTACCTTATAGTTTCACAGTATTGACTTTGAACCAATATTGAGCACTTACCCTGTGCCAGGCATTTAGCCGACATATACACAAAGGAATGAAAGAGAGCTAGTTTCTGCTCATGTGTACTCTGTCTCTTGTCAGTTGCAGAGCCTGAACAGTATGTTCTGTGAATCAGATGCTAATACATGCTGTGTGATACAGAGTACGATGTTGTGATGTTTTGTAAGTGCTGTCTGTGGGCCAGAATTGCACACGCCATGTGGAATTGAGGTCTCTCACTTCCCTGTTCCTCCCAGGCTGGGTCTCATCTCCATCTTCGAGGGACTCTTTTCCTAACTCCATTCACGGGGCAGATGGGTGAACTGACAAGCATGACTTCATATCTCTCCCACTCTGGCTGCCCAGCAAAGCACTGGGTTCTGGATATGCAGATGGAAATGCTGGACGTGTCTGGCCTCACCTGGAACTCCTCGCTCCCCTTTTTGTCCTGGGGCTCCGCTAGGGCCTGGAAGGATGTTGGCCTCTCCTGGCTCACCCGTTTCCCCAGCAGGACCTGGGAAACCTGGGTCTCCATGGATGTCTGCACCTGTGGCAGGGTTAAACAGCGACGACGTCAGCATCTTCAACCACGCAAGGTTAATTTTCACAAATGAAAGAACAGTAATGCTCTTTGGTGAGACTCAAATATAGGCAACCAGAAGGCAGCTGGGCAATTTCAGTTTGCTATGTGGCCTCAGTGTCCCACAATCTGAGACTGGTATATCACTGCTATGAATGAACTATCTCGCCAAAATTCTTATGTTGAAGGCCTAGTTTCCAGTGTGATGGTTTTTGGAGGTGGAACCCTGGGGAGGTGGTCTGCAGAACCACAGGGACCCTGAGTCCACACGGCGTCAGGGTGATCAGTCTTCATGGAGCAGTTCTGCTCTCTGAACACCTCCCAACATATCCTGTATCCTACATGGCCCTCCCAGACCCTGCCCCCTCCCTGCCATGCTGGGCATGGCTTTGTGGCCTAGTGGCTGCAACTGCCATGGGTACCTGGGGATCCTGGGAAGCCTTTGGTGCCTGGCAAGCCGTGTAATCCACCGATGCCTCGGATGCCCGGTGAACCTGTGTGGGTTTCACTCATGGTTATTTCAGAGCCAAAAAGAAACCCTTAAAATAATTCATCTGATATGATAGGGTTACCCATCCAATTTATTCAAAACCCCCGCGAACAGTTCAGCATATAGTCTGACATGTAAATTAATCACTTCTATGTCACCTGAGAGAACCAGTAACTTAAAGATTGATTTCCTAAAATCTTTACAGACTTTTTCGAGTCGGGCGGGAACTGGGAAGTGGTGTATTCCATTTCTCTTCTTGGAGCTTGAGTGCCTATACATGTTTGATTTGTAAAAACTGCCTGGGACGAATCCTGGCATTAGTTCTGTTCTCTCTGGATTCTCGAGGACAAACATTTCTAAAGTAGGACATGGGACACAGGTGGCAATTCTCCCTGTGATGTGAACAGTGAGTGTGGAGGTGGTGGGTCATCCTTAATTCTGAGCAATAGAGCAGCTGAGGGCTTGTCCCCCACCAGGGGCCTGTCCAGCCACTGAGGGCCTGTCCCTGACATGGGCCTGTCCAGCCACTCATGGTCTGTCCCTGAGCAGGGGCCTGTCCAGGTCAGACTGCCTAACTCTCTAAGTCCTGCCAAGGGCTCCACCAGACCTCAGTCAGTGGGAAGCTGGGAAGCCTGTAGAGGAACAAATTGGTGTCTGTCCCCCTGGTCCCTCCTCTGTGCTGCCCATATGCTGACTGAGGGGTGGGCACTGAGGCTTCCTGGGCAGTTTTCATTTATCATCCTAGGGAGCGAAGCACTTCTCTGCAGATTGGTGTGTCTATCTTTTCCCAGATGTGTTTTGTGTGGACAGTAAACTGCGAACGCCGCTGCCTTTTATCTCACACATTCTTACAGAAAAGAGCGTGGAGAGAGCTTAACCTGGTTAATAGTGCCTCTCCTCAACTGGCGAATCTGTTTTGTTTTTTTAAAAATGTTTTTATTGATTTTATTGATTTCAGAGAGAGGAAGGGAGAGGGGGAGAGAGAGAGAGATAGAAACATCAATAATGAGAGAGTCATTGATCGACTGCTTCTGCATGCCCCCTACTGGGGGTTGAGCTGGAAACCTGGGCATGTACCCTGACTTGGAATCGAACCGCAATCACCTGGATCCTACGCTGATGCTCAACCTCTGAGCCACGCCTGTTGGGCTGGCAAATCTGTTTGTGACTCATTGTGCGCTGTGTCTGTGAAAGGAGGGACTGTCTTACCTGGTGAGCCTGGAGTACCTGGCCAGCCATAATCTCCTTTGGTGCCCGGCACTCCGGCCCGGCCAGGGTCTCCTTGTGGCCCCCGCTGGCCTGTCAGTCCTGGAAAGCCTGGGGGAGGGGAGAGAAATACATAAATCGGACATAGGAACCCTGAAGACCTTGGGAGAGGCCTGCCTCCCAGCCTCCAGGTCCTGCCTGCATGGGGAGGACGGGGTGCTTTTCGGGAAAGGACCAGCTTCCCTTCAGGCAGGGAATGCAAGTGGCTTTGGACCCCACATTCAAGTTCAGTGGAGTTAGCTCAGCCTTTCCAAAGAGAGAACAGCTGGTGTTTTCTTATTTCCATCCTATCATCCAAATAGAAGTTTGGAGAGAACCCACAACACAAACTCTTGAGGATGGGCCTGTCAGAATCACAGGTCCTGGGCAGAAGCAAACAAAACAAAAGCAGCAATAAACCAAAAAACCATGAAACTAGTTCACTGTTTGCTTTGTCATTAACTTGGGGTCCCCAAAGGAATTTCTGCATATGCAAATTCATGAAAGAGATCCTGTAACAAGAACTTAGTCTGTGCTCATGGAGAGACAGACACTGGGCCACACAAACCCGCCCCCCACAGCCAGGTTGGTTGTTCCCGCGTGTCTGGCGCTAAGGCAGAGCGAGGTGAACCGGCAGGTGAACCGTGCAAGAGCAAGCTTCCTAGGGTGAAGTGCGAAACTAGCAGATAACTCCTTGGTGAAACTGGCCTTTGTTGATGGGGTCTTGGAGATTGGGAGGCTCAGCTGTACTCTGCCCCACCGGCGCTGCACCTTCAAGCCATACCCAGGGGAGTGCATGTGCTGCAGGAAGACTGTGTGACTACAAGAGTTACCTGTTTGCCCTGAAAGTCCGGGAGGGCCTTGGGCTCCAGCTATGCCTGTTATCCCGGGGAAGCCGATGTCACCTTCTGTTCCTTTCTCTCCAAAGTACCCCTTTAGACCTGTAACCACAGATTTGCTGCTTGGAACAAATCATCAACATGCATCACACTGGGGCTTAACGCTTGCAGGGTTCAAGGGGACACAAGTTAGAGGACGCTGCCTTACCACACTCGGTACTTCTGTTGTGAAGGGGGGTGAGTATCTAAACATGTTCTGTCATCAACTAGTATTTTACCTAATTCTTCCCTCTGAGCCTGAGATCAGCAGCTCCCAAGCTGGCACCCAGTGGTCCCCACATTCTGATATTCATACCCGTATGCAGTCCCCTCCCACACTGAAGGGCTGAATTGTGTCACCACCAGGATACCGTGGAAATCACGGTGTGTCACTTCAAGCTTAGGACATAAAGTTCATCTTTCCACTTTGTCACCTCTCTTGGATCACCTGCTCTGGAGGAAGCCACTGCCATGTTGTGAGGACACTCAAGCAGCCTTGACAGAGGCCCTTGTGTCGAGGAACTGAGGCCTCCCACCAGGAGCCGTGTGAGAGGGCCATCTCGGAGGAGGGTTCTCCAGCCTTCAGATGGCGCAGCCCTGCCGATGTCACGACTGGAATCTCATGACAGACCCCATGTCAGAACCACCCTGTTCCCAAATTCCTGACCCTCAGAAAATATATGAGATAATACTTGCTTGTTGGTGTTCTAAGCCACTGCATTTTGGGTACCTTGTTAAGCATCAATAGATAACTAATCAGAGCGGTTTTTAATGTGTGATGTGCCATGGAAATCTGGGGAATTTGTTAAACATGCAGATGTTTGAGCTTCTCCCAGAGGTGACTTAGTAGGTCTGGGGTAAGGATGAGTGGAAGACTCCCAAGGATGGCTGATTAAACCACCACTGCCCCTCTAGCCCTGTGATACAGTCTCCTGGCAATGGACAGAGTGGGAGGGTCTATTTCCTGGGCCCACAGTTTAACTAAAACCTAAACCCTCAAGGGTAACTTCTCTTTCCTGACACATTTTCAGTTGCAAAATGAGGTCATCATTAGTGACATGTGGCAAAGATGGTCTCACATTTCTGCCAAGATAAACCAAATTGCCAAAGCAATTATTTAGGACAGGAGATTTAGCCAGCCAAGAGCCAGAAGGCTCAGCAGCCCAGGGTACCCTGTGACTGAAAGGAGAGCCATCGGGAAACCAAATTATAGATCCACAGAGTCCAGAGAGGCTTGTAGATGAGGCTGCCTATTCCTGAGTGGTAGTCCTCTGATCCCATGGTAGACTGAATACCCCTTTCCAATCTGGAGCTCTTTCTAGATAAAAAACCAGCTCAGGATCCTCCCTACTGGCCAATCACATGAACAGACTCTTTGCCCCAACCAGGGCTATCCCTAGAAAGACTTGGGGCTCCAGGCAGCTTAAGCAGTGTGAGGTCCCCCAAGATAAAATCTCCAGAAGAAGGCATCATACTATCAAATGTCCCTTGGGATATGATTATAGGCAGGAATTTTGACCTTGAACTTCAGGGATGCTCAGAGAAGAGTGACCTCACATGAGGCCCCCCAATGTACTCAGGGTCAGGGGCTGCCCATACTCAAGAGATGGGCCGAACTCCCACTGACCTTTCTTCTAGACCTTTCACTGTTTACAAGAAGCTCCAGTCACTGTATCATTTGTTTTATGCTCTATAATGTGTCCCCGGAGCCAGGCTCTGCTTCTTTTTCATGAGTCTCATTTTACGGGCCACATAAAATGTTGATTTTATGAGTGTTGATTCTGGCGATTTTCCCTTTCAGGGAGAGGCAGAGAAACTTTATCTCTGGCTTTAATTTAATTAAGAATTTCAGAGTATCTCTTGTACACTGGGCTTGAAGACCTCAAACCATTCCCTCTAACATGATCCACAGTGCTTACCACATAGTGATAGATTAGGCAAGCTAGCTTCTAGGTGACAACACAGAGAGGGGTCAGGGATGCTGATGAGAGGAAGAGATGGAAAAAGACTTAGGTACCTGGTGTTCCAATGGTGCCCTGTTCCCCCTTCTGGCCTGGGCTTCCGGGTAAATTTATAGTGTCTCCAATATCACCTGTTAGGTGCAGAAAAGTTGATTGAGAACAGGTGGTTAATTTTGTAACTTCTGCTGCACTACATTCTTAATAAGAATACTTTGCTTCAAGATAACTAATGGTTCTGTGGATCTGACACAACACATCTCCCAAGAATGCTCTGGATCGTGGATGTCCCATTTTCACTGCCTGAGCGACACTCACCAAAATCACCCGTGGGGCCACTCTCGCCATAAAGACCTGCTGTCCCCGGAGCACCCTTGTCACCCTAGAGCCAAAGACAAAACCATCTTAAAAGTCTGTTCATAAAATAAGTTTGTAATTTTGAAGGTTAGTGTAGTCAACTATTTGGTATGCTCAAAACACTCAAGGTTTGTGATGTCATTTTTTCCCCTTTAAATACGTCTTTATTGATTTCAGAGAGAGAAAGGGAGAGAAAGAGAAACACCAATGAGAGAGAGTCATTGATCGGCTGCCTCCTGCAGGCCCCCACTGGGGATCGAGCCCGCAACTCGGGCATGTGCCCTGACTGGGAATCGAACTAAGATCACCTGGATCCCAGGTCGATGCTCAACCACTGAGCAACTCTGGCCGGGTGATGTCATCATTTTGTAGAAAACTCCTAATGTTTTTTCCAGTGCAATTAATTAGGTGGCTTGCTTACTCCGCCTTATTAAATGTAAAGTAGTAAAAATGAAACAAGCTTGGCAGCTTTATTGAAATCAGTAACCGCTGATGCAGATCGTGGTCACGATGGTGGCAAGAACAGCCACGGCTGACGGCAGCCTCATCCTCTGCCACGCGTTCCACAGGTGAGCAGGTTGGGTCCCATCGCAAGAACTTTTTTTTTTTAAATCCTCACCTGAGGATATGTTTTTATTGATTTTGTTAGAGAGAGAGAAACATGGATCAGTTGCCTGCCTCCCGGACGTGCCCCCGACGTGTCTGGGGGTGGAAACCTGAAACCTTGGTATGTACTCTGGTGGGAAACAGAATCCGCAAACTTTTGGTGCAGGGGATGACTCGCCAACCAACTGAGCCACCCGGGAAGGGCATCAAGAGCTTTTTAATCCTCACAACAACCCTATGAAGTAGATGCTATAGACAGATGAGGAAACTGAGGCACGAAGAGGTTAGTATTATGATCAATGTCACTCAGCTATTAAGCAGCAGCACTGGGATACTGATCTGGGCTGCGAGATTCTCAGACTTGCTCTGTATTACATGGCTGTGCACGTCCACCTGTGGCTAGAGTGAGACTTCTCCTGAACGATGTTTGTTGTTAATCATAAGATTGGAATGATGTGTTACTCTGTGACTCAAAAGAAACCATGGTTTTTCTCTTTGAAGTGTCTCCACCTCACAGGGAGGGTGGGAGTTCTGGTCTACCTTGCTCCCACTGGTTTCTACTTTAGCATCAACCTGGGACTTCAGGAATGCCCTTTCCTAGCATGGCTTACCTTACATCTCTTAAATTATTAATGAAGCCCCATTTTGCGGGAGGAGTGGGAAGATGTACCGGAGGCTGAACCCTTGCTTAGACAACACTCTTTTCTTTCCTAAAGCTTGCTTTATACTTACATACAGCACAGTGCATTCATCTTAGATGCTCAATGAATTCTTACGCATGTGACACCCAGATAAAGACATAGAACATTCAGTACTCTAGAAAGTTCCCTGGTGCCCTTTCCTACTAATAATCCTGCCTCTCTTCTGACTTGCCTCCATCAAATAGTCTTGTCATAAAAATGGAATCGTATCATATGCACTTCCTGTTTCTGGCTTATTTCGTTCAATATAAAGTCTGTGAGATTCATTAGTGTTTTTGCGTTTGTCAATAATTCTCATTTTACTCCTGCGCACTAGCCCACTGTCTGAACGTACCATGTTTATTTATTCTGTTCCCTGTGGGTGTTTCGCAGTTTTTGACCCTCATGAACATAGCTGCTGGGAACGTGGTCAGACGCGTTCTTCCGTAGATATATGCCTCTTACTTTTTTAAATTGACCTGACTTAGCTGCTCACAAGACTGGAATAAGATCCTCTCAGGTACAGATTTTGGGGGTGATGGAAGGAAGATACCTGAAGAATTCTGAGGACTCCATGTATACCAGGGTGGGCTGGACAGAGGCCAAGCCAGGGCCTGTCCCTAAAGGTTTGCTAGAGTGGCTAGAACTTCTGATCTCCCCCGCATGTGGTGCTCACTGTCAATGCCAGAAACGAGTCGGTCGTGTGCCGAGGACTGTGCACAATACCTTTTAAGTGTACAAGGATGGAAAGAGCATTCCGTGCAATAGTCTACGGAGAGCCACGCTGTGCCACGCTGCACATATCATCTATCCTGCGCTCACTAAAGCCGCAAGGTAGCTACTGCCTGCATTTTATAGGTGAGGCCACAGGTGTGGAGAGATGACACCACTGATACCATTAAAACATGGTGCCTGGCAGAAGGCAAATGCTCAAAAGACATGTAGAGTGAAGAAATGAGTAAACGGGGGGCCAGGTGTCCCCCACGCTGCGATCCGGTAATGGGCCTTTAGTCCTGATGTCACGTATGTGCTCGAGTTTAGAGCTCAGATCTCTAGAAATCCAAGTTTTGTTCTCTAGGTTCCCATGAGAAAATGCAGACACCGCGCTCCATCCAACAGAAGCCCACGCAAGGACAGCAGTGGCATGGGCGGCACTCTGATCACACCTGGTGCTGGCATGAGCACAGCATTTCCTGCGCTGACCCAGGGACCCAACACAGCCCGGGCTCTAACTCCAAACCTGTGCCTTGACCTCAGGTGCTGGCCATGGCACTCTAGTCAACAAGCGAGGGGAGGGGAAATGACAATAAAATGTGGAATAAAAGGTACCCACTTACCCTACTTCCTACGAAGCCTGGAAACCCTGTAATTCCAGGGGAACCTGGCACACCAGGGAATCCTGGCAAACCGGGCATGCCGGGAACTCCGATGTCTCCTTTGACTCCTTTGATGTAGCCGGGCCTCCCAGGCAACCCAGGGACGCCTGACAGCCCAGGGATCCCCGGCATTCCTGGAACACCTGCAGGGAGACCCCTGAGTGTAATGCCCTGTGAGGACGCGGCACCTGCCCTCCCCAAGGGTTCAACTTTGCTGTTCCCCAGTGCTGCAAATCTTAAAATGGGAAGGCAAGGCTAATCAGGCCTCAAAGAACCCCCTGGGAGCCCATGCTAGGAGATGTCAGGGTGTCAAAAGGGCTGGAACACAGTGAAGGTTGGTGTGGGCACAGGGGTGTCTCTGGTGCAGAAGCTGTTCCCCTTCCACACTGGGAGAGGCAGGGGTAGGTACCGGGCTGGGCGGGGAGGGATGGGACCCCACAGGTTTGACAGCTCAGAGGTCAGACTGGGCCTTTCGATGAGACATCACCTTTTACACCCAGGTCGCCCTTCAACCCCATAGGTCCTTCTTCTCCTTTCTCCCCTTTAATCAACGGCATTCCTGGCTCGATCAAAGGAGGTGGTCCTGGGGGTCCTGGTTCCCCTCGGTTTCCTGGAAGGGAACAGAATGCAGTCATTTCACTTTACCCCTAGACCGGGTGTAAAAACACAGGTGGAGCAGGACTCAGCTGCTGCTGTTCTTCAAAACCTGAGCCCCAAGAGGCTCTAAGCAGAGGGACCACATGTGTCCCCTGATCCAGAAGCCTGTGGGCTGGGGGTGAGGGGCTCTGAGAGACACATACCTGTCTTCTCCCTTCCCCAACCCCTTCTCTACAGTAGAGGTGTGGGCACAGAGCACATCGGGATGGAAGGAGCTGTGCCACCAGGACAACACAAGGATGAGTGTGGCAGGGTGTCACAGAATGTGAGGGAGAGTTATTTATTTGCACTCTGATGAGACAGCGATCAACCTTGGCCACAAGTAGTAAGTATCAAATGAGGAAGGACTCCAGCTCCATCCCCTTCCTGCAGGCACCAGCTGAGCCTCAGGATTCACAACGGGTCAGCCAGACCTGGGGCGGTCACAGTAATACGAGGGTGGGGTGCTGCCAGGGAACTTACAAGGAGTTCATAAACTGGTCAGGGGGCTTGGGAGGCTGTGGACAAGTCGGAGAATTGTGCTATAAGGTCCAGGCTGAGAATGTTCCAGAATCTGTGTTCACTGGGAGGGCAGCTGGTAAGTGAGAGTCAGCTGAGTGGAAAGAATTTAGTTCCATTCACTGAACATTTATTGAGTTTGTAGCCCTGGGCTAGAAACGGAGGGGAACAAAAGCACTGTAAATTGTTCTAGTCCTTGGAGAGCTTGCTGTCCAGTGGAGGGCCAGGCACTCCCACAGTTCACTTCCTGCCAAGGACGCTGGAGGGAATGGTGTAGTGGAGCTGGAAAGAAAATGGTGCAGAATCCAAGTGTAACTTCATTTTAAATTTAATTGTAAAATATCAGTTTTTGCTCAGTGGCCTGTAAACCCTAAATTAAAATGAAGATTAATTGAAATTTTAAGTATGAGTAGAAAGCTTGGAAAATGTAGTGCCCTAGACTGTAATTTCTATTTTTCTAAGAATCTGTATAAGTTTTAACTCTTTGAAGAGTAATTACATTTCTAAAAAACAGCTTTACTGAGATATAATTTGCATAGCATACAATTCACTCATTTAAAGAGAATAATTCAGTGGTTTTTAATGTACTTACAGTTGTGCAACCATCACCATCACCTAACTTCAGAACATTTTTATCACTCCAGAAAGTAATCCTGCGCCCATTAAAAGCCAATTCCTAACTCTTCCCTAACCCTAGTTTTTATTAGTTTGTGTATTTATTTTTAATCTACACCTGAGGATATTTTTTCCACTGCTTTTCAGAGATAGTGGAAGGGAGAGAGAAACATCGATGCGAGAGAGACACATCGATTGGCTGCCTCCAGCATGCACCCCAAGTGGGGCCGGGGATCAAGCCTGCAATCAAAGTACGTGCCCTTGCTGGGATTAGAACCCGAGACCCTTCAGTCTGTGGGCTTATGCTCTAACCACTAGAGCCAAACCAGCTAGGGCTGTTTATGTCTTTTAAACAGTGTCTAGCTTTTTGGGTTTCTAAAAGATTCATCTGAGCAGTGTTATGCCCCCATGAAAGTGAGAGTGAACCCTGTGGGAAAGACCTTAAGAGAAGTAGGCGTACCTTTTCCACCTGGCATACCAGCCAGACCCTTTTGCCCTGGAACTCCAAACAATCCAGGTTCTCCTTTGTGTCCTGGAACCCCAGGTCTTCCTTGGGGCCCAATCATGCCTTGGAAACCATCCATCCCCGGTGAACCTCTAAGACCTGCAGAGTGAACAGGAAAAGTCCTGGGTTAGGCATGGATAAATGCACAATATTTCGGTTTCACTCATCTGCGACATTCCCACAGAGTAACTCATGTGAGAATAGGCTAAGATTCTTAACCTAAACCAGGGATTTGCAGGATACCATTGCCCAAGGGCTTGTCTGCTGACCTACGTCCAGACTGAGGGGCACAGAACCTGCTCGTCTTCTGTCTGGCCACTGGGGAGGAAACGTACACAAATGAACAGCAGTCAGCCAGAAGGACATGAGGAAAACTGGGAGGTCTCCTAGGCTTGTGGGCCCAGCGAGAAGAGGTGTGAAGGGGCACCAGAAGTTAATGTGTGTTGATGCCACTCCCAGCATGGAGATCTGGCAGAGAACCACTGGGGAGTAAGACCACTGTGTCTCCAGCAATGGTCAAAAGCCTTAGGGCTCCACTTCTAGATGAGTCAGCCTGTTTGTGTGAAAATAAACCTATGCTGGGGACCAAGCATAGTCCTTTATTTCAGTTTCTGTTCACCAGCTAGCCTCTGGGTCTGAATCTTGTCTCCTGAGGGGGCCTCTCAGGCAGTCACTCTCTCTTGGTAAATTAAGAAATGAGCATTCTGGGCACATCAGCCATGCCCAGCCTAACAGCATTAGCCAGTTTTCCCAGGGATTGATGCCTCTGGAGGACAGGAGTCCTGAGGCTTCAGCCTGCAGGCACGTGGGACTGTCCCAAATCCAAGTTTAACATGCCTAACACCCTATCAGGTGATTCCTTGTCATGTTATACAGTTACCTTTTGGCCCAGGGATACCAGGCATTCCGGCTATTCCTTTAAAGCCAGGGTTTCCTTGAGGACCTCTCTCGCCCAACAAACCAGGGTCACCTCTGTCACCAGGTACACCTTTCATGCCCAAAGGTCCAGGGACACCTGTGTCCCCTGGGTCCCCTCTTTCTCCAGGCAGACCTGTCCAAGAGAGGGGGAAGAAATATATAACAGGATGGACACACCACACACAGAAAATATGTCTCTTACAATACTTTTGAGGCATTGATAACAAAACCTTTTCTGATAAAAACTTCTTGGAAGGAAAATGAGAAACTAACTGTAAAGGTGAGTTTTAAAGGTGTGGCCACTGTATGTAGAAAATCCGCAGGGCTGGCTTTCCTAAAGAGGTCTTTCTTTGAAAGCTGGAAGCTCAAGTGACTTCTAGACAAATCAGACTTTCTCCACTCAAGCCCTCTTGACTTTGGAATCCAAAGGAATGAAGTTATGGTGGTGGGATATCAGGTGGGTATAGGGGATCTGCCAACTCTAAGATGGGATGTGATCTCAGAGATTATTCTGGGCCGCCTGTCCCTCTTGGCCATCCCTGACTCAGCCTGGGGATTAAGTTCTAGGAGAGGACTGCACCTGCCCAGGTGGCTGCTCCCGGCCTCCGCTTCCCCTTCCCCCTGCTCCCACCTCATTTTCTCATTAGGGCTGCCACTGTGCCACACTCACCACTCTCCCTCAGTCTCCTGCCACACAGCTGCCAGCTTTCTTAATGCAGCCTTCTGTTAAAAACTCCCACCAGCTCCTGTGCCCAGGGGATCTGACTCCTCAGCTCAACATTCAATGTCTTCTAAGCGGGGGCCCTATCTTCCTGTCCAGACCACCAGTCCCCTCCTCAGAATAAGCTCTCTCCCCAGCCAGTTTAGGGGAACACAGCACCAAACACATTTCCTTGGGCATTCCCGCCTCTGCCTGCCCTCTTCCTCCTGGGAAGGACCCCGCTACAGGCATGCCCATCTTCCATGCCTGGCTTGTCTCATCTCTTTTTCCCAGGATTGCTCCAGCCTGCCTGGCTCCCTGCCCCCTGGGAAATTGGGAGCCTCAGGGTCTGGTCACCCCGTTGGCCGGCTCTGCTGAAACGCAAGCCTTTTATGTATATAATTCCCCAGCTAAACTGCAGGCTCTTTTAGGGCAGGGCTTTCGCATGGATTTTTACCAGTCATGCAATGCTCTGTATTTAGCTGTCACCTGACTATGGCAAATGAGAGAACTAGGGTCATCCTGAATGGTTCCTGATCGACAAAGGGGCCCTTGACTTCCTCCAGCACGACTGTGGCCACCTCCCAGCCTCTCTGGGGACACAGGGAGAAGGCAGTCATCTACAAGCCAAGGAGAGAGGCCCCAGGGGGAACCAACTCTGCTGACACCTTGATGTTGGACTTCCAGCTTCCAGAACTGTGAGAAAATAAATTTCTGTTGTCTAAGCGATGCAATGTAGGGTACTTTCAGCAACCCTGCAATTCGTGAGAAGGGGAGGGGTTCTTGGAGCAGTGTGATAACTCCTCAGGGGGGGGGTGGTTTTTCAGTATGAGTGAGGCTCTGACCCCTTGATGGGAGAGTGGGACCCTTACCTTCATTGCCTATGCCGCCTGGCAGCCCCAAGGGCCCCTCCTGGCCAGGAGCTCCAGGGTAGCCATGCTGTCCAGGTGGTCCAGGCAGTCCTGGTTGTCCTAAAGGTCCTGGGAAGCCTGGGTGACCCTTCAGGCCCGGCATTCCTGGCATCCCTTGGCTTCCTGCAACAATTGAGACAAGAGCTGTGAGGCCAACCCATACGGTTCATTGTAAATGACATCAACATCCTCAGAGTTGTTCTATAAAAATAGGATTTCATTTTTTTCTGGATTGTAGGGACTCTGGAAAATATAAAGAAGCACAAAAGATAAGATCAACGTAACTCATGCCATCACCCTGAGATAATTACTAACATCTTCTGGCCATTTTTCTATTCACATAAATATACCTAGAAATAGATATTGTCCAATACTGACATTACACTATAAGTAAAATTTTAATCTAGCTTTTTTTCAGTTGACTTCATATTTTGAGCATCTTGCTACATTTAAAATACTCTTTATAAGCATGTTAAATGACTACATGAATAATCTCCTATCATGTGGACACATTTGGTCCTCTCCACATCTTTTTTTTGTTCTTACAAACAGTGTTATAAGGAAGAGGTTTTTGGTATATATACAGGGTGTCCCAAAAATGTATACACATTTATTGTACATTATTAATTCCAATGGGTTAAATCTGAAAAGAAATATTAATTGAGCTATCAGTGTTAAGTGTGTATACCTTTTTGGGGGGACACCCTGTATATCTGTGCCCACGTTGTCAGTCATTTCTTTAGGAACGTGTCCTAGAAAGAGACTTAGTGGGTCAAAGCAAACGCGAACTCGATGCTTTTTTACTGCACGTCACACTGATCTCAGAGCGCCTGCCCTGTGTGTTTTTTTAAAAAAATATATCTTTATTGATTTCAGAGAGAGGAAAGGAGAGGGAGAGAGAGAGATAGAAACATCAATGATGAGAGAGTCATTGATCGGCTGCAGCCCGCAACCCGGGCATGTCCCCTGACCAGGAATCGAACCCAGGTCGCCTGGATCCTAGGTCGACGCTCAACCGCTGAGCCACGCCGGGCAGGGCTGCCCTGTGTGCTTTCCTCCCACTCCTTCCCGGCACGGAGAGCTGGCGCTGAAGCAGACGGAAGCCGGGCGGGCCAACACCAAGGAAAGCGTGAGGTGCGAGCTGTTTCACTCTTCATGCTTTCGATTATGAGTTACATTTCTCTCTCTTAGTTTTTGCTTTCTGGTGAAATTTTTTTTTCTTCCTTGATATTTTGCCTTAGGGGTTTTGGATTTTTTTCTTATAGATTTCAGGATTCCTCATATACATTAACTTACTTTCCTTCATATCTATTTCAAAGTTTACTCTGCTTCCCAAATTTTCATTTTGTTTTTGACATGTAGAATGTTAAGATTTGTGCATTTTACACATTTTGTGTGTGTGTTTTCTTTCCTTGATTTTATGTCTAGAATACCCTGCCTTAGCCAGGGGTCAGATAACTATGAGCATATATTTTCTTCTAGATTTTTTTTTTTGAATACTAACTCTCCGGGCCTCCTTATATTTGGGCATATTCTCCTTTCTTCTTGGAACATAAAGTTTGTTACATTCATCCAATTAATACCAGTAGAAGGGCCAACGTCTGCCACTTGCATAATGTTTCTCCAATGACTCTCAGGGCCACTCGTTCATCTATCCCTGACCAGCCCCCCAAGTGTGCAGGGCTGGCTTGAGAAAAAGAGGCAGACACAGGGGGAACTGGGGCAGGGGGTCAATAATGAAAGGGATCAACTTAGTCTTGGACCAACCCAGACTCTCAAGCCCATGTCCCAGTTATCTGATTTCTTAAACCATATCGGGGAGAAAGGTATGCAGTAAGCAGGATGCATAAATTCTCACGCACTCCAGTTTCACTGTGGGAAATGAGGACAATTATTTTTGGGTTCTATCTTTAGAGTTCACAGCTCGGGGGAAAGTAGGATTGCTAGTGGCTGAGGGTGGAGTCAGGAGAGCAGGCAGGCTGTGCTGCAGGCAGTGAAGTTTACTGGGAAGCCGGGCTCCTCCCACAATACTTTGTTCTTCTACAAGGACAGACAAGGGGACTTCACCACCCAGCGCCTTTATGGCTGCATGAACCGAGAGTGCTGACCAAGGAAGGTCATGGGAACCGTGGCCAACAGGGTGGAGGTTGGTCTGAGCGCAAGTTTCTGGAGTGCCTCCCTCATAGAAGTGAATAGGCCAGGCCAGGGATAAATGGTTAAATGACCTCTGCTACTTAAGTGGTTGCCTTAAAAATTGGGTTGAGGCATTTTGTTCTTTCAGTTGTCTGTGGAGCTCAATAGTTTAAGTCAATTTCCATTTATAGAACATCTGGTAAAAAAGGAACAATACAGAAAATCAGCTGCCCTCAGCTAAATAAAATCTGATCCATGAATTCGTGTGAGATGTTATTTGGAAGTTCTGCTCAGAAACCCGGCTGTGTAGGTCCCCTTTGTAACTGCCCAGTACAGCCAAGCAAGCCGGACACAGTTTTGTCTGCATGTGGCTCCTGGCTACACAAGGTAAGCACAGGATGATGATTCTTGTCCTAAAAACATTCCGGAGGGACGCTGGAACTAAGTGGGGAAAAGAAAAAGTAAGACTTGTGCCATACGGTGCGGTCTCTTCTTACCAAATCCCCCAGAAGGGATTTCGGAGCCACCCTGGGAGCCACAGTGCAGTGGGATCAGACCCCCTGCTCCCCTCCTGCCGTGGTGACTTACCCCTGAATCCAGGTGGGCCTCTGTCTCCAGGAAGGCCTTTCAGTCCAGGTTGTCCGGGCAGTCCAGCATCTCCCCGGGGTCCAGGCTGGGCTCCCAGGACTTCACCAGGAATGCCCTTGTCCCCTGGTGGCCCAGCTGGTCCTGGTGCGCCGCTGGGACCTGGGAGTCCATCTGGGCCAGGGAGGCCCGCCAAGCCTTTGGATCCTCGGGGTCCCACAAACCCTAAAAGGAAACATGGTTCATCCTCACAACCGAAGGTCAGCATTGTAATGCTCTAAGAGAGGTATCAGAAAAAGGCTGGAGACCCCAAGGGTTTGCAGTTGGGGTCCTCAGCTCAAGCCCTGGCCCTGCTGCCCATCTTGGAGCCCTCAGTACTCACAAGGCTTCCTGCCTCCCTCTGCTGTCTGGGCCCCAGCCCTACAATTTAGCTACAGTGGATGAGGCCTTCAGAGCCAACTCCTCCTTGGACATAAATTGTCATTATTCATGGTATCCCATGTTGTGCAAACAATCCCAAAAGACAGCTTTTGTGGGACCTTCCAGGATGTGTGTGCAATGAGGGTCAGAGTGGTGTGATGGACGACCCCTCAGAGCCCAAACTCTGATCCCTATAACTCTCTCCCTGGTCATTAGTCAATTCAGAAAGGCTCTGAAGGGGAATCGATAGCCCTTTGTCATTGTGACTGTCAACTGCCCATATTTGGATGGAGGGACGTGGCTGTCATGTGCGCGAGCATTTGTGCCTTTCTTGGATGCCACTGGGTCAAGTGTTCTCACCACCACTTCCCCGTCAGGGTCTTTATTCCGGTGTGACCTCAGACTGAACTGCAGGAACAGTCATGTGTTTGTTCAGAAGGAAAGAGTCTTGTGGTCATTCCTGCCTCAGCCTTGGTGTGCAGACTGTGGGAAGGGAGGCAGTGGCTGCCCCTTCTGTGTGGTGTACCTGACGAAAAGACCCCCTGCATGGGGCCTCGGGCCTTTCCTAGGACGGTAAAGTTTGCCGCTGGGAGCTGGGAGCTGGGAGCTGGGAGCTGGGAGCTGGGAGCTGGGAGCTGGGAGCTGGGAGCTGGGAGCTGGGAGCTGGGAGCTGGGAGCTGGGAACTGGAAGCTGGGCTGAATGGTATGGCTGTGTTTGGGACACAGAACAAAGGATCTGGACATAACCCAAAAATTAATTAGCTGGACCCTAGTTCAGAGTTTTAATGATGTGATTTACCCATGTAAGGAAAGATGGATTTCATGGAAACGTTAAAAACTATGCATGGGAACTCTGCACTGAAACTTGTGGGTGCGAGTGCATATGCGGGTCTTATTTCCGGAATAGACTCTGGGTGTGTTCTGTAGTCTTTGAAGTTGGGCATTGTATTTTCTTCCGCATGTGGTAAGGGAAGTACAGTATATTCCATCACCACTGAGAGTGACATGCATTTCAAAACTGAATACGTCAGTTCCTCCTCTACCCTGTCCCTCTGATGTACCCAGTGGCCCCATTCACTTAAGGGCTCACATTTCAGTATAGACCAGGCTTTGTCCGCATGTTGTCAGCTTCCCAACCCTCCGGATAACAGGCACATCCACTCGTTCTCCTCGCCAGGAGAACGCCATGCAGTTCACACCCTATGCAGTTCACGCCCACGTTTGGACATGTAAATTATGACTACTAGGTACCCTTCATATTCAAGGCAAGAAGGTATTAATGAATTGTTCTCCTCTCAAAAAAATGCACACTTAACTTTTGTACATGTGGTATCTATCAACCGAGTGGCAATGCTCTAACTCCTAAACATGTTGGTGCTCCCAGCAGGGCAATAGGATGAAACAGTCTGGCCCTCTGGTGCGGCAGATAAACTTTGTTTCTCTCCAAGGCAGGGTTTGCACCAATGTCTAAACAAAAGACATAGGAGTATGCCTCCCAATTTTGCAAAACACAGCGAGATGCATAATATGAAAGGCAGCGATAAAGGTTTCCAACAATCTCTATGGGCTGGAACACTGAATCCAGGGAGGAAACCTATCAGGGACCGAGGCAAAGTTCTCCATTTAGGATTAAGCCACTTGTCTGAGTGTAGGGCAGGGAAGAGGCAAAATTCACCGAATCTTCACTGAAAATATTTACTAAGGACCTAAGCCCAAGGACACACAGACCCACTGTTCGGTGTGATAGTCCAGACATGCGGAACATTTATTCAGTGTCTGGAGCCCAGTTGGAAATGAGTGCTGACAGGCTGGAGGGCACTCATGGAAGGATGAATTCTGAGGGCATGGAAATTATGTCATAAAAAGAAAGTGTGTGTTCCCGGGGTCAGTTCTGCCCATTCCTGAGATGGCTGTGGGGAGATATGACTGCTCTCCCCCAATGTGAGTGAAGGGTGATTATGCGGTAGAACCACTGGCTCAAGGAACAACTGACGGAGAACCTGCTGGGAGGCAAATCCCATTTCCAGCAATAAGAGCGTTTCAATGTTTCACAGGTGCTGGGTGACAAAAGTGATTCTTGTAGAGGCTGGGAGAACACCTGACCAGAACTCTGAGGGAGGATGCTTGGCCTTGGGTGACCTTAGTGACTTCTACAGTTTTATTTAAATAATACAATTCCAAAATGCATAGTCTCCATATACCAAGCAACCAGTCACATTCACACTGTTTTGTCCATAACCACAAAGGGACACTGTGGGGAGCCGTTGTGGCCCTAGGCACGGAGGAGCTGCCTGTGTGAGCTGCAGAAGTGCTCCCCTGCTCCCTGGGAGATGTGGGTGAGCTGCTGTGGCCCCAGGCACAGAGGAGCTGCCTGGGTGAGCTGCTGATGTGCTCCCCTGCTCCCGGGGAGATGTGGATGAGCTGCTGTGGCCCCAGGCACAGTGCTTAGGTGAGCTGCGGATGTGCTCCCCTGCTCCCAGGGAGATGTGGGTGAGCTGCTGTGGCCCCAGGCACAGTGCTTAGGTGAGCTGCGGATGTGCTCCCCTGCTCCCAGGGAGATGTGGATGAGCTGCTGTGGCCCCAGGCACAGTGCCTAGGTGAGCTGCGGATGTGCTCCCTGCTCCCGGGGAGATGTGGGTGAGCTGCTGTGGCCCCAGGCACAGTGCCTGGGTGAGCTGCGGATGTGCTCCCCTGCTCCCAGGGAGATGTGGGTGAGCTGCTGTGGCCCCAGGCACAGAGGAGCTGCCTGGGTGAGCTGGGGATGTGCTCCCCTGCTCCCGGGGAGATGTGGGTGAGCTGCTGTGGCCCCAGGCACAGTGCCTAGGTGAGCTGGGGATGTGCTCCCCTGCTCCAGGGGAGATGTGGGTGAGCTGCTGTGGCCCCAGGCACAGAGGAGCTGCCTGGGTGAGCTGCAGAGGTGCTCTCCTGCTCCCTGACCCAGTCCTTGAGGCACCAAAGCAATACTAAATTCTAGAAAGGCTAATTAGGAAGCTGGCCCCGGCCTGAAGGGTTAAAGGATAGTTAAGCCACATACCAAGCCAAGGACTCAATCCTCCCCAAAAGTTCCCATTAGAAGCCGAGATAAGGATACTTTCCAAGGCCTGAGCTCCTGCAGGAGGCAGGGTGTTTACTCTGAAAAGGCATTCGTAGGACCTTGGAGGAATTACTTAGTATGGGGCTAAGGGAAGAAATGTGGGGCGGGGTGCTATTCAGCACAATCAACAGTGTCTGTATTAAGCTGAAAAAATAAACTCGGGGCTGGCAGCTGGCAACAGGAATGAGCTGCAGCCCTCCCGATCCCATCTTTTTTGTGTCTGTCTTTTCTTCATCCTCACCCCTTCCTCAGGACCGTTCGACTCTGCCGGCGGGCTCCGGCAAGTGGCGCCCGAACAGGGACCTGAGAGTAAGGATCCGGTGAAGGATGTCGCGGAAGGGACGCGTCCGAGAACAAAAGTAAGAGGTTGGTGCGCGAACGAATTGCAGTTGATTTACAGTCGGGAGTAAAAAATCATGGGACAGGAAAGTAGTATAGAATTGTTTGTCTAAGTGCTGAAAAGTATGCTTAAAGCCAGGGGAGATAAGGTCACTAGTGCACAAATATTTAAGTTTCTAAGCTTTGTAGAGGAGATCTGCCCCTGGTTCCCTAAAGAGGGCACAGTTAACAGGGAAACGTGGCAGTGGGTTGGAAAACAGCTGCAGACGCATTATTCGCTCCATGGGCCCTCGGAGGTGCCGGTAGAAACACTTTCCCTCTGGACCCTGATTAGGGACTGTCTAGATCTTGACCCAGAAAGCAAGCGGTGGGGGGGAGCCACAGAGTACGGAGGTCCTGGGGCTGCGGCTCCAAAGGATAGAGAGAAGCCTCTGCCTGAGAATCCTTGTCCCCCGGCCTTAGAGGCTTTAGCACAGGTTGGTGGGGGTAGTGAGGATGGCGATGAGCTCCGTCCACAGGACAAGGCAGACTTAGAGGACGCCGTGGCTCGATACAGTGAGGAGGATGAATGGCTCATGGTAATGGAGGAAAAGCCCAAGGAGGAAGGGTCTGGAGGGTGGCTAGGACTTTTAGAGCAGCAAATGCAAGGGCTACAAGAATGGATAAAAAAATTGCATAGCTGTCTGCAAGGAGGCATCCTAAGAAAACACCGCAGGGAACATCAGAGTAAAACTGTCTTTTTAGAGCAGTAAAGTGGTAAAGAGGAGAGGGCGACTGGAAATATACGGCATAGCTTGTGACAATCAAGGACGTTGTCATAGAACAGCATGTGCAAATCTTAATCATACCAGTTTCTAGGCAGCTGGCTCACCCAGGTAAGCAAGGGCTGAACAGCTAGATGAAAAATGGACTTTTTCACCTCTCCTCCCCAGTAATGACCCCTTGTTTATTGTGATTGATTTATTTCCTACTTCTGAGTTGACTTTCCCTGGAAAGGAGACTGCTTAACGTGCAAAGCTTTGTCGAAGAGTAGGGTGCATGTAAGATGCTGAGTTCTGGGCTGCACTCACACCAAGGTCTGCTGTTGTAGAGCCAAGACTGATAGCTTTATCTATAGAAAGCAAATTATGGATGTGTTTTTTTTAAAAAGGATTGTCATTTGATATATACATATATTAATGCCAATAGTTTAATTCAACAACATGTAATCTAAGGTGACAGCGCTTTTGGCAAGCCAAGTCTCGGTCTACCTATGCCCTCGTGAGGTGGGAAGATCCGCTCCCGGGGCAGTGGCAGGGTCCTGATCCAGTACTCATTTGGGGGCGAGGGCATGTTTGTGTTTTCCCACAGGATGCCGAGGCGGCCCGGTGGCTCCCAGAGAGGCTGGTGCGGTTTGCGGAGAACCAGGTGACTGACAGAGGGAATGCAGCAGATGAGTCTCGAGGACCGGCCCCGCACTCGCCGAATCAGAACAAGGCGGCGTCTGATCCGGAGTCAGATGGAGACAAAGATGAAGGAGGCTGAGGACATGGTTCATGGGCAAGGAGGGACGCCTCCTGCCACAACCATCTTCTTGGCCATGTTAGCGCTCTTGATGAGCCAAGCTCCTGCGGCACGGGCCAAAGTATATTGGGCTTATGTGCCTGATCCCCCAGTGCTCCACGCTGCGGAATGGGGCCTTAGGCCCGTTCCTGTTTATACCAACTACACATGGGGGCTTGGGGGGCTCAGCAGTGGCCACATAGCTGCCTTCCGTCTCCAGGGATTACTGGAGAGCTGCCCATTTGTCTCTCTGCCATCACTGAGGCCACAGGGTGTGTCACCCTTGACACAACCACACACCAGACATGGACGCCTCAGTGGTACCTTGATGTGACTATTAATAACTCCACCTACAGAATAAAAGCAGGAAATTACACCCGGTGGAGAGTAACCCTCATGGGACTACAAAACAGTGGGGCTCCGAAACAGGACATTGGGGAAGCCCCTGATGTCCCTCTGTGTGAGCCGGACACTAGGAACCGTACCGGGGGCCTGTATGGGCTACCTGCAGGAAGGACAAGGCCACGGTGTGGAACATACCCGGGGTCAATGAGACCTTGCAGGACTGGAGCCCCTACAAGGCCAACCTTATCTGAGCTTGGATCCACTCATCGGTGGACTGTTGAGGGCCTTTGGACAGTCCCCGGGGGAAGGCCACAAACACAGCTGTGGAGGTTGGCTGCAGCCATGGGACCTAATATGTCCATAACAAATGACGAACGAGGCCACATCCAGGTTGGCGGACTCTCAGCTGAGCGGTATCAACGGGCTCAGGCCTGCGTGCCACACCCTTGGGGGCTTGTTGTCGGGACTGTAAAAACTACCAAAAGTGATTGGGGCTATAATGTGACCTGTAACAGCTGTACTCGTGCAAACTGTGTAATGGGAGTGGCCTCGGGTACTCAGGTCTTAGTGGTGCAACAACCCGCCTTTATGATGTTGCCTGTCAATGTGTCAGGGCCGTGGTGTCGTGATGAGGGGCTCCAACTGTGGGGAGAGGTAGAGCGTGCTTTAGCACCACAGAAGCACCGATTCATCGGTCTCCTGACAGCGGGCATCGCCGCCCTAGCCTCCCTCATTGCCACGGCTGCCACCGCTGCTGTGGCCCTCACAAAAGAAATACAGACGGCCCACGCAGTCAACCAACTGTCTAAAAACGTGAGCACGGCCTTAGGAACTCAGGAGGCCATTGATATCAAGTTAAATGACAGAATTAATGCCTTATTTGATGTAGTTAATTATCTAGGGGATGAGGTGCAGGCATTAAAAAGGAGAACTTCCTTTACCTGCCATGCTAGATATAAATGGATCTGTGTCACACAGAAGGAATATAACAAATCGGAGCACCCCTGGGAAAAAATCCAAAGCCATCTCCTAGGGGTTTGGCATGACAGCAATGTGTCCTCAGATATCGAGAGTTTACACAAGGAGATCTTAGATATTCGCAATGCTCCACAGCTAGATGAAGACTTAGGGAGAACAGCAGAGAACATCATTAACAAAATCCTTAGCATAGTGCCATCCATGGGAAGTGTTACACATTTAGCTATAGGATTGGCTTGCTTGGCTTTCTTTATCCTTACAATAATGTTATGTTTACCCCTCTTCCTAAAAAGGGGTATAAAAGGAATTAAAGAAATTCGCCGTGATCTCCACATGCTACGCCTGCAGGCAATAGATAACGGTGTCTCAAAGTAATAAATAGGGGGGAGATGTGGGGAGCCGTTGTGGCCCTAGGCACGGAGGAGCTGCCTGTGTGAGCTGCAGAAGTGCTCCCCTGCTCCCTGGGAGATGTGGGTGAGCTGCTGTGGCCCCAGGCACAGAGGAGCTGCCTGGGTGAGCTGCTGATGTGCTCCCTGCTCCCTGGGAGATGTGGGTGAGCTGCTGTGGCCCCAGGCACAGAGGAGCTGCCTGGGTGAGCTGCTGATGTGCTCCCTGCTCCCTGGGAGATGTGGGTGAGCTGCTGTGGCCCCAGGCACAGAGGAGCTGCCTGGGTGAGCTGCTGATGTGCTCCCCTGCTCCCAGGGAGATGTGGGTGAGCTGCTGTGGCCCCAGGCACAGTGCCTAGGTGAGCTGGGGATGTGCTCCCCTGCTCCCAGGGAGATGTGGGTGAGCTGCTGTGGCCCCAGGCACAGAGGAGCTGCCTGGGTGAGCTGGGGATGTGCTCCCCTGCTCCCGGGGAGATGTGGGTGAGCTGCTGTGGCCCCAGGCACAGTGCCTAGGTGAGCTGGGGATGTGCTCCCCTGCTCCCAGGGAGATGTGGGTGAGCTGCTGTGGCCCCAGGCACAGAGGAGCTGCCTGGGTGAGCTGCAGAGGTGCTCTCCTGCTCCCTGACCCAGTCCTTGAGGCACCAAAGCAATACTAAATTCTAGAAAGGCTAATTAGGAAGCTGGCCCCGGCCTGAAGGGTTAAAGGATAGTTAAGCCACATACCAAGCCAAGGACTCAATCCTCCCCAAAAGTTCCCATTAGAAGCCGAGATAAGGATACTTTCCAAGGCCTGAGCTCCTGCAGGAGGCAGGGTGTTTACTCTGAAAAGGCATTCGTAGGACCTTGGAGGAATTACTTAGTATGGGGCTAAGGGAAGAAATGTGGGGCGGGGTGCTATTCAGCACAATCAACAGTGTCTGTATTTATTAAGCTGAAAAAATAAACTCGGGGCTGGCAGCTGGCAACAGGAATGAGCTGCAGCCCTCCCGATCCCATCTTTTTTGTGTGTCTTTTCTTCATCCTCACCCCTTCCTCAGGACCGTTCGACTCTGCCGGCGGGCTCCGGCAAGTGGCGCCCGAACAGGGACCTGAGAGTAAGGATCCGGTGAAGGATGTCGCGGAAGGGACGCGTCCGAGAACAAAAGTAAGAGGTTGGTGCGCGAACGAATTGCAGTTGATTTACAGTCGGGAGTAAAAAATCATGGGACAGGAAAGTAGTATAGAATTGTTTGTCTAAGTGCTGAAAAGTATGCTTAAAGCCAGGGGAGATAAGGTCACTAGTGCACAAATATTTAAGTTTCTAAGCTTTGTAGAGGAGATCTGCCCCTGGTTCCCTAAAGAGGGCACAGTTAACAGGGAAACGTGGCAGTGGGTTGGAAAACAGCTGCAGACGCATTATTCGCTCCATGGGCCCTCGGAGGTGCCGGTAGAAACACTTTCCCTCTGGACCCTGATTAGGGACTGTCTAGATCTTGACCCAGAAAGCAAGCGGTGGGGGGGAGCCACAGAGTACGGAGGTCCTGGGGCTGCGGCTCCAAAGGATAGAGAGAAGCCTCTGCCTGAGAATCCTTGTCCCCCGGCCTTAGAGGCTTTAGCACAGGTTGGTGGGGGTAGTGAGGATGGCGATGAGCTCCGTCCACAGGACAAGGCAGACTTAGAGGACGCCGTGGCTCGATACAGTGAGGAGGATGAATGGCTCATGGTAATGGAGGAAAAGCCCAAGGAGGAAGGGTCTGGAGGGTGGCTAGGACTTTTAGAGCAGCAAATGCAAGGGCTACAAGAATGGATAAAAAAATTGCATAGCTGTCTGCAAGGAGGCATCCTAAGAAAACACCGCAGGGAACATCAGAGTAAAACTGTCTTTTTAGAGCAGTAAAGTGGTAAAGAGGAGAGGGCGACTGGAAATATACGGCATAGCTTGTGACAATCAAGGACGTTGTCATAGAACAGCATGTGCAAATCTTAATCATACCAGTTTCTAGGCAGCTGGCTCACCCAGGTAAGCAAGGGCTGAACAGCTAGATGAAAAATGGACTTTTTCACCTCTCCTCCCCAGTAATGACCCCTTGTTTATTGTGATTGATTTATTTCCTACTTCTGAGTTGACTTTCCCTGGAAAGGAGACTGCTTAACGTGCAAAGCTTTGTCGAAGAGTAGGGTGCATGTAAGATGCTGAGTTCTGGGCTGCACTCACACCAAGGTCTGCTGTTGTAGAGCCAAGACTGATAGCTTTATCTATAGAAAGCAAATTATGGATGTGTTTTTTTTAAAAAGGATTGTCATTTGATATATACATATATTAATGCCAATAGTTTAATTCAACAACATGTAATCTAAGGTGACAGCGCTTTTGGCAAGCCAAGTCTCGGTCTACCTATGCCCTCGTGAGGTGGGAAGATCCGCTCCCGGGGCAGTGGCAGGGTCCTGATCCAGTACTCATTTGGGGGCGAGGGCATGTTTGTGTTTTCCCACAGGATGCCGAGGCGGCCCGGTGGCTCCCAGAGAGGCTGGTGCGGTTTGCGGAGAACCAGGTGACTGACAGAGGGAATGCAGCAGATGAGTCTCGAGGACCGGCCCCGCACTCGCCGAATCAGAACAAGGCGGCGTCTGATCCGGAGTCAGATGGAGACAAAGATGAAGGAGGCTGAGGACATGGTTCATGGGCAAGGAGGGACGCCTCCTGCCACAACCATCTTCTTGGCCATGTTAGCGCTCTTGATGAGCCAAGCTCCTGCGGCACGGGCCAAAGTATATTGGGCTTATGTGCCTGATCCCCCAGTGCTCCACGCTGCGGAATGGGGCCTTAGGCCCGTTCCTGTTTATACCAACTACACATGGGGGCTTGGGGGGCTCAGCAGTGGCCACATAGCTGCCTTCCGTCTCCAGGGATTACTGGAGAGCTGCCCATTTGTCTCTCTGCCATCACTGAGGCCACAGGGTGTGTCACCCTTGACACAACCACACACCAGACATGGACGCCTCAGTGGTACCTTGATGTGACTATTAATAACTCCACCTACAGAATAAAAGCAGGAAATTACACCCGGTGGAGAGTAACCCTCATGGGACTACAAAACAGTGGGGCTCCGAAACAGGACATTGGGGAAGCCCCTGATGTCCCTCTGTGTGAGCCGGACACTAGGAACCGTACCGGGGGCCTGTATGGGCTACCTGCAGGAAGGACAAGGCCACGGTGTGGAACATACCCGGGGTCAATGAGACCTTGCAGGACTGGAGCCCCTACAAGGCCAACCTTATCTGAGCTTGGATCCACTCATCGGTGGACTGTTGAGGGCCTTTGGACAGTCCCCGGGGGAAGGCCACAAACACAGCTGTGGAGGTTGGCTGCAGCCATGGGACCTAATATGTCCATAACAAATGACGAACGAGGCCACATCCAGGTTGGCGGACTCTCAGCTGAGCGGTATCAACGGGCTCAGGCCTGCGTGCCACACCCTTGGGGGCTTGTTGTCGGGACTGTAAAAACTACCAAAAGTGATTGGGGCTATAATGTGACCTGTAACAGCTGTACTCGTGCAAACTGTGTAATGGGAGTGGCCTCGGGTACTCAGGTCTTAGTGGTGCAACAACCCGCCTTTATGATGTTGCCTGTCAATGTGTCAGGGCCGTGGTGTCGTGATGAGGGGCTCCAACTGTGGGGAGAGGTAGAGCGTGCTTTAGCACCACAGAAGCACCGATTCATCGGTCTCCTGACAGCGGGCATCGCCGCCCTAGCCTCCCTCATTGCCACGGCTGCCACCGCTGCTGTGGCCCTCACAAAAGAAATACAGACGGCCCACGCAGTCAACCAACTGTCTAAAAACGTGAGCACGGCCTTAGGAACTCAGGAGGCCATTGATATCAAGTTAAATGACAGAATTAATGCCTTATTTGATGTAGTTAATTATCTAGGGGATGAGGTGCAGGCATTAAAAAGGAGAACTTCCTTTACCTGCCATGCTAGATATAAATGGATCTGTGTCACACAGAAGGAATATAACAAATCGGAGCACCCCTGGGAAAAAATCCAAAGCCATCTCCTAGGGGTTTGGCATGACAGCAATGTGTCCTCAGATATCGAGAGTTTACACAAGGAGATCTTAGATATTCGCAATGCTCCACAGCTAGATGAAGACTTAGGGAGAACAGCAGAGAACATCATTAACAAAATCCTTAGCATAGTGCCATCCATGGGAAGTGTTACACATTTAGCTATAGGATTGGCTTGCTTGGCTTTCTTTATCCTTACAATAATGTTATGTTTACCCCTCTTCCTAAAAAGGGGTATAAAAGGAATTAAAGAAATTCGCCGTGATCTCCACATGCTACGCCTGCAGGCAATAGATAACGGTGTCTCAAAGTAATAAATAGGGGGGAGATGTGGGGAGCCGTTGTGGCCCTAGGCACGGAGGAGCTGCCTGTGTGAGCTGCAGAAGTGCTCCCCTGCTCCCTGGGAGATGTGGGTGAGCTGCTGTGGCCCCAGGCACAGAGGAGCTGCCTGGGTGAGCTGCTGATGTGCTCCCTGCTCCCTGGGAGATGTGGGTGAGCTGCTGTGGCCCCAGGCACAGAGGAGCTGCCTGGGTGAGCTGCTGATGTGCTCCCTGCTCCCTGGGAGATGTGGGTGAGCTGCTGTGGCCCCAGGCACAGAGGAGCTGCCTGGGTGAGCTGCTGATGTGCTCCCCTGCTCCCAGGGAGATGTGGGTGAGCTGCTGTGGCCCCAGGCACAGTGCCTAGGTGAGCTGGGGATGTGCTCCCCTGCTCCCAGGGAGATGTGGGTGAGCTGCTGTGGCCCCAGGCACAGAGGAGCTGCCTGGGTGAGCTGGGGATGTGCTCCCCTGCTCCCGGGGAGATGTGGGTGAGCTGCTGTGGCCCCAGGCACAGTGCCTAGGTGAGCTGGGGATGTGCTCCCCTGCTCCCAGGGAGATGTGGGTGAGCTGCTGTGGCCCCAGGCACAGAGGAGCTGCCTGGGTGAGCTGCAGAGGTGCTCTCCTGCTCCCTGACCCAGTCCTTGAGGCACCAAAGCAATACTAAATTCTAGAAAGGCTAATTAGGAAGCTGGCCCCGGCCTGAAGGGTTAAAGGATAGTTAAGCCACATACCAAGCCAAGGACTCAATCCTCCCCAAAAGTTCCCATTAGAAGCCGAGATAAGGATACTTTCCAAGGCCTGAGCTCCTGCAGGAGGCAGGGTGTTTACTCTGAAAAGGCATTCGTAGGACCTTGGAGGAATTACTTAGTATGGGGCTAAGGGAAGAAATGTGGGGCGGGGTGCTATTCAGCACAATCAACAGTGTCTGTATTTATTAAGCTGAAAAAATAAACTCGGGGCTGGCAGCTGGCAACAGGAATGAGCTGCAGCCCTCCCGATCCCATCTTTTTTGTGTGTCTTTTCTTCATCCTCACCCCTTCCTCAGGACCGTTCGACTCTGCCGGCGGGCTCCGGCAAGTGGCGCCCGAACAGGGACCTGAGAGTAAGGATCCGGTGAAGGATGTCGCGGAAGGGACGCGTCCGAGAACAAAAGTAAGAGGTTGGTGCGCGAACGAATTGCAGTTGATTTACAGTCGGGAGTAAAAAATCATGGGACAGGAAAGTAGTATAGAATTGTTTGTCTAAGTGCTGAAAAGTATGCTTAAAGCCAGGGGAGATAAGGTCACTAGTGCACAAATATTTAAGTTTCTAAGCTTTGTAGAGGAGATCTGCCCCTGGTTCCCTAAAGAGGGCACAGTTAACAGGGAAACGTGGCAGTGGGTTGGAAAACAGCTGCAGACGCATTATTCGCTCCATGGGCCCTCGGAGGTGCCGGTAGAAACACTTTCCCTCTGGACCCTGATTAGGGACTGTCTAGATCTTGACCCAGAAAGCAAGCGGTGGGGGGGAGCCACAGAGTACGGAGGTCCTGGGGCTGCGGCTCCAAAGGATAGAGAGAAGCCTCTGCCTGAGAATCCTTGTCCCCCGGCCTTAGAGGCTTTAGCACAGGTTGGTGGGGGTAGTGAGGATGGCGATGAGCTCCGTCCACAGGACAAGGCAGACTTAGAGGACGCCGTGGCTCGATACAGTGAGGAGGATGAATGGCTCATGGTAATGGAGGAAAAGCCCAAGGAGGAAGGGTCTGGAGGGTGGCTAGGACTTTTAGAGCAGCAAATGCAAGGGCTACAAGAATGGATAAAAAAATTGCATAGCTGTCTGCAAGGAGGCATCCTAAGAAAACACCGCAGGGAACATCAGAGTAAAACTGTCTTTTTAGAGCAGTAAAGTGGTAAAGAGGAGAGGGCGACTGGAAATATACGGCATAGCTTGTGACAATCAAGGACGTTGTCATAGAACAGCATGTGCAAATCTTAATCATACCAGTTTCTAGGCAGCTGGCTCACCCAGGTAAGCAAGGGCTGAACAGCTAGATGAAAAATGGACTTTTTCACCTCTCCTCCCCAGTAATGACCCCTTGTTTATTGTGATTGATTTATTTCCTACTTCTGAGTTGACTTTCCCTGGAAAGGAGACTGCTTAACGTGCAAAGCTTTGTCGAAGAGTAGGGTGCATGTAAGATGCTGAGTTCTGGGCTGCACTCACACCAAGGTCTGCTGTTGTAGAGCCAAGACTGATAGCTTTATCTATAGAAAGCAAATTATGGATGTGTTTTTTTTAAAAAGGATTGTCATTTGATATATACATATATTAATGCCAATAGTTTAATTCAACAACATGTAATCTAAGGTGACAGCGCTTTTGGCAAGCCAAGTCTCGGTCTACCTATGCCCTCGTGAGGTGGGAAGATCCGCTCCCGGGGCAGTGGCAGGGTCCTGATCCAGTACTCATTTGGGGGCGAGGGCATGTTTGTGTTTTCCCACAGGATGCCGAGGCGGCCCGGTGGCTCCCAGAGAGGCTGGTGCGGTTTGCGGAGAACCAGGTGACTGACAGAGGGAATGCAGCAGATGAGTCTCGAGGACCGGCCCCGCACTCGCCGAATCAGAACAAGGCGGCGTCTGATCCGGAGTCAGATGGAGACAAAGATGAAGGAGGCTGAGGACATGGTTCATGGGCAAGGAGGGACGCCTCCTGCCACAACCATCTTCTTGGCCATGTTAGCGCTCTTGATGAGCCAAGCTCCTGCGGCACGGGCCAAAGTATATTGGGCTTATGTGCCTGATCCCCCAGTGCTCCACGCTGCGGAATGGGGCCTTAGGCCCGTTCCTGTTTATACCAACTACACATGGGGGCTTGGGGGGCTCAGCAGTGGCCACATAGCTGCCTTCCGTCTCCAGGGATTACTGGAGAGCTGCCCATTTGTCTCTCTGCCATCACTGAGGCCACAGGGTGTGTCACCCTTGACACAACCACACACCAGACATGGACGCCTCAGTGGTACCTTGATGTGACTATTAATAACTCCACCTACAGAATAAAAGCAGGAAATTACACCCGGTGGAGAGTAACCCTCATGGGACTACAAAACAGTGGGGCTCCGAAACAGGACATTGGGGAAGCCCCTGATGTCCCTCTGTGTGAGCCGGACACTAGGAACCGTACCGGGGGCCTGTATGGGCTACCTGCAGGAAGGACAAGGCCACGGTGTGGAACATACCCGGGGTCAATGAGACCTTGCAGGACTGGAGCCCCTACAAGGCCAACCTTATCTGAGCTTGGATCCACTCATCGGTGGACTGTTGAGGGCCTTTGGACAGTCCCCGGGGGAAGGCCACAAACACAGCTGTGGAGGTTGGCTGCAGCCATGGGACCTAATATGTCCATAACAAATGACGAACGAGGCCACATCCAGGTTGGCGGACTCTCAGCTGAGCGGTATCAACGGGCTCAGGCCTGCGTGCCACACCCTTGGGGGCTTGTTGTCGGGACTGTAAAAACTACCAAAAGTGATTGGGGCTATAATGTGACCTGTAACAGCTGTACTCGTGCAAACTGTGTAATGGGAGTGGCCTCGGGTACTCAGGTCTTAGTGGTGCAACAACCCGCCTTTATGATGTTGCCTGTCAATGTGTCAGGGCCGTGGTGTCGTGATGAGGGGCTCCAACTGTGGGGAGAGGTAGAGCGTGCTTTAGCACCACAGAAGCACCGATTCATCGGTCTCCTGACAGCGGGCATCGCCGCCCTAGCCTCCCTCATTGCCACGGCTGCCACCGCTGCTGTGGCCCTCACAAAAGAAATACAGACGGCCCACGCAGTCAACCAACTGTCTAAAAACGTGAGCACGGCCTTAGGAACTCAGGAGGCCATTGATATCAAGTTAAATGACAGAATTAATGCCTTATTTGATGTAGTTAATTATCTAGGGGATGAGGTGCAGGCATTAAAAAGGAGAACTTCCTTTACCTGCCATGCTAGATATAAATGGATCTGTGTCACACAGAAGGAATATAACAAATCGGAGCACCCCTGGGAAAAAATCCAAAGCCATCTCCTAGGGGTTTGGCATGACAGCAATGTGTCCTCAGATATCGAGAGTTTACACAAGGAGATCTTAGATATTCGCAATGCTCCACAGCTAGATGAAGACTTAGGGAGAACAGCAGAGAACATCATTAACAAAATCCTTAGCATAGTGCCATCCATGGGAAGTGTTACACATTTAGCTATAGGATTGGCTTGCTTGGCTTTCTTTATCCTTACAATAATGTTATGTTTACCCCTCTTCCTAAAAAGGGGTATAAAAGGAATTAAAGAAATTCGCCGTGATCTCCACATGCTACGCCTGCAGGCAATAGATAACGGTGTCTCAAAGTAATAAATAGGGGGGAGATGTGGGGAGCCGTTGTGGCCCTAGGCACGGAGGAGCTGCCTGTGTGAGCTGCAGAAGTGCTCCCCTGCTCCCTGGGAGATGTGGGTGAGCTGCTGTGGCCCCAGGCACAGAGGAGCTGCCTGGGTGAGCTGCTGATGTGCTCCCTGCTCCCTGGGAGATGTGGGTGAGCTGCTGTGGCCCCAGGCACAGAGGAGCTGCCTGGGTGAGCTGCTGATGTGCTCCCTGCTCCCTGGGAGATGTGGGTGAGCTGCTGTGGCCCCAGGCACAGAGGAGCTGCCTGGGTGAGCTGCTGATGTGCTCCCCTGCTCCCAGGGAGATGTGGGTGAGCTGCTGTGGCCCCAGGCACAGTGCCTAGGTGAGCTGGGGATGTGCTCCCCTGCTCCCAGGGAGATGTGGGTGAGCTGCTGTGGCCCCAGGCACAGAGGAGCTGCCTGGGTGAGCTGGGGATGTGCTCCCCTGCTCCCGGGGAGATGTGGGTGAGCTGCTGTGGCCCCAGGCACAGTGCCTAGGTGAGCTGGGGATGTGCTCCCCTGCTCCCAGGGAGATGTGGGTGAGCTGCTGTGGCCCCAGGCACAGAGGAGCTGCCTGGGTGAGCTGCAGAGGTGCTCTCCTGCTCCCTGACCCAGTCCTTGAGGCACCAAAGCAATACTAAATTCTAGAAAGGCTAATTAGGAAGCTGGCCCCGGCCTGAAGGGTTAAAGGATAGTTAAGCCACATACCAAGCCAAGGACTCAATCCTCCCCAAAAGTTCCCATTAGAAGCCGAGATAAGGATACTTTCCAAGGCCTGAGCTCCTGCAGGAGGCAGGGTGTTTACTCTGAAAAGGCATTCGTAGGACCTTGGAGGAATTACTTAGTATGGGGCTAAGGGAAGAAATGTGGGGCGGGGTGCTATTCAGCACAATCAACAGTGTCTGTATTTATTAAGCTGAAAAAATAAACTCGGGGCTGGCAGCTGGCAACAGGAATGAGCTGCAGCCCTCCCGATCCCATCTTTTTTGTGTGTCTTTTCTTCATCCTCACCCCTTCCTCAGGACCGTTCGACTCTGCCGGCGGGCTCCGGCA
The DNA here is from genome assembly GCF_054644295.1 of Miniopterus natalensis. Taxonomy (NCBI): domain Eukaryota; kingdom Metazoa; phylum Chordata; class Mammalia; order Chiroptera; family Miniopteridae; genus Miniopterus; species Miniopterus natalensis. The sequence continues at coordinate 27,596,237 of NC_142082.1, forward strand.
AGTGGCGCCCGAACAGGGACCTGAGAGTAAGGATCCGGTGAAGGATGTCGCGGAAGGGAAGCGTCCGAGAACAAAAGTAAGAGGTTGGTGCGCGAACGAATTGCAGTTGATTTACAGTCGGGAGTAAAAAATCATGGGACAGGAAAGTAGTATAGAATTGTTTGTCTAAGTGCTGAAAAGTATGCTTAAAGCCAGGGGAGATAAGGTCACTAGTGCACAAATATTTAAGTTTCTAAGCTTTGTAGAGGAGATCTGCCCCTGGTTCCCTAAAGAGGGCACAGTTAACAGGGAAACGTGGCAGTGGGTTGGAAAACAGCTGCAGACGCATTATTCGCTCCATGGGCCCTCGGAGGTGCCGGTAGAAACACTTTCCCTCTGGACCCTGATTAGGGACTGTCTAGATCTTGACCCAGAAAGCAAGCGGTGGGGGGGAGCCACAGAGTACGGAGGTCCTGGGGCTGCGGCTCCAAAGGATAGAGAGAAGCCTCTGCCTGAGAATCCTTGTCCCCCGGCCTTAGAGGCTTTAGCACAGGTTGGTGGGGGTAGTGAGGATGGCGATGAGCTCCGTCCACAGGACAAGGCAGACTTAGAGGACGCCGTGGCTCGATACAGTGAGGAGGATGAATGGCTCATGGTAATGGAGGAAAAGCCCAAGGAGGAAGGGTCTGGAGGGTGGCTAGGACTTTTAGAGCAGCAAATGCAAGGGCTACAAGAATGGATAAAAAAATTGCATAGCTGTCTGCAAGGAGGCATCCTAAGAAAACACCGCAGGGAACATCAGAGTAAAACTGTCTTTTTAGAGCAGTAAAGTGGTAAAGAGGAGAGGGCGACTGGAAATATACGGCATAGCTTGTGACAATCAAGGACGTTGTCATAGAACAGCATGTGCAAATCTTAATCATACCAGTTTCTAGGCAGCTGGCTCACCCAGGTAAGCAAGGGCTGAACAGCTAGATGAAAAATGGACTTTTTCACCTCTCCTCCCCAGTAATGACCCCTTGTTTATTGTGATTGATTTATTTCCTACTTCTGAGTTGACTTTCCCTGGAAAGGAGACTGCTTAACGTGCAAAGCTTTGTCGAAGAGTAGGGTGCATGTAAGATGCTGAGTTCTGGGCTGCACTCACACCAAGGTCTGCTGTTGTAGAGCCAAGACTGATAGCTTTATCTATAGAAAGCAAATTATGGATGTGTTTTTTTTAAAAAGGATTGTCATTTGATATATACATATATTAATGCCAATAGTTTAATTCAACAACATGTAATCTAAGGTGACAGCGCTTTTGGCAAGCCAAGTCTCGGTCTACCTATGCCCTCGTGAGGTGGGAAGATCCGCTCCCGGGGCAGTGGCAGGGTCCTGATCCAGTACTCATTTGGGGGCGAGGGCATGTTTGTGTTTTCCCACAGGATGCCGAGGCGGCCCGGTGGCTCCCAGAGAGGCTGGTGCGGTTTGCGGAGAACCAGGTGACTGACAGAGGGAATGCAGCAGATGAGTCTCGAGGACCGGCCCCGCACTCGCCGAATCAGAACAAGGCGGCGTCTGATCCGGAGTCAGATGGAGACAAAGATGAAGGAGGCTGAGGACATGGTTCATGGGCAAGGAGGGACGCCTCCTGCCACAACCATCTTCTTGGCCATGTTAGCGCTCTTGATGAGCCAAGCTCCTGCGGCACGGGCCAAAGTATATTGGGCTTATGTGCCTGATCCCCCAGTGCTCCACGCTGCGGAATGGGGCCTTAGGCCCGTTCCTGTTTATACCAACTACACATGGGGGCTTGGGGGGCTCAGCAGTGGCCACATAGCTGCCTTCCGTCTCCAGGGATTACTGGAGAGCTGCCCATTTGTCTCTCTGCCATCACTGAGGCCACAGGGTGTGTCACCCTTGACACAACCACACACCAGACATGGACGCCTCAGTGGTACCTTGATGTGACTATTAATAACTCCACCTACAGAATAAAAGCAGGAAATTACACCCGGTGGAGAGTAACCCTCATGGGACTACAAAACAGTGGGGCTCCGAAACAGGACATTGGGGAAGCCCCTGATGTCCCTCTGTGTGAGCCGGACACTAGGAACCGTACCGGGGGCCTGTATGGGCTACCTGCAGGAAGGACAAGGCCACGGTGTGGAACATACCCGGGGTCAATGAGACCTTGCAGGACTGGAGCCCCTACAAGGCCAACCTTATCTGAGCTTGGATCCACTCATCGGTGGACTGTTGAGGGCCTTTGGACAGTCCCCGGGGGAAGGCCACAAACACAGCTGTGGAGGTTGGCTGCAGCCATGGGACCTAATATGTCCATAACAAATGACGAACGAGGCCACATCCAGGTTGGCGGACTCTCAGCTGAGCGGTATCAACGGGCTCAGGCCTGCGTGCCACACCCTTGGGGGCTTGTTGTCGGGACTGTAAAAACTACCAAAAGTGATTGGGGCTATAATGTGACCTGTAACAGCTGTACTCGTGCAAACTGTGTAATGGGAGTGGCCTCGGGTACTCAGGTCTTAGTGGTGCAACAACCCGCCTTTATGATGTTGCCTGTCAATGTGTCAGGGCCGTGGTGTCGTGATGAGGGGCTCCAACTGTGGGGAGAGGTAGAGCGTGCTTTAGCACCACAGAAGCACCGATTCATCGGTCTCCTGACAGCGGGCATCGCCGCCCTAGCCTCCCTCATTGCCACGGCTGCCACCGCTGCTGTGGCCCTCACAAAAGAAATACAGACGGCCCACGCAGTCAACCAACTGTCTAAAAACGTGAGCACGGCCTTAGGAACTCAGGAGGCCATTGATATCAAGTTAAATGACAGAATTAATGCCTTATTTGATGTAGTTAATTATCTAGGGGATGAGGTGCAGGCATTAAAAAGGAGAACTTCCTTTACCTGCCATGCTAGATATAAATGGATCTGTGTCACACAGAAGGAATATAACAAATCGGAGCACCCCTGGGAAAAAATCCAAAGCCATCTCCTAGGGGTTTGGCATGACAGCAATGTGTCCTTAGATATCGAGAGTTTACACAAGGAGATCTTAGATATTCGCAATGCTCCACAGCTAGATGAAGACTTAGGGAGAACAGCAGAGAACATCATTAACAAAATCCTTAGCATAGTGCCATCCATGGGAAGTGTTACACATTTAGCTATAGGATTGGCTTGCTTGGCTTTCTTTATCCTTACAATAATGTTATGTTTACCCCTCTTCCTAAAAAGGGGTATAAAAGGAATTAAAGAAATTCGCCGTGATCTCCACATGCTACGCCTGCAGGCAATAGATAACGGTGTCTCAAAGTAATAAATAGGGGGGAGATGTGGGGAGCCGTTGTGGCCCTAGGCACGGAGGAGCTGCCTGTGTGAGCTGCAGAAGTGCTCCCCTGCTCCCTGGGAGATGTGGGTGAGCTGCTGTGGCCCCAGGCACAGAGGAGCTGCCTGGGTGAGCTGCTGATGTGCTCCCTGCTCCCTGGGAGATGTGGGTGAGCTGCTGTGGCCCCAGGCACAGAGGAGCTGCCTGGGTGAGCTGCTGATGTGCTCCCCTGCTCCCAGGGAGATGTGGATGAGCTGCTGTGGCCCCAGGCACAGTGCCTAGGTGAGCTGGGGATGTGCTCCCCTGCTCCCAGGGAGATGTGGGTGAGCTGCTGTGGCCCCAGGCACAGAGGAGCTGCCTGGGTGAGCTGGGGATGTGCTCCCCTGCTCCCGGGGAGATGTGGGTGAGCTGCTGTGGCCCCAGGCACAGTGCCTAGGTGAGCTGGGGATGTGCTCCCCTGCTCCCAGGGAGATGTGGGTGAGCTGCTGTGGCCCTAGGCACAGAGGAGCTGCCTGGGTGAGCTGCAGAGGTGCTCTCCTGCTCCCTGACCCAGTCCTTGAGGCACCAAAGCAATACTAAATTCTAGAAAGGCTAATTAGGAAGCTGGCCCCGGCCTGAAGGGTTAAAGGATAGTTAAGCCACATACCAAGCCAAGGACTCAATCCTCCCCAAAAGTTCCCATTAGAAGCCGAGATAAGGATACTTTCCAAGGCCTGAGCTCCTGCAGGAGGCAGGGTGTTTACTCTGAAAAGGCATTCGTAGGACCTTGGAGGAATTACTTAGTATGGGGCTAAGGGAAGAAATGTGGGGCGGGGTGCTATTCAGCACAATCAACAGTGCCTGTATATATTGAGCCGAGAAAATAAACTCGGGGCTGGCAGCTGGCAACAGGAATGAGCTGCAGCCCTCCCGATCCCATCTTTTTTGTGTCTGTCTTTTCTTCATCCTCACCCCTTCCTCAGGACCGTTTGACTCTGCCGGCGGGCTCCGGCAGGACACCTGGGTTTGGGGACACTGAATCATACAGAGCACGCTGACACCCAAGCAGGTACTCCCTACTTCACACCATAGTCCATTACCAGAAACACATCCATTTCCCTCCATATACAGGTGAGTAAGTGGCTGAAGCTCTTTGAGCCACTAAATGACATAGAGAATTCTTTGCTTGTGTCACATGTAGATGGAATGTTCAAACTGCTGACTCGGACAAGCTGCAAACGGAAGAGTTGAGCACATAACGCCATGAAAAGCAAAAATGTACATGTTCTTTATCTGGTGGGTGAGCAGCCAGTTGGGAACCCATGATGAGAGGGCTGTTGTGCTTTAATGATAATCACAGAAGAGGGTAACACTAGGTTGCCCTTAGAATGTTTACTGTCAACCCGAGGAAAATCTTTACGCACACTTGTCCTTTTTCCTGCTATATCTGTATTATATTCTGCAAAACTCTAGTACACTGGTGATAAAAACATTCAAGGATTTTAATCCCTAAGGACAAGAAGAAAAGTTGTTGTCAAGCACTTGTCGACCCAGTTTCTAAATGTTGAAAGACAACGGAGCTGGGCACTCTGATCATACGCTCAGTCACGTCCTAACCTGAGAGCCCGAGAGGGGGTCCAGCCTGACTTACCTGGGGGTCCTGGGAACCCTTCACGACCTGGATCTCCTGGGAAACCCTTGAGTCCTGGTGGTCCATCAGCTCCTGAGAATCCTGGCATCCCTCTGAGGCCTTTGACACCTAAACAGCCCAAAGAAATCACAACATCATATCAGAGCCCCATGAGGAAACCCTAACAGTAGGTGAACAGGAGGTGATCAAGTTTGGCACCTGACTTCATGTCATCTCTTATGAAACTGGAAAATGTTGAAGCCGGGGGATGACAACCCTAAAACGGAACCTCTGACAGCCAGCCACACCCAGTCACAATCCCACAGACCCAGACAGCAGGCCCCATCCATCGGTGAAGGCCACCAGCTGGCTTGCCCAGAATCCCAGGAGGGACCGACTGGTGGCCAGCTCTCTCTGCTGAAGCTGGAAAGATGGGAAGAGGCGACCACTTCAAATGCATACGCACCAACACCAGGACACAGGGATTAGGAACAGGCAACCATGACACCAACAAGGAAAACTAACAAAGCTCTAGTAACCAACCCTGGAGAACTGGGGGGTCTAACAAGTGCCTGACAAAGAATTCAAAACGATTGTCCTAGAGAAGCTCCCTTCATACAAGAGAAGACAGATAGGCAATAAACAAAATCGGGAAAACAATACATAGAAGCTATAAGAAAAAAACCAAACAGAAATCTTGCAGCAGAAGATGATAATGACTGAATTAAAACAGCCTCTCTGGGCTTAGAGAATGACCGCCAGTGTTTAAAAGTCATGTGTAAACACTCAAACTGTAATAAGAATAATGCTCAATATTACGGTTCCACGGTGTGCTGATTAAGGGCTCAGAACGCCTGGGTGTGAATCCTGATTCTACCTCTTCTATGTGTGTGAACATGTTGCTGAACCTCTCTGGGCCTCAGTTTCTTCATGTGCAAAATGGGGAAATAATACCTACTTCATGCAGTATTGTGAGGATTAAATGAATGAGGTGATTACTGTAAAATATCTGAGCAGTGTTTGCACAGTGGGTGAGCTCTACAAAAGTTCTCATGAAAAGGCCGGAGTGCCTCACCAATGTCTCGAAGCTGAACTTCCATGCTTTTTCACCCAATTCACAGCTTTTCCTCAGAAAGCGGATGCTGTGTGACACCCACCCACACTTCCCTCCTCAGAAAGTATTCGATGGCAGAAGTGAGCCAGAAGAGTCAGACAGGACGCAAGCTAGGGGCTCTCAGCCATGGGCGCCCTGATCAGGAAGTGAAACTGACCAGCCATGGCAGGACGATATCCGGAGCCCCAGACGCCCAGACCCAGACTTCTGAGCCCTATGTGGTGACCAGGCCTCAGATTGTGTCTCATGTGTGGGACTTCAGTCCTCTCTGACCACAGAGTCTCCATCTGTATAAGAGGTCCTTGCAAGAGGCAAGGTTTGCAAACTGACAGTAAGCACATGTTTCTAAACACAGGGGGTTCTAGGGAAAAATTCCCCATATTTGTTTCTGTTTCCATCAGGTCCAGGGTCAATGTCAAGAGACACAAGATTAAAAGCTCTGCAGACTGGCTTGAGCTGAGTAGATCCTTTATCAGGATTCCCAGGCCTGGGACGATTTCATTCTGCAGTCAGGGCTGCAGAAACCTGACGCCTCCAGGTTCACTCAGGGGCACAAGAAAGAACCGGAAAGACCTGCATCTGCAGGGCACCCTCCCCCCTGGTGAGCTGAGAGGAGCTGCATGAGTGCAGGCCTGAGGCTAGGCTCTGAGGTTTGGTCAGCTTCCTGAGTGGCCCGAGTGGTTCTCTGCCTCCTGCCTATGGCCCCTCTGACACCCTCTCCACTCACTCTAGACCCTCCTGGAGCTTTTGGAAAAGCACTGATGTCTGGAAGGTTGATTACACCCACACTTCTCTAGGACCATATTTTTGAGTGGCAAGGCACTAGAAGGCTGCCTGAGTTCCCTCCAGCTTCAATAGTGTACACCTTACGGCAATTCATTCCACCTCCCCCATCGCATTCTGCAAACTTTTACAATACCTTAAACATTTTTAATAAGTATGGGAAACTAGAAAGTGCCCTGTACCCTTCATCCAGAGCCAATATACTCAGATTTGAAAAATGTTGACTTACATTACGTCTAATGAAGGACTTAGACTAAACAGGAAGTAAAACTTCAGACCAGCTAAATGAAATAACTCCTAATCTATTGGACATCTTTGATCTGAACCTTTTCATATGGGAAGCAAACTTAAGACATTTTTTCCAGGTGTCTCTGTGCCTGCCTGGTCTCAGGCTCTCAGGTAGCACAGCCAGCACACCTGCCTACTGCTGGCAGCCTGGTGCTTCAACCAGGTGCTTCAGGAATCACCGTATTTCTCTGTAAGTAGTGAGAACAGCAGCCTCCTCTCTGCAGCATGTGAGGCAGGTGGGCAGGGGGTGTAGAGTTGCACCGGTACAGTAAGAATCCCAGCCTCTCCATGCTACTCTCCTGTAGGAAAAGGCCAGCAAACAACAAGCAAACTCTGAAGGAGTTGGGTAGCAAGCTTCCCCAGAATCGCAGAAATCCCCTTGAAAATGAGGGAGACATTTCTGACAGGAACTGAAAACAGATCCTTATCGATCTGGGAAGCTTGCCCCCAGGAGGGTTATGGCCTTAAGAACAAATGTGAAGCATTAGCATAAAACAAAGCCATTTGTTTATGCGCATTTCATAGTTTCTACTGATCACTATCTCTCACACCTGCCTTTCTGTAGCTCACAATAAAAATCGCTGGATGGCGAGGAGGGTGGTTGCAGCCTCCAGAGCCTCCACCCTCTGCATCTCCACCCAAATTCTACATTCTCCGGGTCTCGAGTTCTCCTCCCGCAAGCACAACACTCTCCCTTTAGAAATGTCCCCGCAGGCCATTAGGTTGGGCTGCTGCTCTGCCATCATGTAGAGGGGGACAATCCAGCATCTTGGAGTTTTCCGTCTTTTTCTACATGAGGGCAGAATGGGGTTGAGAGAGACTTGTCCCCTTGGGCCAGGGAGAAGGTGTGCTGTGTGTGCACCCACCAGCTCTCACTGGGGGGCCCCAGTTCCCGAAGGTCTTGTCAGCAAGGCTGGCTGTGGGAAAACACACGGTGTGGCAACCCAAGAGTCACCCTTACTCACACTCCAAATAAATGCATAGATTATCCAAAATTCCCCACTGATAGCACGATCCTCTTTGACTATTACCTCCCCAGTGCAATGGCATGATTTTAAGCAGACCCTTGTCCTTGACTGGGGCAGAGGAGGAAGGAGCAGTCAGTATTAGTCAGTGCCAAAGGGTGCTCTCTCTCACACAAGACTGGACTTCTCTCATCACTCTGACAATGAAACAGGGGTCTGGTCAAACTCAGATGTATAGAACTATATTGGTGCAGAATTCCAATATATTTGTTAATCTAGAAATATACATGTAATTGATGAACAGAATTAAAGGGCCTTGTACCGATGAAGTCCTACATGAATATAAAGTTTGACAGATATAATAAAGCAAAAGATACATTTTTCAAGTTATTCTGAAATGACGGGGTATTGGATGAGTTCAATTCATAAGTCTGTTTCTGCCAAGAAACCCCAGTTTACAAAGCAGGAAGAGCCTAGATCACCTGTCAGGTGAGGAGGCTAAGTTTCAGAAGCAATAAGTGAGTTACCCAAAGCCTCACTGCTAGTTAGTGTTAGAGCTGGACTCCATGGCAGGCTTCTGGCCGCATGTCTCATGTTCTCAACACTGAATTAGCCGAGTGACCCCAGTGTGTGCTCGAGGCGCTCTTCCCTGCCCTACCGTAGCCAGAAGAGGCGAGGAGTCAAAAGGCCGAACGAACTCCTGCTGATTGCTGTGGTCTGAGAACTCGCCGGGCCTAGGTTGACTGACACAGACCTCTGAGCAGCTGTGGTTGCCTGGGCCCCATCTGTTATCTCTGTAATGCCATGCCGTGAGTGGGCACATGGATGGCTGTAGACACGGCTCTGTCATGGGGAACCCTTAATTATTTCACGTGGGCTCTTTGGATGGAGTGATTGCTTTGTGCCAGCAGACAAAAGCCCAGTTCCTCCTAGACTGCAGACACAAATTCCTAGCCCTGCTTATTTCTGCTTTCATCTCAATCAAAACCCCAAAGAAATGATCTTCTCTCGTAGGTTTTTCCCATGTATCCACAGACTGATTTCCCTCTCAGTCTTAAAGAGGCACTTCAGTCTCTGCCACTCTTTGGGTGCCCACCAAGGTTTGTGCTACAGCCGAGGCTGAGTCCTGTGTAACAAGAATCTTCTCCTTTACACTGGGGTTCAGCTAGGTGTCAATTACCACACACATTTCCTCTACTGATGAGTAAAAGTCTGCTTCCTTTAGAAGCTACTGGTTGGTAGTAGAGTGGCAAGATGGCAGAACACGGTGACATCCAAGGGCGGAAAGAAATGCAGGGGGCAGAGGAAAGATGTACAGAGGAGAAAGAAAAATGAAGATGCGAACGGGAAGGCTGGAAGTGATCTCTAGTTTACCAGAGCACATTACCTATGGGTCCTGGGGGTCCCGGCTGGCCTGGAAATCCCTTGGGCCCTCCAATACAGTCTGGGAAGAAAGACAAAAAGAGATGAGCTGAAGTAATCTTTAATGCGAGTCTCACAGCTTTGGGATATTGCCAAGGTCAAGAGCACCAGCCATGAAAACCGGCTACCATTTTATGATCAGAGAAATTTAATGAGTTAATTAATCCTGATCTGATGTAAATAAAAGTTTAATTTTACTGTGTAATGGAATTAGAATATTAATATAAAATGCAAATAAGGTAAGTCCAGTTAAATAAGAACTGGCACTGTGCTGGCAATGATCCACCCCTCATTTAGGGCAACACCTCAGCATGGCTGAGCTAACCTAGTTCCTCCCCAGTGAGCCAATGTGACTGCCTTTTTATCTGGAAATGCCCACCAAAGGATGAAGGCTGTTTCTGATTTCAAAAGCAATTCTTTGATTTCTCCTTTGTGATTTTGAATACTCTCAGAATCAGCCACAGCAATAACTGCTTTGAGCCATGTAACATGAAACCTGAGTGGCAGCCACTTCTGGTTGGTGTGGCAGGCAGTGACATCAGGTGGGGTATTTTGTTGTGTGGCCTTTGCCCGAGAGAGCCCCTCTGCAGGTACAGCAATCCTTCCAGAATGTCCTTCATCTGCATGCCTAGGATTTGGCTAGGCTCCTACCTTGACAGAGGCTTTGGACTCCTCTGCCACACTGGGAACCCAGGAGGTCAACCTGGCCGGCCCAGGTCATAAAAAGAAAGGAACCCACTGTCTTTGGGCGGCCTGGCCTCCAGCCCGCAGAGCCTCATACCCAGGGGCTTTCTCACATCTATGTCACTGCCAGTTGTCTGGAAACTCTGGGGTTTGCCATTCTCCACACCCTTGCTCTGAGTGCTGGGTCCATTCCCACACCTCAACCTCAACCTCATGCAGGAGACCTACAGATTCTGATGCTACTTCTCTAACTCTTTATAGAGGCTTTGCCTCTCCAATGCCCGCCAGGCCAACCTCTGGATACCCTTCCTCTCTTCTCTCCCACCACCATGCCTTGGCTCAGGGTTGTTTCCATATCCTCTCCCTGTCTCTCAGCCCTCGTTCCTTCTAGCATTCATTATCACTAGACCAAATTCTGCTCTCCTATCTGGACTGGCTCTTCACCCTGCATAACAAGCAAATAATTCACAGTTGCTTTTTACACATTTACAGACAGAAAGCTGAATATATGCATATATTTTAGGTGTAAAAATATATCTGTTGAGTTCTTACCAACATTGTAAATTGATGCTTTATATTGGTGGGAAGACTTGGTCACACTATATGCTATTATACTTGCCCTTCCTTTGATTCTCAGTGAAATCGGATGGGGTGCCAGCTCCCAGTTTTGCACATATGTACATTTCTTGCTGCAGCTCCATGCTCACTGCAGGAGCTCACAGCAGTTGTTGACGAGTCACATGTTTTATAACCCAAAACTTTTAAAGAGTTCTAAAGCCGCCTGATCTTCATGACAATACCTGGCTGGACGCCTTGCTGTCCATCACCTCCGATGGGCCTTTTCACACCTGTATCACAATCTGGGAGCAAGACATGATGACAGAGTGAGGCAAATTTGGAACAACTGAAAATGATTAGCTTATCTATGAGTGTGTGTGTTGGTGGTGGGAAGGCTGGGGGATGGGCAGGGACTCCCAAAGCCCATGACTTCAGCACTAGAGAGAGGCTGTTGGTGGCTCTGAAAAAATCCTGTGGTTGGGTATCATTTGTATGTGATATGGCATGGTTACTGGACCCCACTGGGGAATTTATACACTTCCCCAAAGAGTAGCACTATATGTTGAAGCACTAAACAGTGTCTTGTGATTTTGAAAGATAAAAGAAAGGATCCCTCATACCTATTTGTCCTGGAGGGCCTGGTATGCCGGGAGGTCCGGGTAAACCTGGTGGTCCAGGTAATCCAGAATCTCCTGGGAAACCACGCTCCCCTTTGCGGCCTGGCAGGCCCAGTCCTGGAGGACCCCTTTCTCCTGGGATGCCCTTGGTGCCGGGGGCTCCTGGGTAGCCTGCGTCCCCTGTGGGGCCTTTAATGCCTTCGCCCTGTGAGAATATTCAGTTTATTTTTTAAAGATACGTAAACCTCAAAGAGTATATTCCCACTTCCCTTTTCCCACTCACCTGAGTTCCATGCTACAGACACAGAGCAAAAAGACAGTGGAGATTAATAGGAACCAATAGTCATGGTCTAACCAAGTCCCAGAAGGGCAGATTTTATAATAATCATGAGCAACACAACAGAAGATAGTTCTGGAAGGCATACAAATCTATTTGAATATTAATTTTCCTCTTTCCAAACCACTAGAACCTGTGCATCCACTGGTACCTTCATTCCCAGAAAGAATTCTGCATAAGAACAGTGAGGCAAAGGTCTGGGTAAATGAGAGTAGGAATGCAATATTTTTATTGTTATGAGTTAGCATTTGTGGAACATCTACTATTCACAAGGGCTAATGTGTTATTAAAGGAAAGTAAGTCTTTAATTTGAATAAGAAAGAGAAGTGTGCTCACGAGAAATAAGTAGAGATGATAGGATAAAAATAGCAGGAAGCGGGGATGTACCTGGCAATGCCAGGGCCTGTTAATGAAACTACCAAGCAGGCGCAGAACGCTGGGGTGCGCAGCGGAGTGATCAGAGGGGAGGGGGCTGGAGGACTGGGAAGTTAGGAGTGATGTCTGCAGGGTCACAGGCAAACCACAGGACTGGCTTCACATTGAATGTGTCTGAACGAGCTCCTACAACAGCTGTGCAATTATGTCCCAGCCCAAACAAGTTGTTTTGTTTCCAAAACAAGTTGTATATTTTACAACTCATCCTAGAAAAATAGTGTTCCAACATTTGATTTGGGGGTGGTGGTGTTTCATTCTATGCTACACTAGGAAGAATATTTGTTATCTCTTTGACTTTTAAATGTTCGCTCTGGGCTTGGCTTCTCACCTAACTCACTGTGTCCTAAAAAACATAATTTCTGTTCGTTAAAAGAGAATGGGTTACACGGGGTGAGTTTAGTGTAGTGCTAGCACCATCCCCTTCTGAGGTGTTTAAGAACGTGACTGAGGATGAGCGCTGAGCTGGTCCCACACCATTGGCTACTCACAGGAGGGCCTGGGAGGCCTGGGAATCCATCGAGCCCATCACGCCCCTGGATGCCGTCGTCACCTTTCAGACCAGGAATGCCTGGGACACCAGGTTGTCCCTTCTCACCTGGGAAAGAATGTGCAGTGTGACTTTACGCATGCAGCTGCCACAGAAGGAGAAACAGTGCAAGAATTGCTTGGCCAAGGAAGACTGACCTTTGGTGGTAATTGTTCTAGAATCTCCCTTTATTCCTTTGGGTCCAGGAGGTCCAATGTCACCAGGGATTCCCTGTGGAAACAAACACAAAATTTCTTCCTCCTTTGTACTGTTTAAGCGTGTCTGGGAAGACGATGATTTTCCGTTCGTACAACCCAAGGGCCATGACCTGCCGTCACGTCCAGTGTTGTCCAAAAGAACTTCCTGCCGTGTCAGAGGTGCCCTATACCTGGCTGTCCAACACAGTGGCCTCCAATCATAAATGAACACTTGCAAGTAGCCAGTAGGACTGAAGAACTGAATTTTTAATTTTAAATAATTACAAATGAATGGAAGCAGCCACACTTAGCTGGACAGTGGAAATCAGGGCCTTACTACTCAAAGTTTGGCCTATAGACCAGCAGCGGGAACCTCTTCTGGGAGCTTGTAAGAAACACAGAACTTCAAGCCCCACCTGGGGCAAATGAACCAGAATTTGTATTTCAACAAAGTCCTAGGATTCATATATTCATGGACTGTTGAGAAGCAATGATCTAAAACATAAGGTGCTCACTCTTAACCTCAATTATTTACGATCTGAGCAGATAATGAGCCTCCGAGTAAAAAGGATGGCAATGTGTGATTACTAATATTGAGAACAATAAAGAGTATTGGAAATGGAAATTGTAGTTGGAAGAAAATGTACTATAGAGACACACTTATGGCATTTTAGGCTGTAAAATCTAGTCGAGGTTTTCTAATGAGCAGCTTAATGGTTCAGGATGCATTTTAATATGTGTGATAGGACAGTTTCAGGCAAACCTTGGTTGATCTTAGTTGCAAGATTATGGGAGTTCTTAGTGTTGGTTTAATTAAGTGGCATGTTACAAGTGATTATTACGAGTTCCTTTCTCCTCAAAAAAATTCCACAGATACTTGGGGTTCATTGATGTAGGTCTTTGCAGAAAAGGGTGATAATCTTTCAGTGTCAGACAGTGTCTCACACACAGACGCTGCTCAATAAGTAGGTGTCGGGCGCATGAATGGACGGATGAATTCATTTATTGACCAATTATTCCCATACTTCAAACACTGCCGGAATCGATCAGTGCAAATATTTAAAATAAAAAAACACCTACTCCTTCCTACCACCATGGGGTTGGCAGACACATAAACATATAATTAAATACAAGACAACAAACACACCAGAGGTGTTTGAACACAAGTGCTGTGAATGTGTATGTGAGACAGTTGGGAAAAGCCTCTGCACTGGGAAGATTTCATACATTCCAGACTCACAAAATGGGACCCATTTGGCTTCTAGAAAATATTCAATCATTTTATAAACAATGGAAGACTCTACCAGTTTTGCCATTAAGTTTGCAATTCTCATGACATATCCTCTTAAAGGAATAGACAGCCATGATTTGAAGACGGTATTATTTTTAAACTAGGATACAAGGTAGCATCTATTAATTTTAGTTGGAAATTATTTGTTTTGTGAGAAATCCTGGGGTCTGGAGCAGAGAGGTGCTTCGGATCTCATTTCTGCCTGTTAAACAGTAGTTACAACCTTCTGCACCAGCAGCTCTGAGGGATTGCAATTCTCTTGCACCATGTTGTCGAGCCAGATGATTCTAATTGTCCTGGGCCAAGTGTCCTCAGCAATCTTTCCCCTACTGCTAAATATATAAAATGATGGACTTTTCATTTTATAAATCTCTCGGTTCTCTTTTTAAGTAAAAAAAAAAAAAGTATAATTTCTTTGCCTTCATCTGAAATTTGCTTTGAAATTGTCAGTTAGTTAAAATCTGCCATGGAAGAAATATCTACTCCAGATGATCTTTCCATAAGATGCGAAATAAAGTCCACTTAGCTGATGTACACAGGGAGTCTGTGGGGGGGAATTTCATACATTTGTACAAAGTAGACCCTCCATGATTCACTTGGAGGTCTCGATTTTATTGGGTTAAGGGAGCCTTCATAAAATGCTAAACCAGTTCTATAATAAATTTGAAGAGGTGAGTGCTTAATAAGTTAGGTGCTTTACATTCAAAATGCTAGAAGTTTTTTTTTGGGGGGGTATAATTCTTAAACCATAAAATTCACCATGTTAAAGCACACAATTCAGTGGTTTTTAGTATTTTTACAAGATTGTGCAACCATCATTATTATCTAATTTCAGAATATTTTCATCACCCCCAGAAGGATCCCTGTATCCATTAGACAGTCAGGCCCATTCTCTTCTCCTCCCCAAGTCTCTGGCAACCACCGCACTACTTCTTGTTTCCAGATTTGTTTGTTTTGAACACTTCATAGGAAAAGAATAACAATATCTGTTCTTCTGTGCCTGTTTTATTTCACGAAGTATAATGTTTTCAAGGTTTGTCCACACTGTAACATATGTCAGCCCTCCATTCTTTTTGATGGCTGAGTAATATTCCCTTGTATGGGTATACTATGTTTTGTTTATCCACCCATCAGTTGATGGACGCTGGGTTGTTTCCACTTTGGGCTATTATTATTAATACTGCTGTGAATGTTTGTATACAAGTTTTTGTGTTGACATTTGTTTTTGGTCTCTCGGGTCTGTATCGAGGAGTAGACTTTCTGGGTGATGTGGCAATTCTATGACTGACTTTTTGAGGAATTGTCACTGTTTTCCACAGTGGCTGCACTACTTCATATTCCTACCAAGTGAAAGTTTTAAAGTTCCCCTTGGAGTACATAGCCTTTTTGGATAAAGTGTTGGGTGCATGAGTGTTGCTGGTCTAAAGCTGTGTTAATTCAATAAATAAAAGCTGGGAGAACAGGGATAGGTAGCAAGATGTCTTATTGGCTTTGTGATGGAATTTGTCTCACCTTGAACCCGGGGAACCCAGGGATGCCGTGGTGGCCAGGGTCTCCTTGGAGCCCCTTGTGTCCCGGCGCCCCACTGATGCCTGGGAAGCCCTTCTGTCCTGGCGGCCCCGGAAGAGGTGAGATGAACTGATCGTCTGCGCATTTACAGTCCCCAGAATCACCTGCAATGTGAGGGAGAGGGAGGGGCTCGTTATTTATTTACAAAGCATGGGTTAAACACTCTTCTTGGCTTTGCAGGGACAGGAGCATAAGCTGGGTGGGGGATTGGGCTGGGAGTGGGGGGAGGAGCAGAGGAAACACCACACTCCACAGCTATCATCTGGTCTTCACAGACCTGCCTGCAGTGGGGCCTGCTATCCCCATTTCTTAGACAGGGAGCGAGAGTTACTTAAGTGTGCATTCATGGTCTCCTCGGGATGCAGATTCTTAAACAATGGGACCGTCTACAGAGGTGTGTGCAGAGTGGAGGAATCAGTGACAGGACTGCAGGAAGCCACCATGCGGTCTCAGGGGCGAGGGGAGGAGACGGTGTCCCAGGGTCCTGGTGAAGGAAAGTTGTGGCAAGAGCCGTGGGCTTAGAGGCCAAGGTCAGGTGGAGAGAGAAAAACAGTGCCACCTCTCTGCTTCTGTCTTGTCATGGCTGGACTCAGGGAGCCTGGTGCTGGTGGTAGGGTCGGCTTCCCAGGGGAGAGGGGGCCCGTGGGGAAGTGATGATGACAGACGATGGCCCAGTGGGGTGAGTGGTCATGCACAGATGTCTGATTCCTGCAGTCAGCCCCGTCCACAGTGGGGCATGCACTCACATCCCACATGCACCACCAAGCCCGAACATGCGACCCACACACAGGAATGGGAGAGCTAAACAGGCGTCACTGTGGTCCCTGAGAGCCACACAGAGAAGGGCCACCTGGGCCAACCCTTTCCTGAAAAGGGCGTTGAGCTAGGGGCAGTGTCCCCGAGGTGCGGCAGGGACAGTTCATTCCGACTGTGCTTCTACCACAAGTGGGAGTGAGACACTGGGCAGGCCAGGGCACTCCTCTGAGCCTCGGCCTCTTCGCCCATTAACTAATCCTTAACTCAGGAGGTCATCCTGACCAAACCAGATGATCCCTCCATAGGCACTCTGCATGGGACAGGCGCTTTGCAAATACTTGTTACATTGCCTTGCAGCTGAACACTGGATCTGACGTCAGCCTAAGAAATTACTGCTCATCTTTTTTGCCCAGTGCTGGGCGCTGCACTCCTTGAAAATTTGGAGACGAGGCTGGCAGGTGGAGAACAGAGAAGGGTGAGCAAATGAATGCTGGGGGCAAAGAAAACTTAACGGCCATCACCCGCCTTGGTTCCAGTGAAGTTTCCATAGAAGAAAGGGGTTGGGGAGTGGGGAACTGGAGGATCATGCTCATTTCAGAACAAGTGAAAACGGTGAAGTGGACTCAGAAGGGCCAAGTCACCCCCCAGCCCTGCTCCATTGTTCCCAGACGCCCCCTTACCTTTCCATCCTTTCTGTCCGCGAGCGCCAGGGAAACCAGGAGACCCAGGAATGCCCGCCTCTCCCGGTGTTCCTTTGAGGCCAAAAAGGAAACCTACGGAGAAAACCCACAGGGGCAGCAGGTTAGCACAGCCCAGGAGGCCCCTCATCTTGCCGAACCCAGTGCTGGAAGCTTTCCAGCGAAATCTCCTGACAGAGAGTAAAAATGTCCCCCACACTCTAATTTTACTCTAAAACTCGTCATCAGAAAGAAAGGGAGACTGTTCTGGGGTCATTGCTTTCAGGGATGGAAAGAAATGTGAAGAGCCCAGGAATTTAGTTTTTCTATTAAAGTCCAAAGATGAAAATCGTTCCTGGTGAGAGAAGTGGCGTCCAAAGCAAAATTCTGGATTTTTCAACCATATATTTTGCTAAAGACTTGGATTCTGAGATTACCAAAAGACGGCTGGTTTCCCAAAGACAAGAACACAAAGTAAAAGTAGACATCAAAATTAACTCGGTTCTGCCCTCTCCCCTGGAACGGGTGCACACGTGAACATAGTTCTCCCCCCTGCACACGCCATACACACGTGCACAGAGTTTGTGGAATTAATGTAGATAACTTGTGGCCCATCATCTGGAGTCAGTGTGGTCACCTCCACCTTCCCGACCCTCACCCCTTTAACTAGGATCGGGGTACTTTCGAAGTCTTGCCACTGTGTGCAGGGCTCCGGTAATTCCAAGCAAAGCTATCTGGGCAAAGGTGTGGGAACTAGACTCTCAAAGCCGCCGAAACTCCAAGTCGCATTTGAGAGGAGCGCCATCTAGTGGGCGGACTGGGCTGCACAGGTCCAGGAAGCAGCCCTGCTGGGTGTGCAAGCCGAGTCCCCCTGACCCGCTCTGTTCCCCTCACTGCTAACCCTGTGGTGCTCATAGCTCCAAAGAGCCAATAAAATTCCTACAACAAAATTAAAATACACACTGCCATACCTGCCTCCTGGTATCTGAGAGGCAATCAAGGAAGCGGGAAGGAGAGGAAAACACCAATTAAAAAAGCTCTGCGTTTGGAAAAACGATACCAGAATTTCAACGTCAGAACGCTCCTAGGTAACTAAATCTCTACGGAAAGGTGGCAATGACGATTGTTCCACGTAATTTGATCTCGCTACGCGTTTAATACAATCTCTCTCATCCATCCGCCTATACATTTATCCACTAAGCATTTCTCCGGTGCCCACGCTGTGCCCGGCAGTGTCGCAGGAACTGTGCGTACAGCTGGAGATAGGAGTGACGGGCCCGCGTGGAGCTCACTGTTTAGATGCGGAGGCACAGAGCAGGCAGGCCAGAGTCCACCGACGGCCAGGGCTGTGGGAAGGGAGCTCAGGGGAGTAACAGGGCGAAGGGCACCAGGAACCTGAGAGCCTGACACTTAAGTTAAGACCTAAAGAATAAAAGCCCATCGGCCAAGAGGGGGTGGGAGGGAATGTTCCCGAGAGGACAAGCTTGTCTACAAGTCCCTGAGGTAGGAAGAAGAGCAACCCGTGGAGGGTGAGTGAGGAACGAAACTGCAGGAAGGGGGGTGAACAGGCCCGGGCAGCCCAGGGGTCTAAGGAAAGGGTTTGGATTTTATGCCAAGGGCAACAGGAAGCCATGAAGGATTTTTCTAAGGAAAGAGTTTGGATTTGATGCCAAGGGCAACAAGAAGCCGTGAAGGATTTTTCATGAGAGAAGCAACACAATCTAATTGACATGTAAAAGGACACACTGGCTGTGGAGCCAATTACCGGGAGAGAAAGGATGGGAGCGGTCACGAGTGGGTTGGCTAGTCCAGCGTGAGATACCGTGGTGGCTCTGATCAGGACCAAGGCAGTGAAATGACGGACTGATTCAAGATGCAAGAGGCAGAATCACTAGGACTCGGCGATGGGTTCGCCGTGTGGGTGAGTGAGATGCCGCAGCGACTCCCAGGGCTCCGGCCTGAGCTGCAGGGTCTGGAGAGATGGGTGCGGCCCAGGAGAGGGGCGCGTGGGTGGGGGAGTTGGGGAGCAGGAGAGCCAGAGGTCAGTTTTGGACACACAAAGCGGGAGATGTCTGTGATACACACAGATTGTATGATACATGACGAGCTAACAGGTTGTATGACTTTAGAGCTCAGAACATGGACCTGGGCCGGAGGCACGATTAAGGAGTGCTGGCATAGAACTTGCACTTCAATTCATGCGAATGGATGAGTTCACTCAAGGAGAGAGTGCAGAGAGAAAAGGGGGTCCAAGAATGAACTTCAAGGGACTCCGTCATCTACTGGATGGATGGGTAAGGGGGGAAATAGAAGAAAGAGCCAGCAAATGACTCTCAAAGAAATGGTCATTGAGATCACGGGAGGAAAGACAGTGGGGCATCCTGGGCGGCCAGAGGACAGTGTGTGAAGGAGAGGGTGTCAGCCGCGTCTGGTGCTGCTGATGGAGCCGAATGGAGCCCCCAGGATGTGGCTCCCGGGGGCACTGGTGACGGGGTGAAGAGCAGTTCAGTCCAATGGGTGACTCTATGGTTTTATTTTATGTCTCCAAGCTCTTCCAATATGTTATGAAAAGCACAGTACCACAGGTAGTTATTTAATTGCAGATACCTCAGGGATATCAGCACTTTAAATGTGAGACAGAGATTGTGTGGGTTCCATAGCGTTTGTAAATCTAGTCAAAAAGGGAAGTGGCCACCGGGTGCCAGCCTTCCTTTCTCCTATTTTGTTTTTCTTTTATCTAATAAATCAATAATTTCAAGAAAGTCCTACAGAATAGCAGTGTGCCTCTTGGATGGTTCCAAGATGATTTTCCAGAAAAGGCCAGAGGCCCTAACAAAACAGGCCAAATTTTCACTTATTCTAGAATAGACAGAGGGGAACTGCCCCATGCTGATTAAGTTAACTGAGCTGGAACTAGGAGTAAGCAAACATATTTAGCTCAGAAAAAAACCTGACTTCATGGTTTGATTTTGCTGGAACTATAAATCACCAAAAATTCTGATGTTCATCAGTAATAACACATAAAACAGGATGAAATGCAGCTAGCAAGAAAAAAAATCCAACAATTCATTCCAAGGGAACAGTCGAACTCTGTGGGAATCACGGTCATTGATATTAAATTTTGATTATACGTGATAATGTTTTAAAAGGCCATTACGGTTGGCTACGTTTTGTATAAGAGATTGCTCAAGAAAAAGGCGATTGAACACTGTGTTCAATGGGGTAAGATAAATATTCAAAGAGAACTTAAGTTGCAAGCTTTTAAAACTTTTAGTTGATAAAATGTATCAAATACTATGCCATCTATTTTATAAATTCTCTTTCAGTCTACAATATGAATCAGAAATAAGTTAATGTGTTTACAGGTGACTTATGTTAGTAAATCATAAGTTTACGAAGTAAGATTTATAAAGCAAGATGGCATGTGTTTGTGTCTTGATCAAAAAGGAATTTAGTCACAGGAATAATGTCAAGGTTGGCCTTCGATCACAGTCCTTTGAAGAGGTGCATATTTATGCTTTTAATACAGCATGTTCTGTTGTCAAAAAAAATGGAAACTCAACAAATATCATTTACTCAGGAAATATAACATTCATAGAAATGTAGCCATTATAAAAAATGTCACAGGAATAAATATTACATCCCAGGTAAAAAAAAATTTAAAGATATCACTGCTCAAACTATTGGCAATTTCCAGGGAAATACTTGCACCTAACAATGTTGAAAAAAATGTAAGAATCTGGTTTCTCCAGTCGAAGGAAAATTGGACACGTAGAGCCATATCAACTTAAAAATTTACTGTGGAATTCAAAACAGAATCGGAGAAGTGACTGCTGATCTTTTAATGAAAGAAGTATGTCCAGATATGATTCTAATGTGTCCACCAGTCTTCCTTCCAGAGATGGCAAAGAGAAGGAGTCTTCCCAAAGCAAGTAAAGCTTGGGTCTCTGAATTGACCTTCAACTGACATCAAATACTATCCGTTAGCAAATCTGCTGCGCCTCTCTCTGAAGAGAGGGAGCCATAAGAGATTATCAGGGGTGATATCAGGGGATCTCAAGTCAAGTATTTTGAAAAGCAGAGGCTGCTAAATTGTGGTCCACGTGACACAGAAACAAATTGTAACCTCGTGTTCTTTTCTAATGCCTCAACTATCCAATCTCTTGAGAGGAAATGTTCCCATGAAGAGATTTTACAATGTTCAAAGCATAACTCTCTATACTCGGAAGCTGAAACGAAAAACCATTTTTGATGGCAAGTTCCAAGGCCGAGTGCATGCTTCCCTGCCTCCCGAGAGCATTCTCAACTAAAAGACCTGTCACGGGAAATACCACTTGGTGCTAAGACTTGATGATGCCCCTAGGTACCATGTGGGGACAGACTCTCCCGCTTGTCTGCTCTTTTGACTTTCAGTCTTTCATATTGGCCTAGGCTAATGGCTGCCACTTCTTTTTATAGGTGGGGTAGCCATCCTTTCTTGTCATCAACTATTGCCACCTGTTCAGTTGTAGCTTTAGCTCTGCATAGGCCGGGAAGTCGGGTAATCAAGCCTCCTTAGCATTGGTGGTTAAACAGCAGAGAGAGGCTGTGAGTTAAGATGTGAGGCCTCTACCCTGGAAGAAGGTGTCTGGAACTTTCAGCTCTCATCTGCTTCCAGACTGCACCTCTCTGGTGTTTCACTGAAGGACTGGTCACACGGGAGCCACCATCAGACAGCCCTTACTGTGTGATACGCAAGGGGCTGTGGATTCTCAACAAGTTGGCAGGGTTCTGCCCTTCTCCCATCACCGGCTTTTTCTGTTTGCACCGGGGAGCACCTGCTACACCCTAATCTGCTGCCTACTGCATTGGTTCACGACATTATTAGGCAGAAGGCCCAAGTGAAAATATGGCTAGGGCCAGGCTTCTTCGTCTAGACACTGGAATGTACACCTCCCATGAGTTTCCGTCCACTTACCATCTGGTCCAGGTAGCCCTGCGGGCCCTGGGAGTCCTGGGCTCCCTGGCTTTCCGTCAGTTCCTGGTGGGCCAGGGTATAGCGCAGGGATGCCGGGTTCTCCTATGAAGCCTTTGGGTCCCATTTCACCCGGAAAGCCTCTTGTCCCTTCTGAAAATACAACAGCATCACCAGCAGAGTGAAACTTCTGATATTTAGCAGCTGCGTTGGCCTTCCTGCCCAGAGGAGCCCACCAGCAGGACTAGTGAATTTACAGTCCATTCAGCAGCCTAACAGGTGGCTGGTGCCAGTGGTATATTTCATCACCATTTTCAACTTCAAAAAAGCCCCTCTTCTTGCCTCCAAACAGTGGCCTGAGAGTTGCTATCAATACTTGGTAACACCACTTGGTGACTGTCCATGCTCTTCCCAGCCAACCGACAAAATCATGCTCGTTACTCATCAGCGGCACAGTCTGACCTAGTGGCAGCTACTGTTCCGACATCCAAACATGGGTGCGAGACCCATTACAACTGCTAAACTCAATCTCTGAGGAAGGGCACTGGCACCAACCAGTAAGGGGCCAATGGTTTCTGTGAGGACCTGAGGGGGTGTACTTTCGGCCGTAGTTTTGACACTGTTGAGCCACCTTACCTTCATCTCTGATGGAGGTGCCTGGAAGGCCTGGTGGGCCAGGTTCTCCTGGTGGACCCCGGGCTCCTGACTCCCCATGGGCCCCTGGAAATCCTGGGTCACCTCTGCCACCTGAAACCGAGACAGACCTCACAGTAAGAACAGGACTATTGTGTAGGCCTCTCGACAGATGCTCACCTTTCCAATGAATGTATATTTACCAATGCCCTGCACACTGTGTGAAGCATGGTGGGGTCCACTGTTTAATATACGTTTTCAAGGAGCTCATTCCCAATCAATAGGGGTGAGACAAGATTCCTATACATGTCCTAAAACACGAGAGGAGTGCGTAATGCCAAAAAGATACAGAGAGGTTTCAAAGAAGGGGGAGATTATTTTGGGGGGAAATCTGATATTGAGGGACCACAGAGAATAAAAACAACAGCAGTAGCCTTTTGAGCTACTGCTGTGTGCACTAAGCTCGGCATTAAATGCTTTATACACATTTGATTCCTGTAACACCATGTGTCATGGGTAGTATCATAGTCCCAATTTTACAAAGAGGTGAAGCATGCGCTGGGGGCACGCAAGTGTCCTGGAGCACGTAACCTGACAGCTGAGTTTTGGACAGGGGCGGAGTTTGAGGGGATGGGCAACGGGAAGGAGAGGGCAGAGAATGGCCAAGGGAAGGGCGTCCAGAGGGGAGATTAGCCCCAACTGAAAGCACAGAGCTGGGAGTGCTCAGCCGGAATGGGGTGTCGGGGTGCAGATGGGCAGAGGTGGTGGAAAATCAGGCTGGATAAGCAGCTGAGTCTAGCATGAGAATAAAGAAGGAAATGAGAAGATTAGGAATCTTCCCAAGTACCAGGCACTGTGCCAGGGGGCCAGGAGGCTGGAGGGGGGGTTGCTGATTCTCTCTGAGCCCCTCTTCCCCTGAGCCCCAGCTCCTGCCTGGAGTGGCTTTTCATAACTATTTGCTGGAGGAGTAACATAGGAATGCTTTACAAGCCTTATCTGTAAATAAACTCAATGTGGCATCACTCTGATCTTGGGCATGTTGGAAAAAGACACGCAACAGTAGTTATTATACCGGCACATGGGTCACACCCAAGCAGGACAGTGAGTCCTTGACCCCTGGGCACATATGATAAGGGTGAGCCAGATGATCTACTGGGTATAGGAAGAAAGCATTAGAGCATTTTTATTTTAAAAAAAAACTCATCTTTTAAAATCACTATCTGGTGTGTGAGTTTTAGCATGTACATTATT
Organism: Miniopterus natalensis; assembly: GCF_054644295.1. Lineage (NCBI taxonomy): Eukaryota > Metazoa > Chordata > Mammalia > Chiroptera > Miniopteridae > Miniopterus > Miniopterus natalensis. Next base: position 27,620,208 of record NC_142082.1, read on the forward strand.
CAGTCATTCAGATAAATACTGAGCACCTACTAGGTGCCTGGCTCTGTTCTAGAAATTGGGGAACCACAGTAGTGAACCACACAGGCGAAAATCTCCGCCTTCATAGAACCTCCTATAACATGGATAAATTATCCATCCATAAATATATGTACGATTATTCGGGGGAATGCTCAAAGCCTTTTTTAAAAAACAGTATTTAGAAGATTGCACATTCAAAAAGGCCATTGCTCTTACCACAGAATGTGAATAATATTTCAGTATGGTCCTACCACTGTGACAGTAGACCCCCTTGTGTAAATAAAGGATTGTGCATGTGTTGCGGTTAATGGTCATCTTGTTATTTTAGCTCAGCTTTCCTAAGTGCACGTATCTGGGGATTTAGTTCCCTGAAGTCTAAGAGGATGTGACTGTTTACAGATTATAGCTTGTGGCCAAGGCAGGGTTTTAGGCTGGCTAGCAGTGGGGTGTAAACACCTTGGTAGACATGGAGTAGGAACTAGTGGAGGTGGGTTGGCCGGCTGCCACGGAGGCCTGAAGTGCAGAAGGACTAGATTTCCTTAGCGATGCTGTAGGTGGCAAGGCCAGAACCTGCACAAGGTAGGCAGCACTGGAAGGATTTCCCACTGAAAGAATTTCTCGCCTGGAAAGTGGGGAGCACTCTCTCAGGCAGAGACAAAGTGAGGGTCTCCTGTGATGCCACATTGAGGTCAGGAGGGAAGGTGCACAGAGACTGAGATTCTACAAAGGTTGTGTTCTAAACATCTCTTGTTTGCTTTGTTTTATGTAGATAAATCTTTCTTGAAAGTTCATGACACTGTGTCCAGGACAGAAGAGAATGTCTATTCCCATCAAGAGAAAACACATACAAACCTTTAGCTAGAGAAGGGTGGGGGGAGTAGGCTGGTGGGCCTGGGGGGCCAAGATCACCCATTTCTCCCTGGAAAGAAAAAAGAGGGAAACAGAAGAACGTGAGTCCAGCCTTTTGGCATTTTGGACACTGCCTGTGTCCAAAGGCTACAGCTGCCTGAGGACCATGAGCTTGGCCTACTCTTCTGAGTGTCAAACCAGACTCTGCCCGAGGTGCTAACTCCTTCATGCTGAGGCAGCAAGTCCAGGATCCCAGACACACCAGAGACACCACGTGGGCAGGTGCCAGTATCACCTGAAATCCTCTTCAAACACTGGACCCCGTCAGGGGGCTGCTTTCTGCAGGGTGCGCTGTTCCATTGTTGATAGTGGTATCTGAGTCGCCCCACAGGGTGGGCCGGGCGTGATGCAACAACACCCTGGCACAGTGCCACCCTGACTGTAAGAGCTAAGGACCTGGAGCCTTGCTGGGTCCCACAGGCCTAACCACGAGTTCCCGCGTCCTCACTAGATATGCCCCCATCCATCGGGAAAGGCTCCCTCCCTGGCTAGTTTCCCCATCAGCTGGTGCAGCTGCACCCCACCTGATCCTCAGCCTACTGGATTTCACTTCCCTGCCAGCCCATGAATTATCCAAACATGTGAATTATCCTTCCTTGGGAACCAAGGGTGCCCCACCCTCTTGTTACTACACAGCCCTTCCCACAGCCCTGCTGGTTCACTCTGCTCCGTGGGGTCCCTCTTGGCATGTAGCATCCTAAGGCTGAGATATATGTGACTAATAAAGGCTGTGTGCTGGGTGCTGTATGCCCAGTTATCTATTTTTATATAGGACAGAGGTTACCTCCTTGCCCGTTATGGTGAAGAGGAGGTGATCAGAACGCCATTCAAAAAAAAGAACTGAAAACCATCCAAATGAAAACCAAGCTCACCTTGGGTCCTTGGGGTCCCCCAGGGCCTGGAGAGCCATCCAGTCCTTTTCTTCCCTGCAGGAAAGATGTTTGGTGCTTATTTTTATCTCTATAATTTAAAGAACTGACCAAAAATACCATTATTATGTTTAATGAAACGAACAACAATTCATTAAAATCACCTCCTACCCAGCCTCTGTTCAATTTTTCCTGATTTTGTTCTCAAAAACGTCGTGTTAAAGTTGCTCTATTAGGATCTAAAGTCCAAACATGACATTTGGCTGATATGTCTCTTAATTTTCCCATAACTCATAGCAGTTTCTTCTTCCTTTCTACTTTTTTAAAGTAACTTTTTTGTGTTGCTACTGAAGAAACTGGGTCATTGGTCCTGCAGATATCCACCATGGTGGACTCGATCTACTTCATCCTGTGGGGCGTGTAACATGCTCCTCTAACCCCCTATCTCCTCTAAGTCAGCTGTTAGATCTAGAGGCTTCCTTAGGCTCAGGTTCATCTTTTGAGCAAGAATTGTTCATGGAGGGTGCTGTGTCCTTTCTACTGCATCATGTCAGGAGGCACAGATGCCGAGTGTAAGTTATTTTATAGTTGATCAGTGGGGTTAGATGCTGACAACCTGACCCACCTCTTAAAACCTTCCTCCCAGATGGGTTTTGAAAAATTTCAGTTAACATCAAATAGAGCAGTAAAGCCTCCCCATTTAGAATGTTTTTCTCTTTATTAAAAAAATACAATTCTAGTGCTAACTATTGCTTTCTAATTCCCTCAAATATGTATCAAAAAAGTCATATCATACCTGGGTAAGTACATAAAGTTTTAAAAATAATATAGAAATTTATTCCATCTTGCTGAAGAATATGTATAGTAAGGCCCCCCCAATTCTGAATGCCAGGAGCCGATGGTCTACAAAATGGACATTATCTGATTATTGTACAAGATATTTTGAAATCTAGGAGCATGTACGCTGAAAGTCATGTTGTTTAGAATGAACTAAGAGGGCTTACTGCTGTGTTTTTCATGGCGGGCGGGCTATAATTTTAGACTGATTTCCTTTCACACTAGGCGGAGCTGAAGATTCAAAAGTGAAGGCAACTTTTTCTGATATTAAAAATGATCTATTTAGAGTCCATCTCATGAGATAGGTTAGGAATCATTGAAGAGCTTGCCAAGGACCGGGGAGTTGGCAACGGGACATTCAGTCTGAGCTGTGTCCAGGGCCGACCCAACAATCCAGCTCAAAACAATACGCTGGACTCGGTCAAATCTACACACCATTCCATGGCACCCACGCCCGCTCAGCCATGCTGTGACATCATCAACAAGCAATAACAAGCATCCCCAGAACTAATGAAAGTTCTATCAATCTCTGGAGCAGTGAGGGAGGGGTAGCTGATTGCTCCAGTAGAGAAAGCAAAATCCTCTCTTGGCTTTCAACCCACCCATGAATCCTCTCTTTTTTGGCCCATCCTATTTTGATTCGTTGTTAATGTTGGTGCTCACAGTTGCTCCTTGGAGCTGCCTTTGGTTCCTGGTTCCATTTTACATCCTAAAACCAAAGCCTGTGAGCACAACTGAAATGTTAGTTGAGGAGTCATGGCAACTTGGCAATAAGAAAGCACATGGTAGAGAGGTCCATGGTGCAGCGTGGCACTAACACACAGGAAGACTCAGCCATCTGTGGATATCCTGGGCATTTCCTATCTTCAGAGCCGAGGAAACAATTTCCCCACCGCAACTGAGATGGCTCACTTAATTGGAAGCATCTGCATCTCCCCCAGTTGTTGCAAGTGCAGAAAGCAAGCTGGAAGTCGTGAGCCTTGGATCCTAACATCTGGACCACAGCAGTTAGACGCCCCAGGCGGTCATTGCCTGGTGAACATCTTGTCCTTCATTAACTTTTGAGTTCTAGGGGGTGGCTATGTTGAACTACATTTAAAAAAACACTGTAACTCCTTAGTGTTGGGTGTAGAAAAACAAATCATAATTATGATTTCACTAGACATGGCAGGCACTCAAAGCATTAACAGCAGTACTTTAATTACATAGAGTGGGTTGAAATGGATTACTTTTAAATGCTGATGTTTGCTTTGGTCTTCTGTTTCTTTACAGCACTTTGGCTTTTAGTTGGGGGTGTTGCGTGGATAGTGGCTGGTTCCAGGTACGCAACCTTTGGGGGTACTCCTATAAGTTACTAATGTCATGAGAAGATGAGTGTAATGAGGGCAAACCTATGTCATCCCTGGGCTGAGTTTAGGATAAAAGGATAGGAACAGGAAAAATAAGGTCACTTGAGGTTGCAGGAAGGAATCAAGATTGGTACTCATTGTGAGCGGTCAGAACCAGAACATGAGGTTAAGAGCTGGTGGAGGTCAGAAACCAAATCTGGGAGGCCAGGTCCCCTCTGCAGTCTCTGAGGAACTGATGAGACCCACTGCTCACAATCAGGATCCCTATGGCTCTCCAATCCTCCCATGTAGCCATGAGCATGATCAGGGAAGTCATGATTTGGGGGCTGGTAGGGGCTGGATGAGGGATAACCTGGAGGGAGAGAACCACAGGAAGGAACCAAAGGGCTGCTTTGCAAAAATGAGAAAAAGGCAAATAATCTGACTCTAGCATTTCGAATGCTCTGGGAACGAAGCATTATTTATGTTATGGTAAATGCAGGTAAAATTTTAAATGTTTTTTATCTGGGGCAATTTTTTTTTCTGGAATTCCACAGTCTTCATATTTGATTTCTGTAACATGTTTCAGGACTGGAGCAGACTGCATTTCATGCATCATACTTACTTTCTCTCCTGGTGAACCCCTTTCACCATCGGTGCCAGGGAAACCCTGGGTAGAACAGAAAACAGAAGCAATAAGAGGTTAGAATATGCAGTAGTGTTTCCTGGAGGGTGTCATCATGGCAGCTGATGTGGACGCAAACAAAGCACTTTTCCACGAAACTATAGAAACCATCTGAAACCCTTTCTATTTTCTAAAGGAGATGGCTCATTTTAACAACACTTACATATAATGCATCATATCTACCACTTAACGAACTATGGGGAAGTCCATAAAGATGGTATGGTAAAAATGATAAAGAAAAAAAGGCCTGGGCTCCAATGTTCTCATGAGTCTCTGTTCTTATATTTGGAGTGGCTACCATCCAAAGGCTACATTCTCTTCTTCCTGACCCATGGTTTTGGTCACATTTCCCAGCTCACTGCAGCTAGGTTTGGCCAGGTGACTGAGTTCTACCTGATGGAGGGAGGTCTGAAGTGGCAGGTGCCATTTCAGGCCATAATCTGAAGAAGGTCTGCCTTAGGGCGTGGGAGCCACAGGTGGCTGAATCTCCTTGGGAGGGGACACTGCCCCGCTAGGGACATTTTTGTTAGATTCTTAGGGCAGCAAGAAATGAACTTCTTGTGTGCTGGAATCAGTCTACATTTTTGTCACCACAGATTAATTTCGCCTAATTAATACAAGCAGAAATGTGTTTGTGTTCTGTTCCCAGGCTTCTCCAAAGGGAGGTGCACAGTTTTAAGTACTACAGCTAATGGGTGATAATGTCGTGTCAATCAAGGTAGGCTCATCTCGCCCACTGTAGCCAATGGCCTTCTCTGGCTTGGCACGCAGACAGTGGGGGATGCTGTGTGCGTGGAGGGGAAGGGGGTATGAGGCAAATATCTCTGCACTTTTGGCTTAACTTTATGGTGAACCAAAACCTGCTCCAAAAGAAAAACCAACACCCATTTTACTATCAAAACAAACTACAAGAAGCCACAGTTATAGAATGCATGTTTTACCCGGGATCCTGGAAAGCCGACGATTCCCTCTTCTCCCTTCAAGGAAATGCCCTAGGAGAGAACACAGAGACCTCTCAGGAGCTCCTTTCCTCAGCCCCCTGACTGGCCTGCCCGCCTCTGGGGTTCTCTTGCCGCTCAGTGCGATGGCAGGTTCCTAGGGATCCGGGAGTTTGCCTGGATCTTCACATACCCGGGATATCGCCTCTCACTGCCACGGAGTGAGTGACGATGTGGGAGGAGAGGGAACACCAGGACAGGCGTGACAAAGATTAAAGAGAGGAGAGAGTGACCACACAGTTTAGATCCCGAGGAGCAGAAGCCAGCCCATCATGCCTGCCCAGCCCCCTCCACCCACACGTCTTCTTTTTTAAAGCATTTGGCTCATTTTATGAGCTTCACAAAACGCTGATTAGCTGGTGTTTTTTATGGAAAAAAGGGAAGATGTTCTAAAACTATTTTATGAAAAAACAAAACAAAAGGAAACCTCATAAAGATAAATGACAATATTTCCTTGCTGTAGACAAATGGATTGGAAACCAAGAGTCCGCAGGTCCCTATGACCCCTGTGCATCCTATCACAGCAATAGGACAGCCAAGAATTGGGGAACCACCAGTGAGAAGAAACCTCTTTATTGCCTGACTTACTGTTACTCCTTGTTCCCCAAGAATTCCTTTTTCACCCTGTGAGGAAAATGAAAGAAGAAACATGCGTTAATTCGAGAACAGTAATATTTAAAATCAGTCAGGGTTTATGCGGTGAAGTGAAAAGTATTGGATAAAACTTTAAACAATCATGAATGAACTGTGGCAAACGTCTAAACCTTGCAGCTTCGAAATTCAAGGGAAAATGTGTCATCTCTTCTGAATTTTCATAATATATATTACGTCATGTTATTTTTGATGTGATTGCAAAGCTGTCTCTATCTATGGGGTTTCCTTGGTCACCCCACAGTTTCAGGCATGTAATTCCATCTTGCGGTGGGAGAATATGCTCAGAGAAAAGCCCTGAGTGATAGTATTCCTTTAAATAAAATGCTATTAGGAGGGTTCTCAGAGGAAAGGACACATTTGGAATGTACTGACACCCCAAGCAAAAGTGGCTTTGGAAAACAATGTCAACTCTAGATGATTTATTTATTTATTTTTGTCACTTCTCTTGGTCTAAAATGGTGAAAGAAATGTAGTGATCAGCCAGGCCCTCGCTCTCCATCACTGTGAGGACAGCACCTGGATCCCCGCAGGCTGGCCAGGCCCCAGCCCTGGAACCACCCCTCTTGGAGGTAGTAAAGGAAGGAAATATTTCGGATGCTTGAACCTCTATCTCAGTGTGGATCGAACCTGCTTTGGTCCCCCTCCATCCTCAGCTCCTGGAGATGCCCTACCTGGCTGACCGTCAGGTCACTACTAGGAGCCACAGGTCCACCCAGAATCCATCCTGCCTGGTTGTCCAGGGATATCTATCTATCTCACTTTCTCAGCTGTACACAACCACCCACTTCTGACTCACTTTCCTCTGGCACTTCTGCCTTGCACCAGCCACATTCCAGGCCACTTTTGTCAATGGTCAAGTCATTTATCACTCAGCCACGGCTGCCCGGATTCATTTCCCTCTTAAGGCAGTGGTCATCCCTGCCTCTCCCATCCATGACCAAGCACCCAAACCCCACCTTGACAGATACTTGCAAGTTGGGAATTATATGCTATGTTCGGAGCTTTTATTTTGGTTCCCATTGATTGTGCCTGACTTTAGACTGGACATTTCACCTGTGGCTTCCTGTAATCCACTCCACAGCTCTACAAGGTCAATATTTCTATCTTTAGTTGGTACAAGGGAAGGAAAAGACTTAGGGAAAGTTAAGTGGCCCATCTGAATGAGTCAGTGGTAGAGCAGGATGGTGATTTTTATTGGACTCCAAGGGTATGTTTTTAATTAAATGAAACATTAATAGACAATACAAGGGCCAGAAAATGCATTTGGATCCAAAAAACCCCCACAATCATTCTCTATGTCAGCAAAGAGTAAAAGTAGGTTTGTTTTTCAGACAGCTGTGTTTTGTCAGATAGCTCCATGTACTGGGATTGAATTATGCCCTGACCACAACCTATGTCTACACTGGAGACTCCCATGCTTAAGGATACATTTGAGATTTTTAAAAATTGGTCTTCATGTTGTTTCAAATTCATCACAATTGTTTAAGATGAGGGACTGACGCAGTTAGCTGACTGAATCTGTAGTTTCACAGTGAGCCCTTTCCCTCTTTGAATGCAACTGTTTGAAGAAGATTGAAGGAAGTCACCTCTCCCCCACCGCTCCTCTTTTTTCTAGTTCAGCTGGGAATACAGTTTATTTTGATGAAGCCCCTTTACCTTATACTTGTCTATTTGGATCTGGTCCTTCGTGGGCCCCGTGAACCCGTCGAATTCTGATGGAATCCCATTGGGTCCTGCTTCTCCTACTTCACCCTGTGAATCGTTTACAAAGCAGAGGTCTTTACATCGAGAAGACGCCACCAAACTTCAATAAAAGCACGATCCCACCACAAACTGCTCTGCATATTACTTATCACATGCACACCAATTTTAAATTTTCACTTAAGATGAATCATAATGCAAAATTATTTGTATCCCACTTGCGTTAATAATCATTTAGAATGTCTGCATAAAAGCTGGTTATGTTGTTCACAATTTGGGGCTGCACTTGCTCTGTGGAATTACTTCCTTACAATAGATTTCTGTATAAGGAAATTATTAGGTCTGAGGGCTAAAGGTCTTTATGGTTCTTGATAGGAATCGCTCTACTGTTTTCCAAGATTGCTACAAAGATATAAGAAATGCCTATGAAATGATTACTCCAGTTTTACTACTACTTCACCACATAAGGGTGTTTTTTGTTGTTGTTGTTGTTGATTTTTAAATCCTGACCAAGGATATTTTTTCCATTGCTTTTCAGAGAGAGTGGAGGGGAGAAAGAGGGCGAGAGAGAGAAACATCAATGTGAGAGACACATGTGCCCCTACCAGGGCCAAAGATCGAGAAGGTACGTGCCCTTGGCTAAATCGAACCTGGGACCCTTCAGGCTGCGGGCCCACGCTCTAACCACTGAGCCAAACTGGCTAGGGCAAGGGTGTTTTTATATAATAAAAAGCAGTATCTTTAACCATTATAATATCTAAAGATGGCCTTAATTTGCATTTTTATCATTAGCACGAATCACTTTTCTATGTGGTGCCTAGAGGGTGAACCCTAGAAATATGCAACATCGCTGGACAGCCAGCCTAACATAATATGCTGGCTTGACCTCCCAGGGCCTAATTGATACAAAAAGAAAGTTACTGTGTTTTCTTTTGCTATTTCCATGTATAAACTATATAATACCAATTTATGCCCAGAGATCACATAATATGAACAGGAGCAAACTGACATGATGTGTTAGCTGCAGAAAGTGGTACTCTACGGTGTATCCTGAGTGTCGGCTAATATTATACCTAAAAAATACTTAAATTGTTTGTTCATCTCCCTTTTACCCTTGACTTTTTTCTTTTTATTAACAATTTGAATATACTTCTTGTAGATTATAGACATTAACTTCATTTTCATTTTATATAATGTGACTATTCTTCCCTTCACCCAATTATTTCTTCCCAGATTTCCCCCCTTTTATTGTTATTTTGCTATTGTGCTATATTTCATTGTATAGGAATTTAAACTTTTATGTATTTAGATCTCCCAATGTTTTTCTTTTATATAGTTGCTTGTATTAACACAAAGAACAAAGTTCTTTTCACACCTGAGTAGGGAAAGTTTGATGTGCTGTTCAATCAGAAAGTAAAATGTAAAACAAAATGAAAATGCTCAGATGACGCCAAGAGAACACATCTGTTTTATAGGCTGGGGGTGAAAGTGATGGGGTTGTGTGTCGATGTGGGTGTTCACTGGGTGTGGGCGCCGTGTTGAGGTTTTCCTATACATGATCTCAAGGGAGTCTGTCGAACACCATGCGGTCTTTGAATCTCAGCACTGTGGGCAATGACAGAAGTCCACGTGATCCTCCTTCCTGTCTCTGAGCCCACCCAGAGGTGACCACATCACACAGTCCCCGAGCTGGCTCCACATTAGTCTGTGGCTCTGGCTCCAGTTTCCTGTCACCCCTGGGCTCCCCATGTTAGAAGATGGCTGAGGTTGTGTCTACACCAGAGGTCCAGGGCCACCCTAGATGGTTCACTTCTACTCTTTTATTGCTCCATAGCTATCACTGAAGCGTGTTTGATAACGTGGCACTTTATAATAATTATTTCCTGTGCAGATCGCCTCAAGAGAACAGTAGAAAACACAGTCATTACATTTTCTTTCCTAACTACTATACACTGCATGCATCTGCTTGAATCTGTTGTTTCCTTTACCTTGTCACCCTTTTCTCCATAAAAACCAAGTCCTCTGTTGCCCTGAAAGATAAATGAGTTTCTGTAAATTTTTAAAAGTCAATAATCACAGTGAAATTTTTTTTTTCTAGAAAAAGAAACCTAAAATCTATTTGCAATATCACTGGACAACCATCCTTGCATAACATTCTGGCTTCATCTCCCAGAAACTAATTGACACAAAGAGAAAGTTACTCAAACAAAATAGGAACAGATTCATAGATACAGAGATCAAACTTAGGGTTGCCAGAGGGGAGGGGGGTTGGGAGATGGGCAAAAAAGGTGAAAGGATTAAGAAGCACAAATTGGTAATTACAAAACAGTCATGGGGATATAAAGCACAGCCTAGGGAATATAGTCAATAATATTCTAATAACTATGCAGAGTGTCAGATAGGTACTATATTTATCACGGGGATCACTTCGTAAATTGTATGTCTAACCCCTATGCTGTACACCTGAAACTAATACAAAATAATACTGAATATAAACTGAAATTGAAAAATAAAGTTAAAAAAAGAAACTTACTGTCTCTTCTTTTGCTATTTCCATCTGCAAACTATCTAACAAAAGTCGGAGCCTAGATATCACATAATTTGAGCAAATTATTTGCTCTCAGGAGCAAACTGAGATGATATATCAGTTGCAGGAGGTGGTGCTTCATCGTGTATTATGAGCATTCACTAAGATTGATGAAAATTCTGGGGTTCATAAAAATGATATGCTATTCTTTTAATGAACATATGCTTTTGAGAAATTTTTTATTTGATACTCTAAGCAAAACCTCAAAAATAGTGGACTAAGAGCAGTTATTTTGTTACCCTTGGGAACAGTTTACTGTTTGCCTTTTGAAATATATTCTACTCTTCAAACATCCTGATGATCAACAAACTGCGTTACTGAGTCTATACTTGCTGTATGTACTATAACAGCCCGGGGTCCACGCTAAATGCTTCACTCTCTTTAATCCTCTGCAACACAGGATGAGTTTGGATGTCATGGGTGGTCCAACTGTCATATCCTTTGACCAAGGCCTCATAGCTGATGAGTGGCAGAGCTTGGTTTGATCCCAGATCTTTCTGACTTTTAATCGTTCATGCAGTGTTTCTAAAGGTTAGTGACACAGAGCGTTTCTGCAGGTCTGGCCCCTTCAGATGTAGAAAGCAGGCATTTCCCCCGCCTGGGTCCCATGTTTGAAGATCATGATTCATTCTCTCTCCTGCCTCAGCTATTTCTCACTCTGGTAAGATAATCCTAATTTCATATAAACATTTCCTACCCTTTAATGATTTTAGGGGATGGTGAATCTTGGGGTTTTACCCAACGTCTTCATCTACCTTTTAGTCTCAGAGGCAAAGGCAGGCCAAGTGATTCAAGCAAATATTTAACAGTTTCACGAATGGAGCTGCCATGTATGGGAGAACTGACTCAACCCCGGTGTCTAAAAGAGGCACATATGAAACACGATACAGGCACACCTCAGAGATACTGCAGGTTCAGTTCCAACCAGCACAGTAAAGGAAATGCCGCAATAAAGCGAGTCGCATACATTTTTTGGTTTCCCTGTGCATATAAAAGTTCTGTTTACACTGCACTATGGTCTGTTAAGTGTGCAATAGCATTATGCCTAAAACAACAATGTACATATCTTAACTGAAAAATACTTTATCGCTAAATAAATGTCAACTGCCGTCTGAGCCTGTTGTAAAAATGGAGCCAATAGACTTGCTCGACTCAGGGTTGCCACAAACCTTCAATTTGTAAAAAACGCAGTATCTTCAAAGTGCAGTAAAGCGAAGTGCAATAAAACGAGGTACGTCTGTATTACATTATAGTAATAACACCCTTTTTTTGACCTCCAAACAACCGCTTCTTTCCTGGGGTCTCTATATTCTCATCTGCATGAAAGATCATGCAGGGGGCCCTATCTGATCTTTCTCTCTGAAGTATACCTCCCTCCCCCTCAATGCCCAGAGATTTTCTGAAAATAAAAACAAAGCATTTAATTAATTTTTGCATTTCAGCTTCTTTCCCACCTGGCTGGGAGCTGAAATCAAAGCACAGAAATGTGGCCAGGCTAGATTAGAAAGTGATTTGCTTGGGTCCCCGTGGTCCCTTTGCCTCATGAGCTGGTTGTCCAAGTCACCAGGAAGTGACCTGGTGGGGGGTGAGGGCCGTTTGTGTTGCAGCCAAGTGGGGATCTGAGGTGACCTTGGGGTTGGCCGCTCCATCCTACATCCGCTTCTCTTGGCTGTGGGCCGTTCCCACCCTGCTACGGGCTGCCAGACAGTGGGGAGCCCAGCGGTGGGGGCAGCAGCCCTAACGAGCTCCAGCCCCAGCCGGAAGCCGTGTCAGAGGTGATGGGAGCTGGGGGCTTGGGGGTGGTGGCAGCTAAGGTCCCCAAAAGGTCACTGAGATGGGATTTTGGTGGAACAGGCATGGGAATGTGCAGGCTGGGAGATTTCCTTGGCCAAATGCAGGCCACAGGATGGTCCTTAAATATTGGTAACAGTAGCTCAGTAATTGATTCATGTTCAGTTTTCCCCCCCAAATTTTAAAAATTACAGTTTACATTCAATATAGTTTTGTATTAGGTGTACAGCATAGACTCATGTCAAGTTTTGATCAAATACTTCCCTCACCAACTTCCTACTGTTTGTCTTGGACATTTATCCAACTTTCACAGATCATACTGAACTCTAGTTCTGTCTCCAAGTTCTGACAAGCCACCTACTTTGTTGTGCTCCAACCAACTTAGTCTTTCTCTGATAGAAACAGTACAGTTTTGGGCTCTAGCCTGGGTTGAAAATCATTGATTCTATGTACCCCTAGAGGCTGACGTCACACTCTTATAGAATCTAATTACATCCAGGAAAGAATGCCATCGGTTCCCCTACACAAACAGAGCTACATTTTGTCAATTCTTATAAATGAACACATATGGATAAGTATGAGCTGTCTTTAAATCTGTGTTTCTAATCAAACATTTACCAGTTTGATTATCATAAAACAGGAATGTTATTGATTTGCAAACAACACGTCATTCAGCAAATGCACTAATTAATGTGCCAGCTACTCCAGAGGTTACCACTGGGTTTATCCTTGGAGTTTATAACACTAAGTCTTAAAAACTTACAAAATGGTTCTCATCGTGAAATACGCAATATAAAGTTGTCCACTAAGAAGTTATATGATCCAGAAAGACATACACAGATGCATAAGTCCCCGCTTCCTTCTCCCTCACCCCCAACAATCAACTTACTGGCTGTCCTTTTGGTCCAGGGGGTCCAGGAGGTCCCTGCACAAATATAAAGATATTTGTAAACTGTTTTCTTTATCCCAGGACCCAGATAACATCTGCTAGAAAGCTCTGGGAAAGCCATTCTCTGTATATTTAGAACACCATGTCAGTATGTATAGAGGTTTCTGATACATTTGTCTCAGCAGGCAGGAAAGGCTGGGGGGTAGAGGGCTGGGGTCAGGCCCAGTTCCCAGGATTTGCCGGCTGTCCACGCACAGCTGTTTCGGGTTTGCTTTTCTGAGTTTAGACTTTTGATTTCACCCATGTCCTATTCATGTTTGCTCTGCTGCTTTTGCAAGGTCCCAGGACCTATTACTGTAGAGACCGTGTCTCCTGACTCCCTCTGGGGTCCCTCACGGGCCACTGTCTAGCACTTTTTGCTGGTAGGTCAGCAAATGTTCACGGGCAGAATTAATCTACAGGCCAATACTGCAGGGTTGAAAGTCCACCCACAAATAAAACCACGTGTCTATCTGCAACACATTCAGCGTCAACACCACAATGACAGTGAAGTTTTAAAAGTGCATGAAAAGAATAATTTGTGTCTAAGTACAAAGAAGTGGACAGTCAGGGGTTGTAGGTGATTTTAATGGTCATATGAAGAACTTAAAGTTGTCAGATCAGCTAAGGACCCAGCAGGTACACTCTGTTATTTCATATTTCCCTGAACTGTGTGTTTAAAATATAACCTCCCCTCCCAACATGTGGTATGTATGCTTTGAGTCAACAACCATCATCATATAATCCTTGTTTCATTCCATTTGGCCAAATCTTTTGCAGTGGAGGGCTACTTGCAAAAATGACTTTCACAGCACCAGGGAAACTTATTTTGTAGAAACAAAATTAATTATTATTATTTATAGTCTGAAGAAAATTTATGAGCACTCACCTCCCCCCTATTAGTATGACTGAATCTTTCCCCACACACGTCTCCATTGTTTCTCAGTATCTGCCAAGAAACTGCTACCACAGTCTTCCTTGCGAGTGTCCCTTAATCTTAGCGGTGGGTTTCTGTGAGAAGGTCTCTCTCACCTGCAGCCAAAAATCTCTCCTGTTGTAATTTAAGGTTTATTTGTCTTACTACTAAAAAATGTGGGGAATGAGAGTGAGAAACCTTGACAAGCCAGTTTATCTCCTGGGTCCCTTGTGTTAATGGTGAAAGTGGAATAGCACCAACCAGTGGCAAGTTTAAATTTTACGTAGTTGGCAGTGATCTGATGACCACAAGTTTTGAGTCCTCAATCTTTCAATCTTAATAGAAGGAAAATGTATGCAAGGGATGACCTGTTTTGTCTTGACTTCTTTTATAGTGACCACAAGCATCATAGCTGTATCGTGAAACTTTTGCCTGTATCAACAGTTGAAGAAGCTGCCTCTCTAGAGGATGCCTTGAGGGTCCAAGAGTGAGCACATGCACATGGTACTTACTGGTCTTCCTGGAGTTCCAACTGGACCCATTGGTCCCGCAGGCCCAGGGCGGCCAGGAGGCCCCTAAGGACAGGCAGCAAGAGAAGGCTATTAAGAGAGGTTGCTTGGTGTTTGGAGTCCTGAATTCTTAAGAGTTTTCTTGGAATATTCTCCAATAAAAATAAAACTTACCTGGAAACCGACCAATCCAGGCTCTCCAGGTTCACCCTAAATGAGAACAAATAAGTTTAAGAGATAGTTTTTAAGCTAATCCTTAGATTTAGTTAACATTATGTAAGTTATATCAGCTCTAACAGGACTTGGTGATGTTAATTAACCTAACATCTGGGGTATTGTGAATATGGGAAAGGGGTGCACCCACAATTAAATATAAGATTGAAAAACATCATGAAAGGAAATAAAATGATTTTTAAATTAATCACGATTTTGGATTACTTTATTCTAGTATTCTTCTACTCTATTCATTCTTACAACTCAGAGTTCACTTGGAAATTAATTTTATTAATCAGAAATTTACACTAGATCACTTAATCAGGTCTCCCATCTCTAGCAAACTTACCCTGTATCTGTCGCGGTCCTCTCTAGACAGTGCATAAGGTTCACCTTTCTGCCCTTTCGGTCCTTGGGGCCCCTATAGTAGTGCATATATGGTAGAAAGAGAAAAAGGCAAAAAAAGTCCATTAACATTCAGAGCAGCTATTGTAATTTGAATGATTAAATATTGACTTTTATGGGGAATGTCTAATTGCTCTGATGCCTTATTTAAATTATTCTGAACACCAATCTCTACATTCAACCACAAAGGTGAGACTTTTATTTTCATATTTGTCGGATAGTATCTTTCTTCAAAGTTAAAGTGGAAATACTTTGTAGGATCTGAATTTCTCAAAAACCCAAATGAACACTCAGTAAACTGATCCTTTATTATACCAACATGCTATATTTTTGTAATATTATTTTGTGTTTTCTTTTGTGTACTGAAAATATTAACATGTACATTGAAGCACCATTTGTGGGAGAGATACTGGGTCATTCTTTAAAACTGAAAATGTGTTGAGTATACATGACATGTGCATACATATGTACATGTATACATGTCTTAATACCTACATGTAAAATCAGCAATTTAAAGTAATCAATATATTTGTTGATGATATGTTATTTTATTAGAATAGACTAGAAAGTAATATAGCTTATTGAAAAGTTGAACCACATAAAAAAAGAGCCAAAGAAGTGAGACTTGGAAGGCAAAGGTGTTAAGTCTCACAAGAAATTGATTCATTTCAGGGGAAACAGGTGAAGGGTGTTTATGATTGTTCTTCCCCCACTTTAAAAATAAAATGTTAGCATAATCCTGAATTTGCAGTACTTTGGTGGTCAGAGGGTAGCCATAGACTACTGAAAAAATATTTCAATATTCTTTGCGAAGACCTTGAAAACTAAATGAGGCCATGAAATAGATTGATTTTTGAAAGTTCTCCCATTAAAAACAAACCTCCTGTATTGTAGATGCTGAAGGATATCACCGTTCTTTTTTTAAAAAAATATATCTTTACTGATTTCAGAGAGAGGAAGGGGGAGGGAGAGAGAGAAACCTCAGTGATGAGAGTCACTGATCGGCTGCCTCCTGCGCGTCCCTGACTGGGGATCGAGCCCGCAACCCGGGCATGTGCCCTGACTGGGAATCGAACCCCGATCTCCTGGATCTTAGGTTAATGCTCAACCGCTGAGCCATCCCCGGCCGGGTGATATCACCGTTCTTTCATGGCACAAAGGATTTTAGAATCTAATGAAGATGGTGAATAATTTTGCCAAGCTTTCAGCTTTTTACATTTTAGTCTTACCTATCAGTCCCTGTTATCTGAACGGGAGCATGGGAGGAAATGAAGTGACACCTGGAGGAATGGCACAGTGAACAATGCAAACCAAACCAATTATTTTCTGGCTAACATCTAAAGAACAAATAAGGAAAATAAAGTTATCTGAATCCAGGAAAATCATGCCCAGATATTTCTGTAAGCAGATCTCCAGAGCCATTTTTCCTCAGGTGTAAAAGGTGGCCCCGACTGGCGAGTGAGCAGAGGGCAGCCCACCACCCTCAGCATGTTTCTCTAAGACAATGCAAGGGTCCTGGGCGGGGGACTTCTGGGCCCCATGAAAGGGAGCTCAGGATACAGCATCTTCCATACATTTCTGCCCACAAGTGCCAGCCCTCCAGGGTCCAGAGCTAACCATGTGAACGGCACCTGCTGTGCTGATGATACTCACAGGAGATCCGGGGAAGCCCCCAGAGCCGGGGATGCCCTGCTGGCCTACGTCTCCCCTGGTTCCGTTGCAGCCATCATGGCCAGGTGGTCCTCTGGGCCCACCTTGCCCAGGATGTCCCTGGGAAAGAGAAAAGGAAGTGAGTTGCTCAACCCATAAGTGCTTAGTTTTCATAATTGTGTGATCAACCAGTTTTAAATGTTCTCACAAGAGATGTTCCTGGCATGAACCCAAGGGAAAAGACAGCTCAAAATGAGTAAGTGAATGCATGAACGAATGGAAGATTAAGTAGACAAAGGTCCATGGGTAGAGTTCCAGGCAGGGGAAAGGCCTTCAAGACAAAGTTCTGTTTCTCCAGGGTTTTGCTGAGCAATAAACTGTCTCAGCATTTCTCCTACCTTCATTGGGTGACTGGGAGGACTGTTTTGGCGGGGACAGGTAGGAGTGGATTACAAAATTTTTTAAAAAAGTTCCAGAAGCAGCAACCTTCTTCTCAGGGACAACAAAGATGCCTTTATCTGTTGTGGCCAACTTTTGATGGTGAGTTTGACAGACTCGTCTCTAAACAGGTTAAGAGATTCACACCTACAATGGGATTTCATCACTGGCTTAGCTATAGGTAGAACTGATTTCCTCTTTTTATGTTCTTTGGAAACACTCTTTTTTAGATTTTAAACATAAATAGAAAGTAAGTCAGGTGTTTTAAGCTGTCTGGTGAAAGCGGGGAGGCAACATGCCCAAATATCTAGAGGGTGAGGTGAAGTCTCTGGGCATCTCAATTGCATTCATCTGGTTCCAGGAGACATCCAGGGGCTGGGTTAACAATCTGTATTTATGTACTAAGAGACCACAGCCTGTTTTCTTATCTTTACACAAAAGATGTTTAGATATATGCTTTCTTATTATGTAATTTAAAAAAAATTTTTTTGATTTTTTTTGGATAGTAGGCCAAACATATAGTCCAGAGGGATTCTTGAGGCCATTATGATGTTGTTTAGATTTACTTTGAGAAATTTGGGGAATTTTGAGAGAAATGAACAAGCCCTACATAGAGTGCCTGTACTCTGAATGATACTAAGAAACACAGTGAGAAAAGTAGAATTTTTCTTTTGTCTGTACACTTTTTTGCCTGAGATGTTTGAAGCCATTGCTTTAACTTTTGCCATCAGAGAAGAGATCCAACAGCCCTTTCAGTCAACCCTAGCTGGTGGGAGGTCAGAGGAATCCTGACAGCTTCTGGAAATCGTGGTGCACAATCTCTACAGCTGTTACACAGCCAGCTGTCTGATGGCCTTCAAAGTAAAGGGCTCTTTTTTGGGGTTTCTGAAAGCTGATCCTTCAAATCCAGCCTGAGAAAACACGCTCTGTAGGTGTTTTGCTTGAGATCTGTGGTATCCTAGGATGTTTTTGCTTAAAGTGAATCACTGAGTTTATTCTTCTCCTGAGTTATCTGTCTGCTGTTGGTCTTTTTGATTTCCTTGGAATTGATTTAGGTGATTTGCAATTGCATATCAATCTGACCTTCTCTTGAAATTGTGCTTCAAAGGAAAATTTCAGCCATGCTGAGCTAAACGGCCATCTCTTTTTGTTTATCTGATTAGATACATTTCTGTGTGATACAACTCTAAGATTTTACGGCACATCACTTTCTATACACGACTTCTAAGCCACTAAAATTACCCAGGTCCCTCCAACGCTATGCTCATTAACTGCTTAGATACAGTAGGTGACATTTAAGGTAATATGTAGTATCAGAGTTCTGGGGTTAGAGACTATATTTAGCAGCACCAAAAAGTTATCTGCTCATCATGATCACTCCCCCATATGATGAGTACTTCCTTCTTTATTTGTGAAATATTTGCTTCTGATATTAAATGAGTATGAAGTGGAAAAACGAATTAAACTATGATACAGATTAGTTACGATAGTTTTCCGTAACGTCGCTCCATTTAAACTCAGATTTTAACTTCTAGAAGACAGACACTGAGGGATGGCTCAGAGGTCAGGAAAGTAGTTTAAAAATGGGTCATTTAGTTTGAGGTGATTGGTAGAAAAACACTTTCATTATTTATTTAACCCTTGAAATTTGCAGATTCTTCAACTGTGCCAATTTCTTAACATTCTGACTAATGTGAATGTTATTTCCTTATTTGTTCATAGCTGCATGTTCTGTAAAGTGTCTGGTTGAGTTCCCCGTCCAGGTAACACTTAGGATAGCTGGCACGTAGGTAATTGTGACATCCTTTATTTAGCTCTGACTGATTCCTTCTACTGTAGCAAAAGTCTTCTTGAAGGTGGAGCAAAAAATCTGAAGAAAAAGTATGAATTCTCTGGGACTACTCTCCACGCATGCTCTTCCTGTTTTCTTCTGCAAGGGGGCAGCCCTACTTGTGTAGCCGGGGGATGAAGATTCTCTCTCCCTGTGTGCACACGTCTGCATGTGTGCACACATGTGCACGCACACGTCCATAGCATGTGTGTGCATATGCATGCATATGTGTGTGTGTGTATGTGTGAGCATGGTGATAGAGAACATGTGTATGTAGGGCAAGGGTGCAGACATCTGTGCATATGTGCGAGGATCCTGAAGCAGGCGTCCTTAAACTTTAGCAGTAGACAAATGGGGTGGGTCTGAATGTGTGATAAACACATTTATTCCCCAGAAGGAGATCTGCAGGAAGCCGGCCCTGGGAAATCTGCTCTCGGATCCCTGTGAAGAAGGCTGTGAGTCAGGCTGCTTTGTTTATTTTTTTATGCCACAGAAGTAAAGTAAACTAGGTTAGAAAAACACACTTTATTGCATTCTGAGATTTTCTCATGGATAATCCATGCTTCTTCTTCTCGTTTATGTGTGGTTACTACAAAGAATTTGAGAAGCTGCACAGATGTTCAGCAGGGCTTCATTCCATCCACGTTCTTGGCTGTGCTACTTTACATTCAGGTTGTTCTAGGGTTCAAACAAAATTTCGAGACTGGCTCCTTATCGAGCATATCTGAGTAATGCTCTAGCTTTTCATTACAAAACAATGTCCAGTTCTAGCAAAGTATCCTCAATTCTGAAGCCAAGTCTAGAAGAATGTTTACAAAGGAAACAGTCTGTCCAACATTTGACTGGATTCCAGGAGAAAAAGACGCATATATAGCCCCACGAGTTTTATGTTATAAACAAAAAAGTAGGTTTAGCTCAAGATGTTTCTTTAGGTCATAAATGTATTGGTTCCCGTGCATACAATGTTTTAAAATTCTAATCTTACAAAAAACTTACAGGAATTCCGTCAGCACCAGGGAATCCAGAAACGCCTCTTGGTCCCTATAAAGAAGGCAAACAAACTTAACGAAGGTCAACACACCCACTGGCCCTCCATTAAATTAGAGGAAATACCAAGTTTTCCGTACCACATCTCCTTTTGGTCCTATGATCCCAGGAGAGCCTCTTTCACCCTTGTCACCTTTGCGGCCCTGGAGTCCTGGGAATCCTTGTAACCCTGGGGGCCCGGTGTATCCCTGGGGGCCCACTGGCCCTGGCTGACCCTGTAGAAACAACATACATTCAATTTCCACAGTTAATAGTAATGAATGAGCACTTCCAGTCATGTTGCTTTGAAAACTGCACTTTTCATTCTTAAAGAGCTATTAATCTTCAGAGAACATTATATGTAAACTTCCGTCCTGTCACCATAGCCACAAAGTGATTTCTGGCAAAGGAAGAATTCACAGAGTTTAAAGGAAAAAAATTATTAAGTGTAAGAGAAAATAATCCTAAATTACTAAAGTGATGCTATTGTGAAATGATAACATTGGGCTGGAAAGAATCAACTTCCTGGTTTAAAAAAGAAAAAAAGTTCTTTCAGCATATAAAAAAATTCGAAACAAGTTTCTATGATTTTTATCTCTACCTCAATATAATGCATACAGTAGATATGGGATGATATGAGAAAGAATTGAAAGCAGAGACTTAAACAGATAGTTCTATTCCCATGCTCACTGGAGCATTTTTCACAGTAGCCAAAAGTGTCCACCAACAGACGAAAGGATAAGCAAAGTGCGGTCCATCCATACGGTGGACTACTATTCGCCTCACAAAGGAAGGACATTCTGACACATGCTACGACATGAGGAAACCTTGAGGACATTATGTTAAGTGAAATTAACCAGTCACAAAAGGACAAATACTGTGTGACCCCACTTATAGGAGGTTCCTAGAGCCATTAAATTCATAGAGACAGAAAGGGGAACGGGGAGAGGAGATGGGGAGTCAGAGTTTCAGTGGAGAAGATGGGAAAGACCTGGAGATGGAAAGTGGTGATGTTTGCACAACAGTGTGAATATATTTAATGCTACTGAACTGTACAAAAAGGGTTAAGATGGCAACTTTTATGTTATATATGTTTTACTACAATAAAAGTAAAAAGATTGAAAAGGGGGTCTATCTCTCTAATTAATGGAACTAATTTATGTATTATAGTTATGTTCTAATGAACCTCCCAGGTTAGCCTAAATTGAAAAAAAATTCTATGTCTTGTTTCTTCTTTAAATAAACGGGTCTGCTGTTTATTCACCAAAAAGAACCTTTACTCGCTAAGCCCCATCTGCTTTCACATTTCAAATTCCTGCCTTGCCTTTAGATCGAGGGGGGGCTGAGCCATTATTTCTAGTCTTCTCTTCCATTGCCCGCAAGTAACTCTTCCTATGTAGGCTGTGTAGCTAAACAGTCTGTTAGTCATTACAGAATGTTTATAATCTGTCTGCAACATTCCCCACAATTGAGGTGAAGCAAACAATTTCAAAATGCAGCCCCAGCTGCCGTACTAATGTCACAGACAGACAGGCATAGAGGGGTGTGGGGGGATCTCGCCTCCGCATTTCGTTATCATTCCTACGCAGCTCAGTCCTTTAGATGTCCCACTTCCCCAGCGTGGGGGGAGCAGTTAAGCCACCTCTTTGGGGTGGAGCATACAGATGGAGATTAAGGTTTCAGTTGGTGGAGGAGACCTATCCCAAAGCTCCAGAGGGGACCCCTGACTCCTCAGACGAAAGGGATTTCGGGGAAGCCCCCCTCGGGGCTCTCTCTGGGTAAGGTCAGAGTTTTAGAGCTAGTGGGTTCTCCTACTCTACCCTCCGCATGTTCTAGAAGAGTCCAGTCCATGCAGAAATCAGCAGATACTCAACGAGGGCAGCCAGATGGCTAGCATCTTACGTTGTGGTGAAAACAACGTATTTAGTATCTTTGAAGAATGTGATAAAAATGAGGCTTCTTGGTTGAGGGAAATTGTGCTCAAAGACAGCCCTGATCTTGGACACATGACACCCCAGGCTCACTCTAGTCGAACTCCAGTCAGGGGTCTTAGTATGCTACATTTGTTGTAAGTTTGGGGACAAACTATGCCTTGATTCTGATTTTTATGACTCCCAGTTGTGCTCAAGTCTGTTTTGTTTGTGGCTCTGCTAGCATATAGCCTTCTTGTGATCATATACCAGGCCCCCAAGCCTTACGTTCCCTAATCATCATGAGGCTCGTCAGTGTTTACAGGGAGTGTCTTTTGGGGGATAAAATGTTCCTCATTAGTACTGTCATTTTTTCTGTCCATAAACTACATCTCTATTCAGGGGATTACTGCATGGAGCCAACTAAGGGGAACATCCACTACTCATCAAAATGGAATGTGTGTCTTAATGATGAAAAGCCACATGCTTGTCTCCCATTCATTAACCTTTCCTTAATTCCCTTTGATGGGGAAAGTGACTAATGACGTCATGTACTCATTTTCCTTCCATTGTCAGTAAACGTCTTTTCACCCATAAAGTTTTGGATGGGACGTCTGACTTCTGGAATAAAACTCCAGTCTTTCCTTTTCTGGAGCAAGTTGTCAATTTTTTTTTATTGAGGTGAAATTCCCATAACATAAAACTAACCATTTTTATAGCAGCTTCAAGCACATTTGCAATGTCTTCTATCTAGTTCCAGAACATTCTCATCATCCTGGAAGGGAACCTCACATGCTTTGAGCAGTCACTCCCCATTCCTCCCCATCCCCAGTTTCTGGTAACCACCAGTCTGCTTTTGGTTTCTATGGATTTACCATTCTTGATATTTCATATAAATGAAGTCGTATGTATGATATGTGACCTTTTTTTGCCTGACTTCTTTCACTTAACATACTTTTTTTGAGGTTCATCCATGTATGATCACGTATCAGTACTTCATTCATTTTTATGGCTGAATAGTATTCCATTGCCCGGACAGACCACTTTGTTTGCTTGTTGTAAACCGTTGCTATAAACATACATGTTTAAGTACCTGTTTGAGTACTTGTTTTCAGTTCTTTGGGGCACATACCTAGAAGTGGAATTGCTGAATCCTATGGCAGTTCTATGCTTATCTTTTTGAGAAACCATCATACTGTTTTTCACAGTGGCTGCACCATTGTACATTCCCACCACCAGTGTGTGAGGGTGCCAAACTTCTCCACATCCCTGCCAACAATTGTTATTTTTCATGAAAGAAATTATAGCCATCCTAGTGGGTGTGAGGGTGGTGTCACTCTAAAGAGTCAAGAGTCATCTTGAGCTTCTGACAGACGGAATATCTCACAAAACTCCATCCAGCTTCTGCCCTGGGAGAGGGCGAGGGAGAGTCTGGAGAGAACCGAATGAGAGCCCCATCCTCTGGGACTGAACTCAGTCTTGCCCACAGTTCACGCCCTGTGTTGCTGGGACGAAATGGGCATTTTCGTGAGGATCCGGTGACCTTCAAATGCATGTTTCGGTCATCCGGGACTGAAATTTTCCCCGAGGATATCCTGCCCATGCTGGCATCTTGTGTTTGTCAAGAGCAGTTGGAATAAGCAGGTAAATAAAAAGGATTTCCCTCTGCGCTAATTAATCATC
The DNA here is from genome assembly GCF_054644295.1 of Miniopterus natalensis. NCBI lineage: Eukaryota > Metazoa > Chordata > Mammalia > Chiroptera > Miniopteridae > Miniopterus > Miniopterus natalensis. The sequence goes on from NC_142082.1 coordinate 27,644,094, forward strand.
ATCATTATCAACTTCCATCCTCAGTTGAAAAGTCCCAATTAGAAAAGTTATTTCCATCTCTTCCTTTCCCTTTGTAATAAGAGATGTTAAAAATAAAAATTACCCCAGAAAGAATAGGATTCTGTTTAAGTGTTTTTGCACAAATCACAAAGGCTCATAAAATTCCTGCAATATACTTAATAAAAGAATTTCCACAAAATATTTCTTAAAAGCCGACAGACCGTGTATTATGCCCCGTACCACCAGAGAATTTGATTTGTATAGATATATTACTTCCTAGGAGACAGGGTAATGAAAGGAATCATTGAATTGCATATCCTCTGGGATGAAGCAAGGTTACACGCCTTAAAAATGGGTTATCTCATTTTATCCCCACAACAAATGGATAAAGTAGGCATCTCCCCTGTTTGAGAGAGGAGAGACAATGGGGGCTCAGGACAGTTTGATAGGAAGAACTGACTTATGCAGTTAGGTCTGGGGAGTGGGGCTGACTCTGAAGCTTCCATCTTCCATCAGACCTTCTTGCTCAGGTGAGGTCGCAATAGCCACCCGGGAGCTTGTGAGAAATGCAGCCTCAGGCCTGATCCAGACCTCCTGACTGGCACTGGACATGATCCTCAGGAGGTTTCTTAACACAGTGATGCTTGAAAATCACTGCATGAATCAATCCTTCCTCCCTTCCTGATGTTCTTATGGGAGCAGACAGGTATCTTTTATTATTATTATTATTATTATTATTATTATTATTTATTGAATTTATTGGGGTGACACTGGCTAACAAAATTGTACAGGTTTCAGGTGCACAATTCTATAACACATCACCTCCTACACTGTTTTGTGTGTTCACTACCCCAAGTCAAGTCTCCGTCCATCACCATTTAACCCCCATACCCTCCTCCACTCCTCCCATCTGTCAGGTATCTTGCAATAAAAAAAATCTCTTATGCATGAAGTTGGATCTCAGAAGGAAGGTGAGGCTTAGTGAGTCAGACAGAGGAAAATCTAATATTTATGTCTGTTAAATGCTATTTCTAATTAAATGTTTCTTGGTCTAGGCTTCAGTAATATCTGCCCCAAGATGGAATGAACTTTGATCACTGTTAGGAGGGATGGTTGCACAATGCCTCTCCCCTTTTGAAATCACTACTGGAGTATGTGTGGGACGTCCAGGGTCAGTTTTGGGAGTCTAAGTCTGAAAAAGTGGACAGAATGAGTCCAGACTTGACTACACATTGCTTAAATACCACGGCTGTGCAGTGAATGCACTTTAAGTCCTGAGACATTTACTAAGCTTTCATGAATTTGGAATTTTCACTTCCGTAAAAGGGGCAAAATATAATCGGATATGCACACGTGTAGAATAAATCTACAACTTCACACTCGAAAGTAAAGGTAAAGACCAATGATTAATCAGGGCCCCAAGAAATTTCACATCCATGCAGCCCCAAGGTGGTGCCTGTTTGCATTCATAGTTTTGTAACCTTAAAACTTGCCTTGGGTAAGGAAGTAAGAAAAGCTTCATGTATCAGGAAGGGATAAAGAGAGATGTTTCCAAGGATAAAACCTGCTTCACTGCACAGCAGGATTTTAAATCTGTAGTACAGCATTTTCCTGGTACAATAAGAATAAGCTTTTCATGAGTTACTGGCCAACATCTGAATACTAGGAAATCCCTTCTCCTTCTCCTTCCTAAGTTTACTCTTCCTGCCTCCCCTTTTATGGGCACCGGGCGCCCCACCAGACACCCCATATCCTCTATAGTCTCCTGGGGGCCCCTCCCTTCCTTGGCTGTTGACGATGTGTTCCAGGGCTTCCCGGCCTCCCGATGCTGCAATTCTTGGTGACTCTCAGGGGATTCCGGCCTAATTCCCAGCTTATCCTGTGAGCTGTTCACACACATTTGAAAATATGTAAAAATGGCCCCAAAGGCAGGGTGGGCTACTTTATAGGATTCAGGAAGACAATTCCTTCATCTAAAATTTGGAACTAGTCACTGTTCTTAGGGATGATCATTGGCATTTGTGAGCAATTTTCTAATTACCCTGGTAGTTTGATAAATTAATACATTTCAAGCTAATATGTAAAGGTCGCAGTTGAACAGTATATTACATATATAAAATATCTGTACATAATGGGTGACTGCCTGCTCCATGAAGAACAGAAGGAGCTGATGTTAAATCTGCCACATTATACCTATAGCTTCTTATTTAACACAAAGCAAAACATTAGCCCTGCCCTGGGTGCTATTCCAAATTAAGGGTTCCACTTATATGAGGCAAAATTATATGGGCTGTTGGAATTCTTGCTTTCTAAAATTACCTGACACAGATTGTAGGACTGGTGTCAATATAAAGAAAATAACATCCATGTGTACAGAAATAACCTTGACCCTAACTCTCTCCATTACAAACATTTAGTCAAAATAGACCATAGACCTAAATGCAAGAGCTAAGACTATAATACTTCTAGAGGACCATATAGGGAAGCATCTTTGTGACTCTGGATTGGCAAAGATTTCTGAGATAAGACACAAAAATCACAAGCCATAAAAGAAAAAGACAAGACTAAAAAGTATGATCTTCAAACGATACTGTGAAGCAGAAAAAGCAGGCTACAGACTGGGAGACATATTTACAAAACGCATACCTGATACATGACTTTTATCCAGAATATAGAAAGAACTCCCAGAAATCAATAAAGAAATGAACAACCCAACTGAAAAAAAAAATAGGCAAAAAGACTGACACTGACCCTTCACCAAAGAAGATGCAGGAATGGAAAGTAAGCCCATGAAAAGATGCTAAGCATCACCAGTATTAGGGAAAGTAAATTAAATCCACAATAAGCTTTAACTGCAACCTCCTAGAATGGCTAACACACGGAGAAAACACCGGTCATGCTGAGTGCTGGAAAGGAGGCAGAGTGAGTACTCTCGCTCACTGCTGCTGGGGGCGCTAAGTGGGGGGCCACTTAACACTGAGGCAGTTGCTTAGAAAGCGAAACATATACCTGCCATCAGATGTGTAGGTAAATGTCCACAGGGGTTTGATTTATTTTAGTGAAAAACTGGAAACAACCTGAATGTCCATCAGCTGACGAGTGAAAAAACAAACTGGTCCATCCATAAAGTGGAACCTGACTCAGCAATACAAAGGCAGAAACTGATGTGTGGGACGAGAATGAATCTCGAAGGCGTTACACCTTACGCAGCCCGACACAAAGGCTCCGGTCCTATTTATGTGATATTATGCTATCCTATTTATATGACATTCTCGAGAGGTCAAACCTAGGGACAGAAAACAGGTCAGTGGTTGCCAGGGGTGGGGCGGAGGGAGGGGAGTGACTGAAAAGGGCACAAGGAAACTTTTGGAGGTCATGGGCCTGTTTTATATCATGATTTGGGTGGGTGTTATATGGCCGTACACATTGCCAATAGCCCGAGTTGTATGTAAATTATGCCTCAATAAACTTGACCTAAAAACAAACAAACAAACAACACAAAAGGAGTCTGGGGAAGGCAAAGGTTAAGAAGAGAAGCCCTGAAGTTCATAGGAATATTGGGTACGACCAGATCCCTTTCATACACTCTTACCATTGAATTTATAAGACAGATCATATTTAGAAAAGGAAGAAGAGCGGGCATTTTAAAAATTAAAAAACACACCCCACAACATTTAGCCAAATGCTTTTAAAAAATGTCTGCCAGAGAAATGAACAAATCTGAAGAAATTAAGACCTAGCTTTCCTTGTTTGGAGTCTGGTCTGTTTGAGTGTGATCCTGATAGAAATTAGACCCGTCTAGCACACACCCCATAGAACAGCACAGCTGGAAATGAGCCAGGACCAAATTAGATACACGAGTGAAAAATAAGCCTAAGACGTCACTAGTTTCCATTATGCATGATTTTCATAAAAAACAAAAGTCAGCAGGTGTCATCTATAACTCGCAGACATTCTTGTATAGTTTATTGAAAATGGTTTGACTTGGATAGAGTCACATTTTAAAGCGGGGAAAAATGGATCACCTCAGGTTCTCCACCCATAGGACCAATAAGTCGAAAACCTCCGCTCCTTAATCTAAAAATAGGCAGTACATGGGCAGTCCCACTCCATGGCTTTTAGACTAACTAGAGGCCAAGCTTTTTATAGTCTGGATGTGATTTTGCTTGGCCTATGTTGGAAAAGTTGATTTTCTGGGAAAGCCTTGCAGCAATAAATACATTTCATTTGCCTAAAGGTGAACTGTTGCTTAACAGACTGACTTGCTTTCCTAAGCCTCCAGTCCTCGGACAAGTCACGGAGCTGAGCGCGGAGGAGCCAGGGCCTCTGAGAGCCAGACGGCAGGGGGGAATGGGCTGGAAGAGGCAGATTCTGGGGCCACAGGACGCACAGAGAGCTCTGGTTGTCAGGCCTCCCACTAAGCATGAGATGCTCTAACTTAGGAGCTGTCAACATGGAAGAAAATGTCAACGACCGCCGATCAACATTGGCGATTGCCATCAAATAACCTTTCTGTCATTATGAATTAATAACACAGGGTAGCTTCCGGCTATACTTACATGGTTAGAAAGTGACAACTACAGTAGGCGACAACTTGAGTTACCAAAATCATAAAGCTACAGGTAATTAAAATAGTTAGCTGTCCATATTTATTGTCTCAATTACAGACTAATAATTTTCATGAGCCAACTGCACATGCCAATATTTTACTAGTATTCTTAGGTCATGTTCTTAGGTTATATTCAAGTGTGACATGACTCACAGTAGAGACTGCGCATTCTAATTACTCCGTGTTTCTGTCACTGCCCGGTGGGGAGCTCTGTATAGCAACTGGCCAACACCCTGGGAATGCTGCCTGCAGGTGGAAGGAGTGAGGAAATACCTCGAGCATGGCCTTCCAAATCCTGGCCTCCCTGCTCTGATTGTCAACCAGGCTGGCAGTCTTTGAGAGTGACACTTTAGCATCTGTGGCACAGGCCAGGAACAGAACCAACAGTTATACCTATTTTGCATTTAGACTAAACATAGTCACATGAAAGAAAAATATTCTTGAGGTTGGCATTATATGGAGTTGGTCTGTTATGAAAAAAAAAAAAAAATTGGCCAACAGAAAGAAAAGGTTAAGAACAACAGTGGGTACTGACTTGGCTGTGGTACACAGATTTTTCCCCCCTTACTAATCTTTATTTGAAATTTTCCTGAATAGGACAAGTTTTATATAGAGCTCCAAATTTTCTCTCATTAGAAAAGGTGTGACTACACCTCTCTTCTTCCTCTCTTAGCTTTAACTTATCAGTTATTTTATACTCATTTCAGTTTAGCGTTTTCATTTCTTTTTAAAGATTTTAATTTTTAAAAAATTTACCTACAATAAAAACCACTTGTTTTGTGTACAGTTCTGTGAGTTTTGAAAAGTGCTCAGAGTTGCATCACCCTTAATTCCCTGCACTGCTCCTTTGTCACAAACCCCCTCCCCAAGCTGGTTAATCCCTGGTCTTTGTCCAGGCTCTGGCTTTGCCTCTTCCAGGCCAGCAGACAGGTGGAATCACACGGCACTGTCATCTTCCGAGTCTGCTTCTTTCGCTCGGCGTCATGCGTTTGAGATCCACCCGCCCTGCTTCTGCTCTGTTTCTGTGTACTAACAGTTTGTTCCTTTGTGTCGCTGAAGAGTGTTTTGTTGTAGCCCATTAGCGCAGTTTGTTTACCCATTCACTTGTTGAAGGACATCTGAATTGCTTCCAGTTTTTGGTGAATGTGAATTGGGCTGCTATAAACATTCATGTATGTTTTTTTGGTGTGGACATATGTTCTTATAAATACCCAAGAATGGGATTACTGGGTCACACAGTAAGGGTATGTTTTTTATTAAAAACAGTTGCAGCCCTGGCTGGTGTGGCTCAGTTGGTTGGAGCATTGTCCCGTATATGGGAAGGTCACAGGTTTGATTTCCAGTCAGGGCACATACCCAGGTTGTGGGTTGATACAGGAGGCAACCGATCGCTGTGTCCCTCTCACATCAGTGTTTCTCCCCCCCCTCTCTAAAAATCAATTTAAAAAATGAAACAGTTGCAGAACTGTTTTCCAGTCTTTAGGTCTGCAGTGCTCACTTCTTTTACTAATCTCATTCCTTTTGATTAGTACAGTTTCTACGTATCTGCTAACCCTAGATCCAGTTCAGGGTTCCTAGTTCCCATTGATAACCTCATTATTACTGTGGCCGCAACATCCCTCTGCAGTGAGAAATGCAGTGGCGCAGTTCCCACCAGCACCCATCACACTGTGGGCCATGACCACAGTGGTTTGTTCAGAGTCAGTGGACTTGTGGTCGTAGTTTGGTTGCTTTGCTGTTGTCCCTAAAGACAAACAACACATAGTCAGCTTCTTCACAAATGTGTGAGTCTTCTTTCCAGGGCAGGAGGGCCTCGGAGGGAGGCGAATCAGCACAAACCAGACACCAGGCCTGAAAAATGATCTCAGAGCTTTGATGGGGCCAGTATGTTACCTTGAACTTCCATGGAGGTGAGGGGAAAAGAAAATTAAAATTTTTTTTTACCATACAGAAACTAAAGAGAAATTCAATCTTAATTCTTCTCTGTTGTATAGATATCATTTTATTTTGGGTAAAAAATTATTCCCTTCTCATGCATTATTGTACAAAATACATGTCTGTATTCTTGGTATAAGAACACAACTTTCTTGTACCACTTTTCAAATTTCCATCCCTGCTCTTTACCACTGATACCCTAGTTCTTTCCCAACGGCTTCATAAAAGGTCAGACTTGGAAGGGACTTCAGAGAGCATCCACAGGATCCTCGGACCAGCAGCACTAGCATCACTCAAAGTTCATTGGCAATGAGGGTCTTCAGACAATCCAGGCCCACTGAGTCAACTCTGCATCTTAACAAGACCCCAGGAGATTCGTATGTGCCTCAAAGCTTGAGAAAATCTCTCTAGAAGTGGTCCCTGTGCCAGGACTGGTGTTGGCTGGCATCCATTGTGGGAAATTTCAGACCTCAAGAATTCTGGCCTAGCAGTTTGGGGAGAGGAGAGGAGCCTGGAAAACTATATTTTTAACAAGCTCCTCAAGCATTTCGAATGCAGAGCCAGGTTTGCGAGCCAGAAGATAATTCTCACAAAGGAAAAGTGAGGAAACAGCACAGGGAGGTGAAGTGTCTCACCCCTGGCTCTGCTCACCCTCTACCCAGAGCGTTTCACATTGCTTCTGACCGCACTCCAGGTGTTCCCTGTGACAGTCAGGGTGACTCTCCACTGCTGGCCCCCTGTTTACTTCTCGTGTTTGTGAAATGCATGGAGAGGCTTCCAAGGCCCCCTCTAGCTTTAAAATCCATCTCCCCCGTGCACAGAGGACTACGTGAATTCCTCCATGGTGAGCGGGACCTGCAGCCCAGCAAAATGCCTTAGGTTGAAATTTTCGGCATTTATAGTATTTTTTCCTTCCAAACTAAAGAAGAAAACCCCTAAAGGTCAGTGACCTTATTCTGGTGACTTTAAAAGCATGTGTGAGTCTATATGCCCCACAGCAGAGGCCCACTGGCTCAGTTGGCCTTGGATCTGGTGATGCCCCTCCAGCCGGGCCTTGGTGACTCCCAGGTCCCCTTCCTGGACCCAAAGCCTCCACTGTTCATTTCAAAGGGAGCGAGCTGGGGCTCAGCAGAGCTCTGGAGTAGGCAGTTGCACAGAGCATAACAGTTTTGGGCAGTTCTTTTTATACCTTGTAGCATTGTGTTTTCTGAAAGAATCATTTCATTCTCTTTAACAAAATATGAGACACCCCCTCCCCCATTTAAAAGAAAACCTAACTGATCTGCCCCAAATCCCAAGACTGTTTAAACTTAAGTCATTCAAAGTTTTAAGAGAAAGAACTATGTTTTGTCCTGTCTTTTGTGAGGAAAAGCTGGAAGTGACTTTCTGATGCTAATGAAAAAAGAGAATCCATATTGAGTTCAAAACAACAGATGCAGTTTTGCATTTAAGTTCAGAACAACCAGAGGAAGAGCAGCTTGGCTCAGAGTCGGGTGGGGGTTGATGGGAGAGGGGGCCCACTTCCTGAGCAGGTGAGCTCAGCACAATGCCCAGTGTCCTATCCTAGAAGCCCGAGTAAGCCCTGGAGGGCAGTGACTCCCTCTGATGCATTACTTTAGTCGTATGAAGCAGGAGCTTCTATTCTGGGTCTTAGCATAGCCTGCCCACCTGTGGCTTCCCATACACATATACTTTGCTCCAGGCTAACTAAGCTTTTGAAAATTGGGCCAGTTTCTCTTGTACCTCAGGGCCTTTGCACATGCTTGCCTTTGTTGCTTGATGACTGCCAGGGGCACTAGAGGACATTTTCCTGACCCAGGAACTAGATTAGGTGCTCCCTCAGCTTGTTTCACTGTTCTGCACTTTGGGACATGCCTCATTTGAGCTTCTGTCTCCAGCACCTCTCATAGTAGTTGACATACATAATAACATGATCCAGTGTTATGATAAGTAAATTCATTTAACTGTCTTAAGTAAATGAATTATAGTGCTGCAATTACTTAGTTCTGCTTGACTCCAAAATTCAGGGTTCTTCTCACATGGAAGTGAAAAGCCAGAGTGTCTTATTTTTAGGCCATTTTAAAAAATATCCATTATAATACGTTCATCATTTCTGAAGCACTTCTGAAGCCAGCTTCAGTGGATAACACTGTAGAGGGCCATTATCCTCTTATTCTGTCCCCTCAATTCCTTAAGTCACCTTAATATGTGAAAATATGTCACTCATAACCTCAGCTCTTGTCCCATCTCTGGGCTGCTCTGTGGGATTTCTGATTGTTGGGTCTGATGACCTGGTTTTATCTGTCTGTCTTGTCAGAAATAATGCTTTCCAGGGTCTATAATGGGATCATAAAAAAGGACCACCCAGACTTGCGGAAAGGAGTACCGGCTCTATCAAAACTGTGCTTAGGATCTGGTAGATAAACAAGATGTGATCTGCTGAAATCAAGAGCTAAGAAATGAGGCAACAGTTCTGGAATGCCAGGACTCCCTCCTCCGGGAGCTTTAGTTCTGGTAATATTTGAACCAAGATGTTTTGAGGACAACAGTCCCTGATATGCCAAACATGCTTAAGCCATTTATCGACACTACCGTGACTCAAGAGGGTTAAAGGTTACAGAGAAAATGTGGGAGTTGGCCAGCACGGGTCTGTGAAAAAGCTATAAAAGGAAGATTTTCAAGGCTTACTGAATGGCTCTGTTTTAAAATAAAATTTTAACTTTCTGTCAACAAAAGACACCTTATTACCTTTTATATTCTCGGTCTAAGGAAAGCAGAGGCTAGAAGGGAATACCTTGCAGTTCTTGTGGTCAACACTTGGTGGCAGTCAGCTGCATTCTTTGGGAGCAATGAACCCACCCCACTGGACTTCAGATTTGCAATGTCAAACATTTTGCCATTGTTTTGGGTTATGATGTCACCCCTCAATGGAACAGAGGGCAGATCCCTCAGTTGTCATGAGGAGCAAACCTCCCATGGGGAAAATTCTGATGAAAATTTTGACTGGAGAATTCCAATGGTGTCTAAAGAGTGTATCAAATTCCATTTTTCTTTTTAAACGAAGGCTGAACTCACTCAATACTTAATTATTTTATAATTCCACTTCCTTTCGACTTGCTCAAAGGAATATGTTCTAAATATATATGTAGATATGTGAGGGCCTGTTAGGCCCAGCCCCGGTGCAGAGTTCTGATAGTGATCAAGTTACTGGATTTGATCCCTGAGTGGGACTAAGTTAGAAGAGCAACTATCATTTCTAGACTAGAGCATTTACTGTTTGGAGCACTTTCTAAAAGTAAACGGATTTAATCCCCGTAACATCTCTATGAGGCAGGTACTGTTCTTATATGCATTTTATGGGTGAAGAAACTGAGGCACAGAGTGGCGTGCACTGCTCAGCTGGCTCGGAGAGGAGGGGATTCACACCCAGCTTTCCAGAGTGGTTCCAGAGGGCGCTGACACTGCGCATGGACAACCCTTGCGTAATGGGTATGACTTTGGACCCTGAAAATATCTCTTTGACTAATCTTCATGAAGCTATAATCAAGCCAAAAGCAGATGGACAAACTGACAAAAATAAACACATGTATGCTTGGCGCTCAGGGAAACCCACACAGAACTGCGCTAGTCACCATCCTGCGATTATCTAAGAACCTGCTTCTCTGTTTTAACTCAACAACTGCTCAATTGCGGTCATTTCACGGCTTATTAATCCTCCTGCTAGGAAGTGAGGGGGGCAGAAAGACAAGGCGAAACTCAAACAAGTCAATTCTGTTACTTTTTAGCAACTCTGGTCAAAAGGTATGCGAGGAAGGCCTGGGGTGGGGGTGGGCTGTAGGCTAAAATACTGAGCTGTCAAAACACTGGTGCAATGGTCAGATACATCTCAAAATCTATGCCTTCTCTAGCTCCCATTAACAGATTTATTGTTGAAGAAAGATTGTGTTAGAAGATTTTTGAAGGGTTGTGAACTTTTTCTTATGGTAAAAAGGTTGGATTGTTAAGCAGTTCCTGAACAAAGGGTTTAGCAGGATTTTTGAGAGAATATGTTTTCAGGTACAGGGAAGTTTTTTGAAAATCGTGTGCACAACTCCTGGGAGAACAGGTTCATTCAGGGAGAAGGCCATCGTGGCTAAGATGACTGGCGGGTAAGCCTCGGGGAACTAACTTCAGACAGGGGCTGAGATATGACACGGAGGGGCAGTGCATAGCCACTGGCCAGTTCTGATGGGGCAGAACTGCCCTGGATAGAAAATGTCTGAATGGACAGCTACTTGGTTGTGAACAAATTAAAAAGGTATACGAGTGACTTCTAATTTGATGTTGGGAGAGACATTATGGACAGAACGGTAGCTGTTTCCTAGAGTAAGTGTGAGAGAAAAGGAATCCTTGGAAGAGATGCTGAAGGCAACGAATGAGAAGATGGTAGGTGGGAACTCATGGATGGAAGGGCTCTAGAGAGGTGGCTGAGATGTTAGCACCAGAGGCAGAAGTCTTTTAAATCAGGTGGTGAAGGGACTTCCATGTTACTAAACCAAAGGGGGCTGTCCAAGAATATAGAGATCCTGGTGGTCTACCAATGACCAGAATTATATTTGTGTAGAGCTGGGAGACACCCTCAGGATGTCAGAACAACCTTAAGGTACATATATTTGCTATGGATGCATGAAGTTATAAGCTTGGGGCAAATCCTAGAGAAAGACAGAGTCTAACTTCAAATATGATGACAACATGCCCTAAGTGACCTGGACCAGGTAACATGGAGAGTTAGTGGTGGGCAGCCTGGCATTCCAGTTCATTAATTTTTCATACTCCACATTGCTTTGGAAGTTTGATAGTGGGAAAAGTTAAATGACAGTTACACCAGATCAAATTCAGTCTTCCTTATTTACATCTTTTAAAGTATTTAACATTTTGGAAATTGTTCTTCCAAGTGTTTTTGCAAAGATATTATCAATAATAATACTTAGTGCATTGCTCAAAGTTCTGGAACTGCTGACCAATCAGAGCCACATGATGGCAATACTCACGGGCCACAGACTGGATGTGAGCTGAAGGTCTTTAGCCCACTGTCAGGGTTAAATCTAGTTCACAAAGGGCTGGCACTCACAATTGGGTTTGATACTGCAGATGGCTATCAGGACATCCTGAACTCCCTCCTAGGACTCCACGCCTTAGGGCCATTATTTAGGGCGATTATTTGGATGGACACTGAACACACATCCGCAATTAAAAAAGGAACAACAAACCACGAGAAATTGATATTTTTTCAGTCTGGTAGAAAGATAATGGATGGTTCATTTGTCCAGACATGAAACCCAAGGTCTTGGGCGAGAGGAAACCAAATGACATTAACATTCATTCCAGAGGAGTGACTCAGCTGGTGCACTGTTCTCATGACATGGGGTAAAAACAACCTCCAGGACATTCATTCTTCTCAACGACATTTGTTGTAAAAGAAAAAAAAAAGAAGTTTTCATCCACAGAATGGATGGCAACAACTGTATACAGCTGCACGTCCAAGGAGCACTCATTCCTCTTACGTTTTTTATGCATTGGAGGTTCTACAGAATTCTTACGACATCACATATGACAAGCGGAGATGCACACGGTTCATTTCATAAGCAGGGAGCGATTATGAAGAGAGTTAAAGTATAGACCTCAAATAGGGTTGTGATCAACATGGTAAATTTCTTGCTTTCTTTGGGGGTTAGAAGATCCATATTGTAGTTTACCCATTACAAATGAGGAGTTCAGCTTCTTAATGGAATGACCTCCCAGAAAGCCTCATTCATGATGCCTTTGTCAGAAGTTCCTGTGTGTGTGTGTGTCTGTGTGTATCTTGTTCTCCATCATCATCATGGCCTCTGGGTTGTCCTACTGTGAACGTGGTGTGCAGCTAGGCAGGAGCAACACACTGAGGCTGTTTAGAGTTTTCTTTCTGCGCCCGTGTGCGGCCATGTGGAAGGCCTTTCACACTAAAACATCCCTCTTCCTCACTCTGAAAGACCCCTGATCTGATGATGGTGGTCCAAACAGGGTACTTTACGGGTCTGGCAGCTTATGAACCAGTGGTGATGACAGTCACCTCTGACAGGGAGGGGAGAAAGGGCAGAACTCAGGGAGACTGACCACAGGGAAGCTTGCCAGCTGTCCTGACATCACCTCTCAGTGTGGTTTTGGGGAAGTATCTCGATTGGGAGCATTTTTCCCCCCTGTATTCTGATAGAACATGAACACAGGTTGGGAGAATTTTTCCCCCTGTATTCTGATAGGATGTGAACACATTCCAAAGCTACTTCCTATCTCCCATTCACACCATGAACCAGGGCAAGCGGTTTCTGCCTGGGCACTTAGACAAACTCTCCCCTTGACTGTCAGCAATGATGTAATTCCACTGTGAGGGCCTTTCTCAGCCTTGGGGATTCTTAGCAGCATGCAGCGTGGTGGTCTCTCCTCCCTTTCTCAAATAGGCTCCTTTCTTGGATATTGGCTCTTTGGAGTTTCTTTGTACGCCTCTGACTTATCCTGTTTGGTCTCCTCCTCGATTCCCATTCTGTAAAAGGCTGGCTTTTCCTAGACTCACTTGAGGTGCGCTTTCTAGTTCACTGTAAATTGCGTCGAGGAACACTTTGAGGCAGGTGATTCTTATCTCCCTGCTGAGCGCCTCTACCTAGGTGTCCCTCAGACATTTTAAGACTCAGCATGCCTGAGGGTGAACTTGTTATCTCACTTCCTCCAGCCTTGCTCCCAGCAAAAACCAAAGAACAGAGACCAGCCCTTCTCAGTCTCTCAGTTCATAGCAATACATCAACCTAGACTCCCACCTGGGGGTGGGGGGGGAGACACTGTTGGCTCCTTCTCACATTGCACCACTCTGCCCACAGCTAATGTGGAGCTCAGGCTGCCTCCCAGTCTCACCTCCTCCCCACCCCACCACTTCGGTACCGGATCGCCCCCTTCCTCAGTCCTGACTGTGTTCCTTCATGTTTCCATCACTTGCGAACGCTCTCCTTCCCCCCACAGTGGCCTGTGCTCCAGTCTTCTGGTGAACTGAAACTAAATGCCAGTCCTCTTTGATCTTGTCTCCAGTCTCCGAGGAAGGGACCCTCTTCCAGCCCTTCCTTAGCTTCCATGAGTGTCTAGCCCACCCATCAGGCTCAGTGCTACACCTCAAAGAGAGAGGGTGTTCCAGGAGGGCTCATTTAATTTCACATGGAACTAGGCACTGATCATTTGAAAGTAATCTCATCCCTACCCATCTCCATCTGGGTCATATGTCAGAGAGTCCCCGCGTCATGGAGAAGCTCTGCCCTCTTCCCGGCATCACTGGATCGGAGGAAGTGGGAGGCTGTCTGGTGGCCCATCTGGGCAGCAGTAGCCTATGGGATCAGCCACCTCTACCAAGCGCCAGCGCCGGGAGCCTCTGCGAGCTCCTGATTAACAAGCAACTGAAGACTAGCCCTTCTTCACCTTTCAGCCGGTAAGATCTAGTTAAGCAGTTCATGGGTCCTCAAGTGTTTATTGATCATAAATGGAGTTAGAACTACTGCTGGGTTGGAAAAAAGAATATATTTCTTCATACATTTAGAAGGTGTGAAGGATACAGAAAGGAGAAAAAATATGAGAAAGAACAAAAACTGAAGACTCTATTAGAAGTTAATATCTAGCAAAATAGCAAGAAAGACACCTTGGCTTATTTATAAATTAAGACAACCAAACATTCACTTCTAAATTTTCAACTAGAGTACGATAACCTTACAAGCTCATGGACAGTACCTGAACCCCACCTGGACACCCCAAGACGGATCAGGTTTTACTCCCATTAGAGTAGGTCATGCAACAGTGAGGTGTCCATATGCAAATGGCACTGTATGCAGTAAATCTCTGCTAATGTATTGGGATGTTGCTGGTTCCACGGTAACCTCTTTAAGATCAGACAGCAAGCAAACCTTTGAGGTATATCTTCAGGGCTGTGGGGTGTCCTGCATCCAATGAATGCTCGGCGAATATACCCTTTCTCCCTACTTCTGCCTAGGTCAAGGGAGCCATAAATGTCTATAGTGGTGAAATCTGCTTCTGCAGGCCTCTTACACATTTCCCTGACTTGAGACACACTGCTGGTTATGAACAACAATTTGCTATCTGATTTACATCTGGGATTTATGGTGAATGCTGTCATAGATTTATTAGCTGCTCAGTTAGGCAGGGCTTTCTTTGAGCCAAATATTCCTCTTTGTCTTGTAAAACAGTAGCACGTTCTTGGAAGCCACAATCTGACACGCCAGGAATCAATTCAGGAGGCAGGGACTTGACCACTAAAAGGCTGCCATGGATTTTTCTTCTCAGAGTGATTCATCACAAAATGATTTCCAACCACGAATGGACTTTGATTTCTTTAGCTCCTTTCAGCTCTCCCAAGCTTATTCCCAGAGACCACAAAAAAGTAATGAGCTGACACCAGAAACACACTGATTGGTAGAAAGAACAAAGGCCACCAGCTGATAGGCAGAGACATCAGTCTCCCTCCCCTCTTAAAAAAACAACAACAACCCAGAAGCCAAGAGGAAAAAAGGGAGGTGATTTAAAATGGTCTATAAATTATTCAACTAGAATTTGTTCATTTCATAGCTCCAGGTGTCATCTCTGAACAAAAACTATGTCCCATGTCCACCTGCAGAAAGCAGAGAAGCAGGTGTATGAGCCTGGACTGCAAGAAGGGGTCCTGGGTTGGCTCATGCCTGATGCTTTAAGAGGCCATCAAATCCTCTAGTCCCTTCCCTTGTCTAAGTTGAAGGTCTCTATTGGCAAAGCTGAAGGTCATCTTCCTGCTAGGAAGATGTTGGGGGGTCAGGGAGACAGGTCCCTCACCAATTCAGGCAGTGGGAAGGGGTGGGAAGGTAGCAGTCTTAACTTAATGCTCCCTGCTGGGAGTCCCACCTGGCACTGTCTAGTGGGCATTTCTGGGACACATACATGAAACCTCATGCGTCTACACTGCCTGGTCCTCCAGAGACCCCACATCACGAGTCCCATCCTTCCCCAGCACCTCTAGAGTGTCTCCCACTGTTTGTTTATTCCCCGCTGGTCCTCTGAACAAAGACCATTTTTCCAATCACAATTCATCTCTTTGCTCTCTGACAAAATCTGCCATGTTTGGGTCCTCCAGGAATTTTATAATTCCTGCTGCGCACATCTCCCCTAGCTCCCGCCTCTTCCCCCTTTCTCCTATCAACCCCTTATTTAAAAGGGTCTTGACTCTATTCCTGTGTCCCTGAGGCAGCTGACGCTGCAGACCTCTCCTTCAAGGGGATAACTGCCTTTGCTGTCCCCCTGCCTCTCTACTGCTAGCTCTCCAGGTTCTTTTCAGGGGTTTCTTTCTCGGCTCCTTAAAAGGTGCTGCTCCCTCAGACCCTCACCCCTGGCCCCTGCTCTTCTCATAGCACACACTTCCCAAGGGTGAGCCCATCCAAGGGTCCTCCCTGGTGATGTAGATATTTCTCTGGGTGTCCCCACAACCAGGACACACACACAGCCCAACACATGCCACACCTTCTGTCTTTGCTAGGAGAGCTTCCCGCTCTGTCTTTCCCTAGGTGGTGTCAGCTGAGGGGTGGCGGCCGTGCCTTATTCAAATGTGCATCTCTCACCCATAGCACAGTCTTGTACACAGTGGGTGGCTATGTTTGTTGAATAAAAAAAAATTTAAAATATATTTATTTGTACAAGTCTTGCATTTTATAGGAAGAGCAGAGCCTTCAAATAGGTGTTCAGATCTAAAGAGCTCTATTGATCCAGAAAGTTTACCTTAAAAAAGAAATTTGCTTACAGCTAATAGTGTAATAACTGTATGGTGATAGTTACTAGACTTATTGGGGTGATAACTTTGTATGGTACATAAATGTCCAATTACTGTGTCCTATGTTTGAAACTAATATAATATTGTATGCTAACATTATACTTAAAAATACATAACAAAAAGACAATTAGCTTAAATAAGAGAAATAAAAAAATATCATTATGTTTTGCTACCTTATACTTTTTGCTTTGAACAGTAGCTGAATCACTCACAGAGATACAATATAAGATCTTTTATACCAAAAGAACCCTTCAAAATATAAGTAATATCAACTGAGTGAACCACCTTGAATGAACTGAGATGAGCACAACAAAGTTGGTTTGCAATGGAACAGAGCTACTTAGAAAGTCACAGAGCTGAACATTTTCCTAAAACAAAACACGAACTTTGAAGAAGCTTTTTAAAAATAAGTTTTGTTTGTTTTAGTTTCCATGTGCAGGAAAACATAGAAACAAAACCCTATTGTCTCTTCAAAACACATAAAACTAGGTTTCCTTGAGTTTATATGACAAACATTTCATTGAAATTTGTATGAGATATGCTGTACTTCACGTTACTGTAATTACTGTATTATTATTCATTTCAAAAGACCTGGATCACACTAAAATGAGTTGGTTTGATTTCCTTGAGCAAAGCCAAAGCTAACACTAAAAACACACCAAAACCACCCTATGGACAAAGTAGGGTTTAGTTTTGACAATGCTTCTTCCTGTAAATATGTTTTCATCTTCTCCCTCACTCCCCAACTAACAGTAGGTAATGAATACATATCTGTGGAATAAACAAGTGAATAATGAATTTTTAATAAAAGGCAAAACTGAACAACTTTTGGATGGAACAACAGTCAGCTACAAAAGTGAGCAGTTGCAAAAGTTAGGAAAAAGACTGAGATGTGTGGGTGTGTTCCCAAGGTCTTAGAAAAATTCAGGAAGTCCAGCAGATGTTTTCTGTTAAGAGGCGTTGGAAGCCCCAAGAGCTACATCTGTGTGTTTTTTTGTTTTTTGTTAATATAAGTTTATTTGTGAGATTATTTTTTCCCCCTCTTAAATTGTTCTCTGCTGAAACTCACAAAATGAAAGTCTTGAACTTCTGAGGCTTCAATGAGTAACACAGAATATGTGCAACGTGACCATGAAAATCCCTATGGGGGGCAGAAATCTAGGTCAATCATGTTCAACACTTTATTTTGTGAATTACTCTTTTTTCTTATTTACAAAGCAGAATTCGGACTTTTTCTTTAATTGATTATAAATAGTATAATGCAGGTTTCGGTAGTTCTATTGTCTGCCTCTGGAAGATGATAAAATAGCCATGATGATAATTATTCTGTTTTGTTGTGTGTGTGTTTGATATAAACACCAATGAGTACAGATCACATGCAAGAACCCAGAGATCAAGTTAGTGAATAATATTTAAAACATTAGGATTTTCTGCTCTCTAATTATAATTCTGAATTTATTATGTTGAAATACCTCTGGAGTGGTACTTTTCTTACTGTAGTTGTTTTGTTAATAAACTTTAGAGTTATGAAAGCTAACCTGCGATTCTTCTCTTAGTTCCATTTTGTATGATATTCAGGGGGAGAGGGACTGAAGTTTCAAAAGCCATAAAGTGAATTAATGTTGCTTAAACAGCTAAAGTCTTATTTAAATTTCTCTCATCTCCTCAGGAACTTTCCTACTTTTATTACTTAGACAAATTGGTCTCCAAAAGGTCTAGGAAAGATTAGGTTTATATAACAAACAAATATGGTATTATCTGAATGAACCACAATGGAAGTTGCTACCCTGGCTACCCTGAGGAGCGAGGCTGCAGGAATAGCAGCATACAAACCTTATTAAAGTTTAGAAAGGCAGCTGGCGGCGTGTTTTGGAGAATTTGTCTGATTACTACACATGGTTACTGAATATATTATGAGTATGGAACAAATTCAAGAACATTGGATTCTCTTAGCCTCATGGTGATTACTGAAGTCATCAAGAATTTTAATCGAGCATCTCACAGAGGGAACTTGTGCAATTATCGAGCTACGAAAGCCATGACCAAAGCAAACCTCATCACACCCCACATTCTCTTGGCCTTGAAACAAAAATAAAAAATATTTTTCCCCTTTGAAAGAAGCAGGTAGCCCTCTCCTATTCCTGCCAGAAAGACCTCAGATTGCAAATATAATTGGATAAAAATAAATTAGGATAGCTGTGTAGCAATTTACATTTCAAAACATTTTCATGGCAAGTCCCCCCAAATTTAAACCATTTTTGAAAAGTTCTAATATTTTCATATGTTTCACAAAAGTGAATTGCATCACTCGGGGAATGACATGCATCTGAAGAATGAAAGGTTTCACAAGACCTAGGCTGAAACCTACACTCTAGCTATTTGTCACTTTGTGGGGAAGAAAATAGGTAGAATGGGTCAGAAAGACTTCGTCCTGGGGCCAAATACAAATAGTCCCTTTAAAACCCATTATGGGTAAAGCTAGACTTTTCCTTCATCCCAGGACCAAGTCAAGATGGGATAGTTCCCTTTTGCCCCAAGTGCCAGCATTAATCTGTCATTAATATTTAACACCTGGTAGGGCTCTCATAGGTGTGAGGGTGTATGGGAAGGACACATTTTATCTTGCTCTGCTGTTTCCTCCCTGTGTGGCTTTGGGCAAGTGATTTAACTTCAGGCTCAGTATCTATAAAGTGAGTATTTGTTTCTGTGAGGATTCCATGAGTTGAGTGGCTAGCACAGGGAATGCAATAAAGATTCACGCCTTTCTCTCCCACTGCCCTTTCTTTCCTTCGACTAGCTCTTAAGTGTCCTTTACAATAGCCACTGGAACACTGAGCGTACGTACAGTAGTGGCTTACAAAGTACACATTCGCTCTCTCTTACTGCCAAGAAGTTCCTATAGCTAAAAACGGGCAGGGATCTCTTTTTAGAAGATGGCCCAAGCAAACCAATATAGATACAATTAGACAATTAAGGAAAAAAAATTATTTTAACATGGGGTTTCAAAAAGTCAAATTAATTTGGTTGGTGGTCCTGCAGCCACTCTTTTGCTGATTATATTTTCTGCTGTTATTTCAGTAGGCTGGTTGAGTTTTCCTCATAATAGATAAGCACTTTAATTATTTTGGGTTACACTTAAATAAATATATCTCACACCATGTGCCGCACCCCATCCCTTGCCCCAGAAAGTATATAAAAATAGCAATGGAAACAACCAAGACAGAGAAGGGACAAGAAGAGGAAAGGGAAGCAGGAGAAAAATAAGAAATCGGATTTTTTATTCAGATTTTTGTGCTCTTCTAAAAATAACATCAAAGCCTTTAAAATACTTAACGGCGAGGTTATCTTTCGTTGGAGGCTGCAGTTTGTGTATTTTCCCAGGGTGGACAGCTTCTTTCTTAGGTCTGACACAGCTGCTTCCAGCAAATATTGGCCCATCTTTTCAAATCAGAGGGCTGTTAAAATTTAACATTAGAGTATCTTTTTATGGTATTCAAAACAACAATTAGAGAATATAAAAGATGGCGTGAAAGCCTTATTCTAAGTGTGGTCTCGAAGCTGATTCTTTCTCCTGCCCCACACCAACCCATGGGCTCTCCTTTAGGCCCAACAAAGGACTATTCACCCGCTCGGAGCTGGTATAAGTATTTCAGATCACTTTCGGCCACAGTTCACGTGATCTGTCATTCCTGTGGCAACATTATTTTGCAAGTGACAGTTCCGCTCTGAGCTGATACTTCTGGCTGCCAGTTTTAATTTACTCCCCAAATTCCTGCTTTTCCGTGGCTGTGAAATATGACACCTACAATGTTCTTAAAAAGTGAAAAAAAGCTCAACTATTTACTAATATAAAAATACGACTATCCATCACTCAGTGAAAATGATAAACCAGAAATTCATTTTTAAAAATTTTCCTTTCCTTTTTCTCCCTTCGTCCAGCCCATACATATTAATGATCCGAAACTCCATTTACGTGACATGGACATGGAGCCAGGGAGACAAAGTGGTGGCTTAGGACACTACGAAGGGTTCTTTAGTTCTGGGTGGGCACAAGCCAATTCATTCCCTGTAAAAGTTGCATCTGGTAGAAACTCTAGGAAGAAGCCCGAGATTCGGATGCACTTGCAAGTAAACTGACTGCAAAGTTATCTTCAGAGAAATATCAATGGGGGCATATAGACAGTGGGCCAGAGGAGGTTTTCCAAAAAAATTCCCGACTGTCATGTAATATTAACAGGGCTATGCTGTCGTCTTGGCAGCCCTGCTCCAGCCCCGAGCAACGTTATGACCAAGGATGGTAAGGCTGTGAAGAGCCCCGTATTAGTCATGTCCACGAAACCCAGGCTCTCTGAAGGGATCGCAGGCTCGGGACTTATGGAATTCAGTGCTCTGGCTTGAAATAAAATAGTCGCAGAACATTTGCATACTTACTAGACCTTTTTCTAAAAGCTTTGTGTGCACACAATTTGACAGGTTCAAGAGTTTAAAAAGATGGTGGAAGATAAATATTTGCCCTTCATAATAAAGAAATAGCAACTGCTGAAACATGAGCATTGAATTTATATTATCATTAGGAATTGGAAACCTCCTGAGATAAAAGGGGCAGCCTAGTCCATTTCTATTAAAACTTTAAATGGCTTAATTTTAGACAATCATGGTATTTAATGATAAGATGTTCAGTCCTTATATTTTGGAGATCATTAGTAATTTAAAAAGAAGAAGGGAGGGTATGTCTGATGCTTTGCTAATGTGAACCAAAGAGTCATGAAGGCATGTTCTCCAGAAAATAAAACAATTCTATTCCATGGAACTTCTTGCTGGCCAATCCCATTGCTCTTGGAGCTCGTCCAAGTACACACAGAGCCCCTCACTGAAGCCCTGGGTAATTCCACACTGAGAGCTATTTTGGGAGCAAATGTGCTTATGTGGGGGCCACCATAACCCTCTAGCTTACAGAGGGAGAGAAATGCCCATTGTTTTAACCAGCACTAGGTTGGTTGTTAAAAATCCCATTCAATCACAAAAATCCCCAAAGACAGATTCCCATTTAAAAAACCCAATGGAAGGTCAATATTGATTCATCGGTTATAACAAATGAACCACCCTAATGAAAGATAATTAACAACAGGAGAAACTGGGGGTGGGAGGTGGGAAGAGGGTGTGTGGGAACTCTCTGTACTTTCTGCACAATTTTTCTGTAACTCTAAAACTGCTCCAAAAACTAAAGTCTATTAAAAATAATAGAAGGGAAATAAGAGTGCATTCCATTTATTTCAGCCTCACTTCCACTGGGACCTTTTACTTCCTTTGGGTTCTCACTTACTATCTATTTTACTCTATATCCCTCATGTGGAATTCAAGATTTGGATCAAAAGCATTGATAGCGACAGATTTTGTTGGGGGAGATTCTTAAAATTATAAACTGTTATATTCAGTTGATATAAGAACCACATCCAAAAAGGTGAAGTAAACATTACAGGAAAAAATGTGTCACAGTCTCATTTGACTTTGTAAAGTAAGGGTAGGGGGATGAGGTGTGTGTGTGTGAGTGTGTGTGTGTGTGTGTGAGCAAGAGAGAGATCACTTACTGAAATTATGTGGGCATTCTTCCCTGTCATTCTGCCGAAGACACAAGTATCCCATGTGCCTTTCATACAGTGAGCATCTCTCCACAAGGAATGGAACTATCAAAATTTCTCTCTTTCCTACAACATGACAGTTGCAGTTACTTTATAGAAAGTGATCAACAGAAGAAAAAATGAGGGGTCCCAACACTGAAAGGAGGGCTAGTTTGGTTTCCCTTACTGAGATAATCACTAGGTTCCTGGGGAATTTTCCAGGGGAATGCTGACTATACTTAATTGTTGCCTACTCACTGACTTGAGATCCCTGAAGAGACCTGTCTCCACTGTTCACTTCCCCAGGACCAGAACCAAACCTGTTGAGAACTAGCAGCTTGTAGAATTGACTGGAAGGAGCTCTCCAGCTCCTGGCTCCTTTGCCTGTTTCCAGCAATGAGCTGTGGCTAACTGGACATGTGTCCACCATCTCCATGAGCTCTCTCTTACTTGGAATTGGTTATGAATTGAAAACCAATTGTCAGTAAGTGTGGGAGTGGACAGAGGGTAGGGGCTGCCAGCTGGTCTGTGTGGAGAGCACCAGATAGGCCAGAACTCTTGAGTTGGATGTTTCTATTAGGTGATAGGTTGCGTCGTATGCGAGCAAAGGCTAAGACAAATCATTCATCATCTGATCCAAGAAAGAGAATGCCTCTTCATCAGCAGTTCTGGGAAAGGCTGAGATGTGGCAAGTAGCAAGGAGAGGACAAGGAATTGAACGTTGGCCAGAGAACTGAATTATGCATCAAAGAATGTTCTTGTGTTACTGAGTGTGTGAAGAAGTAGATATATGTCAGCAAGACTGGGATGTGGGTCATTTAGTCTGTGATGAGTATCAGGAAACATCCACAGTTCAGGACACAATGGCAGGATCAGGGAAAGACCGCTGACTGGGAAGTGATATGCTTTTCTCTGTCTTTTTGTGCGCTTGTGCATGTGACAATCTATCAAAGCACCGACCAGCCCCTTCAACCCCCCTGTACTGTCAAAGGGATCCTTTTAAAAAGTCTGCTCATGTAACCTTTGTAACTAAAATGCTTAATAGCTTCCCTTCACTCACTGGAGAAAGATCAAGCCTTTGACCCTGGCATGATCCGCCTCAGCTCCTGCGGCTCAGGCTCTGCCCTCCAGCTCTGCCAGTCCGCCTTCCCCTCCTCAGCGCCTCCGAGGTGCATGCCATCTGGACAGTTTTCTCTTCCATTTGCACTGGTAAGCACTCCTCTTCCTCCCGTCCTCAGTCCTCAGTTCAATCCTCCTGCCCCATGCAAATCTCTCAAACTCAGCATCACAGATCACTCCTCCAGAGTGTCAGTTTAACAATTCACAACACATTTGCCTGATTCCTGGCGCCACAGGGGAACATAAGTGTCCAGAGGCCAGCAGCCATGTCTGTTTGCCCACCTAGCACACTGCCAGTTCTCAATAAACATCTATAAATGAAGAGAGAGGGCTGCACCCAGCTGGCTGCGGCTGGCCTCTCCCACCCTTGGGTATCCATCCTCAAGGCTGCAGCAAGTGTCCCTGTCCCTCTCAGGCCTGCTTCTTGTCCCAGAGCTCAAAATCAACCTGTCATCCGCTATCACCTTCCTCCTTCAGACATTTTTTTTCTATCTCTGCAACTGATACAACATTCTTCTTGCTTCTCTGATGCTCCCACCCCGATTTCTCCAGCCTATCTGCCACCAAGCTTTCTTGTTTCCTTCTTATGCATTTCTCCTCTCTCCCTTCTCCTCCTCACTCAGGGGCACAAACTTGTCCAGGTCCTAGCTCTCCATGCCTGGATTACTCTTCTTTGCCCGATAATTGCCCTTTATCACCAGCTTTTCTTAAAACACCGTTTCTACCATGTCAGGTAAATGCTCAAGAACCTGCAGTGGCTCCTGACTGGGCCCTGCACAGAGCCCACTCCTTAGGCCTCTCCATTCAAAGTCAGCTCATCTCATTCTTCCCACTGTTCCTTTGCTCATGACACATCCCCACCTGGAATGTACTCTGGTGTCATCTAGGGTCTCAGGCCCCAGTGTTTTGCACTGATTTTTAAAAGCCAGATGTTGGCTTTTAAAAATAATTTCCACTGTTCTGGTCTATGTTACTCAGCTTCACAGTTAACTGGGCTCTAGGTCATTTCCTATGTGCTAATTTTATGTTTCTCAGTAGACTGTAAGCTCCTTTGGACAGAAATCATATTTCTTTGTTTTTTTAAACTTTATTTTTATTATAGTAAAATACAGTTAACATAAAATTTACCTGTTTAACCATTTTAAGTGTACAATTTGGTGGCATCAAGTACATCGATAATGTTGTGCAACCATCACCACAGTTATTTCCAAACACTTTCATCACCCTGAACTGAACCTCTGTATCCATTAAGCAGTAATTCCCAATTCCACCCTCTTATAGCTCTGGTCACTTCTGATTTACTTTGTGTCTCTAGATTTTGCCTGTTCTAGGTATTTTATACAAGTAGAATCATATCTTTTTCTGTCTGGTTTATTTCACTTATTACAATGGTTCAAGGTTCATTCTTGTCTTGGCTCGTATTAGCACTTCGTTCCTTCTTAAGGTTGAACAATATTCCACTGTGTAGATATAGTGTGTTTTGCTTATTTCTTAATTCGTTGAGGGACACTTGGGTTGCTTCTACCTTTTGGTGACTGTGAAAAATGCTGTTAGGAATATGATTTTACACATATCTGTTTGCGTCCCTGTTTTCAATTCTTTGGGGAACATAACTAGGAATGGAATTGCTGGCCATATGGTAATTCTATGTTTAATTGAAAAAAAAATTTTTTTATATCTTTATTGATTTCAGAGGGGAAGGGAGAGGGAGAGAGAGAGAGATAGAAACATCAATGATGAGAGAGAGTCATTAACTGGCTGCCTCCTGCATGCCTCCGACTGGGGATGGAGCCCGCAACCCGGGCATGTGTCTTGACTGGGAATCGAACTGTGATCTCCTGGATCCTAGGTCAATGCTCAACCGCTGAGCCACGCCTGGCCAGGCAGGAACCACATTTCTTACATTTGCATTTCTAAACCTCTCTGTGCCTCAGTTTCCTCACTCATCTTAAGGGGAAAATAGCAACCTGCTTCACAGGCTTATTCTAAGAAAAAAGTTAATATATGTAAAGTATAGAACAATGCCTGGTACAAAGTAAGCACTACAGAAGTATCTGCTGTTGTTTAATGATGATCATAAGTATTACTCATTTGCCAAGATGTCAAGGGGGTAATAAGATTCCTAACCCAGAGGCCTACGAGAAACCCAAGCTGAAAAGACCAATAAATAAATGTCCGTGAGTAATTCCAATATTAATTCTTATTTCATTTTTTGTTGCCTAATTTAATTCTTCTGTGTGAAAAAGTGAAGGAAGTCCCTGATATGGAGAGTGTGGGGCACTAACACTCTATTCTGCATGAAGGTTTTTACCAGCTAGGGGTCCCACAGTCATGTTTTGGGAAAATATATTTTGAATCTCACTGTATCTGAGTCATGCAATAAAGGCTTATTTAAAAATTTTTTATAGTGAGATTCTCTTGAAATTGTCTAGAATTACAGCAAAAAGTATAGTTGAAAACAGTACATGTAATTAAAATCCAATATTAAAAACCTTATTACCTAGAGAACTGAAATGTATTTCAACAGAAATATCATTTCAGTTTTTGCATAAGGTTTACATCATATTGTATTGTAGTCATAAAATAGTAACCCTAACACAATTTCCACATCCAAATATTGGCATTTAAAAACTCTATGCTTTTGAAATTATTCTTGGATGGGGGAGTAATTTAGCATTAAAAAAACCAAGCCAGTGAAAGATCCAGTTTGATATTTTAATTTTACTTTTTGCTTGAATAGTCTTTAAAATGAGCTCCTTAGAGAAAGAAAAAGGCCCAATTTTACAGAACAAGAGAATCACATGAGATTAACCTGATTCACTATTTTTCACAAACTTCTGCGGCTGGGTGGGATTTTGAAGCTGTCTGTAGCACAGCCACAGTGAATGTCCCCAGATGGGGACCACCAGGGTGGGGATCACCAACATCTCCAAGTTATTTATCACTGTGAGTTCTCCCAGCGGAAATAAAGCCTCAGGGCCTTTACTGTAAGTCTTCTCTTGGCATTCTCTACACAGCTGGGATGGAAATCACCTTCAAATTCCTTGTTTATCAGCTCCTCTGGTACTTGCTGACTTACACGACTGTTCCTTTGCTTTACTCTTTCTCTTGGTTACTAAACTGTCTCAGCTCCTCTCCTTTTTATTCTAGGACCTTGTTTATAGTTAAAGAAAGAGGAGTGGGGAGGATACCACAGAAGACCAGACGGCTTCCATGGCAGGAAATATCCAATAATTATTCTTGACCTCAATTAGCTAAGAGGGAGGAGAAAGGAGACGAGAAACTCCAGTGGGGGATTCTCAGGCATCCCATGAGGGAACAGGAATGAGACGGCATTGTGCTAATATGGTCTTATTACTGCTTGGGGTGGGGGCCATCTGCTGCACAATGCATGCCTGGGTGGAAAATTCACAAGCATTTTTCGCATACTAGGCACATGTACATGCAGAAGGTCTCAAAAAGCCCTGCGGACCCATGACTTTGCCTGTGACCTTCTGCTCTCCTGTTTGCTCCTATGAATCCCAACTTCTTCCTGTTCCTTCAGAATCTGACTCATTTGTCCTGGTTCACTCCACTCTGAACCAACCTTTCCCCTACACCTAAAAGATAAATAACCAGCCTGGACACACTGATCTTTCAACTACAGTGTCATTCCTTGAATTGACTCAACTTCCTTTGGAATATGGGTAGAAGAATAAATTCTTTGGACTCCTCAAATTGGTTTCTTTTGATGCTCTTTTAAAAAAAATTTTAAAAATTAAAAAAAAAAAATTAAAAAAATTTTAAAGAGAGGCAGGGAAAGGGAGAGAGATAGAAACGTCAATGATGAGAGTCACCATTGATCGGCTGCCTCCTGCACCCCCCTACTGGGGATCAAGCCCGCAACCTGGGCATGTGCCCTGACCGGGTAATTGAACCGCGATCTCCTGGATCCTAGGTCGATGCTCAACCGCTGAGCCACACTGGCTGGGTGATGCTCTTTTCTGATGAGTTGTTGACTGACTTGTTTTCTCGCTTTTAAAGGCATCATTTTATTGATTTTTTTAGAGAGAAAGGAAGGCAGAGGGGGAGAGACAGAAACACCGATGTGAGAGCAGGAATAGAACCAGTGATCTCCTGGGGAATGGGACAAGGCTCAACCAACTGAGCCACACTGGCCAGGGCTCACTGATTGTTTTTTTACTCTTCAATTCTCACAATTTTTCTTTTTTTTTTTTTTACTCTTTAATTCTCAAGACTTTCAGTATTAATTTCAACCTCTTCTTTTGTCTAGAATCTCCAATCTCAAGCTCGTCACCTCCTGCCATTTATCATTAAAAACTCAAATGTTTGTTTCCATGGTAGGCGCGAGGGCAAGAAGAGAAAAGATTCCAGAAGAAATGCACATAGAGATGCTCGTGACATAGGGAAGTATAAGGAAGACTAAGAAATCCAAAGTAAATAGCGAAGAACAGCAAAACGAGACGTCCATAGCAAGCTGAAGAGAATCACCAAACCATGCTTACAAACACAGTCTACTGACAGTGAAAGGCACACTCTTCAGGGTGGTGGAAGCCACCCTTTATCAAGTACCTGCCGGAGCCTGATCACAACCATTGCTTACTAGATCCTGGAGATGACTTCATCTACCTTGAACACCTATGACAATATTACCATTCCACTTGGAGAATTAAAACCTAAGGCTTACAGAGGTGAGGGATTTCCTCAAGGCCACCGAGCTAGTAAGTAGTAGAGTCAATTCCTTCTTTATAAGCCTTCTGAGCGACTCGGACAATGGATACATGGTCAGGTCTCTGGAAATTCTTTTAATTTAGTGGATCATTAGCATATTAGCATTATTAAACATTTTGCATTGATAATAGCAAGGCAACAACAGGTACCAGATGCAGGAAACTTCAAGAGTGATCAGATCTGGAGACTCTTATCTGGTGAGGTTTTCTGATTGTCCTCATTTTGCCAATTTGGAAATAGATGCTTCCAGTTCTTTTGATACCCAAATTCACACCCCTGCTCAGTGGCAGGGCTCAGAGACCCTGCCCATATTAGAACTATTTTCTTAATGTATGAGTTTAATATGTGTGGTGGGTTATGGAGCTCATTCTGAAAGCATTCTGAAAGCAGTCTGAAAGCAGTCTCTTCAAAATGATAACTAAACTAAACAAACATAACAAAAAAACCCCCAAAGTACTAATAAAAACCCTTTTTTTTTTTTTTATGAATGAGGGAGTATCGTAAGAAGTCTTGATCCCACAGTTTCTTTTTCAAACTGGTGAATTCATGATTTACTTGTGACCCCCAAAATTGAATAGTTTGAAGAGATACTGTCAGATACAAATGAAGTAGCTTCCACTTGATAGATATGTTTAGAAAACATATTTCAGTATAAAGAATGAGAGTTCGGTATAAAGAATTAGAATTTGGTAATAACTCCGAATGTTCAGGATAACATGGGAAGGGGTCCTTCAGCAGCAGGAACTACTCGCTCAAGTGTAACAGCAGGCTGCTGTCGTTTCTCAGGCCAGCACACCACACAGCCCTGCCCTATAGGATTCCTCTGGTGAAAGCATCTGGAGAATGTGTCATTTGGAATTCACATCAGTGAAGTCAAAGGGCATGAGAATGGACTTTCCAATCCCTAAAGAATGATTTCCAACTGCCCTATGGAATAACTACTGCTGAGATTAAACATGAACTGGAAAAGTGCAAAACTGGAGATCTTAATACAGAGGTTTTGAAATGTGGTTTAACGGGGTATCAATTTGTGGACTTGAGTTTGGGCCAAGTTCTGACTCTCACCTATGGCATGAGGTTGAGTTCAACACGTCACCTCTATGGTTCTCACTCACGGAATCTGAGTGTAAGGCCAGAAGTTGTCTGGGTCCCTTCTGGCTCTAATGTCAAAGATTTCGGGGTTCCTGCCCCAGGTCATTGGGGTATCTGTGGAGATAGCGATGCCACCCACTTTCCATGGGGTCTTCCTACAGTACGGTGTTCAGATCTCGAGTTGGACAGTGTGTCCCACGAATACTGGCATCCTTGCACCTAGTAAAACCTGGCACCTATACATGCTCAACAAATACTTTGTGAATAAATGGAGACTGTAACACTGACAAAGTCTTCCAAATGTTTTTACAAATTAGGTAAAGTAAGCATTTAATAAAATTGAGTTGGTTTGACCAAGAACATGGTGTAGTTGACTACCATGTGTTTATTAAACATGGATTTTCTTTTTTTTTTTTTAAGTGGGGAGTAAGAGTCAATAGGAAGTGAGGCTCACTTTTTTTTTTTTTGCTTTAGAAATGTTTAGGGCAAAGAGCACCTACCACAATAAATAAGGATGGCTGAGTAAACCAAATGTTGCTAATCCTAATCTCCGTAGGCTGGAATGAAAAGTACCCAACAACAAAGGAGAACCCTGAAGCAGGAGCCTGCTTCCTGGTCAGACTTTACTCCTGGAACGTAGATCTCGGAGAATGTCTTGTCATGCTCTGTGAGATGTCAGTACTCATGAGAACACACAAAGAAGAGTCTGTGGGCCATGCTATTTCTATCATCTTCTCTTGAACAGGGAGACCAGAGGACAACAGTGAGGACAAATGTGACTGAGAAGGACTCCCTGAGTTGGGTCCTTCAGCAGGAGGTGATGCCAACCACATCAATGGCCTGCTATGTGGCTCTGATGTTTCATCTTTGCTGCTGTTGCTCATTGCTGTGTGGTTTCAATTAAATCATGAAGGGTGGATTCACTCTAAACCGTATGTGCTCATCTGCGTGAGCGTGCACGCATGTGTGTGCAAATGATGTGGCGCAACACATGCTAAAGATTGGCAGTGTTTTAAAGATATTAAATGCCCCCCCAATGATGCACTGCTTTCTGGAAAACAGTCATATGATCTTATAACTTGAATGTTAAGAGGTGGTGGTGGTCAGCTCCCCTATTCCCCTCTGCACCCAGGTTTCAACTCTGCCTCTCATACTGGCCGCCGGCATCTCCTCTCGCTCATGGGTTGGCCCAGGCCTTCCTGAAGAAGCTGATCTGCAGGATGGCATGACCTAGCTGGGAGGTGTCTTGCCTCTGTAAATTCGGCTAGAGATGTAAGACACAGGGAGGGCGGACCTGGGATTCCACTGCTCAAAGACAGGGTGAAATGACAAATATGGACATAAGATCGGGCCATAACGTCATCCACCAGGAGGGGGCTGAGTGGAGCACTTGTGATTGTGAGGCTGAGGCTGAGAGAGCAAGCAGGACAGAGGGACCGAGAGTAGGAAAGCTTCCAGCAGCTGGCCTGCTGGACCCACAGGGGAGGTCCTGGAAGCCATGGAGACCAGGCCTTTGAAGTTGGAGCAACACAGTGTATCATGCATAGATTCTGGTGTCAGAGTCCAGCCTGTGCCTCAGGCTAGTAAACCTGCAATAAATGAGCCAATCAAACCCTCATTTATGTGATGGACAATAATTTTTATTTTTGCTGACTCACCACATAGATGCTTTATGCCATGTTTCAAGTAAAAAAGCACTGCTCTCTGATGGATAAAAACTGCCTCTTCCATAAACACATTCCTTCCAACAGCATTCATCTTGCTCCGTGGTCTAAAACTGTGGCAGCCGAGCGGAGCATGACAGAGCACAGGGCTTATTCTCTTTCTCATTCAACGAATAAAAATAAACTCTGAATTTTGGGCAGAGGAAAGGCCCCGGTGCCAGGAGTTCCAGAAACCTTCCCTTTTCAAGTAGTGTCTGGAGCACTGAGACACGCCCGGCACTCAGGATGCCAGGAAAAGTTCAACGGCGTCACTCCTGCCTCCTCCTGGAGGAGCACAGGCCACAGCCGGGGCTTCCACAGGAGGCGAGGGGCACCCAGAGCTGGCTGGCTTTGCTGGAGGATGGCTGTGGTGACCCGTCTACTATTACATCCTGTCCTGAGGTCTCACATTGCCCATAAATCTTCCCTCAGCTTATGTGTGGCCTACCAGTGCATGGCCTGAGGAATTCTATTCAAATCAAGTGTCAGTAGGCCCAGCCCCTGAGTTTTCTCCTTGACCATTTTTGGTGTTTCACTGTAAAGGTTGTACTCCCAGGTTTTCTTCACATAATAATCATTTAGGGATACCAAAAAAATCTATTTTTGGTCATGCAGTCAACATGAAAATCCTAAAAACATCCCCAAGGCAAACTATAATTACAGGTTAAGAGCCAGCAAAAGGGAAAATATACTCTCAACACCATAAAGCAGAGATTTTCAACCATTTTCATCACACGGTACAGCACATAAGCTAACTCTAAAATTCTGCGGCACACCAAAAAATATATTTTTTTGCTGATCTGACAAAAAAATAGGTATATATGGGGGAATAAATGGTGATGGAAGGAGACTTGGCTTGGGGTGGCGAACACACAATACAATATACAAATGATGTATTATGGAATTGTACACCTGAAACCTGTATAATTTTATTAACCAAAGTCACCCCAATAAATTCAATAAAAAAGAAAAAAATAGGTATAATTTTGATTCATTCACACTAGATGGCTACTGTTGTCATTTTTAAAATTTGACAATCTAAGGGAAAAGAGTTTAGTGCCCCTGACTAAATAGTCAGGTACTGCATGTTTTAAAAATTCTTGCAGCACACCAGTTAAAAATCGATGCTATAAAGCATTGCTTCTTAAATTAACATGAAACTATCCTGAACTGAGTCCAGAGCAAAGCAAGAAGTCAGTTCAGGGATCAGCAGAAAGAACAGCAAGGTGGCTCAGTGTGCACCTGCACCAGGTCTGAGAAAGGAGGTGGCCCCAGAACCATGCCTTAAAGGACACTGTGACGTCACTGTCATGAGGCTACTTATTTGGCTCTGTTACTTGCTTCCGACTCTCATGGGCTGCTGTGTGTTTAGAAAAAACAAAATCGAAATCCCAGAAGCCATCTATACTTAGAAACAGGCGCAGGAATCTGTCTGGGCTGCAGTTGGCCCCAGTTCCTTTCCAGCTCTGTGCCACCAACAGCCAGGCGACTCCCTCGGAGCCCAGTGTGGGACTGCTGTGGACAGGTGGTGAGTTTGGCCAATAATTGGCTTCCCTAGAAGGGTACCCCCCCCCACATTTCAGAAGCTCTTCTGATATCGAGGAACAGCCATACCGAAATTGTAAGAGAAACTGCCAACGTGTGGCAATTTGTTTTATCAGATAGACCAGGGTGCAGTTCTCAAGACCTAAAGCAGTTTAAAAAAAAAAAAAAATCTTTATTGATTCCAGAGAGAGAAAGGGAGAAAGGAGAGAGATAGGAACAGCACTGATGAGAGTCACTGATCGGCTGCCTCCTGCACGCCCCCTACTGGGGATCGAGCCCACAACCTGGACATGTGCCTTGACCAGGAATGGAGCAGCATCTCCTGGATCCTAGGCTGATGCTCAACTGCTGAGCCCCCCCACCCCCTCCCGGCAGCAGTCCAATTGGCCATCAAGGAGGTTGATTTCTGATGTTCAAAAATATTGGTTATGGAACTGCTCCTGGTATATTTGGGTATTGGTATGGTCTATTTATCTATTTAACACCCAACCCTGGGCCACTTTCAATGGTCACCTTTCTAAAAGCCCTTGGTTTAGAAGGCCAACACGAGTGGCGTTTGCCGCATTCTTTTGTGATTATTTAGGTGTGTTTGCTCCCTGCTCTCTCCTCCATCTCTGCTCCAACTGCGACTTTCTTGAGAGTAAGAATCTTACTCATCTTTTTGACTGGAGTACTCTTTACATAGAAGGAGCTCCATTTAGGTTTGGGGGCTGGATGAAGAAGTGGAAGAATACTATAGTAACACTTACCCACCCCACATGGTGTGTGTTGCCGTATAAACTTCATTTCTAAGCTTACAGGCAAGTATTTGAATTTCCATTTTTACAGATAAAGCAGAGCTCAAAGATATTACGGAACATGTCTTAATCACACAGAAATGACTGAGCTGAGATCTGAGTGTGGTTTGTCTCCAGAACCATTCCATTTCCACTGTAAAAGAAAACATACCTGTCCTCCACCCTAATTAAAAAGGGAATGTTGAAGTCCATTTCTCACTTGCGTACACATCTGAATCTCTTAGGAGGGCTTGTTCTCTATAGATTGTAGGGCCCTGGCCCAGATTTTCAGGTTCAGTAGGTCCCAGAAGATGCTGATGGTCCAGACTGGGGACCTCACTTTGGGAACCCTTGTAATGCTGAGCGTGACTCAACATTTTCTCAACACTCCACTTATCATGACCATCGATGACTAGCATTGTTGTGCTTTTACTCAGCAAGTACTAAGGTCAATAGCATAAGCATTCCCTTGTGAGATGGCCCTAGGCTTCTAAGCCCTTTTAGTTCTTTGTTTTTAAAAAATATTTATCATTTTTGCTCTTTGCTGTCAAGTTGTAACCATCACTTCCTGTTTCCCTCCAGGAGTACTCTTATCTCCTTTTTTCTTAATTCCTCCTAATCTCTTGTTTGCTGGGAAAATGGACAACGCCTGTCTTGACCATTCTGGCTTTTTGCCTTCCTCACAGACTATTGCTAAACATCTGTTGTGTGGTGGGTAGAGCTTCCTCCAGAAGCTGGGGTCCAATGAGGGATGGAGATCTGTCACCGACTGCAAACGCTGTCAGGGGCACAGAGGTGGGAACCTCCCTGAGCTGGGACGAGAGATGGTTGGGAGTGGCCTTCCTGAGAATGTGTTTTAGAATTCAACTTGGCCTTTTCTTTGTTTTAACACGGTGCCAAAAATTCCCTGAAGTGATTAAGAACAGATGAACTGTCAAGGTGTAGCTATCCCCAGAATCCTCTCTCTGGTCTGTCTTGTATGTAGTCCTCTCTAATGAATATAAAATTACTGCCTGATTTGTATGCTTGCAGGGCCCCTCGGCCCCTCTGTATATGGTCCTGTGATATTCTTTTCTTCTCACACAGAGGGGCCACAAGCGCAAACAGACCATCGTCTTGTGATCATATTCCCTGTGTGCAGCCATAAAAGAGGAAATTCTTCGTTTTTAGAGTCTGAAGCAGATGCGACTCATGACCTGCTCAGCAGTCCTTTCCCCTTCAGGTTAAATTGGCTCACCTTTCTTGGTGATTGCGTGCATCAGTTTGAACGGTGGTGTAGTTGCAAAGTGCTAAAGTAAAATAATCACGGATTGCTTTACTCTTAATGGCTTGGTTTATTATGTGTATAAAATCTTGCACAATATAAAAAGCCAATAAAAAACTCCATCTATTCTTGACCTGATATAAACCTATAAATGTTGTCCTCAAAAGCCGAAATTGCACTACAGCATATTAGCATTTATCAATATATATGATAAATTCAGAAATATAATTAATATTAGCTTCCAGGATTCAGATACAGCAGTTCTTTTCCCAGTCTCTTCCTGTTGTCCCCCATGAGAATTGCAAATAGTACGTATGGCTAATAAAAGCAAGCAACAAGAAAATAATGAGTTTCATATTTGTTTATTCTGGATCTTGTTCTGACACGGTCTTCCATAGCTGCAAAAGGCTAGCATGCTAGCATGGGTGCTGGAACACAGTATTATCCCCCCAAGTCTGAGCAAATGTTTTTTAAAAATAAGCATGTCTTTTCTCTCTCTCTCTCTTTTTTTTTTTTTGTGAGGCACCAAAAGTGATGTTTATAAGATCTTAGTTGAGTTGACTCTCCACCAGAATCTTATGGTTGAAATTAGATAAAATCATTGGCTGAATTTTTTGTACATATTTTAAACAAGAATATTCATAATTCACAATGAAACAGGCACTCAACCCCCATTCTGAACCCTGTTTATAGAGGTTAACATAAACAGGAATCTATTACTACTACACGGAGTATGAATCTTTTAAAACATATCCGTAGATCATTTTTCTGTTATCCAAAGTGTACATTTTAAGTAGGGAAAATGTGCAGCTATTTTTGACCTTCAAAAAAATTGCTTGGGGAATATAATAAAATATTTATCCATTAAAATAGGCAACTGGGGTTCCTAAAGGTAGAATGGAGGGGGATTTTTTTGTTGATTTCTTCTATTAATATGCCTTCCCTTATATTCGGATCATTTTTAGAAAATCATTTATTTGTTAAAGTGCTATTTAAATGTTAAATTGTTAAAGTTTAATGTTACAATATTAACTCATTAAAGTGATATTTAGCAGATGCTTCAATTTTACTTACTTCGTTTAACAATGAATTTATATTTTGTATGTCGTTGTAAACAGAGGTTATGTACAGAGTTACCACAAATAAATGCTGCTTTATTTGTGAAGTATCTAAGGAAAAAGATGATTCATGCTCTTTAGTTTACAGCACCTGTTCTGTTGCTGACTCATTTGCAGTGCTGTGATTCATATATTTCTCTCAGGGGAAGTGGGTGGAAGATGGGTTGGTGCACACTGTTCTACAAAAACTCCAAGTCTTGCCCCCCCCACTCAAGTCTTTTAAAATGTGCTGTAAAAAGAAGTTATTCCATTTGGCTAATCAGCAAGGATGCTATAGCACTAAGCAGCTGTTTCTGAGAACAAAAGTCCTCAAATAACCCCATAAATGCTTTGTTTGAAGACATTTGGAATGGAGAGAAGATTTCGTGATGGATGGAAGGGTCCCCCCTCCTGTATATGACTTGAAGTATGCAAATCCTTTTATGCAAGGTAACTGCTTCTACGCTCTTGAGTTTAACAGTGTAGCTGTCCATCAGCAGGACACAAATGAGGCTGGTATTATATAAAGAAGCCATGAAAAATTTAGGAATAATAAACACTGCAGTTCTAGTGCAAATTTGTCCCACGGAAATAACTAATAAGTAAGCATGGCATCAAACTCCTATAGGAAAAGACAATTCAGCAGAAGCAGAGGTATTATAAAATCTTAGTATGGGAATAATAATATGATGAAGACGATGATGATGATGGCTATGTGTATTACATACGTCTCATCTCACTTATCCCTCCCACCTCTTCCAGGTGTTTATTATTATCTCTGTTTTACAAAGGGGCATGCTGACGCCCCAAGAAGTCCGCACTTGCCTATGTCACACAGCTGATGAGAGCGAGGCAGATTCCAACCCAGGCTGGGTCCAGGACTGACCTTTGGATGAACAGGATTCCTGGATGCAAATCTCAAGCAGATTAAGAAATTGATTATCTGAGTCTCATTTTCTGAGCTGTCCTTGAAGTTCAGTCTATCAAGTGTTCCCTGAGATCCTGTGTTGCTTTTTGGGTGCGAATCTCTAATGCAGGGACTTGCTTGGCAGTAAGACATGCAGGTGGCACAAGGTGATAGCTCCTGGCTCTTGAGGAATTGGTCTAACAATTGTTTATTTCCCTACAGGAATTATAGTGTTTTAGTTTTAAAAAGTACTCCGTTTTTTAAAAGAATTGATGGTTATTCAGGTGTTTATACCAGTAAGGCTGGGGTTGCTTTGGTTCTTCTAGGGTTGGGGGCTTCAAAGGAAAAGAAGATGCCTGAAGTGCTGGGTCTGAGATAAAACAATTAAGCTCTGGGCTGTTAGCAAGTCTCGTAGCCTCTTTCTTCTTATCTGAGTATTAGTGGTAAAAATCCTTACTACATTCTTTAATGAAAACATACACGTGTGTGTAGGTAACTATGTTACCTCCAAGATAATGTAAAAATCCAATGAGTTCGCATACATACAAATATGAACACTTAAAATATGATATGTAAAATTTTAATCTTTAATGAAAAATATTAAAATTGTATAGTAAATGACTATCATTACTGTGGATTAGGCAAGGGCACAGGAAAATTTCCCTTTACAAAAGACCTCCTCTATCCAATAAGAAACAATACTAATACATGATGCCCAAGCTGTTGGAAAAAAAAATACCTAAATATAAAAAATTATCTTTTCCACCCAACCCTTAAAACAAAAGCACCCCCAACGATTTCTTTCTAAATCCATCTTTTAGGAGGCCCATTGGGTTGATAAACTCTTGTTTAATACAAATCTCTCCCAGCAAGTCATGAATAATTTGTTCTTTAGTGAGATTTAGCTTCCTCAGTAATCCACGGACACTTTGCATAAACACAGAAGGTGTGAAGTGAAGCTGGGAAGACTGACAGAATTGGAAGGGGCAGTGATTAGGGAAGGCTGGCATGCTAAGGGTTAGCTGGCAGCACAAAAGCTGTGGTGACAAAGGAGCAAAGGAGTGGAGAAGGAGGGGGAGGGCACAGGTGGATGCGAGTCTCCTGCAGGCAGGAGAAGTTAACATGCAGCTCCTTCCTTCCAGCCAACGCTGAGCTCAGCCAGGCCTCCAGAACACCCAGCACCCTGATCCACGCTCACTGCCCGCCTGGTGCCACACTCACACCCTCCGCACATGTCAGCTGTTTCTTTCGCACAGCATCTTTGTCACACCACAGGGAGCACCAGCACCCTCATTCTAGAGATGACAAAACTGTCATGCAAAGAGAAGAAACAACGTGCCCAGTGTCCCTCATGCATGAATGGGAGGAGCCAGCATTTGAGCCCATGCACCCTGGCTCCGGAGTCTGTGTGCCCAACCATTAAGGCACCTCCAAATTTGGATTTGGGGGTGCATCAGGAAGGAGGAGTCAGGCAGCTGCCAGCGAGGCACGAAGTCTGTGAACCCCACCTCTGTCCCTTAGCACCGGTTTCTCAACTCATGGCCCAGGGGCCTGGCACATAGTAGGAACACAAATTGTTTGCTGAATAAATGAAAGAAATGGGTAGCAAGATGGAGGAAGGCCACCCTGAGGAATTTTGCTATGTCATGAAAATGACAGCCGCTCTTCCAGTGCATGTGAGTATATGCACAGGGTTCTCGGCCTCAGCGCTGTTAGAGTTGGGGCCAGATGCTCCCCTGTTGTGGTGGGCAGCCCCGTGCATTGCAAGATGTTTAGCAGTATCCCTGGCCTCTACCAATTAGATACCAGGAGCACCCTCCCACCAGGAGTGACAAACAAAAATGTCTCCAGACATTGTCCAATGTCCCTTGGAGGCAAAACGGCCCCTGTTGAGCAGCCCTGTTGTAGCCTCACAAGACCAGGAACGGAAGCTCGGCTGTACCTATGGAATAGGTACGCTCCGCTGAACCACTGCCAAGTGTAATTATAAATGGGGCTCCAACGCTGCCAATTCCATTATCTCCCATTCACAAGCTCGGGAGAGCGAGGGAGGAAAGTCCTCGCTGGCACACTCATGGCTCTGTCTCCTCAGGGGCAGCTTTTATTCAAGATTCTGTCGACTGATACAAATGCGTGGCTTTCTACCACGATCCTGTCAGACAGGCAGTCTTATTATCACGGTATGGATAAGAAAATGCACCAAGGAATTAAATTACTTGCCTAAGGACAGTCTAGATCAGATTGGAAATATTTTTTAAGTCTTTCAAAGAGTTTTACCTCCTACATATCATTCAAATGCTGTCTGTAGAGAATGCTGCACTCAGGAAGTGCCCACTGGGACCGATCTTAATATGAATTTGGACACAGATGGAATCTGCCTCAATTATTTTCTTGTGGAACAGATTTTACGGATTATTTTTGTTTCTTAGAATTAATTCAGTTATTATTATTTTCACTTAGCTCTTTAAACTTTAAAGGGCTGCCTGCCTTTTTTTTTCACATATATATTTTATTGATTTCAGTGAGAGGAAGGGAGAGGGAGAGAGAGAGTTGAAACATCAGTGATGAGAGAAAGTCATTGGTCAGCTGCCTCCTGCATGCCCCCTGCTGGGGATCGAGCCCACAACCCGGGCATGTGTCCTGACTGGGAATTGAACCACAATCTCCTGGATCCTAGGTCGATGCTCAACCTCTGACAACGCCTGCCGGGCAAGGCTACTTGCTTTGTTGTGATTCTATACCCTGATTCTATATCCAGACCTCCTGGGGTCTGGAGAACCCAGAAGAAGTGGGGGGCTCATCTGACACACGTGGCTATGGTACAAATCCTTAGTTTATGATGGGCCTCGACTTCCTCACGTGCAAAATGAAATTTCATGGTGGTGTCAGGTCCTTACTAGATCTAAAATTCTCTGAATTCATTCCACATACTTTTTGAACAAAACTTTTCTCCTTGTTTATACTTCCTAGCATCTGTGCTTTACTTACAAACCATGTGATGAGCAAATCCTTGATACTTAACCTCATGAGAGTAAAACCTTGTATAAACAAAGATAACATTAAAGATGTACACATCTCATTTTTAGCAGAGAAAACAGAAAACTCTACCCCAAAAGAACAAAGGCCTGATGAAGCCTGATGAAATTCTTTGTTTCACATTACAGTTTGATTCAAGACACCTGGGTTCCACTGTTTGCCAAAGCCATGTAAAATGTGATCATGGTTTTAACATTCTTACAAGATGTGCTTTATACCTCTGTTGAATTCTCATAACCCCATTTGTTCTTTTTTTAGAGCAAAGTACTCTCAGTCAAACTGGGTCTTGATTGCTAACAAATGATTTTTACCTTCTCTAACATGTTTTTCTACTACCTCAATTTTAAGTATTATTTCACCAAGTTTAGTTCAACTTCATGAATCTCTCCAGTCAAAGCAAAAAAAAAAAAAAAAATTGAGGAGGGAAGTGATCTTTTAAACAGTTGGCTCTTGAGGTTATTTTGGAAATTAGGGGTGAGAGCACCCAGGAAGAGCTGGAGGAACCCCCCCACTGTCCTGGGATGGTGACCAACTGAAATGTGCCCTTGACCAGTACACCTCCAGGGTGTGTAAACATGTTGGAGGGGATGGAGAATAAACCAGTGAGAACACCCAGGCAGGTGTCAGGTGTGGAAATTCCAAGGAAAAGGAAAACACCCGTGATAATGCCCACTATCCATGGAACATTTAGAGTATGCTAGACACTGAACTAACCATTTGAGAATATTACTTCATTGGAGCTATTTCAAGTAGGTACTACTATCCCATTATAAAGAAGAAGAAATTGAAGGTATAAAGGGGTATATGCGAGTCACCCACAATCTGAAGACACAAGTGGCAGAGCTGGAATTTGACTCCAAAGTCAAGAATTTTACCTGCTGTTCTCATGCCTGAACACCAAGACCATGTTGCATCTTAAGAACCCAGTTTTGCAACATAATCGACACCACATTTCCTTTTATGGTAAAATGTCTTCCATGTGCCTCATTTGAGTGGCTAAGACCTAAAGTAAAAGGGCTCCAGAAAGAAGAGGGCTTAACCCCAAGGGGTATACAAGTTAATTTCAGGATTGAACACCCCTCTGCAGAGGTTAACTGGCAGAGCTACACCCCTTGATACGTTGAGGAGAAGATTTGAAGACCCGCCAGCCGACTCAGGGTGTTCTTTAACTCAAGGAATGCTTCTGAAGAGGGCAGAAAACCAGCTACTTTATGGAACTCTAGTGGTACCATCAGGATAAAGTTACAAGGGAGGGCTAGGTGGGTACAGAGATGAGTGGGAAGCTGGTGCTGAGTGGGAGGAGAGGAATGGATATTGATGGGGAAAGGGGGACAAGAAAAGCCAAGTTGATGGGTCAATTCTTGGAACAGAGCTGCTTCCAGAAGAGGAGAGAGTAGGGTAAACACAAGTAGATGAAAGAAAAGATGGATTTTTAATTTATAAAATTGTGGCTTTGTATATATTTTTTCTTTTCTGGCTTAGTTGTTTTGCTCAGGAAAAGAAATAGCTAATGCAGAAACGATAGGTTGAGAAAGAACAAATTAATTAGGAACAATTGGGTTTCAAATGTGTAATATCATACCCAGATTTTGAAGGGTGACCTTAAAGCAAAGTCAAGAGTGTGGGCCCTAGGTCTGGGTTCGGATTTTGTTTCTTCAACTCTCTGGTGACTTTGAACAACTCACTTTATGTTCTCGATTTGATTTCCTCAACATAAAACAGGGACAACAGCACAGAACTCTTATAAGGGTTGAAAGTTCATGAATGCAAAGCCGTCACCCAGACCCTCACTCACAGTAAGCCATCCATAGCACTGAGCGCCATTACAACTCACGGTGGCCCAACTGGACACCATTTTCTGTTTCATCTCCCCTATAAATTCATATCAAGTGCTAAAGTTAAACAGGACACAATTACCATTGTTTTATTAATAAAAGTGCAGTTCAGTTGAAAATTCTCAAAGAGAGATACTTTGTGGAGTTATTCCAGGATTCTCAGTCTATGTGGTAGACATGCAAAAACTGACCACAGCTGTAGAGTACTGCGGTTATCTCCTTGGAGAGCCATAGAACCCAAAAAAAGGGTAAAAATAAAACTGATGCTTCCCCTCGGCACATGCCCCATTAACCTACAGTTAAAAAGGGGTAAAGGAAACACAGAGATAAGAGGTAGTCAAGATGTTGGAAGATGGAAGGACGACGATGTGATCATTCTCAGAGTTTGGCGGCGTTGGAAAGATGTAATTTCAGGGATACCTCAAGCTCTCCTATTTGGCTATTCCTGTCACACATGCACAGCTAACCAACTGTGAGCAGTGGCCAGACCTGAAGACCGTGTTGCTCAGCACAGGAAGCACCGCCTGCGGTGGACTATGCCACACGTCAGCCCGGGAGAGAGGGAGTGCGGCCTCTTGTTTAAATCCTAAGTGTTACT
The DNA here is from genome assembly GCF_054644295.1 of Miniopterus natalensis. Taxonomy (NCBI): domain Eukaryota; kingdom Metazoa; phylum Chordata; class Mammalia; order Chiroptera; family Miniopteridae; genus Miniopterus; species Miniopterus natalensis. The sequence goes on from NC_142082.1 coordinate 27,685,818, forward strand.
GAATTTCTCAGTACAGCGCTTTGATTCAGATTTGTTATTAATTGATCCCATCGGGAGGGCTCTTCTTTGAGACATTTTGGTTGTTACTTTTTGAAGCGGAGAAGTCAAGTATTTCACTACCAAAATCCCTTTACAATGTACACTCTATGAAAGTAAGAAAGAAATATGTTCTTGAAAATGTACTAGTTGCTACAAAAAGTCCAATCAAACATCAGTCAGCGAAGGTGAAGAAGGCTGACACTTTCAGAACATTTTCCTACCTACGGGATATTTTTGCGACACAGTTGGTATTGGTTGGGTGGCAGGTGTAAGGGAAATTCTGAAGTTAAAGATTCTAAATCAATACGGCTGCTCTCAGCCCAAGGGTGCTCTTAAAGTGGAACAGATACCCCAAATGAGAAGAGCACCAGTAGGACAAACTTACAATAAAATCATTATGGTTCTTTATTAATTGCAAAAACAGGTAGCGGACATCCCAACTTTTAGAAATACTATGTGTACAAAAATAAATGGCTTAGTCATTATAAACCATATGGCTGTTAACAAATGGGATAGATTGTTCCATAGTGGCTAACATACACCAGAATCCATACCAAATTTTGGAAATAAAACCATGTGAACCAGAACAATGACCTTCCATAACAGGCATTGTGCACTCTCCAGACAATGGGAAATTTAGACACACAAACAAAAGATAAACAACAAAACCTGCCAAAAAGGGCATAGGAAACACCTGCTATTTTTTTTAAATAGGAAAAAGATACTAATGATTATTTCATATGAAGGTTTTAAAATAATATAAGCTTCACTGTAGTGACCACAAAACAAGATTTAAAGCACTGAAGAAAAATACCAGAGCAATATCTATAGTTTAAGTGGAAAGTTTTCTGTCTTTTCACAGTTATGCCTAGTGGCAATAGGAGAAAATATCTTTATGGACAAAAAAAAAACAAAAAACCCCAAACCCCATAACAAAACAAACTTAACTCGTCTTCCAGAAAAAACATGTTTAAAAAGAATCATAATTATACACAGACTGTAAAGTGTCTCTAAATGTGAAACAATAGCAGAACATTGATTATTTGTAGAGAAGTAAAACTACACAGGATGACACTTCTCATTTCCACATTCCTGACCTGTCAAAAGAAGATGTACGAGATTCTGAAATAGCTCACAAATAACATGAGGGAAAAATGGGTCAATCTGGTTTGGTCTTCAGAGATAGAAACACTGTTGTTGTTTTTTAAAACACACACACACAAATTTTTTTGTTTTGGAAAAGTTTTTCCTCTTTGTGACTGACCCCACCCTTGTGCAAGGGCCTGGGCCTGGCCTTTCAAAGCATCTACATCAATGGTGGTCCATGGGGCCCCGGATGTCTGGTTCAGGGAAATCAGGGGCACTGTTGTCAATCACTTCTTGAAATATCCAATTTTACATGCTTCTTTTATGTTAAAATTTCTGTGAAAAATAGTAAGAACACTTGGAAACTCTCAGGGTGAGATACAGGATCCTTATATAAAAATAAGTAAAAAGCGAAGGAATTCTCCCAGCTACTCAGGGTGGGAATGCAATCCTCATCATGCCCACAGGCGCCTGCCTCCTTTCCCATATGTGAGCCAACTCCCTGTCATTTTATTGTGGGAGTTCCTGTTGACACAAAGCCAACTGAATATAGAGATCAATGGGGCAATACATGGTGGAAAAGGGAATGATAGTAAATTCCTGGAATTGCTAACGTCAGACCATAGGCAGGAAAGTTTAATTCTAGAGTTATCTTACAGGAAAATGCCACTTCCCAAAATATTTCCCGAAGAATGAGGAATATTAGTGTTAAAAGCAGAAGTACATTTAGGACACCTGATGCTTTTGGAAATATTTATCAATACTTGTTCAAAGTGCTTAGAAACATTTGGACTAGGTTTGATATACAAACTTGATAAATGTGAAAAAACAATAGTGTATTCTATAAAAGTTTCAGGGCACTAAAGATACATATAGTCTGTGTGATTTTTGTTACCACTATGAGCTGGCAATTCTAAACAATGTCAGTGGCTATATACTCTCACTTCCCCCCTTGGTACACCACAATATTTGACAAAATCAATCGAGGAGCACTTCATGAAAGTGGCCAGTAGAGGACATAGGGGATTCCATGGGTAAAGAGGGACGGCCAAGCAAGTAGAGGGAAGAGCTTCTCCAAAGACACAGGGGCCAGGAAGTTGTGTTTGGAGACCAGCAAAGGATGGGGAAAATGAAGTTGTAAAGGTAGGTTGGCAATGGCTTTTGGAAAAAGAAAAGATGCTATTTTAAAAAATTAAAACTTAATGTATTCTCCATAATAAAATGGAGCAAGTTGCCCAGCCGGGCGTGGCTCAGAGGTAGAGAGTCAACCTAGGATCCAGGCGATCGGGGTCCGATTCCCAACATGCCCAGGTTGCGGGCTCGATGCCCAGGTTGCGGGCTCGATCCCCAGTTGGGGGCGTGCGAGAGGCAGCTGATAATGACTCTCTCATCACTGATGTTTCTATCTCTCTCTCTCCCTCTCCTTTCCTCTCTCTGAAATCAATGAAGATATATTTAAAAAAAACACCACCAACAAAAAAAAATGGAGTAAGTTGATATTAAAAAAAACTAACCACACTGGAGTGGTTCTGGTCAAGATAGTGAAGTAGGTGGATGCTGTACTCACCTCCTCCTTGACCACACCAAAATTATAACTATATTATAGAACAAGCAACCTGGATAACCATATGGAGACTAGCTTAACAGAAGTCCTATAACTAAGGATATAAAGAAGAAGTCACGTAGAAACTGGTAGGAAATGAGCTGGCCCACACCCACATGTGGCGATTGGAAACCTGGAGGGATATCTGAGCTGCAGAGAACAGGTGGAGTGTTGCTAGATGGAATGGGATGGGGGAGGGGTGGGTGAAAAAGGTGGAAGGATTAAGAAGTTACAAGATAGTCACAGGGATGTAAAGACGGTCAATAACACTGCAATAATTATGTATGGTGGGTACCAGAATTACCAGGGGGACCATTTCGTAAATCATATAATTGTCTAACCACCATGCTGTACACCTGAAACAAATATAAAATAATATTGAATGTCAACTATAATTGAAAAAAATACTCATGGCTTTATTTTAAATTCTAAGATAGGATTAAGTGCTAAAAAATAAGTAAAACCCCATGTTGAACACACGATAAAGGGTTTTCTATGATAGCCAATTGTTATTCTTCTGGAAACACACAAAAGATAGAAATATTTAATAAATATAAAATATATAAAATTAAAATATATAAATAGACATATGTATATGAATACATACATATACAGAACATACATTTCAAAATCCCAAGCTTCTTACTGTACAGTATATATCTTAACTCTAAGGAGAATCATCCTATTCTAGGAACTTTCTCTTGTGACTTCAGTGACTGCTGGGAAAAGATGCAGGGGACAGTGCAGAGTCCTTCATCCTCCAGAAAGGCCAGTTTCAAAGGACCAATCTATTCATCTTTCTGATCAACATGGGATTTCCATTACTCATCTGTCTTCCAAGATAACTGACATTTTTGAAGGGTACCCTTTTTGTTAAATTTTATTTCCTTCTACTAAAGAAGTCTTTTTAAATCTTCTGGAATTAAGAAGTTCATTTTTATCCACAAAGTTCTTTTTGTTTACTTCCTTAGTCTGAGTATTCTACTTGAGGGTATGCAGATGGCTACATATCTCTTTTCATCAATGCTATCCTCAAAATAAAGTCCTAAAAATACCAGTGGCAATTAACATTTGGAAATCTCAGTTTTGGTTAGTAGTCATCCTCATGGAAAGTCTGTGTTTGAATTCAATCAGTGTTAGACAAGTAAAACGGAGAACTGAAAAACCAAGGCCTTATTTCCCCGGCTCCAAATCAGAAATGTTAGCTGCTCTTTTCAGTAATTTCACAGGAATCAAAGTAAACTCTGGGATCAAGTTTCAAAAATTAATTGCAACAATGGAAGACCAACAGTCAAGAAGCAAAAAACAAAGAGGAACAGAACCACAACAACAGAAAAAGGATTTTAGGTAGAAACACATTGCTTGTGCGCCAATGCAGTCATGTGTTAGGTACAAAAGGGTGGCATGATTGGACGACGGTGTTTCAGAAGCAGAGCATCTAAATCCAGGGAGAAGATAGTTTCACTTTACTCCTCACTGGTCGGGCAGCTGCTAGAAAGCCAAGTTCAGATCCGAAGGCCGAACGGGCCAAAGAGGGGAAGTGAGAAATACAGAGAACGGTGAACAGAACCGGGCGACCGTTTTCACACAAGCAATCGGTCAGGGAGTCAGGGGTGCAGTGAAAGCAACAATCTATACTTTAATATAAAAAAGGTGAGGAGATCATGGGCTTTCCTAAATTCTGCCGAGGTCAGTACATTTGGAGGAAATGGGGTTTTGAATGGGGACAGGTAAAGAAATGATGGGAGAGCTCATAGGAGTATGAGAAGCTTTGGGGTTGAAGTAAAATGCCAGAGGCGGGGCATCTAAGTCTGTGTGTAATTGTGGGGTGCAATGGGGAGGGTGGGATTCTTGACGAGGCAGTAGGTGTGTGTCACAGCTAAACGTGTTCTAAGTTGCAACTTCCTCAAAGGCTTTGGTGATAGTAGCCGTAGGACATGCCATGGTGGGGTGCCACCTCCTGTAGGTTACAGAGTTCATTCTGGTCTGATGAACCATTTGTTGACAGTGTCATCTGAAGGTGTTCATGTAGCTATAGGCATTATTTTGGCCTTTTTGGATTTCAAATTAAACATCCTAATGCTGCTATTTAGTTTAATCCCCTTTTCCTTGCTTCTAGTGGACTGAGGGTTTTAAAAATGATTGTTTAAACATAATACAATTATGGTACTAATATAACTTTATTCTATAACTTGGAGAGGTTAATTTTATGTTTTTGGGGTGTTCTTTAGTTTATCTCCTACATAACACTTGAGAAGAAGCCGGCTAATGTTACTCCCCTGGCATCTCATGCTTTCAAAATATACTTAAAAAAATATATATATATATATATATATATATATATATATCTTTATTGATTTCAGAAAGAGCAAGGGAGAGGAAGAGGGAGATAGAAACATCAATGATGAGACAGAGTCATAGATAGCTGCCTCCTGCACGCCCCCTGCTGGGGATGGAGCCCACAACCTGAGCATGTGCCTTGACCAGGAATGGAACCACGATCCCCTGGATCCTAGGTGGATGCTCAACTGCTGAGCCACACCCAGCTGGCCTCAAAATATACCTTTTAAAGGAAAAATTAGTTCATACAAAACACTGGCTAGAGGAGAAATCATTTCTAAGAAAGATGCAAAGCTGATAAGGAATGGAAAGAAATATTCTAGGGGCTCAAATATACTTACTTTATTTCTTGTCAAAAGCATGTCTACCGCTGGGTTGTTTTTAAGTGGAGTTGTGCAATAACTCTTATGATCTTGAAATTTTAAACAGGATGCAATGTTATACAAAAGCCTCAAAGAAAAATTCTGTTTTTGAAGAAGAGTTGAACATTTTTAGTCCAACTTTTAGGAGTAAGATTATTTTCTTTTGCAATAATATACTATAATTTACATTAACTGAGGTTCTTAAAAAATAAATTTTATTCTAGACATATATAAATCTATGCTGGTTCCCCCCCCCTTATATTACCAGGAAAGTCTGTCCAACTTCCTTCCCTGGAGTCCCCTAAGAACAGAACGAATATTCATGGGTCTCAGATATATTCTTCCATCCTTTCTGGGTATGATGTTGGGGAGAAGATTTATCAATGTACTAGATGAATAATTCTACCATTCCATGAAGAGGAATGCAAATATCTGTAAAATATCAGGTGTTAAATGAATTCACCCCAAGCTTTAGCATGAGGAGGCCGCCTTCCTGTTTCAGGGTTGTGCTTGAATTACCTGGGTTACTTATCCAATCCTTCTCTTTTATGTTGCAATGGTGCGGCATGGGGCTGTGGGCGCAGAGAGTAAAATCTCATTAAAGATTTGTGGGTCTTGTCCTCAGTGTAGTGAGTATCTTGGTTGCTTGGGTGTAAGATTTGCCACCCCTCTAAGCTGGGTTAAAAAGAGTAGGTTGCTGAAAGCAACATAAACTGCTTCCTAGAGAATCACAGGATTCTGCTAATTTTGTTCTAAATCTCTGCAAATTCATTCGTCCTCAAAGGCCATGGCAATATGTCTTTTACCAAATCTAAGAAAGGCTAGTCTTAACAGATGTCAAAGATGTGTGCAATGCATAAAAGTGATCTTGACATTAGGGTTCTCTTAAAGTATATCTACTATCTTCACAAGGCTTTAAAAATGCCACTCTCACCATTTAGTGCATTTTCTTAAAAATAATTACTACCTTGCAGAGCTAAAACATGCCAGGCCTTTAATTTTTATTACAGAGAGACCAACCTCATCACAGAGTTCATTCATCCTTCTATTCCTTTATTTAAAACAGACTTTAAGCTTGAAGAAGTTATAAGGCCTTATAAAGACAACAATTTAATAAAAAACATGATGCTGACAATGCGGCCAAAAACGTATGAGGCCAAAGATATTATTTACCCAGCATGAATTATTTCCGTTTCATTTTGTTTTGCTTTTTTTTTCTTTCTGCTTCCAAACCCTTAAGAATTACCCACCCTAATAGTTTTTTGGATGCAAAAACGTCTATTCCTATGGCAGGATTTTCAATGTCCTCATGGTGGCTTAGGAGGAAACTGCTATCAATATAGGGCTTGTTTTGGGTTACTGGAGTCTATTCCCAATTCAGTTTTTTTAGAATTTGAACTTCTAGGCTGTACACAGAAAGGAAAGGGACAGGGATATTTTGACTTTTCTAATCAGTGGGGACACAGGCCCTTTTGAGGGCCTCCTCATACTTCCCATGAGTCAGACATCTGACAGCTTCAATGATTGGTTGTCGACACCACAGTAGCCGAGTTTGGTGGGTTGCCAGAGGGCTCAGAATTGCAGGCTGTTCAAGGTCTCAGGTGGTGCAGTTTCTTAAGAACATTCTGAAATCCCTAAAGTGGTTACAAATAAATTTATGTTCACCCTATTGCCAGTGATGTCTGTAGCATCTTTGCCTTTGGCTATGAAGGACACAGGTAGTTCCCTCTGATGAAAGAAAGTAAAAATATGGCAGAAATGAGATGAGCCCAGTTTCTTCTTCCTGAGGGTACCTCCAGTATGTGTGCATTTAGGTGGCAAGTTCAAAGGCCCCCCCAGTGAAGAAAATGTGCCTATGTTACTTGGTTTGGTCATTTCTGCCATTTTCCCCTCTGGTTATTATTTTACTGGAAGAAAACAAAAAGTAATTTCGAAATTTTGCAAAATGATCTATTAGTTTTCTCTTTCTTATAGTGCAACCTGATGTAAGAGTCCTTACATACAGGGGCATTTAGCCTCTAGTACAGACGGCTCAACTCTAAGGGATGGTGGACACGACTGCACAGGGAAGGTCGTACATTTTTCCACATGAAGACTCAACCATCTTAGACACTCTTTTCCTATTGGAAGAGGGAAGACAAATTCACAAAAATTTTTCTAGTTTCAGAGAAGCTTTTGAAAAGTATATCATGCCTGGTAAGAATTTTGAATTGGTCTTTTTAGAAATCCCACGATTGTTTACAGGATGAACTGGAAGGGAATGAAACAAAACAAAGGTCTTTGAAGACTGGCATTCCTTGTCTAACAGAAAGGGGAAAATGCTTTAATCTATACTTGTCCAAACATTCTATCAAGAGGAAAGAGAAATGAAGGATTTCTAAAAGCAGAGCTTTAGTTTGGTTTAGAACAGTAGACACGTTCATTTCTCTTACCCGAGGTGATCAACTCTTAATTGGAGTCTGTGTGAGGTTTTCAGTCAAGACAATGAATATTATCCTATCCTGCTTATGTTTTCCTTGAAGCCACGAAAGGCCCTTTCCCCAGAACTGTCAACTTCAGATCAGAACCCAGTTAATAATTTGTCACCATTCTTAGTGACAATGGCCGGTGTGGACAGCCTATCTCTCTGAGCTTTTGCCTGCTGAGGCCACCACACAAAATCTATGAGAAGCTCATGGGTGCTCCTCCTTCTCCATCTGCTCCCACCAGCTGGCCTACCTCACATGGTCATTTCTGTGTGTCTGCAAAAGCCATACTGTCACCAACATGCCTGTTCTCCAAAAAAAATTTGATCACAGTTGTTGGCTGGGGGAACAGGGAGGGACCTGCCTAAGTAAAAAAAAGTGTTCATCTTTCTCTCTCAACTTTGTTTCCTCTTTTGCCTGAGCTCTGAATATTTCTAGTCCACGGTTTGTTTGGATGAACAGTCAGAAGGGAAGGTATGGGTATGGGTGTGGGCTTCCCCCTGCATTTTCAGGGTAACAGACACTAAAGATCGGCGGTGTTTGAGGCACCGAGGCAATTATCTTCCATTAGCAACATCTGGGATCAAGAGCGCAGTGTGATTTTTCCATTATAGAGGAATATGGCATAGGCTGCCCAGCAACTTGTGTATGTATGTGTGTGTGGTGTCCATCAGAAGAGGGAGAAATGAATAAATAAAACAGGATAACATTGAAAATTCTTCCTTGCACTCAGGTACTAAGACATCAATGTGCGAATGCTTCATTACTAATCACTGAACTGAACCTTGTGCAAATGTGTTCTCTGCTAACTACACTATCTGTCAAATAGTTGCTTCATTGCTGTGTCATGGGCGATTTCTGTTCAGTTTGATAAACACTAGGCCACAGCCACTGAGATTGATTTTTACCAGTGACTTTCATGATTCCCATTATTTAACAATGTATTTTGCTGGTAGGAAACAGCAGAATCCAGGGTAAAGTCTGCCAGGCTTCAGATAAAGGAAATGATGATTTCAATGATCATGGGAATAAATTTTTTCCCTAGTCACTGATTTTGTCTCTAATGATGCTCTTTAAGTTCATTCACTGAGGCGGTAATAAAATTTCATCCTTTTGTATGAGCGCCAAACAGGCTAATTTTCCACCAAATCTGGGGAACGTCATAATGGTCCTTCTGAAATTAAATATTTATAATTGCCTCTATCTTCCCCAGCTGCATAATTAACTTATTTCTACAACAGTTTATTAAAAAAATCCTACTTTAAGAAAATACTTACTTAACCTTGCAGGAAAGCAAGCAAGAGTGATGTTCTATTTCGAAGCCTTGGGTTGGATTACCAAAGGCCTCCTGCACCAAAGAAACCAGACAAGGAGTTTTCAGAAGGGAAGCACCCTGATCAGAGCTCACTTTGGAAAAGCAAAAAATACAGTTTCCCTAAGAGGCCATGCAGTAAGGTGGGGGATGAGGTGACGAATCCATTAAGAAAGTTCCCCTACCTGGCTGATTGACGCATCTGCACATGCACCATTTCCAATGTGCTCTAATGTGGGTATATATATTTTTGAAATAACATCATTTTTGTAAAGAAAAAGCCCAGAAGGTAACAAATCATCCTCTTACTTTCATGAAACCTTGACTTTTTATTGTGTTTTAGTTTTGTCTGGGATGTGATATCCAGAATATTCTTACCTATTCACTATAAATTTTTGTCTCTTCCACTTTTTGCACTCACTAGAATTGTGATCTTCAACATGGTAGCCACTAGTTGCATGGGGCTATTTAATTTTAATTTGAATGAATAAAAGTAAATAAAATTTAAAAACTCGCTCGTCCATTTCACTGGCCACACTTCAAATGCTCAAATAGCCAACGTGAAGAGTATAGATAAAGAACATTTCCATCTTGGTGGAAACCTCCATTGGAGGGCACAGTGCTAGGATATCGGCTCCAAAAGATTAGGGATAGTGACTACTTTGCTTACTTCCAGATTCCTGGTGCCTAGATAGGGTCTGTCTCATGAGTAATATGCAATCAATATCTGCTGAATGAATAAACTTGTTTTTAAATTTTAGTAGCCAACTACTTAGCTTTTGCTAAGGGCCAAGATTCAGGGCATTTTTCTTTGACTAGAGCTAGACCGCAAATGAATGAATCACCAAAATATGAACTTCACACCTTCACACGCATGGAGAGCTGTGACATGACTAAATTATAAATCCCATAAATTTTCTAAAGAAGTCTCCTGAATGCTTCTCACCTCACTCATTCAGATGGTCTCTAAGGCTCGTACACAATATTCTCATTGTCCTGCCCCTCTCTCTTGAACCTCACCTCCCACGAATCTCTCCTGGAGTCACATTGCCTTCCTCTCTGTCCCTTAAACATACCAGGCACACCCTTATCTCAGGGCCTTTGCTGTTTGGGGTGTCCTTCTCACTGTTCACTTAGACAAGTGCCTTTCACAGAGATGATAAAAAAATACATATTTGAGTGTTGACGAAATGTGAAATTCCATTGCTAAGAGGAAGCTGGGTTCTTCCTACAATGGTAGATATAAAAGAAAATGTCTCTTTAAAAACACATCACTAGATGTGACGGACAGGTTAGGTGGTCCTTGTCTAAATGTGCTGCATTACTGTTTTCTCTGTAGAGAGTAACTAAGTCATTGAGTTGCTGTAGCCACTGTGGCGTTGGATAAGCCAGAACCACTACTGTTCCCAAGGCACACTAAAAATAACCCCACGATTTTGAAAGTGGTTGAGAGCTATGTGTAGACAAGGGTTATAAGAGCCCGGAAGCCAGGCGGGGTTTCTGCTATTTCTGAATAATTCTTTGCCTTTTCTGGGCTGCGATAGTGCATACAATATTGGAGATGGCTTCTGTTAAGTATGCTGAGCATACCATTAAAAAGTGTCTGTCTGGAAAAAAGCAGCCGGTTTGAAAAGAAGTCTGCCATAGCAGCACTGGTGTTTTTTCTCCACACTTGCAAGTATCTTCAAATAACTACGACAGATGGCCACATTGCTTATGGAAACCTATGGGAATTACAGACTGCATACAGTACATACATTCTCCACAGCACCACAATGGTCTACCGGTTTTCAGATTTATATTGAACCATTTCAAAGAAAAACTCAGCTTTATTTTGAAATCTTGGTTATATATATTTAAGGGTAAGATTTATGATTAGCAATACACGATAGTAGGTACTATGATTAGCAAGACTACATCTCACCTTAGAGAGATCGTGCCAATCACTTGTGGTTCATAGGGGCTCTTAGGCACCCCGAGTCCTTTCCCTGAGGCTAGGGGTCTGCTTCTTTCATCTCTGCTTCTTTCATCTGAGCCAACAGGGAGCACCAAAGACAGTTTTCTCTGGTTTCCATTCATCTGCCTCCACCCACCTCCAAGAGCTTTCTGCTCACTCTTCCCTTTCTTCCCCTTTCACTCGGTTTCTCTCTGGTTTCTTTCACTTTATATTGTTGCATTTAAGAAATCTTGTGAGGTTAAGAATTATTCACTCACACTTTGTACAGAGTCCAGGGACCCAAAGACTGTGGGAAACTCATGCAACAGCTAAAGAAAACTTGTTTCAAGCATTCAGCCATTGCCTAAGTGAGTAAGTTTATCAACTGCAACCTTCTGGGATTTGCAACCTCCAGTTTTGTGGCTCTTGTTGTCAAGCCCACAGAGGGTGAATGTGGGTTGGATGATTGTTGAGGGATGGGGAAGATGCCAATAAACTCACTCAAAGGCTAATGGCAGAGCTCTGGGAGTCAAAGTTGTGGTTTCTCTTTTTCCCACTGTAACTGACACGGCCATTGAACCATCTCAATAATTCCCAACATTTTGGACTTAAACAATCTGTCTTGGTACTTACCCCTTTTTAAAAATCCTTGCCCAAGGATATGTTTATTGATTTTTAGAGAGAGAGAGGAAGAGAGACAGAAAGAGAGAGAGAGAAACATCAATGTGAGAGAGAAACATCAATCAGTTGCTTCCTGTACGTGCCCCAATTGGGGATCGAAACCTGAAACCTAGGTATGTGTCCTGACTGAAAATGAAACCACAACCTTTTTGCTGTACGGGACAATGCTGCAGCCAACTGAGCTACATGGTCGGGGCATGTCTTTCCCCATTTTTGAAATATGATTGCTTAGAAAAACAGGTGCCCTGAAAAGGTTGTCATTAAAAAGTTGAAATTACCTATCTGATCTGAGTTTAGGGTAAAAAAACCCAAAGGGTTGGGGGAATGGGAACCTGTGTAAGTAATTGAAATAATAAATTAAAATTGACCTCAGTTGGAAAAATCTGAGAATTTCACAACCTTTTACATGTATTAATGTGCAAAGGCAAAGATTTTATTTGTCTAATCAAGCCTCACCTGCTCTCTGTTTTCCGTACTATTAATCTTTATATAATACAGTGGCAGTCACTCTGCTTCAATAGAAATTCTATAACATAAATTCAATCCAATGCATTTCATTCAACCACCTTCCATCTTCATAGTGTACAAAGAAAGAAAGAAGAAAAAGAATAGCAAAAGGTAAGAGGGCAGGGCAGTTTCTCTGGTATTGACGACTATAGGACATTTACTGGTGGAGAAAGTCTGAGAAGTTAGTTTGTTGACTGGCTTTGTGCATATCACCTTGTGCAGTATTGGTGAAATAGGTCTTACAATTTTTAAATACTCCAATACACTTCATAGAGATTATTTGAAACAGAGACCCTCCTACAACAATAAAGTCTGAAATCATTTTCTAAAGTTATTTTTTTAATTCACTAAACAATGGAAGAGGTGGTGAGAGAACTGGCTAGGGGTTCATAACTCTTGAGAACAGGAAGACAACTCTCTTTTCATTTCCGCCTGTGTCCCTTCCTCCACCCTGGAGAATCCCCTTCATTTAAGTTAACATCTGGTAAGAGGAGTATAGACATAAAAGATCACTGTATTGGGAGAAGAACTCATCAAAAAGTCCAAAAACTTGAGTTTTGTTCTGGACCCAGATTGGAACAAGTCATTGACCCTCGATGTCTATACCCTCCTACCCTCCTGTGTGAACTAGAGGACTCAGGCTAGATCATCCAGCGCTGAGCAGAGAGTGAGGAGAGCACAGACGGCTGGGCCACAGTTCCCGCCTCTTCATGCTCCAGCTACTGGCTTACTGGAATGGACTGTGTGCAGCTCTGCCTGTGAGAAATAATTCTGTCTCTGGGACAATACGCCACAAACTTACTCAGGGGTGGAGAATCGGGCTCGGCACATTTTACACAGAGCTTATTCATTCAGTAACATGAGAATTCATTTGGAATCGGAATCCATAGTACATTTGTGATTTTTGCTTAGAGTCCAAAAGTTATCCAGTAACACAATTTCTGATGTTGGCTGTCACTCTGGCAAGGAACACATTAACTCTATCCCATGCCCATATAAGGCTGAGCTAGCCAAGTGCTTGGGGAGTGGAGAGCTCTGTAGTCAGGCATTGTCATCGCTGCTACAGTAGCACCGTGGGGAAAATATATAGCAAGGGACCCCAGGGGAAGCTGTGGGAAAGAACAAACTCTGCACACAGCTCCCTGAACAGCAAAATCCATCCAACTGCTATTTTTATGTATTATATTACTTACAAAAAAATACTATCAAGCCACAAGTAGGGCAGAAATAGCGCTGCTTTCTATAGGAACACATTTAGGTAAATTTGTTAATCAACAAATACTTAATACACATGTGCCAGGTTTTAAGGACTGCAATAGACTCTACATCTTAATAAATGATTTAATGAAGTATATGCAACTGTCCAACAACAAATATCTTCAGTAATATGCTAGGCTTACCCCATAGAAAATGATAAATGGCATTATTTATCTCTCCTCAGTAGGTTTTTTTCTTACCTTTTACCATCTTATTGATTAATATTCAATGGCACACATGAATCAACTGGGCAGCCTTGGGTACTGGCTGCTAAAACAACCCAACTTGGATCTGTATGGTCCAATCACAGTGTGAGCCTAGGTCCAGCACCAATGATAAGTGCAAACCATTAAGCAGCGTGAAGAGAAGAGCCTTCTGAACACTACAGACAGTGGGTCCTGCAGACTGCAGGTAGGCCCCAAAGTGGGGTATCATTTGGCTCTGTCTTTTTTTTCTTTTTTTTTAAAAAAAAAATCTTTATTGATTTCAGAGAGAGGAAGGGAAAGGGTGAGACAGAAACATCAATGGTGAGAGTCGTCATTGATCGGCTGCCTCCCGCACACCCCTGACCAGTGATCGAGCCCGCAACCCGGGCATGTGCCCTGACCGGGAATTGAACCCTGATCTCCTGGACCCTAGGTCAATGCTCAACTGCTGAGCCACCCCCAGCTGGGCTTGGCTTTGTCTCTTGAACAAACTACTCAGATAACTGTGAGATCTCAATTGAATTCGATCAGTATTAATAACCTGTCTAAATATATGCAAGGCAAGCCCACACTGGGTTCTGGATCACTCATGTTAATCAAGTTAACCAGAAGGTGTCATGTTTCTACTTTACTTGGCAACAATGCATAGAAACAGACTCAAGCTATTTTCTCAGGGAAGATGGGAAATAAGAAGGTTTCAATGCCTGTACTGAACACTTACTACATTAGAAAGACCTAGGGACCCTTAGAAATCTTCCTTTTAATAACCTCTTTGAAAAGACCTCTGGCATTTTATGAGTATACTGCTGTGCAGATGGCATCATCTATTGAAAGAATAGGAATAAGCTAGCTTTACTGAAGAGCAAAATTCTTGCGAAAGCATCCTGGGAAATGTTAACATACTGGTTCTGCATTAAATAAATAATTGTACAAAGTGAAAAGAGTAGACCCAGTAACCTTTTCCTCAGTTTGTTTGGGTTCTGTTTGGCTGATCACATAGAGAAGATTGTAGAATCCCTCTAGAGTTGAACAAACTCCCACACAGGCGAGTCTCAGATATTTGTATACCATTCATTTATCTTCCCTGTGCCCATATAAGGCTGAGCCAGCAAGAGTTTGGGGAGAGAAGAGTTCTGCAGTCAGAGCACTGCTGGGAAAATCTATAGCAAGGGACCCCAGGGGCATTTTAAATCTCATCAAATGGCTTTCATGTATTTAAAAAATACTTCTCCTTCTGAAATGTTGATAAAGGATCTTCGACTAGAAATTCCTACAGTGTAAAGTCCCCATTCCAAACAGAGGTACCCATTAGTGAAACAACAATAACAAAAAGCAGTTTTGAGGGTTGCAACTCATGAGGAACACAGTGTGTGGAGATGGAAGCTTTGATCTAGTGGCAAGAAGCTCCTCAACTGTGACCTTTGCCACTCAAAAATGATTAGTCACATATTATTCAATACAACCGCCACATTTACAAAGGGGTTTCCTATTACAAGTTTTAGTGTTTAGTTTTTGGTTTTTGGAGGGGACTCAGGTAGGAGAGGATGTATGAGAACACCGGGCCACAAAGCCCAAGCTCCAACAAGATGGTCCTTCCACCTGGGGGTGGGAGTGGGAATGGGGAATGGCTACGTTAGAAACTGACTTCAGGGCTCCTGTTGGTGAAACTCACTGGGTACACCTAAGGACTGCAATTATTTCTGTCTCCAACGACAGGGCAATGCCGGCAAGAATTCCCAATTATCTCTCACAACCTGGCATCAGATAAGCATGGGTCCTACAGGAAAATGCATGATTCCAAGGCATAAAGACTTAAAAGCCTCTGTGTCCTAAAACGAAATATTGCTGCCCACACCACACACACCAGCATGGGCTTAAACATATAAATATAAACAGAATCTTTTGAAAATCAGTAACGCCAAGACTTGAACATCAGCTTCAATGGAAGCAGAATGAGAGGCCAATCACTTTGTTTGAACATATTAAACCCAGTATCAGTTCAAATTCTACCAGGTGTTATGATAATAATTTGGGGTGATTTTTTTCTCTTACTTATCTATGAAATGGACATTCAGAAAATGAGTAGAATAATTTAAAAAGTTAGAATGATTCTCAGTGGTATGAGGCTGATGCCCTCTAGTTTGAGTATCTATACTGCAGTATGAATGCAACTATGTTTTCTCCATGTAATATTTTTATAGAACATATATTTATGTATAAGAAAATAAGTATAAAACATAGTTGTATTATATATACATATATAGACATACGTATTTGTAATAATGAACAAGAGAAAAGATGCTTAAGAAAGTTAGCATTATTCTCAATTTATTAAGAAAGTAGCATAAATTGATCCGATTTTGCATTATATTATTGTTTGTTCCAGTGGAGAACATGTTTACCTTATGTTTCTTAGGAAAGTATGCAACTGACTTAATCAGGCAATTGAAGGCACTTTCACTTACAATGGGAGTATATGGAAGGTAACATTGCAAGGCAATGACTTACCCGCCCTCCTTTCTCAGGGTAGCACTGGCAGCCCCCGCTGCAGTCTCTCCCTCCACAGGGCACATCATACTTCTTCACACCCTGCAAAAACAAAGCACAAAGCAAAGAGAAAGTTACGTAAAATACTCAACTACAACACGTATCATAATTACTATCTGTTGAGGGTGCTTCCAACTCTAACAACTACCTATTCATTCAAAACAAATAGATTTTAATTTTTAGAGCAGTTTTAGGTCCACAGGAAAAGGTATCGAGATTTCCCATACAACCACTACCCCCCACGCACAGTTTTCCCCCTTACCAACATTCCCCTACCAGAGTAGAGAGATTTGTTAAAATCTATGAACCTACAATAGCATGTCATTATCATCCAAAGTCACAGTTTACATTAGGGTCACTCTTTGTGTTTTCCATTCCATGGTCAATAAATTTCCCCACCCAGGCAGGTGAGTTAGTGCGGCTGTTCACAGGAGAATCTGTCTGGCTACTCATCCTTGTCACCCTCGTCTCGACTGCCCATCAGCAGCACTTATACTCAAGGGACCCTGGGCACAGTTAGCTTCTGGTGTGCACGGAGCTAAACCTTACCATGCAAGCAACACTCCACTCCAATGGAATCTACTCCAACTTTAAACAGAACTGCATTTCCCCACAGCTCTTCCCTTCTCTTCTGAGTTAAGTCTCAGTGGCTAAACAGGATGGCCACATGGGAACTCCCTCTGTAAGTTTTTCTGTCTGTTTTTCATGCTAGCATCCTCCCTGTTCCTGGCACGGTACCGCATGTTCACATGGAAATGCAGATGTTTTACCTGGCTGCCACTGTAACTCCCACTAGCGTGGCCTTCCTGAAAGTTCAACCTTGGATGGGCACACAAGTTAACTTGGACTCAAATTCCTCTGACCAGAGTTTACCTTAGGCCTCAACAACTGCTCAATGTTCTTCTGGTAGAGAGGTCTCATTGAAAGTTTCACTTTTTTGGGGGTGTGTTCTTTATTATAATTCTTTACCTAATTTAACATTAGTCACTACTTTAAAGAATTTTTAAAAATCTGAAAATCTCTAATCCTGTAAAGAAACCAACACCTGGTTTCTTTGGAATCTCCTTTTGGTTATCTTTTCGGCCTGAGTGAGGTAATGAAACGGCATGAGTTCCACAGTATAAGTGTAAACACACATAGAATCCTTTCATGCCCATAAAATAGGATTCTAGGTATTTGCCAATTTTTTATGGCTTCAATGTTTATCTACGGGGGGCTCATTTTTAAATTCCATGATTTTGAATTTGGTTTTTATAAATCCAGCTCCATGCTAAACCCTTGGTTTTATAGACTACTCTTAGCATTCAAGAGGGAAATCTAGATGGGCTGCCATATTTACACTTTGTATGACATATGACTGTGACATGAGTAGGTACATTGGCAGGTGTCGCTGGTTCATGCAATAATTCATTTACCAGTTGTTTGGAAAGGGTAGGGGGACTTCTCAGTCTAATGGGCAAAGCATAAACTCATATTCTCCATCTGGTATTTTACATGCTATTTTTAGTTTTGATTTTAAAGCCACTTGCCAAGTCCCTGTATATAAGTCAATGGTTAAAATGATTTTCATGGTTTCAAATTGATCCAACAGACTCTCTATTCTAGGCCTACGCTACGTGCTGAATTTAGTTATAGAAATGAGTTCTTATAACCTGCTCAAAATTTAATAGTGCTTCTTTGCTTTTGGAACTAAGACTTGAAGGCTTGATAACTCCTGGTCTCAATACTTGTCAACTTTGTGTCAATGGCTTAGACACCCTGTCTCAGGAGGTGAGGAAGACATCATCAAGAGGTAGCCCTGCACCCCTGTATTGTTTGTGTGTGTATGTGTACGTGTCTGTGTGATGTAATGGGGGGGGGGCGGGTGTTTTTCCATCAGCATCTTACATATATACTACAGAGGGACTCTTATGAATTCCAACATCTACAAGAGCCCTAAGTACCACATACTGGAATGTCAGATCCCTGGGATGAACAGAAGTATTTACTTTATTAGGGCAGGGCACGTGTTCCAGAAGTCTCTTAAAGACTAAACAAGTCTCAGACCTGAGCCTCTGCATTCCCCTGATGGGACCTAGGTTCTGGAACAGTCTCATGACATGAATGCCCTTCTGAGGACCTTGGGTGAGGAGAGTGTGAACTGCTCTGTGGTGTCCTATGTCTGTGTCCCAGCACCCACCCCACTCCCAAGCAGAGGAATACTAAAAGCTTACACCAACCACTTCCCATGCTCCAAGTCCTTGAGTCTACCCTTGCTTTTATTACTCAGCACAGCTCACAGATAAAGCATAATCCTTCTTGTCAATTCCTCAATAAAGATGACTAGTTTCCTCCCACCCTACCCCCACCTCAAGGGTATGCCCACCACCCTCAAAAGTGAAAAGCTGGTCCTGGTCCAGATCTTCACCTTCAGAGTCCCCAGGAAGTCATACTCTCACCTGTGCAATTCAGGATCTCTCAGAAACATCAGTTAAGTCCTCCAATAGTTCCTCACTTTAAGTCTGAATTCCCATTGGTAGCACTGTGTAGAGCCATATTCTAAAACCATGCTCTCCCAAGGCCCCCTACAGATCACTGAGGTCACTGTCTAAGCCTCTAAGAAGGAGATGAAGTTCCCAGGGCCAGGAGGCTCCCATAGACCCTGCTCAAGGTGTGGAGAGTGTCCACTTTCATGGACCATGCCCCAGCCATTCAACAGAACTGGCCAAACTCTCCCCCTTGTTTTGAGGTCCTTCATCCCAGGGCAAAAAGAGGCTGATGGCCCAATGAGATCAATGATGCTGAAGATTTGTGAAAAAAGGTAAGGGCTCCCACCCCTGAAGAATGCTCAAATCTAACATGAACAAGTCCTATGGCTTCATATTCACACAGAAACTGCTCTTATCCAGTCTCTGGGACCACAAAGTAGCCTATGCCAAGTGCTTCTCAGCTTTGAGTGTTCAGGAGGACACTCCTTCAGCTGCACCAGGAAGACATCATCCAGAGTAAAAATCCAGTGAAGAATAAATGAATGAATGAATGAATGAATGAATGAATGAATTTGCAGAATGGAAGGGTAGATGAGTTATTCCTAAGACCCCTTCCAGCTGTCATTAGTTTGGAATTGGGGAAGTTGGGTGATCTCTCCCTGGTGCAGCTGAAGGAAAGTGTCCCTTGAGGGATGTTTGCCTGAAAATAGTGTCACAAATGACATGGGGAGGAGGGGGAGAGAAGGAAGGTTGATAGATTAGAGGCAGGGGCTCAGACACAATATCAAAGAGGTAATCAATCAATCCAGGCTTGAAATGCTGCTGTTCTTCATCTAGACCATTTCTAGTCCTAGTGTGGCCTGCGATGCAACTTTAGCATCACCTCGGCACTAGTTAGGATTGCAGACCCTACCCCACACTGACTGGATCAGAATTGCTTTCTAACAGGATTTCCAGGTAAGCACACTGAAGTCTGTGGAGCACTACATTAGACTAATGGGCTGGCACTG